>NC_039361.1:47032835-49432835 GCF_003573695.1 Papaver somniferum | reverse complement strand
TGCGAGATCAGGTATACATAATATGAAAATACCACAAATAACCTTTCCTATTTAATATGTTAAAAGAAGGAGAAATATTATTCACATTTCATATTCATTTTCTTCTTCTCTTTCCTCTCACCATTGCTGCAGATGAAGATGAAGATTTGTCTTTATTCTTTCTCGTTTCTACCGAATCAGATGATGAAGATTTTTCTATTGTAATGTTTCTTTTAAGGTTTTGGCGATCTAATCATTGTTGTGCTTGATTATGTTTTCGATCTCCATGGTTGATTTGTCGACTATATATTAGATCTAGATGAATAATCACATTTTTTGTTCATTTCGTTGCTAGATTCGATTATGCCACTTCCATTTTAGATGTTTTAGACGTGTTTCACTTCTTTTTTGTATATGAAGCAACAGTACGTATATCCCGTACTGATAGAAACTTAGTTTATTTTTGAGAAGAGAAGAAGAAGAAGAAGATGCATCGTTATGATTTACGACGAGAAAATTGTTTGTGTTTCCAGGTATGTATATTAACAATGATTTTCGGTTTCCATTCTATTTTTTTCATAGATTCGTTACTAGTTTTTCACATGCAGCTGAAGTTTAGATTATGAATCAGCAGTACATATATGATGTACTGAAAAATTATGCTTTAATTTTGTTATTTTTGTAGTTTTTGATATTTTTCTTCTTCGATCTAGAAGTATATATATGGAATATTGAAGAAAAAAAAGTGTTTCGATTCTGGTTTTTAGAGATTCATTACTTGGTTTTCACATGCAACTGATTTTAGTTTCATTTTGGTTGTTTTTGATATGCTTTTAAGTTGTTTTTGTGTATTAATCATCGGTACGTATATGATATACTGGTGGATTTTGATGGAACAAGTTCAGATCTAAATAAACAATCATGTTTTGTGTTTATTTCATTAGTAGATCTGATACTTTTATGGTTTGTTTTTCAGTTTTCTTTTGTGTATTACCTATGAGTACATATATGACGTACTGTTTTCTTTTTGTGGTTACTATGAATCTATAGGTTTTCTCTTATTTTTTGGGTTTGTTATAGTTTGTTTTTGTGTATAAATTGACAGTACATATCTGGTGTACTGATATAAAATTCTTTTGATTCTGCTTGTTCAGTGTTTTTCCACTTTTTTTTGGTTTGATCCATTAGTACATATGGGTAATACTGAAATATGTGTATGAATTGACAATACATATCTGGTGTAATGAGTTTGTTATGATTATTGAGCATTAAATTACTCGAATTGGTGATTAATTAAGAGTTGATTCTTCATTTTGTCAAAGCTTCAGAGTTGAGGTAATCTTCTAATTCAAATATTTTGGAAATTGATAACGGCAGATGTGATGATGATGATGGTTTACAAGACTGTGCTCTCAAAATTAATGCACCAAATCTAGTGTCATTTACCTATCATGGTTGGGTGGAAAAGGAATATTTTCTTTCCAGTTTTCAAACACTAGAGTCTGCAAGCGTTTGGCTTTGTGTACCAAGGGGGCGAAAGATAGGTGCAGCTGTAAGTAAGTTTTTTCAAGCGCTTGCACATGTAAAAAATTTAACAATATGTGCTGCAACCCTACAGGTACTCTTCTTTCTTTTGCTCTCTTTAAATTTTTATGTAATATATGCTCAAGCAGATTCCAAAAAACTAATATACTTGCTAATTTTGCTTTAGTTGTGATGAATAGACAATATCCGTTGCGGACGAGTTCGTAAACATTGTACCTATATTTCATAATTTGGAGAAGTTGTTACTAGAACTGGAAGTAACTATTGATAAATCAGTATTTCCACTGCTCAAAGCAGCACCTAATTTGACTCATCTTGAATTTAATGAGATAAGTACACAAAACTTGTGATGTTTATTACCCATCTTAGAAAAACAAGTCCTGGGTGTTGTTAAGCATATTTATGCCATTAAAAAATTTACTCTTTTAATGTTTATCTGTTTTTTTTTTCTAATCCCAATCCAGGACATTCACGACAAAGTAGAAGATGAAGATTGGGATGGTCTTATGTTGACAACAAGATGTTTGTTTGAACACCTCCAGTCTGCTTGTTTCATGTTTTTTTAATGGAAATGCGAGGGAGATGAGGTGGTTGAAAATAATTATGAGGAATGCAAAAGTTTTGCAGCGGATATATACTCGAATTTGTAAGCAGTGCAACAGATATGTACTCAGATTTGTAAGCAGTGCGGCATTTATGTACTCAAATTTTTTAGCAGATATGTGCTCGAATTTGTGAGCAGTGTGCCAGATATGTACTCAAATTTGTAAGCAGTGTAGACACACATGTTTGGTAGCAGAGGGTATTATGGTCATTTCTATGTTTTAATTAATTTTGGACCTCTGGATAAAAGAAAAATCTGGTCGGACCTTACTATAAATAACTATATGGGCTTTGGACCAATCAACAAATTTTCCTTTGCGGTTTCCTCGTTAACAAAATTTCTGGTGTCTGTGTTATTTATTTTTCTGCATTATATTGTTTATCTTTATAATTGAAATATCACAGGTTGTGCGTTAATCAATCAAAGTAGCTACATCCATCCTTGTTTGGATACGACTTAATTGATACTTAGAAATTGATTTTTGGAATCACCAAGTACTCTCACCCGCAAATCAGGTTCACGGACTTGTCTGCGTAAACATTCTGATTGTGAGAGAAAGAGATATAAATTTGAATATTATTCCTTGATTGAGATTCATTAAGTTGAACTCTCGAAATTATATTTAAGTTTGTATATACATGATGCCTAAGAAAAAGTTGGTGGTGTATTTTGGTACCCCGCGTTTTCAGTGTTAAGACCCCTCGGTTTAAGATGTGGTCAGTCCACATACATTGAGTATGTGACCCATTTTTATTTTCTCGACACGTTTTAACTTGAAAACTTGTCCCACATCCCCGTAAAAGATTTACTTTTTGAAAAACAATTGAAAGTTAACAAAAAATTTAGTTAAACAGTTGTGTAATAAAACTGTTTTGTCACTTTATTTTATACTTTAGAATAGATGTCAACATACAAAAATGGACCACATACTTCAAATATGTGGCTCAAACACATTGTGTCGTACCGTAATTAGATACTACACATTCTATCAACTCTTGCTATGCCTGATAGAATATCCACTACCTTATTAGTCTCTTTTGGCATATATCTATAATGCCAAGAGGTGAAAACTTTAAAGAAACGTTTTATATCCAAAACTAGATTTTCCTATTTAACCTAAATATTGTGTACTCTGCATGAGAAGAATCCTTAAATAAAAATTAGCTGACTTTACTTTCTATTTCTCTCATCTTCGTTCCACTCAAGTTTTGGATACCGATATGCCAAGCACCTTACAAAAGTTTCCCATCGTGAGAACAAGAAAGAGCATATTTGATTTTGATCGTACTCGTTTAGGCATTTTTCTTCAAGGTTAAAGATTTCAAGCGATCGAGGTAGGAAATTTTCGTATAACATGAACCAAGACTTATTTTAGCGTTAGTAACGTGTTGCATATGTTTGTTTAGAATTTCTTAGATATCATTTTGAGTGATGATTGACAGTTGACCTTTATAATATTTATTACATGCTTCAATAAAAATATATTTATTACAATAAAAACTCTACAATTTATGCAGTTGGGATCACCAGAATTTATTGATTAAGCGAGATATTAGTTAACCGATAAATTAATAATTAATAATTAATATTTTATTAACTTATAGATATATTTAACTTTGATCAATAGATAACATAAGTTTAGATATTTCGGATGAATAATTAGACGGTGATGTCACTCAAGACTTGCAAAAAAATTTGATCAAAAAGTTGGGTTATAGTGAATGTCAAGATGTCCCGATTATCTGGAAGAAAATGAAGTTACGCAATTGTTCACTGATGAAGAAACAATTGAGAGCGTTATGGGAACTTATTGACGGTGGATTTTGGACAAAAGCTAAAATTATAAAATCATGATCTTGCATATTTCTGATGCGGCTTCAGACACGTATGTGAATCTCATATTTTAGGATTCGTGAAGGCTCATTTCACAATCTATGACTGAGTGTACAACCTCTTAGAGCATGCATGAATATGTGATCCTTAAGGACTCTCAACTTAGCTTTCGATAATTCACATATTTCATCAACACTTATGTATAAAATTGATAGTGATTGGATAAAGCGTTAACGTCTTCGAGATGTGATCCTTAAAGCTCATTTTCTAGACATATTGCATGCTAGTATAGAGCGTTAACGTCTTCGGGATGTCTCAGTGTTCCCTGAGTATACATAATTAATATTCAGAACGAGGATGATGTCTCTACCATCTCATACCTCAATTCTCGAATAAACATAATGCTCCTAGACATATTGCATGCTAGTATAAATCCATTCATAAATTAATTTTAACGCAATCATTAATTAAATTCCTAGAAAATAATCTATTTTATCTCATTGCTCTGTTTCATGTTTTTTCTCAGCTGAATTCCATGGATTAGCAATAGATATTCACTTTTCAGGCGTTTGCGCCACCACCGAAGTAAGCCTCGAGAAAATGGTGCGAGTGTACTTTAAAATAATGCACGAGCGAGCACCCAAATGCATTAACTAGCATTCAAAAATATGGGCGAACTATGCAAAATAGGGAAGGAATATAATAAAAAATAAAAGAGAGGCGCACACGAGACCGGGCCAACCGGCCGACTGGTGATGCCCCGTGGCCGGTCCCATGCCTCTCCCTTTTATTTTTCATCTTATTTTATTATTTTCCTCATCTCATGAAAACTCCCTTTTTTAAGCGAACTTCCTCGTTTGAGCAAAACTCTTAACTTATCCATATTTCTTCACACAAGGATAAAAAATAGGGAAGAGCATCACGGGACCCGGACCACCGGCCAGCTGGCCATGCCTTGGCCATGGCCGGTCCCACGCCTCCATAATTATTTATTTTTATTATTATTTCTTCTCTCATTTCATGAAATTCACTCATTTGAGCAGAAACCTAATTTTTCCATATTTCTCCAATATTGCTCAAACTTCCAAAAAGCCATAAAATCAAATGGTCACACGAACGTCGGGGATTCTCATGGAAAATATTAAAATATCATTATTTTAATATCCTTAAAATATTGGTCGCACGAGCAAAGTCCTAATTTCTCATTCAAGAAAAATTGAGAGTTTCAGTCAAGATTAAACTCTTCTGAAAATCCATAATATTTCTCGAACACACACCAGAAAGTATCAAAATTCTCAGAATTGAGCCACGAGTAACATGGTGACACGGGCATGCCACCTTGGTTGTCCAAGATCGCCCCTTTGGCTTGCAAAATCCTATCCTACACATTTGATGATTTTTGACCTAATTAATCTTCTACAGTTCATATTGGGTTCAAACTTTTCCCAAACAACCTGTAATTTTATCGATCGACCATCAGCTAGTCCCACGACCACCAAGGGCCGGTTCCATACCCCTTGTTAGGTCCCTCTTCTCTCCATAATTAGGTTTTACCACCTAATGCTCAGACGAGCATTGTTTTAATAAAGATTAAACATGCATTTAATCATCCTTTCACCAACTGTTCTACAAAGGATTTTGGTGCATGCTAATTCGAGCATCTGGGAGCTACATGGTCATCCCACCATCTCATGTGTCCGGTCCCTATCTCACTCATGGTTGATTTTAAGTAAATCATCCATTGATCAACAATCAATCAAAATTAGGGTTTCGAACCAAATGCTACGCAAAGCATAACTCTGAACAAGTTCAAACACTGATAATTTTATGTTGATCCAACAATCAAAATTCTAATTAATTATACAATACTCGGTCCAGCTATCGGTATTTTTTAGTTAATATTTTATTTGGCCCGCTACCAATAATTCATTAATCGAGCAATATTTTCTCAAACTAGCAATATTTGCTTTTCTCATCTATCAACACTAAATTGCTTAAGTTAGCATCAACTCGGTTCAGAACTCACTCTGACAATATTGATTCAACCATCAATGTTTAATTGCTCGACCGAGCAATATTCCTCATGTTGATTCAACTATCAACATTCGAGAACTCCACTGATCCATCTATTAATATTTCATTGGTTCATCAACCAATATTTGGTTCGTGAGTCGACCATTACAATCTTTATTCTTCGACAACTCATGATGCAGACAAGTGCTCAATATCATTTCCTGTCAACAAGTCCATGATCGAGCCATCTCATTGGATGTTTGTCGATTCAAGTTATCAAAACATCATTATTACCTCAACTGGTAAAATGATATATCACAATTCATCAAGACTCAACGTCTTTCCATTATTCTGTCTCAGCAGACACGTTATGCTCAATCCATGAGTCTTAGAGCATACCACACTCGTTCATTATGATCGACTCATCAAGGCTAAGTAGTCGAGTCAACAGTCAATTAAATACATGTCTTCCTTGCAGACTCCATATTCATGAGATATCAATCATGTCACATGGGGGGATATTCACTAGGGTTTTCTCTTGCGGCCTACGACACATGTGTACACCCACAATGAGAAATGTGAGTAAGTCGTGCAAGCAGTTGAAGGAGTTAGAAAAGTAGTGGATGGACACTTAGCCAATTCTCCCACGCATAAGGAACTGGTTTGACCACGATTTCCCACTTTCCCACTCTCTCTCTTCAGCAACCGCCACACTTACTGGGGATCAACGTGTCTACTATTATTGCAATATAAATAAGTTGCTGGATCTACGATTGAGTAGAAGAATTTCGATCCATAAGAAATTATCACTCAATCGGTCAGAACTTATCTCATCTGAACTCAACAGTTCACAAACTTGCATAAATCTCCAAAACATCCACAATCCTCGATCATCATTGATCTCACACGCACTTCTCAGCTTCCCTCCTACAGATCGACCCTCATCCCTCTTTGTGACCAATTTACTCTTGAACGACCATTGTCTTGGTTTAGGCCGGAGTCATACATATTGATCTCTAGAACTCAAAGCACTCCCGTGCAGTACATCTGTTTGAAAAAAGTTTAAGCAATTTGCTTGTTCGAGGGGCCGATAGATCGTCTCTCCACTTTTCCTTACCAACAAATTGTTTTCACCCATCAACAGATTGGCAACCACAATGGGAGATTAATCTCTCGGTTGCAATCCAAATTTTCACAAAGATAGTCGGTTTTAGGTATGATCCAACTAATTTGAATTCCGATCAGAATCTTTCGAATGAAAATGCTTTTCATGCCCCTTTGAAAAATTCTGGTAATAGTCATCAGTCTTATTTTACCACTCCATTCCCCTCTACTGATGCATTTGATGGAGATATTCCAACATTGGCTGAGCTAGCACGGAGGAAATAAATTTTGGCAAGAAATGTGAAACGACTGAAGGAAGCAATTGATAATTTATTCAACTGCCTGGTGGATTTGACAAGAATTTTGGGAGCTCAAGTGGTGGAACGTTCATCTCCTGACGCCAATGATACCCATCCTCAAGCCAACAGTTTCACTACTTATGAGAAGTAGGTGGATCAAGAAGCTGCTGACAAACCATCATTTACAACAGATGATGTTAGACCCTCCAAGCCACCTGCCAAACCGCTCAAGCGTCATTAGGATCAGGTCTCGACTCACAATCATACTAAGAGGGATCTAATTTTATAACCAACTATGATACGGAACGGATGATCATCTACCTCCGACGCAGAGATTAACAATTATCAGGGGAGGTCCATGAAAAGTATCCCCGCCCTGAAGAGTCATGTCACAACGAACAATAGCCTGAAGAAGAAATTCAAAATGCTCCACCGCAACTACAAGATGACATTGACTCAATTAATGATGATCTTGAGATAATCAACATCGGAACATAGGAAGATCCAAGACCAATCTTAATTTGTTCTGCACTGTTATCAGAGAAACCAACATGATTGATAAGCATGCTGAAGGAGTATCAAGATATTTTTGCTTGGACGTACGAGGAAATGCCCGGTCTAGACGACAAGTTAGTCAGGCATCACTTGTACATAACTCATGGCTCCAAATATGTCAAACAACCGCCCAGGAAGTTCGGACATGAAGTCGAGGAACAAATTAAAGTTGAAGTTCAGAAACTATTAGCAGTGGGATTCATCAAACCCATTCAACATCCAACGTGGCTGGAAAATATTGTCCCGGTTATGAAGAAAAATGATCTGATCCGCTGCTATGTAGATTTCATAAATATGAACAAATGTTGCCTGAAGGACGCCTTTTTCTTACCTAACATTGACATGCTCATCGGTGCAATCAGTGGTCATGGCATTTTTTCATTTATAGATAGATACAATGGCTATAACGAGATCAAGATGTATCAGTACGATGCTAGTAAAACTGCGTTCTGAATGCCTGTCAGGAACTTTCATTACACTGTGATGCTTTTCGTATTGAAGAATACAGGTGCCACCTATCAACGAAGAATGAATGCTATCTTTCATGACATGATGCATAAACAAGTAGAAGACTATTTCGATGATGTGGTTGTCAAATCGAAAACTCGAGCATCTCATCTAGATTTCTGGAGACGGGTCTTCGAGAGGTGCAGAGAATACAAACTAAGAATGAATCCTCTGGAAAATTTCTAGGTTTTCAAGTCACCAAAGAAGAGATCAAAATTGACCCAAAAAAGACAAAAGCTATTACCACCATGCCTCCTCCACGCACTATGAAAGATATTCAGAGATTTATGGGCAAGGTAAATTACATATGACGTTTCATTCCTGACCTTATCTCAACTTATTGCCTCATTTACTCCTCTACGGAAGAAGGGAGCAAATTTTGCATGGACGACCATCCAACAAGATGATTTTCAAATGATCCAGCAGATACTATTATCACATACTGTCATGAAATCCCCGGTGCAAAGACGGCCGTTGATACTGTACACGGCTTCCAGTAATGTTGTTGTTGGAGCTCTCCTTGCTCAAGAGGACGAAGAAGGCGTAAAATGTCCAATCTACTACTTTATTCGTATAATGAAAGATGCTGAACTCCGATACTGGAAGAGTATGATTAGCATTGGTTCATGCTATCTAGAAATTCAGACATTATTTACCGTCAAACAGAGTCATGCTCGTTGCTAAAGATGCCTATAAAATTCTTACTATCAAAACCAGCTTTGATAGGGAGACCAGAAAAGTGGTTACTTCAGATGCTAGAGTTTGACATAGCATGTGTCCCAACCTAAGCAATCAAGGGCCAAGCAGTTGAAGACTTACTCGCTGCCTTTCCAGAGGAAGACATCACAATGCTGCATGAAGATATGCCGGGTGAGTTTCCGGAAATATCAGTCATTAAAGAAGAAACATGGTTACTATATTTTGATGGATCCTCCACTCCAAACAATATTGATACTGGTAGAGAGGGCATGGTGTTAGTATCTTCGTATGGTGAAGTCTTCTCACATTCGTTCAATCTAGATTTCCAATGCACCAACAATTCAGCAGAATACGAGGCTTTATTTTTAGGATTATCCTTGGCCAAGCAAGCACGAGAAATGCACCAGGAGATAAGAGGAAACCCAAAGCTATTATTCAAATAGATGAATAATGTATATTCTCTGAAAGAAGTAACACTTGCTCCATTCATATCTGAAGCACAACGATTATTAGCCAATTTTACTGATGCAACAATCGTCCATACTAATCGTATCAATATCAGGCATGATGACTGTTTGGCATCTCTTGCTTCCAAATTGTAATTTGAAGGATCAGAGAAATCCATCACTGTACAAATACGTTCTGTGTCATCTACCTATCTCACTCAAGTTGAAGATGCTCAAGCAAGCGACTGGCGGGCACCTATCATTCACGAATTATGCAGTTCTCTTACATAAGGAAAAATTAACCTTAGAGAATTAAAGAACTTTTTTCAGCTATATTATATTATCGCAACCCTGATGGGTCTCTGTCACAATGCCTCAGAGACGAAGAAGCGAGCGAGTAACTCAAATGCATACATGAAGAAATATGTGGACAAACGTTGGTGGTGACACTTTACAGGAGACTCAAAAGGCTCGGGTGCTATTGGCACTCCATGGAGGCTCAGTCGAGAATGCTACAAGGATCTTGTCCCAATTGTAAAACGCCGCCTCATCATTTAGAAGCTCTAACGATCCACCACACTGGGGACTGGAGGGAGACTTACATCAAATACCTTCATAACAATGATTTGCCGTCAGAAAAGAAAGAAGGAATCAAACTCACTCAGAGAGCTAAGAGGTTTGTCTTTCTTGAAGGGATCTTATATCACAAGAGCTTCGGTGAGAAATGCACGAATGAGAACATCAAGGAAAGAGGAAACTATTTCTCCAGACTCATGAGAAATATTACTGGCCAACCATGTAAGATGATGCCACTGCCTATGTCCAGAAATGTCATTAATGCCAAGTACATGGTAACCTCATCCGCACTCCTTGTCTTCCATTACATTCTACGAGTAGTCCTTGGCCTTTCTACAGCCGGGAACTGGACATCATTGGTAAAATCAACCCATAATCGTCAAAACAACATGATTTAACTTAATACTTCACCAAATGGGTTGAGGCCATTCCTCATCGAAGCACTACCGACATCAGTATTGCAGCCTTCATCAAGGAATACATCATACACCGATCCGGTATTCCAAAACACATCATTACAGATGATGGAACTCTTTATTCCAATAAACATGTGAAGGAATTTCTCCAAGAATACGATATCAAACAGATTTTCTCTACACTACACTATCCTCAAGGAAATGGAAAATCATAGAGTACCAACAAGACTTTGATATGGATTCTCAATCGAACGACCCATGAAAATCCTCGAATATGGCATGAACAATTTCCCATGGCTTTGTGGGCCTATCGAATTGCACCAAGAAGCTCGATTGGAACTTCGCCGTATTTCCTCGTCTATGGTGTTGATGATATCCTAACAATAGATAGTTTCTACTGAATACCATTTGAAGCCTCTTCTGGAAAATTTTGGCCTTAGCCCTCAAGTCTTGAATTTCCTTATCAACCATTATCGACTCCAACGCGAGCGCTTTCTCCTCTTCCATGATAGCAGTTTAAGCGGAAATCATATTAGAAGTAACAACCGCTCTATCAATCTTGATAATCTCAAGTCGAAGATGGATCCAACCTAAGTTGAACCTCAAGGTCTTACAGTTCGAGATCATATCATCTCGTCGATGGAGCTCTTTTTTCTTGACATCTCGCAGATTCTTGTTTTTCATTTCATCAATGATGGGCAATAGTCCAACAATTGTGGTCAGAAGGGTCGGAAGAAAATTATTCCACACTTCAGTAGTGGTAACATGCCCATACTTTCTCCATATCTTGGTGTAAAGAGATACATAATACTTGGGCACGATGAAGCTTCCGACGAGTTGGTTATCCTGACAAGAATTTTTCATATGGATATCAAAGGGAAGTCATGCTGTTGGGTATTCATGAACAAAAACACCAAGATCAGCATCTGTAAAATTGATTAAGAGATTGGCAGCATCATGATCACCATTATCATCAACTATTGTTACAAAGATTTTCCATTCTTTTTCTTCCTAACGTCAACGTGAATATCAACCTGCAACGAGGAGACATCTAAGTTCAACAGAGGTTTGGAGAACCTCTCAAATGAATCTCTGATTAAAAACAAACTCATAGATATTCCAGCGTCAGCACGAGCAGGTTTGAAACAAGCGGGGATCTTAGTAGTTCGTTTGGTTCTCAAGTTATCGGGAGAAGAAGAAGAAAGTCGATCTCATTGATTCGTCTTCAACAAGTATTATTTTAATTTGATCAACTGATGATTACAAAAAAAAAAAAATATTTCATACCAAGATGGGTGCTTCAATTTTACGCCTTGCTGGAGATTCATTCTGAGAAGATGTACTACTGCCAGACATGATGATAAGAGGTATGATTATGATAAATATTTCTTCTGTACGATTAGACTAAAGAATGGAAGAAGATATATTTATATAAGCGAAAAACCCTAAGTCTTAAAGGTCAATACACAACACACGATGGATACTTATCCTTTGCAGATGGTCAAAACAGTTGCGATTTCTACTGAAGCTTGAATCAAACAAGATTGATAACAGTGGCGCAGAGAAAAGTGATAATACTGGGGACTGACAGTCCATGACCATGACTGGACGCGGTCAACGGCCGGCACCTTAATTTGGGATTGACCGTTCGTGCATATCAAACGTTTTTTCCCAACTCATAAAAATGTTTGCACAGTCTAGCACTTCCAGAGTACGAACACACGGGCAGTATTAAACAAGGTCTATCAAAGGATTATGACCGGTCTTTTATGCACATGGACGTTCGTCCACTTCATTCAATCAAAGGCGTAAAAAAAAGAAATATATATATATATAATAAAAGGATTGTCATTCAAAAATCCTATTTCAATATATATGAAGCAAAGTTGCTCAAATGATCAAAATGATATCTAGGAAGATTAAAAATGTTCAACTATCCAGGAAGATTTCAAGTAAGATTAATCATCAGATTCATTGTCTCCACGATCATCGTCTTCCATGGAATCTTCTTCAAGCTCCTCCTCGGAGTCATTTTCAGAATTTTTTTCAGGAACTTCTTCCAAGCGGTCGTAAGGATCATCATAAACTGCATCTAAATAGTCGTCTTCTTCACATTTGGCTCATAAATCATCTTTGGCCAATCGTTCAACACTCATACTAGGTGGATATGTCCTAACTTTGCGCTCAATGGGCTTCTAGGCAGACTCAGCTTCATCTACATCCGAATCATAAGCTACACTATCAGCATGGGATCAAACTTCATTTTCTGTTACTAGTCTCGCCTGCTGAAGCCGGTGCCGTTTTTGCTGATAAGATGCAAGATTTTCATCTTCAACTCTTTTCTTTTGTGATAATTCATCATGTCTTCTGTTTTCTTCCGTATCTACTGAAGCCGATAAAACGTTGATTCTACCATGACGACTTTCAGACGATCGAGAGACATACCACGTATCATCTTCCTCGTTTCTATGAAAGGCTGATCCACCTTGGCATGAACGTCTGCAGAAGTCTTCATCTTTGGCTCGGTGTTTCTAGAATGTTTCAGAAGAACCAGAAACGTGGTTGTAGCTGGGAATCACCATTATCTGTGGCGAAATATATGGAGTCATGGATATGCCAATAACAAACACGTAATAAGTCACGGTAACAATCCAACGCTTACATGTTCACAGTTTCACTAACAGTAGTGATTATAACACGAAAGCTAACGCTTCAAGAATTTTCTTGTTTCTTCAAACCTGCAAAAAACGAGCAAAGTTCATTATTCAAAAATCAAAACTTGATTTTCATATAAAACCGTGAACGACTCACGTAACTTTCTACTGTGTGAGCATCCATTAACTTTCTTAATTTTTTTGGACGGGTTCCACTATCAAATTGTGTAAGCTCACATAAAGACATTATTATTTCATTACATTATCTATTTTCAACGATTATTCAAAAAATCAAAATTTGAATTTTAGCAAAATAAATTAAAAAATAAAATAAATTTAAGAAAAAAACTTGAGCAACTCATGTAAATCAAAAAAAAAAGTAAAAAAAAAAGTAAAAAAAAAAAAACGTGAATAGCTCACGTAAATAAAAAGAAAAACAACATTTTTTCTCTCGGACGAGCGCCCACCTTTGAAACGAGAGTTTATGCTATTTTTGTGAAAGCTCACATATTAAAAATAAAATTTTATTTTCGTGAAAGCTCATAATTTTTTTTTTCTTCACTACAATTAGACCATGTCTATTCAAAAAAAAGAAGAAATCTCTCCTACGTTAGGGACTATTGTTCGTTTCTTAAACTGACTGACGGACGTTCGTTTCTAAAGAAAAATATCTTGTGAAAGCTCATATATATATATATACATGTACATATAATTTTTTAAAATGAATAATCTATAACCGTAAAAAATATAAATCTTACTTACCTTGGTGGGCGCCAGAACTGGTCGGAACTTCACCGGCAGTGGTCCGCGCATGTCAAGCTTCAATTTTTTTTTCTTTTAGTGCAGGCGTGAGGAAGATGAGAGAGGTGAGAGCTTGGTCGGTCAGGAGAAATAAAAAAAATGTTTCATTCATTTTATAACAATTTTATTTCCAAAAACCTAATTAAATAAGGATTTCCTTTTTGGGCCTGGGCCCGTAAGTGCTAAACTGACCAAAATTGGGCGTTCAACCACCCGAATCAGCGATTTCCTCATCTCTCCACGCTCACTGGACGACGCTCTATCATACTCTCAAAGTCCTTTTTCATATAGTAATATCTCTTACAACCTAGTTAAATTCCTTAATTCGTTTATAATCAGGAAAATCACCATCCAGTGCTTACCGTGGAACATGACTGTCCCTCACTAAGAAGGGGGCTTAATGTTGATGGTGGATTTTAGACAAAGGCTAAAATCATAAAATCATGATCTTGCATATTTCTGACGCGGTTTCAGACACATATGTGAAACTCATATTTTAGGATACCGTGAAAGCTCATTTCACAATCTCTGACTGAGTGTACAACCTCTCAGAGCATGCATGAATATGTGATCCTTAAAGCCTCTCAACTGAGCTTTCAATACTTCGCATATTTCATCAACACTTCTCTATAGAGTTGATAGTGATTGGATGACTCCTAGACATATTGCATGCTAGTACAGAGCGTTAACGTCTTCGAGATGTCTCAGTATTCCCTAACTATACAAAATTAATATTCAGAACAAGTATGATGTCTCTACCATCTCCTATCTCTATTATTGAATAAATATAATGCTCCTAGACATATTGCATGCTAGTATAGAGACATTCATAGATTAATTCTAACGCAACATTCATCAATTGAATTCCTAGAAAATAATCCATTTTATCTCATTACTCTGTTTCATGGATTTTCTCAGATGAATTCCATGGATTAATGATAAATATTCACTTTCCGGGCATTTAGGCTACCACCGAGTAAGCCCCGAGAAAACGATGCGAGTGTACTTAAAAAATAATGCACGAACGAGCACCCAAATGCATAAACGAGCATTCAAAAATATGGACGAACGAGGAAACCTATGCAAAATAGGAAAGAAAAATAATAATAAAAAAAAAGAGAGGCGCACACGGGACCGGGTCCACCGGCGGGCTGGCCGTGCCATCGTGGCTGGTACCACGCCTCTCCCTTTTATTTTTCATCTTATTTTATTATTTTTCTCATCTCATGTAAACTCCGTTTTTTAAGCAAACTTCTTTCATTTGAGCAGAACTCTTAGTTTCTCCATATTTCTTCATACAAGGATGAATAATATAATATAAAATAGAAAAGAGCGTCATGGGACCGGGCCTACCGGCCGTCCCCCCATGCCTTGGCCGTGGTCGGTCCCACGCCTCCTTAATTTCTTATTTAATTATTATTATTTCTTCTCACATTTCATGCAATTACCTCGTTTGATCAAAAACCTATTATTTTTCCATATTTCTCCAATATTGCTTAAACTTCCAAAAAGCCAAAAAGTCAAATAGTCACATGACCGTCCGTCATTCTCAAAAAAAATATTAAAACATCATTATTTTAATATACTTAAAATATTGGTCGCAGGAGCAAAGCCCTACTTGCTCATTCAAGCAAAATTGAGAGTTTCAGTCAAAACTCTTCTGAAAAATCCAAAATATTAGTCGAACGTACAACAGAAAATATCAAAATTCTCAGAATTTAGCCACGAGCAACATGGTGACATGGGCATGCCACCTTGGTCGGCCACGGTCGCCCATTTGGCTTGCAAAAGCCGGTCCTACACATTTGATGATTTTTGACCTAATTAATCTTCTGCAGTTCATATTGGGTTCAAACTCTTTCCAAACAACCTGGAATTTGGTCGATCGACCATCAGCTGGTCTCACGACCACCAAGGGACAGTTCCATACCCCTTGGTCGGTCCCTATTCTCTTCATAATTAGGTTTTACCGCCTAACGCTCAGACGAGCACTATTTTAATAATGTTTAAACGAGCATTTAATCATCCTTTCACCAACTGGTCTACAAAAGACTTTGGTGCATGCTCATTCGAGCATCTGGGAATTACATGGTCGTCCCACCATCTCATGTGTGCGGTCCATATCTCACTCATGGTTGATTTTCAGTAAATCATCCATTGATTAATAATCAATCAAAATTAGCATAATTATGAACAGGTTCAAACACTAAAAATTTTATGTTGATCCATCAATCAATATTCTATTTAATTATACAATATTCGATCCAACTACCAGTATTCTTTTAATTAATATTTTATTTGGTCCCGCTACCAATAATTCATTAATCGAGCAATATTTTCTCAAACGGGCAATATTTGTTTAAACTAGCAATATTTTCTTTACTCATCTATCAACACTAAATTGCTTAAGTTAGCATCAACTTTGTTCAGAACTCATTTCTGGCAATATTGATTTAATTATCAATATTTAATTGCTCGACCGAGAAATATTCATCATGTTGATTCAACTATCAACATTCGAGAACTCCACTGATCCAACTATTAATATTTCATTGGTTCATCAACCAATATTTGGTTCGTCAGTCGACCATTATAATCTTTCTTCTTCAAAGACTCATGACGCAAACAAATGCTGAACAACATTTCCTATCAACAATTTCATGATCGAGCCATCTCATTGGAGGCTCGTCGATTTAAGTTATCAAAACATCATTATTACTGTTAGAGCACTGCTCGGTCAAAATCGCAAGCGTTGCTATCTCAAGCTTGTTTGTCAAGTTTAGTTTCCAAAACTATAAGTCTTGATTTCTAGTCTACTTATATCTATGTATCAGATTAGGATTGAATGTAGTTGAGCTTTAGAATTCACGGCGTTCATCGATTGAAGACGAAGAACTACTAAGGGGATCTTGTGGAACTTCATCAACAAAAGGTATATGGAGACTTGAACTCATCTATCACTCAGAAGTCTATTTCTATTCTATCTCATATTGAGACAAAAGTCGTATAACTATATAGACTTTACATTATACACATTTTATATTTCGAGCTTAATTTAACTCGCTTACATATTCCTAGAAATATGTGTTGGTAAGCTTTCGCTTTAACCAAGTTCATCTTTTATTCTTGGGGAAAGTCAAAAGCTGATCATGTGAAAATCGCCTGGTAACATCTTACATGATTTGTGTGAGACAGTTATTTTACGTAGACTCAGAATGTTTTGTATTGATCTACTGATCACTTGAGAATTATTTTGGAGCTAATAGTTTGTGTGAGACATCTACTCCCGTCTTCTAAGAATGTTTCAATGATTAACATGGAGTTCATAACGATTAACCATTGATTGGATATAGCACAGTATGCGTACTTGTATGCTAACTGTTGCAAGTTATTCTAAGTCAGGGAACCATAGTATGCATACCCGTATGCGTACTGGTTTGAAAGTTCAAGTCCGGTAATTCAACTGAGTTTGGTCATGTACGACAGTATGCGTGCCCATTTGAATACTGGCGAACCCAGACCAAGTCAGGCTACTTAGGTATGCGTACCCGTTTGCATACTTGAGTGGGTTAAGTTCTAAAATCGGTTGGTTCATGAACAAATACATTTATATAATAAAGAATGCAATCTTTTGAAAACCGTGGCTATAATGTTCATGAATTGGTTCGAGTGAATCAAAATCGATTTTGCTTCAATTGTATCTTATATACTCCTATGAGAATATAAACAATTGAACAACTCTAGATAGTTTCATTTGAGTCATTTGAACTAGTTGTGATTAAGATGAACAAGGTTGATACGAAAGTGTTCATATGGCTAACTTCGGTTAACTATTGTCGAGCCAACCATGTGTACACGTTTGGGTACATCTACAAATACCTAAATGAAGTCACATTTCATTTGTGTATAACAAGCTAAGTTCGATCTAACAGTTGAAAGATATTAACTTGACTCTAATAAGGTTTTCATCTAACGGTGAATATTTAATGCTTTGTTACCAAGGTAGCATTGATTACAGACCCTGATTTGATGACTATATAAGGGAGAACTCTAGCAACTAGGAAACCTAATCCCCACACCTCCTATGTGATACTAGTTGTGACTAGAGTCGATTTTCTTTTAACTTAGGTTTTTCCTAAAACCATTATAGGTTAACGACTTAAAGACTTCAATGGGATTCTGAATCCAGACCCAACTATTTTCTTTGTAGTTGCGTGTTCGGATCTTACTTTGTTCTATCGTATTGAGTACTATCTTCTCTAAGATTTGCTCGGGATTTAATCTCCGATAGGTAAGATAAAAAGTAGTCACAAACATCTTTGTCTCATCGTTTGTGATTCCACAATATCTTGTTTCTCTACCATACAATTAAGATTATTGTGAGGTGATTAATATTACTAGGCTGTTCTTCGGGAATATAAGTCTGGTGTATCAATTGGTTCCTGTTCACGGAACAAAAACTCGTAGGTATTTCTGTGGGAGACAGATTTATCTATTCAATAGACTTTTCTATATGAGATTTGTTTATCCAGTCTTCGACTTTGAGTCGTAGCAACTCTTAGTTTTGGGTGAGATCAGTCTCAGAAACAATCATGGCCATACAATTTGACCGCATGTTTTAGCAAACCCAGACCACTCCTGGCAGAAGTAGGTAATCACCGCATTGACCTCCGGTGGGCCTACTAGTGTCCCAACCAATTGGACTTTATTTAAACACATTCCAACGTTGACAAACACCAACCCTAAACAGGGTGATCACGATGTTAAAAGAAGCTCGAACGAGCTAGACTGTCCAAAACAGTCTTAGAAGCATCACAAACGTCCAACTTTTCCAGCCTGGTTGGACGGCTTAGATCCTCCTACGAACGGTTAAGGAAGTGCTAATATGATCATTGGAGGGCCCACTAGTGCCCTAGTCGATCGACTTGCATGCGGCAAACCTATAGAGTGCTCAATCGCTTACCCAAACATGGGCGTTCACGCTACGTAAAATAGCTCAAACGAATTGAGACCGGCAAAGACAGTCTCAAAACGCATCACGTCCGTCCAACTTAGCCAGCCAAGTTGGACGGCTCAGATCGCATCTTGAGCGATCAAAGAAGCGCGGGCGTGTCCACCGGTAGCCCAGCTTTTCCCCCACTCGATCGGTTCGCCTACGGAAAGACCATAGAGCAATAAAACGTTTGCCCAAACTATGGCAGGCGTGATGCTTGTAAACCCTAAATTTGGGTCGCGGAAGTCCATTAATGTCTTAAATCGATCACAACCATCCAACTTAGCCAGCCTATTTGGATGGCTTAGATCGCATTTAGGACCATCAGGAAGGTGCACATGCGTTCACCGTCAACCCAACATGGGCCCCATGTGATCGTTATCCCAAGAGGAGGCTCACAGCGTGCCAAACCGCTTGGCCAAAGTCACGAGGGCGTGACTGTTTCAAAACCTTAATTAGGGTTTGCGGCAATGCACATCTGTCGTAGTTCGATCATGACCATCCATCTTCACCAGCCTAAACGGAGGGTGTAGATATAGACTCAAGAGTTCCCATGGGTGTCAACGTGATCACCGTGGGCCCACCATTGCGTGTGATTGGCCGACCTATGCAGACTAGAGCCTGACGCCTAGAAACGCACACCCAAAGGTGGCATGCCACACGACTTTTAAACCTTTGCGGCGATGTACTTCTGTCACAAATCGATCACGACCACTCATCTTTGTCGGTCAAATTGAGTGTCCTAGATCGAATCTTTGTGGGACAGAGAGGTGTAGACATGCACGCCGGCAAGCCGTCTCCATGCATGCCTGGTCGGTCCCTCCAAAATTATCACCCATGCTTGGATTCGATCAAGCCAAAGAGGGGATGTTGCGCACCTCTAAAAAACCCTAAAACCCATCAATGGAAACAAATATGTGCCATAAATCATCTTGTCCGTCTAACTTTTCCAGCTTGGTCGGACGGCTTGGATTAAAAGCTAGGCGATCAATGAAGCGTCTCAATGATTACCATCCGCCACTTTGCCACAGGGAGTGATCGACCAGATGGTGTCCCGCCCATGCGGCCTCCAAACGATCACTCAAAGATGGTTGGACGTGCTGCCATTTTAAGACGCTTAATCCGCGTCTTGTTCAATCAAGCTTTAAAACAACGATGCTTCACACATATCGATTGTTTTGAGATGCTTTCTTAAAAGCGCTGCATTACATGCATCGAGCATACACGATATTTCATGAATATCAATTCCATAAATAACTTAGTTATTTAACCTGACAGCACCGTATGTTATTTCTTGCGGCGGGTCCCACGACTCGACCCACTCATTCGAGACATCAAACATGTCACAAACTGGGGGATACTTACTGGGGTATTGGTCTGGCGGTTTACAACGTGCAACACGCCCATTACGAGAACGTGTCAGGAGGCATGGACGGTTAATGATGACGAGGGAAGCGGGCAAAGGCCTGATCGTGTGACAATCACCTACACGACCCTACTACTCCGTCACTCAACTTTCTCCACTTCCTACGAGATGAGGATTGCGCTCAAATGACTTGTATAAATAGGTTCTTCAACCTATTTTAAAAAGGACACGAACAACACAAGTGTTGTCAACACAGTATCCAGAAAAACACCCAGAACTGATAGCTTACATTATGCAAGCCAGTTTGACATTTTGATACAAGTCATAAACATCCAACACCTTCACAATCTCAACACTTTCTTCGCTTCCCTCCCTAAGATAAACCCCGTCTCCTTAACTTTATGACCGAAGCAAGTCTGGAACGACCATTTCTCAGTTTAGGCTAGAATTGTGCAGATTGATCTCTCGAATCAGAAGTACTCCCGTGCAGTGCAATTTTTTAGTGTTTGAATTCGTTTCTCATCACCACACCCCAAATTTACAAAAAATAGCAGAATCAGTTTTTACCCTCAAACACCATTATTCTATGTCAGGAGACACTTTATGCTCAATCTAGTCGAGTCAACAGTTGACCAATTAAATACATGTATGCCTTGCAGACTCCATATTCATGAGAGATCAATCGTGCATACCCGTATGCGAGCGGTTTTTACTGTGAAAGTACGTGAACTAAGTTTGCGTACCCATTTTCAAACTGTTTTCACCCGAATCCGGTATGGAACGACAATATGCATACCCGTTTGGAAACTGTCGGAAAGGATTAAGTCCAGAGCTTAAGTTTGCGTACCCGTTTGCAAACTTATGTGGTTAAGTTATAAAATCGTCTATGTATGATTTCATACTCATGAACAAATACATTTATATATTAAGGAATGCAATCTTTGCAAACCGTAGCTAAAATATTCATGAACTAATTCTTTTGAATCAATCCGATTTTGCTTCCATTGTGTCTTGTATACTTCTATGAGAATATAAACAATTGAAAAACTCTATGAGTAACACAATTAGATTCATTTGATTATCGTTTGATATAGAAGTGTTAATATGAACATGGTTAAGACAAAAGTGTTCATATGGCTAACTTCGGTTAACTGTTATTGAGCCAACTAAATATACACATTTAGGTACGGTTACACATATCTAAATGAAGGTATATTTCATTTGTGTGTAACAAGCTAAGACCATCTAACGCTGGAAAGATATTAGCTTGAATCTGAATCAGGTTTCATCTAATGGTGAATATTGATTGATTTGTTACAAAGTTATCAAACCCTGATTTGAAGACTATATAAGGGTGAACTCTAGCAACTGGGAAACCTAATCCCCACACCTCATGTGTGATACTAGTTGCGACTAGAGTCGATTCTTCTTTAACCTAGGTTTTTCCTAAAACCATTATAGGTTAACGAATTGAAGACTTCATTGGGATTCTGAAGCTAGACCCAACTATTTTCTCTGTAGTTACGTGTTCTGATCTTACTTGTTCTATCGTATTGAGTACTATCTTCTCTAAGATTTGCTCGAGATTTATCTGATAGGTAAGATATAAAAATTAATCACAAAGATCTTCGTCTCATTCTTTGTGATTCCACAATAACTTGTTCTACTACTATATAGTTAAGTTATTGTGAGGTGATTGATATTTCTAGGCTGTTCTTCGGGAATATAAGACCGTATTATCAATTGGTTCATGTTCACCTTGATTTATCAAAAGACAGAACAAAAAAATTCGTACGTATTTCTGTGGGAGACAGATTTATCTATCAGAATAGACTTTTCTGTGGGAGACAGATTCGGTTATCAAGTCTTCGACCTTGGGCATAACAACTCTTAGTTGTGGGTGAGATCAACTAAGGGAATCAAGTGCGTAGAGTCCTGCTGAGATTCAGAGGCATAAGGAACACAACTGTACCTTAATCAGTGTGAGATTAGTTAGGTCTCAACTACATTCCATCCCGAAGTTAACTTGTAGTAGGCTAGAGTCTGTAGCGGCTTAATATAGTGTGGTGTTCAAATATGGACTAGGTCCCAGGGTTTTTCTGCATTTGCAGTTTCCTCGTTAACAAAACTTCTGGTGTTTGTGTTATTTCTTTTCCGCATCATATTTGTTTATATAATTGAAATATCGCAGGTTGTGCGTAGTTCAATCAATTGGTAAATCCAACCTTTGGTTGTTCATTGAAATTGATTGACACTTGAATATTGGTATTTGGTACCGTTCAAGTTGTTTCTCATAATAATCAGGATCATGGATTCTATCTGTTCGATTTGCTAATTACATTGAGAAACAGAGATATAACTCTTGGGTATGTTTTCCTTGATTGAGTCTGAATGTCTAGTTGATTCTCTTGGAATTATATTCGAGTTAGTCTATACAGATTGCCTAAACGAAATATTGGGTGTGGTTGTTAGACCCCCATTTTTTCAGAAATTATAGTTTAAAGCAATATTCGAGACTAGTATTACCATATGTGGATGCAATTTTGGTTGGAAAATCCCCTTTTCACTCCAAGAGAGTATGATTATGTATCACAATTATGATTAAGAAAGATATCCAAGATTAAAATCAAAATCATGATGCATACTTGGTCGCTGCCAATGAAGATGCATATTTTTGTATTTTGATTATGTTTACGAAGTACGTACTTATGTAAGATAACGATTCATTTACTGGTTGAATTCTATCTCCCCACTTGATCTGATTACCGATCTTCATCTGTAGTTACTTAAGTCTAGGTCCAATTTATGATTAGATCAAGTTATCTATAGGTTGGTGATCACAACTTTGTAGGAGAGATAACAGAGAAAAGATAATTCTTATTGATTGAGTTAGACTGAATCACACGTCTTTGTTTACAAGGTGAGCCTTCGAGGGCTTATATACAGTTAGTTTAGCGTGTAACTCACGCTAAACATATTAATACATAGGGACCATTTCTATCTGGATGGCGGTGACATCATGATCCATTCAGACTTTATCTCGTTAGGAAGTTAAACTTTTTTCCTGTTATGTTCAATCTATCTCGATCTACAGGTATTTAACCTGAAAGCCTTGGTCTTATCTTAGTTTCTTGCACCATAGATCTCGTCTTCCACATGTTGTGATATAATTTGTCTTCTCTCCCCTCTATTAAGGCCTTATCTTCACATCGTGCTCGAGGTGAGGACTTATTACTCGATTTCGTCGTAAGCTCCATCTTAGCTCCGATCTCTTGGACACTCCAACTTTCAGTTGTTGGCATATACTATATTTTTTCATCTAAATGAAGTTATCACAAAGATCATAATACCAAAAAGAAATATTATAGTCTTTAAATCTCTAGTCTACAAGGTACCTTCATAAACAACTTGATATCACTAATGATCGTTCATGCACAGAACGGAGTCTGTTATGAATGGATGATCAAAAGTTTTATCTTCACAACTTGAGTCAAAAGATAAGATCTGAAGTCGTTAATTTTTGAACTAGTTCTAGTGACCTCATATCATAAAAAAAATATCACACAATAAAAAAAACTAGATCGATCAAGGTTTACCTATAACGTTAGTCAATCAAATCAATAATCAAAAACTAGATACACAATATAAATCTTGCTAGTTTCCCACCAACGATACTATAAGTGGTCTTTTGATCCCATGCATAGAAGTATTTAAATGATGTGCACATCAGAGATCACCTAATTAGGATACTCTTTTCTTAAATGAGCATCACAAGAATACTCTAGTGGGCTTCTCGCATAATCAGTTAGATCATTGCGTCCAAGGGATAAGTTTGTCATAATAATCAAGGTAGTTTGTACAAAAAAGGAATTTCCAAATCCAAAAATACTAAAGATATGCAATAATTGTCTATTTTCGGTTTTGTAATATTCAAACTGTACTCCAACTAATATACTTAAATTTATTGGATGATACCTATATATTAGCAAGCATATAATATACTTTACCAGTATAACAACCAGAGATGTGCTTATCCAATGGGATATGAGTGACACATAAGTTCCAAATATCAAAAGATATTTAAAATATTTCGGTTTTGGATCTCACCTTGAGTATGAAGGAAAATACTTGAAATTTAAGCAATAAGAGTTTAAAATATGTTCGAACACTATGTTGAAATCTTGTGAACTTTCTATATTAACCAAAACGTATTTCCTATAACTACCAGAATCCTAAGTTAATAGATGAATCGAAATAATGTTTGAGTTGGTTAACACAAGGATCACTCCAGCTAGAGATACTTGGGACTGGTCCTAGTATGGATCCTTTCTTAAGGGATCCGTTCTACTAGAGACCAGGGTCGGTCCTATTAGAGATTCTTGTTTAAAGGACCGGTCGTACAATAGATCCTTTAATTCTTTCAATTACGAAGAAAGTTTCACAATTCTAATTCCTTAAACTCATGTAACTAAACATAGTTTTCTAGGTATAGAATCAACTCGAAGTACAACACACTAACTAGTAACGAGTTACAAAGTGTTATGTCGAATCTACGGAGTTTAAAAGATAAATATTTTACTTCCTATTCGAATATACTAAAGTTGTGTAGAACAATTAATATATGATTCCTTGACACTTTGATAGTAATGTAATATGATCAAAAAGTCACTCATACTAGAGATATATAAATATATCTCGTATGTTATGTTTTCAATCTAAACGATTTGAAAGAAACATGGATAGAAATGGAAAATGTCAAGTCTGTATTACTAACCTCGAACAGAAGGATGATGTGTTTGTTGATGCGATACGTCTTCAGGTTCTTCAGAGTAACATGATGAACTCTCCACATTTCTATTGTTCCTAGTCTAACCTAACGAGGTTGACTCTGGTAATCTAATCAAACAACCTCGAGTTTTGGAGCAAAACTTTGACAACCAAACTTAAAATACCAAAGTGAGATCATATTTAGACTTTCATTAAAAAGAAAGAAAGAGGTTATCCATTGCTGAGGAGTGAGTCTCAACCAGTTATTTTTCTCGCGCAACACTTTTTCTGACAGTATCTTCAAGAATAATAATCGTATCTCTATTTAGGTTCAGTTCTTGGATAAGTTTATTGACATTATCATAAAATGACTCAATATCTATACATAGGTCACGTTCTCTATATTGAGCATACTTCTCCTGGAGGCCTTTTATCTCATAGACTTGATGTTTGAGAACCTTAAAAAGGTTCTGAGGATGTAGCATGTTCTTTACCTCTGGATTCAGAAGAATCAATTGAGTTAATTCCCAAAAACTTTTCATAATTAAAGCCGGAGGGACCCATATCAGTACGTAATCGCATGTTTTAGGATGATTAAAACAAATACTTGTAAGGTCTCACGGCGTTTGCCTGATCTGATACCAGTTGAAAATGAGAGACTACCAAGTACACCACCAACTTTTTCGTTCGGAAACCTATATGGAAAAAACATAATACAATTGTAAGTAGACCAAAAGAAAAGATCCTTGAAAAATATGTATGTAGAGTTTTTGTCTTATCTCTTCCACAGTCAATATATCTAGAAACAAAATTCCATGAACCTGATGGTAGTCAATCTCCAAAATAAATCTAGTCATATCCAAATCAAGAGGATCCGAATTCTGACAAGTATGAAATTTGCAATCTATCTTTCAAGATACGAGTTCAATAAGAATGCCTCTTGTTTTTTTTATCTCAATCAATAAGGATTTAAACTATCAAGATTGAATACATACTACTTGTGATATTTCTATTATAAAGATAAAATAATATAATTAGGAAAAGGAAAAACACAAGACACCAGAAATTTTGTTAACGAGGAAAACTGCACCGGCAGAAAAATCCCGCGACCTCATCCAGCTTTGATTACCAAATTTTATTAAGCCGCTACAGACACTAGCCTCATATCAGACTTCGGACTGGAACATATATGAGATCGAATTAACCCTCCAAGCAATTCAGCTGCAGTATGCTCCTTACGTCACTTGAACCTCGCAAGGCTCTATGCAATTGGTTCCCTTATCTGACGTCCTTTACAACCTAAGAGTTTCTTCAACCTAAGTGAAAACTTTTGATACCAATCTACCTATAACAGTAAATTCGAGCAAAACATTGAATATTTGAACTTAATGTTCTTCTTTATAAAGTAAAGTTCGGCTAACATTTTCGTGTTTAATTATCGGCCGAATTGTTCACCAGTACCTTCCAAATGCAAAATAAAGAGTAGTTCGACAGATTGTCCACCTATCTTCACTCTCGCCATAAGACCCTAATTTTCTCTATTTAAATATAATCTCTAATTTTCTTGTAATGAGAGAAGAGAGAAGGAAATTTTTGTTTTAAAAGTATAATACAAATCTAATAACAAAAAGCAAAAAGTAAAAAATAATAAATCAAGGATAACTGGGTAATTTATCTACCCTACGCTACCTCTTATAACCCACCCTAGTTTGGATAATCAATCTGTACGCCTTACAAGTTTTAAGATCCCTTAAATTAGGCTTCCTCATAAGGGTTAAACACATACCTCACTAGCTCCAAATTCTAAATAGCACCCTCTCTATTGTTTATGATTAAGTCACTTACAAACTCAACATTACGCTGACTATCAAAAGACCTATTATTGTAGGGACCCAAAGGTCAGTCTCCTGATGTAGTTTCTTTTGCCAACTAACCAAATACATCCTTATTTTAACCATGTTCTTGTGATCAGAATTTCATTCTATGTGGATGAACGTTTGTTAGGTTTCATGGCAACCCAAATGGAAGTACCTCTCAAATATTTGTGCGAAAAGATTAAATAGTTACTAAAGGTCAAAGAAAGATATTTAAGAATAGAACCTAGTGGTCTTTTTCAAGGTTTATGAGGTCATGTTGCAACTAATATTTGTGAAGATGATTAATGCAATGAAGAGCAAAGTGGATATGGAGGTCTGTGTCATGTGACTTCCCTTGTGGATTAGAGTAGTATCAGAGTGTGCCATTAGTAATTTCTATGGGGTGTACTTGTAGAAGGAAATGATTAGTAGTTAGGTTTATCCATTCATATGTCACCACCTGACATTCATATGTTAGTCTTTGAGATAGGTTGAGTCCAATAAATGTGTAAGAAACCTGATGTTGGCGGCTATGAAATTAACAAGATAAAATTTAGTTTTCTTCTGCTTCCTTTAAGTATGATTCTTTGAATCATATTTATTTGTTTCTTCTCAATTCTGTGTGTTAATAGTTGTGGAAACACAACAATTATTATCAGAGCCGTCCTATTCTAATCATGGGTGAAGAAAAAAAAATCCTACAATCAAAGAAGTGAATGAAGAACTTCATAAATTCTCAGAGTCATTCACTAAACAGATTAATGATCTCTCTACATAATATACTGTCTCGCTGTGCAGAACAAAGACATAGAGGGATCTATGTTATTTAAGGACGATTTCTTTAAGTACATCGAGACTTATTCAGGTAAGAGAAATAAAGAACAAGGATGTCCAGGAGTGGAAGTATCTCACTCTAATATTCATCGCCAATGAGGTACAATGATCAAATTCCAACAAGGGGGTCGAGAGTTCAATACCAATCGGCGAATGCCTAAGCTAGATTTTTCGAGATTTAATGGTAGAATCCTAAAGGATGGATTCAAAAGTTTGTCGTTATTTCCTTCTCCAGAATATCAGAGAATCATCATGGCAGCTATGCATTTGGATGGAAAAGCAGATAGGTGATTAACAAATCTATTACTTCTGGGTATGAACTAGCTAAGCATGCTTGTATTAGAATTGAAAATGCTACAAATGAAAACGTACTAGGCATATTCAGTAAGTTGTCTCAAATTGTTGACGATTATTTTGAACAGTTTGAAAACCTAAAAACTATTTTGTTTCGTTAATTTCCTATGCGTACTGAACATTACTATGTGACGAGTTTCATTGGTGGGATAAAATATGAAATCAAGCATTTAGTCAGTATGTTCCATCCCGCTACACTTATGCAAGCATATTCACTTGCTAAAATTCAAGATCAAAGTCTCATTAACCAGCAAATGCCTGTCAAGGATACCAATAAATTTATTCCTAGCACCTTTCTACTACTAGACAGTCTAACACACAAAAATTTCCCATAAACCTTGTCCCTCCCTCCTTTATTCCCTTTACCACCACCGACAACTCCTCAGATTTGTAGTCTCACTCAATTTCCAATTAAAAATAATTTCCAATTAAAAGATTAATACTTGAGAAAATCCAATAAACAAAGATCCAAGGGACTTTTTATAATTGTGATGAGGTTTATAAACCATGCCATTTTTGTAAGATACATCATTCATATTTAATGGTAGCTGCAGAATCTGAAGTAGAGAGTAGTGAACATGAAAAAGAAATCAATGATGTAGAAGATACACCAGCTATAGAAAGTGACATGGAAATCTCTCTTCATGCTTTCACTGGTAATGTCATTGGAGATACCATTAGAATTCCAGGTTTTAAAAATCATGCAATTTTTATCCTAATTCATATTGGCACCACTCACAACTTTATTGATTGTGATTTACCTAAATCTCTGGATTGTGTTATTCAGCCAACTGCTAATTTATTGGTCAATGTTGTTAATAGTGAAAAGACACTGAGTACTAAATTTGCATTTCTTTACAATGGAAAATGCAGGATTATGAATTTACAGGTGATTTAAGATTGCTTCCACTTGGAAGGTGTGACATGGTCCTAGGAGCTGACTGGATGAGTAAGTTAGGAGATATTCTTCTCAAGTTATCTAAATTTAGTATCAGTTTCAAACACATGGGCCAAAAGATAACACTTGTTGGAGCCCACAAGTCACCTTCTTTAATGAGTATACGAGCCAAAGGAATCAAAGATTATTTTTTTCCAAAACTAATTCTCATAGGATTTTTGCTCATCTATTTTCTGCCACTCCCACTACCTCTCCAACAACCATTCCATCAGCTATTTCTGCAATACTTCAGGAAGTTTAAGATGTTATTTCTGAACCTACTCAACTACCACCTCAGATATCTCTTGATTACTCCATTCTTCTTGAGCCTACTCCATTCCAGTCAGCTGCTTTAATAGCTTGGCCAGGAGTAAAAGTGCGAATTCTACCACTCGTAAAAGGTGAAACACATGTGATATAAAAAAAAACATCTCAACCATCTTCCCAGTTGTAAACTAGAATGTCAGCGGGTTTCAAGTCATTACTGTTGTTCGATAGGAAGCCTTGTGAAACTTCTTTTCTGGTAATAATCCCTGCTTTATAGCACATGTCTGCGATAGTGTCTCGGACCATGTCATGCCGGATTTTGAGACCCAATTTCCTGGCACAATGTAAGGCGTGGTCGCCATAGATATCCATAGGTTTCTGACATGTCGAACACAAGATGTCTTCAACAACAATGGCATGGAAAGTATATACTGCAAACAGACTTGAAATGCCTAGAACCAATAGCTTGGTGCAGCCCATGAATGAGAATGGCTTTCAAAAGGTCCATAACATGCTCTTTTCTGTTACACAACCAAATGAGATATTCACTTTCATTCAAAGTAAAACTAGAGGGTAAGGATTCCTTGAAAACACCAAATTAAATTACCTCCAAAGACTTCATGAAATGGGGAGAGGTGTCATTGATGTTAAACTCAGAATTAGATCGCCCACATACTTGTGTAAATACCTGAAGAGCGTGTTCAAAGCCGTGGCTTAAATCAGCTGAAGGTGAGAGCTTCAAGATATTGTATTTCAATTGTTGGGTTTGAGAATTAGATGCAAAATAACAGTAGGTTCCTGTATCATCATTGTGTATACTCCCAAGCCACCATCTTGGATGGGCAAGGTGGCTAAGCGCTGCTGGACAAGACCAAAACCTGTACCACCACCAACTATGAGATTCCTCAAGTATTGAAGTAAGTGCTTGTCAAAAGGGGAAGTTGCAGCTTGTATAGGCATGGGACTTTTTTCCAGAGGGTGAAATAGAGTTTAGAGACGCTGGTGCAATTGCACAAAAGCAAAAGTTCACACTGAGGGTTTTGCAGCTTCCTGATCTTTTGCATCAGCTGAATAGTTTTATCAACCCTGTTGAGAACTATGTTACCACAATATTGCATATCAAGGATGACTGGACCTCCTAACAGCTTTACACTTGTTGAAGCTTTGCCAATATTTGCAGGAAAGAGACCATCCTCTATGCATCTGGGATCTGTTGAGGGTAAAAATGTTCAATTTTCAAAATGTTCAGATATAAGCCCCTCTCAGGTACTTCATTTTGTATGATCTTCAAGGCCTTCACCACCTCTAGCATTAACAATGGGATGCGATGCAAACGCAAATAATAGGGGACCAAATGGGTCACCATATTGAACCCCTTTAGCTGATGAGAGGACTGCATCATTGTAATACAATCTAGCAGGAGTAGAATAGGGTTTTGCTCTTTATAGGATTTCTCTTTCGATCAAAACTCATGAAACTTCCATACTTCTCCATGGACCATGTGGTTAGCAAAGCAAGTGGCCCCGTAACCAACATGATTTGTCATTCTACCATCATCAGAAATATTAAAATAATATTATTTTAATATTTTTAACAGTGTTCCTTCCACCAATATTAAAGATTTCGGTCAAACTCAAATTCTTCATAAAAGGATGAAATAATGCTGGATGGACCATCAGAAAATACCAAAATTCTCAGGATTGGTCCGTGGATAGCATGGCGACACGGGCATGCCATCATGACCGTTCATGGTCGGCCCTTTGGCTTGCAAAAGCTGGTCTCACCTCTTTTGATGATTTTTAACCTAATTAATCATCTAGAGTATATTTGATTCAAACTCCTTCCTGTAACTGGGAATGGTTGTCCACACACCATCAGATGGTCCAACGACCACCAAGGGACGGTTTCACACCCCATGGACGGTCCCTTTCTTTCCATAATTAGGTTCTACCACCTATTTCTCAGTCAAGCACAATCTAATAAATGATTACACATCAATTAATCATCCTTTCACCAACTGCTCCGCAAAGGAGTTTGGTAAATGCTCAGTCTAGCATCTAAATACTACATGGTTGGTCCATCACGCATGTAGCCGGTCCCTCTCCCATTAATTAGTTGATTCCCGATTGATCATCCATTGATCATAATTAGGGTTTTGAACTGAATGCTCTATCTAGCATAATTCTGAGTAGATTCAAACACCAATATTTTTAATATTGATCCAGCAATCAATATTTTAATTAATTAAATAATATTCTGTCCTATTATAAGTATTTTTAATTAATATTTTATTTGGTATCACTACCGATTATTTATGGATTTAGCAGTATTTGCTCTGACAAGCAATACTTGCTGTAATCATCAATGCTCCATCTGACAATAACTTAATTGATTCAACTAGCAGTGGGTCATGGCCAACAAGGTTCAGAACTGCCACTTATGATAATATTGATTCAACTATCAATATTTAATTGATCAGAGCAATATTCCTCTTACTGATCCAGCCATCATTATTTATTATTGGTGCATCAACCAACATTTAGTTCGTCAGTCGACTATTATAATAATCTCTCCTCGTCATTCGACTGACTCATGACACATGAATCGAGAAAGACTTATGATCGTTCATGAGTGATTATTCTCATGAATTAATGCTCAGTGCTAACATAATGATTTATGATCGATCTAGCAATCTCATTAAACCATCACTAGGTCATTTGACTATCATTATTGCTTTAGCTAGCATAATGACATGTCATGACCTAATTCAATGTATGTAGAGCATGTTGTTGTTTCAACATTCCATGCTTCATCCATCACAATCTTGAACTCCGTCTGTTCATTTCATAAGACTCATAGTCTTAGTTCAAAGGTTGACCACTCACGTCTGCAAAGCAGACTCATACATGAGATATCAATTCATATCACATGGGGGGATACAATACGTGCGATGTAAGGTACATCCACGATGAGAGTTGTGGTAAGTCGTGTTGGCAGTTAAAGGAGAAAATGGAAAGTGAATATTCGATCAACCAAGTCTTCCATGCTACGTAGAAGTGGTTCTTGCACGATTTTTCAATTCCCCATTCTTCCACTACCTTCAACTGTCACCACTTATAGGTGATTGATGTGCTGCTAAAAATAGGTTTCTGAAACGTATGACTTGATAAGAATGATTAACCGAACTTAATCTCGACATACGACTCAAACTCATCAATGTCAATTATCAATCACCTTCAGAATACTTCTCTCGTTTACATAGAGAATCATCTTCACAACAGTTCAACACATCACATCACCAACAGATCAATCCCCATTGATCTCCATAAACTCTCAGCTTCTCTCCCTACAAACTGACCCTTCTTCTTCTCTTGTGACTGAATTTAACCTGGAACGAACATTTTCTTGGTTTAGGCAAGGGGACTACAGATTAGTCTCTCGAACTCAAAGTACTCCCGTGCAGTACATTTGTGTAAAGGTTCAGGAGCTTTGAAACTACGACCACCTGCTTCAGCAAGCACTTTCCTCCTCCACTACTTTTTACCAGGAACTCCCGTTGGTTGTTTTTAATCGTAAACAATATGCTAGAGAGACAATGTTTAATGAGCACTAATCTCCCAGCTTTGTTTAAATACTTCCTCTTCCATGTAGCCAGTTTTAGTGCCATTTTCTCAAGAACACTGTCCCATATTGAGATACACCTTGAATTAGCACCAATTGGTAAACCAAGATACTGTATAGGTAACCTCTCTGTTTTGCATCCCAATTCCTTTTCCAGCACCTCAATGACGTCGTCAGCATTAACACTAACCATAATACTCTTTTCAAGATTCAACTTCAAAGATGAAGAGAATGATAAAGAGTCTAGTAACCTCATCAGAAGTAGCATTAAAAAAAAATAGTATCATCAGCAAATTGAAGATGATAGATCACTATACCAGTTTAGCCACCCTAAAACCATGAATTTGTCCCCTTTCACCAGCATCATTTATCAATTTTGAGAGAATTTCAACTACCAACAAAAATAGATAAGTTGAAAGGGAATCACCTTGTTTTAATCCTTTTGAAGGTTTTAATTTCTCTGTAGATCCACCATTAACAAGAACAGAAAGATGAGAAGAGGAAACACACCATCTGATCCAGTCAATCCACTTTTCTTCAAAGCCATGCTTATGAAGAATACAGAAAAGAGCTTGCCAATTAACATTGTCAATAGCTTTCTCCATGTTTATCTTACAAATTATACCCTGTGTTTTGGATTTCACCCTTCTATCCACACACTCATTAGCAATAATCACACCTATAAAATCTTCCTGTCATTGATAAAGGCCCCTTGATAATCTGGAATAAACAGTGTGTTAAAGCATAGCTCGGTTGAACCCACCAAGATACGGTATGTCAAGTTTGGTTGTTATATTTTAGTGAGCCAAAACTCATTTAAAGAGTCGCTTGATTATGTACTAGAGTCAATTTCGTATAGGTTAGCTTGAAAGTATTAGGATATGAGACATTACAAGTATTGTGAAGACTTGAAGAAGTGAAAAAGCAAGGAGCTACAACGACAACATCATCCTTCCACTTGAGGTTAGTGATATTTGACTTGAACTGTTTCATTCCCTAACGTATCTTTCAAGTCGTGCATATTGAAAAAAAAACTGCAAAGCATGAATGATTATACTCTAGTTAGACATAGTATTAAGGAATACAATACGAGGTTTATTGCTTAACCATTAAACTTTGTGGAAAAGACATCAACATAATCGTTTGAATGCTATTGTGACTATGTATGGGGGTATAAGGTGAAGAATTCATCCTAGGAAACAATGTTTTACATTTTTTTTAAGGAAGTAAATTCATGAACTTGTTTTGCAAATCGAAAGAAATCTCCATGCATTATTGGTATTCTTATTCATTGCATATCTTTTGAACTACCAATATGTATGATTAGTATAACCACTCATGACTTGTTTATGTTCTTGGTAAAACTATTCACAAAATCCTGACTTTTGTATTGATATGAATTTTATTAGTGAAACCGATCTTGAGTAATCACCTGAGATGGTATGATCGATTTAGTGTTATTGGTATGACCGACTCTGGGTAAAGGGGAACCGATCCTAGTAAGAGGTTCAATCTTCAGTTTGGAATGGTTTGAAATGAGCTTGGAATGTTTTACAAGAATATATCAGGTGGAAGGTGGGTGATGGTTCAAAAATATCTGTGTGGTTTGATATTTGGTGTGGAGAAGTTTTTTTAATCAGCATATTTGGCTATACAGATTATGTTAAGCAGAATATTGAAATGAAGGTACAAGCCTTAGTGTATGAGGGTAAATGGAATATTCCATCTAAGCTTCAACATTTTATCTCCATAGCTAATTTACCAGTGATAAGTGGGGGAATGGATTAGAGAGTATGGATTGCAGGACAAGATGGTAAGTTTTCTACTGCTGCTGCAGTAGAGAAAATAAGAGACATAGAAGCTATTTTGACTTGGCCAAAATTCATATGGAAAAACTTCCTTCATCCTAGCATTGCTGGCAATATTTGGAAATTGCAGCAAGAGGTTTATATGGATGATGTAATAATGAGGACTAGAGGATATGATATGGTCTTTGTCTGTTTGTATTTGCTTTGCAGAAGAAGATAGTATAAGACATACTCTGTGGGAATGTCAGTTTAGTGTCGCAGTTGGAATTGGCTTAATACACTGTTTTGTTTTGGTAATCCAGGTTCATTTGAAGAGGTCTGTAATGCTTCCAAGAATAGAAGTCCTATGGTCAAGCAGGTGCGGATGTTAGCAGCCTGTGCTACTATGAAAGAGCTGTGGTTTCAGAGAAATGCAAAGTTATTTGATGATAAAAAACCTAATATCAATTGTTTCAAAAATAGGATCTGGCAAATAGTGAATGAAGAAAGATACAGGATTTCTGGAAACAGTTGGAGAAATGCTTATGATTGTCAAATAATGGAATTTTTCAAAATCTGAACTGAGATTGGTTTAGTTTCTGTTTCAAGTCACTTCTGTATTTAGTTGCTGGGCCTAATTTCTTGTAGATGGGCATTGAAAATGAGTCAGTTTTATTTTGCTTTCTTTGTAAGCTCTTATAATTGAGTCAGTCCTGTAATTTCAGCTGGTTTTTTGCCCTTTTATTAATAAAAAATGTGATTTAGCAAAAAAAATAAAAATAATAAGAGGTGCAACCTATCACAAAGGGGAATCGATCCTTGTATGAGGTGCAACAAGTTTTTAGCAGAAAGGAAAACCGATCCAATGGACATGTGCAACACGTTTTTAGGCAAAGGGGAACCGATCCTATGGACATGTGCAGCAAGTACAAGTTAGATACCATATATATGTGGGGAACCGATCCTAGTACCTAGTCAACCGAATTTTGGTAACTAGCGTGACTATGCAAAGTACTCACATGGAGGTAGAACCGAAACTTGTTTTGGTAGAACCGTGAAACCCATGTTTAGTGATTGAGTGTTCTTGATCAATCACCTAGTTCTTGAAAGTCAGATGAACCAATTCTAAACTTGTTTGGAAGTGTGGAAAATCGGTTTCAAGGTTGTAACTATGAAAGAGTACTTACAAAGTAAGGATGTCGACATACGTTGAACATGTGCAGTAACGCTTATTTTTAATTGTTCAAAGTTATTCCTTAATAGCTAAAGGAAGAAAATCCCGGATCGAATAAAATAAATTGGGAATCTTTTATTTAAGGTTTTTAATTTTATTTTTGGAAAATGAAAATTAGTAAAGTGCATTTGCTAGTTGGAGATTTTCTAAGAGATTTTCGGTCATTATTTGGACAAAGCATTTCCAGGAATTATGGAAACCGAATCTGGAATATATTGCATATCTTGAGAATATTTTCAGTTTTGGAAATTCCTTGGTGTACAAACTTCCTTGATCTATAAATATCAAATTTTTCATTTCGATCAAACTAATCTTCAGATACAACAAAACTATCTCAGTTGTGCTGCTACTGGTGAAGCCGCCTATTCGGAGAGGAGAGTAACCTAATTAGGCGAAATATCTTACGGCCTCTCAGTTTAAGGACTTATTTGGGATTGGGAAGCTCTATTAGTACCGTTGGTGGGAAACTATATAATTGCGGTTTATCTTTTGTTTTCGATTGATTTGATTGGCTAACGGTGGTTGAACTTTGATTGCACCTAGTTTGTTTATGCTTGAGAATCTTCTCTTCTGATATAAGATTCACTTAAACTAGATCGAAGTTTTGACGGGGATCTTTAGAATATTTATAGATCTCAAGACGTCTTGTGATAATCCATTGTTAACAGACTCCGTTCTATGCGTGATTGATCACAAGAGATTCAAGTTGATTGTGTGCATGTGTTTATTGAAGATCTAAGAAGATTTGAAGACAAAGAAGACTTTTAAGATTTCTGATTTGGGTTCATAATCTTTGGTGTGCACAATACTTGTTTCGGTAAAAGAGGATCCAACTATAATCAGTTTATCCTTGTGATATATTAGATTGATTAGTTGTCTAGATCGGCATCAATATAATTCTTTGTGATTAAAAGTATTGATTGCAAAATCTTAACAATTACTCTAGTAGTTGATACTAAGATGGATCTAAGAACCTGACAAAGGAGTTTATTGAGATAAACAAAAGAGCCTTTGTGATTTTCATCAATTATAATTGTTGTTATTATAATTTAAAGTAAATTTCACAAACGTTAATTCCTATTTACTTGATAAGTAATCCTATTGTGTTTGGTTAAGTCCGAACCTTTATCAAGTAAACATACTTCGTTGTTGTATTTTCTTGATCTCGTATCCATAGATGATCACACTAAGTGTGAACCGATTTGTTTTATTCTCTTGACTCATTCCATAGACAATCACTTTCGGAGAAAGGACTTATAGGTGGAAAAGTTTTAGTTTGAGGTATATTTGGGTACCCCCGTCTTTTCAATTGGTATCAGAGCAGGCAAACACGAAAAGATCTAACAATCTTTGTTTGGTGCGATCCAACCTATAAGTATGAATCTAATGAATGATTCAGTTAACACAAAAAGAAGATTAGATGACTCAAAATTATTTGAGGAAATGTCAAACGATGAAATAATGGAGTCTCTACTCTCTAAAGAGGTTTGGTTTGTAGAAGAATGTCAATTGTATCTCAGACTCACCGATGATCTTAAAGACAAAATAAGTAGAAAACTCATTGAGTTTGCTGAAATAGAAAAACTAATCAGTGATCTGTCTTTAGAACTCGAACTTTACGAGTTAAAGGAAGATGAGTCTTTCAAAAAAACCTGTAAAATTCTTAGTGATAATCAACAATTACAAGACGAAGTAGATAACTTTCTCTTGGAAATTGAGTCTATAAAACAAGCTTCTAAAGATCCAATGTCTGAAAGAAGGCAATATCTACACGACTATTGCATGAATTTTTCTTTTGACAAAGACAACTTGGATTCATGTCCAAATTCTGTTGATATCAACTCTAATATCTGTATAAACGATGTATATTATACATATATAGTTACTAGAGAGAAATAGTTGAATAAAAATGATGATCTGTCCAAAAGTCTAATTTGTTATTCAACCGCCTCTAAGCCCATGAGTTTCGAATATGGTCTAAACAACCCATTTGAGAAATGGGTTTCAGATTCATGGTCCAATTCTAGAACTGATTCTAGTGAAGCCGAATCGAAATCGACACAATGTTCGTTGATGATAACAAAGAGAGAGATAAACCCTCTTACAATCTCTTCTTCGAACAGTCTGACAGAAAAAGAGAGAGTTGGTTCTAAATTAAAACTCAAGAATTCTGATTTCTTCTTGTTTTCGAAACAAAAATTTGATTCAATCCCACTCATTCTTCAAGAGGTACTTTCTATTTTCATCAACTTCACATCCAAGGGTGCAGTTCGAACATCAACAGATATCTTCGATTGTAAGTTTTTTTTATCTCTATTTCAAATTTATGTATTATAGCAACATGCACAATAGGGATTTTACACGAGGAGAAGGTTCTAATCAAACCCATAGGAGAATCACACCAAATTTGAATTTTACTGATATAACTATCGATTCTCTTGTAACTCTTTACTTTGATGTTAGTACTGGTATTTATTTTTTTGATCGTAAGTGATTCAAGAAGTATAGTTCAATGCATAATAAACAAATCATTTGTGAAAAGAAGTATGTGTATGTTTATATGAAGTTTTACAATGAATTGATTCATGACCGTAATGAGTGGGGAGATATTCATTCTGGTAACTACGCTGGCTCTCCAGAGTTAACTAGAGAGTTTTATGGTTATATGCACAGTGTGGATGAAAAAGAATGTAAGTTCTTCACTTTGGTTAGAATATATAGGTTTGAAGTAAATAGAAGTATTGTTGCATATCTTCTTGGCTGCCAGTTAGAAAGTGTCTCTCTATCCAAGAGCAGGGACTTCAATAAACAACATATTGCTGAAATACTTGGTGGTAGTGGCTGGAGTGGTAATAGTTTATGTATTGATGATGTTCCAGAACATCCCAAGTTTTTTGGTAAGCTTGTTGTACCTAATCTTTCTCCTAGTAATATGCACAAGATAGTGTGGAGTCCTGAAGTAACTGAATTAATTTATCATATTGTGATTGGAACTTCAAACCTTGATTTTTGTGGGTTCATTATCAAACAAATGATTAGAATCTGGAAGAATGGAAAAAGCATGGGATTTCCATGTCTTATTACTCGAATCTGCAGCTCTTATGAAATTGTTGCAAATGATTCTCAAAGACTTGTTCCAAAGCCTCATAATGACACTATCATCAACAAGATGAGAGGACAAAGTCATACCAAGACTAAAACTAGTGCTGGTCCCAACAACTGTTCACAAGATGTTGATCTTGAGACCTTTTATCGAAAGCTCAGTAGGAAAAATGAGTGTCTAGAGCACCAAGTCAACTTTGCTTCTCTCCAGCATCCAGAACTGGTTTAAGACCTCACCGAGATTGCTGAAGAATATAAGGATACAGAATATGAAGAATATTTTGGTTTGAGTGACACCAGTTCAATCTCTTAGACTCTTGTCTAAATCTGTTTGGTTCTTGTTGTAACCATAAGACTATGTTAGCTTTTGAACAATTTGTTTTAAGTATTGTAAAATTTTAAATTTGTGTTCAGATCTTATATGTAATAGTATGATTACTTTAGTATGTCAATTTTAGTACTATAAAATTATCATTACTATATGTTTATGGGATGTTTGATTTCGATTTTAGTACCTTGATATTCGATCTCATAATGTTGTGAACCCTTATGGTTTGGGTGACTTTTTGAGTTAGCAGGATTAATTTCTATCCCATGTTGGTAGGCTTTATCAAAGGATCATCAGGGGTTCTAATAGAAACAATATGTGAAAAACTCACAATATGTTGAATCGTTTGGTTTAGCATAAAAGCATATGTGTTTCGGGGTTTTCAACTTTTGCTTGCAATAGTTAAAAACCGGGTTTCAACCTTTCTCTGGTAAAGGTTGGTTGTTGTTATTCTTTTGTTTTGCATAAGGATGACAACATAATGATATTTCGATATAAATTCTCTCTGGAAGAAGATGCAAACATGTTGGAGAAGTGGATGCAAAGTTTGAGGTAACAATCTTGTTAGTCAATTGTTTTCCTGTTTAAGAAAAATCTGATTTTATTTCATATATTTATTGCTTTTGCTTAACAAAATTTTGGTACAATTGATGTTTTATTTCATTATTTGTGTATGTGATTCAATTGGTTCCGGTTAAGAAAAACTATTGTTATCTTGCTTTATTGTGTGGTATCAATCGTTTAGGCTTATAAAATTTCGGTGCAATTGAGGTGCTTTAATGTCTATGTTGTTTCAATTGCTTACGGTTGAGGTGAATAATTAGGCAAGTTGATTTATTTGGTTTGTATGAATTGTTTATGGCTTAACGAAAGAAAATGTTTACGGGATGAATTGTTTGGTCCAATTCGATTCCAGATAAGAGAAACTAAGTTAATTTTGATCTTAGTTAGACTTATCAAAGAGGAGGTTTCGGTTATTCGAGTCTAATCGAATGCCTTAACAAGAAATGATAGTTAACTAAAACTTGTCTAGTTTAAAATCTGAAGGTCTATGTTATATGGATAATTAGAACCTGATGAGAAAAATAGAGTTATCTTTATTTTGGTCTTATCGAACAAGCGATTATATTTGTACAATCGGTTTAGCAAAGGAACTAAGGTGCTTAGTTGATTTTTGGTTTGCTAAACTATTAGGGAAAATTTCTTCGGGCAATTGTTTTCTTGGTAACATATCAAAATAAAATTACTTTAAAGTTTCGGTTTTGATATTGGTTATCAAAAATGGTGTGTGGAACCCTCGTGCTTAACTCTATAGTTTGCAAGTATATTAAGATTTCTAAGATCCTTTCGGTTTGTCCTTTATTTTTCCGTTTATTTGTCATTTTGTGATAAAAATGGGGAGAAATATATGGAGTAAACAAGTGATACTGGTATTGATTTATATTAATTGGTATCACTAAGGGAAAGGACATTGGTGCTTAAACGTTTATCTGACGAAAGAGTAAAAGCATAGACTAAGGGGGAGTAGCATATCATATGATACTTGTAGTTATATGGACTACAAATGGGAATAACAAAGATGTGCAAATTGATAAAATCTACGTATCTTACCTTTAGAGCAACTGCAGTGGTGCGATCAAAACCAAAGATCAAAGATCAAAAAAAAGACCAAAATTTGGGTTTAGTCCGTGTTGTGACGCAACGGTACATGATTAAAATTTCATCAGGCGGACTTTAAAAGTCCGCCCCATTTTTTGTAAATTTCATCAGGCGGACTTTAAAAGTCCGCCCCATTAAAATTTCATCAGGCGGACTTTAAAAGTCCGCCCCATTCTTTGCAACTTTCATCAGGCGGACTTTAAAAGTCCGCCTCATTCTTTTTTTTTTTTTTAATTTAATTAAAATTTCATCGGGCGTAATTTAAATCTCCGCCCGTTAACAAGCGTACTTTAAATTTACGCCCAGCAACAAGCGTACTTTAAATTTACGCCCGACTATATTAGAATTTGGGATTTGGTCGCGACCATATTTGGTCTGGAATTTGATCTTTGGTTGGGATTTGATCTTGTCTCCGTCCCACTGTGTTACGATCTCATCCCAAATTTTTGGTTATACTCGCCCACTGTGGATGCTCTTAGGGGTAGTATTAGCTTTGTTATAATGACAACAACGGCATTTATGGATTGAATGTATACATGTTACTGTGCTGTTGAATTCGGGAATCAAGCGTATGTGTAATGAATTCTTGTAATTTGTTTATCCATATGATGTAAGAGTTTTTTCACTAAAATTGACAAAGGGGGAGATTGTTAGAGAATAGCTCGGTTGAACCCACCAAACGTTGGTATGTCAAGTTTGGTTGTCATATTTTAGTGAGCCAAAACTCATTTAAAGAGTCGCTTGATTATGTACTAGAGTCAACTTCGTATAGGTTATCTTGAAAGTATTAGGATCTGAGACATTACAAGTATTGCGAAGACTTGAAGAAGGGAAGAAGTAAGGAGCTACAACAACAACATCATCCTTCCACTTGAGGTTAGTGATATTTGACTTGAACTGTTTCATTCCCTAACATATCTTTCAAGTCGTGCATATTGAAAACAAAACTGCGAAGCATGAATGATTATACTCTAATTAGACATAGTATTAAGGAATACAATACGAGGTTTATTGCTTAACCAATAAACTTTGTAAATAAGAAATCAACATAATCGTTTGAATACTATTGTGATTATGTATGGGTATAAGGTGAAGATTTGATCCTAGGAAACAATGTTTTACATTTGTTTTAAGGAAGTAAATTCATCAACTTGTTTTGTGAATCGAAAGAGAAATTTCCAGGCATTATTGGTATTGTTATTCATTGCATATCTTTTGAACTACCAATATGTGTGATTAGTATAACCGCTCATGACTTGTTTATGTTATTGGTAAAACTATTCACAAAGGCCTGACTTTTGTATTGGTATGAATTTTATTAGTGAAACCGATCTTAAGTAATCACCTGAAATGGTATGATCGATTTAGTGTTATTGGTATGACCGATTCTGGGTAAAGGGTAACCGATCCTAGTAATAGGTGCAACCTATCACAAAGGGGAATCGATCCTTGTATGAGGTGCAATACGTTTTTAGTAGAAAGGGGAACCGATCCTATGGACATGTGCAACACGTTTTTGGCAAAGGGGAACCGATCCTATGGACATGTGCAACACATTAAAGTTAGATACCATATATATGTGGGGAACCAATCCTAGTACCTAGTCAACCGAATTTTGGTAACTAGCGTGACTATGCAAAGTACTCACATGGAGGTAGAACCGAAACTTGTTTTGGTAGAACCGTGAAACCCATGTTTAGTGATTGTGTGTTCTTGATCAATCACGTAGTTCTTGAAAGTCAGATGAACCAATTATAAACTTGTTTAGAAGTGTGGAAAATCGGTTTCAAGGTTGTAAGTATGAAAGAGGACTTACAAAGTTAGGATGTCGACATACTTGGAACATGTGCAGTAACGCGTATCTTTAATTGTTCAAAGTTATTCCTTAACAGCTAAAGGAAGAAAATACCGGATTTAAAAAATAAATTGAGAGTCTTTTATTTAAGGTTTTTTAATTTAATTTTGGAAAATGAAAATTAGTAATGTGCATTTGCTAGTTGGAGATTTTCTAAGAGATTTTAGGTTACTATTTGGACAAAGCATTTCCAGGAATTTTGGAAACCGAATCTGGAATATATTGCATATCTTGAGAATATATTCGGTTTTGGAAATTCCTTGGTATCCAAACTTCCTTGGTCTATAAATATCAAAGTTTGCATTTCGAGCAAACTAATCCTCAGAGACAGCAAAACTATCTCAGTTGTGCTACTACTGGTGATGCCGCCTATTCGGTGAGGAGAGTAACCTAATTAGGAAAAATCTCTTACGACCGCTCAGTTTAAAGAATTCTTTGGGATTGAGAAGCTATGTTAGTACCGTTGGTGGGAAACTAGATAATTGTAGTTTATCTTTTGTTTTTGATTGATTTGATTGACTAACGGTGGTTGAACTTTGATTGCACCTAGTTTGTTTATGCTTGAGAATCTTCTCTTCTGATATAAGATTCACACAAACTAGATCGAAGTTTAGACGGGATATTTAGACTGTTTGTAGATCTAAAGACGTCTTGTGATAATTCATTGTTAACAGACTCCGTTTTGTGCGTGATTGATCACAAGAGATTCAAGTTGATTATGTGGAGGTGTTTATTAAAGATATAAGAAAATTTGAAGACAAAGAAGACTTTGAAGATGTCTGATTTGGGTTCATAATCTTTGGTGTGCACAACACTTGTTTCGGTAAAAGAGGATCCAACTATAATCGGTTTTAGATTAGATTGATTAGTTTTGTAGATCGGCATCAATATAATTCTTTGTGATTAAAAGTATTGATTGCAAAATCTTAACAATTACTTTGGTATTTAATAATAAGATAGATCTAAGTACCTGACAAAGGAGTTTATTGAGATAAACAGAAGAGCCTTTTGTCGAACTCACATCACTTGGTTGAAAAGAGTTGATACCAAACAGATTTGTTGTTCCTTTACTGTTTGGAATACGAACCAAAGGAATTGTTCCAAGTACGTAACTTATTACAGGTCGTAGGCGTAGGAATACAGACGAAACTAGGTGAACTATAGGTTTAATTGCTTGGTCTCAACTATACGAAGTTGGTTTGATTTTGTATAGCGGCTTAATCCTGAGAGTATTCAATTCTGAACAAGGTCCCGGGGTTTTTCTGCATTTGCGGTTTCCTCGTTAACAAAATATTGTTGTGTCATTTACTTTTATTTTCCGCAATTTTAATTGTTGTTATTATAATTTGAAGTAAATTACACAAACGTTAATTCCTGTTTACTTAATAACTAATCCTATTGTGTTTGGTTAAGTCCGAACCTTTTATCAAGTAAACATACGTTGTTGTTGTATTATCTCGTATCCATAGATGATCACACAAAGTGTGAACCGATTTGTTGTATTGTCTCAACTCAGTCCATAGACAATCACTTCCGGAGAAAGGACTTATAGGTGGAATTTTTTTAGTTTGAGGTATATTTGGGTACCGTCGTCTTTTCACAGTGGTATGACACTCTTCAATCTCACAATAAGGACCTTAGATTTAATTTTATATGCACTTCCAATAAGACTTAGAGTTCTAAAATACTTTGGAGTGCATGAGTCCTCCTTTTTTGGAATAAGAGTGATGAAGGAACAACTTAACCTCCAATTTAAGGACCCAAACCTGAAGAAATCATTAAGTATTTGATAGGTGTCTAAAACACCTAATTTTATATCTAGTATTTATGCTTTCTTTGCTATTTTTCATGTTAATTATGTATTTTTATGGTTGTTTTGAGCGATTTAGGTGTTTTGGAGTCATTGGAGCAAAAGAAGAAAAAAGCATTCAATTGGAGCAAGAAGTGCAAAAGCATCATTTTGCAGACGAGTGATACCCGGAACCAGTCAAGGATAAGAGACAACCAGTTGGAGACTAACAAGAATTACTAAAAACACTCAAGGGTGTCGATAGACGTCCCATACTAATTGACCTAGTTAGGTCGAAGTCAGCTGTTTCAGACAGCATTTCATTTCTTTTCTGCTGCAAAAGAGGGAAGAAGATATGGTGATTGTTGAGCAAATCAGTGAGGAGCTCGAATTGGTAACAAACAGTATGAAGAATCATAACCTGGGATTTCTGAAGTTGGGGTTTGATTGAGAGTTGGAGGAGGAAGTTGGTTTATGTGGAATTCGAACTGGTTCGAGTTTGAGGCTAAAAGGTCAAGCCAATGGTGTTGCTGCTAGAGATAGTCTGAGTTTGAATGAGTTTTGGTTTGAAACTGTGAGATATGGATTATGGTGGTGTATGAAGACAAGAAAGTGCCAGGGAAATGTAATGGGAAGAAAGATTGAAGCTCAAGGAAATTGCAGGTGCAGTTCAAGGAGGAGATGTTGCTGGTGCTCTAATTGGTTTTGTTGGTTCAGATTTGCAGGTGATGGCCGAGTTTGCTAGAAGAATTGATGTTGCTTTTACTGATATTTGTTTTGAGAAAGAAATGAATTATATAGACAGGGAGGAATTGATGGTTTTCTGCTGTGATATCGCAATGGTGTGTGTGTATGTGTATGAACTCAGTTTTGCAGTAACAGGAGTTGGAGGCACTGAGTATGGAAGAGAGATTTTAGATGGTTTTTCAATGCACTATCTGGATATGAAATGATGGCATTATGGGTTAGTACTGGCTCGAATGTGGAAGCTGAGAAGCAGCAATATGTTGGTGTTGGTTGGTGTGCTACTGAAGCAACAGATGGATGTAGTTAGAATGAATTGGTTGAACTGTGACTAAATGAATGATGATAGATGAATGTTTAGGTTGTGCAGGGAGAAAGCAACTGGTCAGAATTGACATGGGAATTGCATGAAAACAGAGGAAACTCTGTCAGATTTCTATCCTGCCGAGTTGACTCAGTGATTCGCGATCCAACTCACTGGACCCGGTTTAGTTACAGAGAAAGGCCTGGGCTTATTTTGACCGGGCTTGGTTATCAGAGACTTGCGATCGAGTTTTTGGGACGAAAGGAGATTGCAATGTTATAAAAGTGAGGCCGGTGGTTTTATTCTAGGATCTTTTTATCTCTTCTTCTACTTTGTTTTTCTAGGATTTCACATGATAGTTCTTCTTTTCTTTCTATGATGATTTCCAAAAACACAAGTAGTTGATTTTGTTATTGGTTAAAGATGTAGTTGGATTTTGAAAACAAGTTATGGATTTTATGAATTAGTTTTCTCTCCATATTATCGCTCACTTTCTACGGTTTATAATAATTGCATGATTGACGTATTGCAATATGATTGAATGTTTGTTTGGTTGAGTCTAAAATTGATTGAACAAACATCCATATCTATAGATATTTTAGGGTTTATCATCAAACGATAACTTTGAATACGAGTAGCATAATATGATTGCGGTTTGTAGTGATACACTCTTGTGATCATATGTAGAGTTTGACCTTTGTCCGAATTGTCATGCGCAATGTATGAAAATTGCATTGATTATCCCATTTCTAAAAATTAATGCTCCTCGGAATTGAACTTAATTAGCGCAAGGCGTTAGGTTATTCTTAAGTAGAATTCACATATGCAGCTCTAATGTATGTGTTGATAACTTAGGAAATTTACAGAGTATTCTTGCAATAAGGTATTCTAGGGCTTTTGATAATAGCGAGATTAAATATAAATTCTATTCATATATTCAAAAACTTGTCTATAATAGAAGATGAAACCTTTATCCAATATTTTCTCATCCTTGATTTGCGTGCTTTATTTTTTTGTTTGCTTTTATTTTACTTTTAGTTTATAAAAATAAGAAAATTTCCCATTGTCATTTATAGGAAACCGAAGCAACTTGACAACCTTAGTCCTTTATGTGGGAACGACCCTTTCTTGCCCTTGCTATATTATATATTTTGAGTAGTGGGAAAGTAATTTATTTTTGACGCATACGACAACGATCAAATTTTGGCGCCAATGCCTTGTTTTTGGTTTCTTATTCTTCTTGTTTTTAGTTTTTATTTTTACATTTCTTATTTTCTGGTTTTTAACCTTGGTTTGAGAATCTTATTTCATGTACTTGTTTCTCATGGAAGGAGCATACTACATGGATGGATACGGTTTTCAACAACCTCAACAATATGACAACTACCAATTCCAGGGGTATAATCAAAACCAATTCATTGGTTATGACCAATATTCCATGGAACCTTATGGTTTTCCTCAACAACCTTATGGCGGGTATGTGTGTGAATAACCATAAGGATGGGAGGATTCTTATGCTCGTGAACAAAAAGTCTCTAACTTTGTAGACAAATTTTTGAACTTTGTACAACAAGAGTTTCAAAGTTTAAAGAGACTAGAGAAGAGAAACTCCAAGAACTTCGTGAAGGTATTGCTAACTTGCGAAGAGGCATTGATCAATGCAAGGAAGATATGGATAATTCTAATGTGCATACGGTTTGTGATGAATATTTGATTGATGCTAATGTTGAAAAAGGTCAATCCTTCGGAATTTTTGTTGATAATTGTGTAGTTAACTCAACTCTTGATCGTAATAATGATCATTCACCTATTCAAAAGGATGAGTTCGACATTACAAACACTAAATTCAGCGAGGACTAATCTTATGTTAATTATGAAACTGACGGTGATTATAATACATTGCTTGAAATAAATCATGGTGACAACAACAAGGAATGTACGATGGATTCTTTTTGGGATCAAGATGAAGACGAAGAGGAATATGATGAATCTTGTATAGATTACTCAAGCATTGATCTTAATAATGATCAAGAGCCTATTCAAAGGGTGGAGCTTGAGGATAATGCATTTTTGGATGTTCTAAAAAAGTTCCTTAAAGTGAAATTTGGATCCGCAGTGGAGTATGTGCCTTACAACAAGGAGGAATATGTTGAGAATGTGACTGTTATGACTAATATTGTGGAAGACCCAATCGAGCTTGCAAAGGATTGTAAGGATGATGTTGATGTCGAGACCCTGGTTACGACAGAAACGGACGAATAATGGTTGCAAGGTTTTATAGAGGACCATGATATACAAGAGGTGAGTAATTCACTCGAGTTTTTCAAGGATGAAGAGGATACCGTGCTACAAGAGATTGTGCGAGGTTTGTCTAACCCTTTGCATATTGTTTCTTCTCCTTTACCTCTTATTGGTTTGAATGTATGTGCTTTGAGAATATTGTTGAATGACTTTGTTTCTCGATTTCCGCCATTAGAGATACTTGATTCTCTTACTATGCAGGTTTTGGAACAAGAAACCGTGGAAGTTCCCGAATTTTATGTTTTATATCCACTTCCGAGTGTGGACAAGAATAAGTGTGGGGAAAACCTCTTTCGGTCGATAGCTTCGTTTATGTTTTATATTACTAATATTTGTGTGAAGCTAGTGTTTTCAAAACAGGTGTTATGGGTGGATCCCCAACTTTTCCGATTATTGGTGTATGGAGAATTCGTCTTGCAAGTCAGGGTGACGACTTTAAACCAAGCGCTAAATGGGAGGCAACCCACTGGTTTTGTGTATCTATCTCTATCTTTTTATTTCGCAAGTCTTTTATCTTTATTTTCTTACTTTGGATATATGCATATCAAACTTTTAGAGATTTTTAAACAATTTAGAATAAACACTAGCCTTTCTAAGTAGATGGAATTTTTTCTTGACGATGACGTATATATTGGCTGGGTTGGGAATAAATGCCAACTAAATAGCTTGTTTATTGTTTATCCTCTGTTGTTCAGAAATAGCTATGAGTTGTAGTATGAGTTTTTATTATGCATTTTATTTTCTTATTATGTATATATATCATGTTATGAATTTCCCATCTTGAACTTTACTTTGAATAACTAAATTTTACATTGAGGACAATGTAAAGTTTAAGTGTGGGGGAGTGTTTTCATATAGAGTTTTTAGCCTTGTTAGTTTCCCCTTGTGTTTATAAAAAAAAAGTAGAAAAACTAAGAAAAAAAAAGATGATAAACTCCTAAGTCTAGAATCTTGTGCCTTACACTAATGGAAACATCGTGGTTGTAGGAGTTGAGGAACCCATTAGTAGAGTCTATTCATATAAAAATAAATTAAATATAAAAACAAATAACATGATAGTTGTCACCATATTCGGAGTCTTCACCATATCACGTTCTATTTTTATTTTTCCATAATTATTTATTGTTTCTCTAAGTGATTTGGTGGGGCACCAACATCAAATTGTTATCACTGCTAGGATGAAATAGAGTGATTGAGTTATTATATATAAAAAAAAAGGACCAGACCAATTTGACCAAACGTTGTACATATAAAAAAAAGATTGACAATTGGATATCAATATGTGTGTGTTCTCCCTGTCTCCGTCGCCTAAACAAGCGTAGAATGCAGGATCCGTGGAAATTACCATGTAATGTGCTGACAAGAATCATGCGCTTGGATCCAAAAGATCCAATCATGTGGTCTATTTGAAAAAAAAAATTATTATTATTGTGTTGAATAAAATCGATCACTGGTTCCCTTGTATATGCCAGTGAATTGATCTAGAATTAAGTTTGTCGACCGTTGGTTCCCTTGTATATGCCAGTCGTGTTGATATTAGTATTCATACCAGCAGCTCAATCCAATAGGATTTTAGGTTTGTTTTGGAAGTGACCTTCAGACAGATATAGGAAACACCGTTCAGCTTAGTCAACAGTCCGCCACCATCTACTTTCTATATCCATCTTCTTAATATTTTCATGTGATTGTGGTTGATTAGATTCCGAGTATTGTGGTTTTGTTCAACTTTCCGAATGAAGCTATATCACTAATTTATGAATTGGATTTGAAAGTGGGTACTTCCTCTTGTAATCATTGATTGTATGCCATCGAATAAAAAATGTTTACTACCATTAAATTTTCACAGGTAACTAGATTTCGGAAATAAAGGTTTTGTAGGTACACCTCTTGTAGACCTTCACGAGACTATAACTCGTCCACTAGGGACACCTAGGGGTTTAAAGGCTTGTTATACGTGCTAAGTGTAACCGTATCCTCGACGACACGGAGTTGTATGTACGTTTTAGAATTATTTTGTTTGATTTTCTCGAGGACTAGCAAAGTCTAAGTGTGGGGGAATTTGATAGGTGTCTAAAACACCTAATTTTATATATAGTATTTATGCTTTATTTGCTATTTTTCATGTGAATTATGTATCTTATGGCTGTTTTGAGCGATTTAGGTGTTTTGAAGTCATTGGAGCAAAAGAAGAAGAAAGCCTTCAATTGGAGCAAGAAGTGCAAAAGCATCATTTTGCAGACGAGTGATACCCGGAGCCAGTCAAGGATAAGGAACAACAAGTTGGAAACTAACAAGAATTGCTAAAAACACCCATGGGTGTCGATAGACGTCCCATACCACCAGCTGCAACACCGGACGCACCCGAGCATCAAGTTAGAATTGACAGGGGGACCCAATTTGTGTGCAACACAATTTCACATTCCACAACCCAAGGATTTGATTTGGGCACCGGCATCACATCGAGAATCCACAAAAGAGACCATACCGAAAAAGAAGTTTTCAGTGTGGCCAAGACTTTACCCATGAAGCTCTGGATGATGCAACCAATCACATTCTCGGCCAGGGATGTTCCGATGAATGGCCAAGCACACGGGACCCCCTAGTCGTTACTTTACTTATTGAGGAATGGAGGATGAAGAGAATATTAGTGGATAGTGGGAGTTCGGTCGAGGTTCTCTTCTACGACACTTTCAAAAGAATTGATCTATCGGACGACATACTCATTCCTTAAACTTATCGAATCTATGGTTTTAACGGGACAGTAACCATTCCCAAGGGTGAGGTGACCTTGAGAGTATCAGACGGGAAAGTTTACCTGGACACCCTTACCACATTTTGTGTCGTCGACGTCATCTCACCATATGAAGCAATCATCGGGAGACCTTGTATTGCTGGCATCAAGGGCGTCGCCTCGGCCTATCGTCAAAGGTTGAGGTTTCCCACTTACCGCGGAGTAGTAGAAGTTGTGGGGGACTCCCAAGCAGACCTAAAATGTATGCAAGTAGCTACACAACAGAACGAAGACAGGCGAGCCTGACAAAGACGAGAAAAGAACAAAGCCAAGGCAGCCAAAGCTGAGGAAGAGTTAGAAAAGGTCATCTCACAAGCATTTATGTCTTATGAGGCGGGCGAGAACGAAATCTTATAACAACCAAAGGAGTTGGTCCCGATCAAGGAACCAAAATCAAACTTCTCGGCCTTGGAACCAACCCGAGAGATCAACCTAGGAACCGAAGAAAAACCTAAGACGGTCAGAATCGGGTCATTATTATCGGACGAGCAAGCGGCACAATTGATCGCATTGAAGAAAAACATAGATACATTTTCCTGGAATATGAATGACATGGAAGGAATCTACCCGGAAGTATGCTGCCACCATATAAAGATGGAACCAACGTTCAGGCAGGTCCGACAAAAAATGCGAAGAATTGCTCCGGAATTACAAGCAGCGGTAGAAGTGGAACTAATAAAGCTTCAAGCATCGGGAATCATCCGAAAATCGTAATATCCTCAGTGGATATCCAACATGGTCATTGTACCCAAACGAAATGGAGAGGTACGAATTTGCATCGATTTTAGCGACTTAAATAAGGCCTGACCGAAGGATATATTTCCTCTCCCCAACATCGACCAATTGGTCAAATCCATAGTAGGACACGAGGCGATCATGTTAATGGATGGGTGTTCGGGGTATAATCAGATCCCACTAGCTCCCGAGGATCAAGAGAATACATCTTTTTTTTACCAAGAGGCTTGTATTGCTACACAAAGATGTCATTCGGGTTAAAAAACGCGGGCGCCACTTACCAAAGATTGGTAGAAGACATGTTTGAAGACAAAATACATAACACCATCGAGGTATATGCCGATAATATGCTAGTGAAAAGCAGAAAGGCTACCAACCACATTAAAGACCTTGGGGAAATCTTCCAGACTATGAAAAAATTCAAAATGAAAGTGAACCCAGCCAAATGTACCTTTTGGGTAACATCGGGAAAGTTCCTGGGATACATTATTACGGATAAATGGATAAAAGCCGACCCGGACAAGGTGAGGGCTATCTTAGAAATTCTTTCCCCCGTGACAGTAAAAGATGTGCAAATACTGAATGGCAGCCTGGCAGCCTTGGGACGATTCATCTCTTGGTCATCAGACAAATGTAAGGACTTCTTCGGGACACTGGGAAAGAAGAAAAATTCAAGTGGACGGAGGATTGCGGGGAGGCATTCCAGAAAATAAAGTTACATCTAGCGAGCGTACCTATTCTACAAACGCCAGAGCCGGAGGAAGTACTCACTTTATACCTAGGGGCGACCACTTACGCCATTAGTTTGTTCTGGTCAAGAATGGAGGCAAAGAAGAAAGGCCCGTATACTTCATCAGTAAAACCATGAATGCTGCCGAAAGGAACTATACCCGAATTGAACAATTAATTCTGGCATTGGTATTTACTACACAAAAGTTAAGGGCCTATTTCCAGACGCATCGGATCAGAGTGTTAACAAAATCTCACATAGAGTCAGTATTGGACAATGCCGGAAGATCGGGATGCATTTCCAAGTGAGGAGCCCAAATCAAACAGTTTAATGTCTTCTACGAAATGAGGACAGCTGTTAAAGCTCAAGCGGTGGCGTATTTCTTAGCGAACTTCCCCTTGAATGACGAAGATGAAATTGAGGATATCCCGGGCATGAAGGAAGACAAGGAAGATCCATACGATCTTCTGGAAACTTGTAGCCCAACGCGATGGGAAGTATTTGTCAACGACTCCTCTAACAAAGATGGATCGGGCCTCGGTATAGTCTTCACTACACCAAAAGGGAAAAAGATAGTTCATTCATTCAGGATGGAATTTAAGGAAACCAACAACGTCAAGGAGTATGAAACACGATACATGCCTTACGACTAATTGTAGAAATGGGGATTCATGAAGTGAGACTAACTAGGGACTTCCAACTGGTAATAAGACAACTGAATGGACAATACGCCATTCATGACCCGGTACTTCAAAAGTATTGGGAATTAGCTCAGTTCTACATCGCAAAAATTCCCAACATCAAGTTCATATACATTTGCAGGAAGGATAATCGGCACTCAGATGCCTTGGCATACATCGTATCTGTGCTAACTGACCCGAGAATTGAAGCTATCCGAGTTATGCGAGTCCTAATGCCGTCAGTACCCGAGATACCTGAGATGAAGGCACTAGTAACCGTCACGACGTTCGATAAGTATGATGAAGGCGACTGGCGGAAATCCCTACACCAATACTTAGAATCCGGAGAATTGCCCAAGGGCCGACCCGAGGCAAAAATTTTTTTTTAAAAGCAAGGCAGCTGCATATGAGTTAAGGGACGTCATACTATACAAAAAATCCTATTTGGGACCACTCCTAAGATGTTTGAGCGGAGAAGGACAATCCATCCTGAACGAGTTACACTATGGTGCTGCGAGAAATCATAGCTCGGGTCGAATCTTGTCAGCCAGGGCCTAGACGATGGGATGTTTTTGGCTTTACATGAATGAAGATGCAAAGAATATGGCAAAATTTTGCGATGAATGTCAAAAGTTTGGGAAGAAAATACACACGCCGTTAGTATCATTAAACTCAGTGGTAAGTCCTTGGCTATTCGCTAAATGGGGGATCGATATTGTAGGGCCACTACATGTCGGGTCGGGACAAAGAAAGTATCTGATAGTGGCAATGGACTATTTCACCAAGTGGGTTGAAGCTGCACCATTGAAACATATACGAGACAAAGATGTATTTCGGTTCATTTGGGAGCACATAATTTGCCGCTTTGGGATCCCGACAGCAATCGTCTTGGACAACGGGAAGAAACTATAAGAAAAGAACATTGACCTCCTATTCAACACCTACAACATTATAAAACGCAAGGCCACACCCATCTATCCCCAAAGTAACGGGCACAGAGAAATCACAAACAAGACAATAGCCGATAACCTGAAAAAGAAGTTAGATAGTGAATATGGTGAATGGTGTGAAGAATTGTATAACTTTCTATGGGCATATAGGACTACTCGAAGAGAAGCAACTGGTCTGTCACCCTTTACGATGACCTATGGAACCGAAGCCATTCTCCTCCACAGAAGTTATGATACCAACTACGAGGACTGAAGCACTGAGATACAACATCTCGGACGACCTGATTCTAGCTAAGCTGGACGACTTAGAAGAAACTAGAGAAATGGCTCTACAAAAAATGGAAAACTATCAGAGGCGGCTACAACGTGAGTACAACAAGCGGGTCCGACCAAGGGAATTTCAGGACAGTTTGTGATGAAAGAGCTTCTGAGTTATAAACGTGACAAGAAAAGTGGAAAACTAGCGGCACGATGGGGCGGACCGCATACTATTGTATCAAAAGTGTGAGAAGGCGCATACAAGATACTGAAACCCGATGGAACCGAGGAACCAAGGTCGTGGAACGCTCGGCACTTGAAACTATATCACCCTTGAGCGATGCACGAACATGTATGATATCTTGTCATTTAATTCCTATAACAACCATGAGGGGTAGGGAATACGACATGCGGTACTAATGGTCATTCGTACTCGGGGCAATGGAAGTGGGAAAGTGCCGAGGTGACTTACACTCGAATGGTCATTCGCACTCGGGACAAAGGCAGTGGGCAATTGCCGAGGTTACTTACAAACGATGGACTACTCGAATTCGGGGAAGCGGCAGTGGGAAAGTGACGAGGTAGTCTTGGAAATCAGACACCAAAGGTTGCCAAGAGACGGACTCTGGCCAACCAGGTAACCTATGAACACTTAATAGGTTATCCCCATCGCAAGTGGCCAAGATCACTTTCCCAAGTTGGCTAATCGATAGCCACCTTGGGACCATCGGGACATAATACTTAGGAATGACTATCTACCCTTCCACTGAATCTAAGAGATAGTGATGAGATACCTCAATCGGGACATGGCATCGGCCCGATGACCCTCCCTATTGGGTGTGTTCGACAGAAATAGCTTTTATACTAACTTACGCAACGTGACATGCACGGCATACTCGGTCTACTGAGTAACAGGCAACAAGAAACGATTCGTAATAGCATAAACGGAAGAGTCAAGATAAAACGCACAACCGAGTGGCGACGCAGCACCCCAGAAATAAAGATGTTTAGAAAAGGATAGGTGTTCAAGTGATTTACAACCCACAACAAAGGGCGAGATAGTGGCGCAGCACTACAAAAAGCTTAAACTACTCTTTCAACGGTCTCGACCCGCTTCCTGTCAACGAACTCCTTTATACCATCTATGATCTTTTCAGCAAGCTCGGCTTGATGAGCCGCTCTCTCGTTGTTGATCTGGAGAGTTAACTCCGTCGACGCGGCCTCGGTAGTGACAATTTTCCCATTTATAAGAGCCTCGTTCTTCTTCAAGTCGGCCTCACTCTTCCTTAACTGGGCGACCTTCTGCTCCAAGTCCCGAACTCGACCTTGATCAGTTGAAACGCACGACTAAGATACGTCAGCAAGACGAAAAGCAGAGTAATGATATACATAAGTAAAGAAATAGATTGCTATCGGAACAATTCCAAATGTTTCTAAGAGACCTGAAAGTGCGGGTAACACTACTTTTAATGACTCTACAGACTTGGACAACTCGTCTTCGAGCCTGAAAAGTTTCGAGGTTAATTAACTTATTATAATATTGTTTATTGAACTCGTTAGAAGGGCATTATTTTTTATGATCACTCCAATCGTCTTTTTAACGATTATGTGACAATTGAAGACTAGCTAATTGAGCTTGTGTCCATTCCAGTTCTTGGTACACCCTATCAAATCCACGAGCCCTCTCTTACAACTCCTTATTATATCTCTTGGCCTCTCCCTTCTCACGCAAAATACGCTCCCGGTCAAAGTGAAGATCACTGTTCTACAATCTTAAGGACTGATTTTGACTCTCTAAAGTATCGGCTAATAACCCTTTATTAGCAGCAAGTTGTTGAAATCCCGACAAGTTAGCCCGAAGATTATCCATCTCATAGGGTACATATTCGAATCTATGATATCGGAATAACTCATCTCGGAGACCCTCAATCTCGGCAGCCTGACGATCAATTTTGCCATCCTTGTTGGAAATCCGTTGGAGAAGGTTATCGACATGATCTTGTTCAATGTTCAGTTTCTTCTTCATCAGACGGTACTCTGAGGCAGCATCTGTGCCTATACTAGATATCTCGGATAGGAAGACAACACTACACTCAGGATATTGACACGAAGATCTCAATCAATAAACAATAAGATTGCGGAAACATACCTTGAACACTGGCGAGCTGGATATCCAACCCTCGAGTCCGTTCCTTCTTCTGTTGCAGCTAAAGGCGAAGGGTTTCCATAGCCTCTATCTCCTTCTGACGAAGTGCAGCCTCCAGCAACACTCGATTTGCAATCTGCAACATTTATCGCCCGAGCCGATTTATGTTACTGTCATCAGAATCAAACACACAAGTACAAATAAAGTTATTTCCATAGCATCAAAGGTATCCTTGATATCAGCATACTGGGGCACAAAAACGATCATCTGATCGGCAGAGTAGGAGATAAAGTCCGTAAAAGTCAGAGCCCCGAGCGAGTTGCAGACTGGTCCCGAGAAAGTAAAGGTAGTCTGAAAACCCGACTGACGGAGTAGGAAAGGTCTGGGGAAACTTCTCCAATACCTCGTTCTCAGGCACAGTGCCTTTTCCGGAAGAAGAGTTCTTGGTCGATCCCTTCCCCTCATTTTCAAGTAAAGAACCTCCTCCAACAACAAGAATATTTGTTTTCTTCTCGACGTCGTCCTCACCAAAAGTATCATCATCACCGAAAATTTCTTCATCATCCTCATTATCAGGAATATCTACAACAAGGTTTGCATTAGTTAAGGCGACGCCCTTCCCTCCAAATTGACGAGGTGGATTCCTCCTTGGGGCATAGTCCTCACCCTGGGAATCCTTACCTTTCCCATCAAATTTACCACCTACGATTGTAGATGAAACATCAGAAGTTTTCTGAGGAGACTTCCTCTGGAAATGAGATAAAGGAAGCCGATCGTCGGGATCCTCACCATCTCAAGCGGATGACCCCTCAGTGTCTCCTTCATCGGCCATGGGTTTCTGCACAAGGCTCATCGTCAGACCCAGTGAAGGAAAAAAATAGGGGCAAATACATGTACTTAGGTTAGAGTAGGGTATTTGTTACCTTCACTTGCTCCTCCTCGACCCTTGTGCTTGAACCTCTATTCCGAGTAGCAGGACCTTGAGCTGACCACTTTGGGACTTGGAATGCAAACAATGGGAAAAATCAAAACTCTGTCGAACACCCGAGCCGATAAGTTTTGAAGAGAATGAAATTTACCAGATCAATATTAACTACCCAAAATGGATAGGGTTCAGAAGGAAATGTCGGAGGAGGAAAACTACCATTCAGAATAGATCCACGAACAACAAGCGGAACCCGGTCCCAAGCAACATCACTTGTATGACGAGCATGCCTATTAGAGTTTTGTCCTTTATCTGGATCCTCATCCAACATCAACCTCTTAACACCACTACACTAGGAAGGACCTTGTGTCGATGGGGACTAGCAACAAAGCCTGCAAGATCACCATTTGTAGCAGTCCCGCTCCGATAATTATCAACAAAGCTGGCAGGAGTATAATCGGCGGCGTCGGCAAAATCATAAGTAGACCATGCAGTCTGAGAACATTCACCCCTATGTCGCTTATCCCACTCATTCATGAGGCAAAAAGTGTTTCCGTTCCATTGGACCAGTGCACGAAAAGGACGAATCTGCGACAACACTTCATAGTAGAAGGGACGAATGGGGTCATATAACAGGATACGCAACCGGAGCTCGAGTTGTCCCTTAGTAATGATGGTCGCCTCGGGTGAATTTTCAAATTTTGTAACATTATCTTTCTTCAGAATACAATTTTGGCCCGAGAGGAGTCTGACGTCATAACCATGGAGTTCGAAGTCATCCTTCAACTGATTGATGAATTGATCATCAATCAAGTCCTTAGTAGTTCTTTTGTCAGTCCTACATGGAAACGGAGGAGAACCATCAGAAAAAATGGAGTTAATGGCACGATAATCATGATGAGAGGGACTTTCGATTAAAAACAAAGAATCAAGAGAGACGGCATCGTCATCGTAAAAAGTGTCACTCACGCACCTTTTTTCAGTCATGGAAGGAATTGAAGAAGTTATGGTGAAACTGGAGAAAGAACTGGAATCAAAGGATCAGGAGCGGGGGAAAACGAGGAAAGCTGAACGACCAACAATTACAACAGCAATAGCAAACTAGCAACGACGACACAGTAATAAATAGAAGGAACACAAAGAAGAGCAACAAGTGCAAAGGTTGTCGGAGAAAATGGCAGTAGGGAGAGAATAGCAGGAGCGAAAAAAAAAGGATTTTTGTTCTTGAAAATGAATAAGTGAAGACCCAGGGTTTATCTGTTAAATTTATACCAACAACAGCCACGACCGAGAGAAACGGTTATAGGTCATAAAGGTGACTTAATAGGAAACTGCATGGCCGAAAAAACGGCATGCTCAGATTCGTGGGAGCCGAAGCGGTTTCTTCCACCCGTGTCGGGCACACGAGCGAAAGAAGGGGCATAAATGTAGATGTAAATAATCCACAAAGACAGGTGGAGAGATCCCAGGAGATGACGGACCAATAACAAAGAGAAGTGAAGCACCAGATAATCTCTAGGGCACACAGAAAGAGGGGTCAGTGGCTCGGACGTGACGGGAGAGTGGTTTTCGGACGCAAGAGCCATTAATACTCTGACAGGGTAGCTGAGAAGACAGAAGATACTCGGTCAAAGAAGGAAGTAAGGTCAAACGCATCGAGCCAAGAATGAAAGGGCGACATCGGGTCATATAACATCAAGAACTAATCTTGGGTAAAGGGCTATCGGGAGTCACAACCATCCCGACTAAGCCGACGTATCGGACAAATGTCACTCATGGCCCGATCATATCATCAAGAAAGATACACCGTGACTTACACTGTAATTTCGACATATCGTAGTTAGCCTATAAATAGAGAGACTTGTAAAGAGTTGAGGTAGGTTACAGGAGAGAGAGAAAAAGCCACACTTAGAGTATTGGAAGGAGAGCAAATCTTTGTAGAGAGAAACTCATCACTTGTAACATTGTGTTGGAAGTAATAAGATCATCCTTTCATCCCGTGGACGTAGATAATCATACCAAACCACGTATATTTTGTGTGTGTTGATTACTCTGTTTGTTTATCTTTGTTGAATGAGTGTCTTAGATCTTTGGATGTAGTAGTAAGATTTTATACAACTATAATGATAAATGCATGGTGGATGTTAACCTTACCAATATGATTGGCCATTCCAAAATCTTGCCCATCAACTAGCTAGTAGCACTTGCATCCGTAAAAGTGTTAATGATCTGAAGAGTATGGGTTTTTATGTCAACATTATTCCTGTTCAAAGTCGATGTCCTCCGATGTTTTCTAGAAGATAAATATCTTTTGAAAGAAAAGTTATCCTTTGTCCCTCTTAGATAAAACCAAAATCATTTTGTGCATAACAGTAAGTAGTGAATACATTTTTGTGGACACTTTTGTAGTGTTAATTTTCCCGAATATAAATCTAGTCCTTCATAATTATATAACCCTTAAAATTAATCGAATGATAAAATTGCTATGTCACATGAACATTCGTTAGAGAGTATACACAAAATCACAACTCTCCGGTTTAACACTTGTACACGGTGTAATTAGTTAAACATGGTGTGCATGCACAACGGACAACCAGCTAAGGTTTTAGATGGTTGAGGTTCTTCATATCTGAAGGACGTCCTGAAGGGAAAAAAACTCCTAGTTCCACCACAGCTTCTATCTATGGCCAAATAAGTCGTTCAACAGACATATTTTGTTGGAATCTTCTTTAAGGAAAGTTCGATTCCATATTTTACCAGTTTTTCAACAACGCTATCCATCTCATTTTTTCTCAGTCTATTCATTTAAATTTTTATGTGGAAGTGAGAAAGTCTGTAAATTAGAGATAAGGCATTGGGGGATTTTCTGGAGTGAATAGATAATCCAACGTCAACAGAATAGAAATTCAAAAATATCATTTATTTATTTATTTTATCTCACCCATATATCTTTGTTCTTCTTTTTGATAGGTCATTCTTAATCTCGAACATGTGTTTTCAATCACGTTGAAATGGCAGAGATTCCCGTTGATTGAAAAGAGAAAAAGAAAAGGAAAGGCAATAGGCTAAGAATAGTATCATTTTTTGGGGCTAGACCTAAGCTTAGGCTAACTCTAGGATTTCAAAGCTAACAGGTAATATCGCGCCAAGGTTATTACAAAGAGTTATCAAATTCCATGAAAGTTACCCGTATCAAGCAAACACAAATCTTCAATCATACGGAATTTGGTGTTGTCTTCAATAGCTTTGGTATTGTGCTGCCAATATGCATGTGCATGTAGGGTTTGTATTGCCTCCCAAGTCCTAACCATAGTAAATATATTAAAAATGATCAACCTGCTCTATACAAAGGAGAAATCTCACATATTAATTATGATTAATTAATTGTTTTTTCGTAGTTAATGACCCAATAGATCAGTTGAAGCGTGCTTGAATAGCTCCTCTTCAGAACACCATAGATTGAAAGACGAATGACTAACAAGTACCTGAATTTCTCAGTTGAAATGACTTTCACAGTTAAGTTAAAAGTCACATCCCCAGAGAGTTCAAAGGTGAGAAATCTCTGAGTTTTCTCTTAATGTCTGTAGAATTACTCATATACAAACAACACAATGGCAGTGAAACTACTCATAGTCATAATGGATGAGCGTATGGGGTGATACAGTAGAGGATGTGTGTATGGGGTGTCGACACGTAAAAATGGAATATCTTCCAAACTGGGGATTACTAGCTGGTCTTCTTCCTTTAATGGGGGCATCATTTTATCATGTTCTCCATCATAAAAATAAAGGTGACAAAACAGAAAGGCCACATAATTTGAAAACAGCTTGTCGTATTAGTGTAGGATGATAAGAGACGTGTGTTGTTGGGGTTGATTCTCCATTCATTTTCATCATCTTCTTCTTCTTCTCCCCTATTCTATTCCTTTTCCCACTTGCTCTATGGCCAAATTCCTGATTCCTGACGCAAATTTATTACCGTCTATCTCTATCCCTATCTCTAGATACACGTTCTGCCTTTGTGGGCTATAATTAGACAGCTAACCTACCTTGTGGGATATATTTAGACAAGCTATTGCTAATTTATCGGTCACTGTGCAGGCCGCGAAAGCGGTACCAATACTAGATATGACCCCAAAATAAGGGGTCAAGTACTCGAACGTGATTGCGCCATGGTATAATTCATGAAAATCCGAGACACCAAAATTAAGTTGCTAATATATTCGGTTTATTTCTCTTGTGAGCAGTTAATTAATTAAGTGATCGGTGGCTGTCGAAGTACATGGCATTAATGTTAGAATAACAGATGCAATATGTGCAGATTGCCTGCCTGACTGTTAGTTCTTTCCAGGACGTCCTTATACAATATACCTAGCGAAGGAGTACTTAGAACTATTTTTTGCCAAGTTTGACTTAATACTAGTTTTGATCGAGACTTAGTCCTAGTTAAAACAGCAAGTTTAGTACTCACCCGTACTCTAAACTTCATTGACCTAAAATGACTACCAAAATGAACAAAAGCTAGATGTGATTTATAGCCCACTGTAGTAATGGAGGCTATATATGTAGGGAATGATTTAAAGTCGTCTGGGGAGGATGAGACCTGGTTCTTACCCATACAAAAGCAAAAGTGCTCGTATATTGTCCATTTATTGTGGAGCCAAATTAGTTTTACTTTAAGTGGTGTTGTAAGGTTCACAACTACGGTATCATTATGACCAATCACTCTTCTCCAGTAAAGATTTTCGAATTCTTCTTTTGCTTTGCCAAGTTTGTGTTTTAGGGTTATATCGACTGATTCGACTCCACTCTCTACCCCGTTTCTTCTCCAAGACATGTCACCGCTGGATTCACTCAACAAAACCAAACTCAGGTTTCTATGTTTGGAAATAACTCTAGCTAGCATGTAGGATAAGTGGACGTAGGTCTCATCATATGAACAAGTATTCCCAAAATGAAAAAGTATTAACAGTGGGTTTAATGGAGGGATGCACCAAATTTACTTAAGGCATGCTTATGCTTTTACAGTAGATGTTATTTAGTGGTGAGAGCCGTTGTCTTATTTGCTAGCCAATAACGAAAAGTGGATTTGATCGTGGGTTAGTGGGTTTAGTGATGGGGTTGGGGTACATCCGCAACTAGCACTATAGTTAGGATGCCCAGCCAAATATTAAGTACTGGATCCTCAGTATTCACCTAGTTAAATTAATTTAACGACTATATCTAGGCTAGATGCTTACAGTTTGTTTGCATCTGAATGGTGATCTAGTTCTGAGTCAACTCCTGACTGGTCGCCAGTTAAATGTCAAACCGTTTGTTTTCCATTTTAAGTCAGATCTGATTCTGACTCAGACCTAATCTCTGATTCGGGCCCGTTTGAATTGGGTAACAAAATACTCCTGGCTCATGCGACCAAATCACTGACTCGTATATTTTAGTCAGTTGAGTTAGATCTGACTCGAAACAAATATGTTGAGTTAGTTCTGACTCAAGTCAGAAAATTTCAGTCAGATCCAAACGACTCAAATCCAGATGACTCGGATAAATCAGGAGCAAACAAACATGGTGTTAGTTTCCGCCGAGGATCTTTATCGGTAATAGATTGATCACATGTAGTTTTTCACCCATAGTGGTTATCATTCCCCTGTATTGTGAGGATGTGGGGGAGGGAACCACCTTCCATGGTGCTTGCTCTTAGATAGTTGAGTGAAAACAAATTGTTTCCTATGCTATATACTTTGGAGCAGTGCTATCCGCACGATCTTGCGGGATAGCTTCCAGCAAAAGCGGTTTCTTTATCGTTAGATCATGCTAAAACCCATATCTAACAGTCTTGAACCCTTTAGTGAAGTGGTGGGTCATTCCCTGAAAGTTGAACCCTATCCTGAAAATGACGGGTCCTTTTTGAATGTGAATCTAATCATTGATTTGATCATCCAACGGTAAAGAAGTCGCTTTTGCGGAAAGCTATCCCGCAAAGTCGTGTGGGATAGCATTTATCTATGCTTTGCTCATGCATTTGGGTAAAAGTAGTAAATCACATGAGTTTATAAGCCACGCTCAAATTTAGGAAGTTGCTTAGATTAAACCCCACATGCATGATTTAGTAGATATGTAGCCACCTATATCTTGAGGGTTGATTGTGATCATACATACATGCAAAACGTACTGTAAGTTAAAACTTGCTAAAGTTAAAAGGATTGGTTGCAGATGTCATTGATATTTCCAAAATGTTGCGATACCCTAGCAGCGCTACATCTAAATTTAAACCCCAAAGTTGATCATAAATGGGATATAATCGAATTTGTTCTCTCTTTTCTCCAAGTCGGTCCACATACAAGCTGATTCACATGGAAAAAAGGAATGTGAGGAGTTTCAAATTCACCTCGTTTGACATGTATGAATATCTAGAGATTTTACTAAAGAAATATATGCAAATTGAATCTTAACCTTGTCTTTTAAATACATATTAGTGGTTTTGTTAACATGCCAATAATTCTACACTCCGAATACAAGAACTCCGGGCAGCCTGCAAATTCTTAATACGCACATTAAGATATTTGTCAATGGTGAATGCTGTGGTTGACATTTGCTATGGTTGTTTCTACTGACTTATTCCCGGAAACTTATGTTGCAGTTTAACTGTTAGTTTTCATGCATCTTTTTTCTCTTCTTTTCCCCCAAGTGTTCATGTATCTATTGGCACTATTGCCCATGATTTCATGCACCAATAATAAACCTGGAATTTGTTTTCAAAAATAATACTAAAATATATATCACATGTGAGAACGGTTCAAATTTCTTGGTAGGTCATGAAGCTAAGATGTTCGATTGGTTGGAAACAACTAGGAATCCTACCCACTGCTCACATCATATCCATCTCTCTGCACTCCCAACATGATATGCATAAATCTTTCTACCTATAAATAGAGGGTACTGGGGAGTTTGTTTTAATCATCATCCAAACAACTCTTCTACTTGCTTCTTCTACATTACTAAACTCTTCTACTTATTTCTTCTACATTACTAAATCTTTTTTTCTTTCATCATATAGTACTTCTCAACAATCCCATAGAGAAGTACTATATTTGCAGTCTCTCTCTCTCTCTCTCACACACGCACACATATTGATAGAGGGTACTAGATGATGGCATGTATTAGTGTTGACAGAAGATAGAGAGCACAGATGATGAAATGCTTGCATATATGGAGCATTTCTCCCCCCGCATCTCACTCATTCGTGCTCTCTATGCTTCTGTCATCACATTATGATACGCTTGAATCTCATACCCATATATATACACACACTACTCAGCTTCTGGTACTACTACCATATTGGTTTTCCATTAAGATATTTATTATCATGTAAGTTTGAACTCTTTATTTTACTTTTGAAGTTAAGATTTTATGCATAAAATTGCTGATATAGAGTAGGTTTTCTTCAAATTTTGTTGATAGACTTATTTGATCATGATCGCCAATGTCATTTCTGCCTTATCTTGCAATAACCTTCACTGTATCTAACTTTCGTAGGTTGCACTAGCTAGAAACAATGGATGGTAAAGGATAAATCACGTTCCCCACTAACTATAGGACTGATCTTTCACATGGGAATTAGAAGATGCTGACATGATGTGTGTGAATTAGTTAGCCCTGCATAAACAGGTGATATGTCGGTGTGATATAACTGTATGCATTAAACTGATTCAGGTCGAGAAATCGATTCTTGCTAAATATATAAGTATCTAACTTCATCTTAATTGCAGTTTTGCAGTTTTATTTACAATCTGTTGATATCATTAGATGGATGACTCAACAACTAATCACTCAGGGATCCGAGTTCCGAAAATCACCTTCTTTTTTTCCTGATCAGAAAAACACCTGTGTTGTATTGTGTTTAAACATGGATTTCATGCAATTTCATTTCATGTTGGGGGTAGAGCTACCAGAGGAACTAGTATTTTATGCACTACTGAGTACTGATACTCTTCTTTAACATCTTTACTTCAATAGTACTGGCGTGGCGCCCTATATATATATATATATAGATGAGGATTCACAAGGACGTACAACACTTCCCTCTTCTTTATAACAAGACCATTCTGAACCTATGAGAAGTTAGAAGAACATGGCAGTTTTTATTCATTGGCAGCTGAATGCACACAAGATGTGTCACATGTTTATGCATCTTCTCTAGTTTTTATTCTTTGGTTTTCCATATCAATATATGACAATATAGAACCTCATTTTATAAATTTTATTCAGAATTCAGAAAAGAATACATATGATTTAATTTGTTACAATAATCAATAGTTGGATGAATGCTTAAACAAGAGTTAGCTGTGATAACTCAACACTATCTTTCATCTTAAGATCATCATCATGTTTCATGTGGTGACTATGTAATTCTCTAGTGATACTACTAGTTGTATCCAAAAAATACAACACACTTAACAAGATACAGCAACAAGCAAACATGGGTATTGGTCCAAATATCCAAAGGAATAGAGGAAATTATATGTAAAATGCTCTCAATCCAATTGACCAAAAGTAACTTGCTCTGTTTAAACTTCTGGTAATATAATTAATCGATCGTCCCTTGTTGCTGGTAATGAAACCATAAAACTAACATGAACATAGTACCTGATTGACTGCACATTGCAGAGAAAAGCAAAAAGGAAACAGACCAAGATTGCGAAGTATTTGATGGAGAAAGCTAGACGGCTTGTGTTGCCGTAAATCAAGGCTGATGTTTTAGTATCTGTTGTGCTGCTCACAAACACCCCAATGATTGAACTCATAGTGATTGCTGTTGTTGCTAGTAATGTCGATGCCATTATGCTGTTTCTTATTGTTTGAACAGCTAATACGCCGTTCTTGTTTGGATCCTACAAGTCATAAGCAAATTAACTACAATTAATTCAAATAGTGGACTAGTAGTTACGTCCATGGAGTTGTAAATTGTAGTGGCCTACTGAGAGACCGGAGATATGACACTGATGCAAAACTCAACAACTGCCTATACTATAGTACACATACGCAAGTGGATGAACAAAATAGTACTTCTGCACATTTGTAATGTTGGTACATCATATTCTTTATGCAAACCAAACTCATCAGTAGACCTAGGTCTGCCTGATTTCCCAACCAGCAGGCCGGACAGTCATACCGGTGGTGTAATCCGATACAAAACAATTTATTTCTTTTGTGCACAGAGGGCATAACGGTGAGTACTTTGGTACCTTTTTACGGCTTTACCCAAGTATCAAGCAAGGATCCACAAAATCCTGCTTTCTAACATACGTGTTGAACTTACTTTGTTATCCTCAGGGGGTCAGGGCCTACGTGGTGGGTTAGTGATACTTTCTACACGTAATAACCATGCTTATGAAACTCTTTTACTAAATTAATTCATTCCTTAAACTCGCTTAACTTTCATGATTACATTTTTCTGCATCATCATCAGTTCAATAGAATAACAATTTACAAAAATGACCGCCACCACCTTGTGGTGGTAGTGGTGGAGATTTGAATGGTAGGTGGCAATATATATTACTCAAGCCTCAAGGTCAAGATGATCATATCGGGAAATCAACACCAATAACTAGTTTCAATTGATTCATGATCATGAAAACTAGTTGATTAACATAAAGATATAGCTAGCACAACGAAATTAAAACCTTAATCTTGAGAGAAAGTGAGAGATATAGAGACGTACAGACATCATGGAGGAAACCCATCTTTTCCTGCTAAGAGCGTTAAGGCCTACAACGGTACGTTTAGGCTGGTGAAGGATAGTGAAGAAAAGCCAAGTATGATATATAACCATCAGTAGCACACCCAGTGGAACCAAGACAATATCAAGTGATTTTTCTTCCATAATCTTCTGTTCTTTTCTACAGTGATCTCGTTATGGTGGAGAGCCGACTTTACTCTCTGTTTTGGTCATAATTGAAAGTTTGACGAAATTGCCCAATTTAAAGAAGACATTGCACTGCAGCCTAGGAATAAGATAAGGGAGATAACGATTAATTAAGTAGTACACGCATTATGCATTTACGTTATATACCCACTCCTCCTAAATTTCCACCTCATCAACTCCGACTTGTTCCCATTCACACTAGATTATTAACTGTAGTACACGTTTGGTTGAATCGGGTGTCTATGGCACTTGTATTATTGTAGTTTCTTTGAATGTGCATCCACGTTTTAGCAGATCTGTTAACTGTGACGTGGATTTACAGTAACTAAACCTGGCCAGACGCCGTTGTATTTTTTATTTGGACTATAAGTTCGCGAAGGTGACACAATTTAGTCGAATGTTTTGACAAGTATCTTACCAAATACGTGGGTCTTAGGTTAACAAAAACAACATGTTATATCAATTAGTTATGCTTTATGTCGAGTTAGGAAAATGACTATATTTGTTTTATGCTGAAGAAAGGTCATATTATAAAAAGAAGGAAAACAAGATTGAAAAACCAAAACAGAGTTACTGTTGTACAAAAATTAGTCTGCATGGTTTCAAAATTTTGACAAACTTAGTTTCAAAATAGCAAAAGCTTAGAAAATGAGAAGGGTTTGATTCGAGTGAGATCCTATGTATGTAATTCTCGTTTTATCAAACAGATCGTATGATATGTAGTGTGAGAGCTGGAAGATTTTCCTTCTTTGTCCAAGGCTAAAACTGTTTTTCTTCTCTCTCTTTTCCCATTTAATAGCGGGCTTGGGCTTCTCAGAGTGGGGGTGCACCTAGGTCCTAAGTCTGAGAAAGGTGAAGCGTGATCTTTCATGAAAATAAAATGAAAAATCAGTTAGCTGATGGTTATTGTTCCAAACAGTAGAAGGCAAGGGTTCTCAACGTATCATGTATTTAGAGAGAACATCCCTAACTGAGTTCAGGAATCTAAAATAATTAATGACACATTTTGACTTCTTTTCCTAAAAGAATTCTTTCCAGCAGTAATTGTACAATTAGTTTAATCTGATTTGGCAAATTAGGCTTTTAGGTATTCATCTTTTTTAATTTTTTCCTTTGTGTGTGAATTGTCTTAATAGGAAAAAGCCAATTTGACGGATATCCCTATAATTTTTTTATTTATTTATCTCCACCTAGGATGCATTTTCGTACACCATTGGAGATGCTCTACGCACATCGTTCATGTGATAGATCGGAAAATTTCACGACCAACACTATGCTTGGCGTGCCAAAATTCTCTGATGCATCGCTCGTAATTATGTAACCAGGTCATAGAACTTCTAAGTTCACAAGGAAAATGCACGTTGCTTTGCCTTTCCAATCATGTTTTGCATGGATGATGCTTTAAACGTAATTAGCACATCGTTCCAACTTACCCTAGTTCTGCGAAGGGTACAAGCCACAAAGATTGATGATCATGCACTCTTGCATGCATCACTGGCTTCTGAACCCTTTCCAGACATAAGTCATATTCCTTGGAATTGCATGTAAGCCATTGCAGGCTTATTTCCATCTTCCTTACTTCATATCGGATTGAACTGAAAGCATGTATTGATCTCTCTCGTGCCAAGGGAACATCATTCAGAAACATGCCATTGTTGAAAATGAATTGTGAAAGCTCCCCTAACTTGCATTCTAGTTAGATTCTTTGCCTGGCCATGCCCAATCCCCAATTGGTGCATGGATACATCTTGTATCTTGATAAGCAATATGAGCATCCAAAGAATGAATTGCAACTACTTCAACAAGTATGACAACAATCATCTTTTTGTATCAAATTTTCGAGCCTAGATGAATATGAGTTACCAAAATATGTTGCAATCATCTCGCACTTAGATGATATGCGCAACAAAGTATTGGACCACTAATGATGTAACGCATTGCGGCTGCCTACGTACCATGCTCCGTGGCTCCAAGGAATCAAGCACTGGCCTTAGTTCTTGAACATCGATACTAACAACTATATCCAGCTCGTGTAGCAAGGCCAAATCCAAGAAAAAAGCCTAGTCCTTATAGGACAAGGGATATTTGAACAGTGATGCGCGAAGGTGTTGATAGTTAAAAAATATTTTCTAGTTTATGAGGGAAAATGAAGGGTTGTGCAACATGCAGATCTTCAATTGAGAAAATTTTCTAAACTTTTAACAGATGCACTGCATGGGAGTGCTTTGAGTTTGAGAGATCAATCTATGACTCCGGCCTAGACCAAGATAATGGTTATTCAAGAATCAGGATGGGGGTCGATTTGTAGAAGGAAAGCTGAGAATTGTATGAGATCAATGATGATTGAAGGATTGTGGATGTGTTGGAGACTTTTGCAAGTTTGATGAACCGTTAGTGAATTCTGATCAGATTGATTGAGTTCTGTTCAATAGTGTTCCACTGAGATCCGTTAAATTGAGTTAAGTTCATATAAGTTAAGTTACCAAATCATATATTGATGAACCTATTTATATTACAGAAGTAGTTAACACATTGATATCCAGTAAGTGTGACGGTTGCAGAGGAGTAGAAGAATGGGGAAGTGGAAACTGTGTTTTAACCAGTTCCACATGTGTGAGAGACTTGTTGATTGTCCATCTACTACTTTCATAACTCCTTCAACTTCTTGCACGACTTACTCACATTTCTCATCGTGGATGTATGCACGTGTTGTAGGACGCCAGACCAAAACCCTAGTGAATATCCCCCCCCCCCCCCCCCATGTGACATGATTGATGTCTCATGAATGTAAAGTCTGCAAGGTAGACGTGTATTTAATTAGTCAATTGTTGACTTGGTTAGACCATGAGTCTTAGCCTTGATGATTCGATCATAATAGACGAATGTGATATGCTCTGTTACTCATGGATTGAGCATAAGGTGTCTGCTGGGGGGAAATGCATAAACGTCGAGTCTAATGTTATTGTGCCAGCTGAGGCAGTAATGATGCTCTGATGATTTGGTTTGACGAACATCTGTCTAATGAGATTTCTCGATCATGGACCTCTTATGATACGTCGGGTTTTTGAAAGGAAATCAGATATTGCTGAGTTATGTAGAGTACTCATTCCTGATCTATTATATCATGAATTGTCGAATGACAAAGTAGGAATTGGAGTATTGAACTCGATAGTCGTCCAATAAAATATTGGATGGTCTTCTAAATCATGTTTCTTCGGACAGTCGAGCAATAAAAATGTTGGTAGCAGGGCCGAACATTTAAGTATTAATTAAGATATTGATAGTTGGATCAAGATGGAAATTATTGATGTTTATCAGAATTATCATAAATATGAAACCCTAATTTGGAGAACTATGGATCCAGGAGATGGAGAGATGTCCAATATGGGTAGTGATATCGACCAATATATAGGTATGATGACCAACCATTGGTGGATGGATGAGCGGTGTATAAATAATTGTCCAACTGGTGGAAAATGATTCACCAAAATATGGAGAAATGTCCAAGATATGGAGGATTATCCAAATTAATCAAGGAGTGTGGGACCGGCAGGACATAATTTCCAAGTGGACCATACGTGTTAGAGAATTGCTCGTTCGAACTCACAAGTGTTTCTATCTCAAGCTTGTTATCAAATTTAATTGTCAAAATTATATCTTGATATCTAGTCTACATTTAAAAATGTCGGATTGGGAGAGTTGTGTAGTTGAGTATAGGATGTCAATGTGTTCTACCGTTTGAAGGCGAAAATCAACTGAATCTTTGGAGAACTTCTTCAACCAAAGGTAAGTGAAGATTGAACCACCTATTTATCAAGTTTTCACCTTCTATCTATGAGACATTGTCGCACTACGTACATATGGTTTACGGATCATTATGTAAGGGGGAGTGAATAAATATCTATAGGTTTCACCTATTATGCAAAATATGTAAGTATTGATTAAGGGTGAGAAACATATCACCGTAGTATTTGTTGATAGGTGAAAACGAATTGCTTGTTTTTTAGGAAAGCGGAGACTCAAGCGTACGTGTGGAGACTCCTCGACCGAGAAAATTTCCTAAACCTTTTTCAAACAGATGCATTGCACGCGAGTGCTTTGAGTTCGAGAGATCAATCTGTAGGAATCCGGCCTAAACCAAGAAAATGGTCGTTCCAGAGTCAATTCGGTCACAAAGAGGAATGAGGATCGATCTGTAGGAGGGAACCTAAAAAGTGTGTGTGAGATCAATAATGATCAAGGATTGTGAATGTTTTGATGATTTCTGCAAGTTTTTGTGAACTGTTGGGTTCGGATGAGATAAGTTTTGATCGATTGAGTGATAATTTCTCGTTGGTTCAAATTGTTGTTGTTTAATCGTGGATTCAGGAACTTATTCATATTACAAGAATAGTAGACACATTGATCCCAATAAGTGTGACGATTGCTGGAGTGAAAGAGTGGGAAAGTGAGAAAACGTGGTTAAACCAGTTCCACGTCATGCAGAGACTTGGTTGGTTATCGATCGACTACTTTGATAACTCCCTCAACTGCTTGCAAGACTTACTCACCTTTCTCATCGTGGGTGTACACACGTGCCGTAGGCCGCCATACCAAAACCCTAGTGAATATCCCCCGTGTGAGGTGATTGATGTATCATGAATGTGGAGTCAGCAAGTCAGACATATATTTAATTAATCAGTTGTTGATTTGATTAGACGATGAGTCTTAGCCTTGATGAGTCGAGCATAATGAACGAATGTGGTATGCTCCAAGACTCATGGATTGAGCATACGGTGTCTGCTGGGACACAATGATGGAAAGACGTTAAGTCTTACTGAATTGTGATATATCATTTTACCAGTCGAGGTAATAATGATATTTTGATAATTCGGCTCGATCATTCGATGATATTTCTCGATCAAAGACTTATTTTGTGAAAATACGAGGGTACCCAAATATACCACAATCTTAAACTTTCTACCTATAAGTCCTCTTACCGAAAGTAATTGTCTATGGACTGATTTGAGACAATACAACGAATCGGTATTCACACTTTGTGTGATTGTCTATGGATACGAGATAGACACAATACAATAATCAAAGTGTGATTACTTGATAATAGGTTCGGACTTAACCAAACTCTATAGGATCACTATCAAGTAATACGGAGTTAACGTTTGTATAATTTACTTTAAATTATAATAACAACAATTATAATTGCGGAAAACAAAAGTAAATGACACAGCAAGATTTTGTTAACGAGGAAACTGAAAATGCAGAAAAACCCGGGACCTAGTCCAGAATCGAATGCTCTCAGAATTAAGATGCTATACAAAATCAAACCAACTTCGTATAGTTGAGACCAAACAACTAAACTTATAGTTCACCTAGTTTCTTCAGTATCCTTGCGCTTCTGACATTTGATAAGTGCACGCACTGGAACAATTTCTTTGGTTCGTATTCCAAACAGTAAAGGAACAACAAATCTGTCGGTAACAACTTTATTCAATCTCAGTGATATGAGTTATACAAAGGCTCTTCTGTTTAATCCAATAAACTCCTTTTTCGGGTTTAGATCTATCTATCCAACAACTACCAAAGTAGCAGAGTTTAGATTTTTCAATCAAATATAGAATCTACCAAGATACTATATAGTGATGTCGATCTACGCAACTAATCAATCAAATCTATGAAAGATAAACCGATTATAGTTGGATCCCAGCCGATCAAGTTTTTTGCACACCAAAGATATGAAACCAATAAGAAATCTTCTTTGTCTTCAAATCTTCTTTAATCTTCAATACACACCTGCACACCACAACTTGAATCTCTTATGATCAATCACGCGCAGAACGGAGTCTGTTAACAATGGATTATCACAAGACGTCTTTAGATCTACAAACAATTCTAAAGATCACGTAGACGCTTCGATCTAGTTTGAGTGAATCTTATATCAGAAGAGAAGATTCTCAAGAATAAACAAACTAGGTGCAATCAAATTTTAACAATCGTTAGTCAATCAAATCAAATCGAAAACTAATAATACTACAATTATCTAGTTTCCCACCAACGGTACTCGTAGAGCTTCTTGATCCCACAGAAGTCTTTAAACGAGCGGTCGTAAGAGATTTCGCCTAATTAGGGTACTTTCCTCTCCGAATAGACGGCTCCACAAGTAACAACACAACAAGGTAGTTTTGCTGGCTCTTAGGATAGTTTGTTCGAAATGCGAACTTGGGTATTTATAGACCAAGGAAATTTGGACAACAAGGAATTTACGGTTCATCTGAATTCCAAGAACTATGTGATTGATCAAATATCAATACACTAATCATGGGTTTACGATTCTACCAAACACAAGGATCGGTTCTACCTTAATATGGTTACTGGGGCCGGTTACATCAGTTACCAGGATCGGTTACATTAATTACCAGGACCAGTTACCATATTCTCATGGTATTACTTGTGATCGGTCACACTAGACACTATGATCGGTTACACCATTACCAGGACCGGTTGCGCCAATTATAAGGATCGATTACACACCAGTATCGACTATACCAATTAAAAATATCGATCATACCATCTTAGGTGATTACTTAGGATCGGTTACACTAATAAAAGTCATACCAATACATAAGTCAGGGATTGTGACTAGTTTTACCAAGATACATAACTAATTATGATCGGTTCTACTAACTCACACATATTGGTAATCCAAATATATGCAATGAATAACAATACCAATATGCCTAGCGATTTACCTTTCGATTCATAAAACAAGTTCATGAATGTATTTCCTTTAAACAAATGTAAACATTGTTTCCTATGATGAAATATTCACCTTTACCCATACACATAATCACAATAGCATTCATACGATTATGTCGATGTCTTATATACGAAGTTCAAAATATAAGCGTTATACTTCGTATTCTAATTCCTTAACATTATGTCTAATAGAGTATAACCATTCACAGCTTCGTAGTTATGTTTTCAATATAGCATGACTTGAAATATATGTTGGAATGAAACATTTCAAGTCAAAATATTACTAACCTCAAGAGAAAGGATGATGTCATCGATGTAGCTTGTTACTTCTTCACATTCTTCAAGTCTTCAAGTAATACTTGTATGTCTCATAATCCTAATCTTTCTAGCCTAACCTATATGAAGTTGTCTCTATAATATAATCAAGCGATTATTTAATTGAGTTTTGATTCACTAAAATATGAAAACCAAAATTGACATACCAACGCTTGGCGGGTTCAACCGAGCTATGCTCTAACATTTTGATATGTCGAGTATTCGACAGGAAATCAAAGATATTGCTGAATTATATAGAATGCTCGTTTCTGATCTAATATATCATGAGTGATCAAACAACAAAGTAGGAATCAAAAATATTAGATAGTCGTCCGTTCGAACCATGTTGCTCAGTCGAGCAAAAACGTTGGTAGCAGGACCAAACATTAAATATAAATCTGAATATTGATTGTTGGATCAATAAAATTCTTGAATGTTGATAGTTGAATCAACATGAGGAATATTTCTCGGTTGAGCAATTGATAGTTGAATCAATTAATTCTAAACTCAGTTGATCGTGTTCTTAAGCAATTCAGTGTTGATAGATGAGAAAAATAAATATTGCTAGTTTAAGCAAATATTGCTCATTTGAGAAATATTGCTCGATCCATGAATTATTGGTAGAGGGACCAAATAAAATATTAATTAAAAATACTGGTAGATGGACCGAATATTATATAATTAATTAGGATGTTGATTGCTGAATCAATGTAAAATTATTAGTGTTTGAACTTGCTCATAACTATGGTTTGCAGAGCATTTGGTTTGAAACCCTAATTTTGATCGATTGTTGATCAATTGATGATTTACCGAAAATTAACTAAATGAGTGAGAGAGGGACCGACTACATAGGATGATGGGCCTACCATGTAGCGCCCAGATGCTCGAGTGAGCATGCACCAAAGTTCTTTGTAGACCAATCGATGAAACAATGATCAAATGCTCGTTTAATCATTAGTAAAATAATTCTCGTCTGAACATTAGGTGGTAAAACCTAATTATGAAGAGATGGGAACCGACCAAGGGGTATGAGGCTGGCCCTTGGTGGTCGTGGGACCAACTGATGGTCGATTGATCAAATTCCAAGTTGTTTGGAAAGAGTTTGAACCCAATATGAATTATGGAAGATTAATTAGGTCAAATTCATAATAGGGTGTGAGATCGGCTTCTGTAAGCCAAGGGTCCGACCTTGGTCGGTCAAGGTAGCATGCCCGTGTCATCATATTTCCCGTGACTAAATTCTGAGAATTTGGTATTTTTTGGTGCGCGTTCGAGCAATATTTTGGATTTTCATAAAAGTTTGATCTCAACTGAAACTCTCGGTTTTGCGTGAATGAGAAAGTAGAACTTTGCTCATGCGACCAATATTTTGAGAATATTAAAATAATGATACTTTAATATTTGTCGTGAGAAGCCCGGATGGTCGTGTGACCATTTGATTTTTTGGCTTTTAGGTAGTTTGAGCAATATTTGAGAAATATGGAAAATCAGGTTTTTTGCTCAAACGAGGAAGTTTCATGAGATGCGAGATGAAATAATAATAAAAAAAATATTAGGGAGGTGTAGGAGCGGCCATGACCAAGGCATGGCCGGCCGACCCATGGTCCGGTCTGATGCTCTTTCCTATTTTATATTATTATTTTTCATCATGTGAGGAAATATTAGGAGTTTTGCTCAAACAAGGAGCTTTCAAGAGACAAGGGAAATAATAAAATAGGTTAAAATAAAATAAAGGGAGAGGCAGGACCGACTACGGCGACATGACCTACCGGCCGGCCGGTGGGTCCGGTCCCGTGCGCCTCTTTTTTTATTATTATTATTTTTTTTCCCTATTTTGCATAGGTTTCCTCGTTCATCCATATTTTTGAATGCTCGTTTATGCATTTGGGTGCTCACTTATACATATTTGGGTGCTCGTTCGTGCATTATTGTTAAGTACACTCGCACCATTTTCTCGGGTCTTACTCGGTGCTGGCGTAAATGCCCGAAAAGTGTATCTATTACTAATTCATTGAATTCAGCTGAGAATAATCCATGAGACAGATCGGATATCTATTACTAATCCATGGAATTCAGCTGAGAATAAGCCATGAAACAGAGTAATGAGATAAAATATATTATTTTCTAGGAATTCAATTGATAAATGTTGCGCTAGAATTAATTTATGAATTTATCTATGCTATCATGCAATATGTCTAGGAGCGTTTATTCGAGAATCGAGGTAGAAGATAGAGACATCACACTCCTTCTGAATATTAGTTCTATACAGTCAGGGAACATTGAGACATCCAGAAGACGTTAACGCTCCATACTAGCATGCAATATGTCTAGGAGCCATCGAATCATTATTGATTCTTATACAGAAGTATTGATATAAAGATGGAGGAACTGTTAGTGACCTATCACGGCACAACAGTCTACGAGGGAAAGGAATGTCTCATTTTTCGGTCTTAAATATGCGAAGTGTCGAAGCCCAGTTGAGAGGCTTTACGAATCACATATCCATGCATGCTCTGAGAGGGTGTACGCTCGATCAGAGATTGTTAAATGAGCTTTCACGAATCCTAAAATATGATTTTCACATTCATGTCTGAAGCCGTGTCAGAAATATGCAAGATCATGATTTTACGATTTTAGCCTTTGTCGAAAATCCACTATCAACAGTATTACTTCAAAGTTGTGATAAATTGAAATTTGGAGAAGATAATAATACTATGTTACTATATAACAACGATTGAGAATATTTTTTTTCAAAGTTGTTATTGCTACGGATACAAGACTTCAAAAACAACAATGCTGAGTTGAACACGTCCAGAATCAATGCAACTTGAAGTTATGAAGTTGAAAAAACCAAGGAAATCAAGCACATAATGGATTCAAGGAGTTTTTGAAGCTTTATTTTTTATCCATATGTATTGATAGTTTTATCACTAAAATTGACAAATTGGGAGATTGTTAAAGCATTGCTCGGTCGAACTCACAAGTGTTGCTATCTCAATCTTGTTGTCAAAACTATATCTTGATTTCTAGTCTACAAGTAGTTAAGTGTCGGATTAGGATAGAACTGTAGTTGAGAAACGGACATCACCAAAGTCATTGTTAGAGCATAGCCCCGTTGAACTCACCAAGCGTTGGTATGTCAAGTTTGGTTGTCATATTTTAGCAAAACTCATCTATAGTCGCTTGATTAAATACTAGAGTCAACTTCGTTTAGGTTATACTAGAAAGTCTAGGAATGTTGAGACATACAAGTATTGTTCTGAAGACCTGAAGAATGGGAAGAAGTAAGGACTACAAAGACGATATCATCCTTCCACTTGAGGTTAGTAATATTGGCTTGAACTTGTTTCAATTCCTGACGTATCTTTCAAGTCGTGCTATATTGAAAACATAACATGCAAAGTTGTATATACTGTATATATTGTATATTATACTCTAGTGGAGGGACATGATTATAATAGTATGATAATAGTATTAAGGAACTAGACTACGAAGTATAACGCTTATCTTTTGAACTTCGTAGATACTGACATAATCTTGTATATAGTTTTATGATTATGTGTATGGGTATATGGTGAAGATTTCATCCTAGGAAACGATGTTTTACATTTGTTAGAGAAATGCTCGGTCGAACTCGCAAGCGTTTCTATCTCAAGCTTGTTTGTCAAGTTTAGTTGTCTATAAGTCTTGATTTCTAGTCTACTTATAGCTAAGTCTCATATTAGGATAGAAAGTGTAGTTGAGCATTAGACATCACGCATTCATCGATTGAAGACGAAGTACTACTAAAGGGAGCTTGTGGAACTTCATCGACAAAAGGTATGTGGAGACTTGAACTCATCTATCACCCAAAAGTCAATCTAATTTATCTCCTATTTGAGACAAAAGTCGTATAACTATATAAAATTCAATTATACACATTTGATATTTCGAGCTGATTTTAACTCGCTTACATATTTATCGAAATATGTGTTGGTAAGCTTTCGCATTAACCAAGTTTATCTTATATTCTTGACGAAAGTCAAAAGAAGATCAGGTGAAAATCGCCTGGGAACATCTTACATGATTTGTATGAGACAATCATTTGATATAGACTCAAAATGTTTCGTATTGATCATTCAATCACTTGAAAATTGCTTTGAATCTAATATATAGTTTGTGTGAGACAGATATTGTCGTCTTCCGAGAATGTTTCAATGGTTGAAATGAGAGTTTAGAAGAATTGGATATAAGCACAGTATGCGTACTTGCATATGTGTAATCCAAGTCTGGGAACTATGGTATGCGTACTCGCATGCATACTGATTGGTTTAGTAGAGGGCCGGAAACTAAGTGCGCATATCGTTACGCGTACTGGCGTTAGCGGTTCAAGTTCCGGGACTTTACTGAGTTTGGTGGTATGCGTACCCGTTCGCATACTGGAGAACCCAAACTTAGTCCGGCCACCAAGGTATGCGTACCCGTTTGCATACTTGAGTGGGTTATGTTCTAAAAACGGTTTGTTCATGAAATAATACATTTATATAATAAGGAATGCAATCTTTTGCAAACCATGGCTATAATGTTCATTACTTGATTCGAGTGAATCAAAATCGATTTTGCTTCAATTGTGTCTTGTATACTTCTATGAGAACTAGTTTCATTTGAGTCATTTGAACTAGTTATGGTTAAGATGAATAAGGTTGATATGAAAGTGTTCATATGGATAACTTTGGTTAAATATTGTTGAGCCAACAAAGGTGTACGCGTGTAGGTACGTTTACTCATATCTAAATGAAGTCACTTTTCATTTGTGTATAACAAGCTATGTTCGATCTAACGGTTGAAAGATATTTGCTTAAGTCAAATCAGGTTTTCATCTAATGGTGAATATTGAATGCTTTGTTACCAAGGTAACGTTGATTACAAACCCTGATTGGAAGACTATACAAGGGAGAACTCTAGCAATTGGGAAACCAAATCCCCACACCTCATGTGTGATACTAATTGTGACTAGAGTCAATTCTCTGTTAACCTTAGGTTTTTCCAAAAACCCCTTGTAGGTTAACGACTTGAAGACTTCATTGGGATTGTGAAGCCAGACCCAACTATTTTCTCTGTAGTTACGTGTTCTGATCTTTCTGTTTGCTATCGTGATTGAATACTATCTTCTTTAAAATTTGCTCGAGATTTAATCTCCGATAGGCAAGATAAAAAGTAGTCACAAACATCTTCCTCTCATCGTTTGAAATTCCACAATATCATGTTTCGCTACCATACGATTAAGATTATTATGAGGTGGTTGATATTTCTAGGTTGTTCTTCGGGAATATAAGTCTGGTATATCAATTGGTTCATGTTCACCTTGATCTATCAAAATACGGAACAAAACTCATAGGTTTATCTGTGGGAGACATATTTATCTATTCAATAGACTTTCTGTGTGAGACAGATTGGTTTATCAAGTCTTCGACTTTTGGTCGTATCAACTCTTAGTTGTGGGTGAGATCAGTTAAGGGAATCAAGTGCGTAGAGTCCTGCTGGGATTCAGATACGTAAGGAGCGCAACTGTACCTTGATCAGTGTGAGATTGGTTAGGGCACAACTACATTCCAGTCCGAAGTTAACTTGGAGTAGGATAGTGTCTGTAGAAGCTTAATACTGCGTGGTGTTCCAATCAGGACTAGGTCCCGGGTTTTTTCTGCATTTGCGGTTTCCTCGTTAAAAAAACTTCTGGTGTCTGTGTTATTTTTTTCCGCATTATATTTGTTTATATAATTGAAATATCACAGGTTGTGCGTAAGTTCAATCAATTGTGAATCCAACCTTTTGTTGTTGATTAACTTGATTGACACTTGGATATTGGTTTTTATACTGTCCAAGTTATTTCTTATATTCAATCGGGATTCCAAATTCCTATTTGTTTGATTGCGGATTGAAGTGAGAAATTGAGATATAACTCTTTGATATACTTTTCTTAAGATTGAGTATGACTGTCTAGTTGATTCTCTTGAAAGTATATTGGACTTAGTCCATACAGATTGCTAAGCGAAATATTGGGTGTGGTTGTTAGACCCCCGCTTTTTGAATTGGCATAAGAGCAGGCAAACACGTTCAAGACCTCATACGTCTATGTTTGTGGCGATCTGACTCTATGGACAGAAGTGCTATCTCAGTAAACGTACCGCCAGTCTTCGATGGATCGAATTACTTATGGTGTAAAATTGTTGTGCGTGCATTTATTCAAGCGCGTGATTTTCAATCATGGGTTTATGTTGTTAATGGCTACAGTCCTCCAATGGTTATAGTAGACGGTGTCTCTATTGCAAAGGATATTGGTAGATATAAACCTAACGAGATCCTTGTTGCAAAGAAAAATTCTGATGGTTTAAATGCTATCATACATGCAATTACCCCAAATCTTTATCACCATGTGACTACGTGCACTCGGTCTAAAGATGCGTGGGACATCTTAGAAACTGTATTCGAAGGGAATACCTCTTAAATAGAAGCTAGGCTTCAAAACCTATGTTTTGATTGGGAAAACCTTCACATGGCTAATTAAAATTCATTTGATGAGTTTAATCACGAAGTGTATGAAATTGTTAATGCATATTTTGCATTGGTTAAGACCATTCCTGAAAAGGACATTATGATGCAAATTTTCAGATCATTGCCAGCAAAATATGATTCTAAGAAACATGCCATCGTTGAAGGAAATAACCTTGATACTCTGTCCAGAAATTCTCTGGTAGGAAAGCTAAAGATTTTTGACCTTGAACTTAGTAAAATAGAAAAACTTCGAATGAGTTGCAATTTTGTTGCTACTTCTGATGAAAGTTCTCTTTTTTCCAAAATTGATTGATCTGAAGGATGAGAATTGATTTAACTCTACTCTTTCAATGTGTTCAATAGTTAAAGAAAACTCTTAGGAGAAGAACAAGAAGGTCTTGGAAAAATCTTTCTCAATCAATTAATTGGATAAGAAAGTTCACAAAAACTATGATAATGGAACTCATTCCATGTGCTACAAATGTGATCATCACAGTTCGGGTGTTTCTGGCAAGGAAATGAGTGAGATAACAAAAGCATGGATGGAAACTCTTGACTACAGTCCTGAGGAAGAAGCCTGTGAAAGTTCTCTCACTTATTTTGCTGATAATTACTCTTGTTCTTCCAACAGCTCTGACTATTCCATGATAAACAATCAAACTTCTCCAGAAGAAAATTTTGATCTCTTGACCAAACATCTCTACTTGATTAAGAAAAAATTTCAACTGGAAAAGAAAGCCTGGATTAAAAGGATTGAAAATCTGGAATGTCAAACTGAAAATCTTAAGGCAAGAAAATGCGACTTTTCACAATTGTGATTTTAAAAAGAAATATCGATGCTCTTCGATATGTTCTAACAAACCAAATCAACATATTACTCCTGTAATTTTATTGTGTTTTAATCTCTCTCATAATGAGAAAGACATGATGAAATTCACAGTAAATCGCGAGTATATACCTTGAAAAAAAATCAGGATTGCCCAGAAACTGATTGCACAAAGGTTCTTAAAACAACTTCTTCTAAATCAAGTTTTCAGAAGAAAAAAAAGAAATCTCATAAGAAATCTAAGTCACTGTCTAAAGAGATTTTCGGAACCATTCATAGTATGCAAAAATCTATAAATAATTTGTTCAGAAAAATAAAGGGAAGAAAAATATCCTCTTTGGATTCTCACTCCACAAGAATGAATCCGAAACAAGGTTTAACAGAATCATCCTCCTCTCTTGTGAAACCTCCTGATCCTTCTTTAGGTGGGAAAAATTACATATAGTAAGTTTCATGATTTTTCTTGTCTATTTTCCCTTGGACAAGAACTTTAATCTCAAGAGGGATGTGTAAAGATTTCTACTGACTTTCTCGTGTATCTCCCTTAAATTGCTCTAATTTCGGTTGTTGATCCATGAACCGTTTCTGAACACTTGGATGGTCTCTCTATCTAAGCTATTTAAGTTTCTGCTAGGGTTTGTGTCAAAGGTCTTTTTGGGAATTTTTCTCATCTCTTCTTCCGTTTAAATAGAAGATTTCTTTTCTTAAATCATGAATTTCATTTACCTTCTCTATCATGTCATCATCAAGTCTTTCCAGTACAGAAGGTGATGTATGGTCTGTTCTCTTTCCCTCTAAGAAAGTTCGTTTTGGTTCTTCTTATAATGAGATGTGTCAAGATAAATGTGGTTCATCCTCTGATGGAATTTCCACTGTTTCTCATTTTGATAAACTCTCATTAACCATGAATCTTGTCTTGGAGCTAGTACGTGCATTGAAAAGTGAACTAGAATCCTCAATCAAAAGACTTGAAGACAAGATAGATAGTCTTGAATCCAGGATTGATCTAATCGAAGATGAGCTTGATGATTATAGGGAATATGAGAAGAGTCTTAAAAGTAAGTGAAATTATATTTGTTTCTTGCTTAATTAATATCTAGGAAACTTTATATGAGAATTATTCTTGTGTTTTAAGAAGGATAACTAGGGTTTGGAATAACAATTATTGTGAGTACACATAGCTATTGCCAACGATTTTCATCTTGCAATGTTTTTAGATTTATTTATTTAAATTCTAAAGTTTATTTGGAAGATGATTTTGCAGTATTACTCTTTATGGTTTTATATATTGCAACTTGATATGGGATATGTGTGTTTGCGTCCGTGAACTATGATTGTCCCATAATTGCTCAAAAGTTAAGTCTATCATGTGTCTTTATGCAAATATTGATAAAAGATAGAATAAACTTTTAACAACAAAAGGTAAGCGTATTATGTCATTATGCAAATATTGATGAAAGATAGGATGAACTTTTGTCTACAAATATTAAGTCTATTACATGTCTCTATGAAAATATTGATGAAAAATAGAATGAATCTTTGAATATTCCGCAGTATTGGTCTTTCCCTGATCCACATCTTTGTGTAAGTACTGTGCGGCTCCATAAGTTCTCTTATCTTGAGCATTTCCGATTAAATTAATTATGGGTTCTCTTGTGGTTAATTTAATTGAGTATTTTGGATACAAATTCATGTTTCATGTGATTTTTTAATGTCCAGAGAAATCCTTCTTTTCTTGTGAAAGTAAGGTCACTCTTGTTGTTCTTTCAAGAATGACATTTTATGGGGGAGAGTTCTTAATTGGACTTGTGCTTAATTGCCAAATCTTTGTGGGGAGTGCGCCTGTGGAATATTCTAGGAGTTTTCTTGTATCTTTATAAACTCCTTGATGAATACACTAGTTTCAGCTATGTGAAATCATCGAAACAAAGTTGATATGTTCTCTTTTTGTCATGAAGTGTCTCTATGGAAATTTCATTAGAATCCCACTAGTTTTCGTACCTTTGCCAATTTATATTGACAAAAAGGGGGAGAATTAATGTGTAATTTACACTAAACCAATCAGTATGCATATAGTTTGTGTGAGATATCTAATGTCTTCTTCCGAGAATGTTTCAATGGTTGAAATGAGAGTTTAGAAAAATTGGATATAAAAATGTAATCCAAGTACGTTAACCATGGTATGCATACTGATTGGTTTAGTAGAGGACCGAAAACTAAGCACGCATATCGGTACGCGTACTGGCGTGAGGTTCAAGTTCCGAAACTTCACTGAGTTTGGTGGTATGCGTACCCTTTTGCATACTTGAGTGGGTTATGCTCTAAAATGGGTTTTTTCATGAACTAATACATTTATATATAATAAGGAATGCAATCTTTTGTAAACTGTGGCTATAATGTTCATGACTTGATTCGAGTGAATCAAAATCGATTTTGCTTCAATCATGTCTTGTATACTTCTATGAGAATATAAAAAATTGAACAACTCTATAACTAGTTTCATATGAGTCATTTGAACTAGTTATGGTTTAAGATGAATAAGGTTGATATGAAAGTGTTCATATGGCTAACTACAGTTAACTATTGTTAAGCCAACAAAGGTGTACACGTTTAGGTACGGTTACTCATATCTAAATGAAGTCACTTTCATTTGTGTATAACAAGCTAAGTTCGATCTAATGGTTGAAAGATATTAGGTCGATTCTAATCAAGTTTTCATCTAACGGTGAATATTGAATGCTTTGTTACCAAGGTAACATTGATTGCAAACACTGATTTGAATACTATATAAGGGAGAACTCTAGCAACTTGGAAACCTAATCTCGACACCTCCTGTGTGATACTAGTTGCGACTAAAGTCGATTCTCCTTTAACTTTAGGTTTTTCCAAAAAACCTGTAGGTTAACGACTTGAAGACTTCATTGGGAATGTGAAGCCAGACCCAACTATTTTCTTTGTAGTTGCGTGTTCTGATCTTGTTGTTTTCTATCGTGAATGAGTACTATCTTCTCTAATATTTTCTCAAGATTTAATCTCCGATAGGCAAGATAAAAAGTAGTCACAAACATCTTCGTCTCATCGTTTTTTATTCCACAATATCTTGTTTCGCTACCATACGATTAAGATTATTGTGAGGTGATTGATATTTCTAGGCTGTTCTTCGGGAATATAAGTATGGTATATCCATTGGTTCTCGTTCACCTTGATTTATCAAAATACGGAACAAAACTCATAGCTTTATCCGTCGGAGACAGATTTATCTATTCAATAGACTTTTCTGTGTGAGACAGACTGGTTTATCAAGTCTTCGACTTTGGGTCGTAGCAACTCTTAGTTTTGGGTGAGATAAGCTAAGGGAATCAAGTGCGTAGAGTCCTGCTGGGATTCAAAGACGTAAGGAGCGCAACTGTACCTTGATCAGTGTGAGATTGGTTAGGGCTCAACTACATTCCAGTCCGAAGTTAACTTGAAGTAGGCTAGTGTCTGTAGCGGCTTAATACAGTGTGGTGTTCAAATCTGGACTTGGTCCCAAGGTTTTTCTGCATTTGCGGTTTCCTCGTTAACAAAACTTTTGGTGTCTGTGTTATTTCTTTCCCGCATTGTATTTGTTTATATGATCAAAATATGTCAGGTTGTGCGTAAGTTCAATCAATTGTGAATCCAAACTTCTGTTGTTGATTAAATTGATTGACACTTGGATATTGGTTTTTGATACCGTCCAAGTTATTTCTTATATTCAATCGGGCTCGCAAATTCCTATTTGTTTGATTGCAGATTGAATTGAGAAATTGAGATATAACTCTTTGATATACTTTTCTTAAGATTGAGTCTGACTGTCTAGTTGATTCTCTTGAAAGTATATTGGAGTTAGTCCATACATATTGCTAAGCTGAATATTGGGTGTGGTTGTTAGACCCTCTCTTTTTCAATATTTGTTTAAAGGAAGTACGTTCATGAAAAGGTTTCATGAATCGAAAGGAAAATAAATAGGTATACTGGTCCGGCTATTCATTGCATATTCTTTGATGACCAATATGTGTGAGTTTATAGAACCGATCTTAACTCCGATTATGTATCTTGGTATGACTGATCCTGGTTAGTGTAACTGATCCTAAGTAATCACCATGAGATGGTATGATCGATCCTTGTAATTTGTGTGATTGATTCTGGTAATTGGTGTGACAGATCATAAGTGTTTGTGTGACCGATCCTTGTAATTGGTGTGACCGATCCTAGTGACCGGTTTAACTGATTAAAACCCACATATGTGACTTGGTAGATTTTATATTAGATTTGCTCGAGGACTAGCAAATAATAAGTTTGGGGGTATTTGATAGACACATTTTTGTGTCTAAGTTGTCCTCAATTTTCTGTATTGTCGGTACTCGATTTCGTACTTATTTTGGTGTTTTATGTGTTTGTAGGTATTTTTGGGAAATAAACATTTTTGGAAATTTTGGCTCGAAAAGTTCTTAAAGGCACCCTAGAAAAATTACTAAAGACACCCTCGTTTTGGATAAGGGCACCTCCAGAGCACCCGGTGTTAAAGGCACCCGCAGAACGGATTTAGGACACTTCATCTTCAACATTCAAATTATGTTTTTGGCGGGAAATTTGGTTCTTCTTCAACAGTTCGATTTTGGAGAAGATTCAAGGAGACTCAATGGTTGAAATTTCATGGGAAGGCCTGTTTAAGCTTAACATGCATGGTATGATCACTGGTTTCGACCATAATTAGCTGTAATGGTGGATCTGAAGAAAAACAGAATCTCGGGTTTATCTTCAAACGAAAAGCTCTGTTTCGAATTACGAGGAGTTTGAGCGAGAATCAATCACTGGGTTTGGTTGCTTTGGGCCTGTTTGGACCAAACAGGGATGGTATGGTCGATGGTTTCGGTTAGAGTTGGCTGCATCGTGGGTTTGAAGCAAACAAAGCAACACGTTCGTGGGAGAGTTTTCACGGGACTTGCTATGAATTTCGTGTGCTGCTGGGACTCTAATTCGTGTACTGCACATATATGGAGAACTCTGAGTTTCAATAGACACGTGAAGGATGTAAAGAAGGGTTTAAAACCATAACTTTGGAAATAATATATTCTCGAGTAATAGCTTTGCTGTGAGAGAATTTGGAGACATTATTACGAGATATTTTGAAGTTGTTGTGTATATAAAGCGTGTTCTGGCATCTTAGAAGGGTGACAGAGAGTTTGGGAGATTATAGAGCATCACAGAGTCGAGAAAATCAAGTTCCAGAAATATTTTTCTGTTGCTGCTCATCTGAAGAACGCGAAGAACAGACCATCCAAGAAAATCATTTTTCAACAGTGGAAACGACACACAGGCGAGGGTCGAGAATCAACGACAGTACTGTTCTATCGTTCTTTTCTGTTTATAACACTTATAACTGTTGCAAACCCGGTTTTTAATAGTTTTTCTCCATTTCATCTTTGTAAACAATCTTTGAGCAATAAAAATGAATTTTGAGTGTGTTTCCAACATGATGATGAGCTAATTCTCCCACGATCAAGGCAATGAGGAAGCTATTCACGCATGAATAATGGGTAACTATTTCATTTTCTCTAATTTTTAATTATAATTCACTCAATCACTGCTCTTGCAGAGTTTTTAAATTGTTTGCATAATTTTCTTAATTAGTTGTGATTCAATCTGATAGGTTATACTTTGTTTAATCATTTGATAGTCTATGCTTGGGGAATACAATTAATATTTGAGAATATGCCTGATTATTTGTGAATTAAGAAATAAAGGACTTCAAAGATAATTAGAGTTTTGGATTATTTTCTATAATTTATTCATGTGTGATAGTGGAATCAGTGTCTTGGTTATTCCTAATAATCTTGAATTAAGTTTTGTTTGTTTTTAAATTTCATTAAATCTAAAATCTTTTGCTTTCACAAGTCTCAACGAACCTGTTACTACTATAACAACTTGAAATCACATCAATTTTTGGCACTGTCGACGCGGACTTGTCTTTAGGCTAGAGTTTTTAGATTTTTTTTTTTAGGTTTTTATTTGTTTTTCATTTTTATTTTATTTGTTCTTCTTTACGTTTTTGGGTTTTTATCTTTTCGTTACAGATTTTGGAGTTTGGAGCGAAAGAAAAATTTGCCAAAGTTTTTAGTGAATACTTAAAGATTTGGAGTAAAAGCAAAGCGAAAGGAGCGAAAGAAAAGAAGAACAAAATTAATAATAAAAAAAGAGATAGAGAGACAATTTTTTTTTAGATTATCTTTTTCTTTTGCACTTTATTTTTGGACTGTGGACTTTGGGACTTTTTTTTTAAACCCTACGGAAGGGTAGTTTAAATATGAATTGTTTGCAGAGAAGGACGGCAATAACGATATCGCCTCGGCCCCTCGGGTTCGTACATGACATAGGAGTCGTGGCCCGAGTCGACTTCAGCGGTTCATCCCCCGTCTGGTACGGGAGGTAAGTTTGTCGAAACACTCGCGAATCTCCTGTCAACGAGTTACTGTATTCATTCGTTTGCATATATGCTGAGGATTTGAAAACGGCTGCTTTAATTTCCTAGTAAAGGGCAAGGACTAGCCATACAAGATAAGGGTTCGGATTTCATCACCGTTCCCTTCTTGCCCGCCTTAGGAAAACGAAACCAAACGCGAACCTAAGCCTAAAATTTGACTAGAACGAGACCTATAGGGTAACGAGCTTAATAGGAAAGTCATTCGAAAAATATTGGTTACTCTTTTAAGCATGCTTCAAAGTTCATGATGGTTTCTGTGAGTTGAATACGCCGCCTTGTAACGCCGGTGAGGCCTTGGGTATCAAAGCTCCATTGAGCTTCCCTCGTCTCGATTCAACTTACTTAAACTCGGATTGATTCCAGAGGGGTTTGCTTAAATTGTAACGAATTCCCTTTCGAAGGATTAGAAGCTGGTCTAGAAACAATCTAAGTGGAGCCATCATGCTTTTTGTTTGCTAGAAATCAGTAGGTTTGCTTGGTGGAGTCAGCCTTGTTTGTGTTTGCATAGAACTTCCCTTCCTTTTAGGATTTCTTTTTTTCTTTTGTTTTTCTAGTGTATGCCCAAGGTTATTAAAGAGCTTGGAAAAGAAACTCTAGGTCGTTTGATTAGTGATAAACCTAGTAGTTCTTCTTGTGAAGCGGGGAGCTCGAAGACTCTTCTTTTGAGAGCCCTGTTTTTGGAAACTTCAGTTTTGAGAATCTGTCTCTTCGTGAGGAAAATACCCCTAGTACTTCAGCTGTGCCAGCGATGGCAACTTTGAAAGATTACATGTTCCCAACTAGGTCCACCCGAGCTTCGTGCATTAAATTGCCAGCCACTACGGCTAATTTCGAGATAAAACCTAGTATTCTTCAGATGATCCCTATATTCTTAGGGAAAGATGATGAACCCTTATTTTCATATTAGGGACTTTGAGGAAATTTGTGGGACAATTAGAATAAAAGACCTTACTGATGAAGTCTTGAAACTTAAGATGTTTCCCTTTTCCTTGAGAGATAAAGCCAAGACCTGGCTGAACAACCTACCATCTGAATCCATTGAAACATGGCAGGAACTTATTGCTGCTTTCTATATGAAATTCTACCCTAAGCATAAAACTGCGTCTGTTAGGCAGAAAATTAGTGCTAGTGTGCAACAAGAGGGAGAGTCTCTTTATAGGTTTTTAGAGAGATTCAATGATCTCCTATCCCAGTGTCCTCACCATGGATTTGATAAGATGAAACTCGTAGAGATTATTTATGATGGTTTAGACTATTCAACCAAAGCCATGGTTGAGTCTATGTGCGCTGGTGAGTTCACTAGTAAAAGTGTGATGATGCTTTTACCTTCTTAGGAGCTGTCGCTGAAAAATCCCAACAGTGGGAGTCTTGTGTTGAACCCCCCAAAAGACTCTTGGTCAATAGAAGTAGCACCAATGTGGTAGATACAAGCTTCGGGTCTGATGCTAAGTTTGCTGCTTTGTCTAGAAGGTTAGAAGCTTTGGAATTGAATCATCCTAAACATAGGTCTCTTGTTGAACCTGATGATAGGTTTAGAGCCTCTCAAGTGTCTAGTTGTGGAGTAGAACCCAATAACTCGTTTTGGGAAGGTCAGGTTAGTGAAGAGCAAGCCCATGTGTCTATAACAATGCTAGGTTTGAGAACCGTCAGAAGTTTGACCCATACTCAGAGACTTACAACCCTGGTTGGAGAAACCATCCTAATTTTTCTTGGTCTAAGGGTCAGAATCAAGGACAGTCTAGTAATTCTCAGCCTCCCCAGCCTAGGTTTTGGTTATGCTAAGAACTCTTCAGGTCAACCCCAGTTTCAGAATGAGAAAAAGATCTCCACCTTAGAAGAAACCCTTACTATGTTAGCAAAGAACCATGAGATGTTATCAAAGAACCACTGTGGTTTTCAAGAAGAAACCAGGCAGAATTTTAAGAATAATTCCCAGTCTCTTGCTAACTTAGAACTTCAAGTCGGCCAAATAGCTAAGTTTCTTAGTGAAAGAGAAGATGGAAGATTCCCTAGTCAAACTGATCCTAACCCTAAAGGAGAGAAATCGTACAATCATGTGAATTCTATAACAACCCTTAGGAGTGGAAAGAAAGTTGACAATAAGGTTGCCATGCCTGATAGTGAACATGTTGTTCACCCTTCTGAGCCAGAAAATGAGGAGACTGATAGAGTCTCCAAAGAGACCAATGAGGGTCATGCTGAGCCCGGCTTTGTTCCCAGAGCCCCGTTCCCCAGCTGCTAGTTCCAACTAAGAGGGAGTCCAACTTTAATGATATATTGGAGGTTTTTAAGCAGGTTACTATCAACCTCCCATTGTTAGATGCGATTAAGCAGATTCCCGCTTATGCCAAGTTTCTTAAGGATATGTGTACGCGAAAGCGAAAACTTAGTGTCCAGAAGAAAGCCTTCCTAGCTAGTCATGTGAGTTCTATTATTCAGAATACCACTACTCCTAAGTATAAAGACCCAGGGTCCCCTACTATTTCTTGCACAATAGGTAAATACCGTGTCGAGAAAGCTTTGCTTGACTTAGGAGCCAGTGTGAACTTACTGCCATACCATGTGTACCTTAAGCTAGGACTTGGTGAGATGAAACCTACCCAGATGACACTTCAGTTAGCTGATAGGTCCGTTAAAATTCCTCGTGGTGTGATCGAGGACGTTCTTATTGAGGTCGACAAGTTTATTTATCCAGTGGATTTTGTTATCCTAGATACCCAACCTGTCCCTGACCCAGAGAACCAAATACCAGTGATTTTAGGTCGCCCGTTTTTAGCTACATCCAATGCGATCATTAACTGTCGAAATGGTATTATGAATTTGTCTTTTGGTAATATGACTATTGAGCTGAACATTTTTAATATTAGTAAGCTACCCTCTGAACTAGATGACTCGAACATAGAAGAGGTGAACATGATAGGAACATTAGTCGAGGAGTCATTACCAAACACTTTGTTAGAAGATCCATTAGAGAAATGCCTAGCCCACTTTGGGATTGATTTTGATGATGACGATGTGATTAATGAGGTGAATGCTTTGTTAGATTCAACCCCTTTGATAGACACTAGTAATGGCTGGAAACCTAAGTTCGAACCTCTACCCGTTTCTAGTCTACCCTAGTTCCTTCGTTAGAAAAGCCTCCTAAGTTGGACCTTAAACCATTACCAGATTCCCTGAAGTATGTGTTTTTAGGCCCATCTGAAACTTTACCTGTGATTATAGCATCCGACTTGGATAGTGATCAGGAAAGTAGGCTAGTGACCGTCCTTCAGAATAACAAGGAAGCTTTAGGGTGGACCATAAGACATTAAGGGTATAAGTCCTACTGATTGTATGCATCATATCTATTTAGAGAGTGACACCAAACCTTCTAGGGAGATGCAACGTCGACTGAACCCTAATATGAAAGAAGTAGTTCGAACCGAGGTTCTTAAGCTGTTAGATGCAGGCATTATCTACCCCATTTCAGACAGTAAGTGGGTCAGCCCCGTTCAGGTTGTTCCCAAGAAATCCGGTATTACTGTAGTCCAGAATGATAAGAATGATTTAATCCCAACCCGGGTGACCACGGGTTGGCGTGTGTGTATTGACTATAGGAAATTGAACAAGGTCACTAGGAAGGACAACTTTCTCCTTCCCTTCATCGACCAAATGCTAGAGAGATTAGATGGACGTAGCCATTATTGCTTTTTAGATGGATACTGCGGTTATAATCAGATTGTCATATCCCCAGAAGACCAAAAGAAAACCACTTTTACCTGTCCCTTTGGTACCTTTGCGTATAGACGCATGCCTTTCGGGTTATGTAATGCCCCTGCGACCTTTCAACGTTATATGTTGAGCATATTTTCTGACATGGTAGAACGGTTCTTAGAGGTATTTATGGATGATTTTTCAGTGTTTGGTTCGTCTTTCGATGAGTGCTTGCATCATTTGTCATTAGTTTTGACTAGGTGTAAGGAAAAGAATTTAGTGCTTAATTGGGAGAAATGTCACTTCATGGTTCGTTCAGGAATTGTTCTAGGGCATATCGTATCTTCGAAGGGTATAGAGGTAGATAGAGCCAAAGTTGACCTTATTAAAACTTTACAGGTCCCAAAAACCGTAAGAGATATTAGGTCATTCTTAGGGCATGCAGGTTTTTATCGTCGATTCATTAAGGATTTTAGCTTAATTTCTAGACCTCTTTGCAATTTGCTTGCAAAAGACGTTAAGTTTGTCTTTGATGATGCTTGTTTAGAGGCTTTTGAGAAGCTTAAGAATTTACTCACTACCGCCCCCATAGTCCAGGCACCCAACTGGAACCTACCCTTTGAGATCATGTGTGATGCTTCAGATTATGCTATTGGTGTTGTGCTAGGTCAGCGAGAAAATAAGTTACTTCATGTGATTTACTATGCTAGAAAAACTCTGAATGATGCCTAGTTGAACTATACCACTACGGAGAAGGAACTATTAGCTATTGTGTTTGCCTTAGACAAGTTTAGATCCTACCTCTTAGGTTCTAAGGTCATAATCTTTACTGATCATGCTGCTTTAAAGTATCTTCTTTCCAAGAAGGATACTAAACCTAGATTGATTATATGGATCCTATTATTGCAGGAATTTTCCTTAGACATTAGAGATAAAAAAAGGTGCAGAAAATGTAGTAGCAGACCACTTGTCTAGGCTTGTTGTGGATACCCTTAATGATTCTTCTCCTGTTAGGGATAGTTTTCCTGATGAACAACTGTTCTTTGTTACCCAAGCACCTTGGTATGCGAATATAGTGAATTATATTGTTACCGGTCGAATGCCCCAACATTGGGGTAAACAAGATCGTTCTAGGTTTTTAGCCGAGGTGAAGCACTTCTTTTGGGATGATCCTTATTTGTTTAAGTATTGTCCAGACCAGATTATTAGGAGATGTATACCTGAGAGTGACCAGTCCAGTATCATTTTCTTTTGTCATGATCATGCTTGTGGGGGTCACTTTAGTGCTAAGAAGACTGCTGCTAAGATATTGCAGTGTGGATTCTATTGGCCTTCGTTGTTTAAATAATCCCATAGTCACTGTGTTACTTGTGAGCATTGCTAGAAATTAGGAACCATTTCCCGTAGGAACATGATGCCCTTGAACCCTATTTTAGTTGTTGAGGTCTTTGATGTGTGGGGTATTGATTTTATGGGTCTGTTTCCTAATTCTTTTGGTAACCTTAACATCCTTGTCGATGTAGACTATGTCTCTAAGTGGATTGAGGCGGTTGCGTGTAAAACCAATGACCATAGGGTTGTGATTGAGTTCTTGAAAAATAATATACTTACACGTTTTGGTACACCGCGAGCTATAATTAGTGATGGAGGGTCGCACTTTTGTAATGGACCTTTTAGGCTTTTGATGAAGAAATATGGTATTACACATAAGGTAGCTACCCCATATCATCCACAGACTAGTGGTCAGGTAGAGGTTTCCAATAAGGAGATAAAGCGTATATTAGAGAAAACAGTTAATCCTAATCGGAAATACTGGTCGTCTAGGCTTACTAATGCCTTATGGGCTTACTGTACTGCGTTTAAGACCCCCATTGGAATGTCGCCTTATCGGCTTGTGTATGGAAAGGCATGTCATTTACCTGTTGAGTTAGAACATAGAGCTTATTGGGCTGTTAAGCAGCTAAATATTTCACTTGACAAGGCAGGAGCCTATAGGAAACTCCATCTCAACGAGTTGGAAGAGATTCGTATAGATGCTTACGATAGTGCGAAATAGTATAAGAACAAAATGAAACTTGTGCATGATAGAAATATTTTAAGGAAGTCATTTTCTCCAGGTCAAAAAGTTCTTCTGTATGATACCTGCTTGCATCTTTTTCCTGGGAAGTTACGTTCTCGGTGGACGGGTCCTTTTAATGTTCGCACTGTCTTTCCTCATGGAGCTGTTGAGATTGAGACACCGGATGGTAGTATTTCTTCGAAGGTTAACGGTCATAGATTTAAACCCTTTTTAGAGCCCTTTCCTACAGGTGATGTTGAGGAGGTCCCTCTGGAGAACCATGTTTACCCTTAATTGACCATCGAGGCGATTGTATGTTGTATATTAGTTTTTGATTTCTCTCTTCACCCAAGTACCATCTTTCCGACTTCTCTCTTTATTGTTTCCTCATGTTACTTTGCTTTTTGGTATTGCTCTTTCATTAAAAACATTGAGGACAATGTTAGATTTAAGTTTGGGGGTGGGGAAGAAACTTTTTGTTAGCTTTTAGTTGCAATAAATAAACTCCAGAGCTTAGAAATTTATGCTTATTAAGGTTGGCACTGACCAATCTAAGTGGATGGGAACATCTTGGTTGTAGGAGTTGAGGAACCAATATGATTAGATGGAAACATCTAAAGAGTCTATTCATAAAAGTACAGATCTCAGGTGTTAGAATTAAAAAAAACATGGTAGTTTCTCCATAACTCGTTGAATCCTAATCCCTTCTGTTTTTACTTTTTAAGTGATTTGGTGGGGAACATGACTCAAGTTGTTACCATTGCTAGGTGAAATAGAGTGATTGAGATACCAAAAAAAAAAAAAGTTTGAGACCAGACCATCAGACCAACCGGAATAAATTCAATAAAGTCGACCACTGGTGCCCTTGTATATGCCAGTTGTGTTGACCTAGAGTTTGGTTTATCGACCACTGGTCCCCTTGTATATGCCAGTTGTATTGATATTAGTCAGACCGGTATCTCAGTCCATTAGGATAGGATCATCTTGGCAGAGGTATTCAGACAGATATGGAAAACACCGTTCACTTTAACCATATATTTTTTCTCTTTATCCATCTTCTTAATCTTTCCATATGATTGGTTGACTCCGGTTATGATGTCTAGAAACTATCTGAGTAGAGATCTGTCACTTATATATGAACTATAGTATGATGAGTGCAAACTCGTGTACAACAATTGGAAATTCGCATCAGGGTACTTCCTCCTATAGTCAATGTTTGTATGCCAACCAAGGACATTCTTTAGTGCCTTCCAAGGTTCTGCGTAGATATCTAGGGTCTGGAGTAAAGGTTTTGTGGGTACACCTCTGGTAAACCCTCCGGAGACAACACTCTGCCGCTAGGGCCACCTAGCGGTTTAACGGCTTGCTGCACGTGCTAAGTGTAGTCATTTTATATTAGATTTGCTCGAGGACTAGCAAATAATAAGTTTGGGGGTATTTGATAGACACATTTGTGTGCCTAAGTTGTCCTCAATTTTTTGTATTGTTGGCACTCGATTTCGTACTTATTTTGGTGTTTTATGTGTTTGTAGGTATTTTTGGGAAATAAACATTTTTGGAAGTTTTGGCTCGAAAAGTTATTAAAGGCACCCTGGAAAATTATTAAAGGCACTCTCCTTTTGGATAAGGGAACCCACAGAGCACCTGGTGTTAAAGGCACCCGCAGAACGGATTCAAGGCACTTCATCTTCAACATTCGAATTATGTTTTTGGCGGGAAATTTGGTTCTTCTTCAACAGTTCGATTTTGGAGAAGATTCAAGGAGACTCAATGGTTGAGATATCATGGGAAGGCCTGTTTAAGCTTAACAGGCATGGTATGATCAATGGTTTCGACCAGAATTGGCTATAATGGTGGAGTTGAATAAAAACAGAATCTCGGGTTTATCTTCAAACGGAAAGCTCTATTTCGAATTCCGAGGAGTTTGAGCGAGAATAAATCACTCGGTTTGGTTGCTTTGGGACTGTTTGGACCAAACAGGGATGGTATGGTCGATGGTTTCGGTTAGAGTTGGCTGCATCGTGGGTTTGAAGCAGACAGAGCAACACGTTCGTGGGAGAGTTTTCACGGGACTTGCTATGAATTTCTTGTGCTGCTGGGACTCTAATTCGTGTACTACACATGTATGGAGAACTCTGAGTTGCAATAGACACGTGAAGGATGTAAAGAAGGATTTAAAACCATAACTTTGGAAATAATATATTCCCGAGTAATGGCTTTCCTGTGAGAGAGTTTGGAGACATTATTACGAGATATTTTGACGTTGTTGTGTATATAAAGCGTGTTCTGGCATCTTAGAAGGGTGACGGAGAGTTTGGGAGATTATAGAGCATCACAGAGTCGAGAAAATCAAGTTCCAGAAATATTTTTCTGCTGCTGCTCATCTGAAGAACGCGAAGAACGGACAATCCAAGACAGTCGTTTTTCAACAGTGGAAACGACACACAGGCGAGGGTCGAGAATTAGCGACAGTATTGTTCTATCATTCTTTTCTGTTTGTAACACTTATAACTGTTGCAAACCCGGCTTTTAATAGTTTTTCTCCATTTCATCTTTGTAAGCACCCTTTGAGCAATAAAAATGAATTTTGAGTGTGTTTCCAACATGATTATGAGCTGATTCTCCCACGACCAAGACAATGAGGAAGCTATTCACGCATGAATAATGGGTAACTATTTCATTTTCTCTAATTTTTAACTATAATTCACTCAATCACTGCTCTTGCAGTGTTTTTAAATGTTTACATAATTTTTTTAATTACTTGTTATTCAATTTGATAGATTATACTTTGTTTAATCATTTGATAGTCTATGCTTGGGGAATACAATTAATATTTGAGAATATGTTTGATTATTTGTGAATTAAGAAATAAGGGACTTAAAAGATAATTAGAGTTTTGGATTATTTGCCATAATTTATTCATGTGTGATAGTGGAATCAGTGTCTTGGTTATTCCTTACAATCTTGAATTAAGTTTTGTTTGTTTTTAAATTTCATTAAATCTAAAATATTTTGCTTTCATAAGTCTCAACGAACTTATTACTACTACAACAACTTGAGATCACATCATTATACATGTATGATTTACCATTCAATGCTTATATCCAACAATGGTTATATAATCTAAACTCTCATTTCAATCATTTAAAAATTCTTAGAGGACGTTATATAGTTGTTGTTCAAAACCATTTTTCCCCAAAGCCATTTTCAAGTGGTTGAAACTTAACATGACTTTCGTCACTAGTAAAGATGAACTTGGACAAAGTGAAAGATTACCAACATATATTTCGAGAAATAGATAAGCGACATAAACTCGTCCCGAAATAAAAAATGTGTATAATCAAAGTCTATATAGCAAAACGACTTTCGTATTAAGATAGGAGATTACGTAGATAGACTTTTGGGTGATAGATAAGTTCAAGTCTCCACATACCTTTTAGTCGATGAAGTTCCACAAGTTCCTTGAGTAGTTCTTCGTCTTTGTATGATGATCGCAATAGAGTCTTGAGCTCAACTACACTTTCTATCCTAGTCCGAGACTTAGCTAATAGTATACTAGAAATCAAGACTTATAGTTTTGATCACTAACATTGACAAACATGCTTGAGATAGCAATGCATGCGAGTTCGATCGAGCAGTGCTCTAACACTTGAGAATATTTTCGGTTTGGAAATTTCTTAGTGTCCAAACATCCAAGGTCTATAAATACCTAAGTTTGCATTTCTAGCAAACTATCCTAAGAGTCAGGCAAACTTCATTTCTTGTTGTTTCTGGTGGAGCCTCGGAGAGGAAAGTATCTTAATTAGGTGAAATCTCTTACGATCGCTCATTTAAAGACTTCTGTGGGATCAAGAAGCTCTACGAGTACCATTGGTGGGAAACTAGATAATTGCAGTGTTATTAGTTTTAAATTTGATTTGATTGACTAACGGTTGTTGAAACTTTTATTGCACCTAGTTTGTTTATTCTTGGGAATCTTCTCTTCTGATATAAGATTCACCCAGACTAGATCAAAGTATCGACATGATCTTTAGAACTATTGTTAGATCTAAAGAGATCTTGAGATAATCCGTTTTTAACAAACACCATTCTGTGTGTGATTGTTTACAAGAGGATTCAAGTGTTGTTGTGCAGGTATTTGAAGGCAATAGAAGATTTGAAGACGAAGAAGAATTCTTCTTAGTTTTCGTATCTTGTGGATTTAGTGCACAAACCTTGATCGGCTGGGATCCAACTAGAATCATTTTATCTTTGATACATTCAATTGATTAGTTGCGTAAGATCATCATTATCTATATTTATCTTTGAGATTTATATTGATTGAGTGTGAATCTAAACTTGACTATTTCGGTAGTTATTGGATAGGGTTGAACTAACCAGACAAAGGAGTTCATTAGATTAAACATAAGAGCCTTTGTCAATGACTTATCTTATCTTTAGAAAGATTTATTAGAGTGGTTACCAAACAGATTCTTCTTTTGTTGTTTGGAATACGGTCCAAAGGACTTTCTATTCACGTGCGCAACTCTAGAGTTCGAAGCCGCAGGGATACTGAGGGAACTAATTAGATAGGGTAGTCTACTTGGTCTCAACTATACGAAGTTGGTTTTTGATTTTGTATAGGGCTTAATTCTGAGAGTATTTTAAACTAGACTAGGTCCCGGGGTTTTTCTGCATTTGTAGTTTCCTCGTTAGAAAAATCTTGATGTGTCTTTTACTTTCTTTTTCGCATTATAATTGTTCTTATAATTAATTAAAATAGACAAGTACGTTAACTCCGTAATACTTGATACTGATCCTATAGAGTTTCGATTATTTCTTAACCTATTATCAAGTAAACACTTTTTTGTCGTATCGTCTCGATCTTGCATCCAAAGTCAATCACACAAGTGATATTGTTGTTGTATTGTCTTGATCTCGTATCCATAGACGATCACCCGAAGTGTGAATCGTATTATCGTATTTTCTCGACTTTGTCCATAGACGATCACATTCGGTAGAATACTTATAGGTTGAAATAAAAATATTGTGGTATATTTGGGTACCCTCGTCTTTCCAGTCATCATTGCGTTCTACCGTTTGAAGGTGAAGATCAACCGAAGCTTTTGTAGAACTTCTTCAACAAAAGGTAAGTGAAGATTGGACCACCAATTTCTCAAGTTATATTCATCTTTCTATCTATGAGACGTTGTCGCGTAACTAATTAGACTATTTTAAGCATATCAAGAATTAAGAGTCAAGTTTATTTTTTAATTAGTCCTCGAAATATATATGACTAATCTTAATGAACATTTGTTCATACTTTATGAATTTCGTTTAAGAACAATTCATTGTTCATAATCTAAATTATGATCCAAGATTATTATTCAAAAATAGCCTGGAACAGTGATATGTGTCATTGATGTTATTTGGGAATATTTCGAATTGATCTAGAGAGAAATATAGAACTACTGTAAATATGGATATAGGAAAGTATGCATACCGGTTTCACAAACTATGAAAACTATTATAGGTCCGGAGGCATAGTACATGTACCCAGTACACGTACCGGCATAGCTATAGTTCGACATTGACTCATGAAACTTGGAATGGTATGCATACCGAAAAAGAACTGTAGGTTCTGTAACATGTGTGGTATCCATACCCGGTGCGCAAACATAAAAAGTTATGTATGTTCCAAAACTTATATTTGTCTTAAGGGTACACATACCCGGTACATGTACCATGATAAATATAGTCACGAACAAGGTTGAAGTACACGTACTTTCCCTGTCGAATATTTTTAGATGCACGTAAAATTATTTCTGTGAGATAAAATTACTAGAAGGATGGAAATGTCAATTTTAGCCTTCTTCGTTGTATAGGGTACAATCTTTTCAATACCATTACTTGAAAGTAATTCTAGTAATAATATTCAAGGCACAAACAAAGATATTTTGACCCTAAAGCCCAGTTGTGCACAATTATTGTCTCTTTTACGGTCACATGAGACAGGATTCTTTTCAACACATTCAGGCTGTGTTGGAGTGACCGGCAGATGGATCACCGCTAGATTCCTGCACGGATTCAACATCCTTCTTTTCAGATCGAATAGACATAAGTCTTTTCTTTCTTCGGGTTCTAACCTTATCCTTTGAAATCAACTTAATAAGAGAAGAGTTAAATTTACTTACCTCGGATGAATTGGACTTTTGAACAAGTTTAAGCTTGTTTTCCAGACGACTAGCTCTCCGTTGCAGTTTGAAGATATATCTCAACTTATGTTTGTACTTGAAACATTTGGAGAGTTCGTGACCCTTACTTGTACAATAAGGACATATCGGGTTGTAGATTGATTCAGGAACCGTAACGGTACAAGCAACTAAGAAAAGTTGAGATCCTGAAAACATCATATATGGGGTTTTCATTAGTAAACGAAAAATCCATCACATCCTACAAAGATTGATGAAGCATCATCAAGAAAATTGTCAAGGTTGATATGAGTATTGCTACAATTATCAAAATTGATATTTTTCTCCAAGAGTGTTGCACTTGATTTATCTTCTTCTGCATAATCATAATTATCAGAAGCTTCATCAAGAGTTGCAGCAAGACCCTTGTTGCAAGTGTATATTTTACGATTTGGGAACTCATTCGCAAAGTGGCAGAAACCTTTACACTTGAAGCGCTGTGGCATATCCTTATCATCAGTATTGTTTGAGTCCCTGTTTTTAGGAGGAATACGATTACGTGGCTTAAATGATAATTTAGGTTTATCTATAGTGGACCATTTACCTATTGTTAAAGCATAGCTCAGTTGAACCCACCAAGCGTTGTTATGTCAATTTTGGCTGTCATATTTTAGTGAATCAAAACTCATGTTAAGAGTCGCTTGATTTTGTACTAGAGTCAACTTCGTATAGGTTATCTTGAAAGTATTAGTATATGAGACATTACAAGTATTGCGAAGTCTTGAAGATGTGAAGAAGCAAGGAGCTACAACGACAACAATCATCCTTCCACTTGAGGTTAGTGATATTTGACTTGAACTGTTTCATTCCCTAACGTATCTTTCAAGTCGTGCATATTGAAAACAAAACTGCGAAGCATATTTGAACTCTAGATAGACATAGTATTAAGGAATACAATACAAGGTGTATTGCTTAACCATTAAACTTTGTAGATAAGACATCGCCATAATCATTTGAATGATATTGTGATTATGTATGGGTATGAGGTGAGGATTTCATCCTAGGGAACAATGTTTTACATGTGCTCTAAGGAAGTAAGTTCATAAACTTGTTTGTGAACCGAAAAGGAAATTGCCAGGCGTTATTGGTTTTGTTATTCATTGCATATCTTATGAACAACCAATATGTGTGATTTAGTATAACCGCTCACAGCCTGTTTGTGTTCTTGGTAGAACTATTCACAAAGGCCTGACTTATGTATTGGTATGACTTTTATTAGTGAAACCGATCTTAAGTAATCACTTGAGATGGTGTGATCGGGTTTGTGTTTTGTCTAACCAAATTTGGGAAAGGGGAACCGATCCTAGTAAGAGGTGAAGTACATCACAAAGGGGAACCGATCCTTGTACGGGGAGCAGCAAGGTTTATAGCAGAAAGGGAACTGATCCTATGAACATGTGCAACACGTTTTTAGGCAAAGGGGAACCGTTCCTATGGACATGTGCGACACATATAAGTTAGATACCATAAATATATGGGGAACCAATCCTAGTACCTAGTCAACCGAATTATGGAAAGCTTTTGTGACTATGCACAGTACTCACATGGAAGGTAGAACCGAAACTTGTTTTGGTAGAACCGTTAAACCCATGATTGTGATTGACTGTTTATTTGATAAATCGCATAGTTCTTGAAAGTCAGATGAACCAATTCTAAACTTGTTTGGAGGTGTAGAAAATCGGTTTCAAGGTTGTAAGTGTGAAAGAGAACTTACAAAGATAAGATGTCGACATACTTTGAACACGTGCTGTGAATGTTTATTTCTTTAATTGTTCAAAGTTATTCCTTAATAGCTAAAGGAAGAAAATCCCAGGATCGAAACATAAGTAAGTTAAGAATATTTTAATTAAGGTTATTAATTTCATTTTGTAGGGAAATATAAGAATTAGTAATGTGCATTTACTATTAGATTTTCCGAGAGATTTCGATCATTATTTTTGGACAGAGCATTTCCAGGAATTATGGAAACTGAATTTGTGATTTAATGAATATCTTGAGAATATATTTCGGTTTTGGAAATTCCTTGGTGTCCAAACTTCTTTTTCTATAAATACTTGAAGTTTGCCTTTCTAGAAAACTAATCTTTCGTAACAACAGACTTCCCCTTTGTTTTTGTTACTGGTGTAGCCGCCTATTCGGAGAGGAGAGTAACCTAATTAGTAGAAATCTATTACGGACGCTCAGTTTAAAGTCTTCTTTGGGATTGAGAAGCTCTAGCGTGTACCGTTGTTGGGAAACTAGATAATTGCGGTTTATCTTTTGTTTTCGTTGATTTGATTGACTAACGGTGGTTGAAATCTGATTGCACCTAGTTTTTTTATGCTTGAGAATCTTCTATTCTGATATAAGATTCACTCAAACTAGTTCAGAGTTTCGACAGGGATCTTTAGACTGTTGTTAGTTCTAAAGACGATCTTGTGATAATCCATTGTTAACAGACTCCGTTCTGTGCGTGATTGATCACAAGAGATTCAAGTGATTGTGTGGTTATTATTGAAGATCTAAGAAGATTTGAAGAAGAAGAGATATTGAAGATTTCTGATTTTTGGGTTCATAATCTTTGGTGTGCACAATACTTGTTTCGGTAAAATAGGATCCAATTAATAATTGGTTTATCCTTGTGGTAGATTGGATTGATTAATTGAGTAGATCGACATCAACACAATTATTTGGATTAAGAGTGTTGTTGGCTTAATCTTAAATGATTACTTCGATAATTGAATATAAGATAGACGAAGGAGTTTATGTTAAGATAAACGAAAGAGCCTTTGTCCGACTCATATCACTTGGTTGAATAGAGTTGATACCAAACATATTTGTTGTTCCTTTAATGTTTGGAATACGAACCAAAGGAATTGATCCAAATACGTGACTTATTTATAAGTTGGAGGCGTGGGAATACAGTCAGAACTAGGTAAACTATAGGTTTAGGTTCTTGGTCTCAACTATACGAAGTTGGTGTAATTTTTGTGTAGCGTCTTAATCCTGAGAATATTCAATTCTGGACAAGGTCCCGGGGGTTTTCTGCATTTGCAGTTTCCTCGTTAACAAAATCTTGTTGTGTCATTTACTTTATATGTCCGCATTATAATTGTTTTATTATAATTAAAGTAAATTACACAAACTTTAATTCATATTTACTTGATAAGTGAATCTTATTGTGTTTGGTTAAGTCCGAACCTTTTTATCAAGTAACATACTTCGTTGTTGTATTGTCTCGATCTCGTATTCATATACGATCACACGAAGTGTGAACTGATTAGTTTTTATTGTCTCGACTCGGTCCATAGACAATCACTTTCGGAGAAAGAACTTATAGGTAGGAAAAGTTTTAGCTTGAGGTATATTTGGGTACCATCACCTTTTGAATTGGTATTAGAGCAGGCAAACACGAAAAGATCTAACAAACTGTGTTTGGTGGGATCCAACCTATAAGAATGAACTCGAGTTCTCATGAATCGACTTCAATTAACGTACCGGCAAGATTTGACGGAACAAACTATCTATGGTGGAAATATGCTATGAGATCTTTTCTTCAATCACGAGACTTTAATACTTGGCGATTAGTCGTCGATGGTTATATTCTTCCAAAGATAGAAAATTCGGAAACTGAGTTTAAACGCTTAGTAGATGTTTTGAACGAAGAAAAGACACTTGCAATGCAGAATTCAGATGGTTTGAATGCTATTATTCATGCTGTAAGTCGTGATTTACAACATCATGTGTCAACATGTCAAACTTCGAAAGAAGCTTGGGATAATCTTCAGATCATATTCGAAGGAAATTCATCAGAGAAAGAAGCTAGACTTCAAACTCTCACTTTCGATTGGGAAAACCTTCGAATAGATGACAACGACACTTTTGAAGAGTTTCATATTAAACTCTCTGAGATAATTAATGCCTCTTTCTCGTTAGGAAAGATTATTTCTGAAAAAGATATAGTATGCAAGATTCTCCAGATCGTTGCCATCTAGATATGATTCTAAGAAGCATGCAATCATAGAAGTAAACGATCTTTCAACTTCTCACGAAGCACACTCGTTGGTAAGTTAAAGATCTTTGATCATGAATCACAGTCTATTCAAGGTAAATGAATCGCTTTTAAAGCTGCAAAAAAATTCTGAAAGGTCTAATGAAAGGAATAGCCAAATGGATGATTCAGATGGACAGATTGCAGAAAAATTCTGATGATGAAATTGAACAATCATTGTCATTAATTACTATACGGTTTCGAGATCTCTTAAACAAAAGAAACAAGAGATTCGTCAAGGATACTTATCGATCTTCTCGTCCACATGATCGAGTTCATGTCAAAAAGGATCATGAAGAAGATGATGAATATCAACCGCAGTACTTCAAGTGTAAAGGGTTTGGTCATATTGCTAAAGACTGTCCCAATCTTAAGAAATACACTGGAAGCAAGGCATTGGCTGTGACTCTAGATGAGACCTCTGGTTCATACGATTTTGAAGAAGAGGAAACAGCTAATATTGCATTAGTTGTCAATCTTATTTCTTCCTCCTCCATTAGTGATTTACCCATTTTAAGAATGTACATGTCTTCCGATGTTATTAAATCACCAAATGGTAAAGGGAAAAATAAGACAAGATGCAAAAATTGTCTCAAAAACAAAATTGCTAAGAGTTGCATATGCAATTCCAGTCAATCCCAAGATACTTCGTTAGTTCGAGGTAACAAAAGGAGATCTTTTCATACTATACTAGATCAAGAACACTCTGGTTGTTCAAAATTCCATAATGAGAAAAAATCTCATATTAATGCCACTTGATCATTATTAGAATTCTTTCCTCACCATGTGTGCCAAATCTTTGAGTGAGGAAGAAGAAAAATCAAGTCACTTTTGTGTAGATTATGGAAATAATTTCTAGTATTTGAAGATATTGGATATATTCATATTTTTAGGAATATTATATTTTTGGTAGTACGAAAAATATAAAAAGATTCTTCTCCTATTTTGATCATTCCTTGTCCGAACTATGGGTCTGGATCAAATAGTTTCTATGGAGAAGATGCAAGATCAGAAAGATCATCTTAAGTCTGGATTGTCTCTTGATATTAAGGGAAAAATTAGAAAGGGATATTGGCTTAGCAAGAAGGAAAGAGAGAATACTATGAAGAAAGATCAGTGTATTGAGGCATTGACACACTTTTGTGTTCAATCAAATACAGAATTACATGCTCTTGTTGAATCCTTCACGAAAATTTCTCATCTGCAAGAGATTCTGGTCAAGCAACAAGGTTTCCTACTTGAAGTAATTCAAAAACTGAAGAGTAGTAATCCACCTTCATTCAGTTCTGATATGAAGAACTAGGTTGCAAGAGAAAAAATAGACATCAATTTTTGATTTCTTTCATTGATTGTATTGGTCTATTATGAATTAAATTATTTAATTTGTAAATTTTTTTGTGATAGTTTTCGGTTTACATAGCCTGTGCTTGAATGCTTTTATCTTATTGATATGTATGTTTTTGGGATGTTTGATTTCGGTTTTACTACCTTAATATCCGATCTCATATGTTGTGAACCCTTTTGGTTTGGTTGACTTTTTGGTATAGCAGGATTAAGTTCTAGCCCATGTTGGTAGGCTTTATCAAAGAATCATGAGGGGTTCTGATAGAAACAATATGTGAAAAAGTCACAATATGTTGAATCGGATTTGGTTTAGCATAAAAGCATATGTGTTTCGACGGTTTTCAACTTTTGCTTGAAATTGTTAAAACCGATTTTCAACCTTTCTCTGGTAAAGGTTGGTTGTTTTTATTATTTTGTTTTTTGCATAAGGATGGCAACATGATGATATTTCGATATCGATTCTCCCTGGACGAAGATGCGAACTTATTGGAGAAGTGGATGCGAAATTTGAGGTAACAATCTTGTTAGTTAATTGTTTTCCTGTTTAAGAAAAGCCTGAGTTTATTTCATATATATTTATTGCTTTTGCTTAACAAAATTTCGGTACAATTGATGTTTATTCCATTATGTGTGTATGGATGTATGTGTAATTCAATTGGTTCCGGTTAAAAAAAACTATTGTAATCTTGCTTTATTGTGTGATATAAATTGTTTAGGCTTACAAAATTTCAGTGCAATTGCGGTGCTATAATATCTATGTTGTTTCAATTGCATCCGGTTGAGGTGAATAACTATGCAAGTTGATTTATTTGGTTTGTATGAATTATTTATGGCTTAACGAAATAAAAGGTTTATGGGATGAGTTGTTTAGTCCAACTCGATTTCGGATAAGAGAAACTAAGTTAATTCTGATCTTAGTTTAACTTATCGAAGTGAGGTTTCGGTTATTCAAGTCTAATCTAATGCCTTAACAAGAAATGCTATTAACTAACCTAGTACTTGTCTTGTTTAAAATCGAAAGGTCTAAGTTTATGGATAATTAGAACCTGATGAGAAAAATTGAGTTATCTTTATTTTGGTCTTATCGAATTAAGCGGTTGTTTTTGAACAATCGGTTTAGCAAAGAGACTAAGGTTCTTAGTTGTTGTTTAGTTTTGCTAAACTAAATTGGAAAAATTGTTTCGGAAAATTATTTCCTTGGTAACATATCAAAATAAAACTACTTGTAGTTTCGGTTTTGATATTGGTTATCAGAACATGATGTGTGGAACCCTCGTGCCTAACTCTACAGATTGCAAGTCTATTTTGAGATTTGTAAGATTTTTTTCGTGTTGTCCTTTAGTTTTTCGTTTCTTTGTCATTTTGTGACAAAAAGGGGGAGAAATATATGGAGTAAACAAGTGATAATGGCATTGATTTTATATTGATTGGTATCGTTAAGGAAAAGAACATTTGTGCATAAACGTTTTATCTAAACAAAAGAGTGAAAGCACAGACTAAGGGGGAGTAACATTTCATATGACTTGGTATAACAAAGACGCGCGGATTGAATATCTACCTATCTTGGTTAGGGGGAGTATTTGCTTTGTTATTATAATGTCAATAACGAAATTTACAAGGATATAATGTAAGCAGTTTATTGTGCCGTTGAATTCAGGAATCATGTGTATGTGTAATGAATTCTTGTAATTGTTTATCCATATGATATAAGAGTTTTGTCACTAAAACTGACAAAGGGGGAGATTGTTAGAGAATAGCTCGGTTGAACCCACCAAGCGTTGTTATGTCAATTTTGGCTGTCATATTTTAGTGAATCAAAACTCATGTTAAAAGTCGCTTGATTTTGTACTAGAGTCAACTTCGTATAGGTTAGCTTGAAAGTATTAGGATATGAGACATTACAAGTATTTCGAATTCTTGAAGATGTTAAGAAGCAAGGAGCTACAACGACAACAATCATCCTTCCACTTGAGGTTAGTGATATTTGACTTGAACTGTTTCATTCCCTAACGCGTCTTTCAAGTCGTGCATATTGTAAACAAAACTGCGAAGCATATTTGAACTCTAGATAGACATAGTATTAAGGAATACAATATGAGGTTTATTTCTTAACCATTGAACTTTGTAGATAAGACATAGCCATAATCATTTGAATGCTATTGTGATTATGTATGTGTATGAGGTGAGGATTTCATCCTAGGAAACAATGTTTTACATGTGTTCTAAGGAAGTAAGTTCATAAACTTGTTTGTGAACCGAAAAGGAAATTGCCTGGTGTTATTGGTTTTGTTATTCATTGATTATCTTATGAACAACCAATATGTGTGATTGAGTATAACCTCTCACAACTTGTTTGTGTTCTTGGTAGAACTATTCACAAAGGCCTGAATTATGTATTGGTATGACTTTTATTAGTGAAACCGATCTTAAGTAATCACCTGAGACGGTACGACCGGGTTTGTGATTTTATGTCTGACCAAATATGGGAAAAGCGAACCGATCCTAGTAAGAGGTGTAGTACATCACAAAGGGGAACCGATCCTTGTATGAGGTGCAGCAAGGTTTATAGAAGTAAGGGGAACCGATCCTACGGACATGTGCAACACGTTTTTAGGAAAAGGGGAACCGATCCTATGGACATGTACAACACATTAAAGTTATATACCATATATATGCGTGGAACCGATCCTAGTACCTAGTCAACCGAATTTCGGAAAGCTAATGTGACTATGCACAGTACTCACATGGAGGTAGAACCGAAACTTGTTTTGGTAGAACCGTTAAACCCATGATATGTGATTGAATGTTATTTGATCAATTGCATAGTTCTTGAAAGTCAGATGAACCAATTTTAAACTTGTTTGGAAGTATGGCAAATCGGTTTCAAGGTTGTAAGTGTGAAAGATAACTTACAAAGTCAGGAAGTCGACATACTTTGAACACGTGCTGTGAATGTTTATTATTTAATTGTTCAAAGTTATTCCTTAATATCTAAGGGAAGAGAATCCCAAGATCGAAACATAAATAAGTTAAGAATCTTTTATTTAAGGATTTTAACTTTATTTTAGGAAAATAAGAATTAGTAATGTGCATTTACCAATTAGAGATTTTCTGGGAGATTTCGATCATTATTTTTGGACAGACCATTTCCAGGAATTATGGAAACCGAATTTGTGATTTAATGAATATTTTCGGTTTTGGAAATTCCTTGGTGTCCAAACTTAATGAATACTTTAAGTTTGCATTTCTAGCAAACTAATCCTTCGTAACAGCAAACTACCTCTTGTTGTGCTGCTACTGATGAAGCCTCCTATTCGGAGGAGAGAGTAACCTAATTAGGAAAAATATCTTACGGCCGCTCGGTTTAAAGTCTTCTTTGGGATTGAGAATCTCTAGTCAGTATCGTTGGTGGGAAACTAGATAATTGCGGTTTATCTTTTGTTTTCATTGATTTGATTGACTAACGGTGGTTGAACTTTGATTGCACCTAGTTTGTTTATGCTTGAAAATGTTCTCTTCTGATATAAGATTCACTCAAACTAGTTCAGAGTTTCGACAGGGATATTTAGACTGTTGTTAGTTCTAAAGACGATCTTGTGATAATCCATTGTTTTCAGACTCCATTCTGTGCGTGATTGATCACAAGAGATTCGAGTGTTGCGTGCAGGTGTTTATTGAAGATCTAAGAAGATTTGAAGACGAAGAAGATATTGGAGATTTCTGATTTGTGAGTTCATAATCTTTGGTGTGCACAATACTTATTTCGGTAAAAAGAGGATCCAATTGATAATCGGTTTTATCCTTGTGATAGAATTGGATTGATTAATTGAGTAGATCAGCATCAACACAATTCTTTGGATTAAGAGTGTTGATGGAAAAATCTTAACAATTACTTTGGTAATTGAACACAAGATAGAGCTAAGGACCTGACGAAGGAGTTTATGTGAAGATAAACATAAGAACCTTTGTCCGACTCATATCACTTGGTTGAAGAAAGTTGATACCAAACAGATTTGTTGTTCCTTTACTGTTTGGAATACTAACCAAAGGAATTGATCCAAGTACGTGACTTATTTATAAGTTGGAGGCGTGGGTATACAGACGGAACCAGGTGAACTATAGGTTTAGTTGCTTGGTCCCAACTATACTAAGTTGGTATAATTTTGTGTAGCGGCCTAATCCTGAGAGTATTCAATTATATACTAGGTCTCGGGGTTTTTATGCATTTGCGGTGTTCCTCGTTAACAAAATCTTGTTGTGTCATTTACTATTATTTCCACAATTATAATTGTCTATATTATAATTTAAAGTAAATCACACAAACGTTAATTCCTATTTACTTGATAAGTGAATCGTATTGTGTTCGGTTATGTCCGAACCTTTTTATCAAGTAAACATACTTCGTTGTTGTATTGTCTCGATCTCGTATCCATAGACGATCACACGAAGTGTGAACCTATTAGTTGTACTTTCTCGATTTAGTCCATATACAATCACTTTCGGAGAAATGACTTAAAGGTAGGAAAAGTTTTAGATTGAGGTATATTTGGGTACCCTCGTATTTTCAATTGGTATCAGAGCAGGCAAACACGAAAAGATATAACAATCTGTGTTTGGTGCAATCCAACCTATAAGAAATTGAATTTATGTCCGATTCAGTTAACATTATGCAAGAGTATGACTGCTCAAAGGTTGAAGATGGTATTACTTCGTTGACTCATGATCCAGGAATTGCAAAAACATCCATGTCTATCTCTGATGAAAGAGAAGATGTTGATAAAGAGTTGATAAACTCCTAAAGCCTATACAATCTCTTTCTTCTAAAGTTCTAATATTAAAGACAGAGTCAAATCTTCTTAAACAAGAAATCAGAGAAAAAGACATTCAACTGAATTGTCTAGCCAAAGAGAAAATGGATCTCACTGTCAAACTAGAGGCTCTTGGTAAATCTCTTACAGATAAAGAGACACGTCCTATGATTCTAACTAATGATGTTGTTGTGATTTCTTCTGATGAGGAAACTAAAATTCCTTGCTCGACTTCTACAGACTGTGATAAAACCGGTTTAATCACATCTGAAACAGATCAAGATGATGGTAGTTTGCCTAACTACATCAAGTTAGAAGAGGATGAGAAACCATCTTCTAGATCTACTTATGATCAAAAAAAATGTTGTCCAAAGGAAACTTTGAACCGATTCCGTGATGGTTATCTTAAGGAATACAATTTTCAGTCATTTGACTGGAAACTTATACTTCTTCAACATACGGCGGTAAATTTTTTGAAGGAAGTTTCTTTTCTTAAAAAACTGAAAGATCATTCCTCAGTAGAAAGACAGATTACACCCATACCGATAAGATCAACTCAAATGAGTCAGAGGAAAGAGTTGATGATTGCTTCTGGAAAAGGTTCCTCCTCACCCATATCGAAAAAATTCTTTTTTTTTGATGAAGAACGACTCCAGAAGAAAGAGAAAGAAAGAATCTCTGCCAAAAGAAACAATCAGGAATTTCCGATAGTTGTTTCAGACAATCACACTAATGTGGAAAATAAGGAAGTCCTTAGAATGAGAAAATCTTATGAAAATCTCATTGAAAGAATTAAACGAGATTTATCTATCTCTGAGAATTCTCACATTAGTACAGTTTCTCCACATGATCATATCTCTAGAGTTCGAAAAGATCATCGTCTTGGGAGAAATTATTTTGGGCAGAAATTCCCAAAGAGAAACATGAACTATGTTTCTGATATTCACTGCAAGCTAGAAAAAGATTACTCTGATGCAACTTAGTTGTATCAAAGTTGTGCATTCTCATCCTTTTTGTGCTCATAATCCCAGATGAGAAAAGCACATAAAAACTGAGAGCAGAAGATCGTGTTAGTTTCTAAGTTCGGTAATAAGGGATATTGTCCTTTAATAAAAAGAGAAGTTCGGGAAAATTGTCTTATATTTTCGGAAACCCTGCTTTCTGAACCGAATATATTCTTATTAATAATAAAAAAAAGGGGGATCTTCTCTTAAGAATAAGTCTTCCATGTCGAGTGTTTTTGATTAACTCATGTCTCATATAACTCGAAGTATTACAAAGAGTAATAAAAGGGAAGCTCAAAAGGTTAGAAACTGTCATGGTTTCATCTCAAAAAGAATAATCAGGAAGATTGTCTCAAGAATCGTGTCGTATCATAACTCTGATAGATCTCAAGAAGAAATAAGGCTCTTGCGATCGATGATTCAGATTCTATCAAGTGGTTCTCCACAGATGGTATGCATGAAGCTATGCATGGGTTTAATGAACTCATAGGAAATCTTTTTTCCTTGATGGAAGACCGAGATGGGCTGAAAGAAAGATTGGAAGAGGCAAAAAGTGAGCTTACTGACTTGAAGCTTCAATGGAAGATCTTATGAAACATAAAGTGGATGCTGACAAGTCTCTTGAGACATGCTTTAAGAGTTTGAACACTGAAGAGGCCTCAGTGAACAACAAGAGCACCACTAGAGATTAAGTTATATATTGTAATACTTAATCTAGAAAAATAGACATCAATTTTTGATTTCTTTCAATGATTGTATTAGTCTATTATGAATAAAATTATTTGATTTATAATTTTGTTGTGATAGTTTTCGGTTTACATAGCATGTGCTTGAATGCTTTTATATTATTGCTTTGTATGTTTATAGGTTGTTTGATTTCGGTTTTACTACCTTAACATTCGATCTCATATGTTGTGAACCCTTGTGGTTTGGGTGACTTTTTTATTTAGCAGGATTAAGTTCTAGCCCATGTTGGTAGGATTTATCAAAGAATCATGAGGGGTTCTGATAGAAACAATATGTTGAATCGGTTTTGGTTTAGCATAAAAGCATATGTGTTTCGATGTTTTTCAACTTTTGCTTGTAATTGTTAAAACCAATTTTCAACCTTTCTCTGGTAAAGGTTGGTTGTTGTTATTGTTTTGTTTTTGCATAAGGATGACAAAATGATGATATTTCGATATCAATTCTCCCTGGACGAAGACGCGAACTTATTGGAGAAGTGGATGCGAAATTTTAGGTAACAATCTTGTTAGTTAATTGTTTTCCTGTTTAAGAAAAGCCTGAGTTTATTTCATATATATTTATTGCTTCTGCTTAACAAAATTTCGGTACAATTGATGTTTATTCCATTATGGATGTATGTGTAATTCAATTGGTTCCGGTTAAAAAAAACTAATGTAATCTTGCTTTATTGTGTGGCTTACAAAATTTCAGTGCAATTGCGGTGCTATAATATCTATGTTGTTTCAATTGCATCCGGTTGAGGTGAATAATTATGCAAGTTGATTTATTTGGTTTGTATGAATTATTTATGGCTTAACGAAATAAAAGGTTTACGGGATGAGTTGTTTAGTCCAATTCAATTTCGGATAAGAGAAACTAAGTTAATTCTGATCTTAGTTTGACTTATCGAAGTGAGGTTTCGGTTATTCAAGTCTAATCGAATGCCTTAACAAGAAATGCTATTAACTAACCTAGTACTTGTCTTGTTTAAAATCGAAAGGTCTAAGTTTATGGATAATTAGAACCTGATGAGAAAAATAGAGTTATCTTTATTTTGGTCTTATCGAATTAAGCGGTTTTTTTTGAACAATCGGTTTAGCAAAGAGACTAAGGTGCTTAGTTGATTTTTAGTTTTGCTAAACTAAATTGGAAAAAAAAATTCGGATAATTATTTCCTTGGTAACATATCAAAATAAAACTACTTGTAGTTTCGGTTTTGATATTGGTTATCAGAACATGATGTGTGGAATCCTCGTTCCTAACTCTACAGATTGCAAGCCTATTTTGAGATAAGATTCTTTTCGTGTTGTCCTTTTTTTTTCGTTTCTTTGTCATTTTGTGCCAAAAAAGGGGAGAAATATATGGAGTAAATAAGTGATAATGGCATTAATTTTATATTGATTGGTATCGCTAAGGAAAAGAACATTGGTGCTTAAACGTTTTATCTAAACGAAAGAGTGAAAGCACAGACTAAGGGGGAGTAACATGTCATATGACTTGGTATAACAAAGACGTGCGGATTGAATATCTACCTATCTTGGTTAGGGTGAGTATTTTCTTTGTTATTATAATGTCAACAACGACATTTTCAAGGATTGAATGTAAGCAGTTTGTTGTGCCGTTGAATTCAGGAATCAAGTGTATGTGTAATGAATTCTTGTAATTGTTTATCCATATGATGTAAGAGTTTTGTCACTAAAACCGACAAACGGGGGGATTGTTAGAGCATAGCTCGGTTGAACCTACCAAGCGTTGTTATGTCAAGTTTGGTTGTCATGTTTTAGTGAATCAAAACTCATGTTAAGAGTCGTTTGATTATGTACTAGAGTCAACTTCGTATAGGTTAGTTTGATTGTGAAGACTTGAAGATGTGAAGAAGAAAGGAGCTACACCGACAACAATCATCCTTCCACTTGAGGTTAGTGATATTTGACTTGAACTGTTTCATTCCCTAACGTATCTTTCAAGTCGTGCATATTGAAAACAAAACTGCGAAGCATATTTGAACTCTAGATAGACATAATATTAAGGAATACAATACGAGGTTTATTGCTTAACCACTAAACTTTGTAGATAATACATCGTCATAATCATTTGAATGCTATTGTGATTATGTATGGGTATGAGGTGAGGATTTCATCCTAGGGAACAATGTTTACATGCGTTCTAATGAAGTAAGTTCATAAACTTGTTTGTGAACCGAAAAGGAAATTGCCAGGTGTTATTCGTTTTTGTATTCATTGATTATCTTATAAACAACCAATATGTGTGATTGAGTATAACCGCTCACAACTTGTTTGTGTTCTTGGTAGAACTATTGACAAAGGCTTGACTTATGTATTGGTATGACTTTTATTAGTGAAACTGATCTTAAGTAATCACCTGAGATGGTATGATCGGGTTTGTGATTTTATGTCTTACCAAATATGGGAAAAGGGAACCGATCCTATTAAGAGGTGCAGTACATCACAAAGGGGAACCGATCCTTGTATGAGGTTCAGCAAGGTTTATAGCAGAAAGGGGAACCGATCCTATGGACATGTGCAACACGTTTTTAGGCAAAGGGGAACCGATCCTATGGACATGTGCAACACATTAAAGTTATATACCATATATATGTGGGGAACCGATCCTAGTACCTAGTCAATCGAATTTTGGGAAGCTAGTGTGACTATGCACAATACTCACATGGAGGTAGAACCGAAACTTGTTTTGGTAGAACCGTTGAACCCGTGATTTGTGATTGAATGTTATTTGATCAATCGCATAGTTCTTAAAAGTCAGATGAACCAATTCTAAACTTGTTTGGAAGTGTGGAAAATCGGTTTCAAGGTTGTAAGTACGAAAAAGAACTTACAAAGTCAGGATGTCCACATACTTTGAACACGTGCTGTGAATGTTTATTATTTAATTGTTCAAAGTTATTCATTAATGGCTAAGGGGAGAGAATCACAGGATAGAAACATAAATAAGTTAAGAATATTTTATTTAAGGATTTGAACTTTATTTTAGGAAAATAATTAGTAATGTGCATTTACTAATTAGAGATTTTCTAAGAGATTTCGAACATTATTTTTGGGCAGAGCATTTCCAGGAATTATGCAAAACGAATTTGTGCTTTAATGAATATCTTGAGAATATTTTCGGTTTTGGAAATTCCTTGGTGTCCAAACTTCCTAGTCTATAAATACTTGAAGTTTGCATTTCTAGCAAACTAATCCTTCGTAACAGCAAACTACCTCTTGTTGTGCTGATACTGGTGAAGCCGCCTATTCGGAGAGGAGAGTAACCTAATTAGGCCATGGCTATAAATGCTCTGTGAATCGGTGTCTGTAACTCAGTAAACTTTTCTATTCATTCTTGTTAATCCTTTGTTTCCCTACTGCTCATTCCATGAATTTTTGACCATCTTCTCAGAAATCAAATTTTTTTTCTCATAAATCAGTTAGATAATTTATATTTTTTTTAGATCTAAACTTATGTGTTATTCATATTTTCAAATTATCCTGATTATGTCTTCTAACTAATCCTTAAGCTCCCAAATGTGTTTACAGGTTGCTTCATCCTTAATGGCGTTTGCCTTGTTTTTTGTTGTGATTACAGCGTTTGCTCTGCTAGCTAAATTGCTTTTTGAAGAAAAAGTGTTTTCATCGATTCATCATGATGAGAGTTGTCAACTCAGTAAGGTCCGGTTCATTGACTTTTACAGGAAAATTCAAACTAGGAAGAAGCGGAAAGAAAGAGAATTCAAATTTCAAAAAAAGTCTCGGCATAATTGGTAACGGTTTCCTTATATTAGTCGGCGGATTATTAGTATTTGTACTTGTTTCTATTATTAGATTATCCGGTCATAATCTTCAGAGATATTCGCTCTATAATTTTAGTCTTGAAAATCTTTCAATTGGAAAGGAAAACCCTAAATCCCATACTCCATATCCTTATATAATCCATACACAAAGAACACTTGAACACCTCAAAAACTACCAATATCTCAATACCATAATGTCCGCAGAGGCAAATACTCAAGCTATGGATCTTGCTGAAAAATTTAAGCAAGCCGCTCTAGAGTTGGATGTGGACTCAGACACTGAAAGCTTAACAACAGAAAATGAAGTAACTAAATATGAAGAAGAATGGAAGTTCTGTTTGGTGGGAATGATTATTATGGAAGAAGAAAATATGGGTTTCAAAGCTATCAAAAAACACATCAAATTTACTTGGAACTTTATTCCTGAAGATGAAGTGCAGGTGGCAGAGATAGATGATAACATTATGATTTTCATATTTAAAAATGAAGAAACCAAAAAAAATGTTTACATAACTAGACCATGGAGCATCAATGGTTATCTGGTTATTCTGCATAGTTATGATTCTGAGGTAATTTACAAAGAACTTGACTGGGTGCATCAATGTTTTTGGATTCAACTCAAGAAGATCTTACCTGAGCATATGAATCCAATTTCTGTTACAAAAATTGGGAAACTAATGGGTGAAGTCATAGCAATTGAACCAACAGATGCTATTCCAGTGGATAAGGATGGGTGAAAGTGTGTGTGGTATTTGATATCAATAACCTACTAAGAAGAGGTGTACTTGCAAAAACCAATGCATGATATACTAGGTGGATTAAGTTTTTTTGTGAGAGGCAACCACATAATATTGGCCCCTCATGCTACATCATCAGACACACAAGTGGTGCTTGTAAGGCAGCAGCAGATTATTTGGAAAAAGCTCACAACAAACCATATTTCCTTGGTGCTAAAAACAATACTGGAAAGAAGAAGATAGTGGAAGGAAATGAGATAGGCTCTATACCAAATTTTTAGAAGAAAAAGGAAGCAAAGCATATTCCTTTTGTTCCTCCCAAAGATGGTATCCTTATTTGTTCTGCTACTGATCAAGCTCAATTAGATGGAGACGAAAACTTGTCTGCAAGATTGGGAAAGAGAGCTAGGATAACAATGAATAAAGGAGATGAAGCTTCCAATGCAACCAACAATAATCTTGTTCAAGTTAACTCATGTGATGACAATCAATTGGAAACACAAGTTGCAGATAGAATCACTCAGAAGGAAAAACAACTTGAAAGCACTAATGGGGAGACAAAGGTAAATTTTAAAAATCTTTCTCTTCAATTTATAAAACTACTAGGCCTTTACCCGTGTCGTTGATCATTGTCTATTTTCTTCATTGTAAAAATTATGCCACCAAAACTCATTAACACCTCCAGATGCCATCAACTTGTTTATTTATTTTTTGAATTGGCCTTCAACATAGGTACAACAGTGTAAAATGGTTGGTAGAAGGCTGGAACCCCAAATCAATCACGTTTTCAAACATTGCTCATATTCACATTCCACATAAACATTTCTCATATTCACATTCCACATAGAACTTGAAATAGTCATGATTAAGTAGTACAAATATGCCTTATTGAGAGGATTTAGTTGTTTAATCCCGTATATATTCAAAATTTCCAGTTTAATTAGATTAAAAAAAACAAATATTACCTCAGTAACGATAAATGTTTTCTTAGATTAAGTAGTACAAATATGGTTAATCTTTACAAAATTTATATTTTGTAATTCATACGATCCTTTAGGACAAAAATGGTTAGTCTTTAACCAATTCCTCAAAATCCTATGGACCTATGCGTAGTAGAACACCACTTCATTCACTTCTTCAAAACAAAGTAGTGTCCCTACTTCGAAAAGAAATAAATCATCAAAGGTTGTTCACCAAATTTGTAACAAAACTGAAAACACAAAATTACTTCAAAATCAATCAGATTAATATTAAAAAACGGTTAGCTTCAGGAATTACTTTTCTCTCTTTGGTGATATAAATTATTCCAAATTTACATATATTTATGTTTATTCATTTTCCTAAAGTTTAATAATTTGTAATTTTTGATCCATTTGTTTTCTTATCTTCCCTCTTTACTTGTTATCATGAACTATTTCTCAATCATGCATAATCACATGAAGTCGAGGAGAAATGGCAGAAACAAAAATCATGGCAAAAAAAGGGAATAAAGAGAGATATAAGAAACTAAATCAATCTACAATTGGTTCGCGTGTAGCCTTGTATATGGTCAATTTTTTTATATATAAGTTTCATCTTCTTTCCTGCCCGAACCGACAAATCTTAAAACTACAGCTATTGATTTATCTTCTCCCTGTAAAAATCTGGCCTTTAATATTTATTTTAATTTAAAAAAATAAAAGAGAAAAGAAAAACAAATTTAAAACTAATATCAAATAAAAAATAACAAAAAAAAATTAACCAAGGGTAACTAAATAGTTTATATATCTTAGGACACCTTTCTCATCCTACTACCACTACTTCTTCTGCCACCACCACCACCATTAACGTTATCACTCCACCATTCTCATCAACTCCCACCACCATTACCCCAACAACGATCGACCACCCTCGCCGACTATCACAACCACCATTAATGCTTACTGATTTAATGTAAAATAAATTTATTATGTATTGTATCGATGAAAATATATTCATTTGATTAACTCAAGAAACATTTATTATGAAATATCAATAAAACATTTATTATTGAAAGTTAATGAAATTAATCATTTTACAACCGTAAATTTAGCTTTCCAAAGAATGAATCCAGAGCGTCATTTATCTTGCCTAATTGTTCGACCATTCTTTGTTTTATTAATTTCTTTAGTTATTCAGCCGCGCCGTAACGGCACGACCTTCATAATAAGTTAAAAATATTATGTCAATTTTAACCCTTGTATAAACTAACTATTGTTGTCCATGTTTTAACAACTTTTTTATTATCAAATAATTGAGAAACTAATTCAAAGGTAATTAAATATGCGTACTTAAAAATAAGTAATTTTCAACGGCTATTGATTTATCTGCTTTTAGGCGCGTCTAGCGGTGGGGATATGCGTATTCCTATAATTAACTATGCGTATTTACTTAAAAAGCATACATGGTTTAGTTGATAATTTCACGGCCTTCATAATAAGTTAAAAATATTATGTCAATTTTAACCCTTTTATAAAGTAACTATTGTTTTCCATGTTTTAACAACTTTTTTATTATCAAATAATTGAGAAACTAATTCAAGGGTAATTAGCTATGCGTACTTAAAAATAAGTAATTTTCAACAACTATTGATTTATCTGCTTTTAGGCGCGTGTAGCGGTGGGGATATGCTTATTTCTATAATTAACTATGCGTATTTACTTAAAAAGCAGACATGGTTTAGTTGATAATTTCAAAGACATGTCTTCTTTTGTCATTTGTATTAGCTAATAAAAATATATTTATCATCATAATTAGTAGAATAATTTATATATTATAATTTTTAATTTGACATTTAAAAAAATATTATCATGGCTAATTAATAGACTATTTATTATGAAAAATTATGGAACCTTAATGACGTGATAACTTTTGTCCGTTAGATGCATTTCTAATCTCAATCACAACCATCACTTATGACAAATGATTACATCCCTAGATTTATATATTGTGAGGACAAATCTGAACCGCCACTTACATAGGAAAAGTTATCCAAACTGTGGTTTATATTCTTGACTTCTCTATATTTCCAATTCTGATAATTATAGACCTTTATATACTCTCAACTCTTTTCTGGATAAAATCTCCCTAAACAAAATGAAAATCATCTTATGGAATGTTTGTAGTTTTGGAAACAAAAATACAAGAAATCATTTACACATTCTCATTAAATATCAAAAGCCCAGATATTTTTTTTTTGATTGAGACTAAGAACAAACAAAAAATGATGTAATTCTTACTTGGTAGATATAAATACCCAAATGTTGTTTTTTTAAACCCAATAGGTCTGTCTGGTGGATAATGCATTATGTGGAAAGATAAAATTGATTTCAAAATTGTGGATATGCAGATGAATATGATCAATTGTCTTGTCAAATTTGATAGTCAAAATAACTACTCTTTGCTTACATGTTTGTATGGTGCTCTTAATGACCATGATAAAGAGGCTCAATGGAATCATCTTAGAGATCTCAGGACTGTCCACAATAATTCTTGGATAGTAATAGGAGATTTAAATTTCATTCTTGACAGGGATGAAAAGGAGGGAGGTAATATTCTTAATCAAAACACTATAGATGCCAACAAGCAACTTATCTTGAGAATAATATTTTTAGTATGTCCTGTATAGGAAATCCCTTCATTTGGACCAATAGGAGAAGTGGGACTGAATTGATTCTAAAAAGATTAGATAGAGTTCTTTATTCCATTGATTGGTTCCATAATTATCCTAATGCTGCTCTTTATCATTTGACTGTTGTTGGTAGTGATCACTGCCCAATAATGTTGTTAACTTGCAAGAATGAAAGTAATACTAAGAAACCCTTTAGAGTTAACAAGTCTTGGTTTAGAGACTCTAGCTGTTCTGCTCTTATTAAATCTGAATGGAAGTGTAATATTAATGGTTATTTTGCTTTTCAATTTGCTAGTTGTCTCAAAAATACTATGATTAGTATCAGACACTGGAATTACCATCACTTTAGTAATATTCAAATCAGATCTACAATCTGGAATCCCAGTTATCTGCCATTACTAGTGCTAGAAACTCTCACAATGATACCAGAGTTGATGATCTAACTCAAAAACTGAAACATTGGTATGACATTGAAGCTGGTTTTTGGAGGCAAAAAGGTAAAGATGATGCTCTCTTGTTAGATGATAGAAATACTGCTTATTTTCATCAAAAAACAAAATTTAGGAGACAAAGAACTCAAATTGATTCTCTGCAATCTAATATAGGAATTTGGTTTGAGGATAGAAAGGACAGAGAGTGTGAACTTCTAAGACACTTTAGCAACATGAGTAGGACTTCTAATCCTCCTAGTTCAAATGAATATCTTAGTACTATGCAGGAAAAAAATTGATGATGCTGAAAATGCCATGTTAATTTCTATCCCAATTGCTGACGAGATTAGAAAAATAGTTTTTGAGATGAAGCCTTGGACTTCCCATGGTCCAGATGGCTTTCCTCCTGGTTTCTATAAGATTATGTTGGAAACTGTTGGAAATGATGTAGTGAAATTGGTTCAATCTTTTTTTCACTCACATCACCTCCTAAAACAGTTAAATCACAATTTCACATCCTCTCATCCCTAAGACTAATTGTCCCAAGAGTGCTATAGATTTTAGACCCATAAGTTTATGCAATGTTTCATATAAAATCATCTCTAAGTTACTTGCTTCTAGGATCAAAATGGTTCTTCATAAAATTATTTCTCCTGCTCAAACTGCTTTCTTGTCAGGCATATCAATCCATGATAATATCATTATTGCACATGAGTTGATTCATTCTATGAAAAGAACCAGAGCTAGAGATGGTTGTGTAGCTATAAAACTGGATTTGTCTAAGACATTTGATAGAGTGGAATGGTGTTTTCTTATTGATTGTCTTAAAAAATTGGTTGTCTCTAATGATTGGTGCAGCATGATTGAACAGTGTATTACAACTGTCTCTACATCCATTTTTCTTAATGGATCTCCAGGTAATGTATATCTTCCTCAAAGGGGATTAAGACAAGGTGATCCCCTGTCACCTTATCTATTCATCCTTTCTATGGAATGTCTTTCTAGAAGCTTAATAATAGCTGAACAAAATGGTCTGATACATGGTTATAAAGAAAATAACAGGTGACCCTATATATACCACTTATTTTTTGCTGATGATTGTCTTATCTTTATTAAGGATAGAAGTAAAGATGCTAGGAATATATCATCTTTGATTGATCAGTTTAGCAAATTCTCTGGACAGGCTGTGAATTTTGATAAATCTGCATTAGCTTTCAGTAGTAAGATGTCAACTGCTGTGAAAAATGATATTGCAAATATTCTTAGGATAAGGAGAATGTCTTTAAATGAGAAATATATAGGTGTCCCTTTACTTCTTCAGAAAATAAAATATGATTCCTTTGTCCACCTTCTTGATAGCTATAGTGGTAGGTTAGAAACATGGCAGTCTATCTTTTTAGCTGCTCTTAGTAAAACTTTGATGGCACAATCAGTCCTAGGTAGCCTAGCCAGTCACCACTTAGCTGTTCTCCCAATGTCTAAAGAACTTACAAAAAAATGGACAACATCCAAATGAATTTCTGGTGGAGGAAAAAAGTAAATGATAAGGGTTATCATCCTAAAGGTTGGAGAGATATTTCTCTTCCTAAAGAGTTAGGAGGTCTTAATATTAGAAGAACTGATTCGCTAAACTTTTCTCTCCTTGCTAAGTTAGCATGGAGGATGATCACTAATCCTGATGAACCTTGGGCTGTTATTATGAGAGAAAAATATTTTCATGATGGTAATCCTTTAACTGATGTAGTTAATAATCAAGGATCTTGGATCTGACAAGGCATTTGTACAGGTTTGAATATTATTGGAAAAACTAAATATGGGAAATAGGTGATGGCTCCTCAGTTAACATATGGAAAGATATTTGGATTCCAAATATGCATAGACCACCTCCTAGTCAATTTTACTCTTCTAATATGACAACTGTGAGCCAGCTCATTGACCATGATTCTAAGACTTGGAAAACTAATACTTTGAATGCTCTATTTGATGAAGAGACTGTTAAAGAGATTACTAATATTAGAATCACTATTGCAGGAAAGGATAAGCTAAGGTGGGAGCCCTCTAGTAATGGAATGTTCTCTATCAAGTCTGCTTACAACACTATTTTGAATGATAGTTTAGTTGATAAACCTACTAAGAACAACCTAGATATATGCTGGAAATATCTTTAGAGGCATAAACTTCCTCCAAGAATACAACATTTCATGTGGAAATTCCTCCATGGCTGTATTGCTACAAAATCTAGACTTTCCAGGTTCACTAGACACCAGGATAGTAGTTGTGCTCTCTGTAATGGTAACACTGAAACTATACAACACCTGTTTTCTGAATGCTCAGTTGTCAGGCATATATGGGATACTGTTAATAGCATCTTATCAAGATTCCTCCAGAATACTGATTTGCATACATAGATATGTAGTTTCTTTTTGAAAGCTAACATATTTGTGCCTAAGGATTTTAGTTTGTATGAAACTTCTAGTTTTATACTTTGGATAGTCTGCAAAGACAGATGTGATAAAGTGTTTGAGAGTAAAGATTTCCATAGTAATAATGTTCCTAACAATATTATCATGCAGATGGGTGAATGGACCAGAGTCAAAAGCATACAGATTACTACTAGCAGCTCTGAAAGAACAATAGACAAGTTTTGTAAGGCTCCAACTAATGGAACTCTCAAAATAACCTTTGATGCTTCACACATTAATAAAACAATTCTTTCAGGATGGGGACTGATATGCAGAGATTTTGCAGGAAACAGCTATGGACTGCGAGGAGGTGCACATCTAGCCATTGATCCAGAACAGGCTGAAGCACAATCCCTTCTAGAAGTTATACAACGGGCACAAAGGAATGGGTGGAGAAGGATCACTTGGAGGGAGATTGTCAAAATGTGATAGTTGCAGTTAATGGACAACTTCAATAAAATGGACAAATTCTAGCTTAGTCCACGATGCTTTAGTTTTATTAAGTTCCTTTGATTTCTGGGTATGCACTTATGTTCATAGAGATTCAAATCACATTGCAGACTCCTTAGCTAAGCATGCAAGAACCCAAGCAGTTTGTTTTTGTTGGTCAAATAATATCCCTGGTTGGATCAAGCATCTAATACAGTAGGATAACAATAATTTATTAGCTTTGAAATTCAATAGATATCTTCTTTCCTATTAAAAAAAAATAAATAAATACACGAAATATCTTACGACCGCTCGGTTTAAAGTCTTCTTTGGGATTGAGAAGCTCTAGTCAGTACCATTGGTGGGAAACTAGATAATTGCGGTTTATCTTTTGTTTTCATTGATTTGATTGACTAACGGTGGTTGAAATTTGATTGCACCTAGTTTGTTTATGCTTGAGAATCTTCTCTTCTGATATAAGATTCACTCAAACTAGTTCAGAGTTTCGACAGGGATATTTAGACTGTTGTTAGTTCTAAAGACGATCTTGTGATAATCCATTGTTTTCAGACTCCATTCTGTGCGTGATTGATCACAAGAGATTCGAGTGTTGCGTGCAGGTGTTTATTGAAGATCTAAGAAGATTTGAAGACGAAGAAGATATTGGAGATTTCTGATTTGTGAGTTCATAATCTTTGGTGTGCACAATACTTATTTCGGTAAAAAGAGGATCCAATTGATAATCGGTTTTATCCTTGTGATAGAATTGGATTGATTAATTGAGTAGATCAGCATCAACACAATTCTTTGGATTAAGAGTGTTGATGGAAAAATCTTAACAATTACTTTGGTAATTGAACACAAGATAGAGCTAAGGACCTAACGAAGGAGTTTATGTGAAGATAAACAGAAGAACCTTTGTCCGACTCATATCACTTGGTTGAAGAAAGTTGATACCAAACAGATTTGTTGTTCCTTTACTGTTTGGAATACTAACCAAAGGAATTGATCCAAGTACGTGACTTATTTATAAGTTGGAGGCGTGGGTATACAGACGGAACCAGGTGAACTATAGGTTTAGTTGCTTGGTCCCAACTATACTAAGTTGGTATAATTTTGTGTAGCGGCTTAATCATGAGAGTATTCAATTCTGGACTAGGTCCCAGGGTTTTTATGTATTTGCGGTTTTCGTCGTTAACAAAATCTTGTTGTGTCATTTACTTTTATTTTCCGTAATTATAATTGTCTTTATTAAAATTTAAAGTAAATTACACAAATGTTAATTCCTATTTACTTGATAAGTGAATCCTATTATGTTTGGTTAAGTCTGAACCTTTTTATCAAGTAAACATACTTCGCTGCTGTATTGTCTCGATCTCGTATCCATAGACGATCACACGAAGTGTGAACCGATTAGTTGTATTGTCTCGACTCAGTCCATAGACAATCACTTTCGGAGAAAGAAATTATAGGTAGGAAAAGTTTTAAATTGAGGTATATTTGGGTACCCTCGTATCTTCAATTTTCCCATCCCTTTTTGTAGTTTTATTCCGTCATTCAAAAATGAGCAATAGGGACATTACATAGGAACTTCCGTTGCAACAGATTGAGTTTCCCTTAGTCCTGTAAACTCGTACTGGTTTGGTACTTGCTAATAACACTTAATCAGTAACACCTCTGTTACACTGCTTACGTGTTTCTTCTTGCCATCCTGTTCCAGCCAACTGTTGCTAGCTCTCTTGAGTCTTTGTTGTCTCCATCTGATTGGCTGATGCTATCTCTATTGTGCTTGGCTCCTGTGAAGTTACTCTGTCGGTTTATTTCTCTAATCATCTGTAATAAATAGTCAACAATTATTCTATCTTTGTAACTAAGACAATTACTAAAAGTAATTTCAACCTCTATTAAAACTATTCTTCAAGAACATTCATTTCTGAGTTTTGTCGAACTACAACTATGGTATCATGAGGCCAGAGATCCTCCATTCCGCATCTCTGATTTGTTAGAGAAAACTAAATTTCATTTTCTTTCATTCTTTTGTTTCTTTAAAGTTTTCGTCTTCTTCAATGGCACTAAATCAATATACTGCTCAGATCTCAACAATTCCATTAAATCAAATAACTGGTATTACCAGCTTCAAACTCAATGAAGACAACTTCATCACCTGGAAGAATGTACTTCTTCCATTACTGAAAAGATACAAAGTTTTAGGTATTCTTGATGGTTCAATCATTTGTCATCCAAAATATCTCAATCAAGCAGATCTCGATGCAGGTAATATTAACCCTAACTATAATGCTTGGATTGATGATGATAATACTTTGATTCTTTGGATTCAATCTTCTATCTCGGATTCAGTTATTCCTTATGTTGTTGGTGCTAAGTCTTCTAGAGAACTTTGGAAAATTATAGACTCAATATTTTCAAGAACCTCCACAACACACTCAATTCAACTGCGTACTAAACTGCAATCTTTACGCCTTGGATATGGAACTATTACTCAGTTTTTATTTGAAATCAAGAAGATAACAGGTCAACTCTCTGCAGCTGGTTCTATTGTTAGTGATGATGAGTTGGTTGTTCTTGTTTTAAATGGAATTGGACATGATTATAATGCGTTTAGTACTTCAATTCGTATTCGCCAACCACTTGTCTCCTTTGATGAGCTTCATAATCTACTTCTCAGCGAAGAACTTGTAGTCAATGAGAGATCCAAAAACCTCATATCTGAAGCCAACAATAAAGCCTTTGCGGCATTTCTGTCTCAACAATCTCTTCTTGCTCATCAAAGATCATCTTCCTATAATTCTTCTTACAAAGGTCGTGGTCGAGGTAATACTATCTACAATCCTTCTCTTAGAAGTAATTTTCATTTACCTACTCGAGCATCAACTTCAAATTTGTTTATGCCTCAATCTTCACCACCATCACCACTACCATCACATCCTACTACATCTACTGATCCAGCTATGTTAAATATGGATACTGTATCCTGTCAGATCTGTAACAAAGGAGGACATATTGCCCTAGCTTGTATACACAGGCTTAACTTTGTGTATCAAAATGTTAATACACCTCACAATATGAGTGCCATGTTAGCCACATTAAATATTCTAGGTGAAAATTCATGGTATGCTGACACTGGTGCCAACAATCATATTACTGCTGATGGTTCTGAACCCCAGTTTGCTTCTACTTATGATGGTACTGGAGAAATACAAACTGCTAATGGTGAAGGTATGAGCATTACTAAAACTACACCTCATCAAATATTTAAGTTACCCAATGTTCTTGTAGTGCCTCAAGCATCACACACTTTGTTATTCGTACACAAATTTACTTATGATAACAACTTCTCAATAACATTTGATGCAACTGGTTTCACTATGAAGGACTTGTCAACTGGGAAGATACTTTTACAAGGCCCTCATCTTAATGGCATCTATCCACTTCAATTTCTGCATGATTCCTCCACTAAAGCTTTAGCTGTTGTGAAAACTTCTTCTGCATCTGATGTCTAGCACAGAAGACTAGGCCATCTTTCTTTCCAAATATTGCAGTATGTTTGTAAGTCTTTATATTTACCTAATGTAATAAAAACACCTATCTTCTGTCATGAATGTAGCCTCGGGAGAAGTCATAAATTGCCCTTTTCTGCGTCTAGTCACTGTAGAACAAGACCTCTTGAGCTCTTACATATGGATTTATGGGGTCCAAGTCATGAACAATCCAACTCAGGATTTAGGTATTAGTCAATATTATAGATGACTTCTCCAAATACTGTTGGATTTTCCCTTTGTATGATAAATCAGAATTTAGAAAAGTTTTTCTTCAACTCAAGATTACAATTGAGAATATTCTTAATGTTAATGTTAGCACTATTAGAACTGATGGAGGTGGAGAGTTTTTACACAAAGATTTATCTGCTTTTCTTAGTGATAATGGTATTTTACATTAACTATCTTGTCCACATACACCTGAGCAAAATGGTGTTGCAGAGTCAAAACACAGACACTTAATGGATGTTGGAAGAACTTTACTTCTTCAATCTGGTTTGTCCAATAGTTTTTGGGTAGAAGCTTTTCATACAGCTAATTTTGTCTTCAACAGACTTCCAACAAGAGCCATTGGAAATCAAACACCTTATGAAGTTCTTTTTCAACACAAACCAGATTATTCATTTCTTAAATCCTTTGGTTGCTTATGTTATCCTTGGTTGAGACCTTACACTAATTCTAAACTTGAGCCTAGAAGTAAAGCTTGCGTTTTTATTGGTTACATTCAGCAACACAAAGGATATAGGTGTCTTGATAGCACTACAGGTAGAGTTTACATTTCAAGATATGTAGTGTTTCATAAATCAATTTTCCCATTGAAAACTATTTTTATTTCTGCATCCATATCACCACCTGCTTCAACTGAATTTCATTCTGACAAGTCATCTCCAGATATTTCTACCTACACTGGTTCTCCTATACTTGCAGAGACTTCTGTTCTTCCAGCTCAGCAAGAACTTAGTACTATCTGTGATTCAGACATTTCTTCATCTATACTTGCTACTTCATTCATTACTAAAGCTACACCAAATATTGATACTTTAGTTTCTTCTCCATCTGCTTCATCTCTTATACCTACTAATGCTCACACTTTGATTACAAGAGGAAAGAATTGTATTTTTAGACCAAAGGTATATTCTACAAGACATGTTCTTTCTGCAACAATGAGTAATCAAATCTATCTCATTGCACCTACAAGCTTTACTCAAGCAAGAAAAATTCCAGTTTGGCAAGGCTCCATGGTTGAAGAACATAATGCTCTCCAAGATGCAGGTACATATTCTAGTGCTCCACCTCATCCCTCTCAAAATTTAGTTGGATGTAAATGTGTGTATATGATCAAATAAAATCCAGATGGAACTATTGCTAAGTTTAAGTCTAGACTAGTAGCCAAAGGATTTCATCATCAAGAAGGTCTAGATTACACTGAAACATTTAGCCTTGTAGTGAGACCAACAACCATTAGACTTGTGCTTGATCTTGTTGTTCACTTTGACTGGTTTATATCTCAAATTGATGTCAGTAATGCATTTGTGCATGGTGATTTAACTGAAGATGTATAAATGACTCAGCCTCCAGGGTTTGTTGATGAATCTAAACCTCACTATGTTTGCAAGTTACACAAGTCTCTCTATGGCTTAAAACAGGCTTCAAGAGCATGGACCAAAAGCTCGTTGATGTTCTTCTTTTTTATGGTTTTGCTGCTTCCACTGCAGACTCATAATTATTTGTTCAGAAAGTTGGTTCCAGGTTAACTATTATATTGGTCTATGTGGATGACATTCTCATCACAGGAAACTCTAAAGCCTAATGCTCCTCTCTTATTACATCTCTTGGTGAACATTTTCCAGTGAAAGATCTTGGCTCTGTTCATTATTTTCTTGGATTAGAAGTCAAGAGGAATTCAAATGGGTTGTTTCTATCTCAGACAAAGTATGCCCTTGATATGCTAGAAAAGTTTGATATGTTAGGTGCTAAATCCTGCTCTTCACCTGTTCCAGTAAGTTCCAAGCTTACTTTTACTTCTGGTACTGTATTGTCAGATCCTACTCGATCTTTAGTAAGTTCTTCGCAATATTTAACTTGGACAAGACCTGAAATCAGCTATGTTGTTAATCAGGTTTGCCAGCATATGCAACAACCAACCACTGAACATTTCACAGCAGCTAAGAGAATTCTTAGATATGTCAAGGGTACTCTGGACTATGGAGTGCTTTTCTCCAGAGGATTATCAGATGTTCATGGATTTAGTGATGCAGATTGGGCAGGAGACCCTGACTCCAGAAGAAGCACTGGTGGATACTATATATTCTTTGGTTCAAGCCCTATTTCTTGGACTAGTAAGAAGCAGAATACAATTGCAAGATCCTCCACTGAAGCTGAATATCGCAGTCTAGCTCATTCAACAACGGAATTGATTTGGTTCTGTAAATTTCTTAAAGATCTACGCATTTTTATTCCTATGGCTCCAACACTTCACTGTGACAATCAGAGTGCTATCTCATACTCATCCAATCCTTTTTTTCACAGTCGTATGAAGCACATGGCAGTTGATTATCACTTTGTCAGGGAACTTGTTCAAGCCAAGTCTTTACAGGTCTCTTACATCTGCACCTTACACCAACTTGCTGACATATTTACTAAAGGGTTATCAGCTCCACTATTTGGCTTTCTTCGCGACAAGTTGCAGGTTTTTTCTGTTGCCCACTACAACTTAAGAGGGGCTAATAACACTTAATCAGGAACACCTCTGTTACACTGCTTACGTGTTTCTTCTTGCCAGCCTGTTCCATCCAACTGTTACTAGCTGTCTTGAGTCTCTGCTATCTCCATATGATTGGCTGATACTATCTCTATTGTGATTGGCTCATGTGAAATTACTCTGTCGGTTTATTTCTCTAATCATCTGTAATAAATAGTCAACAATTATTTTGTGTTTGTAACTAAGACAATTACCGTAAGTAATTGCAACCTCCATTAGAACTGTTCTTCAAAAACATTCATTTCTAAGTTTTGTCAAACTACAACTACCTGCATCATGGACCTCGAGGGCTCAAGAAGATGTGGTCCAATGCTACGACGATGGAAAAATATATCCAACTGCACACAAAAATGGGCGATGGGTGGCAATGCTATGAAGATGGATCTCTATAGCCAGGCCGTTCGCATTGTTTAATGAATTAACACGAATCTCCATACCCACTAACTAGACTTTTGCACTAAACTTTGCTCATTCTGTGGCGGACATTCTTCTTGATAAACCCCAAGAATCTTCCCTCTTTTTCCTCTTCTTCAGTCTTCGCCTTTGAATGATGGTTTTGGAAATTGACCGTTAAGTTTGCTTTTTCATTTGGCTTATTAAACTACAAGAATCGGTGATTGGGGGGATTATCAATCCGACAATCCCACACAATTATTTTTCCCAAAGCGTGTGTAGTTGTAGCTTTTAGTGAAAACAGCTCTTCATTCTTTCCAAATCCTTTTCAGTTTTCATCACTCAAACCCCATCGTATTTGTTTTTCTTTCATTATGTGATATAGCTAGCCAACCTGTTTTTTCCCTTAAGCATATGTCCGGAAGGACTACAAATCTCCCTCAACAGTTGGTAGCAACCAAACCGGAGAACGAGGCCAGAATATAGAACTAGTATTTCTTAATATTGCCGAATGAGCGAGTGGGTGCACACCTATGTATTCATGTTTCTATTTTGCTTTGTTTTTGATACCGCGCAATTAACCGGTACACCTTTTTCTTTTTTCTTTTTTTCCGGATTGGAGTTCAGGTACACAGGTATAAAAGAAACAGATTAATCGATTGATTGATTTATGTCTAGAAGTGTACGGCGGTCAGACGAACTGCCAGAATGCGATTAAACAATCGGAATTTTGGGGATAATGAGATTTGATTAGAGAGGTCTCAGACAAAAAGTGAAAAAAATTGTATCATGGTTAAAGTTAAGGAAGGACATGAATGACTTTTCAGCAGTTTATTACTTTCACACGCCCCACGCTTTCAGCTTTATGAATTAATTGCTCATCTTAGGTTGAGACTCTGAAGTTAATAATCATAGATTCATCATTAATCAAAGTAATCATACAGAAAATACTAAGCTGAAATAGTAAATAAAATCTTAAAACATGATATTAATTAATAGTAATAAAACCAAGCAAATACATGATAGGTGTAAGTGATGCATTCCCAGCAGCAGCAGTAGCAGTAGCAAGGTATACCTCGAATGCGTCTCTTACATCCCATGTTTTCAGTCTCATGTTAACAACAACCCTATTACATAAAACTTAAATACAAAAATTATGATTAATGGATACAGCAAACCCATTATAGATAATTAAAAAGAGTGAAGAAACGAAAAAGAGCTTAATGAAATCGGACCGTCTACCCTCATTTCCCCGGAAATGCAGTCACTTTAAGCTAGAAGCAAGAAAGAGAGCTTCTTCTGCTTCAAGTAACTGCACCACCTGTTTTGATGTTTCTTTCTTTTATTTAGAACTTCAAGTTCCTCACATATTTACAGAATAAGAAGCCTCGTCTAAACGACGACGACGAAGACGTACACCTTTATATCCACTGCCTGTATCCTCGAACTCCCGAAGTAACTGGTTGTTCCTCATGATCATCATCATCGTGAACTGCTGAACTTCTGAGCTAGAAAAAAGTTTAGGAAAGAAGCGAGTTAGGAAGAGGAGATATCATAACATCATGATGCGTTTTATGAAGTGAGGGGACATTATGCGTCGTATTTAAAGGCGAGATTGGAGGTTTTGGTCGTATCTGAGTGGGAGTTAGTTTTACTAGTAGTAGTATATTTTTTAACCAACAATTAGCAAGATTTACTGTAGTTTGTTTATTTTTATGGATTTTGCTAAAGTCATGGTTTCGTGGATTGGTAAGGGCATGTTTGTGGGAAATCCAAATATCTCCACTCACTCGGTTTCCAATGCTCTCGGAAATTTTCTACTTCATTTTAAAACAATAATAATTCAGAGAAGGATAAACCCACCAGCTGCTGTAATTAAGGGTATGCTAATGCATGATTTAACTTTCCAAAGTGTGAATTACGGAAACTAACGAATAACAAGCACCCCTCCAGTGTCCTGCCCAGTGTGGGCATATTACCCCTTGCAGGGAGTTCATTTCCTTCTGAATCGTTCGGTTAAAGTTGTCATCACGTCAAGACTCAAGAGTGTCATGTCAAACTCAATCAGTCTTTTGACTAAATGACTAAATAGTAAAATGACAATTTCTGCTCACTAGATTACCCAATCATTCATTTGTAATGCAAACCCATATAATCCAAAGTGATCTTACACATCCAATGGTGTTTTTGATGTGGCAGAACCTCATCCAAAAGCCCTAAAACCAGGATAAAGAGGAGGAACAAGATTAACAAAGAAAAGAAAAGAAAAGGTGAAGACGAGTAATAGTAACAGAGTGTCAGATCCTCGGATGTCTTCTTCTCTTTTGAGGAAAAAAGTGTTTTTGTGGTGGTGGTGGTGAAAGCACTATTGGAAGAACCCTGTTGCCAGCCCACTCACTCGGTCAGTCTGTGAAACTTGGATGAATCCGACAGTGGAAAGTAAAAAAACAAAAAAGAGAAACAGATGGCGACAAAACGCAAACGGGATCCGATGATAAATGAAAGCGTGCGTTGTATACCCGCTATTTACTTTTCTTGACTTTGTGAACAAAGCTGGTCCATCTTGACGGTAATAAAGTCTCGAGCCTTGACATTTCGTTTTTTTTGGGACTATTTTTTGTTTGCCAGGAGCCCACGACACAAAAGACAATCGACCAAGTTTGAGTAAAGATTTGTACTGAGGTATTGAGTTGTAGACTTGTAGACAGCTTCAACTCATTGTTTTTTCTTTTTTCTTTTTAGAGAGGAAAGGGTAAAAATTTATTAAAAAAAAGAAGAATCCTGATTTTGGGCATACCAAAATCTTCTTAGGCATACAAAGCACTAGTCCTAACTTGGGTGATCTTATAAGGGGTACCCTATGGGGTGGTTCGATTACCTATATGCCCTTAAATCCTTTAAATTACTACTAATATATCCCTAACCCTAATACAAAACCTATAATCAACTACACCTAAAATCAGTTTCATTCACCTTCTTCTTCTTCCTCTCCACAGCCGAACTCATTCACCCTTCCCTTTCTTTTTTTTTTAATCGCGGAAATTTAATCGTTGATTCGTGAAAATTTAGTCGACGATTAAACTCATCTATATAATGGGTCGTCGTAAGCCAGTATCTCGTTCAAATCGATCGACTCAACAACCCATTGAAGAAGAAGAAGAAGATTTAGAGAGTGAAGAACAAACTCAAAATCAACCACAAAATCAACCGGAAGAAGAAATTGAAGAAGAACCAACTCCGGAAATGAGAATAAGAAGGTTAGTTCTACAAACCCATCTCGTATTTGATGTTTTAGATTGGTTTGGTCGATTTAATTCGTCAAAATCATGTTTCTGCGGCGGTTACATGGTATGGTTCGGCGCAAAACAAATCTTAGATGTGCGTCGAGCTGTTCTTGAAACTGAACCCTGAAAGTGCATATGAACGGCTCGGCGTATATCTGAAATCCGTTTTGAGCCGAAATTAGTGACACATAGACTTATATTTAGGATCGGATTATTCGATGGTGTTAGTTTTGTGCCGAATACGTTTTGTGAATTTCAGAAATTTTGCATGTGCGTAGGATCGACTTGTATGGTAGTATTAGTTTTGTGCCAAATAATTGTTGTTTGAATTTCAGAATTTTTGCATGTGCTTAGGATCGGCTTGTATGGTTGTATTAGTTTTGCGCTGAATAAAGGTTTCAATTCATAAGTCTAGATTCGGCTTATTCGATAGTATTAGGGTTGCGCCGAATATCATTGTTAAAATTTGATAAATTTTACAAGTGTATAGGATCGTCTTATTTATATGATATCATGTTGCGCCGAATACATGTTTGAGTTCATAATCATAGACTCGTCTTATTCGACGGTATCGGTTGTGAGCCGAATATATAGGATCGGCTTATAATTGTTTTGTGGTATGAGACGATCCACTCTCTGTGTAAGCTAATAAAAATTTCAAGACATGATTTGTCTCATATGTGTTATTTCGGGTAAGCCGAGCCTTCTTATTTTCTTACAAGTTTTTGGCTTTCCAAATCTCTTTGTTGTTCGAATTAGTCTTATAACTTTCATACTTGTGTCAGGACCAATGCAGCTACAAAGAGGAAGAAGATGGAGGTAACACCTTCTACTTCTAAAACTCCCGATCCTAGAGGAGGAGGTAAGAAAAAATTGGGAGCGGGAGGTAGAGGAGGAATTTTAGAAGAAGAAGCTGAACAAGTAAGAAATGAAAGACAAGAAGAAGGAATAGCTGAAGATGAAGAAGTTGATGATAATCAAGAAGTTCATCAAGAAACACAACCCCAAGGAAAACCCAAGAAAGACAAGAAAGGTAAGAAGGTGGCAGAACCCGAGAAAGAGAAGGACGATGATGATCGACGGATCATTGGTTTACACATTCCTGATGAAGATGACGTAATTACACCTCGATCAGATGGTTTGCCTCATGGTCTTCCGGAAGATGGAGGAAATGTGTTGATTGGTTATGCCGATTCTTGGGCGAAGAAAATTTATGAGACTCCTGATCACAACCGTGCAGTCCGAGTACTGAGACACCAGAGGGCAGCGGAATGGAGTCTTGATGAAGAGGTTCCTGAGGTGATTGCTTACGTACAACGCAGTGCTTTATGGCCTATCATCAATTATGGACATAAGGAATATGATAGTGTGTCTACCTCTGCATTTACCGAGCACTTTTGTCCAGAAACTTACACATTTCAATTACCTTTTGGAGAGATGGCAATCACTCCTGATGAGGCTAGTAAGATTACAGGTCTTAAAGCAAGGGGTGTAAGTGTGGATGCTGGTTTTTATGACATGAGTTGGGATGAGCTATACAATTTGTGAAGTTGGTGAAGGTACCAGCCAAGGTGGTGTTACCGTCCAACCCGGTAATGATACGTCGGAAGATAAAGACCAAGGTGGAAGAAGAGGTGGTCGTGCAACTAAGAAGAGGGGTCGTGGTTAAATGCCCTTTTATGTACACTTTTATGGTATACTTTTTCTTAAGTTTTAAGTACACTTTTATGGTGTTGCAAACACCTTTGCTTTTAGGTGCTGAACTTTGTTTTTAATGGTGCTGGGATTGGGTTATGGACACCTTCAATTTCATGTTTTAATGAATAGATTAACAGTTATGCGCCGAATTTATAGAGTTCGGCTTATCCTCTAATGTTAGTTACGCGACGAATCATTTGTCCTTCAGGTTCGGCTTTTTCTATAATTTGAGTTATAAGCCGAGCCTTAAAAATCATTATTGGTGTAACCCAGTATTGGTGTTCCTCAAGCACGATCAGGTTGATGTTCCTCAATTTCATGTTTTAGGGATCCTTGGTATCCTCGTGAATTATGTCTACTGGATCAGGTTGATTTTCCACGGGTCCAAGCACGATTTACAAAGAATATCACAAGGTTAAACACTAGAAAGGGAATATAATAACAAGGTTCGGCGCATTCGATAATAACATTATGTGCCGAACTATAAACATTTACAGGTTTCGGCTTATACGATATCCTCAATATGTGCCGAACCACGAACAATATTTTAACCCAAAAATTAACAAATTCATGTTCGGCTCAGACGATAATCATATTATGTGCCGAACCTTGGACATAAGAGGTTTCGGCTGATACGATATTCTCCATATGTGCCGAACCAGTAACAATATTTCAACCCATAAATTAAAAAATTATGTTCGGCACATACGATTTTGGATATGTAAGCCGAATTAGTAATGATTCTATTCCGGGCTATTCAGGATGTTGTTCGGCTTACTATGAAACTTTCATATAAGCCGAACTAGTGTCTAGCAAAAGGGTTGGAATTGGAAATTATAGGTTCGGCGCATGCAGTAAACAGATTCAGTAAGCCGAACCGTTCATCAATTGGTAGATTCGGCTCATAGATGTGAGCTGAACCTCAACCTGTTTTGCCGAACCATGATTCAAAAAACCTAACTTTTGATAATTGAGATCTATAGAAGTGAGATTAAGTATGGATATAAGTGTACCTGTGTATTAGAAGCATTGGGTTCCTCATCAATGTCTTCATCATCAAGATTTGGCTCATAAAAATCATCATCTTGAGTTTGTGTTTGAGTTCGAGCTTGAGTTTGAGTGGGTGTAAAATCATTCTCATAATCTAAGAAATCAGCCATTTCTGGATCATTGTTGTAGTTGATATGTATTTTCCTAGGTTTTTTAGATGAATGATGACCCTCCTCATCCTCCATTGAATCAAGAATTAGAATTTTCTCACTTTCTCCTTCTCTTTCTCTCCTTCTTAACCAAACCAAAACTTTGATTTTTTTTTCCTCAAATTTTTCATCTAAACAACTCTTATAATTCTGAAAATTATTTCAATCACTAAAAAAAATATTTAATCACTAATCAAGATTATTAACACTAATACGTAAAGGGCAGATTTTCCATTAAAAAAATTTGGGTTAAGCGGTTATCTGATTTTGCTATTTCACAACCTTTTTTGTCTTCATTCAGTATTCCTTGGAAGATTTTGGTATGCCCAAAATTATAGTTCAAAAGGAAAAAGGAATTACACACTTGAGAGTTTGCTCAAGCCCAATATCAATTACAATTACAGTTTAGAGACGTTGCAGTCCATAACCGTGGCCCAGTGTGAAATTAGATCCCTAAAGGAGTGGTATTTAAACCAAAATTGTAGCTCTCTTCATTGGAAAATCCTGCGTTTTATCTCTATGGATTGGATACACACTTGGATTCTCCTATGGATTGGATACACACTTGGAGTTTTGCTCTAAATCTCTTCCGCGCTTTTTATCCATGACCCTCCTATTCCTCTCAGTCCAAATTGACCATATCACTGCAAAAAGTAATAATGGCCATATCTTTCTGCCAATTTTCTTTCCTTTCCTGCTTTGCCAATGTTGTAGTTGTTCCTTGAGAGTGATTTTATGTGTCCATTGATGATCCATTCTTGAGCAGAAATAGTCCCATATGTTCTTGGAAAAAGGACAGTTGAGGAGGATATGATCTACAGTTTCCAACTCACCATTGCATAAGCTGCACATAGTGTCAGCAATGTTGCATCCTCTATAATTCAAGTTGTCAGTGGTTGGTATTGCATTCTGTACTGCAATAATCCCTCTGTTTCGGAAAAAAAAGTGACACTTTATCTTTCTAATTTGACCTATTTTTAGACAAAAACGGAAAAAAAAATATAAACCATCACTTTTATTGAGATGGAGATAATATTTATGTTCTTTCATAGATAGTTTATCAAAAAGGAATGAAAAAAACTGTCACTCAAAATGTAAATTTTGGTTAGCAAACAGAACTCTATAATTTATTGATTGAATACCGAAATATACATAGAAAAGAAAATAGCAAAAAAAAAAAAACCAAACAAACAAATTGGTCTGCATATCTTGGGATGTAACAATTGAGATATAATATTAGAAAATTTTGGAAAAACTAACTTATGGGAATGGGGACCTAAGAAGACCACTAATAGAGGGAAGCGAATCCGGAGCTTGTTACCTTTTGTAATATGGTGGAGTTTATGCAATGAAAGAAATGACACATTGTCAATAATAAAGCTGGGTGTGTCAACCAACTTATTGTGGCAGTCATGTGTTTATTGTTCAATCGGGCTATTAACTTTGATATGGTTAGAGGTTATTCATTGTCTATTATTATTTGTAATTGGGATGTAGTTGTAAACACATTCATGTAATCATTTACTCGTGTAGTTACTTTTTTGGTGACCATAAGTTTTTATATAAAATTTTCATTTTCCTGTCAAAAAAGAAAAAAATCTATTAGACAATTAAAATGTTGGCTTTTAAAATACAAATATTTAAAAGTTTGTTATTTTTTATTTTAATAAAGAAAAAATATATCAGAAAGTAATTAATATCATCATAGGTGGAACTTATAATTCCAAAATATGGTTTTTCTTTTTTAATAGGAAAAAAGTATTTAATCTGGATTAATAAATGAAAATTAGGGTGGAAAAAAATCAGATCATAAAGCTCATTTGGCAGGATATATACTCGTGTAATTATTAGTTAGTGTTACAAATTATTTTTTATGCTTCGAAAATTAAATAAAAAATAAGATAAAAGTTAAACTATTCATAACATACTTTGCTAGAGCATCGGAGGTAGAGTTTTGTTTTCCATTGTCTTAGTTTCTTCTTCTCTTTCGTTCTGCTTGTAATGGGTGAAACATTCAATCTTTACAAACATCTCAGTGGTCTCTCCTTAGCTCAGAGACTATCAAACCATAGTAATGTCGGTCTTCTACCTACACCCCCTTCCTTCATTAGAGATTTTGAAATCAAACAACATAGTATTCTTGCTAGGGTTTTTTCAACTGAGTGTCTTCACCAATGGGAAGTAAGAGGATCTCTAAATAATTTTTGGGGGGAATCAGATTGTTTTCCAGATAAGGGAAGTAGATCCGAACCTATATATCATCAGCTTTAGAAACAAGAAGGACTTTCACTGGATTTCTTCTAATGGACCCTGGTACCCTTTCGGCAATGTGCTTGCAGCTACAACAGCTTATCAAGGAATGAAAATCTCTACAGACTTGGTAAAATAAATACCAATTTAAGCTTCTATTTCAAACGCCAAATGTGAGCATTGTAGTGAGGAAATGCTAGGGTTGATAGCAAGTAAAGTAGGACAGGTTCCTAGGATCTGTAGAGGGTATGAAACACCAAACTGTAAGCCAAGAGTCCTTCTTTGGGTTAATATTGAGAAACCACTCATTCATAATCTTCTAGTTAAAGTAGGACGATACCCTGCTACTTCCATCTACTTCAACTACATCGACCTCCCTTCAAAATTCTGTTCTCATTTCCTCAGGTTAGGATAAAAAGTAGGTAACTGCGCAATACTTCATGGAAGACCTCTGGAAGATATTTATGACATTTCAATTAATTCTCCTTACCCTAATGACGATATGAATTGGTTAAATAATGTTTTAGTCCAAGTATGGAACCCTAAGGACAATTTTGATCATATTGGGGTACCTGTTGAAAAAGCGGGGTCTAACAACACCACCCAATATTTCGCTTAGCAATCTGTATGGACAAAATCGAATATACTTTTAAGAGAATCAACAAGACTCAATCAATTAAAAGTATATCAACGAGTTTATATCTCTCTCTCTTGATTTGATTTCCTCAAACAGAAACTGCAAGTACTAATCAAATACAAAGAATAACTTGGATGGTACCAAAGACCAATATCCAAGGATCAATCAATGACAATCAACAACCAAAGGTTGGATTACTCTAATTGATGATCTAAGGCACAACCTGTATTATTTCAATTATAAAGATAAAACAATATAATGCGGAAACTGAAATAACACAGACACCAGAAAATTTGTTAACGAGGAAACCGCAAATGCAGAAAAACCCCGTACCTAGTCCAGATTGAACACACACTGTATTAAGTCGCTACAAACACTAGCCTACTCCAAGTTAACTTCGGACTGGACTGTAGTTGAACCCCAATCAATCTCCCACTGATCCAAGGTACAGTTGTACTCCCTACGCCTCTGATCCCAGCAGGATACTACACACTTGATTCCCTTAGCTGATCTCACCCACAACTAAGAGTTGCTACGACCCAAAATCACATGCTTTGACAATAAACAAATTTGTCTCACACAGCCAAGTCTATCAAGGGTCAATCTGTCTCCCACAGAAAAACCCAAAAGTTTTTGTTCCGTCTTTTGATATATAATCAAGGTGAACAAGAACCAATTGATAATCCGGTCTTATATTCCCGAAGAACAGCTTAGATAATCAATTGCCTCACAATAATCTTAATCGTATGGTAGTGACACAAGATGTTGCGGAATCACAAATAATGAGACGAAGATGTTTGTGACTACTTTTTATATCATGCCTATCAGATATATTAATCTCAAGCCAATCAATCGGATTGTACTCGTACGATAGAAGATAGAAGATCAGATCACAAAACTACGATAAAAGTAGTATCGGTCCGGCTTCACAATCCCAATGAAATATTTAAGTCGTTAACCTGGTTTTAGAAGAAGAAAACCAAAGGTTAAAGGAGAAAAGACTCTAACACGCAAACTAGTATCACACGTGAGGTGTGGGGATTAGTTTTGCAGAGTTGCTAGATGTCCCCTTATATAGTCTTTCAAATCAGGGTTTCTCCTTAGTCACAAAGCAAACAATATCCACCGTTATATGAAAACCTGATTTAGATTCAAGCTAATATTTCTCAACCGTTAGATAGAAAACTTAGCTTGTTATACACAAATGAAATGCACGCTTCTAGGTTTGTTAACCGTACCCAAACGTGTACATTGTTGGTTCAACAATAGTTAACCAAAAAGTTATCCATATGAGCATTTCATACCAACCATTTTCTTCTTCATCATAACTAGTTCAAATGACTCAAATGAACTAGTTAGAGAGTTTTTCAATTACAAGGAAATCTTATGTACTACACAAGACACAATTGAAGCAAACATGATTTGATTCACTCGAATCGGTTCATGAACTTTATATCCACGGTTTGCAATTTGCATTCCTTAGTCTTTATAAGTTTAAGTTCAGAAATCATCTTCAGATATATAACCTTCTTAAGTTCGCACACTAGGTTCGCGGACTTAAGCAACCGGGTAGAGTTTACAAACTCTAGCAGAAAATCTCGGCAAAGACTTTCCGCTGGTTCGCAGACTGGGTTCGCGGACTGGTACTCACGCAACAAGTTTGTCAACTCTAGCAGAATTTTTCTGGATTAGAAGTTCTGCAGTTCGCGGACTTGGCAACAATCCATTCTTCCGGTTTCTCTTGATCAACAAAGTTCGCAAACTTTGGTTCAAGGGATAGGACTTATGCACATATGTGTTTCAACAACAATATTTATGTCCATCATTGGTTATGTAACCTAAACTCTCATTCCAACCATTAAAACATTTTTAGAGGACGTTATACAGTTGTTACACCATTTCTCGTCAAAGCAATTTTCAAAGTGATTGAAACATATCATGACTTTCGTCACTAGGTAAAGATAAACATGGTCGAAGAGAAACGCTTACAACCACATATTTCGAGATATAGATAGACGAGGTATACTCGGTTCGAAATACCAAATGTGTATAATCCAAGTCTATATATAGCATACGAATTTTTGTATCAAGAAGTAGGAGATAGAGTAGATAGACTTTTGAGTGGAGATAGAGTAGATAGACTTTTGAGTGACAGATAAGTTCAAGTCTTCACATACCTTTTTTTCGAGAAGTTCCACCGGTTCCTTGAGTAGTTCTTCTTCTTGTATGGTGAATCGCCATGAAGTCCTTGAGCTCAAATACACTTTCTATCCTAGTCCGAGACTTAGCTATAGTAGACTAGAAATCAAGACTTATGGTTTTGATCACTAACATTGACAAACATGCTTGAGATAGCAACGCATGCGAGTTCGACCGAGCAATGCTCTAACAATCTCCCCCTTTGTCAATTTTAGTGACAAAACTATCAATACATATGGAATACAAAAAATATAAAGAAACTTTAGTAGCTCCTATTCCACATGTCTAATCTTCAACATTCCTCGAAATCTTCGTCACTTCCAAGTACTCCAATGATCCCAAAGGTTGTAAGTTTAGCGTCACCGTTGTTGAAGATCCATAGCTATAACAATGAGAAAGCATCAATCTCGATCATTTTTATACAGTGTCATAGTATTATTACACAGTGTCAAAGTCCAATTGTATCACGACTTCAACAATAATACTATGGTGATATGTATCACTCCCCCTTAGTCAATACTCCATCTCACATGGAAACCACTCCCCCTTACACAATGATCTGAAAACCATATGTATTTGTAGTGTGAACTACATATTAATTCTCCCCCTTTTTGTCAATAAAATTGGCAAAGGTACAAGAACGGGATCATAATGAAATTTCCGTAAGAGACATTTCATGACTAAAAGAAAAAAATATATACCATCTAATTTAGATGCAATCATATAGCCGAAGCTAATAGAATTCATCAAGGAGTTTTAAAGATACAAGATAACCCCTTTAAAATTCCACAACCGCACACCCCTCAAAATATGACCATTAAGCACAAGTTCAAAAGAACTCTCCCCCATTTGATGTCATTCCCAAGGGAACAACAAGAGCGACCTTAATTCCAAAAAAAAAGAAGGATTTTCAAACAAAAATGACACTAACAAGACAAAAACAACCCTACAGAAATTGAACTGGAGTAAACCTACTGGAGATTCAAACTCAATTGCCCAAAAGATAAAGATAACATATGAGCAAGAGTTATAGAGACGTTTAATGAACCAAAACAACACCAATAGACTGCCGCAAGTGTTGAAACGTAGCAGTGTCTAATGGTTTGGTAAGAATATCAGCCAATTGTTGTTAGGAAGGCACACATTCCATACTTGTGATACCATTTTCATAGAGATCACAAGTAAAATGGTACCTACGTCAATGTCCTTTGTTTTTGAGTGCTCAACGGGATTCTATGATTCGAATCGCACTAGAGTTATCACAAAAGATCTTCATTATTCTAGTATCAACTCCATAATCAGCTAGCATTTGTTTCATCCATAGGAGTTGAGTACAGCATGATCCAACATCAATGTATTCTGCCTCACATGTAGACAGGGATTGAAAATTTTGCTTCTTGCTATGCCAAGCTACAAGATTCAGTCCTACATAGTAGAAACCCCCTAATGTACTTTTTCTGTCTTCTACACATACTACCCAATTAACATCTGAATAAGCAGATAGATCAGTGTTAGTATCAAAAGTGTAAGATAAACCATACCCGGCAGTGTGATTAATATATCGAATGATCCTTTTTGCAGCTGCAAGATGAGATTCCTTTGGATTTTCCTGAAACCTGGCACAACAACCAACACTGAAAGAAATATCAGGTCTAGTAGCTATAAGATACAAAAGGTTACCAATAATAGATCGATACAACTTTTGATCCACTTTTGCTCCTTTCTCATCTCTATGTAGTTTACCAATAGTGGGCATAGGTGTTAATTTTGGGGAAGATTTATCCAGACCGAACCTTGTCACAAGGTCTCGAGCATACTTCTCTTGGGATAGTAAATTCCATCCTTATGTTGTTGAATTTGTAATACTAGGAAGAATTTTAATTCACCAACATTGCTCATTTCAAATTCTTTAGCAAGAGAGACTTGGAAGTCCTTTGCAAATTTTTCAGAAGTTGATCCATATATAATATCATCTACATAGATTTGATCAATAACCACATATTTCCCACTCCATTTAGTAAACAAAGTTTTATCAGCTCCGCCTCTTGAAAAACCTTTTCTAATGAGAGAAGTGGTAAGTTTTTCAAACCAGGCTTTAGGTGCTTGTTTCAACCCATACAATTCCTTCTTGAGCTTTAGCACATGATCTGGGAAATCAGGATTTTCAAACCCCTTAGGTTGAGCGACATAGACTCCCTCCTTTAAAATTTCGTTTAGGAACGCGGATTTTATATCCATTTGAAACAGCTTAACCTTAAGAAAACAAGCATGAGATAACAAAAGACGAATGGACTCAAGGCGTGCCACAGGAGCAAAGGTCTCGTCAATGTTAATCCCTTCAATCTGTGAATATCCTTGAGCGACAAGTCTAGCTTTGTTTCTGACAATCGTGCCAAATTCATCAGACTTATTCTTGAATATCCATTTGGTACCAACAATATTGATATTGGAGGGACAAGGTACAAGTTCCCACACATCTTGTATTTAAAATTGATATAATTCTTCATGCATTGCGTTCACCCAAAAGGGATTGTTCAGAGCTTCATCAATATTCCTTGGTTCTACTTGTGAAAGATAACAACCAAAATTGCACATATTTTGAAGTTGTCCTCTTGTTTTAGCTGTAGAATATCTTCCTCCAATCATACTGTCGGGATCATGATTCCTTTGAACCCATAGATGTCGTGGAGGGAGACGTACTTGTTCGTCAGGAATGGCTTGATCAGTGCTCTTGTCCTCGTCACTAAAAATGTCAGGATCAGTAACCGTTGGGATAACTTCAACTGATTCTAGAATTTCTTTGACTTTCTCAATTGTCTCGGTTGGAGGCAATTCAGCAGGAGGATTATCATGACGAAAGTTACTAATGTCGTCGATGATAACATTAGCATATTCCATCATGACTTGTGTTCTGAGGTTAAACACTCGAAAACCACGACTATCAGAAGCATAGCCAAGAAAGATACCTTCATCACTTTTGGTGTCGAATTTCCCTTTCTGTTCTCGATCTTTCAGAATATAACACTTACTTCCAAACACCCTGAGATAATGTAGGTTGGGTTTCCTTCCGTACCACAACTCATAAGGAGTGTTAAGGGTTTTAGACCGTAAATACACACGGTTGATCAAGTAACATCCTGTAAAAACAGCTTCTCTCCAAAATCTTAATGGTAAGTTTTTGTTATGGAGCATTACCATGGCCATTTCCTGAATATTCCTATTCTTTCTTTCAACAACTCCATTATCTTGAGGAGTGATAGGTGGTGAGTATTGTTGAATGATCCCCAGTTCGTCGCAGAATTCAAATACTTTGGTTCTTTGAATTCAGTTCCACAATTGTTTCTAATTTTCTTTAGTTTGCGACCTTGTTCATTCTGGATCCTTTTAACAATAATCTTGAATTCACCAAGACTTTCATTCTTATATGATAGAAATGCAACCCAAGTGAATCTGGTATAATCATCTACCATAACTAAAGCATACTTCTTACCAGCAACAGTGGGTTGTTGAATTGGTCCGAAGAGATTCATATGAATTAAATCAAGTGGAGCTTTAGTGAGAATATCTTGAGATGATTTGTGGTGAACTTGCGTTTGCTTACCCTTTTGACAGGCACCACATACACCTTCAATCTTTGCATTGATTTTGGGAATGCCTCTAACAAGTTATTTGTTAATGATCTTAGTTAGAAGACGATAATTGATGTGACCAAAATGCTCATGCCAAAGATGTGTAGATTCTACCTTGGTCAAATTGCAACGGTTGCTAAACTGAGTATCAAGAAGATAATAGTTGTTTTCACCACGAGTTCCTTGAAAAATTACTTTCCTAGTTTTGTCTACAATGTCACATCCATTTTCATTGAAGATAACTCGATGGCCTTTGTCACAAATTTGACTAATAGAAAGAAGATTAGAAGTCATACCTTTTACGTATACTACATCATGGATTTCTGGGACACCGGGCAATTTGATCGTTCCCTTCTTGTTGATGTAGCAATAACTCCCATCTCCAAACGTTACAGGACCTCCTTCATAGTCAATAGACGAAACAAACCATGTGAGATCACCTGTCATATGTCTACTACAACCACTATCAAGAAACCATTGAAAAGGAGACGTAGATGTTAAAGCAAAGGCACCCATACTATTAGTACTTCTCTGTTCACAGTTTCCTGATAGTTTTGTATGTACTTTCAGAGTATCAAAAAGTTGTTTAGTTCTCTTACAAAGATTACTTGTAACATTCAGACTCTTTCGAAACGACATACAAACCTGTTGAAGGTGATTGTGAGAATCACAACAACAATACGGGCAAAAACCTTGAAGTTTGTCTGAGTGGTTCCTAGTCATATCAATTTTCACAAAAACCCGTTGTTGATTACCATCTGATTTACGACTATTCTTTAAAGAGGAACAACTGGGGTTTTTCAGATTCACCAAGGGAATATTACCAGATATCAAATCCTTAAGAATTGCAATTTCTGCAACAAGACCAGAGTTGATCCGTATTTTTTCATCCAACCCTTTTTGAAGAGTAATTATCAGACTTTTTTCTACGGTTGGTTTTTAAACCTGGTGAAGCGTCAATTGATACTTTATGGTCCATATAGTCAGATCGCTTCAAACACAGACTTGTAAGGTCTTAAACGTGTTTGCCTGCTCTGATACCAATTGAAAAAGCGGGGGTCTAACAACACCACCCAATATTTCGCTTAGCAATTTGTATGGACAAACTCGAATATACTCTCAATCAATTAAAACTATATCAACGAGTTTATATCTCTCTCTTTTGATTTGATTTCCTCAAACAGAAACTGCGAGTACTAATCAAATACAAGGAATAACTTGGATGGTACCAAAGACCAATATCCAAGGATCAATCAATGACAATCAACAACCAAAGGTTGGATTACTCTAATTGATGATCTAACACAAAACCTGTATTATTTCAATTATAAAGATAAAACAATATAATGCGGAAACTGAAATAACACAGACACCAGAAATTTTATAACGAGGAAACCGCAAATGCAGAAAAACCTCGGGACATAGTCCAGATTGAACACATACTGTATTAAGCCGCTACAGACACTAGCCTACTCCAAGATAACTTCAGACTGGACTGTAGTTGAACCCCAATAAATCTCCCACTGATCCAAGGTACAATTGTACTCCCTACGCCTCTGATCCCAGCAGGATACTACACACTTGATTCCCTTAGCTGATCTCACCCACAACTAAGAGTTGCTACGACCAAAAATCGCAGGATTTGACAATAAACAAATCTATCTCACACAGACAAGTCTATCAAAGGATCAATCTGTCTCCCACAGAAAAACCTTAAAGTTTTTGTTCCGTCTTTTGATATATAATCAAGGTGAACAGGAACCAATTGATAATCCGGTCTTATACTCCCGAAGAACAGCCTAGATAAATCGATCACCTCACAACAATCTTAATCGTATGGTAGCGAAACAAGATGTTGCAGAATCATAAACAATGAGACGAAGATGTTTGTGACTACTTTTTATATCTTGCCTATCGGAGATATTAATCTCAAAGCCAATCAATCTGATTGTACTTATACGATAGAAAATGCAAGATCAGATTACACAACTACGGTAAAAGTAGTATCGGTCTGGCTTCACAATCCCAATGAAGTCTTTAAGTCGTTAACCTGGTTTTAGAAGAAGAAAACCAAAGGTTAAAGGAGAAACGACTCTATCACGCAAACTAGTATCACACGTGAGGTGTGGGGATTAGTTTTTGCAGAGTTGCTAGATGTCCCCTTATATAGTCTTTCAAATCAGGGTATCGCCTTGGTCACAAAGTAAACAATATCCACCGTTAGATGAAAACCTGATTTAGATTCAATCTAATATTTCTCAACCGCTAGATCGAAAACTTAGCTTGTTATACACAAATGAAATGCACGCTTCTAGGTTTGTTAACCGTACCCAAACGTGTACATTGTTGGTTCAACAATAGTTAACCAAAAGTTAGCCATATGAGGATTTCATACCAACCATATTATTCTTCACCATAACTAGTTCAAATGACTCAAATGAACTAGTTAGAGAGTTTTTCAATTGCAAGGAAATCTTATGTACTACACAAGACACAATTGAAGCAAAAATGATTTGATTCACTCGAATCGGTTCATGAACTTTATAGCCACGGTTCGCAATTTGGATTCCTTAGTCTTTATAAGTTTAAATTCAGAAATCATCTTCAGATATATAACCTTCTTAAGTTTTCACACTAGGTTCGCGGACTTAAGCAACCGGGCAGAGCTTACAAACTCCGGCAGAAAATCTCGGCAAAGACTTTCCGCCGGTTCACGGATTGGTACTCACGCAACAAGTTTGTTAACTCCAACAGAATTTCTCGGGATGAGAAGTTTGGCAGTTTGCGTACTGAGTTCACGGACTTGGCAACAAGCAATTCTTCCGGTTTCTCTTGATCAACAAAGTTCGCAAAATTTTGTTCAAGGAATAAGACTTATGCACATATGTGTTTCCACAACAATACTTATGTCCATCATTGGTTATGTAATCTAAACTCTCATTCCAACCATTGAAATATTCTTAGAGGAAGTTATATAGTTGTTACACTATTTCTCGTCAAAGAAATTTTCAAAGTGATTGAAACATATCATGACTTTTGTCACTAGGTAAAGATAAACATGGTCGAAGCGAAACACTTACCAACACATATTTCGAGATACAGATAGGCGAGGTATACTTGGCTCAAAATACCAAATGTGTATAGTATAAGTCTATGTATAGCATACGACTTTTTGTCTCAAGAAGTAGGAAATAAAGTAGATAGACTTTCGAGTGACAGATAAGTTCAAGTCTTCACATACCTTTTTGTCGAGAAGTTCCACCGGTTCCTTGAGTAGTTCTTCTTCTTGTATGATGAATCGCCACGAAGTCCTTGAGATCAACTACACTTTCTATCCTAATCCGAGACTTAGATATAGTAGACTAGAAATCAAGACTTATGGTTTTGATCACTAACATTGACAAACATGCTTGAGATAACAACGTATGCGAGTTCGACGGAGCAATGCTCTAATACCTTTCCCTGTGCAAGAGTATTTAAACCAACCTGGAATACGTGAAACATTCTATGACATCTTTAGAACTTATGTCGAGGAGGAACCTTCACTGAGGGATGACAGCCATGAAAACCTTCATAGAACACAACCACCAGCACAACCACTAGCAGTTAACTCTTATGAAGTTTTAGGTCCTTTTATCATTATTGAATCCTCATCTTCTGCTCTTGGTAAATGAACTTTTCCGTTTAACTTGCCAGAAAATTACATTCTGTTACCATCTTATGATGATAAATCGTTCCAGTCTGCTAACTCGGAAACTTTCCGAGTTTTGGATGAATCGGAACCAGCCGCTATTGCTATTCTTGAGGCTGGTTCCGAACAGGATACGGCTATTCCGGTTCAATCTTCTAACTCCTCCTCTAGGTCCAATAGTGACAGTTTGTTGGGGGTAAATAGAAAAATCTCATTCTCTTCTCCAATTTGGGGGGGGGGGGGATACTTTGGAATCCCTAATTTCCCCTTTTCTGCCTGTGAGCTCTTCAATTAGCTCTACTTCTTGCATTGATCATAATTTTTGCATTGCATCATCATTTCAAACTTCTGCAACTCATCCAAAATATGCTTTCAAAGTCTTAGTATCTGAATTTATTTCTTCCTCATCTTCGGAAAAACTTTGTTCCTTTCCCTCTCAAGAAGGAAAATATTTTACAATTAATCATATGGATCAAATATTGCTTATCATAAAGCATGCTCAAGTACTTATCAACCAATCCATTTCCCAGAGCTAGTCCCTCTAATGCAGATGGAAGAGACACAAGTACTTCTCTTTTAAATTTCATTTAAGCCCTATTTTCATAATTTCGCTAATTCCTCTTTAAATTAAAGAATTGGTTCTCCTTAACTATTAAATCATTTAATTTGCTGCTTTAATTTGTTTGTACTGAGTGTGATTCATCTGCTTTCTTAACTGTTGAACCTCTAGTTTTATTTATTGATATCTTTGCTCCCCTTTTTCCTTCATCATGAAAATCCTTGCCTGGAATGTGCAAGGTTGTAGAAATCCCTTAACCCAAAATCATCTAACCAATTTTCTCCACAAAGAAAAACTAGAATTCCTCTTTCTTTCTGAAACTAAAAATCAAAGGCCTCTAGTAAGAAAATTAGTATCTTCCTACCCAAACTACCATATTGCTGACCCTATAGGAACCGCAGGAGGCTTGGTTGTCGCTTGGATAGATGATTTCACTTTGAAATAGTACAATGGAACATTAATATGATAAATATCATTATCAAATCATCTTTGGAGAATAAAATATGGATTCTAACTTGTTTTTATGGCAGTCCTTATCTAACTAATAGGAACATAGCTTGGGATTTCTTAGAAGAAATCAATAAACAAGTCTCTCAAAGAAAAATGCCCTGGATAGTAATAGGATATTTAACATGATCTTTAACCAAGATGAAAAATTAGGTGGTGTAACTTTCAATAAGACAAATAGTGCTTATTATGCAAATATCCTAGAAAGAGCAAGCCTATATGATTTAGGTTATACAGGTAATGACTATACTTGGGATAACCATAAGGAAGGGAACCAAAATATACAATAAAAGCTAGATAGAGCAGTATCAATGCAGAATGGCATAACCAATTCCCAAATGCTTCCCTTTCACATTTAGTAGCAGTAGGTTCTGATCATTTCCCCCTTCTACTTACCTTAGACTCTAAATTCACAAAAACTTAATGGGTCTTTAAATTTTATGATACATGGTTATAAGACTTATCCTGCCTTCAGGTAATTCAAGGTTCATGGAGTAAACACACTGAATTAGATGCATCAACTAGTCTTGTTCATAACCTAAAACAAGTAGGGATAAGCCTTGCTGACTGGGAAAAAAACATCTTCGACCTACCCTTCAAATAAATGAATAAAATCCTTAAAGAGATTGAAAAATTACAATTTTAGAGAGTCACACTACATCAACAGAATAAAATTAAAGATAAGTTAAAAGATCTAGAAGTCATTTACGACACCCAAGAGGCCATAGCTAAGCAACAGTCAAGGGATAACATAATTGAAAAATCGGGGGTCTAACAACACCACCCAATATTTCGCTTAGCAATCTGTATGTACAAACTCGAATATACTTTTAATAGAATCAACAAGACTCAATCAATTAAAAGTATATCAACGAGTTTATATCTCTCTTCTTGATTTGATTTACTCAAGCAGGAACTGCGAGTTCTAATTAAATGCAAGGAATAACTTGGATGGTACCAAAGACCAATATCCAAGGATCAATCAATGAAAATCAACAACCAAAGGTTGGATTACTCTAAATGATGATCTAACACACAATCTTTATTATTTCAATTATAAAGATAAAACAATATAATGCGGAAATAGAAATAACACAGACACCAGAAATTTTGTTAACGAGGAAACTGCAAATGCAGAAAAATCCCGGGACCTAGTCCAGATTGAACACACATTTTATTAAGCCGCTACAGACACTAGCCTTCCCCAAGCTAACTTCAGACTGGACTGTAGTTGAACCCAAATTAGTCTCCCACTGATCCAAGGTACAGTTGTAGTCCCTAAGCCTCTGATCCAAGCATGATACTGCGCACTTGATTCCCTTAACTGATCTCACCCACAAATAAAAGTTGCTACGACCCAAAATCGTAGGCTTTGACAATAAACAAATCTGTCTCACACAGACAAGTCTATCAAAGGATCAATCCGTCTCCCATAGATAAACCCTAAAGGTTTTGTTCCGTCTTTTGATAATAATCAAGGTGACCAGGAACCAATTGATAATCCGGTCTTATATTCCCGCAGAACAACCTAGAGTTATCAATCACCTCACAACAATCTTAATCGTATGGTAGCGAAATAAGATGTTGCGGAATCACAAACAATGCATCTCAACTACTTCTATTGCTGTGCTGTTAAATGGTAGTCCTGGAGAAATATTTAAACCATCTAGAGGATTAACACAGGGTGACCCATTATCTCCTTACCTTTTTATTATTTGCATAGAAATTTTTTCTAGACTCCTGCTAAAACAGAAACAAAATAAAATCCTTCATGGAGTTAAAATAACTCCTAAATGTGAGCCTATATCTCACTTGTGTTTTTTGCTGATGATTGCCTCCTCTTTGTCAAAGCTGACCTAGTGGAATGTAGGAATCTTTTAGACATAATAGAAACCTCTAGTAAAGTATCAGGTCAAGTTATCAACTTTGAGAAATCAGGAGTTTTCTTTAGTAAGAAAGTTGAGCCTAAGCATCAAAGGATGATATCCAAGCTCCTGAAAATAAAACAGATTAATCTTAAAGACCCATATTTAGGATCCCCTCTGTTTATGGAGAATTCCAAAATAAAACTTTCACTCTTATGCTGGAAAGAATGGAATCTAAATCCAGAGGATGGAAAAATCTTGTTCTTGCACAACCTTGTAGATCTGTCCTTAAAAGAGCAGTTCATTCTAGTATTCTATCTTACTTAATGAGCTGCTTTGTACTACCAAAAACAATAACTAATAAGATAAATGCTATACAGAGATACTTTAGGGATGCAAGAAAATTTAATCTAGCTATGATAGAAAAAGTAGCTTGAAGATTACTAAAGGAACCTAATGCCTTATGGGTCAAAACTCTAGGTCCAAAATACTTCAGGAATAAATCCCCTCTTAGGACTAAAGTTAACTCTAGAATTTCTTGGACTTGGAAATGCATACATCAGGGTTTAGACCTAGTACATAAACATAGTAGTTGGGAAGTAGGTAATGGCCAAGATATCAATATTTAGGAAGATAACTGGATTCCTGGTTTAAACCAAACTTGACAGCATCTCAAAAATTAATGTATCTGACCTGATTAACCCTGAAACTGCTACTTGGAAATATGCTCTTCTCTGTTCTGTATTCCCTAGTAACATTGCCAATAAAATTAAGAAAAAAAACCTCTTTAGGGATTCTCTTCATACCCTTAGGAAAGATCAATTAAGATGGACTCTAACTAAATCAGGAGAATTTACAGTTAAGTCAATGTATGAAAAGCTAAATGAAAATGGTTTGGATACTACTAGTCTATCTCTCCTTGAATCCTTCTGTAAATCTCTTTGGAGTCTTAATATCTCTGAGAGAATAAAACTCTTTCTATGGAGATGCTTACAGGATGCCCTTCCCACTAATGCTAAACTATAAGGTAAAGTTAAAGATATTTCTCCTCTTTGTACTATGTGTAGGAATGATATTGAAACCACTGAACATCTTCTTTTTCACTGCCCCTATGATGCTTCTATTTGGAGCTCTGCTCCTAACCCAGTATCTTTGAAATTAGATCAGTCTACAACAATTTTAGATCTTTGTAAAACTTGGTTGAAAAACCCTAGGAAAGACATCCCCTTGGAAACTCTTTTCACAAAAATGTGGTGCATTTGGAAGGAAAGATGTGATAGACTCTTTGAAGCTAAAAGTAAGGATAACTCTATTTTAAACTTAGAAATTGAAAAAGCGGGGGTCTAACATCACCACCCAATATTTCGCTTAGCAATATGTATGGACAAACTCGAATATACTTTTAAGAGAATCAACAAGAATCAATCAATTAAAAGTATATCCACAAGTTTATATCTCTCTCTCTTGATTTGATTTCCTCAAACAGAAACTGCGAGTACCAATCAAATACAAGGAATAACTTCGATGGTACTAAAGATCAATATCCAAGGATCAATCAATGACAATCAACAACCAAAGGTTGGATTACTCTAATTGATGATCTAACGCACAGCCTGTATTATTTCAATTATAAAGATAAAACAATATAATGCGGAAACTGAAATAACACAGACACCAGAAATTTTGTTAACAAGGAAACCGCAAATGCAGAAAAACCCCGGGAACTAGTCCAGATTGAACACACATTTTATTAAGCCGCTACAGACACTAGCCTAATCCAAGCTAACTTCGGACTGGACTGTAGTTGAACCCCAATCAATCTCCCACTGATCCAAGGTACAATTGTACTCCCTACGCCTCTGATCCCAGCAGGATACTGCACACTTGATTCCCTTAGCTGATCTCACCCACAATTAAGAGTTGCTACGACCCAAAATCGCAGGCTTTGACAATAAACAAATCTGTCTCACACAAAGAAGTCTATCAAAGGATCAAAGTTTTTGTTCCGTATTTTGATAATAATCAAGGTGAACAGGAACCAGTTGATAATCCGTTCATATATTCCCGAAGAACATCCTAGATAAATCAATCACCTTACAATAATCTTAATCGTATGGTAGCGAAACAAGATGTTGCAGAGTCACAAACAATGAGACGAATATGTTTGTGACTACTTTTTATATCTTGCATATCGGAGATATTAATCTCAAGCTAATCAATCTGATTGTACTCGTACGATAGAAGATGCAAGATCAGATCACACAACTATGATAAATGTAGTATCAGTCTGTCTTCACAATCCCAATGAATTCTTTTAGTCGTTAACCTGGTTTTAGAAGAAGAAAACCAAAGGTTAAAGGAGAAACGACTCTAGCACGCAAACTAGTATCACATGTGAGGTGTGGGGATTAGTTTTGCAGAGTTGCTAGATGTCCCCTTATATAATCTTTCAAATCAGGGTTTCGCCTTGGTCACAAAGCAAACAATATCCACCATTAGATGAAAACCTAATTTAGTTTCAAATTATTATTTCTCGAAAAATTAGCTTGTTATACACAAATGAAATGCACGCTTCTAGGTTTGTTAACCGTACCCAAACGTGTACATTGTTAGTTCAATAATAGTTAACCAAAAGGTTATCCATATGAGCATTTCATACCAACCATATTCTTCTTCACCATAACTAGTTCAAATGACTCAAATGAACTAGTTAGAGAGTTGTTCAATTGCAAGGAAATCTTATGTAATACACAAGACACAATTGAAGCAAAGATGATTTGATTTACTCGAATCGGTTCATGAACTTTATAGCCACAGTTTGTAATTTTCATTCCTTAGTCTTTATAAGTTTAAGTTCAGAAATCATCTTCCGATATATGACCTTCTTAAGTTCGCACACTAGGTTTACGGAATTAAGCAACCGGGTAGAGTTTACAAACTCCAGCAAAAAATATCGGCAAAGACTTTCCGCCGGTTCGCGGACTAGGTTCGCGGACGGGTACTCGCGCAACAAGTTTGTCAACTCCAGCAGAATTTCTCGGGATAAGAAGTTCGAAAGTTCGCGGACTGAGCTCGCGGACTTGGAAACAAGTCATTCTTTCGGTTTCTCTTGATCAACAAAGTTCGCAAACTTTGGTTCAAGGGATAGGACTTATGCACATATGTGTTTCCACAACAATACTTATGTCCATAATTGGTTATGTAATCTAAATTCTCATTCCAACCATTGAAACATTCTTAGAGGACGTTATACAGTTGTTACACCATTTCTCGCCAAAGCAATTTTCAAAGTGATTGAAACATATCATGACTTTCATCACTAGGTAAAGATAAACATGGTCGAAGAGAAACGCTTACCAACACATATTTCGAGATATAGATAGGCGAGGTATACTTGGCTCGAAATACCAAATGTGTATAATCTAAGTTTATATATAGCATACGACTTTTTGTTTCAAGAAGTAGGATATAGAGTGGATAGACTTTCAAGTGACGGATAAGTTCAAGTCTTCACATACCTTATTGTCAAGAAGTTCCGCCGGTTCCTTGAGTAGTTCTTCTTCTTGTATGATGTATCGCCATGAAGTGCTTGAGATCAACTACACTTTCTATCCTAGTCCGAGACTTAACTATAGTAGACTAGAAATCAAGACTTATAGTTTTGATCACTGACATTGACAAACATGCTTGAGATAGCAACGCATGCGAGTTCGACCGAGCAATGATCTAACAATCTACCCCTTTGTCAATTTTAGTGACAAAACTATCAATACATATGAAATACAAAAAAGATAAAGAAACTTTAGTAGCTCTTATTTCACATGTCTAATCTTCAACATTCCTCGAAATCTTCGTCACTTCCAATTACTCCAATGATCCCAAAGGTTGTAAGTTTAGCATCACTGTTGTTGAAGATCCATAGCTATAACAATGAGAAAGCATTGGTCTCGATCATTGTTATACAGTGTCATAGTATTATTACACAGTGTCAAAGTCCAATTGTATCACAACTTCAACAATAATACTATGGTGATATGTATCGCTCCCCCTTAGCCAATACTCCATCTCACATGGAAACCACTCCCCCTTACACAATGATCTGAAAACCATATGTATTTGTAGTGTGAACTACATATTAATTCTCCCCCTTTTTGTCAATAAAATTGGCAAAGGTACAAGAACGGGATCATAATGAAATTTCCGTAAGAGACATTTCATGACTAAAAGAAAAAAATATATACCATCTAATTTAGATGCAATCATATAGCCGAAGCTAATAGAATTCATCAAGGAGTTTTAAATATACAAGATAACCCCTTTAAAATTTCACAACCGCACACCCCTCAAAATATGACCATTAAGCACAAGTTCAAAAGAACTCTCCCCCGTTTGATGTCATTCCCAAGGGAACAACAAGAGCGACCTTAATTCCAAAAAAAAAGAAGGATTTTCAAAAAAAAATGACACTAGCAAGACAAAAAAATAAGACACATTACAGATCCTCACAGTATTACATAAAATATGGATCAGTGAAGATCAATACTGTGGAATACACAAGGATTCATTCTATCTTCCATCACTATTTGCATAACGATTTTTAATAGACATAATCCTTGAACACAAAAGATTTTAACCTATCTTTCATCAAAGAATTGACAATATAGGCTTAACTTTTGTATATGTCAAAAGTCTATTCATCCTTAAAATACATGAATACCGATCATGAACGACTTTACTTTTGACAAAATATGGGACAACATAGTTCGCGAACGTAAACACCAATGTCCCATAACAAATTGCAATATAACAAATCATAAAGATTAAATACTGAAAACCATCATCCTCCAAATATTTTTAGAATTTAATACCAATAAACCTACAAAAAAAACAAGAAGATGAAAAATAATAGCTATGTGTAGTCACAATCATTGTTATTCGAGCACTAGTTATTCTTCCAACTAAACCAAAAAGAAGACATACTAGGCAACAATATCTTTGAGAAATTCCGTATCATTCCTGAACTCTTTGTCGTCAATAACCATTGGAATATAAGTTTCGTGGAGGAAGGAGTCAATACCAACAAACCATCTTGGCTGATGATGTCGAACCAGGGCCTTCTGAGTTTCCAAAGATCTTAAAACGCAAGTCTTTATTTCACAAATCTCCTTTCTTACTTTCTTCAAACCATCAAGAACATCGGAAAACTTCTGATAGTTAGAAGGGCATCCCTTGGCTTTCTTGTATTCCTCACTCTTTCTTTTCAAGGAAGGAGTTACTGGAGATTTCTCTTTTTCATTGATTGGTGGATTAACAATCATATTAACATCTTTTCCATCCAAAGACATGATGCTTAGAGAACAGTTATAAACAACTGGTTTTTGTTAGTGGAATTCACAATCTCATCAAGCAGTCTTAATATATAAAAGATATCAGAGAGGAAAAAGGAATGTAGGGTTCGCAACTTTTAAGCAGGTTTGTGACGCCCAGTTCTAAACCCTATAAAGAGTATAATTATCGATAATAACACTTTACTTTATTTTGATATACAAACATCTTAAGAAAAGAAGAAAAAACCTTTCTTAAAGCCTGATTGGTACACAACCTTGTCTCTTTTGATCAGGCACATGAGATAAGATTTTCCTGACAACACAATCAATTTGTGTGGTGGTGAACAACCATTTTTCCACCATTTTTCTCAAGAGAGGAATCCTCAGAGTTATGTATATCAATGCGATTTGGCCATACTTTCTTATCTAATGGTCTTATTTTGTCTTTGGAAACCAACTTCTTAGACGAAGATAAAATCCTACATACCTCAGCAGTCTTCTGAGCAAGTTTAAGCTTCCTTGCCAATCGATTTGGTCTTCGTTGAAGTTTGTTGGCGTGCCTCACTTGATGTTTGTACTTGTAACATCTTGATAGTTCATGACCCTTATGAGAACAAAACGAGCACGTCAAACTTGGATAGTATTCAGGCATCTGTGGTGTGAAAGAAGCCAGACACATAGTAGATCCTGAAACATTACAACCAGAGTTTCCAAAGGATGGGTCAATTGATTCTTCCAGCTTGATTGGATTATCTTCTTTTCCGAAACCATCAAGGTTGTTATATGTATTTATACAATTATCAAAATCAATGTTTTCACATAGAAGACCAACACTTGATTTCCTATCTTCATCAGAATCATAGATCTCAGACATCTCATCAAGTGTTACAGCAAGACCTTTGTTCTCAGTGTATTTTCTACGATTTGGGAACTCGTTTGAAAAATGACCAAAACCTTTACACTTAAAGAACTGTGGAATATCCTCGTCATCAGCCTCGTCAGCATCCCTGTTTTTAGGAGAGACGCGGTTGTGAGGTTTATCTGACGACCTAGGTTTGTCTCTTGAAAACCGTTTACTTCTCTTCAATAGAAGATCCCTAAACTGTATTGTGATCAAGGAGACTGATTTATCAAGATCTTCATCCGAAAAATCACCCTTAGACTGATCATCCTCAGAGACATAAACACTTTTACTTTTATCAAGTAACTTAGTGTTCTTCTGTAGCTTTAAAGGCAACATCCTTTCCGATTTTGGATGTATGCTTATGATCAAAGATCTTTAGCTTTCCAACCAATGTATTTCTGGAAAGATTATCAAGGTTATTTCCCTCAACGATGGCATGCTTCTTAGACTCGTATCTAGATGGCAGCGATCTCAGAATTTTCATCACAATGTCCTTTTCAGGAATAGTCTTACCCAATGCAAAATATGCATTAAAAATTTCAGACACTTTGTGATTAAACTCATCAAATGTATCTTCATCTTCCATATGAAGGTTCTCCCAATCGTAATTAAGGTTTTGAATCCTAGCTTCCTTTTCACTGGAGTTACCTTCAAATATGGTTTCTAAGATATCCCAAGCATCTTTAGAACTAGTGCAATTTAACACATGGTGCTGAAGATTTGGGGTGTATGATGCATTCAAACCGTCAGAATTTTGCTTTGCAGCAAGTATCTCGGCAGGATTATATTCACCAATATTCTTGGGAACGTTTACATTTCCAACAACCACAACGGGAGCATCATAGCCATTAACAACATATACCCATGATTAAAAATCACGTGCTTGAAGAAAAGCTCGCATAAAAATTTTCCACCATAAGTAATTAGAGCCATCAAAGACTGGTGGTACGTTAATAGAGATAACACCTCTGTCCATAGAGTCAGATCGCTACAAACACAGACTTATAAGGTCTTGAACGTGTTTGCCTGCTCTGATACCAATTGAAAAAGCGGGGGTCTAACAACACCACCCAATATTTCGCTTAGCAATCTGTATGGACAAACTCGAATATACTTTTAAGAGAATCAACAAGACTCAATCAATTAAAAGTATATCAACAAGTTTATATATCTCTCTCTCTCTTGATTTGATTTCCTCAAATAGAAACTGCGAGTACTAATCAAATACAAGGAATAACTTGGATGGTACCAAAGACCAATATCCAAGGATCAATCAATGACAATCAACAACCAAAGGTCGGATCACTCTAATTGATGATCTAACGCACAACCTGTATTATTTTAATTATAAAGATAAAACAATATAATGCAGAAAATGAAATAACACAGACACCAGAAATTTTGTTAACGAGGAAACCACAAATGCAGAAAAACCCCGGGACCTAGTCCAGATTGAACACACACTGTATTAAGCCACTACAGACACTAGCCTATTCCAAGCTAACTTCGGACTGGACTGTAGTTGAACCCCAATCAGTCTCCCACTGATCCAAGGTACAGTTGTACTCCCTACGCCTCTGATCCCAGCAGGATACTACGCACTTGATTCCCTTAGTTGATCTCACCCACAACTAAGAGTTGATACGACCCAAAATCGCAGCTTTGACGATAAATAAAATTTGTCTCACAAAGACAAGTCTATCAAAGGATCAATATGTCTCCGACTGAAAAATCCTGAAGTTTTTGTTCCATATTTTGATAATAATCAAGGTGAACAGGAACCAATTGATAATTCGGTCTTATATTCCCGAAGAACAGCCTAGATAAATCAATCACCTCACAACAATCTTAATCGTATGGTAGCGAAACAAGATGTTGCGGAATCACAAACAATGAGACGAAGATGTTTGTGACTACTTTTTATATCTTTCCTATCGGAGATATTAATCTCAAGCCAATCAATATGATTGTACTTGTACGATAGAAGATGCAAGATCAGATCACACAACTACGACAAAAGTAGTATCGGTCTGGCTTCACAATCCAATGAATTATTTTAGTCATTAACCTGGTTTTAGAAGAAGAAAACCAAAGGTTAAAGGAGAAACGACTCTAGCACGCAAACTAGTATCACACGTGAGGTGTGGGGATTAGTTTTGCAGAGTTGCTAGATGTCCCCTTATATAGTCTTTCAAATTAGGGTTTCGCCTTGGTCACAAAGCAAACAATATCCACCGTTAGATGAAAACCTGATTTAGATTCAAGCTAATATTTCTCAACCGCTAGATCGAAAACTTAGCTTGTTATACACAAATGAAATGCACGCTTCTGGGTTTGTTAACCGTACCCAAACGTGTACATTGTTGGTTCAACAATAGTTAACCAAAAGGTTAGCCATATGAGCATTTCATACCAACCATATTCTTCTTCACCATAATTAGTTCAAATGACTCAAATGAACTAGTTAGAGAGTTGTTCAATTGCAAGGAAATCTTAATACTACACAAGACACAATTGAAGCAAAGATGATTTGATTCACTCGAATCGGTTCATGAACTTTATTGCCACGGTTTGCAATTTGCATTCCTTAGTCTTTATAAGTTTAAGTTCATAAATCATCTTCAGATATATAACCTTCTTAAGTTCTCACACTAGGTTCGCGGATTTAAGAAACCGGGCAGAGTTTACAAACTCCAGCAGAAAACCTCGGCAAAGACTTTACGCCGGTTCACGGACTGGTACTCACGCAACAAGTTTGTCAACTCCAGCAGAATTTCTCGGGATGAGAAGTTCTGCAATTCGCGGACTTGGCAACAAGCCATTCTTCCTGTTTATATTGATCAACAAAGTTCGCAACTCAAGGGGTAAGACTTTTGCAGATATGTGTTTCCACAACAATACTTATGTCCATCATTGTTTATGTAATCTAAACTCTCACTCCAACCATTGAAACATTCTTAGAGGACGTTATACAGTTATTATACCATTTCTCGTCAAAGCAATTGAAACATATCATGACTTTCGTCACTAGGTAAAGATAAACATGGTCGAAGCGAGATGCCTACGAACACATATTTCGAGATATAGATAGGCGAGGTACACATATTTTGAGTGACAGATAAGTCCAAGTCTTCACATACCTTTTTGTCAAAAAGTTTCACCGGTTCCTTGAGTAATTCTTCTTCTTGTATGATGAATCGCCATGAAGTGCTTGAGCTCAACTACACTTTCTATCCTAGTCCGAGACTTAGTTATAGTAGACTAGAAATCAAGAGTCATAATTTTGATCACTAACATTGACAAAAATGCTTGAGATAGAAACGCATGCGAGGTCGACCGATCAATGCTCTAACATAAATACTTAGACATATTGAGTTTTGGTCCACAAAAAAAGGCAAGACCTTGAGATTCAAACAGAAAAAGAAAAACAACTTTAAATGGAAAGCGCCTAGCATGGGAAAACTGAAGTTTAATCTTGATGCTACTTGGATTTCTGAATGTTTACCATATAATTATGCTTTTATTGTGAGAAGTGAAACATGAGATTGTGAAGGAGGAAAGGCAGGATTTACAGCAGGCCTCAACCCACAAGAAGCAGAAGCTATAGGAGTATGGAAAACAACAGCTTGGGCCAATGAGAAGCAGATAAAGAACTTCAGTATTGAGGGTGATTGTGAAAGTATTTTCAACTACATTAATGGTCAGAATGCAAAAATTTCTTGGAGAGCTAAAGCTTATATGCAAGAAGCTCATAGATTGGCACACCTTGCAACAACTTTTTGGGTTTTGTCTTCGTACCTAGAATAGGAAATCAAGTGGCTGATAGTATAGCCAAATTTGCTAGAAATATAACCAAATCCTTTGAATGGGAAAAGATCCCACCTATTTGTAGTAAAAAACAACTTTTAGTAGATAAATCTAATATTGGGAGTCCCATAAACCCCATATTAGATGGCTCTACTTCTCTTGTAACCTTGACTCAGGTAGAGTCCTAGTTTTTCAATGAAATACCTTATTTACAAAAAAAGAAAAAAAATCGGATGTAGAGTTTGTTGTTCTCCTATCAAAGGAATATTTCCATCTCTTAAAGAGTTTTAACTGAAATAAACAGTCTTAAATAATATTGCAGGTGGTCCAAGAAACACTACTAGTTGAGCCGCTAAGGACATTGAATCCCTTTTGAGATGGATCACTTTCCCCAAGCATGGTTGTACCCTTTGCTTATTCTTCATCTAGTGCAGTTTTTAAGATGCGATTTTCTTTATTAAGATTCTCTGTAAAATTACGATACATGAGTCCAACTCCTACGACAATTGTTGCTCTAACAAAGGAAGCATTAGCAATTTATTTTTTTCAAAAAAAAATAATATGCTTTACTTATTTTTTCATGTCATTCTTCAATTTTAAAACATCACACATCATTGGAGATGGTTGAAGCAAGCTTTGTAGTTGAATCCAATCTATTGAAAAACATAGAAAGGTTGCGGAAGATCAAAACTAATTGATCCAAATAGTCATACAATTTAGGCATTTCCAAGATATGTTCCAAATTCCAATGTAAGATAGCTTGGAATATACAACTTAAATTGCCAGTGTTATTGACGCTCAATATACATGACAATTTTGGGGCGTCTAATCAGAGTGACGCTCCTCTTATGACTGTCTATCTTGTGGTTTAAGGTGGAGCAACAAGTTTCTTAATATTTTAGAACCCTAACTATGGACTTTATCTTCTATGATTTATTCTTGACGTTGAGGTGATAACCAATTTAGAACTCGAAAAATATTCACCACATGACTTGCTTTAAATATATTTAATAAGGTAAATTTTTCTATGAGTTTGTATATGATGTGTGCTTGTAGATCCGATTACCATACAACACTCAATCCAAACTTAAATTATTAGCGCATATCATACTTATTTAATTCTTGTTTTCTTTTTTCATAACATATGAAAAAATTGTTAGATGATTTGGGTTCAAGTATTTGAAGAACTAACATGAATTTCATCCAATTAGTCTTTACTAAATGACTAGTTATAGGGAAAATTACTTTTGTTTTATAAGAACTCCTCTTTATCAAAAGAAGAAAATCATTCAAAATGGTTGGATTTAGTTCCTAACACCATTCTTTGCTTCTACTATCCATTCATGAATTTGGTATGATCTTCACGGTATCTCGATCCTTTTCTTCTCTATTTTCATTGTAATTGGTTTTTGAGTTTCTTGTTTTCTGATATACATATTATTGAAAACTATCACGTAAACAATTTTCGATATGAATGAGTTTATTAGTTTATTATATATATAATGAAAAAAACTTATTAACTCGTTGTTGATGGTGGTTTTTAGCTTAGGGTTAAAATTGTAAAACCATACAACTGACATGACGTCACTATGACCATTAACACATTTATTGAATCGATCAGCATGCCTACATAAGAATTACCAGGGTACCTTTTTTTTATGTGTCATGTTCCACGGCAGAACCCTTAACATTGACCGACATCATCTATGCCAAACCCTAATTCTCATGCTACCGCACCAAGGCATGCCAACCATGCCAGCCGCACCACTGTGCCAATGGAAAACCATGCCAGCCACATCTCCGCGCCAAGGCATGCCAACCATGCCATCAGCACCACTGTGCCAATGGAAAACCATGCCAGCCACATCTCCGCGCCAAGGCATGCCAACCATGCCAGCCGCACCACTGTGCCAATGGAAAACGGTGCCAGCCACATCTCCGCGCCAAGGCATGCCAACCATGCGAGCCGTACCACTATGACAATGGAAACCCATGTCAGCCACATCTTCGTGCCAAGGCATGCCAACCATGCCAGCCGCACCAATGTGCCAATGACAAACCATGCCAGCCACGTCTACCGCGCCAAGGCATGCCAACCATGCTAGCCACGTCTACCGCTCCAATGGCATGCCAAACCCTTATCCCCACCAGGCCAAGCCAACCGCACCTTGCCTTGGCCCCAACCATGCTAGCCGCACCATGCGCCAATGTCATGCCAAACCCTTGGCCCCACCATGCCAAGCCAACCGCACCTTCCCTTGGCCCCACCATGCCAAGCCGCCCGTACCAAACCCTAAGCCCCATTATGCCAAGCCATTCGCGCCAATGGCCTTGGACCCACCATGCCGGCATTCCCTATGCAGCTACCAGAACGAAGGCGTGCGACGATCAACGACCACCATTCCATCCTAGATGCAAATCCTAGCCGTCCAAGGTCGCCAAACAATGCATGGTAACCTTTGGCCCAAAACCCTAGTTTTGGCCACGCCAAGGAATTTCATGCCACATGTGCCAATGGCATGCCAACCACCTTGTCGTGCCATACCATGCCGGCCTTCCCCATGCGGCTACCAAAACGAAGGCGTGCGACGATCAACGTCCACCCTTCCATCCTAAATGCAAATCCTAGCCATCCAAGGTCGCCAAAAAACGCATGGTAACCTTTGGCCCAAAGCCCTAGTTTTGGCCACGCCAAACCACGCCAAGGCATGCCATGCCACATGTGCCAATGGCATGCCAACCACCTTGCCCTTCCATACCATGTTGGATTTCCTTATGCAGGCATTCTTATGCCAAAACGAAGGCCTGCAACAATCAACGACCACTTTTTCATCTAAGATGCAGATCTTAGCCGTCCAGGGTTACCAGCTAACACATGGCAACCTTTGGCCCTAGTTTGGTCGCGCCTAAACAAAGCCAAAACCCTAACTTTTGGCCGCGCCTAAACTGGGCCATATTAAAGCCATACTGATCATACTTTCATGCCACTGTCTACCAAACGAAAGGTTGCAATAATCAACGGATACCTTCCTCTTAAGATGCAAAATCTCGACCGTTGAAGGTCACCACCGAGCCGGAAAGTCTCCCAAGCTCAACTTTCCAGACAACAACAACATGCTACATGTTTTCCACGAAAACACTCGAGACATCAACACATGTCACAAACTGGGGGATGCTCGTTGGGTATTGGTTTGGCGGTTTACAGCTTGCTGCGTACACTACGCTCGTTATAAGAGAGTGTCATAAGAATGAGGCGGTTAGTAAATACAGGGAGTAATGGTGAAACGCTTTCTTTTATGGAACATCAATTCCAAGCGTTACCGGTTACCACCTCCTCCCATTTACTCACCCGTTTTCCATTTCTTAATGAGACCAGACTACGTTTCACTTCGACTTGTATAAATAGGCATTACTTATTTCCACCGAATGACAAGTTCAGGTCAGGAGGATACAACACTCAGGAAACATTTTCTAGCTTTCCATCTGTTAGATTCCCACCTGTTAGCTTCCCACTTTCTGATACAAGTCGTGAAACAACCACTCTTCCAGAATCAACTATTCAGGTCTCAACACTTTCTTTGCTTCCCTCCCCAAAGCCAACCTTTCTCCTTCAATTTGTGAACGAAGCAAGTCTGGAACGACCATTTCTTGGTTTAGGCCGGATTTGTACAGTTTAATCTCTCGAATCTAAAGTACTCCCTTGCAGTACATTGTTTAGGGTTTAAATTCGTTTCTCACCCACACACCTGAAATTACCAAAATCAGCAGAAACCGTTTTCACCCTCAAACAATTGGCGACCACAGTGGGAGATTGATCTTTCGGTTACAATGTCAATTTTCGACCATCGATCTCATGCTTCGACCCAGACATCAAGGCGGTAAAAGCAGGCGATCCGCTCAGGTATCGACGACTCAGTTACCAGACGACCCGATTATCAGTCTTGACATGGCAAGGGATGACTGGGGACTGCCTAGAGGTTAAAAGTGAACGATCCAACCAGCGATCGAAGACTCCATTATTAGATGAGACGACTTGGGACTTTCCACAATCATGGCGGTGCCCCCGTAAAACTCGGTCTTACACCCGGAAGATTCTCTTTTCATCAGGAGACCTGAAAAACCGAGTAAGTCTTACCTAGAAAAAATACATGGTTTTCTATTTCAAGTTTTCACGGGAATGATAAAACCGATAGCCATGTTATGTTTCACCCCATGTCATCTACCGACACGCAACATTCACGGTTCCATGGTTTTCCTGGGATGTTTGCGTCACTTGCAATCGTAACCAAGACAACATCATTCCCAAAACAATCCATTCCAAAATAATTCATTCCAAAAGAATAACCCAAAACCCTCAAGGTAACATTTTTCTATCAAACCAAAAATTCAGGAAATCAAAACCATAAACTAGGCGTTTCATTTGCCTTTCAAAAAAAACACCTAAAAATAAGAAGTTCAGAAGACAGAAGTACATTCAAGGAAAGTTTTTAAACAATGGCTTCCTCTTCTTAGCAAGATCCTCCTTCGTGCTTTGGAGAGCCGCCCTCTTCAACTTCAGCTTCCTGGAAAATTTTTCGACTTCCGCTTCCTGCTTCTTCACCATATCCGCCGAAGGACCTTCGAATGTTTTGACCAGCAACTTTTCAATCTCATAGAAACCTTCAATGAACCAAGGAACATTGAAATCGAAGTTTACACACATGTCACGATGGAACCTCCAGCTCGATATTACATCCTCAGAAACAGTATTACCGGTCACGTTGCACATGTCGTCAATCGAAGACAAAGCTTCCTCCACACGCTTAACCAACGCAAATCGACTAGTAACCTTCTTGGTCGTGGAGATATGTCCGTAGATTTCCCATATCTTGGTGTATAGCGCCGCATGTTTGGCTGGCACGCTAAATCCCCCGATCAACACATGATCCGGATAAGGAACCGGGTATGGAGGGTTGAAAGTGGCGCCCACGTCTACATCAGCAACCGATAAGGGATTCCTAACGACAATTGCACTTGAGGCCACTGGAGTACTCTCCATTTTCTGAGTCACAACGACGTTTTCATCTCGATCAACATCCATTCCAAGGTCGCCTGGTGCGGCTGCCACAATTGGAGACAAAGCTGTATCACCACCAGTCTCCGTCTCAGGGCCATCTTCAGAAACGACTGGCTAGAGGAAGATTCAGCACTGCTGTCGGAAGAACTACTCTCGCCATTACTGAAATCTGAGCTTTCATCCTTCCCGGGTTCCCCATCGCCACGGATAGGCTCAGCACCGCCACCCTCCATCTCGAGAAGCGATGTTTTCTGACTACTTGCAAGTTTGGTAAAGGCGTTCACGCTGCTGAGACCCTAGGCAAGATACAAATACGGATACTCTGGAAATAAACAAGGATATACATGATCCAACTAAAGTCAAGAGGAAAATCACACGTACCCACATATTGGGCGAACTGAAAGTCGGTAGGGATGTCGAAACTGACTAGGAACCATCTGCGCGACTTTTAGATCTTCGCTCCTTTACTTGGGGACTATATGCATTCGAGCTAACGGATTTTCGCTTGGGAGAAGAAGGATCCCTCAGCAGTGGATGCTCCGCTAAAACCACAGGAGAAGGCTTACCGCGATAGTTTTCTACCACATCATTCACGAATCCATGGAAAACGAGAAAATCATCCTACCAAAATATGTTATATTTGGAGGTTGTTGATGGATTTAGTTCCGCAAGAAGGAAAGGGAGACTTTTACATGATACAAGAACAGTAACATCGATAACAGTTGGCAACGAGACTTTTGGAACAACCGGCTGACGAACAAGTGGGGACCCCTTGGTCAAAACCCATATGCAGAGCCGCCCTATCGATATTGTAAGAGACTGCTTTGCAAGATCCTCGAAAGAAAGACGGCACATAACCGGGCGTGCATCTTCGCATGAACACCATCTCTCCAACACTCATATACTCTTTATCAGAAGACAAATACATGCTCGGAGCAGGACCAAAGGTACTGATCTAAGTTATAGACGCATGCACCAGAGCTCATGGACGAAAATTGACCGTGTGCGAGTTGTCAAGGAGTCCAACTAAGTTCGAACCAATCTTTGGGCGCCCATTCGACCAGCGCAGTATCCTAGAGCCATCCCAAGACTCGGGAAGTACGTCCAATAATTTTGGAGCATACCTTTCAAAGTGCTCCCACAGCCACGCTTGGAGAAAGACGGCATGAATATACGAATCCACTTTCATGTAACCATTTGAAGCGCACTTGTCCGCGACCAGCTGATCCAAGTATGTGTACAGAGAACCAAAAAATAAGCCGCTAATAGGGAGAACGACACCTTTTTCCAATTTTATGGCAAACTTGATAAGTTCCTGTCTTATCTCCTTCTTACCCGAGTCGTCATCGAAAATATCTCTAGATAACCAAAGAGCCAAGAACGCCACGACATGGAGCGTACTATTCTTCTGATTCGGCTCCAAATCGTCGGGAAACCACTGAGACACCCACCAGCCATAGAAGCACCTCGTCTCGTTTTCTTTCCAAATGAATCATTTTGATTTCGCAACCAGAGCGACGCACATTTCTTCTTCATCTGCAGACAATTTGACATCGAGGTTTCCTATTACAGGAAGGTTAAGCAACACGGACACGCTCTCTAAGGAGATAGTCATTTCACCCCACCTGCATATGGCCGTGTGAGTGTCTGGACACCATCTGGAAATAAAAGCAACCAAGCCTGGAATATCTTTCCTAATTTGAAGCACTGCGGAAGCCGCGACAGCATCAATGATCTGCGCCTTGGTCAAACTGGCTTTTACACATTCCTGGCTCATCATGAATCGCATCCATTTCTCAAAGGGACGCAACGGACTCACAGAGATTTTAAAGTCAATAGGAGAAGCATTATACTCTTTCCTCTAAAGACAAAACCTTATCACACCTCCTGGTCGAACCGACCGGGCCTCCCCTTCACTTTCCGGACCAGTCAGAAGAATCGACACATACTTGGGATGATTTCTCCTAATCGTGGCGGATGTTGTAAAGAACCCATAATCTATGTTTGGCTTGGAATTTCCAACATCTTTCGGTACGGCATAACTTTTCTCAAATGACATCCTAACGACAATTCTCTCACGCTACTTCCACCTTCGAACTAACTACAATGGAACAATACGAAGAGAAATTATTTACGGAAAGTGCATGGAAATTATTTTATCATACACATGTAATCCATCCTAGAAGCAATCCAATTTGTTTCAAAGTCATAATGCGCATAGGCAAAGAAATGGGGACTGACATACCCTGCATCACCACCTCATGCCAAGACCGTACCCCGCAGCGGGAAATTTGCGCCCGGCCGAGGAGGCGCGCCCCACCACGGGAACCATACACACGGTCACACCAGGAAAAAAGAGTAAACCCTAGAAGCTAGGTTTACACGGGAAGGGAATGACAATTACCAACTCATGCATGCCTACTTTGCACAGTAATTGAGGCGGCCAACATCACTACGGTATCCACGCATAAATGTTACTACAAGTTCGTGCAAAGCATACCTACGGCTAGGATTCATACCAACGCATAAGGACAACATTTCTACAAGTTCATGAAAAGGTACGCCTACATCTAGGGTTTGCACTAACACAAAAAAAACAACAAGAAAAGCAAGTTAAAGAGGAAGTGTTGGAAGACATACCTGGGATTCGCTCGTCTGCTTTACTGTTACCACACGGCCAGAATAAAAAAAAATATAGGTGTGAAGTAAAAGGAGAGGCCGGCCCTCCTTTTATAGGAGTGATACTTGGAAGTTTGAATAGGCAAAGGACTTCCTAATTTGACTCAAGTAAAGAAAAGAGGCAACCGGGCACGCAAAGACCAATCACCATGCCAAGACCGTCCGCGCCATTGCATTGGCCCCACCACGCCAAGCCGTCCTCCATGCTTGCCTCGCCAGGACCGCGTCATGCCTTGGACCCACATGCCAAGCCGTCCGCGCATGCTTTGCCTCACCAAACTGCGCCATTTCCTTGGCCCCACCATGCCAAGCCGCCCGCGCCATGAGTTGCTGCACCAACACCGACAACTCGCCAAGCCAGCGTCACGATGTTCCCTAACCCAGCCAAGGTGATGCATAGCCAGACTAAGCCGACGATCCTCATCTCACCACTTCACGGTATACACCATGAATAGAATCTACACAAGGCCGTCAAACACGAGGATCATGGACTCTCCTTACCTATCGAAAAAGGTTAGTCGGACCTTCCTGACCATCTTTCCACGACTTTTCGTTTCGATTTTTGTCCTTGCCTGTCACTATCTTATGCTTACCTCGTAATAATGCTCCTGTTCCGAGCTAAGCAGGGGACTTAATGTTGATGGTGGTTTTTAGCTTAGGGTTAAAATCGTAAAACCGTACAACTGACATGACGTCACTATGACCATTAGAAAATTTATTGAATCGATCAGCATGCCTACATAAGAATTACCAGGGTACCTTTTTTTTATGTGTCATGTTCCACGGCAGAACCCTTAACATTGACCGACATCATCTATGCCAAACCCTAATTCTCATGCTACCGCGCCAAGGCATGCTAACCATTCCAGCCGCACCACTGTGCCAATGGCAAACCATGCCATCCACATATCCGCGCCAAGGCATGCCAACCATGCCAGCCACATCTCTGCGCCAAGTCATGCCAACCATGCCAGCCGCACCACTGTGCCAATGGCAAACCATGCCAACCACATATCCGCACCAAGGAATGCCAACCATGCCAGCCGCACCACTGTGCCAATGACAAACCATGCCAGCCACATCTCCGCGCCAAGGCATGCCAACCATTCCAGCCACGTCTACCGCGCCAAGGCATGCCAACCATGGTAGCCTCGCCATGCGCCAATGGCATGCCAAACCCTTGGCCCCACCATGCCAAGCCAACCGCGCCTTGCCTTTGCCCCAATCATGCTAGCCGCACCATGCGCCAATGGCATGCCAAACCCTTGGCCCCACCATGCCAAGACAACCGCGCCTTGGCCCCAACAATGCTAGCCGTACCATGCGCCAATGGCATGCCAAACCCTTGGCCCCACCATGCCAAGACAACCGCACCTTTCCTTGTCCCCACCATGCCAAGCCGTCCGTACCAAACCCTAGGCCCCACTATGCCAACCCATCCGCACCATTGGCCTTGGCACCACCATTCCGGCCTTCCCTATGCGGCTACCAAAACGAAGGCGTGCGACGATCAACGACCACCCTTTCATCTTAGATGCAAATCCTAGCCTTCCAAGGTCTCCAAACAACGCATGGTAACCTTTGGCCCAAAACCCTAGTTTTGGCCACGCCAAACCGCGCCAAGGCATGCCATGCCACATGTGCCAATGGCATGCCAACCACCTTGTCGCGCCATACCATGCCGGCCTTTCCCATGCGGCTACCAAAACGAAGGCGTGCGACGATCAACGACCACCCTTCCATCCTAGATGCAAATCCTAGCCGTCCAAGGTCACCAAAAAACGCATGGTAACCTTTGGCCCAAAACCCTAGTTTTGGCCACGCCAAACCGCGCCAAGGCATGTCATGCCACATGTGCCAATGGCATGCCAACCACCTTGCCGCGCCATACCATGCCCGCCTTCCCCATGCGACTACCAAAACGAAGGCGTGCAACGATCAACGGTCACCCTTCCATCCTAGATGCAAATCCTAGCCGTCCAAGGTCGCCAAACAACGCATGGTAACCTTTGGCCCAAAACCCTAGTTTTGGGCACGCCAAACCACGCCAAGGCATGGCATGCCAACCACCTTGTCGCGCCATACCATTCCGGCCTTCCCTATGCGGCTACCAAAACGAAGGCATGCGACGATCAACGGCCACTCTTCCATCCCGGATGCAAATCCTAGCCGTCCAAGGTCGCCAAAACCCTAGTTTTGGCCACGCCAAACCGCGCCAAGGCATGTCATGACACATGTGCCAATGGCATGCCAACAACCTTGTCGCGCCATACCATGCCGACCTTCCCCATGCGGCTACCAAAACGAAGGCGTGCGACGATCAACGACCACCCTTCCATCCTAGATGCAAATCTTATCCGTTTCAAGGTCGCCAAACAACGCATGGTAACCTTTGGCCCAAAACCCTAGTTTAGGCCACGCCAAACCGCGCCAAGGTATGCCATGCCACATGTGCCAATGACATGCCAACCACCTTGTCGCGCCATACCATGCCGGCCTTCCCTATGCGGCTACCAAAACGAAGGCCTGCAACAATCAACGGCCAATTTTTCATCTAAGACGCAGATCTTAGCTGTCCAAGGTTACCAGCTAACACATGAAAACCTTTGACCCTAGTTTGGTCGCGCCTAAACAAATCCAAAAACCTAACTTTTGGCCGCGCTTAAACTAGGCCATATTAAATCCATATTGATCATAATTTCATGCCACCGGATACCAAACGAAAGGTTGCAATAATCAACGGCTACCTTCCTCTTAAGATGCAAAATCTCGACCGTTGAAGGTCACCACCGAGACGGCAAGTCTCCCAAGCTCAACTTGCCAGAAAACAACAACATGCTACATGTTTTCCACAAAAACACTCGAGACATCAACAGATGTCAGAAACTGGGGGATGCTCATTGGGTATTGGTTTGGCGGTTTACAGCGTGCGTCGTACACTACGCTCGTTATAAGAAAGTGTCATAAGGATGAGGCGGTTAGTAAATACAGGGAGTAATAGTGAAACGCTTTCTTTTATGGAACATCAATTCCAAGCATCACCGGTTACCACATCCTCCCATTTACTCACCCGTTTTCCATTTCTTAATGAGACCAGAGTACGTTTCACTTCGACTTGTATAAATAGGAATTACCTATTTCCACCGAACGACAAGTTCAGGTCAGGAGGATACAACACTCAGAAAACATTTGCTAGCTTTCCATCTGTTAGCTTCCCACTTTCTGATACAAGTCGTGAAACAACCACTCTTCCAGAATCAACTATTCTGGTCTCAACACTTTCTTCGCTTCCCTCCCCAAAACCAACCCTTCTCCTTCACTTTGTGACCGAAGCAAGTCTGGAATGGCCATTTCTTGGTTTAGGCCGGATTTGTACATATTGATCTCTCGAATCTAAAGTACTCCCTTGCAGTACATTGTTTAGGGTTTAAATTCGTTTCTCACCCACACACTCGAAATTACCAAAATCAGCAGAAACCGTTTTCACCCTCAAACACTCGTAAAAAAGATTTTTAAAAAAATGTAAAAGAATTTTGCGTTGCGTTTTGGTGCAGATCTTTTGTCTCGTATTTTACATGACTCGAACACCTAGGGACCACACTCTATCGTGTTTATATTCAACCAAACCATGGTCAAGTTTCATAATATCTTTCAAATGTAATAATATAAAACATACGAATAAGAAGAATGAATAAATTTTATAATGTATGCCTTGACTGCGAAGACGATTCCTCCGTGAACAAATTTCACCCTTTGGGATGGGATAAGCTAACCAACGCCACATTATAATACAGGCTATGGACTCGGAGCAGCGATCATAACAAGTTAAGCGCTAATTATATATGAAGTGGGTCTGGAACATCCATGAGAAACTGGAATCAACCTACGCTATCCTATGCAACGAAAAATATATTAAACAACAACCTATATTTCCAGGAACTCCAGCCAACCCCGTCACTCCCTGAGATAAAATAAGCTGACCAACGGCAAATCAGAGGGTGGGCTAGGAATCCAAAGAAGGCATGACCGTAACAAAACTTTAATTATGAAGCAGGTTTGAAACATCCATGAGAAAATGGAATCAATATAATCTAACCTCTACAGCGAAAAATATCTTAAATAATAACGTCCATTTGCAGGAACTCCAACTACCCCGTCATCAACCAGTCAATGTAGGCAAGTAGTATCCCACATTCCTACAGTCAAACACCATCTTTTCCACAAAATCAAAGATGGACTAATAACCTCCATTCAAGAAAATTGGATCCCGCAATTCGCTAATACACTGGACGTGGAGAATCTATAACCCATCCAGACGGTCACCGACCTCATTGATCCATTCACTCACACCTGGAACCACGATAAGCTAAACCTCCTTACACCACCACCACCACTTCGCGTACACATAATCCAACGAATCGTGAATATCCACCTTCCCAAAACAACCCCTATGATATAATCATTTGGCTTTTCACAAAATCTGGAAAAGTACACCATACAATTGCTTAATCAGCTCCTCGGGTCACTCATACCAAAACCTATTACCAACAACTAAGTTTCTCTGGACACTTCCATATCCTCTAAAAGTATAGTTTTTCTTGTGGAAAAAACCAACAAGGGCCTCGCGATCTTTGGCATTCTAAACTATGTTCACCTTACTGATACCAACATCTGCGCGCGCGCAATGCAATTATGATCTGGAAACTACTGGTCACGTTCTCCTCCATTGTCAAATGGCTGCATCCACATGGAACATACTCATCACTAGACTTCCTACACATTCAAGTACCGCCTAAAATATCCCCAACCTTCTAACCCAGGTGACAATCTCACAAATATTACAAAAGTCACATCACTCTATAAACATTGCCTTCTGTTTCCTTTTCTGGTACTTATGATAGATATGGACGATTTTATTTATCTCCAAAAGTAACCAAATACATGTAACATAGCACGTAGGATCTCAGACTTTAACATGAATTCTCTTGGGCACATGAAAACCTCGCTACTGTGTTACTTGGAATGCCAGCTCCCATAAACCCGAAATGGTACACGAACATCTACAACAATCTTAATAAGCTAGGTCAAACCTAATATATATTGGATCAAGATCAACACAGAAGGGGCAGTGTGAGGACAACGCGGAATAGCCGAATCAGATTATATTTGCAGGGATGCGTCTGCTGACACCCTGTTAGTGGTAGCATAACTACTATGAATTGAAAAAGCGGGGGTCTAACAACCTCACCCAACATTTCATTTAGGAAATCTGTATGGAGAAACTCAAATATAATCCAAGAGAATCAACAAGACATTCAAATTCAATCAATGGAAATATATCCAAGAGTTGTATCTCAATTTCTCAAATCAATCTGCAATCGAACAGATTGAAATCTGTGAGCTGGATTAATATGAGAAATAACTTGGATGGTACCAAAGACCAATATCCAAGTGTCAATCAAAGGATGGATTATCTAATTGATTGAACTACACACAACCTGTGATATTTCAATTATATAAACAAATAAAATATGCAAAAGAAATAACATAGACACCGGAAGATTTGTTAACGAAGAAACCGCAAATGCAGAAAAACCCTGGGACCTAGTCCAGATTTGAAAACCACACTGTATTAAGCCGCTACAGACACTAGCCTACTAGAAACTAACTTCGGTCTAGACTGTAGTTGAACCCCAATCAATCTCACACTGATCCAAGGTACAGTTACGCTCCTTACGTCTATGATCCCAATAGGATACTACACACTTGATTCCCTTAGCTGATCTCACCCACAACTAAGAGTTGCTACGATCCAAAGTCGAAGACTTGATAAACCAATCTATCTCACAAAGAAAAGTCTATTGAACATATAAATCTGTCTCCCACATAAATACCTATGAGTTTTGTTCCGTCTTTTGATAAATCTAGGTGAACAGGAACCAATTGATACACCGGATTTATATTCCCGAAGCATAACCTAGTAATATCAATCACCTCACAATAATCTTAATCATATGGTAGCGAAACAAGATATTGTGGAATCACAAACGATGAGACGAAGATGTTTGTGACTACTTTTTATCTTGCCTATCAGAGATTAAATCTCGAGCAAATCTTAAAGAAGATAGTACTCAATCACGATAGAAAACAACAAGATCAGAACACGTAACTACAGCGAAAATAGTTGGTTCTGGCTTCACAATGAAGTCTTCAAGTCGTTAACCTACGGGGTTTTGGAAAAAACCTAAGGTTAAAGGAGAATCGACTCTAGTCGCAACTAGTAACACACATGAGGTGTGGGGATTAGGTTTCCTAGTTTCTAGAGTTCTCCCTTATATAGTATTTAAATCAGGGTTTGCAATCAATGTTACCTTTATAACAAAGCATTCAATATTTACCGTTAGATGAAACAATCAATGTTACCCTGATTAGACTCAAGCTAATATCTATCAAACGTTAGATCGAACTTAGCTTGTTACACACAAATGAAAAGTGACTTCATTTAGATATGAGTAACCGTACCTAAACGTGTACACATAGTTGGCTAAACAATAGTTAACCGAAGTTAGACATATGAATACTTTCATATCAACCTTATTCATCTTAACCATAACTAGTTCAAACGACTCAACTGAAACTAGTTCTAGAGTTTTTCAATTTTTTTTATATTCTCATAGAAGTATACAAGACACAATTGAAGCAAAATCGATTTGGATTCGCTCGAATCAATTGTTCATTATAGCCACGGTTTGCAAAAGATTGCATTCTTCAATATATAAATGTATTAGTTCATGAACAACCCGATTTTAGAACATAACCTACTCAAGTATGTAAACGGGTACCCATACCTAAGTGGCCGGACTTAGATGGGGTTCGCCGGTATGCGAACGGGTACGAAAACCTCCAAACCCAATTGAATTTCCGGACATGAACTTTACGCCAGTATGCATACGGGTATGTATACTAAGTTCCCGGACTTTCATTAAACCAACCAGTGCGCATACGGGTATCATACTATGTGAAAAAACGGGGATACAATAGCCACACCAAATATTTCGGTTAGCAATCTGTATGGACTAACTCCAATATACTTTCAAGATAATCAACTAGACTCAATCTTAATAAAGTATATCAAAGAGTTATATATCTCTTTCTCGATTCAATTCTTACTCCAGCAAATAGAAATCTGCGAGTCTAATTAAATACAAGACAAATCACTTGAACAGTAACAAATACCAATGTTCAAGTGTCAATCAATGTAAATCAACAACCAAAAGTTGGATATTCTAATTGATTGATTTAACGCACAACCTGTGATATTTGAATTATATAACAAAATATAATGTGGAAAAGAAATAACACATACACCAGAATTTTGTTAATGAGGAAACCGCAAATCCAGAAAAACCCCGGGACCTAGTCCAGATTGAACACACACTGTATTAAACCGCTACAGACACTAGCCTACTACAAACTAACTTCGGTATGGACTGTAGTTGAACCCCAATTAATCTCACACTGATCCAAGGTACAATTGCGCTCCTTACGTCTCTGATCCCAGCAGGATACTACGCACTTGATTCCCTTAGCTGATCTCACCCACAACTAAGATTTGATACGACCCAAAGTCGAAGACTTTAATAAACAAATCTGTATCACACAGAAAAGCTTGCGGTAATAGATAAATCTGTCTCCCAGAGAAATACCTACGAGTTTTGTTCTTTCTTTTGATAAATCAAGGTGAACATGAACCAATTGATAACCCGGACTTATATTATCGAAGAACAACCTAGAATTATCAATCACCTCACAATAATCTTAATCGATGCAACGAAAGAAGATATTGTGGAATCACAAACAATGAGACGAAGATGTTTGCGATTACTTTTATATCTTTCCTATTGGAGATATCAATCTCAAGCCAAGCTTTACTATTGTACTCGTACGATAGAATATGCAAGATCAGATTACACAACTACGAGAAAGTAGTATCGGTCTGGCTTCACAATCCCAATGAAGTCTTTAAGTCGTTAACCTGGTTTACAAGAAGAAACATAAGGTTAAAGGAGAATCGACTCTAGCTAATAAAACTAGTATCACACATAAGGTGTGGGGATTAGGTTTCCCAGTTGCTAGAGTTCTCCCTTGTATAGTCTTTCAAATCAGAGTTTGCAATCAATGTTAGCTTAGTAACAAAGCATTCAATATTCACCGTTAGATGAAAACCTGATTAGATTCAGGCTAATATTTTTCAACCGTTAGATCGAAAACCTAGCTTGTTACACACAAATAAAATGTATGATTTTAGGTTTGTGTAACCGTACCCAAACATGTACATTTATTGGTTCAACAATAGTTAACCAAATGGTTAGCCATATGATCACTTTCATATTAACCATATTCTTCTTTACCATAACTAGTTCAAATGACTCAAATGAAATAGTTAGAGATTTTTTCAATTGATTAGATCTTATAGAAGTATACAAGACACAATAGAAGCAAAAACGATTTGATTCACTCGAATCGATTCATGAACTTTATAGTCTTTTTTTTTTTTTTTTTTTTGTTGAATCAATCTTTTTATCATTTATTGACAAACTAAAAGGATACAAAAGTTAAATAAACAATAGACAAAGTAGAAAAATTACAAAAGAAAGGAATCTTAAGAATCAATTTTAAGGTGACTAAGAATTTGGTTTTCATAGTTATTATTCCACCTGACCCCTTTTATTCTGACCCCATGATCTTGAACATCTTCATGACCCTGTGCTTGAAACCATGAATATAACATCACCTCCTTCAAGAAAAAACTCGTTTCTTTGAAACCATAACTCCTTAATGACAGTACAAGCAGAGATTATCCTACTTCATTCAATGATAGGACTGTGCTGTTTTGCTGCAGAAAAAACTTCTGAAAAAGAGTATGGCCTGGGAAATTGAAACATATTGCCAAGCCAATTCCAAAACTGTACACTGAATTCAAAAGCCACAGTGTGTGCTCCATAAATCCTGCTCTGATTGCAGATACAACATCGAAGGCATTTCATATCCTTGTTTCTTTTCATGTCATCATTCACATAAACTCCTTGTAGAAGCTTCCAAATGTTGCTGGCAATAGTTGGGTGCAAAGATTTCCTCCATATATGAAGACCAATCAACCTTGTCTTCCTTGTGTCTTATTTTCTCCACTGCCTTGCATTAAACATTCCACTACTATGTAGGTTCCATATTATGGAATCACTTCCACTGTGAATCTGAGGCAAATTATCAATCTGTAACAAGTGCTGCAACCGAGGATGTATATTCCATTGGTTATTACTGATTAAGTTCTGAACTTTCAATTGCATATTGTTATGAATAAAATCAGTATAACCAATTTAATTAATTAGTGGGGATGGTCCATACCAGTTATCAAACCAGACTGAGATGCTAGCACCATTTTCAATCTTCCAAGAGATGTCTTCTTGTAAAGTAAGCCAAGCCCATTGCAAACCTTCTCTTACTGATGATAATTTCCATTTTGAAAATCATATACCATATTTATCTTTGAACTTAGCTGTAAAAAACAGAGCCCATTCATCTGATGAGTATACCAATTTCCACATCATTTTCATCAGCAAAATTTTGTTAAGAACTTCTAGCCTTCTAATACCCAAGCCACCTTCACTATATGGCACACAGATCTTCTTCCAAGATAAAGTTTTGTACTTTCTAACCTCTCCATCACATGACCATAGAAAGTTCCTTATTAGTTTTTTACATATCTTAATAACTGAAGATGGCCATTTATAAACTGCCATATTGTAAAGAAGGTAGCTGCACAAAACTGTTTTAACAAGAATCAGTCTATCATGAAAAGATAATAATCTTCATTTCCAAGCTGCAAGTTTGATCTGAAGCATAAGAACCATTGGCCAGACCATTTCAGTAGTTACTCTTCCTGGAGCTAGAATGATACCAAGATACTTATCAGGAAAATTAGATATATCCATACCAATTATGCTGCTAATTTGTTGCTTTCTGGTTGAATTAGTACCATCAAAAAAAACACTTGCTTTTGGCTTTGTTAATCATCTGGCCAGCTATGTGTTGTATTTTTCAATCAGCTTGAATAGACAAAGCAAAGTCTTCTTAGCTCCATTACAGAATAAGAAAACATCATCAGCAAAAAATAAGTGTGTTGGATATATTCCATTTCTAACTACCATTGGAGTTTTTGCCCTGTATTAACCAAATTTGTGATATTTCTACTCAATACATCTTCCATCAAAATAAATAAAATAGGGGATAATGGATCACCCTGCTTAAGACCCCTATGCATTGAGAAAAAGCCACATGGTCCTCCATTGATTACTGATAATTTTGCAGATTTAAACATGGTTAACAACCAATCACACCAAGATGATGAAAATCCATATTTGTGCATAACTTTAAGAAGAAAAGTCCAACTTACAGAATCATAAGCCTGTGATATAACAGTTTCAAAGCCACATTACCGCTTCTCTTTTTCCTCATTTCATTTACCATCTGCTGAAGAAGTATTTGTTCTTGAATGCTTCTTCCTTTAACATAAGCAGCCTGTTGTGATGAAATTAACTTCTCCATGAGTCCATTCATTCTGATAGAAATTATCTTTGTGAAAATTTTGAATAATACATTACTCAATCCAATTGGTCTATATTGACTTGCTTTCTTAGCACCTGCACATTTAGGAATGAGGGTTAAGAAATTTGAATTCAGGCCTTTGGGGATAAATCTTCTTCTCCAACAAAATTGTATGGCATCTTTTAAATCCAATTGAATTATATCCCAGAAACTTTTATAAAAGGATCCAGGAAATCCATCTGGACCAGGGGAACTATCTGAGTCCATTTCAAAAACAATTTTCTTGATTTCTTCATCGGTGGGAATGGAGTCCAACATTTCTTGGTCTTCATATGTAATAACTGAAGGAATAACATCAAGAAATTCTTCAGAAACATCAACATCTTGAGCTTCAAATTTTTGTTGAAAATGCTTGCTAAAGTATCTGCAATTTGAGATTGATCACTAATAATATTTCCATTTGCATCTTCTAGTTCACTAATTGTATTTCTTGCTTGTCTAATCTTCATTCTAGCATGGAAGTATGCAGTGTTTGTAGAACCATCTTTAATCCATTTTGCTCTTGATTTAAGTCTCATAAGAGTATTTGCTTGAACTTCTCTTGTTGCATGTTCATTTTGAGCTGCTACTAATTTGGCTAAAAGATCTTCATTTAAGGGATTTTGATCAGATAACTCCATTGCTTTTTGAACTTTCTCTTCTGCCTCTTTAATTTTTGTATTAATGTTACCAAATATACTCCAATTCCACTCACTTAAGAACTTTTTTAACTTTTTTATCTTCTGCATGAAAATAAAAGATGGATCTCCAATAATATTCTCATTCCATACTTTCTTCACTTCACTTAAGAATGATGGATGATCAATCCACATTTTCTGAAATTTCCAGGGAACATTCTTTGGTCTAGGTATGCTTGCACAACCACATAATAAAGGAGCATGATCTGAAACTATCCTCAATCCAACCTTATATCCCCAATCACCATACTTCTGTAACCATAAAGAATTGAAAACAACTCTATCTAGAACACATAGGATTATTTTTGTTCCTTGTTGACAATTGGACCAAGTGTATTGCTGACCTGTGCTAGGAGCTTGAATTAAGTTACATTCATTAAGGCAATGAAAAAAATCCATCATTGAGATTCTGTTAGGAGCTTTACCACCAAATTTCTCTTCAGGTGAAATTATAGCATTGAAATCACCTAAAACAACCCATGGTTTTTGTATCTGACTAATGATTTCCATCTCTGACCAAAGAAACTTTCTTTGACTCTTTTTAACATGAGCATGAACACCAGAAACTGATACTTCACCAATACTGACAGTTACCATTTGGCTAGACATTGAAATAACTTGAGGAGTAGATAAAGAAGCATTCCAGAATAACCATAAATTACCTTTTGTAGATGAGGTTGAATTATGTATCACCATACTTTTCATTCCAGGGAGATTTAATTGACTGCAAAAAGAAGAACTACAAGAAATTTTTGGTTCTGCAACCCAAACTAGAGATGGGTTAAATTGATTCACCAAAGACCTTAGTTTATTCTGAGCCCTAGGTATTCTTAGGCCCCGAATATTCCAATATATGATCTTCATCTTGGTGGTGGAGGATTTTTGGTACCTCCCTTACCATGATTTTGTCTGAGATTATGTTTCTTATTTGTAACAATTGGATTACCACCTTTAGCTGCACCTGGATAATGTTGAGAAGTGGAAGAAGTAGAAGTAGGATTAATCACTTGCTTTTCAACCACTTTTTACCATGAAGTAACCTTAACAGTTTCATCAGAGACTGTCCCTGTCTTTCCATCTACAAATTTGATTTGAGGAGTTTCTACAACATCAGCTGTCTTATCTTCATTAACCACAATATCTTCAAGAATATTTTCTTGAACACATTCAAGAGGACTGAATCTCCCAGTAGTAGCAGTGTGAATAATTTGATGAATTGGAACTGTTGGAGTAGCATGAATTGTATGGATGACAGAGTCTTCATTGTCATCTGCTGATGCATCACAAATATCAAAGGGAAATGACCTAGTGACACTTGCTGAAGATAAAGCATTCAAATTGTTTGTCGAACTTGATTTAGGCTGCTGAAGAATTTCTGAGGAACTCTTAGGCTGTTGTGGAGTAATTATGTTTTCTGAATTAGTTTCATTCCTTTCTGCTTTTTCAACTCTACATTCTGTGATAAAGTGACCTACCATTTTGCAGCTGCTGCAGTATTTTGGACAATCTGGAATGGAAACCTCTTGAAAAAAAACCCCATATTTAGTCCCAATCCATACTTTGTTTGGAACTGAAGAAGCAAAATCTACCTCAACCAAGACATTTGCATAATATCCAACATCACATTTAGCTGTTGCCTCATCAATTTTAATTGGAGTTCCTATTTCTTTACAAATTTTGAACAGAATTGATTCACTCCAGAATTCAATACCTAAACCTGGAAATATCACCCAAACAAAAGCCTTAGAAGTTCTTTGACTGGTAGGTCGAAAATTATACACCCAATTTCTAACCTTCAAAATTTGATCTGTAACTTCCCATACTTGAGATTTTATGTAGTTACGGTCTGTAACATTATCCAATTTGATGGTAAATAAACCTCTACCTAATGGAATTAATTTACATTCCCCAATTAATTTACATTGATTTCTAAGAATTATTGCAGCATCAACGAATTTGATCTTCTGTAAATTTAATCTACCAATTAAAGAAAAACGTCATGGATCTAAGCTTTTCTCAAATAGTTCATCAGGTAATTCAATCGAAGGAATTTTCATTCCTTCTACTGAAGAAATATTATCAGGCTCAGATTTCGTTTTAGATCCCATTTTACGAAGTAAAACACCTGAGTTAAAACCAATTAATTCCAGAAAACATGATGAATGATGTAAGATTTAACAAAATCACCTGAAATTAATGCTTTATTGAACAGAAATCAAGGAATCGATGAAGAAAAATTTTCCGAATCAAGCACCGATTCCGTCGCCGAGTCACCTTTGCTCTCCGAGTTTTCTCCTTTGCAATCAGGTTCCAAAAGACCATGAACTTTATAGTCACGGTTTGCAAACTTGCATTCCTTGATTTATATAAGTTTAAGTTCACGAAAAATCGTCATTATAAATAACCAACTCAAGTACGCGGACTTAAGTTTCCGGAAGAGTTTATAAACTCCAGCAGATTTTCTCGGGTCGAGAACCTCCGATAGTTCGCGGACAGGTTTTCCGGTTTTTCTGATCAACAAAGTACGCATACTTTGGTTCAAGGAATAAGGACTTATACATATATGTGTTACCACACAATGCTTATATCCAACATTGGTTATATATTCTAAACTCTCATTTCAATCATTGAAACATTCTTGGAGGACGTTATATAGTTGTTATTCACAAACCATTTTTCGTCAAAGCCATTTTCAAGTGATTGAAACATAATATGACTTTCGTCACTAGGTAAATATGAACTTGGCCAAAGCGAAAGCTTACCAACACATATTTCGAGAAATAGATAAGCGAGATAAACTCGGCTCGAAATAGCAAATGTGTATAATCAAAGTCTATATAGAAAAACGACTTTTGTCTCAAGATAGGAGATAGAGTAGATAGACTTTTGAGTGATAGATAAGTTCAAGTCTTCACACAACTTTTAGTCGATGAAGCTCCACAAGTTCCTTGAGTAGTTCTTCGTCGTGTATGATGATCTCCATGGAGTTCTTGAGCTCGACTATACTTTATATCCTAGTTCGAGACTTAGCTATAGTATACTAGAAATCAAAACTTATGGTTTTGATCACTAACATTGACAAACATGCTTGAGATAGCAACGCATGCGAATCCGACTGAGCAGTGCTCTAACAATCTCCCCCTTTGTCAATATTAGTGACAAAACTATTAATACATATGGAATACAAAAATAAATAATACACTTTTGTAGCTCCTATTCCACATGCCTAATATTTAACATTACTCAAAATCTTCGTCACTTCCAAGTACTCCAATGATTCCAAAGGTTGTAAGTTTAGCATCATCTTTGTTGAAAATCCGTAGCTATAACAATAAGAAAACAGAATTCTCGATCATTGTTATACAGTGTCATAGTATCATTATGTAGTATCAAAGTTCAATTGTATCACAACTTCGACAACAATACTATGGTGATATGTATCACTCCTTCTTAGTCAATACTCCAACTCACATGGAAACCACTCCCCCTTACATAATGATCCGAAAACCATATGTATTTGTAGTGTGAACAACATATTAATTCTCCCCCTTTTTGTCAAAAAAATTGGCAAAGGTACAAGAACGGGAATGAAAATTTCCATACAGACATTTCATGATCAAAAGTAAGCACATATCAACTTATTTAGATGCAATCATATAGCGGAAGATAAATGCTTTCATCAAGGAGTTTATAAAGATACAAGATAACCCCTATAATATTCCACAGCCGCACTCCCCACAAAGATTTGGAAATTAAGCACAAGTTCAATTAAGAACTCTCCCCCATAATATGTCATTCTCGAAAGAACAACAAGAGCGACCTTAATTTCGTGAGAAAATAAGGATTTCTTTGGACATAACAAATCACATACAAATATGAATTTGAATCCAATAAATACTCAATTCAATTAACCCCAAGAGAACCCATGATTAATCAAATCGGAAATGCTCAACATAAGAGAACTTATGGAGCCGCACAGTATATACATAAAATATGGATCATGGAAGATCAATACTGCGGAATAGACAAGGATTCATTCTATTTTCCATCACTATTTTCACAATGACATACAATATACATAATCCTCGTAAACAAAAGTTTATCCTATCTTCCATCAATAATGACATAATAGGATTCAAAATTTTGTGATGTCAAAATCTCCTTCATTCTTTTATCAATACATGCATATCGACATACGAAAGACATAACTTTTGAAAAGGTATGGGACAATCATAGTTCACGGACGCAAACACACATATCCCATAACATATTGCAATATATAAAACCATAAATATTAATAATGCAAAAATCATCTTTCAAACAATTTACTAGAATTTAAATAAATAAACCTAAAAACATGAAGATGAAAACGTTGGACATAGCTATGTGTAATCACAATAATGGCTATTCCAAACTCTAGTTATTCTTCTAGATAAAACAATAAAAGAAGATTTACTAGGCAAACTATCTCTTAGAGAATATGATTTAAAAAAAACACTAAACCCAGTCAGCAAGTAGAGATTGAACATGGAATAGCTCATCAGTTGCTTTCTTCAGTTCGTTTTTCAGAAAATCAAGATTCCTTGTTGCAATTCCGAGTTGTTCACGTACGATCTCAAAATCTCGAAGAAGATTTCCTACCAGTTGTGAATACATCTGAACTGGTAGTTCGTTTTCATGATCGATAGCATGATAGCATGTTATGAAAACAGGATTCTTGTGAAACTTGATAGTCTTGCCCTTCTTGACTTCATCATCTTTGTTGCTTCCATCCATTGTGCACAAAAAAATTCAGTAGAATCTTTTGGCCTTATGGAAAAATGTATCAGTTGATGACACACACACACACACACACATATATATATATATAAAGAAGTTCCATAAAAAACCCTAGGAAACTTGACGTTCGTGTGGGTCGGGTGTACGTGTACTCGTGGTCACAACTTTACGTGACCAAACAGAATGGAGGACCAGAGCTGAAAAAGGATGAACTTCTTAATTCTAAGAAAATAATTGCTGAGAAGCAACTACTTGGAGGAAGGACGATTAAACAGGGAATTTTTCTCAAAAGAGGATGATCAGAATTATCTTCAAGAAGGAAGAACTGGAGCGAGGCTCAACAGATTTTTAAGATCATAAAAAAAAACAACAAAAATACGACCTTGACAGCTTTCTCAAGACAATTTCTTGAGAACTATGAGCATCCTTCTTTAATCTATAAGAAGGATGCTTCACTGAGCAGTCATGGAGTATTTAGATGAGCATTTTGCTCATCAATATTGTTTTCTTCTTTTTATCCTTCCAGAGGATTTGCAGAAAAATCACTCGATTTAGTTAAAGGAGTTTTATCAAGAGAGGAGCAAGGAGTACCTGAGCCAGTCGCTTTCCTTATTTATGCTAATCTTGAGCTCTGAGACTCGATTATTGATATGAATGAAATCTGGAGCAGATACCTCTGGTTCACTGTCTTCTTTAACAGTAGAAACGGAATTTGGCATTTCTTTCTTTCTCATTTGCCTTTTTCTCTTCTCGGAGTTATTTAAGAAGTCAGTTGCCCTTCTGTCGTTTTTCCTTCTACCATTCTAGGCATTTTTAGTTTCAAATGCACAATTAAGAAAATACTTAACACAATATTTTTCTTGATTGTCAACAATGACTTTTACTCCAACATGAGAGACAGGTTTAAGAACTTCTTTAGACATCCAAACAAGAATGTTGTGAAGTTTTTCATTCCTCAAACGAAAACGACATCTTCGTTCAGGATGTCCTTTATTTCCGTAATAAAAGCAGTTAAAGGAACTGTTCTTGACTGTACTCGTGTGAGTAGTTTTAGAAGGAACATTATCCTTGTTTTTAGGAGCATCACCAGCTGCAAGAGTTTTTCACATAAAGGAATATAACTAGATTTAACGAAATTGATCTTACTAGTTTTTGGAGCGTCTATTCCTTTATAGCCCAGACCACGTGTATCGCGATGTTCTTTACATGCTCCAAGCATAGAAGATAATTTAGTAGCTCTAGAATTGAATCTACTCAGATTCTCTTCCATTGATTTCACTTTATCAAGAGAAGTTGCAAGGTCAGTCTCCAAGGATTTTTCTTTGGCGAGAACACTGATTTCTTTGTCATCAAAACATTTTTTTTTAGAGTCATATCTTGCTTCATCTTATGCAAGTCTTTCTTTCAACATACAAAGATTTCGAAGAAGATTATCACATTCTAACCTTTTTGAGCAAACATCTTCTTGATGATCTTTAACGATAGATTGTAAGAGTTTATATCCACCATCATATCCTTTAAAGAGTTTTCTCAATTTTCTGTTTTCTTGACAAAGAGGAGCCATGTATTTACTCAAGCAGGTTGTTGACTTCTTTTTTTTCAAAGCACGGTCAAAAAGCTTGAAATATTGAGAGACTTCCTCATCAATACTTTGTCCTTCTTCTGAATCACTGTCACCAGAAAGATCATCCAACTGTGCGTCAAGAGATTTTCCCAGTTGAATGCAGATTCAGTCAAAGGACTAAATACAGAGTTTTTATCGGAAGCTTCTGGACAGATAGACTCACACGAGTTACTCTGAGTTGATGTTGCTTTATCAGAGATACTCTTATTCATAAAGTCAAATTGCTATAAACACAGACTTATAAGGTCTTTAAACGTGTTTGCCTGCTCTGATACCAATTGAAAAAGCGGGGGGTACAACAACCACACCCAATATTTTGCTTAGAAATCTGTATGGACTAACTCCAATATACTTTCAAGAGAATAAACTAGACTCAATATTAATAAAGTATATCAAAGAGTTATATCTCTCTTTCTCGATTCAATTCTTACTCAAGCAAATAGAAATCTGCGAATTTAATTGAATACAAGAGAAATCACTTGAACAGTACCAAAGACCAATGCTCAAGTGTCAATCAATGTAAATCAACAACCAAAGGTTGGATATTCTAATTGATTGATTTAACGCACAACCTATGATATTTCATTTATATAAAAAAATATAATGCGGAAAATAAATAACACAGACACCAGAATTTTGTTAACGAGGAAACCGCAAATGCAGAAAAACCTCGGGACCTAGTCCAGATTGAACACACACTGTATTAAGCCGCTACAGACACTAGCCTACCACAAACTAACTTCGGTCTAGACTGAAGTTGAACCCAAATCAATCTCACACTGATCCAAGGTACAGTTGCGCTCCTTACGTCTCTGATCCCAGCAGGATACTAAGCATTTGATTCCCTTAGCTGATCTCATCCACAACTAAGAGTTGCTACGACCCAAAGTCGAAGACTTTAATAAACAAACCTGTATCACACAGAAAAGCTACGGTAATAGATAAATTTCTCTCCCACAGAAATACTTACGAGTTTAGTTCCGTCTTTTGATAAATCAAGGTGAACATGAACCAATTGATAACCCGGACTTATATTCCCGAAGAAAAGCCTAGAATTATCAATCACCTCACAATAATATTAATCGACGTGGCGAAAGAAGATATTATGGAATCACAGACGATGAGACGAAGATGTTTGCGATTACTTTTATATCTTTCCTATCGGAGATATCAATCTCAAGCCAATCTTTATAATTGTACTCGTACGATAGAATATGCAAGATCAGATCACACAACAACGAGAAAGTAGTATCGGTCTGGATTCACAATCCCAATGAAGTCTTTAAGTCGTTAACCTGGTTTACAAGAAGAAACCTAAGGTGTGGGGATTAGGTTTCCCAGTTGCTAGAGTTCTCCCTTGTATAGTCTTTCAAATAAGGGTATGCAATCAATATTAGCTTAGTAACAAAGCATTCAATATTCACCGTTAGATGAAAACCTGATTAGATTCAGGCTAATATCTTTCAACTGTTAGATCGAAAACCTAGCTTGTTACATACAAATGAAATGTAGGATTTTAGGTTTGTGTAACCGTACCCAAACATGTACATTTGTTAGTTCAACAATAGTTAACCAAATGGTTAGCCATATGATCACATTCATATTAACCTTATTCTTCTTTACCATAACTAGTTCAAATGACTCAAATGAACTAGTTAGATAGTTGTTCAATTGCTTAGATCTAATAGAAGTATACAAGACACAATCGAAGCAAAAACGATTTGATTAACTCGAATCGATTCATGAACTTTAAAGGCATGGTTTGCAAACTTGCATTCCTTAGTTTATATAAGTTTAAGTTCACGAATAATTGTCTTTAGAAATAACCAACTTAAGTTTCCGGAAGAGTTGACAAACTCCAGCAGATTTTCTCGGGTCGAGAACCTCCGATAGTTCGCGGACTGGTTTTCCGGTTTTCCTGATCAACAAAGTTGGCATACTTTGGTTCAAGGAATAATGACTTATACATATATGTGTTACCCACACAATGCTTATATACAACATTGGTTATATGTTTTAAACTCTCATTTCAATCATTAAAACATTCTTAGAGGATGTTATATAGTTGTTATTCACAAATCATTTTTCGTCAAAGCCATTTTCAAGTGATTGAAACATAATATGACTTTCGTCACTAGGTAGAGATGAACTTGTCCAAAGCGAAATCTTACCAACACATATTTCGATAAATAGATAGGCGAGATGAACTCGGCTCGAAATAGCAAATGTGTATAATCAAAGTCTATATAGCAAAACGACTTTTGTCTCAAGATAGGAGATAGAGTAGATAGACTTTTGAGTGATAGATAAGTTCAAGTCTCCAAATACCTTTTAGTCGATGAAGCTCCACCAGTTCCTTGAGTAGTTCTTCGTCTTGTATGATGATCGCCATGGAGTTCTTGAGCTCAACTGCACTCTCTATCCTAGTCCGAGACTTAGCTATAGTAGACTAGAAATCAAGACTTATAGTTCTGATCACTAACATTGACAAACATGCTTGAGATAGCAACGTATGCGAGTTCGACCGAGCAGTGCTCTAACACTATGGTTCCCGGACTTGGAATAACATGAAACAGTTAGCATACAAGTACACATACTATGTTATATCCAATCATGGTTAATCGTTCTAAACTCACATTTCAATCATTGAAACATTCTTAGAAGATGAAAATAGATGTCTAACACAAACTATTAGTTTCAACGCAATTTTCAAGTGATTGAATGATCATCAATACGAAACATTCTGAATCTACATCAAATGACTGTCTCACACAAATCATGTAAGATGTTACCAGGAGATTTTCACATGAGCATCTTTTGACTTTCGTCAAGAATATAATATGAACTTGGTTAAAGCGAAAGCTTAACAACACGTATCAAATGTGTATAATCGAAGTATATATAGATATACGACTTTTGTCTCAAATAAGAGATAGATTAGATAGAATTTTGAGTGATAGATGAGTTCAAGTCTCCACATACCTTTTTTTGATGAAGTTCCACAAGCTCCCCTTAGTAGTTCTTCGTCTTCAATCGATGAACTCCATGAAGTCTAATGTTCAACTACACTTACTATCCTAATCCGAGACTTAGCTATAAGTGGACTAGAAATCAAGACTTATAGTTTTGGAAACTAAACTTGACAACAAGCTTGAGATAGAAATGCTTGCGAGTTCGACCGAGCAGTACTTTAACAGGAATCACCACCTCTCTCACAGCTGAATCCTCGTCCATGCTCATAGCGTACACGATAGCAAAAGAGTGAAGTTAGACAAAAGTTCAATTAGGAATTGATTCCGAAAACCCGCTTCGATTCCTAACTTTAAAAGTAGAACCACATGGTACATCTCGGGAATGAAATCGGAAACCAATGAATTCATGAGTCAAATCCCCTAATACAAGATCAACCACAACTACAGGGGAGGCAAGCAAGCAGCGGATGCACTGCCAATCATGTTGTAGACAGCCGATTGGGAAACATTTCAACTTTGATTTGGGACCATATAATCCATGTATCAATAATGAGTGCCAAATATTGTATATATTTATCCCTTTTTGTTGGCATTTAACTCATCTCTTGCGCATTAATTCTACATTTTATCCCATATTCTGTATTTTCATTGTTTTCAAGAATAAATATTTTTATTAATTAATTTTGCATTTTTAGGTAATAAATAAAGTTCGGATGAGTCGCGGAGCGAAAAGAGCAGAAAAGTAGTGAAAAGCCGGGAGAAATTACGCAAGGAAACCGCGAAGAATGGTGCGCACAACCTCATTTTCTACACACAAAAGCGCCTCCGTTCTCAGCCATCAGATCAGTTCTCAGAAGCATCCGACGGTCGCTCCTTCATAGAGCATCAAAATCGGAAGTCTCTGCCAAGCACCACAGCGCTGAAATTCCAAGCCTTCAGATTAGATGGTAGTTGAATCCAACGGTCGCTCCCTTGCTGTTCATCAAAGTTTGATATCTCCGCCTTACACTACAGCACCTAACTCCATCTGGTGCCGTTAACTTCGTTGCACCTCAGAATCCGACGGTCGCTTCACACACCCATCCATCTATCCGTTCGATTCCACTCAGATCTAATGATCCAACATCTAAGCTTCGCAAATATCGAACTCGATGCAGCCGCTTCACACCCTAGCACCGAAGCCTATACTACCACCCAAACACTCCCTTCTTCCCAAAACATCGATCTCATCTTCTCCACCCGACCATTTCCAGAACCACCACCACCTGCTCTACCCTGCCACCATCTTCCCCGACCATCCCAGTTCGTCTCGAGCTCCTTCCCATCACCTCCCAACACCACAGAAACCCATACCCATCAGTCCTTTCCCCCTAGCCTAGAGTTCTTATCAAACTCATATCTCTGCATCCTAGGTATGGAGTTGATAAGAAATCTCGAGCTAGGGTTTCACTTGGAGCGACATGGAAAGCAGAGAAAGCATCGTACAAGTATGGGTTGAAGCTATTTTGGTCAGTGTGTAGGTTAATTTCTGTTAATTTACAAAACCCTAATTGTACTGTTGAGTGAAGATTTTTGGGGAAAATGGGTGTAAACCCTAATTTGATAATTTGGGTATAAAAGGGAAGTGAATTAGGATGTTAAAACTTGTTCTTGGACTAGCCAAGTTTCCACCCAATTTGGGTTAGGTTAATTCCAATGTTAAATTGCACTGTTAGTTTTTAATGTGTGATGCTCCTGTTAACTTTCATTGCTCCTGTTAGTTGCATTTTTACTCTTAATTGCATTTGTTCTTGTTCTTGATTTTAATTCTCTGTTTATATTAATGTTTGTCATGTTCTAAACCATCATGCTAGGGACTTGATAAATACCTAATTTCTTATTGTGTAGTACATTGATCATATGGCTTTAGAAGGTTAAGCAGGTTTAGGAAAAACTTGAACTTAGTTCATCATCACCTCACTTTCACAATGTATGCCAAGTATACTTTGTAGTTAGGTTCATGAGCTGTTGAGAAGCTGCAACTCAAGCTGAATTCATAATCCCTTGACTAGTTGTGCTGTAGAAAGACAATTAGTGCTTTGGAAAGAATACCATAGTTGTGTTTAACTTTCTATAGGAGAATACATAATAAAAGTCAGAGTGAATTCAACCCCTAGTTCCCATCCATAATCAACCTTCCCTGTCATCCATAAATCCATCTTCAACTGTTAGTCTTGTTTTCTTTCACTTGTTTGTTTTACCTGCATTTTCTGTTTTGCATTTTCTTTACTACTTGCTTCCCCTCCTGCCACTTCTGTTGCATTTCTTCTACTGTTGCAATTGCTGCTGCAGCACTTGTGCTGCTGTGCTTTCCCTTGCTGCTGCCAATCCACTTCTGTGGCTGTTGCATTGCTGCTGCTTGCTTTGCTCTCCAAGGCTCACTTCACAACTGAGTCCAAGGCCCTAAGCCCAATTCACAGTTGAACTGTTGAGCCCAAAGCTCAAATCAGTTCACTGAAACAAAGCCCAGCTTTCAAAGATCAAGCCCAGTTTCTAAAACCAAAGCCCAATTACTGTGAAAGACCATTTCACTGTTAAGGTGAAATTGAGCCCAAAGCTCAATCAAAGGACCAAAGCCCATTTGCACTTCAAAGATAACTGAGCCCAAGCTCAGTTCATTTTATCTTTAACAAACTCACTAAGCCCAATTCATTCAAAGGGCATTCAAACCCATTAGCACTCAAAGCCCAATCTAAGCCAAAAGGCTTCTAAGCCCAATGCAAACTAGAAACCCAATTAGCTAAAACACTTCCGAAACACACCCGATCTCTGTGGATCGACCCGTACTTGCACGAGCTACAACTGACGACCGTGCACTTGCGGTATTACTGTAGGCCCGTTTTCATTGCATCATTTTTACACACTAGTCCGGACCTGCCAATCAACCAAATTGTAGACTCCTTGGGTATCACCTATCCTCGTATAATTGCCGCATAATTTTAAGATTCTCATGCTGCTGGAAAGAAGAAAAAAAATAAGAATGCATACATTATATTTTGTTATATTTTTTCGGAATATTTTTTGGGGGGAAAATTTAAATCTTAGAAAAAAATTTGAACAAATAAATATTTAAGAATTTAAAGTACTGCAAATGAAATTCCATTCAACATCATGTCACACACCAATTTGGAAGGATGGAATTCATATTCAAGGTAGTTTGAATACTACTGTTTGAGGGTGAAAACGGTTTCTGCTGATTTCGATAATTTCGAGCGTGTGGGTGAGAAACGAGTCTAAACCCTAAACAATGTACTGCAAGGGAGTACTTTAGATTCGAGATATCAATCTGTACAAATCCGTCTTAAACCAAGAAATGGCCGTTTCAGAATTGCTTCGGTCACAAAGAGGAGGAGAAGAGTTGGTTTTGGGGAGGGAAGCGAAGAGAGTGTTGAGACCAGAATAGTTGATTCCGGAAGAGTAGTTGTTTTGTGACTTGTATCAGGAAATGGGAAGCTAACAGATGGGAAAGCTAGCTAACGTTTTCTGAGTGTTGTATGCTCCTGGCCAGAACTTGTTGTTCGGTGGAAATAGGTAATGCCTATTTATACAAGTCGAAGTGAAACGTACTCTGGTCTCATTAAGAAATGGAAAACGAGTGAGTAAATGGGAGGAGGTGGTAACCGGTAACGCTTGGAATTGATGTTCCATAAAAGAAAGTGTTTCATCATTACTCCCTGTATTTACTAACCGCCTCATCCTTATGACACTTTCTTATAACGAGCGTAGTGTACACCGCACGCTGTAAACCGCCAAACCAATACCCAATGAGCATCCCCCAGTTTGTGACATGTGTTGATGTCTCGAGTGTTTTCGTGGAAAACATGTAGTATGTTGTTGTTATCTGGCAAGTTGAGTTTGGGAGACTTGCCGGCTCGGTGGTGACCTTCAACGGTCGAGATTTTGCATCTTAAGAGGAAAGTAGCCGTTGATTATTAAAACCTTTCGTTTGGTAGCCAGTGGCATGAAAGTATGATCAGTATGGCTTTAATGTGGCACAATTTAGGCGCGACCAAAAGTTAGGGTTTTGGCTTTGTTTAAGAGCGACCAAACTAGGGCCAAAGGTTGCCATGCGTTAGCTGGTAACCTTGGACGACTAAGATCTGCATCTTAGATGAAAAAGTGGTCGTTGATTTTTGCAGGACTTCGTTTTGGTAGTCGTATAGGGATGGCGGGCATGGTATGGAAACGGCAAGGTGATTGGCATTCCATTGGCACATGTGGCATGGCATGCCTTGGCGTGGCCAAAACTAGGGTTTTCGGCCAAAGGTTACCATGCGTTGTTTGGCGACCTTGGACAAAAAGGATTTGCATCTAGGATGGAAGGGCGGCCGTTGATCGTCGCACACCTTCGTTTTGGTGGCCGCATGGGGAAGGCCGGCATGGTATGGCGCGAAAAGGTGGTTGGCATGTCACTGACACATGTGGCATGGCATGCCTTGGCGCAGTTTGGCGTGGCCAAAACTAGGATTTTGGGCCAAAGGTTACCATGCTTTTTTTGGCGACCTTGGACGGCTAGGATTTGCATCTAGGATGGAAGGGTGGTTGTTGGTCGTCGCACGCCTTCGTTTTGGTAGCCGCATGGGGAAGGCCGGCATGCTATGGCGCGGCAAGGTGGTTGGCATGCCATTGGCACATGTGGCATGGCATGCCTTGGCGCGGTTTGGCGTGGCCAAAACAAGGATTTTGGGCAAAAGGTTACCATGCGTTGTTTGGCGACCTTGGACAACTAGGATTTGCATCCAGGATGGAAGGGTGTCTGTTGATCGTCGCGCGCCTTCGTTTTGGTAGCCGCATAGGGAAGGCCGGCATGGTATGGTGCGGCAAGATGGTTGGCATGCCATTGGCACATGTGGCATGGCATGCCTTGGCGCGGTTTGGCGTGACCAAAACTAGGGTTTTAGGCCAAAGGTTACCATGCGTTGTTTGGCGACCTTGGACGACTAGGATTTGCATCCAGGATGGAAGGGTGGTTGTTGATCGTCGCGCGCCTTCGTTTTGGTAGTCTCATAGGGAATGCCGCATAGTATGGTGCGGCAAGATGGTTGGCATGCCATTGGCACATGTGGCATGGCATGCCTTGGCGCGGTTTGGCGTGGCCAAAACTAGGGTTTTGGGCCAAAGGTTACCATGCGTTGTTCGGCGACCTTTGACGGTTAGGATTTGCATCTAGGATGAAAGGGTGGCCGTTGATCGTCGTACGCCTTCGTTTTGGTAGCCGCATAGGGAAGGCCGGCATGGAGTGTCACGGCAACGTGGTTGGCATGCCATTGGCACATGTGGCATGGCATGCCTTGGCGCGGTTTGGCGTGGCCAAAACTAGGGTTTCAGACCAAAGGTTACCATGCATTGTTTGGCGACCTTGGACGGCTAGGATTTGCATCCAGGATGGAAGGGTGGTCGTTGATCGTCGCACGCCTTCGTTTTGGTAGCCGCATGGGGAAGGCCGGCATGGTGGGGCCAAGGCCAATGGCGCTGATGGATTGGCATAGTGGGGCCAAGGGTTTGGTACGGACGGCTTGGCATGGTGGGGCCAAGGCAAGGCGCGGTTGGATTGGCATGGTGGGGCCAAGGGTTTGGCATGCCATTGGCGCATGGTGCGGCTAGCATGGTTGGGGCCAAGGCAAGGTGCGGTTAGCTTGGAATGGTGGGGCCAAGGGTTTGGCATGCCATTGGCGCATGGTGCGGCTAGCATGGTTGGCATGCCTTGGCGCGGAGATGTGGCTGGCATGGTTTTCCATTGGCATAGTGGTGCAGCTGGCATGGTTTGCATTCCTTGGCGTGGAGATGTGGCTGGCATAGTTTGCCATTGGCACAGTAGTGCGGCTGGCATGGTTGGCATGCCTTGGCATGGAGATGTGGCTGGAATGGTTTGCCATTGGAACAATGGTGCAGCTGGCATGGTTGGCTTTCCGTGGCGCGGAGATGTGGCTGGCATGGTTTGTCATTGGCACAGTGGTGTGGCTGGCATGGTTGGCATGCCTTGGCGCGGAGATATGGCTGGCATAGTTTTCCATTGGCACAGTTGTGCGGCTTGCATGGTTGGCATGCCTTGGCGCGGAGATGTGGCTGGCATGGTGTGTCATTGGCACAATGGTGCAGCTGGCACGGTTGGAATGCCTTGGCGCGGAGATGTGGCTGGCATGGTTCGCCATTGGCACAGTGGTGCGGCTGGCATGGTTGGCATGCCTTTGCACGGAGATGTGGCTAGCATGGTTCTCCATTGGCACAGTGGTGCGCATGGCATGGTTGGAATTCCTTGGCGCGGAGATGTGGCTGGCATGGTTCGCCATCGGAACAGTGGTGCGGATGGCATGGTTGGCATGCCTTGGCGCGGTAGCATAGAATTAGGGTTTGGCATAAATGATGTAGGTCAATGTTAAGGGTTCTGCCGTGGAACATGACACATAAAAAAAGGTATCCTGGTAATTCTTACGTAGGCATGATGATCGATTCAATAAATGTGTTAGTGGTCATAGTGACGTCATGTTAGTTGTACGGTTTTACGATTTTAACCCTAAGCTAAAAACCACCATCAACAACTACGTGGTTGAAACTCCCTAGAATTCAAACTCCTTCTATGCCAAACACACACTTAGAACCTTAGACCACTTAGTAAATTTACTAAGTGCTAAACCAATTTTATGGTTGAACACTTACGCTATCAGTGTTAAATTTTTTTACCAAAACTCGAAAAGAAAAACCTTACTGAAGAGTTACATAACCATCATTTATCGAGCCCTGACTGGCATCATGCAAATTGGTGAAGTCTACAACATCCCTAATACCATTAAGTAAATAATTAAAGAGCGGGATTAGAACAATTCCTTTCTAATCAAAGTTCATGTGACTAGTTGATCTAGAATTAAGTAGCGTGTTTATTTGTCTTCCTTCGGATAATTTTTGGGCTACCAAAAACAAAAGTAAGATCCTTGACTCTCATCCTCGCAAACTGGTTTATATTTTGGTGGAAATTCAGAGTAATCCTCTGTTTTATTTCTCTTTCAGATATATATGACGGAGACAGAGACAGACTTATGAGAGGGCTAAGTCGGCCTTTAGCCTGGATATACCCCTGGTCCATCTTTATAGAAAAATAATAATTAAATTTTTTTCATTTTGGGTTTTATTGTTATTGTTAACCCAGGTTAGAGAACAAAAATTAGCTCACCTAGATCCCGTCCCTGGCCCGCGATAGTTTCAAAATTAGTATCGATCCTCTGCAGCTCCTATGCCCAGGTGAAAGCTAGTTCATCTCCTTCCTCTGCTCTATCTTCACTGTATATGTATTCGGGGAATTCTCCAGCGTCAATACATTCGCATGAGAAAAACAATGCATTTATCAACGTTAAATGGTGAGTAAATATAACAATATTTATGTATTTCCTTGTGAACATCATGACACATTGTTGGTATAGTGATGGGATGCAAAACGCTTTATGAAATCTTAACCCTTGTTCTTTCAACAACGTTGAGATGAAGAGATTCTGATTATGATCCCGAAATATACCAATAGACAACGAAATTAAAATAAGAAGTATATGTAGTAGGGAAAAGATCAAATGACATGGTTAAAATGACATTATCTGAAGAATTTGACACCATTGTTCTTATAAAACCCTAAACCAGTGAATTGATATATATATATATATATATTCTTTTTTTTTCTTTTTTTTTTTTTTAATTTTGACATGCTCCTCTTATAAATTGAGAGGTTTAATACCTTGGAATGTGCTCATCTTTAGTAAGAAGGTAGAGCTTTATAAGAAGAAGTCGAGAAGATATTATTAAAAAAATTAACTTCAAATCCCATGTATAAAATGAAATTCCCACATATAACATGGTCATAACCAAGCCCAAAGACGAGGGTGATTCAAGCCTAGGAAAGATAAGTGGGTGACAGCTGAGTTGGTCAAACGAACTGGCCCTAGGTCTAGACCCTGGTAGTATTACTTTCTTTTCCTCGAGCCTCAAATATCACGGCTGCAATTTAAGTTCCCACTAGTGCTAGCTAGGTTACCGGTTCGACCTCCACGCGCCGCTTTATGTCCACTCTGAAACCGACATGATTTGTCACTAACGTCCACCTCACATGGGAATGAAATATGAGGGGATTGATTGCCTAATCATTAATTAATTCCACCAGGTTGAAAATTTTGACGCATATTATGCGTCATGCTACGCGGTTATTTCCCGAAAGATATCGACAAAGTCATCCAAATCATATGTGAAGTAGACAAGTCCTGCATGGTGGAGGACTAGAGCCACTGAGCCAGTAGACCACCTACGCACCCAACTAGGAGAGGAGGTATTGTTTGAGGGGATTTTGTGTTTCCCCCTCAAAATAAATATCCAATTTGCATTTCTCCCTCTATAAATTCATAATAGGTAAAATCTCCTTTTCTGTTAACTCTGTGTTAACCGTCCAGTTAAATTACCACGTGTAATTCACGTGTGTCTAATATAAAATATTTTACGTAAATCCTAAAAATCTAAAAATACATATAAAAAAGAAGTGTAGAATATTTGTATCCTAATCTAATCCGACAGTCTAAACAAAAAACTCTAGATAACCCTAAAACACAGTCGTCATCTTCTTCATCGCCTGCTCCACGACCAAGTTCTCCATTCCCCAATTCTCCACCGCCTCCAAATGAACTACATCGCTGCTCCAAAATACCCTAAGAAATTAATCGTTTTTCTGAAACACCAAACAAGCGGGCTATCGAAAAAGAAAAAAAGGAGATTGGAATTTTGAAAACCATCGGAAGAAAGTTAAGGTGAGTTCCTGAATAATACAAAAATGAAATTCTTAATTAGCTCTATTTCCTTGTTAAGCTAAACAATACTTCTGAGTCCCATATACCAAGCTTTGAAAAGAAAAGCAAGAATATGTAAAATTCCCAATCCAATTAGTACAATCTTTTGGGTTCTGTAATCCAATTGAATGAGTCCTTAGGTTCCAACTTGGAGAATATAACTAATGGATCATTGAAATTTCACAATATATGTAATTATATTTCACGATTGTGATGACAGTGATGTAGTGGAAGAAGGAAATTGCCAAAGATGGTGGTGGTCGTGGGGATGGAGGCAGTAGTGGGTACCGTACCGATATGTTTATGTTGTGACAGGGAAAAGAAAGCAATGGAGAGTCCACGCGATCTCCGGGCTTATTTATGTCTAAAAATAAATTTAATTATTTATGTGACCCACCTGTGAACTGCACGTGATTATTTAACTGGATGGTCAAAACGGAACTAACAAAAAAGGGGATTTTACCTATTATGAGTTTATAGAGGGAAAATGCAAATTGATTATTTATTTTGAGGGGTAAACACAAAATCCCCAATTGTTTTTCTCCCATAGACGATAGACCCCAAAGTCTTTGGATCACTTTGAGCTTCAATTACCCGAACTAATGCCCAGCGTGTAGCCTTTGTACCCACTACCCAGCGTGCTATAAGCATCACTGTAGACTTTCAATACTGGAAAACCAACTTTCAGTACTTTCAATCCTGCGGAAGACTACTTAAACTTCATGAAATTTACTTTGTTTTTCCTATTCCAGTGTAATTAAATATCTAATGGATCAAGCTTTACTTTGTTATTGGTACTATGAGCCATTGCCCATTCATAGTTGAAGACTTTGTTGCCATGATAGTGAGAAAGGTTGTCAACGATGGGTCCATTCAGATAACAAAAAATTTCAACTCGCAGCGGAAAAAGTAAAAGAGACCTTATCTTCATTGACTTATATCAATTTTCTGTCACAACTTTTCGTGTTGTTTTAGTTTTGCTTAACCATTCCATGTATCACGCCGTAGACACATCTAATCAATGCAGTAATTTGGTTTGTGATGTTTGTTTCGGGTGAGTGATGTTGTGCACATTTTCTAACATGCGTTCATGTAATGTTTATGGAGGTGTAAAACGTGCCGGCCCATTACAGTCCTCCTATGAAGTCACGTGTTTAGCGTGTTGTGTGTCATATTCTGCCGTGCAGGAGATTAAGGCGTGTCGTACTGTGTTGTGCTAGATGACGTGTTGTGTGTGATGTGCCGAGAAAATAAACTTGTTGTGTCGTGCTGTGTTGGGTCAGACACATTTATTTTGTGTTTTTAAAAGTAAATATTTTCCAAATATTTAGGTATTCTATGAGTTGTTATAAAAATAAGTCAATATAACGATGATTAAATGTCCAAAATTGGCTAGAATAAAGACTCTATTGTGAAATATACACACAATGTGATGTATTTTGTAGTGGTTTATGCATATTATGACGTACTTTCTTAACGTGTTGTACCACGTGCCTATCCATGCCGCGTGTTGTGTTGTGCCACTGTGCCGATTAGGCTAGCACGGCACAACCTACAAAACTAACGTGCTGGGCCGTGTTATGCTAAGTCACGTGTTGTGCTGGGCTGTGCTCAAATTTTAACGTGCTGGGGTGGGTTGTTCTCGTGCTGGCACGACCCAATTTACACATTATGTTTTCATTTCGTGGGTGGATGTTTCTTTTTTATCGGTCAAAAGGAAATGTATCACAGATGGCACAATAAATTGTGCGCGGGGAAATACATTTTAAAGAGAGCAACAAAAGCCATAGCAAAAGTAAAAGCATAATGAAAAAGCTAAAGGAAGAGTAGAAGTCCATACAGAGGCCGTCAACATAAGTTTTTTTCTCTCTCTTCCGAGTTTTGCTCTGCAACTCGGTTTGTTAGAGAGTTTGTAACCGATCCACCTTCAACAACCTCCTCCTTCTCCTCTATCTGATCTTCCACATTAACAATTCAACTATTCGAACATGAATCAAAATGGGTTTTCAATTTGATGTCGATTGAATTGAGATATCTCTATAGTTGATGGATTCAGAAGACATGTTTCTTCATACCTCTTGAGATTCTAGACCGCATTTGGTCGAGTAGATTAAAATATGGTCGTTCCAATAGTCGGAAACTGGGTTGAGTTCCTGGAAACTTCATCCGTTTTTCCTTCCAGTAAATATCCACAAGTTTCTAAGCATCATACCTTTGTTTTAATTCAGTTCGTCTTCTCTCTGTTTGTGGTTCTCAGATTAGGCACGAGATATTTTACAAATCAGGATTACTTCTGACTGATTATTCACTCACAGTTCTTACTGATTCCTTTAGATCTCCTTATTATACCCTTATTATGCCAAAATCAGTCCAAGCAATTTTCACAGTCACACCTTATATGATCAAATCCCAACCAACATCACCTACAACACCTCACAATCTGTTTTCCTGCTTCCATCATACTAACCCTTATATATGTCGGTTTATACTCGATGGATCCAAGCCCGTAAAGATAAAGGGGATTAAAGTCATGGCTACACAGGTCCTTGTAAACCATCAACAAAATAAGATTTTTTATCCACACAGAGAAGTTACTTTGGTAGAAGAACAGGAAGAGAAAACAGTTTATATGGTAACATTCCATCTGCAAAACGATGGTGGTCAGAAACCGTGGGAATTGATCTGCATCTTCACTGAACCGGAGGAATTCAACCTCAAAGCTCAGTACAAAATGGATGTTTCAAGAAAATTTCACTCCTAATTAAGTGTTTTACAGGGAAGATGGAATTACATTCTTCATCTTTATTTTTTTCACTTTCTTTGACGAGTAGTTTGGCCGAGTCAATTGCGACCTGGGTTATGGAATCAGAAACGATCTCAATCGGGAACACATATGCGGTTCAGCCCGGTATGAAGTGGATTCGGGTGACGATATCTCTAGTGGGGACATATGCTGCTTTGGGGAAAGAGCTTGTCTCTGCCTTTGTTATCCTTTCTGACAAAGGAAGGGATAAGGGTCCTCTTAGACGACGTGTGGAAACATTTGGGCAGAAGAATATGAGGCAAAAATTGCGTGACCACGTGGATTATTTTTATACCATAAAAATATTGTTTGCAGCTAAAGATAATTTAATCAAAGCACATTGTCCAGGCCCAGATAAGGCTATATCTATAACGAAAGGCAGGGATAATGAAGAAAGAGCAAATTCATCTATGGGAGGCCCGACAATACATGTCATCAGTGAAGAAATTCGAGAGTTTGGAAAGACCCAGATCTCGCAAGCTCAATAAATACCATAGGGTCGGACTGTCAAAAGTTGCAACCATTGACAGTCCAAAATCTGCGTAGTCCTACGCACAGTTCTAAGGCAGTTATTTCCTTATCGTCTGGCATGGAAATTAGAATAGTATTTCCCTTTCTGTTTATGAATAATCTAGTTAAGTGTGTTACGTGTTGTTTAGCTCTAGTTTTAGGTCTAGTATTTCCTTTCACGTATTTTCCTTCTATGTTTCTAAACAAGTTTGCTAGAAGTACTAAGGATACTTCCGGTCTTGCGAGTCATCAGCAACCGGAGCCCTCTATGCAAGCTTTACATCAACAACAAAAGGTGCTCACGGAAGGTAGGGGGAAAACGTTCACTACAACGCAGCAGCAACAGCTACCAATACACCAACCACTCGGCTACACAACCATCATCAACACCATTGGGTTACTTCAATGTGCAAACACTGAAGTATCCGTCAAAATTTAGGCTACTCTTGTGGATAGTCATTGAAGAAGGTTTAACAACCTTCACACTCCGGATATTTCACCAACAAACCACCAACAAACATTGGGATAGCTGTATCTACTGTGTCGTACACCAACTGTGGACTAAGACACCGGGGCTAAGAAAAAACAACACACCTTGTGATGAAAATGTGCAGGTAACAGGGATAAAGACTCGCCGGAATATCAACGATATCAAGGGTATAAGTTCGTGGCGAACAACTTCGTCAGAGGTTAATGCTTATAATTGGGAATTTGCTCAACTACTGTTTTTATGTCCAATTGTAAAGACTAAGAATGCGATATTCCTAAAATATGTAAACCTTGTTTGATCTCGCTTATATAAATAACCACCTCTTTTCAAAAAAAACAAACAAAGGAAACCCCAAGCGAAACCGAAAATCACCAAAAAGACAACAAAAGAGAAGGCATATTGACGAACCTAAGAAACAAAACATCAAACTAAAAACTGCCAACCTGGACAAGAATGCAAGTTACAATTTTTTAGGACTTTCATCCACCTCCTCTATAGTTAAGTACTTATGATTTTTTACCACATTAGTAAACATATCTTTACGATTTTCTTTTGAAGAGAGAAAACTTAAACCCGTTATAGAACCAAAATACACGAGTTTTTAACTGCTTAAATTTTTCAGGATTTGCAACAGATTTAAAAAAAAAAAACATTTTTTATTTTTTATACTTAACTTACCATTAGGGGAAAACCTGTCATCTTAGCTTTTATGCTCAGATTGGTGTTGACCCCAAGATTTGGCTCAGACAAAGATGGTTTGGTGATGCTTATCTCTATGGATTCCAAAACCAGAAAGGCTGAAGCCACCTCTTGTTAGAAGCCAAGGGAAACTAAAAGATATGAATATATGGAGTTTTCCCCTTTCTTTTTTTTGAGTTTAGAGAGTCGATTGTAAAACGACCCATAGCTTTGGATTTAAAGGATACTTTTCTAAATGATTTAAGAACTGGTTCCGAAGAAGACGACTTTGATCTACTTACCTCGAGATCAAACTGAGATGTATCAACCTCTTCCTCATCTTCAAGAACATGGAATCTATATTGAGTATCCACACAAGAAGGTTTCAAAGGAGGCGGCACATCTGAGAAATCTTTCTTATGACTAAGATCATTCTCGATTTCGGCAATCAAACCACTACCCAAAACTGAATTGACATCAACTCCCACCACTTCCATAGTAGCAGCCTTACTTTTCTTATTATCCACAGTACAAACTTCCGAAGATTGTTCCTTTCTACCCAGTACAGCCTCACGTTGCACAATTTGCGAAGGAATTTCACCTTCCTCCAAAAACTCTTCATTATTTTCCTTATATGTATTCTTTCTTTTTCTTCTTCTAGCATAACCCTATTAGAATCAACAACAACTACAGCCTCAACCGCACTTTTCTCACCCACTTCTCTATTAGCGCGGTATTCATAAACCATATGTCCGACAATTCGATAATGGTTACAGAATTTAGGAGGTCTGGGTATTTCTAAATATTGATAAAAGCTTCCCAACTTCGATTCTGCCAAAATTTTATTGGGAATTGCATTTGCAAAGTCCACTTCCCCCAACACATTAGCATAGAAACCATAATGTATCTTTATTGTTGCATCATCGACATGAATATGTTTTCACATTCCTTTCCCAATAGCCATAATCACCTCCTCTTCTCAGTACTCTAAACTCAGACCTGGAAACCTCACCCACACAAAAGCAGTGGACATCCTCTGGTTTTCTGGTTCAAAATTTGATTCCTAATCTCGAATCTTCACAATTTGATTTTGCACCTTCCATGCTCTTTCATTCCATACATAATCCTTATCTTCACTATCAAGTTTAATAGCAAAGAAACCCTTATCCAGAGGTACTAATCCCGCACCTTTCGTGTGTCTATAGTTATGTAATGAAGGAAATGTGAGATAAGACCAAATTGACAATTTTCATCCAATCAAATGTGAATGTATATCTAACATTCTTTAACCAATTGATAACTACCTAACCATGACATGAGTTTTCGGGGATCTAAATCGCAATTCGGCGTGCGGCGAAAATTCGGATAGGTAAAAGTGTGTGCATTAGTTGGTTAAGTAAAATACGAATTCGGTGAACTATGCTCAGTGGTTGAAGCATTGTTGGTCGATGAATAAGGATCCAAATAGACCGGATGGTAGTACGATCACCATTGTCGTAGTCTTGGAAGACGGCGGCTCCCAGTTGAAACCGTTTGTAATTCCTCGTGCAGTTAAGATGGTCCAAGGAGAGAAACTTCCCATACGCAGTTCTTTCCTTGGTTCGTTGTATTCCCACGTGGACTCTTTATTCATTTATAACCGCATCTTCAATGGTTACATGAAGGTTGAATCATATGTTAACATATTGTTCATCCCAGCATGGTTATGGGAGTACTTGAGTAGTTATGCGCCTTCTCCTTGTAACGTTTTGCAAAAGAAATGTGTTGATTCCCGTCATGTTCTTTCTGAAGATAAAAATGCTAGGATACTGCATTGGTCCAACAAAATTCCATGCTCCAAAGTACGCCTTGTTGATTTTATTAATAACGAGGTTGTGTTTGATTTTCGTACATGGGCACCGATTCCTACGTATGTTTCTCAGTTGACCACCTTTGCTGGTGAGGATGATATAATATTGCAATCTGGTACTGACCTTACTAATGGTGAGAAAACTTTTATGTTGAGTTTTACACCTGGTCATCTTGTATCTGTGATGTAACAAGAATATTTCGGGCCAATAACCAGACCTGGCCTGCAACTAACACAACCATTCCTTCCCAAGGACAACTATCTTAAAACTGAAAGCGTTTATGTGTGCTCTCTAATTGGCACACCAAGCGGGTAGAGTGGCCGAATAACTGAAAGGAAAAAGTCATGACTGGGCTATCTCTCATGTCACTACTTCCTGATAGGTGGAATAATATTGACAGAGCTCCTAAAAAAATGGTTCTTGATCAGTGTGCTCCTCCTTTTCGACTCGCCAAGCCTCTTGTTCATCACTTCATGGACAACTTGGATCGTATACATGTGGACGGAAGTATATACTTGTTTCCTCATCGTGGTAGTGATACATATGTAACCTCGTGGAATCAGCAACATGAGCGTACGTCTTTACGATTTTACGACATTGGTACATCCACCAACATCTCGCAGTCCTCCTACTACAGAGATAACGGCTAATCATCCTTGATTGAAGTCGTTTCCCAGTAATGATAAGAGGAAAAAATTTCCTGCACCTTCACAGGTGAGTATCTTTTTGTTACAACTTTCATAGAAGTATAATGATTCACGGTTTAATCATTCTATTGACTTCTGTAGAATGAACACATCATAAGGTCCCGTAATAGTGGTGATTTTGTGAAAGTTTGAGTAAGTCCTCAGAGTGGTGAGAAAATGAGCAAAATTCACAAGAGTTATCTAACATTGTAGAGCCTCCACCCGCTTAATTGGTTAGTTATAGATATCCGCTTCATGACAATTCATTTTCAACATTATTAAGGTTGTAAAACAAATCATATTGTTACTTTATTGCAGGGCTTTGCTCCATCTAGCCTTGAGGTTTTCGGTTTTTCATGGCTGGATAATCAACTCAGGATGTTGGGTCCTCTGAGGGAGAACAAACCTAAGATGAAAAAACCGTTGATTTAAGTATTTTATTAGCATTTCTTGTAATGTTTTCGGGAAGATCCTCATACTTATAGTTGTTGTTTATATGAGGTAATAACAATGGATAATCAAGAAGATGATGACGCTCAATCATCTTCAGAGGAAGACGAGGAAGGAAGTCACCACGATTCAGAATCAAATGGAAAGAATGATGATTCCAATAATATCATCGGTATTCTTCCCCTCCAAATGATTTAGAAATCACCCAAGTAAGTTCTTATCTTTTATGCTTTCATGATAATATGGATTTTATAGGCAGAAACGACCTGCTGGTTCTCTGGAGAAAAGTGGTGGAGGAGGCAAGTGCTAGATGAAGAAAATCGTCTAAACCTTTAAAAAAAATGTACTGCACGGGAGTACTTTAAGTTCGAGAGACTAATCTGTAGGACCCTGGCCTAAACCAAGATAATGGTTGTTTCAGGTTCAATTCGGTCATAAGAAGAGGAGAATGGTTGGTCTGTAGGGAAGGAAGCTGGTAATGTGTGGAGATCAATGGAGATTGATCGATTAATAATGTGATGTGTTGAACTGCTTTGAAGAGGAATTCTCTGTGTAGCGAGAGAAATTCTCCGTGTTTGATAATTGACTGATGTAGGTTTGCTTACATTAAGTCTTCTGTTATCAAATTATAGGTTAAGAAACCTATTTATTGCAGCACATCAATCTCATATAAGTGGTAACAGTTGAAGGAAGTGGAAGAATAGGGAAAGTGGGAGAACGTGGAAAAACCACTTCCACTTTGCATGGAAGACTTGGTTGATTGACCATCCACTATTCCATTTACTCCTTAACTATCATCACGACTTACCACATTTCTCATCGTGGATGTACCGCACATTGCACGTGTTGTAGGCTGTCAGACCAAAATCCTAGTGATATCCCCCATGTGACATGAACTGATGTTTCAAGTATAAATCTTCTTTGTAGATGTACGCATTTTTATGTGAGGTCAATCTTTGACCTACGACTATGAGTCTTAATCGAAGAACTGAATAGTTCATAGTTCAAGGTCATGATGGATGAAGCATGAAGTGTTTGATGGAACAACAACATGCTCTGTAGACCATGGACATTGAATTAGGTTACTGATGACCAGACATATCATTATACTAGATGAAGCAGTAATGATAGTCGAATGACTTAAATATGATTTAATGAGATTGTTGAATCGGTCATAAACTATTATGTTGGTGCGTTGAGCACTTGACAAGAAATCGTATAAAAATAACCATCGTTGGATGATAGTAGAAGGTTTATCTCTATCCATGTGTCATAAGTCAGTCAAATGACAACGAGAGTTTATAATATTAAAATAATGGTCGACTAACGATCCAAATATTGGTTGATGAACCAACAAAATACTGATAGATGGATCAGTATGAAATTCTCGAATGTTGATTGCTGAATCAACATGAAAAATATTGCTTTGCATAGCAATTAATGGTTGAATCAATAAAATATTAATAAAATATTGGTAACTGACTGAGTATTAAGTTATTAATTAAAATGTTGATTGCAGATGGATCTACATAAAAATTATTGGTGTTTGAACCTGTTCAGAATTATTCTAGACATGGCATTAGGTTCAAAACCCTAATTTCGATCAATGGATGATCAACTGAAAATCAACCAATGGATGAGAGAGGGACTAACTACACGAGGTAATGGACCGACCATGTAGTGTCTAGATGCTCTACTGAGCATTCACCAAAGTCCTTTGCATAATTGGTGAAAGGATGATTAATTGTTATTTAAACATTTTTAAATTAGTGCTCGAATGAGCAATAGATAGTGAAACCTAATTATGGAGAGAGGAGTGACCGACCAAAGGGGTGTGGAACCGTCCCTTGGTGGTCGTGGGACCATCTGATGGTGAATGGATGATCTTCCCAGTTGCAGGAAAGAGTTTGAACCAAATATGAAATGTGGATGATTAATTAGGTCATTAGTCACTGAAAGAGGTGGGACCAGCTTCTGCAAGCCAAAGGGCCGACCATGACCAGTCATGGTGGCATGTCCGTGTCGCCACGCTGTCCGCGGACCAATTCTGAGAATTTTTGTATTTTCTGATGGTCCATCGAGCATTATTTGTTGTTTTTTATGTAGAATCTGAGTTTAACTGAAACTTTTAATCTTGATTGAAAGACCAAACATTAAAAACATTAAAAAAATATTATTTTAATATTTCTCATGGTAGAAGGACATGATGATTGCGGGACCACTTCCTTTACTCACCATATGTTCCATGGAACAAGATTTGAAAAGATATGGAAATAGGGAGTTTTGATAGAAAGAGGAAGTCACTGAAAGAGAAAACCTTAATAATACTAAAATAATATAAAACAAATAAGGAAAATGAGTGGGGGACTGACTAAAAGTGGTGCATGGCTAGCCGGACGGTCCTGTGGGCCCCACCCCACGATTTTCCAATTTTTATTATTGTATTAATATTTTATCTCTCTATTTTTTCCTTTTTTAATCAAACTTTCGTATCCTTGTTCACCAGAGATGAATTCTGAATTCAAAAGAGACGCTGAGTCTTTCAGCTTAATCATGAAATATGTGGAACATTGAAAGCTTCTGCTTCAAAAACCCTAATGTCGCCAACTTATATTATCACTTTCATGAGATTACATGAATGCAATTTACTTCTCTTGCGGAAAGTGAAGACACGCATTTCTTATGATTCTGATACCTATCAGAGATGCATAGTTTTCGAGGTGATTTTACGACCTTCGTCAAACATCCACCATCAACAGCTTCAAACAAAAAAGTACTCCTTCCATTTTTTTAATTTTAATCAGTTCTGACCTTCTAAAAATATTAAGAAAATCATGAAATTTTACTGCATTACCTGTCATGTCCCAGTTATGGGCTAACCATCTGGATGGGTGCCCTTATAACTAGTCATTAACTGTGTCCGTAATTATTATTATGATTTTACCGTTATTATTTGAGACGTGTACTTCGCACACTGGCAGGTAAATACTACCCTTATATCCTCTTATAGTTGTGAGTAGAGGGATATTGAATAATTGATTATCAATCTAATCTTCTTCGTCTAGCTCTCTCTCATCCTTCCTTCTTCTGTCAAACCCTAACTTCACCTCTTATTCTTCTTCTTATGATCTTATCATCTCCATTTTTGTTCTAAGAGTTGTTTCTGCTTAACCATTGTAGTAGTAATCACTACAAGTGGTATCAGAGCACTCGGTTCTGCGTGACCCAAACCATGGTGAGTAAAGCTGAATTTGAAGCCTTAACAAAGCAATTAACATTGATTCTGCTAGCTAATGATAATTTAGCTAAGGAAGTGTTGGAAATTAAAGCTAAGCAAGATTCACCTTCTCCGCTGCTGATGTCTACTATGATGGAGCTGTTCAGAACAGAATCGAAAAAGTTGTTAGAAGAATTTCGAGACCAAACTGCTAGATCTGGTGATGGAATACTCGAAACTCTCGTAATTCCTAGCCGTAATAATCGATTCAGTAGTAATAATTTTGCATCTGGTGAGATTTCTAATTTTGCTCATACTCATAAGCTTAAAGTTGATTTTCCTAAATTTGATGGGGTTAATCCTAGATCGTGGGTTAGAAAATGTTCTAAATACTTCCAACCGCATCCAATGAATGATGAGCAAAAGGTACATGTTTCTTCCATGTATTTAGAAGGAAGAGCTGGTGTATGGTTCCAAGATTATCATGTGGGTGAAGAGTATATTCTTTGGGATGTATTCATCAAAGATCTATGTTCATGCTTTCAAGAGCTAGGACATGATGATATAGTTGGGGAATTTAATAAATTGAGTCAAGTGGGAACTGTATTAGAATATCAAGAGGTTTTTGAACAATTGAAAGAATTGATGTTGGCTAAGAAAAGACACCTTACTGAAGAATACTTCGCTTCCAGTTTTATCAGTGGACTAAAGGAAGAGTTAAGGATTGATGTTCAAATGTTTTCACCAGTCACACTAGAGAAGGCCATTTACTTAGCCAGAATGCAAGAAATCCTCATTGATAGCACAGCTAAGAAGCTCAGGACTAACAGATTACCCCCATTATTCATTCCTCAGAGCCATAGAAATTTGGTCACCAGCCCAAAGTCTAGTTCACCATCACCAAGAGGGAATGTCTCCACCATCCCAAGACTGCCTCCAATTAGAAGACTTACTTATGCTGAAATGAAGTCTAGGAAGGATAAAGGGTTATGCCACAATTGTGATGAAGAATTCAAGGCTGGTCATAAATGCATCAAGCAACAGTTATTTATGTTGGTAGCTGAGGAAGAAGATCCAGTTTTATCTGAAGAAGATTCACCTTCTAGCTCTCCAGTAATACAAGAAGTGACTGATGAGGAGGTAGAAATTTCAGTTCATGCATTATCAGGTAACATATCCCCAAGTAAAATTAGAATTCATGGCAAAAATCAGAATAAGCATCCTATCACTATTATAGTAGATAGTGGCATCACATATAGTTTTATGATCCTGAAATAGCCAAACTCAGTGGGTGTTGTATTGAACCTACTGATCCCTTTCAAGTAGTTGTTGCTAATGGAAACAAGTTAGTTAGTTTAGCTAAGTGTTCAAGTTTCCAATGGGGAATGCATGAAAATAAGTTTCAATTTGATATGAGGATATTAGCTCTTGCAGGCTGTGACATGGTACTTTGAGTAGATTGTATGAAGGGAATAAGTCCTCTGCAATTTGACTTCAAGAAGTTAACAATTTCTTTCAACAGGAATGCGCAGAAGGTGGTGTTGCAGGGAATTACTGAGTCTACTAGTATATCTCTAATGACAGGAGAGGAGTATGACAATTATATGAGGAAACACAAGCACGGGCTTGTAGGCCATTTGTTTTCCATCACTGGTGAAGAGAAACAAACCATAACCCCTCCTGACCTCCAACCACTTTTGAACTCATTTAATTCCATATTTAAAGAACCTACCACCCTTCCTCCCACTAGGAATCATGATCACCATATTCCATTACAACCCCTATCAACTCCACCAAATCAGAGGCCCTATAGAATCCCTTACATTCAAAAATATGTAGTAGAAAATTTGGTGCATGAGATGTTAACTTCTGGAGTTATTAGACCAAGCCATAGCCTATTTTCATCTCCAATACTACTGGTTAAGAAAAAATATGGGAGTTAGAGGTTTTGTGTTGATTATAGAAGGTTAAATGAAATCACAGTCAAAAATAAGTATCCAATACCAGTCATTGATGAGCTTCTAGATGAGCTAAAGGGTGCTAAGGTATTTACCAAAATAGACTTGAGAGATGGCTATCATCATATAAGGGTTTTTCCAGCTGATATCCACAAGACAGCCTTCAAGACACACCAGGGACATTATGAGTTCTTGGTAATGCATTTGGGCTTAGAAATGCTCCAGCAAGCTTCCAAGCTTTAATGAACGATATTTTCCAGCCTTACTTGAGAAAATTTATACTGGTATTCTTTAATGACATACTCATATATATCCCAGACATGGAAACCCATATCCAACACCTAACCATAACTTTGGAGTTGCTTAAAGAGCATTCTCTCTTTGATAAGCTTAGCAAGTGCTCTTTTGGTCAATCACAGATTGACTACTTAGGACACATTATTTCTGGAGATGGTGTTGCTGCTGATCCTGAGAAGGTTGCTTGTATGGTTAATTGGACAGTTCCAGCTATATTAAGAGATCTCAGGGGGTTCTTTAGACTCACTGGATACTACAGAAAGTTTGTTAAGGGTTATGGCCTTATCTGCAAACCCCTAACTGAGCTACTTAAGAAGAATAAGTTCCAATGGAGTGATGAAGCTCAAACAGCATTTCAACTACTAAAGGAGGTTGTTACTAATAATCCTATCCTGGCACTTCCAGACTTCAATAAACCCTTTGAAGTAGCAACTGATGCTTGTGATGTTGGGGTTGGAGCTGCCTTAATGCAAGAAAAGAGGCCAATAGCCTTCTTCAGCATAGGTATGGGCTCTATATTCTTAGCCTTGTCCACTTATGAAAAAGAAATGATGGTTGTTGTACTAGCAGTAACTAAATGAAGAACTTACTTATTGGGCAACAAGTTCACTGTATAGAGTGACCATCAAAGTATCAAGCATTTCATGGACTAGAGAATTCATTTAATGCTACAACAGAAATGGCTTGCTAAACTGTTGTATTATAATTATGAACTCAAGTATAGGAAGGGATTTGATAACCTAGTAGCAGATGCCTTATCTAGAGTTAAATGGGATGAAGAAGCAGCTTGTCAAGCAATTACTCAAATTCTTCCCTCCTGGCTTCAAGAGGTTCAAGACAGCTATATCAATGATTCCACGGCTCAGAAGTTAATTCTTGAATTAGCAGTCACTAACAAGGAGGTGGATGGATTCTCTTACAAACAAGGTGTTCTAATATATAAGCAGAGATTGTATGTTGGCCGGAGTGGAGATATCATAAAAACAGTTATAGCTGGTATTCACTCTTCTCCAATTGGGGGTCATTCAGGAGAGCAAGCAACTTATCAAAATGCTAAACTATACTTTCACTGAAAGGTCATGAAGAAGCACATACTAACCTATGTCAAGAAGTGTGATGTCTGCCAACAACATAAGGGTTTCAATACATCTCCAGCTGGTTTGCTACAACCCTTACCAATTCCAAATTAAGCTTGGGAACACATTTGTATGGACTTCATCACATGGCTGCCCAAATCTGAAGGGAGAGAAGTGATTCTAGTGGTGGTGGATAGTCTTACCAAGTACATCCAATTCATTGCTTTAACCCATCCATACACAGCAGCTTCAGCTGCTAAAAGATTCATAGATACAGTTTTTAAACTGCATGGCATGCCAAAGTCCATTGTGTCCGATAGAGATAGCATTTTCATCAGCAACTTTTGGCAGGTGTTATTTGCTAAGGTGGCACTTCACTACATCTCAGCACTTCCTATCACCCTCAAACAGATGGACAAACAGAAAGGGTGAATGCTTGTTTAGAATCCTATCTGAGATGTATGACAAGTTCTAGGCCTTCAAAATGGGTCACCTGGATGCCTTTGGCTGAATGGTGGTTCAATACTGATTATCACACCAGCTTAAATCTCACCCCATTTGAAGCCCTATATGGCTATGCTCCTCCACAATTTGGGATCCTCTCTAATCAAGCATGAATTCATGCTGCAGCTGAAGATTATTTACAATAGAGACAAGAAATGGGAAAATTACTCAAAGAATCCTTGGAATCTTCTCAACACAGAATTAAGCAGCAAGCTGACAAGGGGAGGACTGAAAGGTCATTCAATGTTGGAGATTGGGCATACTTGAGATTGCAGCCCTATAGACAGTCCATTGTGCAACTAAGGAGGAATCTGAAGTTAGCTGCCAAATTTTTTGGGACTTATCAAGTGAGTGCCAAGGTTGGAGCAGTAGCATACAAGATGAAGTTACCAGTAGGCTCCAAAATCCTTTCCACCTTTCATGTATCACAGCTCAAGCCAAAACTAGGAGATGGTGTGGTAGCTCGGACACTTTTACTTGTAACTGACAGCAATGGGCTATTACAGATGATCCCAAAGGAAGTTTTGTCTACTAGGAGTATCATGAAGAACCAGCAGGTGATAGTTCAGGTGTTGGTGAAATGGGAGGGCATGAATGCTTATGAAGCTACTTGGGATGACATGAATTTTATGAAAACACAGTTTCCAAAACTAATCCTTGAGGACAAGGATCTGGTGGAGTAGAGGAAATTTGTCATGTCCCAGTTATGGGCTAACCATCTGGATGGGTGCCCTTATAACTAGTCATTAACCGTGTCCGTAATTATTATTATTATTATTATACTATTATTAGTTGAAACGCATGCTTAGCACACTGGCCAGGTGAATACTACCCTTATATCCTCTTATGGTTGTGAGTAGAGGGATATTGAATAATTGATTATCAATCTAATCTTCTTCGTCTAGCTCTCTCTCTTCCTTCCTTCTTCTGTCAAACCCTAACTTCACCTCTTATTCTTCTTTTTATGCTCCTATCATCTCCATTCTTATTCTGAGAGTTGTTTCTTCTTAACCATTGTAGTAGTAATCACTGCACTACCGCCCTTAATTAGTTACCTATTTTGTTTTTATAAAAAAGTTAGTATTAATATCTCCTAAAATTGCCAGGAGAAGTTTAAATAGGTAACAAAAAGTAAGACTAAAGACGAGGTTACTCACGGTCTATCCAAGTCAACAATTGACCAATTAGATATACGTCTGTCTTGCAGACTTCACATGAGACACCAATTATGTCATGGGTGGATATTCACCAGGGTTTTGGTCTGGCAACTACAAGACGTGCGGTGTAGCAGTACATCCATGATGAGAAATGTGAGTAAGTCGTACTAGCAGTTGAAGAAGTAAGTGAAGTAGTGGATGGACAATCAACCAAGTCTCTCATGTAATGTGGAACTGGTTCAACCACGATTTCCCACTTTCTCATTCTTCTACTCCTCTTTGACCATCTCCACTTATTGGAGATCACTGTGTTAATTATTTCTGCAATAAATAGGTTCATAAACCTAGGGTTTGATAACTTAACTCAACTGAACAGAACTCAAGCAATCGAGCTTAACCGATCAGAACTTACTGTAATCCAATTTACGACAGTCTATCATTATCAGACATGCAGAACCCTCCAACACGGAGAACTCAACACATCCACAATCCATCAATTACCATTGGTCTTACACATTCTCAGCTTCCCTCCTACATATAGACCCTCATCCCTCTTTTTGATCGAATGGACTCTGGAACGACCATTATCTTGGTTTGAACCGCAGTCTTATAGATTGATTTCTCGAATTCAAGTACTCCCGTGCAGTACATTTGTTAAAGATTTAGATAATTTGCTTAATTGAGGATCCGCCAATCGCACAACTCTCCACATTTACTCAAAAACCAGCAAATCGTTTTTACCCATCAACAACTACACACGTGTAATTGTAATCTAATTATATAATAAATACATGCTTAAAAAGAATTGTCGTCCTTAATTTCAAGGTCACGATAAGCAATTTCATTGACTTAAAATTGTTGCAGACATTGTAGCAAAATAAAATGCTAAGGATAGGCACTGAATAATATCTAATTTTGATTCACAACTGATCAAATGCTATTTTTTGTTATACATCTGATTATTTTTATTTATTTATTTCAGAAACAAAAAGGATAATTTTATTCTATAGATTAAAAAGGAAAAAGAAAAAAGAGGAAATAGGAAAGAGGAAAGAACTTGATCTAAATATTGCACTATGAGCAACTATTTGGAGGAAAAAAAAGAGGGGAGGAATTACAACAGTAAGATTGGCTAATTAAGGAGGAATTACCACAGTCATATTAACTAGAGTCTGAATATTGAAGGGTCTAATTCTTGATGGTTTACCACTCCATAATGCTTTGGACAGAAGTTTGTATGTATGCTCAGATGGATGGAAGAAATCCCAAAACAAGTATTCGTTGGGATTTTCGCAGACACTAAATTCCTCTTTCCCACACTGAGCCATTCCTTTAAGAACTCCTACACCACAACATGCGGTTGACGTATTCGAGAACCCTGCATTTCATAAACCAACCAAAATAAATAGCATGGCAAAAAATAGCATATTCATTTACCCCCGGGTGCAAGTCGGAGAAATTACCGTATCGCTGTGGAATAGTCCTAAACCTCTGAACGACATCATAAACAGCACCATAGACAGCAACAGCTCCAGGATGCGTTAGAGGCACACCCATGACAATGGTTTCAAGTCCCTTGTTATATTTCTTAATCATCTTATTCATCTTTCCAAAACATTTAGTAACGGGTGCGCCAGGAAGAAGAGCCCTTGCTGGTACACAACCTACTGGTCCAAGTGAAAAGATTCCTATCCGACGAGCACCGAGTTGGTAAATTTGGTCGATCAAGTATCCAACTTCTGCTAGCATGACATCAACAAATGCATCTGGATCTAGTGTTGGAGTTTCAAAAGGAATGAAGTAATTGAAGATGTCATTTGAACCCGACTCAAATAAGAAAAGTGATTGTTGAACAAGTTTCTTATCGATTCTGTTTTGGCTCATTAGGAGTTTGAATTGGTCGAGCTGCTGGTGGATCGGCATCACTCCCTGCATCAAATGATTTATTAGTAACACCCAAACAACATCAATTTGCCTAGAATAGAATGGAGTATACATAAATTACCTCGTCGGCGTTTGTTGCATTCATAACACCACTACCTGCACTGGCGAAGTTGATGCCGTTCGATGGGTAACCCTGGCTCTTATTGTTGTTTACCTCCATTGCAGCCTGGAGAAACGGTTTTTGCAGATCAATTCCTAGAAATTGGCCTGCATGCAATTTAATGAAGCATACGAACACAAAACTGAGTGAATGAATGGGATCGCAGAATTAAAGAAGGATTTAATCTGATGAGAACTCTAGTAATTCTAGTACTTACAGAAGAAGTCAGGGACGGTTCGACCGTTCGTAAACCTTCCAGTAGGGTGGTGGAAGTAATTTTGGCCATAAGGTGTAAAATTTGCTTGAATGGTGCAGTCCTTTTTGAAACGATTGTTTCCGGCATCGAAGATGGAGTCCCCAAATGAAAATATCGCAGGAACATTGTATGATGCTACCGTTGTAATCAGAACAGACAGCATCAAGATCAGTAACAACTGCTTATTCTTGTTCATCCCATCCATCTCTCAAAACCCAGCAGCTTACTGTAAACATTTAAGAGTAGCGGTAGTAACTTGGGAATGCATTTAAAGATTAAGATGTTGAGAGAAAAAGGAAGGATATGATTAGTGAAACGGAAATGCACGAGTAAGATGCAGGTGGTGGGTGTTGTCTTTCTGAAAAGTGGAGATGATTTCCTGGATATATATAACTTTTCGCACCCCACTGTTTTGTTGTTTCTATGCACACATGCATGGTGTGTTGGTTAAACTTCAACATAGAAGTCACTAACAAGCTGGTTAGGACAAGATTAGGAAATTGATGTAATCCTAAGGGAATTAGAAGTCATCTAGTTCTAAGAAAAGGAAAGACATGTAATAAGATAATAGGATTAAGAAAAGGAATTCATAGTTCTATATATATATATGATCACCAAAGTTGTGGTTGATCATATGAGCAAGATTAGAGCTTGTGTTTAGTTTTGAGAGATTTTCTAAACATCAATAAAGAGAGTTGTCTTTATATAAGCTAAGTTTCATCTTGCAGTTGTCATTAATTGGTATCAGAGCAAGGTTTCTGAGCCATGGAAAACGAAACCACCATTGTGGGTGCAAAACAGTTCACGCCACCATCAATACAAGTTCCAATCCTCAACGCCACAAACTACACAGTATGGGCCATGAGAATGAAGGTACTGATGAAAATCTACAAAGTTTGGGAAACAATTGATCCTGGTACATTGGACCCAGACAAAAACAATGTTGCCATTGGATTACTCTTTTAAGCAATACCATAATGTCTTGTTCTACAAGTTGGTGAACAGGAAACTTCAAAGAAAATTTGGGATGCAATAAAGGAACGTAATCTCGGAGCTGATCGAGTTAAAGAAGCCCGTCTGCAAACCTTAATGTCTGAATTTGAAAGACTGAAGATGAAAGACACTGATACTATTGATAGCTTAGCAGGAAAGCTATCAGAGATAGCCTCAAAAGCTGCGTCACTTGGACAATCCATTGATGAAGATAAATTGGTAAAGAAGTTTCTCAATAGTTTACCAAGATCCAAGTATATTCATATCATAGCCTCTCTCGAACAAGTCTTAGATTTAAAGAAGACTAGCTATGAAGATATAATTGGAAGATTGAAAGCATATGAAGAGAGAATCCTTGATGAAGAAAACAATGGAGAAACTCAAGGAAAACTCTTGTACACAAACTCTTACCAACAAAACTCTGCGACAAGAGGAAGAGGTCGTGGAAGAGGTGGCAGAGTAAACAGAGGCCGAGGAAGGGGAGGAAGGTTTAACTCACAAGATAGAACAACAAGTCAGAATGATCAAAACCAAGGGAAAGAAAAGAAGGATAAATCAAACATTATTTGTTACAGATGTGATAAACCAGGACACTTCTCCTCTGTATGCCCTGAAAGAATACAAAAGATGGAAGAAGCAAACAAGAATGAAACAAGGGAAGAAGATACAACTCTTTTCATGCACAAACTTGTATTCTTAAACGAAGGGAAACTAATACCAAAGAACTACGAATCAAAGGATGGAGAAGAAGGAATCTGGTATTTAGATAATGGAGCCAGCAATCATATGACTGGTAAGAGACACTACTTTTCTGAACTCAATGAGAAAATCAAAGGACAAGTGAAGTTTGGGGATGGATCTTCTGTAGAAATTGAAGGGAAAGGATCAATTCTATTTCAGAGCAAAACCGGAGAACAGAAGTTTGTCACAAACATCTACTTCATCCCAAACTTACAAAGCAACATTCTAAGTTTAGGACAAGCTACAGAAGTTGGATGTGATGTTAGAATGCGACAAGATTATCTAACAGTTTATGACCCAAGTGGAAGACTTTTAGTTAGAGTCTCACGCTCACAGAATAGACTCTACAAGATAAGTCTCATGATTGGAAGGACATTGTGTCTGAATATGAGACTGGAAGATCAGACATGGAACTGGCACGCAAGGTTAGGACACATAAGTTTCAGAACCTTAAAAACTATGTCTCATAACAAGATGGTTCGAGGGCTACCACAGATAAACGATGAATCAAGGATCTGTGAATCATGTTTAGTTGGGAAACAAACGCGTCAAGGTTTTTCAAAAGCAACAACATTCAGAGCCTCAAAGCCATTAGAGCTTCTTCATGCTGATTTATGTGGTCCTATTACACCACAAACCCTTGCAAATAACAAATACATATTTGTTATTATAGATGACTTCTCAAGATATATGTGGTTTATTCTTATGAAAGAAAAGAGTGAAGCATTTGACAGATTCAAAGCTTTCAGAAATCTGATAGAAAAAGAGTTAAAAGAGGAGGTCAAAATGCTTAGAACTGATAGAGGAGGAGAGTTCACTTCCTTAGAGTTCAACAAGTTCTGTGAGTCAAATGGAATCAAAAGGCAACTCACAACACCATATACACCACAACAAAACGGAGTGGTGGAGAGGAGAAACAGGACTCTAATGGAGATGACAAGAAGTTCCTTAAAGGCTATGTAGGTACCTAATTATATATGGGGAGAAGCTGTACGACACTCCACATACCTAATAAACAGGATAACTACGAAAGCTCTGAAAGACATGACTCCATATGAAAGTTTGCGAAAGAGAAAACCAAACATAGATCATTTAAGAGTGTTTGGTTGCAAAGCATACGCAAAAGTTGATTCTGCAACTCTTAAGAAACTGGATGATCGATCTCAGACTCTTGTGAATCTAGGAATTGAGCCTGGATCCAAAGCTTACAGATTATTCAATCCAACAACGAAAAGAGTGATAGTGAGTCGAGATGTAGTATTCGATGAAAAAGCAAACTGGAACTGGAAAGAAACTAATGATGGACCAAGTAGGGGTCCAGGAATGTTTCACATAAGATGGGGTCAAGTAATTGATGAAGGCGAAGGACCCATAATCATCAATACCAATGGAAACAATGATGTTAATCAAGAAGAAGAAGAGAATAATGAAAACACTGAGAATAACGAATAAGTAGAAGAATAAGAAGAAGAGATCGATGAAATAACTCAACCCATTCCACTGCGAAAATCAACAAGACAGATACAAAATCCACAGTACCTGGAGGATTATGTTCTTCAAGCTGCAGAAGAATGTGAGATTATGCTACTTTCTGTTAATGATGAACCAAGGAATTTTCAGGAAGCAAAGGTCTCGACTAAATGGACACAAACATGTAGAGAAGAAATTATTTAAATCAACAGAAATAAGACTTGGTTTCTAGTTGATAAGCCAGGTGGGTAAAAGTGATTGGTCTTAAGTGTATCTTCAAAATAAAACGGAATGCTGATGGTACTGTCAACAAATATAAGGCAAGACTTGTAGCTAAGGGATACGTTCAAGAATCAGGTATAGACTTTGATGAAGTTTTCTCACCAGTTGCTAGACTAGAGACAATTCGTCTCTTAATAGCATAAGAAGCATCAAACTCATGGGAAATTCACCACTTAGACGTTAAGACAGCATTCTTACATGGTGAATTGCGAGAAGATGTGTATTTTGAACAACCAGAAGGTTTTGAAGTAAAAGGACAAGAGCATAAGGTTTATAAGTTATCAAAAGCTCTATATGGTCTAAGACAAGCTCCTCGAGCCTGGAATACAAAGTTAGATCAAATCTTAAGAGAAATCAGATTTGTTAAGTGCTCTAAAGAAACATCAGTATACATAAGAGAAGAAAAGGGAACGCTTCTTGTGATTGCAGTCTATGTAGATGATCTATTTTTGACTGGCAACTCCCTTAATGTGATCAATGAGTTCAAGAGAGAAATGTCATCAAAGTTTGAGATGTCAGACCTCGGAAAACTCACTTATTACCTTGGCAGAGAAGTCCATCAAGGAGTAGATGGGATTCAGATTAAACAAGAAGCTTATGCAAGGAGAATTCTGAAAGAAGCAGGACTTGAAACTTGTAATCCAACTAAGATGCCAATGGAGTTTGGACTTAAGATTTCAAAGGAACAAGAAGAAGCTGAGATTGATCCAACGAGTTATAGAAGAAATGTTGGATGCCTAAGATACTTATTACACACAAGACCAGATTTGGCTTTCTCTGTGGGAGTAGCAAGCCGTTATATGCAGAGTCCACGCAAGTCTCATGGTGATGTAATAAAGAAGATATTGAGATATCTAAGAGGAACAATCAGCTGTGGAATGAAGTATGGTCGAGGAGGATCAAGAGGAATTGTTGGGTATAGTGACAACAGTCATAATATTGACCAAGATGATGGAAAAGGTACAACTGGTCATATATTTTATCTAGGTGAAGCACCTATTACATGGTGTTCACAGAAGCAAGACACTATAGCCCTCTCATCCTGTGAAGCTGAGTTTATGGCTGCAACAGAAGCAGCTAAACAATCAATATGGCTTCAAGAACTGTTGGGTGAAATCAAAGGAAGAGAACCTGGAAAAGTTCTCATCAAGATTGATAATAAGTCTGCAATTGCACTCACTAAAAATCCAGTGTTTCATGGGAAGACGAAACACATTCACAAAAGGTATCATTTTATACGAGAATGTATCGAGAAGGAGATCATCAACGTTGAACACATACCAGAAACTGAGCAGAAAGCAGATATATTGACAAAGGAATTAGCTCGGATCAAGTTTGAAGAAATGAGACAATTGATTGGAGTACAAGATATGTCACGGGTAAGGTTGAAGCTTAACGGGGAGAATGTTGGTTAAACTTCAACATAGAAGTCACTAACAAGATGGTTAGGACAAGATTAGGAAATTGATGTAATCCTAAGGGAATTAGAAGTCATCTAGTTCTAAGAAAAGGAAAGACATGTAATAAGGTAATAGGACTAAGAAAAGGAATTCATAGTTCTATATATATATGATCACCAAAGTTGTGGTTGATCATATGAGCAAGATTAGAGCTTGTGTTTAGTTTTGAGAGATTTTCTAAACATCAATAAAGAGAGTTGTCTTTATATAAGCTAAGTTTCATCTTGCAGTTGTCATTATGGTGGCATCTGCATGTATATGTGACATTGGTCTAACTAATTTAGTGAAATGCTGGACCAGTTCATTTAAGCAGCTTCTTTGAATCCGTTATCAATTTAATGCACAAGTACACTTCTCTACTTAATGTTTTCCAAGTTTGTACCAATCAATCAAGCAGGATGATTAAATGATCATGACCCAATTGGCAGCAGAAAACCACATGCCAACCAACACCAAAATATGTATTTTTTTTCTTTTAAATTTTGACACGATCAGCAGGGAGTAAAGGGCCCCCAACTCAACAAGAAAGAAAAAATAAACAAAAAACAAGCTCAAAAAACTAACCAACTAAAACCTATAGTAAATGTTGAGATGATAAGAACAAGAGATATTCCATAGGGTAAGGAAATGTCTATTATGAGGATTTTCGTCAACCTTAATTTTATGAGCAGCAAGTTTCAGTTTCACAGCTTGAATGATCATCCAGCTCACCTGATCAGCAGAATTAGATTGATTTCTTAAAACTCTAGCATTTCTTTCTCTCCAAATATGATAAGTATGGTCTCCAAAGAGTTCAGGGTTCAGGGTTCAGGTTCACCATGATGGAGTGTACTTCTTTTGGGACGGCACTTATCTCTCCTTTGGCTCCTTTGCTCTGGCCCTAAAAATGATCATCCAGCTCACTGGGTAGAATAAGATATGTATATTATTCTGGAATAAAAGTTCTTACCCTAGCATGTTAATCACATTACTAAAGCAAAAGATATTTTAATTCTATAAAATTTTAGGGATTCTCAGAAAATATTAACCGCCGACATCTAGACAATATGGGACTATTCTCCAATGCAGCCTGCGATAGGTGTGGTGTAATAAGTGGAGTCATGTTAGCTCATTACATATGACATGTTCTAATATAATATTCATTCCGTTTCTGGAAAAATGATATCCTTTTTTTCTATTTTGGTCTATTTTCGCGTAAAATGGGTACATTATTTATATGTCCCTACTTTTGACACCCAATAAATATATCCTTATACAACAATAAATATGTCCCTACTTTTTAATAACCTTATCCATTTAAAATTATACTACCTTAATACTCCCACTCATATAATATTTTTCTTTATTTCAAAGTGGAACAAATTTCTTCCTCTACCACTTCACCACCACCACCACCGTTCAACAACCACCACCTACCAACCGCCACCACCACTCCTTCACCACCATCATTACACCACCAACAGTCCTCCACCACCACTAGTCCGCTGCCGCCGCCACCACGGCCACCGCAGCCGCCACCACCACCACCGTCACCGCCGCCGCCACCACTGGTTCATATATTTTTGTATCAACAACAGTAGTTGATCCAAATAAAATAGAACCAACAACAGTAGTAGAAGTTGATCCAATTTAGAAGATCAACAACGGTAGTTTATCCAAAAAAAAAAAGAATCAACAGTAGAAGTTGATCCAAATTTTTCGCAAAGCGTTTAGGAAAGAGAATGTCCGAATTTCTCAGGGCAAAAATGGTGAGAAATTTGTCTTCTCAACTACACATTATTATGGTTTTGGATACAGATCAGCAGGATAGGCAGGTTTTGAAGCAGGGTTTCGACAGCAGTATTTCGTGGGAAGATATGGTTCGTGGGATTCAACAAGGTAGCAGTTCTGGGGTCTCATAAGCTTCAAAAGATATGGAAAATAAAATCTGAGAAATAGTCTCAAGGATGAATAAAGTTACAAGCATGCATACTATTTCTAGCAAGGATATTATTATAGACTGTAAGTATAAATCCTTTGTTCTTACTTCCAGATCCAATGGAGTTTTATTCGATGAGCAGACAAGAAACACAGAGAAGATCTTACAAGTGCAAATAAGTTTTGAAGGGGTCATATGGATGAAGAACATTATGAAAAGAGAAAGCAAAAAGAATTTTTATGGTAAATGGTATTAGGTTTTTCATAGAGGTAATGAGCATATTCTCTTCTGTCGTGAAAACAAATATGGAGAATTTTTTCGTGTTTCATATTCTTGTGAAAAGATTAAACACTTTATGTATTTTCCTGTAGAAGATGTTTCTACAAGATGGCTACCATTTGTTCAAGGTTTTTTAGATGTTATCTTGTAGAAGAAGACTTTATCCTATCAACTAGAGACACAATCTGAGAGGAATGAAGAATCTACATCTATTTTGCAAATTAAGTCGCAATCTGTCCCTCAAAAGGAATTACCATCAGACAATCAGACTGAGGCACTTCCTGCTATTACTTCAGCAAGGAATGAAATTTCGTATTCATCAAAAAAATGGAGTCATGCAATCATTATAGAGGCTTCTATTGAAGTTTCTTCTTGGATCTCGATTGGTTTAGAGATTGCAAATCGATTCTCGCTTGAGTTCGATTTTGAGATATTTCCATTTGCACCTAAAAAAGCATTTTTCTTTTCTTCTAAAGATGAGAAAAGTCGTTTATTAAGTAGTGGTCATTGGGATTTTGATGGAAATTTATTAAGATTAATGCCATGGTGGAACACGGTAAATTCAGTTGCACTGCCTGTTCTTTCGTCAGAGGGCACTTGGATGGAGGTAAAAGGAGTTCCGTTTGATCTTTGGGGTAATGATATTTTTAAAGAATTGGGTTCACTTTTTGGTGGTCTTTTGGAGATACATGAAACTACATTAACTTGAAGTAATGCATCAGCCATTATAATTAAAGTTAAGAATTTCAACGGTCTTAATACTTCCTTCGTTTTTCGATTTGGCTCTTATTCTTTTCCAGTGTTGATTTCTCAGTTTACTATAATTGATGGTTGTTTTGATCAATCTCATCACAAGATTATAGTTCAAAAGATGGTCTTTGTAACTCCAGTTGAAAAATACGCTAACAAATTTGCAACTCAATGTGGAATGGCCGAAGATCCCTCGCAATATTCTTAGACCCCATGATTCTCACCGGAAGAATTTGTTCAGGAAAAATTCTCTCTGGTTGAAAAAGGAAAGTTTTTTACAGATAATTCAAATTCAAATTTTGAATTTACCTCCAATTCAAATGGAAAGCGAATCACGAAATCGGATATGGATTCGGGTGCTCCAACATCTGATACTACTTTGGGTAACTTGGATAGCCATGTTCTCTCTACACGTGTAGCAGCTAATTCAAATTTAAACTCTTCAACAAATTCTGAGGCTACAACGGCTCTATTACCTAATTTTCAGAATGAGGATGAAGTGAATGAATATCTGAAAACAGCTGTTTCAATCCCGTATTTGCAAATGATTGATTCATCTGAGGAATCTTCTTCTTCGATGGCAGTTATAGTCTCTCCAAAGAAAAAAACTCCCAATCAGCCAAAACGATTTAATTTTTTTCTAAATACATCTGAGAAATGGAGTACTTTAAAATTGAAATTGATCCCATTTGAAGAAGGGATTTTGAAAAAGTCTTAATGCAGATGATTTCAATTTTCCCAATGATTGGTATTCACTTCAAGGTTTCACAGGAAGAAATTGATGAAACTATGATGGACACGCTGAGATTGCATCTGCATACCTTCAATTTGGTGCATAGGAATGCATCTTAGATTCTTCTGGTATGGTTTTCAGGTATTAAAATTTTTATGGATTTCAAAATTATAAATTGGAATATTAGGGGTCTTAATGATTTAAATAGAAGAGATATAGTCAAGAAGAAGATAAATTATTGGAAGCCATCCATTGTGTGTTTGCAAGAAACCAAAATTCAGCAATGTAATGATCTTTTAGTTTGGCAATGTTGGAGTAAGAATTCAGTTAAATGGTTAGACTCTCCTTCTCAAGGGAGTTCTGGAGGCATCTTGTGTTTGTGGGATTCTTCAAAAGTGGAGGTTATTGATTCTCTCATTGGGCCATATTCCATGTGCAAAACTATTGCTAACTCCTTTGAATGGATGTTCACAGGCGTGTATGCACCATGTGCATATAATGTTGATGAAGTTAATTTATTCTGGAGAGAAATTGAGGAAGTTAGATGTTTCTGGCAGCTTCCTTGGGTTTTAGGTGGTGATTTCAATTAGATAAGTTTTTTACATGAAAGAACTTCAGATGGTGTTGCTACTGCTGGTATGAGAAAGTTTAATAATTGCATCTCTCGGCATAGATTGATTGATCTTCCATTGATTGGTGCAACTTATATATGGACTAATAATCAGTCTCAAACTATCAGAAGCAGAATTGATAGAATCTTTGTTTCTCCTGCTTGGGAAAATTTTTACCCACAAGTAATTCAGCAAGCTCTTACTAGACCCTGCTCTGATCATAATCCAATTGCCTTAGTTTGTGAAGGTGTGAAGCATGGACCATCTCCATTTCGCTGTGAGTATTTCTGGTTTTCTCACCCAAATTTTCTTGATTTTGTCAAAGATCTGTGTTTGTCTTTTTCTGTTTCCGGTAGTGCGGGATTTATCTTCTGTAAAAGTTGCAGCTTTTAAAACCAAAGTTGAAAGATTGGAGCAAACAACAATTTGGAGATCTTGACATAAGGTTGGAGGAATTGGAAGACGTTTTTGTTGATTTGGATGCTTTGGAGAATTCTAATAATGGCCTTACAGAAGATCAGTGGGAAACAAGACTTAATGCAAGACAAGAGTAGTGCAAGCTTATAATCCTTAATGCTGAGAAGATGAGAAGTAGAGCAAGAGTAACTTATATTAAGAATTTTGAGCACAACACTAATTACTTCCATAGAATTTCCAATGACAAGAGAAGAAGGAGTTTCATAGGTTCTATTAAAGTCAATGACAGTATTACCTCAGATGAGAATGTGATCAAGAATGAAATTGTGGCTTTCTTTCAAAATATTTTCCAAACCCAATCTCATAGAACTGTAAGTATGGAAGTTATGTAGTTTCCAACTATTTCTGCAGATATGAGTACTTGGTTAGAAAGTGATATTGATGAGGCAGAATGCTTATTTGCTATCAAAAATTTGGGTCAAAATAAAACTCCAGGACTAGATGGGTTCCCTGTGAGATTTTATCTTTTATGTTGGGACTTTATTAAGCATGATTTCTTGAATATTGTTAAGGAACTGCAGGAAAAATCTTTTCTTGATTGGAGATTAAAAAATACTTTCATAGCTTTGATTCCCAAAAAAGACACTATTGAGGAAATTAAAGACTTAAGGCCAATCAGTTTAATTCATGAAGATTATAAGATTGTGTCCAGAATTCTTGCTGAAAGATTCAAGAAAACACTTCTAATTATTATTTCTCAGCATCAATCTGCTTTTGTCAAGAAGATACGGATTTTGGATGGGGTTCTTGTTGCTAATGAGCTTATTGATTCAAGGCTAAGAAGTGGAAAACCAAGTATTTTATGCACAGTTGATTTTGAAAAATCTTTTGATCATGTAAATTGGATTTTCTTGATGAAATTTTTCAGCTTATGAGATTTGGAGTTAAGTGGAGACAATGGATAAGATGTTGTGTGGAATATACTAGATTTTTTATTCTTGTGAATGGTAGTGCCACAGGTTATTTCAAAAGCAAGAAAGGTATAAGACAAGGTGACCCAATTTCACCTTTCTTATTTCTTTTGGTTGGTGAAGCTTTAACTTACATGATCAAGAGAGCTCAAGAACAAGGTTTAATCTCTGGTTTTCAAGTTAAAAATGATGGTTTACTTGTTAGTCATCTTCAGTTTGCAGATGATACATTAATTTTTCTTGATGCTGATGTTGAACAAGTTAAAAATCTTAGGCTTATTCTCCTTTCTTTTGAAATGCTTACTGGTTTGAAGATAAACTTTGCTAAAAGCCAAATTTTTTGTGTTGGTTATGATGGGGATTTGACAGTTTTTTCTTCTCTGTTGGGTTGTTACAGTGGTTGCTTACCAACAACTTATTTGGGTCTTCCTTTAGGTGATAAATGTGGTGGAGTAGCTAAATGGGACAGGGTGGTGGATAAGTTCATTGCTAGGCTTCCCGGTTGGCATAAAATTCTTCTTTTAAGAGCTGGTAAGATTGCTTTGATTAACAGTATTCTAGCAAGTCTACCTGTTTATTATATGTCCTTGTTTGAGATGCCTATTTCTGTGATTAAGAAGTTGGAGAAGATAATGAGGGATTTCTGTGGAATGATAATAAAAGGAAAAGAAAGATTCATCCTATCAAATGGAGGGCTTTATGCAGGAAGAAGAAGTTTGGTGGATTAGGAATAAAAAATTTGAAGATGACAAATCAATCTTTACTTGGTAAATGGTCTTGGAGGTATGCCACTGAAGATGATGTTCTTTGGAAGAAAATTGTGACTGAAAAGTATGGCTTTGGTGATGTTATTTGGTCTCCTAATATTCCAAAATGCACTTATGGGAGATCTGTTTGGAGAGCTATCATGAAATCCAACAGTATTTTCTTGAAGTATGTAAGATTGAAAGTGAATAATGGCTCTTTGGTAAGGTTCTGGAATGATAATTGGCTTTATGAGCATCCTTTAAAATCTTGCTATCCAAATCTTTTTGTTGTGTCAAGAGCTAAGAACTTTTGTGTGGCTGAAGTGGGATTGGTGAATGGTGTTTCTGTTTCTGGAATTTGCTTGTTCCTAGAAGATTAAATAATGCTGCTAGAATTGATCTCAACTTACTGACTGTTGATCTAAATTCCTTCAGATTTAATCTTAGCTGTGATGATGAACTTTATTGGCCTTTAACCTCAACTAAGATTTTTTCTGTCAGTTCTTCTTATGACAGACTTTCTTTGGAGATTGATGAGCCTTATGGTGCTGCAACTTTTAAATTTATTTGGAGTCTAAAGTGTCCTCCTAAAATTGGTTTTTTCTTATGGATTATTGCTCATGGGAGACTTCCTACTAGGGACATGCTGTTAAGAAGAAGAATTGATGTGCCAGCCAATTGTTTGTTTTGCACTGCTAATGAAACTACTTCTCACTTGCTTTGCCATTGTGAGTTTGCAAGAAAGGTATGTGACTTCTTATATGCTAAATTGAATTGGTTGTTTGCAATGCCTTTAGACACTGTGCATGCTTTGCAAGCTTGGCAGCTTCAATTCTCTGACAAGATGAAGAATGAAGTGTGGAAGTTGGTGCATGTTGCTATAATATGGTGTTTATGGAAAGAAAAAAATGGTAGAGTATTTTCTGATAAGCCAAATGATGCAATTGATGTTGCTAATAAGGTTATTTATACTTTATTTACTTGGGCTCTTGCTTTCAAAGATTTTGAGGAGGTAGATGCTAAGGAAGTAATGAGGAATTGGAGTGCAGTTTACTTTGACATTACTTAAAGTGCTATTAGTTTGTTTTTAGCACTTTTCTTTTCTTGTTTTGGTTAGGGTGGTAATAATTCATTTATACGCTCTTTTTTGATCAATAAAATCTTTTCTTTGCCGACCAAAAAAAAAAAAGAAGTTGATCCGTGTAAATGGAGTGAACTTGGCGTGAGTCGAACACGCATCATCTGACATGGAGTCAGTCATGCTACCATTGCACCACAAGTTCAACATTGGAAGAAATTTACATGATTTAAACTACAAGCATGATTATATTAATCCAAGAAAATGTTGTCGACAATAGGAGTTGATTGGATCAACAACAGTAGTTGATCCCATAAAAAATTGGGTCAACAACCGTAGTTGATCCATAAAAAATTGGGTCAACAACCGTTGTTGATCCCATAAAAACATATAAACAATAACAAACGATCATCACCTGTAGCTTCACCACTGTTGTGTCTCTCTGAAAATTTCCCAAACCTAGACAAGCACCACCACCGTCCCAAAGGAAACAAAATCACACTTAATCTTCACCGCTGCCGCCACCACCACCAAAATCAATCCGAACCACCACTATCTCTATCTCCAATTTTATCAACAACAGTAGTTGATGCCATAAAAAATCGGGTCAACAACCGTAGTTGATCCATAAAAAAATTGGATCAACAACCATAATTGATCCCATAAAAACATATAAACAATAACAAATGATCATAACCTGTAGCTTCACCACTGTTGTGTCTCTGAAAAGTTCCCAAACCTAGACAAGCACCACCACCGTCCCAAAGGCAACAAAAATCACACTTAATCTTCACCGCCGCCGCCACCACCACCACCAAAAACAATCAGAACCACCACTATCTCTATATCCAATTTCATCATTCCAACAAGAACCACCACAATCGATCAATTGAAACAAATAAAATTTCGTTTCCAGAAAGTTCAGATCTGAAATCGATCAAATGATATTTTTGGTTGAATTGATTACAAGGATAATGATATACTTATCTGTTCAATTGTTTTTGATGACGCTAAAATCAGATCTCGACATATTTGAATTTGATTTTGAAAATTAATCTTTAGAAGAAAATTTCATCTGATGTTTATAGTTGTGGATCGAATCGCGGACCAGTTAACGACGGCGAAGGTGGTGGTAGATGCAGAGCTAGTGACGATGAAGATGGTGGTGGTGGGTTTGGTTTGATTTTCAATCGCAGATCTCAAATCTGTTCTACCTCAAATATATTCTCTCTCACTTTGAAATTGTGGTGGTGGCGGTGACGGTGGCGTTCCCGGTTGTGGTAGCGGCTATAAAAATGGAGGTGGTTCGACTGATGTTGTTGTGGGAGAGATGGAAATGGTGTTGGGACTCGACTGTTGTATTGGAAGAAAAAGGTGAAGTAAGAACGGAAGGTTAAATAAAGAATGTTGGTGAAAAAAATTCTAACGAAAATTTCAATTATATCATTAGGGACATTTGAAAAGTTTTTAAAAGATAATTGTGTAGACCCATCAAAAGGAAGGACAATAATTCAATTTCTATAAATAAAAAAGTAAAAATATCACTTTTTTTCCCAAATGAAAATAATAGGCTAGGCTTGTTACAAAGCCAATGAACTTGGACAATGGGGACTACTTTTAACAATCTTAGCTTGGCAAAGTCCAAAATTAAGCATGCATGTGTAACATAACAGTTAACACTATTAACAAACTAACATTTGCGAATTAAAAAAGATTTTTTATATTGATGATCCATAGTCCAAAGCTTTTACATGTATCGCGACATTATTAGAACACTTTGTGATCACTAGGAAGACTGAAATCTCCAGCGCCATTCCTCTATCCTCCACTCTCAGGCAGATTTTTCACCTGAAATTGATGGCGATGATGGTCGCATATTTATTAACTGAAAAGGAAAACATGGAAAATGTACATCAGATGCAATGCCTGATCGTTGTTTTTTTTTTTTGCAGTGTTTTTTTTTTCCTTGGATTCTCGCCAAAACCCTCGAATGTGGGCTGCACTAATATGGGCTTTATGAAATCATCAATCAGACAATCAGTTGGGCTTTTACTTTTTACTTGTCATATACGTACCCTTTAATTACTAGAATAGATAGTAGATCGATTCAGCTAAAACTGATGATCGGAAACAGCGAAATTCATGAGTCCATTTGATGAGGGAGACAATTCAGCTCCTCCACAGTTTTTCTCGCACTCTTCATCCTACAACCATGAACATGCATATGCTTATTTATTATTATGGCCTATGAAAGAAATAGAATGACAGCATATGGGTAATTTCAAAAATATACCTGAGAATCGTTGGCTGGGACAACGTCGACGAGGAAGTCAAGAACTTCTCCACGGTTAACAGCATTGGCAATGTCGATCCTCTGAAGAGTTCTTCTTCTACTTTCTTCGGTGTTCAACCATGACCTGAGTGTGAGCTCTAAGATAAAGAGTTCACAAGCCTTGGAGAATAGTACGGGTGCATCCGCACTTATCATCTGTTTAATATTGTAGCATTCACAAATTCAAATTGACATTATGTGATTCAACGCTAATTTATTGGGCCTATTTATGGTTTCCTGATGGCCCAAATACAAATGAAACCACCTGACCTGACCAAAAAATGTTTCCCGAACTGAGAGATTACATTGCCAAAACCGACTGTTTTAAATTTAAATTTTTTTCCGAGAGGCTCGCATGATTCAATCAAAGTGCGGGTCACGGTTTACTAGTCTTATGATTTTGGGACTTTTTTTCTTCTTTACTTTACATATTGTCTACACACTTGAATTATTTCCAACATTCCCAACTGTAGTTTCCCATTCGGGGAGAAAGAAAGATGGTTTCTATTTTGGGGAATTTATTACTTGGTTTACATTGAAGGATTTTCTATTAATTGTTACCAGCATGGGGCGATATTTCCTTTGTCCCATATATAAAAGCGGAGTTATCAGTAACAGTGAGGTGAGAGTGTCGTATTTTTCAGATTTGATTTTCGTATTAGATAGGCAGAATTCCACATGTACACTTGTATATGATGCATGCATATCATCACAATTTAGTTAATGTTTCGAGTGTATTATAAGAGGTAAAACCAAGAAAAAAAAATGATAAATTTTTATGGAATCAATATTTTTCTTAACCTAAAAGACAGAGAGAATGTTATCTGACCTTGACATCTTCGTCAGATTTCATTATCCTTTTGATCCTTGCAAGGGGAAGATTATGTTGTTTGAAGTCTACCAAACCAAGAAAGAAAATATAACAAAGTAAATCAAAGGTGTGAGATAATTTTCAAAAAATCACAATGAAATAAGCATTAAAGGATGTATGGAATTCATAAAAACAAAAATATTTTTTTTCACCTGAAAGTTGATCGATTTCTAGTATTTGTTGATGCCAGAATAACTGTAAGTTTTGCCTTTGCAATTGTAGCACACGAGACTGCAGATTTTCTTCTCCCATCTACATTCATGTTGGCACATATTAACAAAATCTAAGGAACGTAAGTGTACATTTTTTATGGATTAGTCCTTATGAGAGTCAATCTCATGCAAATATAAAGTGTTTCCTGGTTAAGTTTATAGCTATAGTTCACAACATATTCTTACCTCATTATTTGGAGAGTACTGCCGATGAATGTTATTAAGAGAAATCATGGGAGAAGATACATGCATGAAGTTATGAACTTGCGCAATTGGAGCTGGGGAAGAACATCGATAGTGATGAACTGACTGGTTCAGATCCATGCTTGATTACTATATATGAGCTTCTGACTCTTCTTTTGAATTGCAAATGGGCAGAGGTAATTTTCCAAGTAATAAGAACACCTCTTATATAAGCAGAGAAATGGAAGGAAAAAGAGGAGCGATGAGAATAAGACAGTAGAAAATTAAAGCAAATGAAAAAATGGCAAATCGCAATTAAAGAGGTGTAATCTCTAAGAGATTTCAGTTGTGAAAATATTAAATGAGTTGACATTTTATTTACTAGTGTACAAAGTTAAATAAAAGTGAAGGTTGGTGTGGGACGTTACAAGAGTACTTGAATTTTTCCATTATATATTAATTGTAGTGTATATTCTGTTCAAACAAATTTCATTTAATTTTTGTATTAATGAGGTTTTCAGTCGAGGGAATCCAAGGACTTGTCTATTGATCATGTTTTATTTTAGGCTTTTGTTAACTTGTATACCCGTATACATGTTAAGGTTTAATAAAGAATTATTTTATTTCTTTGCAAATTGTATTTTTTCGTCTTATTCTACTAGAAATTGGTTTTTCTTGCACAAAAAACAATAATTTTTGTTCCCAATGCAAAGAATTATTGTTTTCAATGCAATAAAACAAACAAATCTTGTTTCCAATGCAAGAAATTGTTGTTTTAGTAAACCTTAACATGTATAGAAGTTAACAAGACCCTTTATTTTAAGAGAACAAAATGGTAAATTCTATTGAAATTTAACCATCATCTAATCGATGAAGTCTGGAAAAAAACCGAAAGAAATGTACAAAGTTAGTCATTCCATACAATAAAATTTTAGTTAGATATCGAGATGCTCAAAAAGAATCCTACAAAGATATTGGTATGCAATGACTAATTTGAACAAAGTGTTTGACAGACATTATCATTTGATTTACAGTTCTCTTAGCCTTTTATAAAGTCTATAATTAACTCCTTCAATTTGTTCAACCAAATTATAAAATGAAGCAAGCTCCAAATCTTCTTCCATGTATTTTTATTCTTCTTGATAGACCATTTCCAAATGTTATATTTCATAGTTTCAACAATGAACCAACTTGCGCCAAACCTATCCAAGAGATAATGTCATATCTTTTTAATTTTTGGACAACGCAGAGATAAGTGTTATTGGTTTCTTGGTCAGATGCACACAAAAAGCATTCGCTATAATTTACTTATTCATTTTACCAGTTCTCATTAGATACTTCAAAGTGGAAGCACAAGGAGCACCATTATGAAATAAAGACCATACATAAAAAGACATTTTGAGAAGAATATTTGGGGATCGAGACTTGCTTATAGTGAAATAGAAAAAGACACCCAAGTCAAGTGAGGAGTAACAATTTGACACTAAAAATCAAAGCCAAACTTCCATTCTATTACATCCTCCAGTGTTGAGTATAGGAAAAAAAGAAGCAGATAAGTCACATAGCAGCTGTAATAAACCAACAATTTCTACTTCACTCTCAATCTTCTCTTGAAATTGAACTTTCAAGCTCCATTATTTGATAGCATTTTTTTCCACATGCATTGATTTTTTTGAATTCTAGAAATTTTGTAAATAGTAAGATAACTCTTTTTTAGAATTACATCACCATGTTGGGATTTTCGCTCCATAAGGGCCATCTGGTCCATGTACTTTATCATTGTCAAAGTGCATAACGACATTCTTTACCTCTTCCTCAGAAAAATGATTTTCAAGTGCAATACTTTCAGCAAAGGAAATAGATGGAAATTTTAAATCATCGAATCTTAGTCTTGTACATGCTCTTCAGAAAATAGAGCAGTACAAAAAAAATTCAATAAATATATTACCTTTATAATAACTCAAAAACTCATATCAATGAAACGATAATTTATATTGCTAAAGTTATGGTTGAAAGAAGCAAATGCACCTTGAGTTTTTTCGCGACCCTTTACTCACCTTTCCTTAACTCTTTAACGCCATTTTCTAACTAAGTCCAAAGATAAAGAAGTGTTTATGATTCTTGCCTCTTATCTAGCCATAATAGCAGCAGAAGTTAATTGAACATTTTCCTTCATAACATTCCAGTCATCAATTGACTTGTTAAGGATACGTGATGAGCATATTAATGCTCACACGGTAATTAGTTGTAGCTTCAAGTTCAATTATTTTCTTAATTATGTATACAAGTTAGGTATGTCTTTCTGTACAAGCTTATACCTAAGTTAGGTATGTCTTTCGGTACAAGCTTGTCTAGAAATCTCTGTAACATCAATTGATATAAATATATGTGTCCTTTACATAATCAGTGGAGAACCAGGATTCTTCAATTCCACATGACTCCTCCAACTAATCCAATTTTTATGTTAGATAACTCTTTCCAATATTGTCTATAATAACCATTGTTAAAAGCTCCATAAACTGAAGTGAAACACCAATAGAGATTGACAACAACTCTTGAACTTAATTGTTACCGAGAAAACATTAAGTAAGTGATCTTCCATATATACCAATTATTTTTACCACATCACTATAATAGCACTAGAAACGCCCTCATAAGATGAAGGAACAAAATTACATCTGTTATTGCCCCATAGAGATGTAAGGCTTCATCAACCATTTTCTTTTTTGTCTCTTGAATAACATAAATAGTTTCATTTTATTCTTTCTAATTACAATCATCTTCTCATTTTTAATCCAAATATTTCATTGTTTTATTTATCTTTTTGGTTAAAACACCATATAACTTTCTCTTAGAGTTAGATATGTATCTACTAACAAGTTTGAACCAATGTTGATTCTCATTTACTTCAATTTATTTGAGTATTTATGCTTAAGGTTCAAATAAAATTAAAATGTTAGAGAAGTTGAAATAAAAAACAATGTTGACTATTGTTGATGGTGGTTTTTAGCTTAGGGTTAAAATCGTAAAACCTTACATCTGACATGACATCATTACGGCCACTAGCGCATTTATTGAATCATTCAACATGCCTACGTAAGAATTACCAGGGTACCTTTTTTTTATATACATGTGTCATGTTCCACGACAGAACCCTTAGTATTTACCGACATCATCTTCATACCAAACCCTAATTCTCACACCAGACGTGCCAATGACAAACCATGCCAGCCACGTCTCCGCGCCAAGGCATGCCAACCATGCCAGCCGCGCCACCGTTCCAATGGAAAACCATGCCAGCCACGTATTTGCGTCCATGCATGCCAACCATGCCAGCCGCGCCTCCGTGCCAATGGAAAACCATGCCAGCCATGTCTCCGCGCCAAGGCATGCCAACCATGCCAGCCGCCAACCGTGCCAATGGCAAACCATGCCATCCACGTCTCCGCGCCTAGGCATGCCAACCATGCCAGCCACGTCTCCGCGCCAAGGTGTGCCAACCATGCCAGCCACGCTACCGTGCCAATGGAAAACCATGCCAGCCACTCTCCACGCCAAGGCATGGAGAATCACTTGTTAGCTTTCCCATCTGTTAGCTTTCACTTTCTGTTACAAGTTAAACAACTACTCTTCTAGAATCAACTACTCTGGTCTCAACACTCTCTTCGCTTCCCTCCCCAAAACCAACCCTTCTCCTTCACTTTGTGACCAAAGCAAGTCTGGAACGGCCATTTCTTGGTTTAGGACGGATTTGTACAGATTGATATCTCGAATCTAAAGTGCTCTCTTGCAGTACATTGTTTAGGGTTAAGACTCGTTTCTCACCCACAACACACGAAATTACCGAAACCAGCAGAAACTGTTTTCACCCTCAAACAATTGGCGACCACAGTGGGAGATTAATCTCTCTGTTACAATATCGATTTCCAACTCCAAATCTCATACTTAAACCCAGACATCAAGGTGGTAGAAGCAAACGATCCGCTCAGGAATCGGCGACTCAGTTACCAGTCATGACACGACAAGAGGTGACTGGGGACTTCCAAGATGGTAGAAGCAAACGATTCGCCCAGGGATCGACGACTCGGTTATCAGGTGACTCAGGGATGACTGGGGACTTTCCACAATCACGGCGGTGCTTCACACAAAACTTGGACTTACACCCGGAAGATTCATTTTTCGTCAAGAGATCCGAGAAACCCGAGTAAGTCTTGCCTAGACAAAATACATGGTTTACTACTTCAAGTTTTCACGAGAATGATAAAATTGATAACCATGTTATGTCTCATCTCATGCTCTCTACCGACATGCAACGCTCACGGTTCTATGGTTTTCCTGGGATGTTTGCGTCACTTGCAATCGTAACCAAGACAACATTATTCTAAAACAATTCATTCAAAAAGAGTAATCCAAAAACCTCATATATAACAGTTATCTATCAATTCAAACCAAAACCATAAACCAGGCGTTTCATCTTCCTTTCAAAAAAAAAAAACCTAAATAAAGAAGTTCAGAAGACAGGAGTGCATTTAAGGGAAACTATCCAGTAACGGCTTGCTCTTCTTGGAGAAGGCCTCCCTCGCGCTTTCGAGAGCCTCCCTTTTCCGATTCAGCTTCCTGGACAACCTTTCGATTTCTGCCTCCTGCGGTGTGATTCCATCCGCAGAAGGGCCTTCGACCGCTATGGCTTTGAACTTTTCAATCTCAGCAAAGCCTTCGACAAACCATAAGACGTTTAACTCATGGTCTACGCACATATCACGATGAAACTTCCAACTTGTAATCACTTCCTCAGAAACGGCGCGGCCAGTCTCTTTGCACATACCATCAATCGAAGATAAAACTTCCTCCACACGTTTGGCTAGCGCAAACTGACTAGTGACCTTTTTGGTTGTGGCAATGTGTCTGTACCTTTCCCATATCTTGGCATATAGCGTTTCATACATGGTTGGCACGCTGAAGACCCCAATCAACACATGATCCGGATAAGGAACCAAGTATGGAGGAGCAAAAGTGGCGCCAGCAACTGAACCAGTGACCATCAAGGGATTCCCAACTACAATTGTGCTTATAGACACGGAAATGCTCTCTGTTATTTGAATCGCAACAACACTTTCAGCTTGATCAACCTCCGTTTCCAGATTTCCATATGTAGCTTCCGCGATTAGAGGTAGAACTATATCTCAACGAGCCTCAACTTCAGGTCCATCTCCAGAAGCGGATCCTTCCTGTAATATCACAAGTTAGACACTTTCAACAAAAAAAAGGGGGAAGAGGAAGAAATAAAGGTGCGCAGAAGACTGACTGATCCGCTTTCAGAAGAAGACTCAACACTACTGTCGGAAGAGCTATTCTCGTCATCACAAGATTCAGATTCAGAGCTTTCCTCCTTTTCTGACTCCTCTTCACCGTGGGAAGGTTCAGCATTGCCACCCCCTGCCTCAAGAAGTGCCGCCTTCTGACGACGTGCAAGTTCAGCATTGCCACCCTCCGCCTCAAGAGGTGCCGCTTTCTGAGACCCTGAACAAAGCGCCAATACAGAAATTCAGAAATGAAATGAAGATTTAGACAATCCAGCTAAGCCGGGGAGAAGATGACGCATACCCGGATATTGGAAGAACTGAAAGTCACGAGAGCCGCCGGATCTGCCGGACCTGGCCGAAATCACCTGCACGATTCTTTGACCTTCGTTCCTTCGCTTGGGGAATGTCCACATTCCTACTAGGGGACTTTCGCTTAGTTGAAGAAGGTTCCCTCAACAGCGGGTGCTTTTCCAAAACCTAAGGGAAGGGTTTACCGCGGGTATTCTCCACTGTATTATTCACGAAATCTTGGATACAAAGGAACTCATCCTTCCAGAACACATTATACTTGGAAGTCGTTGACGGGTTTCTTTCCAAGGACAAGAAGGGGAGACTCTTACCCGCCGCAAGGGCACTGGCGTCGAGAACGGCGGGCAACGGATTCTTTGAAGCAACCAGCTGACGAGCAAGAGGGACTCCTTGGTCAAATCTCACATGTCGAGCTTCCCGATAAATATTGTAGGAGACTACCTGGAACGATCCTCGAAAGAAAGACGGTATACAACCAGGCACACAACTTCGCATGAATACAACCTCTCCAACACTCATATTCCTTTCGTTAGAGAGCAAAGACATGTTCAGAGCAGAAGCAAAAGTGTTAACCTGAACTATGGATGCGCACACCGAGGCCCACGGGCGAAAGTTGACCGCGTACGAATTATCGAGAAAATCAACCAGGTTTGAACCGGCTCTTGGAAACTATTCGACCAACGAAGTATCCTCGAACCGCTGCAAGCCTCGGGAAGTGAAGACGACGGTTTAGGAGCGTATCTCTCGAAATGCTCCCATAACCATGCCTGGAGGAAAGCGGCATGGACATACGAGTCCACTTTCATGTAGCCATTTGAAGCGCGCATGTCTGCAACCAGATGATCCAAGTGTGTGTACATAGAACCAAGAAACAAGCCGTTAAGAGGGAGAACGACGCCTTTCGTTAATTTTATGGCAAGCTTGATAAGTTCCGGTCTTATGTCCTTCATCCCAGAGCCATCATCGAAAAAATATCTGGATAACCAAAGAGCCAAGAATGCGGCGACATGAAGTGTACTATTCTTTTGATCCAGCTCCAACTCATCGGGAAACCATTGAGACACCCACCAGCTGTAGAAACACCCCGTTTCATTTTCTTTCCGAACGAACCCTTTCGACTTCGCAACTAGAGCGCTTGGCTTATCATGAATCGCATCCATTTGACGAAAGAACGCGATGGACTCACACTGATTTTAAAGTCAATAGGGGAAGCAGAGTACTCTCCTCTGTGGAGACAGAACCGTATTACACCCTCTGGTCGAACCGACCGGGTCCTGCTTTCATCTTCTGAACCGGTCAGAAGAATCGACAAATACTTGGGATGATTTCTCCTAGATGTGGTAAAAGACATCGTGAAGAATCCATCATCCGTGTTTGGTTTGGAGTTGCCAACGTATTTTGGTACAGCAAGATTTTTCTCAGGTGACATCCTAAAGAAAGTTTCTTACGCTTTCGCTGTCGAGGTAACTACACTGGAAACAAAACAAAGGGAAGTTACTACAAGGTGCATGAAATCTATTTTGTCAGCAATGGAGAATCCATTTTAGACGCGAACCAACTTGTTTTGGTTGCAAAGTCATAACATGCATAACCGAAGAAATGGAGACTACCAAACCCTACGAAGCCACGGAAAGCACACTCCTTGCGAAGCCGTACCTTGCAACGTAAAGTACACACCCGACCAAGAAATCATGCTCCATCGCGGAAACTATACGCACGCTACAACAAGGAAAGGGAGGAAACCCTAGAAACTAGGTTTTCGTGGGGAAGGAATGGGTGGCAGTTACCTGCCCATGCATGCCTACTTTGCGTAATAATTAAGGTGGCAAACATTAATACGGTATTCACGCCAAAATATTTCTACAAATTCATGGAAAGTATATCTACGGCTAGGGTTCACACCAATACAGAAGAACAATATTTCTACAAGTTCATGAAAGGTACACCTATGGCTAGGGTTTGCACCAACACAAGAAAACAAGAAAAAAAAATTGAAGAGGAAACGATGGAAGACATACCTGGGATACACTTGCTCACTTTATTGCTACCGCGCGGCCAGGACGTAAAAACAAAGGTGTGAAATAAAAGGGAGAGGCCGACCCCTTTTATAGGCATGACACTTTGGAGTTTGAATAAGGAAAGGACTTCCTATAAGGAAAAGAGCCAATCGGGCCCGCGAAGACAAGCCACAACCGTGCAAACAGTCCGCACCATGCCTTGCCTCACCGTGCCAACAACCTGCGCCATGCCAAGCCAACACCATGCCGATCAATCCGCATCATGCCAAGTCCGCTCCAACTCCCACGCCACACCGAGCCAGCGCCCAAGCCGGATCCCAAGCCAACGCCCATGCCAAGTCTACGCTAACGTCCCCATTCCAAGCCAATACTACGCTGGCGGCTCCATTCCAAGCCAATACTACGCTGCAGCTCCATTCCAAGCTAATACTACGCTGACGGCTCCTATTCCGAGCCGAGCAACGCCAACAACTTGCTAAGCCAGCACCTCCGCGTTCCCTATCCCAGCACAGATGACGTGGGACCAAGCCAAGTCGACAGTCTACATCTCACCACTTCACGGTCTAGCCAAAAACACCACGAGTAGAATTTACACAAGGCCGCCAACACAAGAATCACGAATTCTCCTTACCTCTCGAAAAAGGTTAGCCGGGTCTTCCTGGCCATCTTTTCATGACTTGCCATTTCTATTTTGTCCTTGCCTGTCACCATCTTATGCTTACCTCGCAACAATGCTCCTGTTCCGAGCTAAGCAGGGGACTTAATGTTGATGGTGGTTTTTAGCTTAGGGTTAAAATCGTAAAACCTTACATCTGACATGACGTCACTACGTCCACTAGCGCATTTATTGAATCATTCAACACGCCTACGTAAGAATTACCAGGGTACCTTTTTTTTTATATGCATGTGTCATGTTCCACGACAGAACCCTTAGTATTGACCGACATCATCTTCATACCAAACCCTAATTCTCACACCACACGTGCCAATGGAAAACCATGCCAGCCACGTCTCCGCGCCAAGGCATGCCAACCATGCCAGCCGCGTCTCCGTGCCAATGGCAAACCATGCCAGCCATGTCTCCGCGCCAAGTCATGCCAACCATGCCAGCCGCGCCACCGTTCCAATGGCAAACCATGTAAGCCACATCTCCGCGCCAAGGCATGCCAACCATTCCATCCACGTCTCCGCGCCAAGGCATGCCAACCATGCCAATCGCGTTACCGCGCCAATGGCAAACCATGCCAGCCACGTCTCCGTGCAAAGGCATGCCAACCATGCCAGTCGCGCCACCGTTCCAATGGAAAACCATGCCAGCCAAGTCTCCGCGCCAAGGAATGCCAACCATGCCAGTCGCGCCTCCGTGCCAATGGAAAACCATGCCAGCCACGTCTCCGCGCCAAGGCATGCCAACCATGCCAGCCGCACTACCGTGCCAATGGCAAACCATGCCATCCACGTCTCCGCGCCAAGGCATGCCAACCATGTCATCCGCGCCACCGTGCCAATGGAAAACCATGTCAGCCACATCTCCGCGCCAAGGCATGCCAACCATGTCAGCCACGTCTCCGCGCCAAGGCATGCCAACCATGCCAATCGCGTTACCGTGCCAATGGCAAACCATGACAGCCACGTCTCCACGCCAAGGCATGCCAACCATGCCATCCGCGCCACCGTGCCAATGGAAAACAATGCCAGCCACGTCTCCGCGCCAAGGCATGCCAACCAAGCCAGTCGCGCCTCCGTGCCAATGAAAAACCGTGACATCCACGTCTCCGCGCCAAAGCATGCCAACCATGCCAGCCGCGCCACCGTGCCAATGGCAAACCATGCCAGCCGCGTCACCGTGCCAATGGAAAACCATGCCAGCCACGTCTCCACGCCAAGGCATGCCAACGATGCCGGCCGCGCCACCGTGCCAATGGCAAACCATGCCATCTACGTCTCCATGCCAAAGCCATGTCGGCCCTACTACATGTTGCTGGCTGCCAAAACGAAGGGTTGCAACAATCAACGGACACCCTTCCATCAAAGATGCAAATCTTAGCCATCCAAGGTCGCCAGCTAACGCGTGGTAAACTTTGGCCCAACGTCAAGCCCTCATTTTGGCCGCGCCCAAACTATGCCAAAACCATAGTTTTTGGCCGCGCCTAAAATATGCCAAAATCCTAGCTTGGCCACGCCTAAATCATGCCATGACCGGCCTTTCCTTCACGGCTGCCAAAACGAACGGTTGCAACAATCAACGGCCACCCTTCCATCTAAGATGCAAATCTTAGCCGTTCAAGGTCACCAACTAACGCGTGGTAACCTTTGGCCCAACGTCAAGCCCTAATTTTGGTCGCGCCCAAACTATGCCAAAACCCTAGTTTTTGGCCGCGCCTAAACTATGCCAAAATTCTAGCTTAGCCACGCCTAAATCATGCCATGACCGGCCTTTCCTTCACGGCTGCCAAAACGAAGGGTTGCAACAATCAACAGCCACCCTTCCATCTAACATGCAAATCTTAGCCGTCCAAGGTCGCCAGCTAACGCGTGGTAACCTTTGGCCCAACGCCAAGCCCCAATTTTGGCCGCGCCCAAACTATGCCAAAACCCTAGTTTTTGGCCACGCCTAAACTATGCCAAAATCCTAGCTTGGCCACGCCTAAACCATGCCAGTTGCACCACATGTGTCAATGGCATGCCGTGCAACCTTTTCGCGCCAAGGCATGCCAACCGTGCCATATGTGCCAATGGCATGTCGTGTTAGTCGCATCTCCACGCCCAGGCATGCCATTTGCACCACATGTGTCAATGGCATGCCATGCAACCTTTCCTCGCCAAGGCATGCCAACCGTGCCACATGTGCCAATGGCATGCCGTGTCAGCCGCATCTCCACGCCAAGGCATGCCAACCATGCCACATGTGCCAATGGTATGTCGTGCAACCTTTCCGTGCCAAGGCATGCCAACCATGTCGCGTGTGCCAACGACATGCCGCGCTACATCTCTGCTCCCAAAGCATACCAACCATGTCGGCGCTCCACATGTGTCAATGGCATGCCAGCCGCATCTCTGCGCTAAGTCATGCCAACCATGCCAGCCGCACCGCTGTGCCAAAGCCATGCCAGCCTTTCTCCTTGTCGTTGGATGCCAAAACGAAGGGTTGCGACAATCAACGACCACCCTTCCATTTAAGATGCAGATCTTAGCCGTCCAAGGTCACCAGATAATGCGTGGCGACCTTTGGCCCAACGCCAAGCCCTAATTTTGGCAGCGCCTAAACTATGCGAAAATTCAAACTTGGCCACGCCTAACCATGTCAAAGCCATGCCGGCTATGCTTTCATGCCGCTGGCTACCAAACGAAGGGTTGCAATAATCAACGGCTACCTTTCCTCTCAAGATACAAATCTCGACCGTCGAGGGTCACCACCGAGCCGGCAAGTCTCCCAAGCTCAACTTGTCAAACAGAAACAACATGCTACATGTTTTCCACGAAAACACTCGAGACATCAACACATGTCACAAACTGGGGGATGCTCATTAGGGTATTGGTTTGGCGGTTTACAGCGTGCGGCTTACATTACGCCCGTTACAAGACAGTGTCATAAGAATGAGGCGGTTAGTAAACACATGGAGTAATGGTAAAACGCTTTCCTTCATTATGGAACATCAATTCCAGGCGTTACCAGTTACCACCTCCTCCCATTTACTCATTCGTTTCCATTTCTTACGAGATCAGAGTACGTTTCACTTCGACTTGTATAAATAGGTCTTACCTATTACCACCGAACAACAAGTTTTGGTCAGGAGCATACAACACTCAGAATCACTTGTTAGCTTTCCCATCTGTTAGCTTTCACTTTCTGATACAAGTTAAACAACTACTCTTCCAGAATCAACTACTCTGGTCTCAACACTCTCTTCGCTTCCCTCCCCAAAACCAACCCTTCTCCTTCACTTTATGACCGAAACAAGTCTGGAACGATCATTTCTTGGTTTAGGCTGGATTTGTACAGATTGATCTCTCGAATCTAAAGTGCTCCCTTGCAGTACATTATTTAGGGTTAAGACTCGTTTCTCACCCATAACACACGAAATTACCGAAACCAGCAGAAATTGTTTTCACCCTCAAACAACTATAGAAAAATAAACTGATAAGTCACCTACCAACTGTAATAAACCAATAATTTCCCCTACTTAACTCTCAATCTTCTCTTGAAATTGAACTTTCTAGCTTTATCACTGATGATATTTTTTTGACATGTAGTGACCTTTTTAGTTCTAGAAATTTTGAAAATCGTAAGATAACTCTTTTTTAGAATTACTTCACCACGCTGGGATTTTCGCTCCATAAGGACCATCTAGTCCATGTACTTTTTTATTTCCAAAGCGCATAATAACATTCTTTACCTCTTCCTCGGAATAAGGATTTTCAAGTGCAATACTTCTAGTTAAGGAAATATATGGCGATTTTAAATCATCAAATCATGGTCTTGTACATGCTCTTCAGAAAATAGAAAAGTACAAAAAAAAATTTGAATAAAAATCTTACCTTTGTCATAACTCAAAGACCCATATCAATAAAACGATAATTTATATTGTTAAAGTTATAGTTGAAAGAAGCAAACACACATTGAGTTTCCTTCGCCATCATTTGCCCACCTTTACTTAACTCTTTAACCTCATTCTCTAACTAAGTCCAAAGATAAAGAAGTATTTTTAGTCCTTACCTATTCGCTATCCACAATAGCAGCAAATGTTAATTCAGCATTTTCCTTCATAAATATCCCAGTTATCAATTAACTCATCCAACTAATCTAATTATTATGTTAGATAACTCTTGCCAGTACTCCCTATAATAACCATTGTTAGAGGCTCCATAAACTAAGTGAAACACCAATAGAGATTATCACAACAATTCCTGAACTTAATTGTTATTGAGAAACACCACATCACTATAATACCACCAGAAACGCCCTCATAAAAATAAATGAACAAAACTACATCTATTACTGCCTCATAGAGATCTAATTAATGCTTCATCAACCATTTCCTTTCTTGTCTATTGGATAACATAAATACAGAATGCGTGCATTATTCTTTGTAATTACAATTATCTTCTCTTTTTTTTTACCCAAATTTCTCATAGTTTTTTTTTTTGAATTGAAACACCATAAAACTTGCTTTTAAAGTTAGGTACGCGTCTTATATTAAGTTCAAACCAATGTCAGATCTGATTTACTTAAACTTATTTGAGTATTTATGCTTAAGGTTCAAATAAAATTAAATGTTAGAACAATTGAAGTTATTTTGTTTCATGACCCTGTAATTATATATGCTTTGATTTAGAAGTTTATTTTAGCAGTAAACAGAGTTTGCTACATCAAGTGGTGTAGAGATATACATGGGAGGTATTTTCTTCTGGCCTACTATTTGATCTATATACTATAAGTTATACCTATTACCCTTTCAAAAAAATAAGTTATACCTATTTGATTTATTGTAAAACCCAACGACAATGAATTTAAGGTTAATTTTATAGTGATATGTTATTGTTATAGAACTCTATATTCCTACCAAAATTGGAGACGTATAAAACCACAATCTACTATTAGGTGGCCAACTCTCTCTTCTCTGAGGATCGGTCTCCTCCTTTGAGTTAACTCGGTAAAAAAAAAATCTACAACAATCCATTCCCTATAGCTTATTATCTCTAAAATCTTGTTTTTCTTACAGTCTGTTTCTCTAACTTTTCATATTTAATGTTTTATTGATCAAGTTAATCTTTCTTTTCTATTTTCAGTTTCTTTTTAATGAGGAACTAATCTTTTCTGTATTCTTCTTATTGTGTATGCAGTTTGTTTAATCTCCAATGGCTTTTTCCTATATTCATATTGTGATTGAAGCTTTTGCTGAGTTTTTCTATAAGTGTTTGCTTGCAGGTTTCATTTGTGTTGGTATCCTTGGTTTCATTGATGTGTGGAGGAAGAAGACTCATATCCGTCTCAACTCGGAAACTCAAATCACGGTTTCATCCCTCCTTGAAGATAGTTCAAAAAAAAAAAAAATCATAAAGTCAAACAAATTAGGAAACTTAGTTTCCTTTTTCTGCTCCTTTGGTCAATTAACAGTTGTTCTTGTTACCAAACTCATCAGAAATCTCGCTCAATTTTGTTACCTTATTTCGATCCTGAATATCTCAACAATTCAATTCCAAATTATCCTCAGTTACACGATTATGATATTCTTATAAACCTAATAACCATCAAGACTATTTTTCTTATCACAAACCAAAAAAAAAGAGTAATCATGGAGGATAAAAATACAAGTACTGTAGGTGATCTTGTTAACAAATTCAAAAAAGCAACTTTGGATCTGGGTGATACGAATGATATTGTTGTTTTTCAGAAAGAGAATACTGAGAGTGTGGAAGAAGATTCTAACTGGGAAGCAAGTGCGATTGGGAAAGTTATTATAGAAGGAAGAATGAACTATGACACTGTTGCAAGATTCGTCAAGTTTACCTGGTCGTTCTTAACTCAAGACTAACTAAGAATTACGGAGGTTGAACCCAATATAATGATCTTCAAATTTAGTGACTGGAATCTATTAAACATTATGATTGAGCAAAGACCTTGGCACATCAACAAGCATTTATTAGTGGTACATGACTACATTCTTGAGATGGTTTATACTATCAAGCACTGGGGCTTTCAACAATTTTGGATCCAGCTGAAATTTCTTTTGCCAGAACACATGAATGTTGCATATGTGACCAAGATTGGGGAAGTTGTTGGTGAGGTAACAAACATAGATCCAAAGGATAATGGCAGCGACCCTGTGAAAGTTTGTGTGAATGTGGATTTATCGATGCCAATGAGGAGAGGTGTTAAAGCTTTAATAGATGCAGGTGTCTTTCGCTGGCAAAATTTTTCTATGAAAGACAACCTCCTAGTATCTGCACAGAGTGTTACGTAATTAACCATTGCAGTGGAGCTTGCAAAGATGCAGCAAATTATTTGGCAAAGGCGCATGAAAAGCCTTAATTCTTTGGGAATACTAACAGTGTCAGGAAAACTATCACTGCTTCGAATTCTTCTTCAGCTCCAGAACCAAAAAATAATCAAAAGAAGTTTTTTAAGAGTTCTATTTTCGTCCCTCCAAAATATGGAAGGATCTTAAACATGGACTTTTTACTCAATGAGAAAGCTACGGAAGAAACAGAAGATTTAAGACTTGGAAAGAGGCTCAGATCTAATGAAGAAGGCAGCAGCAGTATCACGGAGTTTGAGTCTTCTTCCAATGCTACCATCACTGATACCAACACGATGAACCAAAATACTCACATGCTCACAATGGGAGATAAACAAACTTTTATCGCTGATAAGAAAAGTCAGGTAATTCCTCTCTTTTTTGTAAAAATTAATTACCTTTTTACTCATTTTGATAAGTTTGATCTATGTCATTTATATTGCATGTTTTTCCTTGCATGCATTTATTACGTGAAAAAACACAGTAATTTTTATAAACATTTTAGAATATTACATATAGGAGCATCAAATTATTCTCTCATTAAGTTAGTATTTGTAGGTTTTTTTGTGTCTTATCACTTATCATTTGATAATGAAAATTGTTTCTTGGAATGTTCAAGGTCTAAAAGCCACAAATACTAGAGATCATATCAAAGATATCATTAGGACACAAAACCCTGATATTATCTTTTTATGTGAAACTAAATTAAATGAAGCTAAGATGAAACCTCTTGTAGCTCCATATCATTTTCCAAATGTGAGATATCTATCTTCAGTTGGTTTGTCTGGAGGCCTGGTAATTATGTGGAAGAATGGTTTTGCTTGTGAAGTTTTAACCAGTGAAAATAACATGATTCATCTCCTCATCCAAGACGATCCTAGTCAGCCTGAATGATTATTATCGTGTATGTATGGTTATGGGAAAGGTCATAAAAACAGGAACAATGGGATTTCATCAATGAAACGGGAAAGAACATTTCCAGTCTGTGGTGTTTAATAGGTGATTTAAATATCCATCTTTCTAATTCCAACACTTTTACTTCTACTTCAAGTGATGGTGGTATTAATGTGATGCTTCAAGATATTGTCTTAGAAGACTTGGGTTTCATAGGTCATGAATATACCTGGACTAATAATAATATTGGCACTGGGAAAAAACGCTCAAGAATTGAACTAGCTCTTGGTAATCCATCCTGGTATGTTAACTTTCCTTCTTCAAGAGTTCTTCATCTAAATCAAATGGGCAGTAATCACTGTGCAATTATGCTCATTACTGATTACAAAGAGCCTAAATTGTGGAAGCCATTCAAGTTTGTTCAGACATGGTTAAATGACAAGAGATGTGATGTTGAAGTTGATAAAGCATGGAGCATTCATGTTCAAGCGTCTGCTGCTTTCAAGCTCAATAAAAAACTACAGTTTACTAGAATAGCACTTGCTAAATGGAATAAGAAGCATTTTGGTGACATGAATATGAAGGTAGATAGTCTTAACAAGGAACTATCTACATTACAAGCTCTTCCTTTTTCTCAATAAAATACTTCTAAGGCTTTCCTAGTGAATGAAGAACTTCAAAAATGGCATCACATTCAACATGAATTTAATAAACAGAAATCAAGAGACAATTTTCTAAAAGACATGGATAATAACACTAAGTATTTCCATGCTCTTCACAAGAGGAAAAGAGAAAGAAACAATATTGATTCATTAAAAGATAGAAATGGGATTTGGGTTCATACAAGAGAGCAAGTAGCAAATCTTCTTACTGAGAATTTCCAGGATATAAGTACTTCTTCTAATCCTAATATTGAAAAAAGGTTTTATAATCATCTCCCAACTGTCATTACTGATGAAGATAACAGTTTGCTTACTTCCATACCAACTGATGAGGAGATATTAGTACTCTAAAGAAAATGGAGAACTAGTCTGCACCAGGACCAGAAGTCTTTCAAGCTGGTTTTTATAAGTCTCAATGGCATATCATAGGAGAAGATGTTTGCAACATGGTTAAGGACTTTTTCAGCACCAAGAATATGTCTCAATCCCTAAACAAGACTTATATTTCTCTAATTCCTAAAACTAAGAATCATACTACACCATCTGAATTCAGACCTATAAGCTTGTGTAACACCTCTTACAAGATTGTCTCTAAGATCTTAGTCTCAAGAATGAAACCTTTGATGGATAGAATCATTTCATCCTATCAGTCAGCCTATATGTCTGGGAGATTAATCAATGATAATACTATCATAGCTCATGAAATTATTTATTCTATGAAGAAGAATGAAGGTGAAGGTGGATGGTTATCTCTCAAAGTAGATATGTCAAAAGCATTTGACAGGCTTGAATGGTGTTTTATTCTAAATGTTATGAGAAGTTTTGGTTTCTGTGAAGATTGGATTCATCTCATTCAACAATGCATTAGCACAACATCATTATCTGTTCTTCCTAATGGTTCTCCATGTGCAGAGTTTAATCCTTCAAGGTGAAAAGACAGGGAGATCCCCTATCTCCCTATCTATTCATCATGGAAATGGAATGGTTTTCTAGAACTTTTACTTCAGCTCATCAAACAAAGAAAATACCAGGCATCAAAGCAGCTAGAGGTGCTCTTCCTATTAATCATTTTCTCTTTGATGATTGTCTTATCATTACACATGTTAATTTAACCAGTGTCACCAATATCTTACAATTTCTTGAAGATTTTGGCGCTCAATATGGTCAGGTCATTAATTTTGACAAATCATCCATTTTATATAGTAGTAACTTGGATCCTTCATACTGTGACTCTCTTAGTCACATTCTTGGTGTAAAGAATATGGTCAGTAATGAGAAATATCTGGGATCTCCACTTCTCATAGGAATATCTAAAGTTAAATCTTTTGAAGAAATCAAAACTGCTTTTGAAAGGAGGCTTGCTAATTGGCAAGGTGAGACAACGTGTCAAGCTGGTAGAGGTACAATGGTGAAAGTTGTTCTTAATGCGGTTCCTTTATACCAGATGAGTACTTTTAAGATTCCAAAAAAACTGATTAAGCAGCTAGATACATTGCAGAGGAAGTTCTTTTGGGGCTACAAATCTAATAGAGGTAACAACCCTATCTCATGGAGTGATATGTGCATTCCAAAGGAATTTGGAGGACAAGCTTTTAGAGATCTTGAGATGCTGAATCAAGCTCTTCTTACAAAAATGGTTTGGAGAATCAGTACACAACAAGATCTGTTATGTGTCAAAGTGTTAAGAGCTAAATATTTCAGAGGTGAAGAATTTCTGCATATTCAAAATGATAGAAATAATAACTCTTCATGGATCTGGAAGGGTATTGAAGATGGCCTCAAAACTCTACAAAGGAATGTGTGCATGGAGATCAAAATGGAAAGAAGACTCGAATATGGAAGGATCATTGGATTATCAATCTGCATGAAAAACCAATTCCTTCTTATCCAAGTCATAAAAGTTATACGTATGTCTCATAAACCCAGATAACTCTTCATGGAATATCAGCTTATTGCATGTTCTATTCACTCCGGAAGTTACAGATAAAATCATAAGAATGCAGATCAACATCCAGGAAGAAGATGTCGTTAGATGGAGGCCTACAAAAGATGGTTTGTTTACAGTTAAAAGTGCGTACAACAAGCTGGTAGAGAACTATGTCTCTCAACAAGCTACTCTTAATGTTGTCCCTAAAGAAGTATGGAAAGCCCTATGGAAAATGAAAGTCCCTCACAGAATCAAGCTCTCATCTGGAAGTGTCTTAAGGATATTGTGCATACGAAAGATAAAACAGCTCGTTATAATAGCAATATTGGTTTTCAATGTGACATCTGCAGTTTCCAAGTTGAATCTCTATATCATCTTCTACTTGAATGTAGTTTTGCTCGATCTGTTTGGGTGCATCTGAATGTAAACATCGACAGAGTTTCAGAAAATTGTGGGAGTATCAAAGAATGGATGATTTCTTGGTTCAACAATCAACCTTTAAATGGTTTAGAAGATCAAAACACCTGGAAACTGACTTTGATTGTGGGATGCTGGATAATATGGAAAGAAAGATGTGAAAACATCTTTGAGGATATATAAAACCCTAAACCCTATCTCAACTGCATCTAGAATACGATTTCATTTACAAAACTTTGCTTTGTCTTTGAAACACACTAGACATCCCTGTTATGATATTTTGAACATCACTGAGCAGGCACCTGCTAATATATCTACAGTTTTTGTTGATGCATCCTTCGATCATGTAACTAATACTGTTGGCACTGGTATTGTGCTTTTAACTTCTGCAGGTACCTACTCAGGTGTCAAAGGATCCTATACATATGGAATGATTGACCCTGAAGCTGCTGAGTGCATGGCTATTCTGGAGGCCCTGAGCTGGATTAAGGAGCAACACATCACTGAAGCTCACCTCATAGCTGATGCAGAGATAGTTGTGAAGACTATCACATATGATATTAGTTTAGTCAGTTGGGAAAGTAATAAACTTATTAGTAAGATCAAAACATTGATTTCTTCTTTTAATTTTTGCAAGATATCTCATGTCAAAAAAGATCTAAATAATGTAGCTGATAGTATCTCTAAGAGAATTAGGAAAGACAAGCTTTGTCTTGAAGAGTTCATGGATTTTTCACCATGGATAAACTCTGTACTGCTAAGGCAGACTTTGCCTGACTAAGTTTAAATAAATCGTCCTATTTTATCCAAGAAAAAAAACCACAATCTACCATTTCGAAAATCATTTGTTAAAGATTAACGATTGAACATGAAATTTATGGATATAAGATAAGGTTCAATATTGCGGAATACAACACCCAAAATTTCTAAAGGATCCCATAACATCTACAGCAAGACGCATGTGATTTTTTTGACAAAAATGAATGTTAATAGTCAAAAAATATCTTCTCTAACAGAAATGTCAGAGGTGAATGTGGAGATGACATATAGGATAGTTATGCAGACATCATTTAATCCATCCCCTGATTTTAGAAGTTTCCCCGGTGAATGTAAACATTCTGATTATAAAAATCAAAGATTATTACTCCCTCCGTTACTTTTTAATAGACTGGTTTTGTTTTTAGAGAAAATTTAAGGAAATTAAGAGAACTAATCATTGAAAGTGGTCCTCATGATACTTGTCAATAAAAGAAGTGAAGTGGAATGGTCCCCATGACACTTGTCAATAAAAAAAGTAAAGTGAAATGGTCCACATAACACTTGTCATCAAAAGTAGTTAAGAAAAAAGTGGTCTCAGAAATTTAAAGTAACATTTGACTTTCCCAATTAGAAAACCAGCCTATTTTTTGAAACATTTATTTATAGAAACCGGCCTATTAAAAATGAATGGAGGGAGTATTAAAGAGATAATTATAAAATGAATGGTTTAAAAACATTAACCATAAATTTGGACAATTAGATAAGTAAAACAGTTTATGGTTGATAAAATAATTTTACCTCCTTTGAATACATGAAATTTAGATCTCGCATTCAAAGACAACTTAACTCAACCAAGCCAGTACCGCCTCTCGCCATTTTGTCTGCTGAAAAAGTTTCTCGTTTCAAGTACAGGACTAAACTGTAAATTTCATTGTCATTTTACATCCACTATGGACCACATAGATTATCTGAAATTCTGAATGCCCAACGGTGAGTCAATGACATACCCTAAAATCCTCCCACCTCGTCTCTGCAAATGACATTTTTGGGTTTACATGAGTAACTCGATCACAACCAAAAGGAAATTGATTTTCAAAGCGCAGCTGCCATTTACACTATATAAACTGAGTTCTTCACGTTGTTCTGCACCCAATCTCAAATGCTAACAAATTCGCAGGTCATAAAAATGTCAGACATCTCCACTTGATGATAATTACTAGTGTTTCTATGAGTTCCCATGGCAAAGGCTACGGAACTTGCGGAAAACAAATAAATATCTAACAAATGTTTTTACATGTAAAAAGTAATTCTAACTCTTAGTTTTCTTTTTACCTAATATGGGGGGACAGTGAGTCCACCATATCTGGACTAGGACTCTATCAAGATCAAGGGCAGTAGAAGTAATCTCAGGGGAGGGGTGTTTTAGTGATTTAGAGTTATGTACAGTACTATAAATGCACATGCACATGACGTAGGTGAAAGTTGAAACTCCAGGCAAGGGAAGGGAACTATATCTAGGAGACTGAGTGGTACTATGTACATCTTTCTCTTTTGGTTTTTAAGGTGACCACTTTCCAGATTAGCTGGTTAGACTTAGGAGTCCAAATTCAAAGTCTCCGGTTACTGTCTTTTAGAGGCAAAAGGAAGTAACTGGAGTAGAGTTGCCCTCCACTCAATCATCAATTTCTGAAAAAATAAGATTGCTATTGACGAATATAACTGACTTTACTAAGCCTGAGAAACCCAAAACCGAAAAGATATATGCGTGAGGTATAAGCATCAAACTGATGAGAATTAATGCATGCCCATATATGGAGTAGCTGAGAAGTAGATGTTATTTGCCTTTTAGTTATGTTTGGTGGACACTGAACCAAATTTCGGTTACACAAATCTCTCAATGCCAGACCAGATTGGGATTGCTGCTTGGTGGTTAGAATGTTAACTTTATTTGGAGGGTCACAGCAATATTAGCCGTCAGCTAATAGGAAGCTTCAAAATCAAGGAAAAGGAATGCAACCTTCACTTGACTATGTGGAACTGAATTAACTAGCCTAGACAGTTTGCATCACATGAAAGCATCATATTATTGGCAATGTCCACAAATGTTTCTAGTTCTAGAGCTATTAATCCTCCATGTAATTAGCATTCTGGTATGATACTAGTGTGTATACATGGTATCAAAGATGCCAACATTATTTAATGAACTCGGAGGAAAAGTAAAAAAATAGGCATTATGATGAGGAAACTTGAATCAAAGATTGCTTACTATTTAAGAAAGTTCATCATTACAAATTACCATAAGAATGAACTATAATGAATATAAGTTGGGTACTAATGATCGATCAATACGATTAATTCCCAGTTTAACCAACAAATAATTCTGTCTGCTCTGCTCTGCTCTCTCTCTTTCTCTCAGTCTGTACTCTGTACTTAGACACAGTCCACTCTTGCAATAAACGTGACTACTCAGCAACAAGTACCTCTTCTCAGATGACCACTAGTATAAGAATTTTTACTATAGTAATAGCAAAATCCAAAAATGAGAAAGAGAAAAAGGAAATAGAATAACCCCAGAAAATACTGACAATGTGGTAGATGATCAAGATGCCAAATCCAACTTACGACCATTCCTTGAGGCTGACTCCCATATATAGGTATAACTAAGCTCATATCAAAATATCACATTATCACCCTCTATTTTTTGTACCGTTTCTTATCTTCTGTTTCAAAATGAACCAGTGATTCCCATATATAGGTATAGCTAAGCTCATAACAAAATATCACCGGCTATTTTTTGTACTATTTCTTCTCTTCCGTCTTCAAGCTGAACCAAAATATGCTTAGAAAATCTGCAACCCCCTCATCTTATTATCAATGACTTTATCTCACGTGTGCTTCTATTTTTGTTTTTCTGTCTTTATTGATTTTGATGTGCATACTGATACTGCCATACTCTCTCTATATACACACTGAATATACTAACTTTCTCCCATGTAGCTTCCTATTTTCTTTCCTTCTTTTCTGTTGCTTTTCCCTTTTTAAAATTTTTGCCATATTGCTTCATCACTCTCCATTTTGCTATTCACATCTTGCACGTAGGTAGAAGCTAGACAATCTAATTAAGAATGAGTAATACCGGTACGCTTCTCTTGATCAGTCAGGGCATGACGGAAATGGCAGCGATGACCATAAGGACAGAAACCTCCATTTAAAACCATTCTGCAAACCTCAGTTTTGTACCTAGGATGGCGAATCACAGGACGTAGTTCACGAATTCCATGCGCAAATTGACAATGGTCCCCATATGGACATACACCTGTTTCTTGCCACTTATTGCATAACTCTGTCTTTGACATTCCTTGATTGTATACATCCAATTCCAGTGGGTCCTCCTCCTTCTTCTTCTTTTGATCATCAACTCCTTTTTTGTTCTCACCAACAGCAGGAACAGTAGGCAAATTAACTCGAGGCTGTTCCATTCATACAACAAAAAATTACTAATCAAATCTAAATATTGCAAAATACTTCAAATCAGGACTAAAAAACAGCAAAAATTTGTCAAATAAACTTCATTTTAATTCGAAAAATTCAACAGATGAATGAATCACTATTAAACAGAAATTAGTATGATGTAACTTAAAATAAAACCAATGATTCTTACCGCAGTGCTAGGAATGAATGGTTTACTAGCAACACGAAGTCGGTTGGCTGTTTTGTTGGAAGAAGGAGCAGTTGTATTGGTAGCAGCAGGATTATTAGATTGATTCATCTTCAAGTAAGCACTAGAACGAATGGAGATGCTCTTTGGCAAAGAAACTCTATCTGCTTGAACTTGAACTGGTTTCTCATCAAACCCCTTGCTATTATTCCCGATTACACTGGTTGGACTCGTAACTGGAGCTTCACGACTCGGTGCAACTCGGTTGTCATTCTTAGTATTAGGTCCACCACCTCCACCAGTACTGCCTCCATTATCTCCAATGCTGAGAGAAGGAAAATCGTTGATGATCGAAAGAGTTGGAAATCCAGAAGAAATGTAAGCAGAGCGGTGATTCTTCTGATGATTGCCAGAAACCTCAGTTGATAGACTTAATCGATTTATCAGATCTCTGTTAAGCAATCGAAGAGCAGCATTTTCTTGACTTAATATATCAACTTTCCTTGACGAATCTTCGAGATAGCTCCAACATAATTCATACCGATCCATTAATTGTTCATACAGTAGAATGACACGAGCAAGGTAAAGTCGATCCTCTTTTGTAATTTGATTGTTTTCTTCATTAGAAGAAGATGAAGATGAAGGAGGAGTTAGATAAATTGAGTTACAGATTGATGATTTTGGCGGGAAAGTTGAAGAATTCTGAGAACTAAATCTTGAATCACCACCTGATGATGATGATTTATGATTTGGTGATGCTGGTACATAGTAATACTCTGCGTTACTCGGTGAACGAATCGGTGTTTGATAATCTATCGACGACTTCATACTGCTACTGCTGTCCTGAGATTTAGACGAATCGTTTTTCTGCATCTTCGATATCTAGCATGAATAAATACAAAACCGATAATCAGAACATCAACTTCTAAAAGAGATAATCAAAATATCAATTTCCAAAACGAAATTACTACTAAATCAGAGAAATTCCTCATCAAGAAAGTTAGGTTTTCCAAAATCAACAACAAAATGAAATTGATTACCGCTGAATAATTCAAGAAACATCATATCTTGAAAGTTACAAAATCAAACCGACTAGAAAACAGCTAGAAACAGCTCAATCAACGAATTCGAACATCTACAAACCCTAAAATTTCCATCAAACTTTTCCGAACCGCCTCAGATTGAAACAACACCAACAGCAATCAAGCCTAAATATGCTAACGAATCAGTAATAAATCAAATCAAAAGACAATCCACAGAGAAACTAAACTACATTGAACTTAGAACATTAACAAATCGATACTGAGAACTGATCACAAATCTAAACACAGATTGATTTAACATCATCTTCATCATCATCACAATGATCATCATCAAGAAATCTCAGAGATTCTTCAAAGAAACACTCACCAGTTGAGAAGCGTAGATGAGAAGATTCTTCGGTGAATGAAACAGTTAGAGACAGAGAGAGAGAATGTGAAATTAGTAATGAAGAATCTGGAAATGAAAGACTGAAGAGTAAGACCTTTATATATAGAGGATGAAAGAGAAAGAAACAGAGTTGTTCATCGGAGAGGGAACTTGAGTCGGTTCTCTTTCTACTGAGTTTAACAGAAATGTGGGACCCACGATACAACTGTGAAATCTGATGTGGATGCGTTTATTTCGCTTTTTTATTGATGTGGAATAACAAACTCTTACGAGCATCCTTTGCCGTTGATTCATCTTCAAGCCTTGGGAAAACTGGGGTCCAGCAGGTGAGATTGATGATAGTATTTGTAGTAGGATAATATAATAGAGCGTGTTGTAAGGAATAATAACATTAACTGAGTTGAGATATTTCTACGTGTGATTCACCGTGTGAAATGTCGTCTAAAAGAAGAAAACGGTCGTCGTACGGTAGATTATTGAGCATTGTCCGCATTGCTCAAAAGATGCATTGCATCACTCGGGAAATTAAGGTGTTGATCTTTTTTTGGTACTTTATGGTCTGACTCGGTGTTTCTGGATAAGTTAAAATACAAAATTTACAATTGAATCTGAGTTTTTGTGCATGGCATGCTACTCCGTATCTTTTAGGTTGTTTGACATCTTAATTTCCTTCTATAATTTTGATAGTTATGCAATAAGAGTTTGATATTTTCTTAAGTCTTCTGAGATTAAAAGTAGGCGAATGTTTGATGCTTTTAACCTAGTAAAAAATTAGGTGTTTCCACGCACAACATTTTGCAAATTGCTGTCTACACAAAGAAATATTTAAAATATGTGTTTGCCCACTTTTCAGGATAATATCGGTATTTAATACTAAAATACAGGGTATTTAAGGTATTTCATTATTTAATCTTCCAATTTTGTCCTTTCTCACATTTTCATTAATAATTATGATTAATTTAAATGATTTCTGTTTTGTAGGCAACCCAGTCAGGATTCTTCCTACTATTAAGGGTTGAACAACAAATAGATTCCAACTCTTATCATTTATATTTATCATTTATATATTGCAATTCTTATCATTTTGATATGAAGATCACATACAGAAACGAATGTACTGCTTCGTTCTTAGTTTTGCTTCCGTTTCTGCGCAAACGTGGTATTTTACCGTGATACTACTCAAACTCTTTCCATACATCCACTTTTTTTCATCAGTAGCAAAAACTCCTTCTGCATCGTCTGTTCTTTCCTCCTCACCTCCACCTTCACGAGATTATAATTTCACCGATCCATATTATTGCAGACCTCAACAACAGCATCACCGTAGCCACTAACTTCACGACCTCAACCACCATCAACACTTTGATCCTTCTTCAATCAATTCATTAGCGTAAAGTTAAGAGTCAATACAAAAACATGAAAGATCTAGCCATCCTACTGATCTAAAATTACTGGTTTAATTTAAATTTTAAAACGAGACGGATTATGGAGTTCAATTACAAAAAGAACCAAGTTTGACTGAAAAGTCCTCGGTTTTTACCTCATTAGATGACCTTCTTGGAACAATTCATACTCCAACATAATCTTAAGTCATTAACTATCAAAACATGAATTTCAGAATAATTCTTAATTCTGACATATGTTTATGCAAAAAAAAAATGACTCACAAATATGTTTATGCTTTAATATAAAGATAACCTGATATTTTTCCATTGCTGAAGCAAATCCGTGTATGCGGGAACAAAATAAATTGCAAATACAAAATAAATTGCAAATACAATTTCGTTTTTGCATAAAGAAAACAAACCACAAAAGCAAATCTGTGTTTGCATATAGACCACAAGCCGCAAAAGCGAATTCGTTTTTGCCTTAATACAAAGAAAAAGCCGCAACTATTCACCTAGATTTCAACCACCTTTATTCAAACCTCCCCGGAAAACTAGGTCAAATTGAATACCTAAAACAAATAGCCTAGAAAAACCCAGTGGCATATTTTTATTAAAATAACCATTTTATTTTCATTTTGAATTTTGAAAAATGGCAAATCAGTAAATAGGTAAACAACTATGGTGTTTTGAATATTTAAATTTATTGATCGGATTAGGAATTTTAAATTATGTGTAAACTCTGATTTTAAAAAGATTCATGTTAAAGACTAATATGAAGATTCTTATTTGTGCAAACATTTATAACCCCTTAACCTAGAGGGTGTTTTAAATATCAGAAGCAGGATTAATCATAGAAGTTAAAAGTCAAAAACATTTTGTTTCTAGCGCATTTGGATGCACATCTAGAGGTGTAAATTGGGATGGGCCAGCACGTTTATGGCACATCACGTTAAAATTCGAGTACAGCACGGCACAACACGGGCATAACACGTTTGTTTAATGTGTTGTGATGTGCCAGGCACAACGCATATCACAGCATGCGGCACGTGTTAGCACGCGGCACAACACGCGAAGAAACACGCCACGTCATGCGTAAAATACTACACAATACATCACATTTAATGCATATTTCACAAAAAAATCATTGTGTTAGCCAATTTTTGACATTTTATTTTCGTTATGCTAATTTATTTATATAATAATACATGTAATAACTAAAATATCTTAAAAATATTTATTTTGAAAAATATAAAATAAGTGTGCTAGCACAGCCCAGCACGGCACAACATGTTTATTTTTCTGGCACAACACAACACATCTGAATCTCTGGCACATCCCAGCACAGCACACAGCATGCTAAGCACGCGACTTCGTGGGCTGGACTGTGCCGGGCCGGCACGTTTTACACCACATCCACAAATAATTTAGTGGTTTTCACAAATCAAAAGGTAAGAAGTTAGTTTGGAATAAAAATTTCAAAACGACTACTTCTAAAAGCAAAATAGTAGATTTTTCGTGATCTTTGCTTCCAATTTCTGTTTTAGGTAAAGCGAACACATTTCTATTTTTGGTATCCAAACACGTCGAAATAAGTTATATTATTTGTTAAAACAAAGGCATGAGATCAAGCATCGGGGTGCATTAAACCACATGACAAGAGATATATTTGGTGGCGTGGAAAATTGGAAATACAACAACAATGATAAAATGTTTTAAGAGTTTCTAATGGATTATTTAAGACAAGTACACTGATCAACGTTAAAATCAAGGCTGTTAATGGGGATATCATTTTGTTTGGGATGTACCAATTTACATATAGGACAAAAAAGTAAAAGCCTTTGGATTGTTACACCTCCAAACAAAATGGTACCCCTTTAGCAACCTTGGCTAAAACTGGCACTTGCATCTAACTTATTTACCCGTAATTTCCGGTTGGTAAAACTGGATTCTGCTTTATCTTTTGCTTTTTTGTTGACGTGGTATAGCAAACTCTTCAACAATCTTTAACCGTTGATTCATTTTTAAGCCTAATGAGAACTGAGGTCCAGCATTAAGTAATGGGTAATATCTGGGTAGTAAGATAATACAGTGGGATGAACTGCAAGGAATACGATTAACTGACTCAAGATGCTTCTGCTGCCTGTGATTATTTATGTGAAATGTTGTTTAGATGGAAATTTATTATAGGGCTCCAAGAATTTGGTTCCGAGGGCTCGCAAGAGGATAAAAAGGGGTCATCAAATGTAATCTCAAAACCCCTTATCCTAATAATTAATTAATGTTAATGATTAAGTTCTAAATTAAGTAAAATTATTGATAAAATTAGTAATAAGATTAGACTAAGCATTTGATTTAGGTTAATATTTGAAAATTAAAATAAAAAATTCGGGATTTTTTTTCTCAAAATTCATGTTATGGTAAGGAAACCTAACCGTATGGTTGGAAGTTCATATTCTCCCAATTGTATAAGAAGTTAGGGTAATTTACGGTTAGGTTTTCTAACCGTATTCAAACTTAGGTAACTTATATACGGTTGGGAGTTCTTGTTTTCCCAACCGTAGGTAATTCATGCGGTGAGAAAATCAATATTTTTCACACCGTGAATCATTCTTCGTAATAAGATTATTACCCAGTAAAAGTTATTACTGGTTGAGAATTGACAATTAATTGTCGTTGAAGGAAGAAAAAGAAACGAAGAAGAGGCGAAGAGAAGAAGAAGGAACGGGTTTCCTTTTATTTATTTTTATTTTTCGGTTTAGCTGTTTAGGTTTAGTTTTTGATTAGATTAGTGTTTGGTTTGGTAGTTATTTTGGTTATCAAATGGTGTTTTTGTATTTTTGTTAATGAATTAGGTGCCCTTCGCCCATATTTAGGATAGTTGAATCCATATGAGCCCTTAAAACCAAATCCTTGGAACCTTTTCTTTAAATGGAGAAAATTCTTGTCGTACGAGTAAATAACAATCTCGCTGCTAGCAAAGATTTGTCACATTATTCCAAACGAGGGCATGGTATCACACACGGGCGCGTGTTAAAAATCACATGACAGTGAGATATATTTGGAGACATGTTTTAAGTACACAAAATTGGTTAAAAAAACCAAAATCAACAATTCCTGGGTGAAATGGACAGTTAGATTTTGATACTGTTTAAATGGACAAAAATGTAAAAATAGGCAGGATGTAACCAGTTTCATCGTGCCCATTTTCAAATATTTTTTCTTATTTTTAATTTACACAGGATGTATCCAGTTTCATCCTTGCTATTTTTTAAATTTAAGCTAGGATGAAACCAGTTTCATTTGAACTATTTTGGCCATTTCACCCAAACTATTTTTTACTCGTCCATTTGAACCGTGATTTAAAAATATTTGGACAAATGACCCATTTTCCATTTTAAGTACAACGACTGAATGTCCAACAGATTTTCTAAGACAAATATTTGAACGTTAGAACCGGCCACTCAATTTGCAAATAACTTGATAATTGTCTAGTTACTACCACAAACGGATTTTATGAACTCAAAAATTGGAAAAGATAGCCAATATCAATGCCGTCCAATTCGAATAGAAAGTTTTGGGTGAGGTAAAAAAAATATTTGAGTTTGTTTTTTGTTTTTTTTGTTAAGAAAAATATTTGAATTCAGATCTCGACAGCACCAAATTATCTGCCGATAAAAAAATATAAAGATGGTAGAATATGTTAAAAGAATATGTTAAAATTTGATTTTGCTTTTGGTAACCCTGCCTTGGTAGAACATTTAGTTTCAGTAACCAAAGTGATGTTGGTGCCCCTATAACTCAGGGCTGAGTTTGAGTGATGGCCTTATTATGTATTTGGGCCACAGAGAGCTGTTGAGGAGAGCAAAATTGGTAGAGAGAAGAGAATGATTGATTTGAGTTTTGTGATGGCGTGGGTCTGAAGTTTTAATGTGTTGTTAGTTGTTGTAGCGGTGGGAAGGTTTCGTTTTCGAAGTCACACATACTAATAATAAGATTATTAGCACTGAAATAATAGTATTAAATTAAAGCAAATTACACACGAATAGACTTATTTATGAAATTAGAAAAGACTAGAGAGCATCCCTTTCATTATAAGTTGCTTCTTTATTACAACTTAAACTAACTTCCTCTCCTTCTTACTTCCATTTTAGTTCAAGCTCTCCCATCAATTCTTTCTTTACATTCAAAGAGGTATGAGTTTGGTGAACCCTGAACCTACAAAACCCCACACCATTTCTGTTAACGCAAAAATAGTTAATTAATTAATTAATATTATTGCAATTTTTATGAGTCTCTTTATTCTTAAGTTTATAGATTTGTCATAAAAGTAAAATCGAGTTTTTAGGGTACGATAGCAAATTGACGTTCACGTGTTTATGGAAAGTGTTATACACTGCTCATCAAACCCTTTGCCCACATAGAATCTCAGTGAAATTTTGTTTTGATTGGAAGAGAGATTTCATTGAGAGATGAAGAATGTACATGAGTCTCTCGTAGGTAGACTAAAGAAAAGAAACGAAGACTTCAAACAACAAAGCAAAAAAGTATAATACAGGAAAAATTGTAAAACAGACAGATTTGCAAAACAATCATATTGTTACAAACTATTAACAAAATGGTCATATTTCCGTTAAATAAAAAGCTAAGTGGTGACTCACAGTTATATATGTAAATGAAATTACCTACATATCCTTCCTATTTATCTCTCTATACATAATTTCAAATTTTGGCTTCATTGTAGTTTTTTTGACGGTGGTGCTATTTGTAGGTGGTGGTGGTGCCGCCGTTTACATATCATTACATCGCATTCAGGATCGTTAGAACGCATTCAAGATCGCTACACCGCATTCACCCAAAAGGTTCATCGCTTCCCCTCTGGGGTTTAGCGAAGATTCTTAAGCTTCCACCACCACCACCGCTTCATCACCACCACATCAACCAATTAGTTAAGTAGGAATTACCTATAGATCCTATTATAGTGTTCTTAGTTAGTGGCATGTCCACCCACTAAAGCCCAATAACCATAGGTCCATAATTAAAAGAAAGAAGAAAAATGGACCCAATTTTTTATCACTTGGTCCTGTACACGTGCGAAACTAGGAAAATATTTTCGATAAATGTCTGGATTACCCTTCATACATAATAACGATAAGACTAGATCAGTCACAGAGATTTTCATTTTTATTTTCATTTTCTCTTTCCACGACTCCAGCTCTGCGTTGAAGATCGAAGAAACTCCATTTGAAAGCATCACCGACGAGTTCTATTGAATGAATCATCAATAAAATCCAACAAACAAGATAAGTTTCATCTATTTTGATTGTTTAATTCGGTCGTAATCCTTGATTTATCAGTTTGGATAAGAATTTACAGAAAAATCTATGGTTTCAAAAACCCTAATAGCACTAAATTCACTTTGAATTCCTAACTCGATTCACAATTAGTTTTTAGATCTGTAATCTCATTTCCTTTCTCGATGATTTTAGCTAAAGATTGGTTGTATAGATCTGAGTTGTTGATGTTTGATTGTAGATCCGTGGTTGCAGGATCCGGTAGTACATATATGTCGTACTGATGGTATTATAATTGTTGTATATGTTTAAGATGTGTAAAATCCATCTCTTTGTTTTGAATTTTTCTTGTTTATGAATCTGTTTTTGTAATTGATATTATTTTGATTGGGTGGATTGTCAATTTGAGATAATTTTCCGTTTTTGGTAGATTATTTTTTTTCCCAGTTAAAATCATAATTTTTCTTGTTGTTTTAATTTCATAATCAGGAGTACATATGTGATGTACTGAATATAATACGGTCGTTGTATGTCTATAAAATGTGTAACATCTAAATTTTGTGTATATGTGTGTGCTTTGTGTAAAAAAAAAGTATCAGTTTGATAATCTAATGAATCAGCATTTGTATATGTCTTTCTTTTAATTTGGTGCAGGCCTTTGTCGTTGGATTCATGCTCTGTTCTTATTCGGATCTAGAGACTAACATAATTCAGGTAGGTAGCTCTTAAGTTTTTTATTCTGATTATTCTTTTATAGTTGATTCTATTTTCAGTTGATTTTGGGTGTGATCCAGCAGTGCATATATGATGTACTGTTTATATCAGTATGATATATATGTAGTGCTGCAAAAGAATCCAGCAGTGCATATATGGTGTACTGAAAAAGAATTGTTTTGCTTTTGTTATATTCATTACTTGTTTTGATATGCAATTGATTTTTAGTTTTTGAATCCGTCTAGTGGATATAGGTCGAAGAAGAACGATTTGTCTGTTGGTAGTTTACTTCGGGTTAGGCGTAGGAATGGATCGTGGTGGCCATGGCGTATAATGGGATTTCCTGAATTTCCTGATGGTTGCGTCCTTTCTCTGAAGGATCAAACTCCGGTGAAGTTATTGGGACGATATAATGCAAACATGTAAGTGTTTCGATATTCTTGTTCATGTAATCTTGTTTAGTATGAAGTGTGTTTTAATGGGTGTGCATAATGTATGTACTGCATTCTCATGCATTTTTAGTGTGTTTTGATGAGAGTGTGTAATGCATGTATTGCATTCTCATGCATTTTTAGTGAGTTTGATGGAGTCCATAATGAATGTACTGTATTATTCCCAGATAAGTATTGTAGAAGGTTTTTGCAGTTTCATTTGGTATAATTTGGCAGCACGTATATGCTGCACTGCTGAAAATTCAGTTTATATACGCTACACTGACGAGAAATCAGTGTATAAATGTTGCACTCTGTAAAAATCACAGTTTACACTTCATAGAACATTACAGTAGCTGGTGGTTTTTTTCTCCATAACTATTATTCTGCACTAAGCATAACCAAGTAATCCGCTTGGAGTTTTTATACATTTTTTGATCATCTCAGTTGGTTACTTAGCAGGGGGCTCAACAAGACGTGCTAGTTGATATGGTTGCATAAAGTCATTCTTACAAGCAGAGATTGGTACACCTTATCAACACAACTACGTAACACTCTTGCTTAAGTTTCTTTTTTCGCATAGAGGAATACCAAAAAAAAAACTAATAAACAGTTTATCTCCTTGCTATACCTTTTTCTCTTAGTATACCAGCACCGTCGTCTATCCGCTGGACAACCCATAACGATTTTACTTTCAATTTTTAAGTATATTCACTCTATAATTACCCAAGTTGGACTAAGTGAAGTATTGTTCATTATGGGGACATTGATAGGATCCTGTACATATTTTTCTTAACATTAAATCCGTGTTATTATGTTTAAAATCCACTGAAAATATGAGTGCATCCAATATGTACTGATAGTTGTGAAACGAAGACTTGCCTTTCTTAGCATTACACATAGGTTTAGATAGAATTAGTTGTGTTTTGTAACGCAATCACTGTCATGGTGTGAAAGGAAGAATTTTGTTTCTTAGCATTATCCATTGGTTATATGATCTTTTTGGGTTGGTAATGGAATTGGATTATTAAGCAGTTTATGTGTCGGTTCGAGAACGATTTTTTTTTTGGATTATACAATATGAATTGAGTTTATTCAAGGATGATTTTTGTAGATGTAAAACATGAACTGAGTGTAGGTATACTGTCAATAAATTGGGTGTATAAGTACTGTCAAGAAATAGTTATTTGTTGCCTTCGAAAAAGAAAGGACCGAATAAATTGAGTGCAGATGTACTGTCAAGAAATTGAGTACATCATTTATAGACTGGAAAACATTTTGCAGAATTATTACTCTTCGTTAGTTGGTATGGTTTGCTAAACGCCTACGGGTCTTAAGAGTTTTCATTGGTAATGGGTGATAAGTGCCTTAAATACATCTTTTGAATGTCAATTTTTTATGCTTTTCTTAGTTATTTCTCTTGTATTTTTGTATATTACTTTTGTTTTATTTTGCAGGCATTTTGGAGTCATGTTACATGAAAAAAGAGGAGAAGAGGCATAATTCATCATTTTGGCTACGCTAGGTGCTAATGGATTTGAATCCAAGGCAGTCACACTTATTAATCGGGGTAGCCACCTGCTGTGATACGGGACAGTCTTATACGCAGCAACAACAAAGCTAGGTCCTAATACACTCGACCAGTTCCGCTCATTTCATCACAGTCTACAACCAAAATACGAAGAGCTGCTGCCAAGAGTTCACCGTTGTCCAACAAAGTCGACCAGCAGCTAGTCACGGTTCTTGTGGTCGTGTTTGAGGAGGAAAGGCGTGATCCAGAAGCTCAGAACAACACGACAGAGTGAGATATTAATACCGAGAAACCAGTTGGGAAAGAGTTGTTGTTTGTCATTGATTGGAATGAAGATCAAGGGAGATCAGGACTGGGATCTCGAAGCTGAGAAGGAAATAAAGATTAGGTATTCAATTTTGGAGAGTTTGGTTTGATTTTGAATTCGTTTTGCTGCCAAGAGAAGGCAGTGAAGAGAAGACAAGTTGCTGTCGTTATGATGACAAGTGATGATGAATGTTTCTGATTTTTGAATGAATTAGAAATGTGGATGCTTGTGTAATTTAATTATTGTCGCAGGGAAGGAGATTTAAAGTGCTTAGGATTCAACATCAAGCTCAGAACTGTATATAAGCAAACTGCACACAGGTTGTTTGTAGAAAGGCCGGAAAGAGCATTTCTTCACAGTTTCAAGATCAGCTGCGACCAGCTTAGTATGTCAGATGTAGGAGATGTTAAAAATGCATACAAGGGATTGTGCAACCAGTATTCACAAATCCAAGTAAGTCTTTTGCAGTTATCAGCCATGGTTACATTGGTTGTACAAGGGTTCGACCAGACTTTCGACAAGAGTTTGAGGCGAGTAATCAGTGAAGAGGGCAACAGTTCTGCCCAAGTATTGTGTAGCTGCTAGTCTTGGCTCGAGGATGTGCACAAGGGATGTCTGGCAAAGCCAAAAGCTTGATTTAGAATTTGAGATAAACATGGAAACATTGGCCGAATATTCAAAGATTGAGTTTGTAAAACTTGGACGAAAAACCAGTTAAGAGAGTGAAGCTTCTTGCCGTTGATTTTGATAGTTAACAGTGCAGAAGATATGTACTCGAATTTATAAGTATATAAGCTATGTGTACTCAAATTTGTAAGCAGTGCAGCGGATATGTACTCAATATAATAAGGGTGTAGACACACACACGTTTGGTAGTAGAGGGTATTATGGTCATTTCAATGTTTTCAATTAATTTGGACCTCCAGATAAAAGAAAATTCCGGTTGGACCCTACTATAAATAACTATATGGGCCCAGGACCAACCAACAAATTTTCCATTAGTTAAATGAGGACGGTATTTTGGGGAGGGTATTACGGGAAAAGTTAACACCGTTTTATTCAAAAGTGTTAAATCGGATCGAAGTATGACCATTTTGTAAACGAAATACAAAAATATGATCATTTTGTGAACGAATTACAAAAATACGACCATTCCGTAATTGGCCCTATAATATAAGCTCTACAGTTGTTTTTCGACTTTTACAAGTAAAAGAAATCAAAAGTTAATTTCGGACTTTTGAGCACACGACTTTAAAATAAAATCTACAAGTTAAAAAGTTAACTTGTAGACTTTATTTTAAAGTAAAATGTTTTTGCTATCTTAGTGATCTTAATTTTGTAAATTGGTTTCAAGGTTGGTTATACCCAAGCGTTTGAAATTTTATCTCGGTGGTTTTGCCGTTGCAAGAGCATCTTATACAACCATCTAGCATCATATGTCTAGGCATTACGAATTTCTGCGTTTCTTAGATTTGCAAAATTTTATTTGGAAAAATGTTACAGATCTAGCGGCTTTAGCCCAGCTGCCAAACTGGAGTATACCAGTATGACACTCTCAACAAAACATGATCACCAGGACCCATTAAACCAGTAAACCTGTCTGTGGTCGAAGCCACATCCAGAAAAGACTAGCTAGCGGTGCAGCTTTCTGCCCGTACAAAAATAAAAAAATGTGATCCTCTTGATACTTAGTTTTATTTTTGTGTTTTCTAAATTTTAGTAATAATATTTTCTTTATTTACCAAATGAAAGATTACGGGGATACCATAGTTGAACAAACTTGTGATACAGTGAAGATCAAATTTGTTAGAAGCTCTCAATATCTGGCAAGTGCTGTTATCAAAGACGATGCTGCTGCCATTTCCTTGCCCGCGCGCTCATGGAAAGCCAATATCTAATGTGTCAACAGCAAATACATTTATCTTGGCTGTGTTGGAGAAATCTCCACAGCCAAATTGTCTCTAGTTTGATGATCCTCACCAAAAAGGTCTTCATAGTTTTGGAATGTCAGATCAACATCAGGTATGCCAAGGTCATCATGGAATTCACGGCAGTCAATTTCTTCACATATTCCAAGGTCTTGCATATTTTGCGACCACAGCTGCACCAGCCACAAGTTACACGGTGAGTAAGATATGATATGAGGGTGCAATATTATAAAGAATGACAAATTTGCAAATATAAAGCATCAGAAGTTTCAAACAGTAACAAATCTATGATCAAACCTGGCTAGAAGGATCCCCTTGGAAAGCTATTCCAACACTAGAAGTAGTAGTTAGGTGCTCCAGTTGAGAGAAAGGGAAGGTAAAAGAAGGCCCGTGTATTTCATGATGGTTCATACTTCCAGAATCTTGCTGGAGATCGTTACCTAGACCTTGAAGATAGGGCCGATTATGAACAAGAACATCACAAGGATGCCCCTGACTGTTATTTCCACCAGTGTATAAAGCAGTCCTCACATTGTTCCTTTCAGCATACTGAAGCTTATCTAGGTTCAGAATCTGTTGCAGAACAAAGCGAGTGTCTTGGAGCAATCGGTTGTTATTGAACACCTATGAGATTATGAAATAAAAATAGAATTAAAATGACAAATTTTACGAGGGTGCAATATTATTCCACATTCTCTAAATGCCTGTAGAGGAGATAAATATGAAGATTACATGCTCCATTTAAGACTGTTAGGAGGGGGATGAGATGTAATGCACACAAGACCAAAGTATGATGACACACCGTTAAAATGTTACTGAGACACTAATTCGATTTAGCTACTTGAATGGAGTCTGTATTACTCTCGAAATTTCATAAAAACAGAAACGCTTGATGAACTCCATACTGACAGAAATCGTGGAAAACTAAATGCAGAGGGCACAAATGTTATTATCCTATATATCTATGCTATATATCAACAACAGATAACCAAAATGCATACCAAGGTCTTGCTTCCGGGTCCAGCAAATCTAAAGATTTGATATGACATGCATATGAGTACATCTATTCTAATTGAACAATGAATCTGGTTGGCACTCCTTTACAAATGACTGATTTGTGGATAAAAACTTCAACACTGAGAAAAATTCATTGTCAACATTTATTTGAATTGAACAAGTAAGCATACCTTGCAGTTCAAATTAGGCGAACCCGAGTTAAACTTGGCGCCACACACCGGTGGCGGTATCGAGCTATACGCAGTGGAAGTATTACTACCACTCAAAGCCAATCCTTGAGAAGAACAAATATCAAAATTGTCATTGTTATGAAGTTGATTGAAATCATATCCCCATAGTTCAGCAAAATCCTTAGCAGAAGGACAACCATAGTAATTAGTCATCACACGTTTTTGATGTTGTATTGTTTTCTCTTCATCAGTATGCAAGTTAATGTCACAATTTGCACACATAAAAAGCGGGTGATCTAAGCAATTAACAGATGCTGGTGCTTTTCCACAAGCTTCACATAAAAGTGCCCGGTAATGTGCACTCGAAAGAGAATTTGCTGAATGAACTTTTGAATCACAACAAAGACAAAGACGAGCTGAATCTGCCTGACAATATACAACTGGTTTTGATTCACAACAATATTCGCAGATTCTCTCCATTTTCTTTTCTTTGTGATCAATTCAGAAACTAGAGTTGTTTTCCGGATCCACCAAGTTTAAGCGCCACTGCCAGGGAATGGCTTCAATGAAGAAATGAAAGATTATATCAGAAAATCAAGGAGCACATTTTGTGATGTGCATTTGAAATAGTACAAATCAAGAGCAAACAAGGATCTCCATTACAAAGAATGATGAGCTAGCTCTATATCTCTACCCGTTATAACTGGTCTTCTAGTTCTACGTCATTATCCCAAGGAAGCTTTTTTGGCTGACGTGTCAGCATACTATGACATGGATTTGACACGTGGGTGTCATTTGGACGGCATCTAAAGAAAGTGTAAAGCATGGGAAGTCTCTGAACTGATCCAAAAGTTTAGCACTTATAGTCCAATCAGATTTTGCCACGAATTCTATGGATTGGCTAAAAGACTCGACCACAAAGCAAAGCTGATGAGCTTTCGATTTCCTGTAACATCTTGAAAGTGCTCAAATGGGCTATGAATAGTACATTGGAACGAGTATTGAACATGTATTTAGGCAGAAATGAATTCCTTGAACTGTATCTGTTTACAGATATCCAGTTTTCGGAACACCTGCTCATCCTAAAAAACGGGGTAAAAACTGAAAAAACAAAGACCTGTATATAATACTATTTCACACTTCTTTTCAAAGTAGTATTAAACAGTGAGTTATAAACATTGTCCCCAAAAAACTACATTCATTAACAAAATGAGACAATGAATCAGTCAGCTATACGCTTGCACGTTCCAAATCACAGGGCAAAAGAAGTTGGAACCAGAAATGAGATGCTAAGGCTTTTTCTTTTTACCCTGGGCAGCTTGACTTACTGTGTGGACTTCAATAATGTCATCATCTTCCATACCTAGGCTTGCAGGGGTTTCAGCAGGACTAATTTTATCACCGTCAAAACAAAAGGCCAAGCTTTGTATATCACGCTTTACTTTGTCAGCATACTGCTTAAAGAATTTCTCAAACTTTTCGTCCTATCACATGAAAATCAATCATAGCAGTTAATCACACAACTTTAAGATAAATTTTTCGTGGAAGTTGTATAGTTCAAATGTCAGACACACAGATTATATGTACAAGACCGAAAAACTGACAACATACCGTAGATACAGTTACACTAGTGAAAGTGCATCTGCGTTCATAAGAAATAAATTATAAATAAGGTTTAAAGCCCATGGACATTATAATTTCCTGCCAGGTAATCTCTAGCGGACTCTATGTCCTTTGACAAAGATAATTGATCATCAAAATTATGGGCTAATTAAGGCTCGAGATAGTACTAATTTTAAACAAAAAAATTGGATTCAGTATTCATATTTCCAGCACCCTTACTTACCGTTGAGCCGAGGTTTCTACATTGATGGGGAAGAAGATGGTGATGGTGATGGTGCTAATTAAAGTGCTGATATGTAGTTTGCAGTTTTTGTGTATTCATTTATTATATGTGACAATAGGAACATGGATATAATGGATGTAGATGTAGTTTTGAAAGGCAAATAAATTGCAAATACATCGTGAAAACATGAAAAGAATTTAAAGGGTTGGTTCGAGTTAAGACTGTACCACATAAACTTTAAATTGCTTGGCTCCGTCTTTGTCCTGGATAGAAATTATAATCTTTGCTCTTTCATCACGCACCTTTGGTGGTTGCTCAGTTTTAGCATCAGTACCTGAACTGCTAAGTTCCTTCTTAGCTGAATCTTCTACAGCTTCCAAAACTTCTCCAGCTGATAGAGCAAATGATGCTAACTCCTGTTTCTTCAACCTATGTAGAACACCAATATATTATAAGATGACCATAGCACAAAACTTCATTACCTAAATACTAGTTAAATGAGGATATTCATCATACTCTCTACAGTCATAAAAACTTGAGCCTATGTATTAAAGATTTTATATCAATAACTTCCAACCATAAAACAAAAATGAAAGGCAGCTTACTGCCTAATCTTATTAACCAGTAAGTGCCTGAGAAAAGCAAAATCAACCAGCATGTGCCCCAAAACAAAGTACAAGAAAGTGAAATCAAGCATATATGATAACAAATCTCATCTATATTCATGCAAACAACAAATTAACAGTGCTGAAAAGCCTCTTCAAATTACTGCAATTAAATCCTTTAAGAAAGACTTTGTTACCAAAGCTACAAACATGATTCAGAAAACAAAAGATCTCTGTTTAAGTTGGCAATTGGTTGCAACTTATAACATGGAGTTTAATACTCCACAGTTGACAATACCAGGGTGGTGTCATTTAAATGATTCTTCTATAATAAGCACATTTACCATTCTAACCTAATTTTTTGTAAGAATAACTCCCAGCTAGATGGGCCATAATACATACCTTTCAGCTCATGGAAGCATATGGATTCATATAAAATGCATTAGAGGACTGTCAATTGGTTCTGACTTGATGTACAAAATTTTTATCAACATTACAAGCTAAGTCATGCATCACCTCTTAATCCCATGATGAAGATAATGTCTCCGCCATAATTCCTCTAATGCAATTTAAAAAAATGATGCCCAAGCTTAACCAAATCTTGAACTAAAAAACCTGAAAATCATCCTTCAAAATACTGATTCTATCTTAATAATATCAATTCTACAATACTAACACTATAAATCCATGCATAGATAATCTCAGCAGTCAAATCCGAAACAAAATTTGTCAAACCTAGAAGACCAACAACACAAACATAAACAAATTCATCCCAAAGAAAACAAAGAAATACCTCAATTGCTTTATAGTAGAATTTTCTAGTTCCGCCTTAGATTTTGAAACAACTGGTGGTGGAGGTAACAACCAATCATCTTCATTGTCATCTAAATCAATCACATTTTTCACTTCAACCTTCTTTTCATCACTTAAACATTCCTAAAAAAATCACAAAAATCGATTTCAAAACGCTTGAAATAACAACCAATCAGAAGATTTTTAAGAAAAATAAAAACCAAAGGAATTACATCTGAAACTAGTTTTTTTCTTCGTTTCGGCGATAACTTGAAAACATGTTCACAATCTGAACCCTCATCTGCAACGATAAACAAAACCTAAGTAAAGGAATCCTTGTAAGATTATTAGCAAAAAACGTAGTGTGAGATAGCGAGAGAGAGTACCATCGAGTGAGATGTAATTGGTGCTAGGTTGGACACGGCTGTAATGAAAGAGAGGTTCAAGTTCTTCTTCTTCAGGTTTGTCTTCCTGCAAAGAAAACGCACAAATTCGATCAAATCAATAATAATAATAATAATGATAAATACCTACAGTTAATACAGAAATGGAGAAGAATCAGAGAGTGAGAGATCACCATTACTAAAGAGAGAAAGGATTTCAATTTTGAGTAAACCCCCAAATTTGAGAGTTTAAAGTTTTCGTACCTTTTTTGTATGTGAAGGGCCACCTTCTTATACTGCTATAGGGTTAGATTTGTATTTTCATTGGAATGGCTTCTCGTGTACTCATGATGGGTGCCATGAGGGGGACCAATTTCCCTAACCAAGGATCAAAATTCCAAAACCACCAAGAATGGTTCGTCCTGAAACATAGTATTGGGCTAAGGCCGAGCACTATGGTTGGTCACTTTGCTTAGGTATGCCAAGCAGAATGACAGCACCATTGCAACTTTTACAGCATTCTCATTTCACTTGGCCTAATGGGACGGAAACTCACGATCAAATCGTTGACCTTGACCTGAAGAAAACTTGATCCACATTCTGTATGTAAAAATATAGCGCGGGTTTAACATTTTTTTTTATTTACTCCATCTTTCTTTCACTCCGAATTTTTGTATATTTATCTTTTCCCTTTTGATTTTGAAGGTGTTTTAGCTTGAACCGCTGCTTATAGGGTTATCAATGAAAATTTATTTTGATCATCATGAAATTCTTGATATTAGCTTGATTTACATTGTATATACCCAATAACAACATGAGAGCATATATGTAGTTAAAAAATACATGAGTATTATTTGCTTTGTGATGTATTAGTGATCAATGTTGATTGAAATGGTTATGAACTACTATTTTGTTGGTGTTGAATGTTGATGGAACCAAATTTTATGTATGGTATAGAGAAATTGAAACCAAAAATACAAAGGTGCAATATGAGTTTCATGCATGTCTATGTGAGACTTATATATGGAATCGAATTGGATGCTTCGAGTGATGAAGAAAAAAATCTCCGCTATTATTTACGTAATTGACATTGGATGAACATAGGCATATATATATATTCACCCACCGGCCTAAGGAAATGCAGACACATAATGTACTTAGCCGAGATCGAGTGTGGCATGATGGAAAAATGATAAATGATTATTTCACCCCTAGAACTGGTTATATTTCAAGTGGATGAAAAATAACATCAACGTACAGATGTAACTTACATTATGAGGTATTCTCCACATATGAAATTAGTTGATGTGATGAAATATTTGTACAAAAGTACAGATATGTCATGTATCCGTGGACTAGTGTTGGGCTTCTCTTAAAATTGTATGTCTTTATTATGTATATGTCTTTTAAACTATTACTAGAGGTAATGTTATGAACTTTGGTGACATTGTTAATTAGGGCAGTCTTTCAATAGTTGCATTTGACGGCTAGATAACTCTCAGATGTTGATTGTTTTAGTAGTTAGTACTTAAGGGAATTGTTGCAAGAAGAGAGTTAGACAAATTAAGAAGTAAAATTCTATTTGAGGCTCTTCCTTGTTCAAGAAATAAAATGTATTGTCTTCGATTTATTGAATAATTTTGTCCAAGTATTGGATATATAATTGGTATCAAAGACCTTTTTATGGGTACCTAAATCATGTCGGGAAGATGTGATAAACCTACAACAGTAAAAGAGGTTGAGTCTGTGCAGCAAAATCATCCAGCTCGTTTAGATGATGTAGAAAGGGAGTTAGCTGATGTCGAATCAAAATAAGTATCTGATCTTTATATGAAGACTTCTTTTGCAGTTATTGCTAATGATAGACGCATTTATGTGTCTAATATAGCTCATTTGTATATATTGTTAGTGCTCGATATCGTACTTATTTGGTTATTTTATTTATTTGTAGGTGTTTTTGGAAGAATAAGACTTTGTGGCCAAATTGGCTAAAAATATGGCATTTGGACCTCCGTAGATAGCATACCGGAAGCTCCCCGAAGTGTACCGGAAGTACCCCAGAAATACCCCGTAGGAACCCGAAAAAGTGCGGAAAACATCCCAGAAGAATTGCTAAAGGCACCCCTAATTTGGATAAGGGGCACCCCATTTCAGGGCATGTACTAAAGGGACACCGGAACTGGATAGGGGGAGGTCATCTTCAAAGTTTCAAAACTGGATTTTGGCGGGAAAAGAACTCTGCAGAAGAACAGTTTTAGGGGTTCGAATTTGAGCGAGTTTTAAGGAGATTCAACATCGGATTTTCACTGGGCTGGACTTCCTAGACTATAAAAAGATCAGTATAAGCAATTTAACCCAACCAATTGGGCTGGAATGACCGGGAGAATGGATCAAAGTCCAAACAGGACAGTACCGTGTTGTTCACTTTTAAATATTTGTGAGAGATTTGTGGAAGATTTTTACGCTAGATAACTACGCACCTAGTCTTGTTCAAGTCTTAAGAGAAGTTTGGAGCGTAATAACTGGCCAGAGGACGCGTACAAATCAATAGAAAAGAGATTATTCTCTCAACTGCTCGAGAAGAAAAAAAGAGAAATACTCTCGGATTTGCACGAGAATTTTGGTTCTGTTGGCTATATAAAACATTGCTTCGAGTCTTAGAGGGGTTAGAAAGTTTTAGGAGAGAGTTAGGAGGAGTTTAGAGCCGGAAACAAAGAAGTTACAGAGAATTTGTTGTTGTTGCTGCTGCTGCTTGAGGAGGAAGAAGAAGACGAAGAACAGACGCTTCTGAAGTGTCGTTCTTCAACAGTGCTTACAGCGAGAAATAGGTGTCGTTTTTCTACTGCAGTTCACTTGTGTCGATTATAAGCTGCAATACCATTGTAACAGTGACGCTGTAACATTTATACATCGTTGCAAACTTCTTTTTACACCATTTTCATCAATAAAAACACATTATTAAGCCATGGATACATCTTATGATTATGTTTTTGGGATGAGGAGCTAAACCCATTAGCCGAGACGACGGAGGAAGCCATTGATCCATATTGATTGGTATAGTTCTAATTTTATTATTTATTGCAATATTATTATTTGATTATTTGCATGGAATTGAATTTGAAATATTAGTTTTTATTGAATAGTTGTGAATTATTTTGATGAAGCATGCTGGGTTTTAAAAACTTTTGATGTTTTATACTTTGTGATTACAATTATTACTTCAAAAATATATTTGAGGCAAATATTAGAATTATTTTTAAAGATATAATTGCATGAATATTATTTAGAGTTTACTATTTAATTGGTCAATGGTGGAATCCTAGTCTTGGTATTTTCTCTAAAGGTTTGAACTATTTTATTTATTTGCATGTTTAATTTAAATCTAGAAAAATTGTTTTCTTCACAAGTCTGAAAAGACCCCTTTTTACCACTACAACTACAATCACTATTTGAAATCCATCAAATTTTTGGCGCCGCCGACGCGGACCTGTGTTTAGTTAGCATTTTTTTAGATTTTTTTTTTAATTTATTTGTTCTTCTTTACGTTTCTGGTTTTTTGTCTTTTTCTTTCAGATTCTTGAAGTTGGAGCAAAAGAAATTTTTGCCAAAGTTTTTGGTGGACATTTAAAGACTTGGAGTAAAAGGCAAAGCAAAAGGAGCAAAAGAAGAAGAATTTTATTTATTTTTTTTGATAAAAAGAGAGAAAAAAAAAGAGAGACATTTTTACTTTTGTAATTTTATTTAGACTTTCTTTTCTTTTGTATTTTTTTTTATGGACTTTGGACATTAATTTTGGGACATTAATTTTTTTTTACCCTACGGAAGGGTACCCTTAAATACAAACTGTGTGCAGGGAAGGACGGCGATTACGATATCGTCTCGGCCCCTCGGGTTCGCACACGGCATAGGAGTCGTGGCCTGAGTCGACGACAACGGTTCATCGCCCGTCTGGTACGGGAGATAAGTCCAATCGAAACACTCGCGAATATCCTGCAAGCGGGTTACTGTATTCCTTAAGGTGATAATTGTTTGAGGACGAACCAGACTGTTTTTATATTCCTAGTAAAGGGCAAGGCCTGGCCTAAACAAGATAAGGGTTCGGATTTCATCACCGCTCCCTTCTTTCCCGCTTTAGGAGAACGAAAAATAACGCGAACCTAAGCCTTAAAAATTGATTAGAAAGAGACCTATAGGGTATCGAGCTTAACAGGACAATCATTCGAAAAATATTGGTTACTCTTTTAAGCACACCTCGAAGTTCTTGACGGTTTCTGCGAGTTGAATGCGTGACTGCGCCGCATTGGATCGGTGAGGTTTTGGGTATCAAAGCTCCACTGAGCTTCCCTCGCCTCGATTCAACTTACTTTAACTCGGATTGATTCCAGAGGGGTTTGCTTAAATTGTAACGAATTCCCTTTCGAAGGATTAGAAGCTGGTCTAGAAACAATCTAAGTGGAGCCATCATGCTTGTTGTTTGCTAGAAATCTTTAGGTTTGTGTGGTAAAGTCGAGTCAGCCTGCTTGTGATTGCTAGAACCTTCCTGTTAGGATTTTTATTTCTTTTTGAATTCTTTTTAGTGTATGCCCGATTTTTGTTAATAGGGCTTGGAAAAGAGATACTCTAGGTCGATTGATTAGCGAAAAACCTAGTAGTTCTTCTGATTTAAGCAGGGAGCTCGAAGACTCTTCTTTGAGAGCCCTGTTTTTGGAAACTTCAGTTTTGAGAATCTTCTCTTCGTGATAAAAGTACCCCTAGTACTCCTTGTGCCAACGATGGCAACTTTGAAAGATTACATGTTCCCAACTAGGACCAACCGAGCTTCATGCATTAAATTGCCAGCCACTACGGCTAATTTTGAGATAAAACCTAGTATTCTTCAGATGATCCCTATATTCTTAGGAAATGATGAGAACCCTTATTTCATATTAGGGACTTTGAGGAAATCTGTGGGACAATTAGATAAAAGACCTTACTGATGAAGTCTTGAAACTTAAGATGTTTCCCTTTTCTTTGAGAGACAAAGCCAAGACCTGGCTGAACAACCTACCATCTGAATCCATGAAACATGGCAGGAACTTATCGCTGCTTCTATATGAAGTTCTACCCTAAGCATAAAACTGCAGCTGTTAGGCAGAAATTAGTGCTAGTGTGCAACAAGAGGGAGAGTCTCTTTATAGGTTTTTAGAGCGATTCAATGATCTCTATCTCAGTGTCCTCACCATGGATTTGATAATATGAAACTTACAGATTATTTATGATGGTTTAGACTATTCACCAAAGCCATGGTTGAGTCTATGTGCGCTGGTGAGTTCACTAGTAAAAATGCTGATGATGCTTTTACCTTCTTAGGAGCTATCGCTGAAAAATCCCAACAGTGGGAATCTTGTGTTGAACCCCCTAAAAGACTCTTGGTCAATAGAAGTAGCACCAATATGGTAGATACAGTTTTGGTCAGATGCTAAGTTTGCTGCTTTCCAGAAGGTTAGAAGCTTTGGAATTGAATCAGTCTAAAATAGGTCCCTTGTTGAACCTAATAGAGCCTCTCAAGTCTCTAGTTGTGGAATAGAGCCCGATAATTCATTTTGGGAAGGTCAGGTTAGTGAAGAACAAGCCCATGCTGTCTATAACAATGCTAGGTTTGAGAACCGTCAGAAGTTTGACCCATACTCAGAAACCTACAACCCTGGTTGGAGAAACCATCCTAATTTCTCTTGGTCTAAGGGCCAGAGTCAAGGCCAGTCTAGCAATTCTCAGCCTCCCCCAGGTTTTGGTTTTAAGAATTCTTCAGGTCAAACCCAGTTTCAGAACACTTCTGAGAAAAAGATCTCTACCTTAGAGGAAGCTATCACTATGTTAGTAAGTAACCATGACATGCTATCAAAGAACCACATGAGCTTTCAACAAGAAACTAGGCAAGGAATTGAAGAATAATTCCCAGAGTCTTGCCAAGTTAGAACTTCAAGTAGGACAAATAGCTAAGTTTATAAGTGAGAGAGAAAATGGAAGGTTCCCTAGTCATACTGATCCTAACCCCAAAGGAGAGAAATCGTACAATCATGTGAATGCTGTCACAACCCTGAGGAGTGGAAAGAAGGTTGACAACAAGGTTTCCATGCCTGATAGTGAACATGCTTAGTTCACCCTGCTGAGCCAGAAAATGAGGAGACTGATAGAGTCTCCAAAGAGACCAATAAGGGTCCTGATGAGCCCGGCTTTGTTCCCAGAGCCCCGTTTCCCCAGCTGCTAGTTCCGACTAAGAGGGAGTCCAACTTTAATGATATATTGGAGGTTTTTAAGCAGGTTAATATCAACCTTCCATTATTAGATGCAATTAGGCAGATTCCCTCTTATGCCAAGTTCCTTAAGGACTTGTGTACGCGAAAGCGTAAGCTCAGTGTCCAGAAGAAAGCCTTCATAGCTAGTCATGTGAGTTCTATTATTCAGAATACCACTACTCCTAAGTATAAAGACCCAGGGTCCCCTACCATTGCTTGTACAATAGGTAAGTACCGTGTTGAGAAAGCTTTGCTTGACTTAGGAGCCAGTGTGAATTTACTTCCATATCATGTGTACCTTAAGCTAGGACTTGGTGAGATGAAACCTACCCAGATGACACTTCAGTTAGGTGATAGGTCCGTTAAAATTCCTCGTGGTGTGATCGAGGATGTTCTCATAGAGGTTGAAAAGTTTATTTATCCAGTGGATTTTGTTATCCTAGATACCCAACGTGTCCCTGACCCAGAGAACCAAATACCACTGATTTTAGGTCGCCCGTTTTTAGCTACATCCAATGCGATCATTAACTGTCGAAATGGTATTATGAATCTATCTTTTGGTAATATGACTATTGAGTTGAATATTTTTAATGTCAATAAGCTACATTCTGAGCTAGATGACACGTGCATTGAAGAGGTCAACATGATAGGAACCTTAGTTCCGAAGTCTGTACCAAACACCGAATCGGAAGATCCATTAGAGAGTTGTCTAGCCCGTTTTAGCATGGATTTTGACGATGATAGCAACATTGAACAAGTAAATGCTCTGTTGGATTCTATTCCTATGTTAGATACCGATAGAGGGCAATCTAGGTTTGAACCATTAATAGCTACTGAATCTACCTTAAGCCCTTATTTCAAAGAGCCTAAAGATCCTCCTAAGTTGGACCCCAATTATGCATTTGTAGGCCCATCTGAGATTTTGCCTATAACTTCCGATTTGGATAGTGATCATGAGATTAGGCCAGTAACTGTGCTTCAACACAATAAGAAAACTCTAGGGATGACCATAGAGGATATGAAACATATAAGTCCTATAGCTAGTATACCTCAAAAGAATTTAGAGGATGAACCACCTGATTATAACTCAGAGAAAGCAATTGACCTTTTTCAGGAACCAGATGGTCTAGAAATTAGGAATATTGTGACTAGTTTATCTAGAGACACCCAAAACTCTAAGTTTGGGGGTAGTGAACTAGAAGAAGCTCTAGATTATTTTAAATACTCTCCAGATCCGGAAATTCAAGCCATAGTTAAAGGTCTTACGGAGAATAGTGATTAACCTAAATTTGGGGGTAGAGATTGTCAATTATCCCCAGTAGAAGTCCCTAACTTGGGACTCAAGCCTAGTGCATATGAGGTATCGCTTGAGTCTATTTAGACTCCACAACCTGATCCGCCTGATACTATCCAGGAGAAAATCCATATGTTAGAGACCCGTTTTTCGGATGAATCTGTTTGCCGAGACACTCATATGAAGCCCAAGTGGGCACCTCAGATAAATCCAGTTGTCTTGCGAGAAACTTTAGATCATGTTGTGCTCTATCTGCTCATTTTTCTGATCTTGAGCATTTGTCTCCTATTCGTGGCAGTTCTATTTGGTCTTATGGACCCACAATTGTTTCGACTATTGGTATACGACTTTGGAAGGTGACAATTCTTTTAGAGGTATTTGATGTCTAGCTAATGACTATAAATTTAGCATTTACTGGGAGGCTCCCGCGTTCATATGATACGGTAATATCCTTCCTTATTTCTTTTCCCTCCAGTGGTAATAGTTTCTCCTTGTTCATGCTTTTAATTTCATCTTTAGAACATTGAGGACAATGTTAGATTTAAGTTTGGGGGTATGGGAGTAACTTTTGTGTTGCACTTTTGAAACTTCTAGCGTCACATGTTATCCGTTTAGCTAAGTTTACATACTGTTTCTCACCGAAAAGATAGAAATTGGAATGCTACAGATAACAACTTATTGGGACATTAGAGAAAAAGACATTGAGATCCTTGAAATTCAGGAGAGAACTTGTTCTTTTTAGAGGGTAACCGTGATGGACCTAACCATACATGATGGAAAGGTAAGTAGGTCAGGAAATTCCAGAAAGACAAAGCAACCTCACAATGTAGTCTTAGTTACTGGATTGCGACTCTCTCTCAGTAGAAACTTATCATCATCAACAAGCGGAGCGACATCAAAATCTATGAAGAAAGTGAAGACGTTTTAGGTTTAGAAGCTACAATAGAAGAGAATAATTCAAAAATCAAAGTTGAAGTTATAAGAGCAAATGATATAAGTTGTTAGAATCCATGATACCAAGACATCACAAGTTTCGAAGATCCAAGTTTTGAAAGTCCTTCTCTCATGGCCATGTAAATTTTTGTCTTGTAATTTTTTTTATTTTAGCCAAATGAAAAAAAAAATGAAAAAAAAAAAATGAAAAAATAATAATAATGAAACATCGTTACGTTCTTTTTGTTCAATAAGGCCATAGGGAAGAAGAAATTTATAAGTCAAGCAAGAAATCGAAGAGAAGATTTAATTGTCAAGGTTCTATGAGGTTCGAGAGTTTATCATTAACAGTTGTAGACCGAAGAAGGCGTTGTTTCTACTGGACACTGTGAGAGAGTCGAAGAAAGATGCATTTTGGTTGCTTTGTTAGTATGCTTTCAATCTGGCACAAGATCTTCCTAGCACTGGTTTAACTCATCACACGTAATTAGTCCATCTGTATAGCAGATGTCCCTCTCATTTTTATCTCTCTCCTAATCTTATCCAGCTGTAAAGCAGCGGACGCATCTTACAATGTTTATCTAGCTGTATAGCGGATATCTCTTTATCTAGAAGTCGTGTGGATGTGTCTCCCCTTTTCTTCAGTTAGCTTTAGAGCTGACACCTTTAATTTCTCTGGCATTCTAGTTACTTGGAGATAGGTTGAGAATATGTATGTCCTCATAGCTCTTTGGATACTTGTGACCAATTAGGAGTAAAGGTTTTGTGGGTATATCTCTAGTAAGCCCTCCCGAGACTATAACTCGGCCACTAGGGCCACCTAGGGGTTTAAAGGCTTATTGCGTACGCTAAATGCAATCGACGATGCCTGCGACAGTGAGTTAGGATTTTATTTTGTAGTTTTGATTTGCTCGAGGACTAGCAAATAATAAGTTTGGGGGTATTTGATAGACGCATTTATGTGTCTAATATAGCTCATTTGTATATATTGTTAGTGCTCGATATCGTACTTATTTGGTTATTTTATTTATTTGTAGGTGTTTTTGGAAGAATAAGACTTTGTGGCCAAATTGGCTAAAAATATGGCATTTGGACCTCCGTAGATAGCATACCGGAAGCTCCCCGAAGTGTACCGGAAGTACCCCAGAAATACCCCGGAGGAACCCGAAAAAGTGCGGAAAACATCCCAGAAGAATTGCTAAAGGCACCCCTAATTTGGATAAGGGGCACCCCATTTCAGGGCATGTACTAAAGGGACACCGGAACTGGATAGGGGGAGGTCATCTTCAAAGTTTCAAAACTGGATTTTGGCGGGAAAAGAACTCTGCAGAAGAACAGTTTTAGGGGTTCGAATTTGAGCGAGTTTTAAGGAGATTCAACATCGGATTTTCACTGGGCTGGACTTCCTAGACTATAAAAAGATCAGTATAAGCAATTTAACCCAACCAATTGGGCAAGAATGACCGGGAGAATGGATCAAAGTCCAAACAGGACAGTACCATGTTGTTCACTTTCAAATATTTGTGAGAGATTTGTGGAAGACTTTTACGCTAGATAACTATGCACCTAGTCTTGTTCAAGTCTTAAGAGAAGTTTGGAGCGTAATAACTGGCCAGAGGACGCGTACAAAGCAACAGAAAAGAGATTATTCTCTCAACTGCTCGAGAAGAAAAAAAGAGAAATACTCTCGGATTTGCACGAGAATTTTGGTTCTGTTGGCTATATAAAACATTGCTTCGAGTCTTAGAGGGGTTAAAAAGTTTTAGGAGAGAGTTAGGAGGAGTTTAGAGCCGGAAACAAAGAAGTTACAGAGAATTTGTTGTTGTTGCTGCTGCTGCTTGAGGAGGAAGAAGAAGACGAAGAACAGACGCTTCTGAAGTGTCGTTCTTCAACAGTGCTTACAACGAGAAATAGGTGTCGTTTTTCTACTGCAGTTCACTTGTGTCGATTATAAGCTGCAATACCATTGTAACAGTGATGCTGTAACATTTATACAGCGTTGCAAACTTCTTTTTACACCATTTTCATCAATAAAAACACATTATTAAGCCATGGATACATCTTATGATTATGTTTTTGGGATGAGGAGCTAAACCCATTAGGCGAGACGACGGAGGAAGCCATTGATCCATATTGATTGGTATAATTCTAATTTTATTATTTATTGCAATATTATTATTTGATTATTTGCATGGAATTGAATTTGAAATATTAGTTTTTATTGAATAGTTGTGAATTATTTTGATGAAGCATGCTGGGTTTTAAAAACTTTTGATGTTTTATACTTTGTGATTACAATTATTACTTCAAAAATATATTTGAGGCAAATATTAGAATTATTTTTAAAGATAGAATTGCATGAATATTATTTAGAGTTTACTATTTAATTGGTCAATGGTGGAATCCTAGTCTTGGTATTTTCTCTAAAGGTTTGAACTATTTTATTTATTTTCCTGTTTAATTTAAATCTAGAAAAATTGTTTTCTTCACAAGTCTGAAAAGACCCCTTTTTACCACTACAACTACAATCACTATTTGAAATCCATCAGCTAATCAATTAGCTAACATGTGTAAGTTCATGGGGATGGAACCATCGATGGAGTCAGATCCTCCTACTCCATATTCAACCCCAGATCTTAATTCTTCATAGAATACTACAACTCCAAATCATTTTAGGGATCCACTTCAATATTTCTCTCGCAAAAATTCAGGTGACTCTTATCGAAATCCTAAAATTGATTTCCCTAAATTTGATGGTGACAATCCTCGTGGTTGGGTTCGTAATATAAGAGTTGTTTTCAGTTGAAGAATATTGATTTTGTTGATAGGGTATATCTAGCTTCAATTCACTTTAAGGGTACAATAGATCATTGTTTGCTATGGCGGAAAATTTATTTATTGGGAAACTTCTCCAAGTTGCACCTTAAGCTTGTATTTCATTTCTTCGCTCAAGTGACTCGAAAACATCTATAAAATTTAAAACAATCGTAAAAGAATACTCCCTCCTCCCTAAATAGATAACCTAATTCAATTTTTCACAATTCTAAAGGCAAAGAGGAGAGGGGAGTATTTAAAAAAACGGTTTTGTTATCTTGTGCATCCATGCACAAGATAACGGCCAATCATTGCATTGGGAATGTGCAACAACAATTAAAAAAATACGAGAGATGTTTAGATTTGCATTGGATATTGTAAAATTTTACTCTCAATAAATGCATGTTTGGTCTATCTATGTTAAATTTCATTCTGCGATACAAGTTCAAAACATCTCTCTTATTTTTTTAATTGTTTTTACACATTCCCAATGCAATGATTGGGCGTTATCTTGTGCATGGATGCACAAGATAACAAAACCCTATTAAAAAAAATACAACTATACTCTTATGGATAATAATTAGTACTCCCTCTGTACCACATATATAGGCGGAGGGACAAATTCTCTTAGATTAAGAAACTTTTATTGATTTTATACATTTCCATGCTTTTTCCTGTTTTACCCTTAATTATATTCCCAATGTTAGAGACAAATACTCAATTGTGACGATTCCCAAGCAAATAAATAGGGGTAATACAAGTAAAAAAATGTTTTGAAATTTGGACTCCGCCTATATTATGGTACAAGGAAAAATGGAAATTCCGCCTATATAATAGGTACAGAGGGAGTAAAATTTAGAAACAATTTATGTACCACGGATATTCATAAACTTTATACCATTACAAAGCATTTTAAAACACCTACTTAACGAATATAAACATGACTATCAAATTATACATATTTATTATAATTAATTAAAAGGGTAATTTTAGAAATATCTCTTTATTTAGTGATATTGGTCATCTGTTAGTGGGAAAATAAAATAAAATGAATAAGTCGTCTATTTACGGACGTAGGGAGTACAATTCACAAAGAAAATAACAAAAGAAACGTAATTAATTAATAGTAAATCAAGGTGTTTAAGGTACCTATCATTTTTCCTAAAACACTCTCTACTTCCTCTCCGCTCTCTCTCAAGTAATTTATACTTGTAATTCTTTAAACTAGTTTACTTTTAACAACCAAAGAAAATTTAGTCACTAACGTGAATATATGTACATGGGATTTTCAATTTTTTTTATAAAAATAATCTTATCCCGTCAAGTACTCTTAAAAAGATGGAAAAGTATCTAAAAATAATTCCAAGGAAAATATTACAGGCTTAGGAAGTTAAGATGGATCATCTGTGCAATTGTTATATTAGAACAAGATAAGACACCCCTGGTGCATACCAGGTGATTGAAGTCGAAGAGGGGTCTTAATCTTCTTTAACAAGAAATTTAATAATTATGATTCCCAAAGAACAAGATTTCTCCTACTTTGAAGTAATAATTTTATCAGATTCCAGTCGATTGCAGCAATGGTTTAAAGATGTTAATTTTTCAAATAAAGTATAATTTAATATGGGTACAAACATGTTAAATGGTAATGTCGATTTCCTACCGTTTCTTGCTAATAAGAATGTTATTATATTTTCTTCCGTTTCTACCGTTTCAATTTTTCACATATGGGTCTTTGGATGGGTTGGTGGATGCAGTAGCTTATGGCCTTCAAGAATTTTAATGGATTTACCCCAAAGTCATCACGATATTCTAGCGATAACAATTTGGTTTCTGGCATTTCCTCGTTACTAAGTTCTGAAAAGAATACAAATATGTTAGAATTTGACATCAAAAAAATCCAAAAAAACAAAAAAAACAACAAAAAAAAAATACTTTGGCTCACTTATGGAAGAGTTGGACTTGGTCTAAGTATGATGTGTGGAGTACTTAACACTTATGCAATGATGTGTTAAGTAGTGGAAACTCATGTATTGATGTGTCAATCTACTGTGGACTAAAGTATTGATGAGTCAATTATATTTGCTATGTGTAAGTGAGTTTTGTTGACACGTTGTTATGAGACAACTTCGACTGGAAGCTATAATTACTATAAATATACTTGTAGAGAGAACTCTTATTTCTCCCATTAGACTGGTTACTTCTATCTCCGTGACTAAAGGATAGTAACATATAATAGTAGGGTGGGGGAATATGTGCTCTATTATTTTGGCATACAAAGAAGTCTTTTGGGTTCAACCTCATTAAGCATAGAAATCAAGCAACAAGGAGTCAAGGAAATGTGTATCTATGGAATAAAGCTTAATTTCATCTTATAAAAGTTATATATTTATATGGTTGTAGTAGTAAACATGAATATCCCACGCATTTAATAGTTTTGTGTTTGCATGACTTTAACCTTAAAGCTAACATGTGGTACCAGAGCATGTGTTTGATAATTTCAAGACATTTCTTTGATATTCTTTCATATAAACTTTAATCCATTTCCATTTCCATTTTGATTTTTTTTTTTTGCAGCTCAAATATTTTCTCTAGTTGTATCTTAACTCTAATCTTTCCGCCCAATATTCCTCCTAGAACAATGTAATACTTGTTAGAGTTCACTGATCGGATCCTTGCAGTGTTTGTTAGGTATTATACTCTTGTATTTCAGCTATCACAACATGAAATGTAACTTGACCTTAATTGATTAAAAAGAAGAGTTCTATTTGTTTGATTGAAATTATCAAACATGTACCTTATGTTTATAGTGGGTCTAATCAACTCATTAATATCGTTAAGTTGATTTATGTTGATGAGCCAATTTTCACTAGCCCTTATCGGTGACATATTTTGGTCCGTGTTAGTTGTATCGTATGAGAATGTACACACCCATTAGTTGTTTCAGTTATGTTTCTATTATGGTTTTCGTTTTGGGAAGTAATGGATCAAACTGAAAGTAATATTAGAACTAAAAAAATGTTAAATCTGTTTCAAATAATATATTGTTTTATGAGTTGGCGAGTACTCTTTTTGGTAAAGTAGTTAAAGATATGGTAGAGTTTATGAGTTGTCGGATAGACAAAATTCAGTTTTTAGTTGCCTGCAGGCAGTGTGAAAAAGCAGGGTCTAACAACGACACCCAATATTTCGTTTAGGAAATATGTATGGACTAACTCCAATATAATTCCAAGAGAATCAACTAGACAGTCAGACTCAATCAAGGAAAATATATCCAAGAGTTATATCTCAATTTCTTAAATCAATCTGCAATCAAACATATAGGAATCTGTGGGCCGGATCATTATGAGAAATAACTTGGATGGTACCAAAGACCAATATCCAAGCGTCAATTAATTTTAGTCAAAACCAAAGGTTGGATTTACCAATTGATTGAACTACGCACAACCCGTGATATTTCAATTATATAATCAAATATAATGCGGAAAAGAAATAACACAGAACCTGAAGTTTTGTTAATGAGGAAACCGCAAATGCAGAAAAATCCCGGGACCTAGTCCAGATTTGAACACCACACTGTATTAAGCCGCTACAGACTCTAGCCTACTACAAGTTAACTTCGGACCGAAATGATGTTGAGCCCTGACCAATCACACACTGATTAAGGTACAGTCGCGTTCCTTACACCTCTGAATCCCAACAAGACTCTACGCACTTGATTCCCTTAGTTGATCTTGAAAATGCGGGGGTCTAACAACCACACCCAATAATTCGTTTGGCAATCTGATAGGATTTACTCCAATATACTTTCTAGAGAATCAACTAGACAGTCAGACTCAATCTAGAGTAAAGTATATAAAAGAGTTTAATATCTTTAACTCTTAATTCAATCCGCAATCAGAAAATAGAAATCTGCGATCCTGATTGAATAAGAGGGGTAACTTGGATGGCACCAAAGACCAATGTTCAAGTGTCAATCGATGTAAATCAACAACCCAATGTTGGATATTCTAATTGATTGATCTTAACGCACAACCTGTGATATTTTAATTATATAACAAAATATAATGCGAAAAAGAATAACACAGACACCAGAATTTTGTTAACGAGGAAATCGCAAATGCTAAAAAACCCCGGGACCTGGTCCAGTTTGAACACCACACTGTATTAAGCCGCTAAAGACATTAGCCTACTACCAATTAACTTCGGACTGGACTGTAGTTGAACCCTAATCAATCTCACACTGATTCAAGGTACAGTTGCGCTCCTTACGTCTCTGATCCCCGCAGGGTACTACGCATTTGATTCTCTTAGATGATCTCACCCACAACCAAGAGTTTCTACGACCCAAAGTCGAAGACTTGATAAAAAAATCTGTCTCACACAAAAAAGTATATAGGATTGAATAAATCTTTCTCCCACAAAAATACCCAAGAGTTTTTGTTCTGTCTATTGATAAATCAAGGTGAACAGGAACCAATTGATAACCCGAACTTATATTCCAGAAGAACAGCCTAGAATTATCAATCATCTCACAATAAACTTAATCGACTTGAAAAACAAGTTATTGTGGAATCAAAAACTATAAGACGGAGGTGTTTGTGATTATTTTTTTATCTTGCCTATCGGAGATATAAAGTCTCGAGCCAAATTACTTTAATTGTACTCAACATGATAGAAAAGAAAGATCGGATCACAACTACAAGAAAAGTAGTATCGGTCTGGCTTCACAATCCCAATGAAGTCTTCAAGTCGTTAACCTACAGGGTCTCGAGAATAAACCTAAGGTTAAAGGAGAATAGACTCTAGTTATGCAACTAATAACACACGGGAGGTGTGGGGATTAGGTTTCCCAGTTGTTAGAGTTCTCCTTTATAAAGTTTTCAAATCAGGGTTTGCAATCCAAGTTACCTTGGTAACAAAGCATTCAATATTCACCGTTAGATGAAAACCTGATTCAACCAATCTAATATCTTTCAACCTTTAGATCGAACTTAGCTTGTTACACACAAATGAAATGTACCCTCATTTAGGTTTATGTAACCGTACCTAAACGTGTACACCATGTTGGTTCACAAATAGTTAACCGGGGTTAGCCATATGATTACTCTCATATCAACCTTACTCATCTCAACCATAATTAGTTCAAATGACTCAAATGAAACTAGTTAAAGAGTTGTTCAATTGCTATAGAAAGCACAATTGAAACCAAATAGGTTTGATTCACTTGAATCAATCATGAACATTTTTCAAATATTGCATTCCTTATGATTTAAATGTTTAAGTTCATGAACTGACCGATTTGACAAAGTAACCAGCTTAAGTATACGTACGGGTATGCGTACTTAAGCAACCGGATTTGAGTTTGTTAAGTTTCTAAATTCAGTAGAAATTCTCGGTTCGAAAACTTCCGCCAGTATGCGTATGGGTACGCATACTTAAGGTGACTAGTTTAGGAGTTTGTAATTCCCAAACTCAGCAAATATTTTCTGTTCGAAAACTCACTCCAGTATGCGTACGGGTGTGCATACTTAGGGTGACTAGTTTAGGAGTTTGTAATTGCTAAACACAGCAAATATTTTCGGTTCGAAAACTTCTACCAGTATGCGTACGGGTACGCATACTTATGTTGTCTCCTTCACCAATTTCGTATACACGCATATGCATACACTTGGCTCCCGGTTTATGGATTTATACACTAATGTGCGAACACACTATATATGCTTATCTACAAACATGGTTACGTTCTCAATTCTTTATTTCAATCATTGAAACATTATTCTATAATGAAAATAGCCATTGTCACACACTACTAGCATCAAAGCAATTTTCAAGATATTGAAATAATCATTATCGAAACATTCCAAGCCTACATCAAATGATTGTATCACACAAACCATGTAAGATGTTACTCGGAAATTTTCTCATGATATAAGATGAACTTGGTCAAAGCGAAAGCTTACAAACACATTTCGAGAAATATGTAAGCGAGATATACTCAGCTCGAAATCTCAAATGTGTATAGAGAAAACTATATCTTAACACGACTTATGTCTCAATATAGGAGATAGTAGAAATAGACTTTCCAAGTGATAGATGAGTTCAAGTCTCCACATACCTTTTGTCAAAGAAGTTCCACAAGCTCCCCTTAGTAGCTCTTCGTCTTAAAATGATGAACTCTGTTAAATCTAAGATCAACTATGCTATTTATGTCATAGTCCGGGACATCTATAAATAGGCTAGAAATTAAGACATATAGTTTTGATCACTAACATTGACAAACATGCTTGAGATAATAACGCATACGAGTTCGACCGAGCAGTGCTCTAACAGATCTCACCCACAACTAAGAGTTGCTACGACCCAAAGTCGAAGACTTGATAAACAAATCTGTCTCACACAGAAAATTCTATTTGAATAGATAAATCCATCTCCCATAGAGGTACCTATGAAGTTTTGTTCCGTATTTGATAAATCAAGGTGAAGAGGAACCAATTGATAATCCGATCTTATATTTCCAAAGAAAAACCTAGAAATATCAATCACCTCACAATAACTTAACTATATGGTAGTAGAACAAGTTATTGTGGAATCATAAAGAATGTGACGAAAAGCTTTGGGACTACTTTGTCTATCTTACTTATTGGAGATAAATCTCGAGCAAATCTTAGAGAAGATAGTACTCAATACGATATAACAAAGTAAGATCAGAACACGCAACTACAGAGAAAATAGTTAGGTTTGGCTTCAGAATCATAATGAAGTTTTTAAGTCGTTAACCTATAATGGTTTTAGGAAAAACCTAGGTTAAAGGAGAATCGAATTTAGTCGCAACTATTATCATACAGGAGGTGTGAGGATTAGGTTTCCCAGTTTCTAGAGTTCTCCCTTATATGATCTTCAAATCAGGGTTTGATAACTTTGGAACAAAACAATCAATATTCACCGTTAGATGAAACCTGATTTAAGATTCAAACTAATATCTTTCCACGTAGATGGTCTTTAGCTTGTTACACACAAATGAAATATACCTTCATTTAAATATGGGCAACCGTACCTAAACGTGTATATTGATTTGGCTCAATAACAGCTAACCGAAGTTAGTCATATGAATTCTTTTCTCTTAACCTTGTTCATCTTAACACTTCTAGATCAATTGATAATCAAATGAATCTAATTGTGTTACTCATAGAGTTGTTCAAATATTTATATTCTCATAGAAGTATACAAGACACAATTGAAGCAAAATAGGATTGATTCAAAAGAATCAGTTCATGAACATTTTAGCCACGGTTTGCAAAGATTGTCTTCCTTAATTTATAAATGTATTTGTTCATGAGTATGAAATCATATTTAACCGATTTAAGAACTTGAATCACTTACGTTTGCAAATGGGTACGCGAACTTAAATTCTGGACATTGGACACAAATCTGCAGTTTGTAAACGGGTACGCAAACTTTAGCTCCGGACCGAACTCGGATGAAACCTTTGCGAACGGGTACGCAAACTTGGTTCCCAGACTTCAACAGTTAAATCAGTTTTCAAACGGGTATGAAAACTTACGTACCCTGACTTAAACAGTTGAATAAGTTTGCGAACGAGTATGCAAACTTCCAGTCCTGAATTCCGTCAAAACAGTTCGTACACTAAGTACACAAACCGTAATGTATCTATACATGGTTTTTAGCTCTTAACTCCCATTTCAATCATTGAAACATTCTTAGAAGACGAAAATAGCTATCTCACACAAACTATTAGCTTATAATCAATTTTCAAGTGATCGAATGATCAATACGAAATATTCCGAGCCTACATCAAATGACTGTCTCACACAAATCATATAAAATGTTACCAGGTGATTTTCACATAATCATCTTTTGACTTTCATCAAGAATAATGATGAACGTGGTTAAAGCAAAAAGATTTTCAACACATATATCGAGAAAGATATAAGCGAGTTAAACTCAGCTCAAATATCAAATGTGTATATAGTAAAGTATATATACCTATACAACTTTGTCTCAATAGGAGATAGAATAGAATAGACTTCTGAGTGATATATGAGTTCAAGTCTCCACATACCTTTTGTTGATGAAGTTCCACAAGCTCCCCTTAGCAGCTCTTCGTCTTCAATCGATGAACGACGTGAAGTCTAAATCTCAACTACACATTCTATCTTAATTTGAGACATAGCTATAAGTAGACTAGAAATTAAGACTTATAGTTTTGACAACTGAACTTGACAAATAAGCTTGAGATAGCAACGCTTGCGAGTTCGACCGAGCAGTGCCCTAACACAGTGCATGCCCATGCATTTCTCCTCGCTATTCCGATTGAGTGCCTTGAACATAAGATGTCACCCTTGGAGTATCGTACCGTTCTCAAATACAGATTGATGATCCCTTTATACCCATCAGATACACGTTGTCCTGCTTGTCTCACAGGGTGTTTGGACGCCTATGGAGAGCATGCAGTACAAAATAGGCAATATATTCATAAGACATGGCAATGGTATACAACTACGTACATATCTAAAAAAATCCTGAAAATCCAATATCCATACCAACATAACGGGCCATATATTTCATTAGAAGGGACAACGATGTACATCTATGTACATATCTATGAAATCCAGAAAATCCAATATCCATACCCGCAAAGCAGACCATATATTCATTAAAAAAAAGGTGCACTAGTTTGTACACACATACAATTCAAATCGACTACCAATAATGCTATCCCCATTGAATATGAAAAACACGTTAAATAAACAAATCCATCTGAACCATCAATCTTCACAAACGTTATGATAGGCTTGGGATCTCTACCATTTTGAGCTTATGAGTCCCTAAATTTAATATGTAAAACAAAAAAAGATTGGCGTCAAAGGTGCATCGAGGTATAATATAGTTTTGTACCATTAATAATCAATATGTATACAATTATATACACATAAACAATCAACAGGTGTACAACTATGTACACATTAAGAATTAACACGTGTACAACTATAACATCAATTGTTTCATGTTCCTGTAGTCTTAAATCACTTACTTCTAAGTCGTTATCTCTTTTAACCTACACCACCAGTTTCGCATAGCCCATAATTATTTCAACATCTTAAACAACAACAACAGGAGTATATTAGCATAATTATGAAATCCTTATGTTAATTCTATAACTCACTCTTATCTCTGTCGTTCACTTTGTTTCTCTTCAAATTTTGATGAAATTGTTGGTCTTTTAATAGCTAATTTATAGGATTAACGCAATAAATAAACATATCTCTTGGAATCTTTAAAATGGAAATTTAATTCATGCGATAAAATCATATGTCCTCATAAATTAGGATTATGGAAATGTTGTTTTATGACAGTAACAAAGAGAATATCTTAGCAGTTGGAACACTTGATTGATTACACGTAAATTAGGAAATAATGTTTAGAAAATGAAATAGTAGATTTATTTTGCATGCATATACATCTTAATCCTTATGAAATGTTAGTTTAAATTAACACTTTCCTAATGTGAAGCACCCGTGGCCTAATGGATAAGGCGTCTGACTTCTAATCAGGCGATTGTGGGTTCGAGTCCCACCGGGTGTGCAAATTTTAATTTTTAAACTTTTTAAAAGTGTTACATGTGAAAAAAGAGCACCCACATGAAAATCTAATTTTCATTTTTTAAAATTTTAAGTTTCACTTCATACTTATCTCACGTGTAGAAAAAAGTGCACATGGACACAATTTTCAGAAGCTTATATAATTATTTTTTCAAATGTAGCACTTTGTACACAACTACAAAAATGATAATTCTCAATGACGCAAAAAGCGATGTTTTCATAGAAAATACTTTGGTGCACCAATATGTACGCATCTAAAAAACATGGAACAAATCAAATATTCATATCCACAAACAGATTTATTTAATGGGAATGACACTAGAGTAAAACTATGCACACATCTATAAAATCTTGAAAATCCAATACCCTTACCCATAAAACAGTAAAAATCAGCAGGTGCATACACATTACAATTTGCAGGTGTACAACTATGTACACATTAACAAATAACAGGTGTACAGTTTTATACCAATAACAACCAGCAGGTGTACAACTATGTACACATTAACAAAAAAAAACATGAATAATTTATAGATGATCTTTAGAACGGGAGGTTAAATTATTCAACTCAGACTAATAAAGCTTTCATTATGACCCTTGCGCACTATACTCCATATGCTTTAGCTAACCCTTTGATGCTTATAAGTCCCTAAATTTTATACATTTAAACAAGTGTAACTAATATAATCAGCATGTGTACATATTTTTAGGCTTCGTCACAAAATAATTTTAGAAAAAAATATTAAATCATCACAATTTACCGATCGCAATATATATGCATATAAACAAGAGTGGATGATTCAGGTCACCTTCCACAAGCTACTGCATCCATAATTTCTGGTTTTGGGACAATAAGAAGTAAGAACCACACGGAAATGCGCAGTAAGTTTCCCATGACCATTGGGATGACAACACCTGACTCGCTAGTTCTGGTACTAGTGTACCACTGTGAACGACCAAGTATCATCTGTCCAAACAAAAATGAGTACGTAGAACTCTGGACAACATTAATTTTGCAAAGGAAAGGGGTATAAATTTTTCTTTTGCTCACATAAATTGTGAATGTCTAATTAAAGTTCAATATAACATTTTCCATATCTAATAAAAACATAACATAAATATGATATCTCAAAGGCATGTTACAGCAGGAGTTCCCTATGTAATCTAAAACAGGGAATCCAATAAGAACGTATTGGCAATATTGGTGGAGATGTGTAGGGTCGCAACATACAATTTATACATTTGGTGTAGATCAAGCACTTTCAGTCCAACACTGTTCTTAATTGGAGATGGTTTATTTGGAGAGGGTATCAACCGTTTACTCTTTGTTCCTTTATAGTCTTCGGAAAAAGTGATGAATATCAAAAGAAGATCATACATAATACAATTTACATGAATAACATTGTGGCTGAAATTGAAATGAGGATAAGTCCTGTTATTTTTACACACAACGGCTGTAATAGAACTACTCCCAGCTATAATAAAGAAAATACACAATCAATTATAGGTACATAAAAGAAAGTAGAAAGTATAAGAATGTAAACAACCAAATGTTATTGCTGGGTAAATATATCCTCCTGCACATTACAACGAAACACATTACTAAAGGTGCTGACATGCATATCAATTAATGACTCAAGTAAAATACAACAATAAGTGAAAAGAACTATAAAGAAAATCTCGCATCATGACAAGGAAGTGGACGCTACTGTTTTTCTTATTTAAGTTGGGCCGGAACTATGTCCTGACATTAATAAGTTCCTCTGAAGAAAAAAAACAAAAAAAAACAAAATTGCATAATTATGCCAATCTTAAAAAAAAAAAACATGTGTACAACTATATACACATAAAAATCAACATGTGTACAACTATGTTGTTAAGTGCATATTTTACATATATTTAGTGTCGAATCCATGCTAATAATTGCTATATATTCTTGCGAATTATTGTATATTACTCTTGTTTTCTGTTATTTATGTTTTGCTAGGTGAATCATCCAAAAGAAGTGAATTTGCACTTAATTGTGCAAGAAAAGAAGAGCTATAAACGGAGAAAGGCCAAAGACCAAGTGGAACTCGTTCGAATCTAAGAGTTCTTGATGTCATCTCGAAGATAATGAAAATACGAAAGCAATGGCGAAAGAATGAGGCCAACCCAATGTCGTATGAAGAAGCGAAATGGGAAGTTAAGCTTGTCGGTTCTCCGGAACTGACAGTTAAACGAGAAGTACTACAGGCAGACACGTCTTTACTAGGGGCATCCCTTCTGTCCAACAATTTATTATTTGGTGCAGACGTATTAAGGCACCATGTATTCTTATGAGGGATGCCACCTTCATCATCTTCTTCATAGTGCCGATCAGGCGTTACAACTAAATCAGGGTTCGAATATACGAGTGATTATAATTAATGGGTCGAGTCCGCTGTGTTGATTGATAATTGATGTCGCTCCGGTGCTAGGCAGAGATGAAAGGAGGTTTTGTTGACGATAGAAGCTGAGCTTGGCAGTGGTGGAGTCTCGGATGATTGATGCCATGGCAATGAGATGATGCCGGTGATGATAATGAAGAAGATGGGTTGATGGTTGCTGCCATTATCGGAGATAGAAGATGGTCCGGAGCTGGGAAACATGGAAGAAATGGAGAGAGTTGGTATCGGGTATTGGCTTGCCGCCATGGATGGATTGAACGAGAAAGTTATGATGGTTGTTGTTGTCTGTGGTACTCGGTGATTGAAGGAGTTGGTTTGCCGGCGAATGATTGAATGAGAGCTGGGAACTGAGTTGGATTGCTGCTAAGTCCAAGAGATGAAGATGGCTTATGAAACTGAAAATAACTCGAGGTCGATAGTGATAAGATTGAAGGTTGCTGACATTGAACTCGAGCAAGAGTCTGTAATGGATAGATCGACTGAGAAGAAAGTGAAAGAGATGATATAACAATGTAATAATGAGATAATGATGAGATGTATTGAAAAAGATGTTTCAGTTGTATTAAGTGATCAAATAGATGATCTCTGAAAGAGATGTTACAAGATATTTATAGGGCTGTAGTATCCTAACCTAATGGATAGAGACCTGACAATGATGACACAACCCTAGAGGATAAACTTATGATATGCTCTTTCATAACACAACAAAGTAGAGCAAAAACAAAAGATAGAAAGGAAAGTGCATAACACGTCCTCATGGAGTGATACTCCATTATTGTTACTTCCTATTAGTTTTACTGTCTAATACACCCCCTCAAACTGATGCAGAGGTGTTGCAGAAGTGCATCAGTTTGTCCCTTAAACTGTCAAGTAGAGGAAGGGATAGTCCTTTGGTAAGAACGTCATCAATTTGAAGAGATGAAGGGATAAACTCAACATCCACTGTCCCGACTTGGATAAGATCTCTGACAAAGTGATAGTTGAGTTCAATGTGCTTTGTTATTGCATGAAAGACTGGATTCATTGCAAGTGCTCTGGCTCCCATGTTGTCTCAGTAGAGATGATGAGGAGTAGAGCAAGGTACATGAAGCTCATCGAGAAGTGCAGCCAACCACATAGCTTCAGATGCAAGGGTAGATAGTGCTTTGTACTCAGCTTCCGTTGAGGACTTGCAAACTGTAGGTTGCTTCTTGGACTTCCATGAAACAAGTGTAGATCCCAGAAACACACAATATCCAGTTGTAGATCGTCGCGTATCAGGGCATCCAGCCCAATCCGAATCGGAATAACCTGAGATCTGAGCAATATCACTAGAAGTAATAGTGATGCCTGAACCAAGTGAGGATTTTAGATATCTCAGAATCCTCTTAACCACCACCATGTGATCAGATGTAGGAGCATGCATGAATTGAGAGGCATAATTCACTGCAAATGCTACGTCTGGTCGAGTAAGAGTTAAGTATTGCAATCCACCAACAATACTACGGTAGTCTGCAGGATTTGAAAGTAAGGCACAATCATGAAGTGACACTCTTGGACCAATAGCAACTGGAGTTGAGCATGGTTGACAGTCTAACATTGCTGACTTGTCAAGAAGCTCCAAATTATACTTTGTTTGGGTAAGAAGTAATGAGCTACTGCTTGAAGATTTTGTAACCTCTATGCCCAATAAGTAATGTAACTCACCTAAATCTTTCATTGCAAAAGATAAGATGAGAGTGGTAGTAAAACTGGCAAGCAACTGTGAAGTACTTCCAATAAGGATAATATCATCAACATATAGAAGTAAGAGTAAGACATCACCACCTGAGAAGTACATGAACAAGGAGTGGTCAGAGTCACTCATTGTGAAGCCAAAATGCATTAGAAACCCACTGAATTTCTCAAACCAAACTCTGGGTGCTTGTTTGAGACCATACAGTGCTTTGTTGAGCTTGCACACATGACCAGGATAATTAGGGTCTTCAAAACCTTGTGGTTGCTGCATGTAGACTGTTTTAGAGAGTTCACCATGGAGGAAAGCATTTGATACATCCAACTGCTTAATGCACCAGCCATTTGTGACAGCAATTGTAAGAACAACTCTAATTATAGTAGATTTGACCGCAGGACTGAAAGTCTCATTGTAGTCAGTTCCATTTACTTGGTGGTATCCCTTAGCTACAAGCCTAGCTTTGTGTCTTTCCAAGATGCCATCTGAATTCAGCTTGACTTTGTATACCCATTTGCATCCAAGAATGTTCATTGATGTATCAAAAGGAACATAAGACCAAGTGTTGTTCTTCATCAAGGCACCATATTCAGTTTTCATAACAGTCACCCATTCTTGGATTTTAGAAGCAGTCTTGTAAGTTTTTGGCTCAGAAAAGGCATTTAATTGTGACACAAAAGCATGTTGAATTGGATGAGTCACAGTGAAGTGAGTCACATAATCTGGTAAGTACTTTGGTTTAGTAACTCCCACCTTAGACCTTGTAGTCATAGGATGAACTGGTATTGAAGGAATGATGGATAATGAAGAATCAACATGGTTATCAGGTTCATTTGATTCAAAATCTGCTGATGGAGCTGAATGAGTAGTTGAGCTTTCAGCATAATTATCAATATTGGTAAAAGGGTATTGAAGAATAGGTAATATAACACTTTTATCATTGAGTATAGGTGTATTTGAATCACAGGTGCAGAAAGGAAAAGAAGTTTCATCAAACAACACATGTATTGAGATGAAAACTTTCTTGCTAGAGTTATCATAACATCTATATCCTTTATGCATTTGACTATAACCAATGAAGGTGCATTTCGCAGACTTAGGACTGAGCTTATCATGTCTGTAAGATCCAAGAAATGGATAACAAGTACATCCAAACACTCTAAGAATAGAGAAGTATGGATATTTATGAAACAGAATCTCATATGGTGTTTTAAAGCCTAGCAACTTAGATGGTGTTCTGTTAATAATGAAAGTAGCTGCAAGGAAAGAGTCATACCAAAAGTGTTTAGGCATGCAAGCTTGAAATGCCATTGTATTTCCCATTTCAACAATATGTCTATGCTTCCTCTCTGCCACTCCATTTTGTTGAGGTGTATGTGGACAAGAAGCACAAATGGCAATGCCTGAATCATCCAGAAAAGTTCTTAGTATTCCCTTCACCAATTCAAAAGCATTGTCAGTCTGAAAGTGTTTGATGGAGGTTGAAAGCAGGTTCTCATTCATCTTATTAAAGTGTTGAAAACATAAAACACTCTCATCTCTTTTTGTCATGGGATAGATCCAATGAAATTTACTGAAATCATCCACAAAAAGTATATAGTATCCATATCCAAGATTTGACACAACTGGTGCTGGACCCCATATGTCACAGTGAATGAGCTCAATAGGTGTTGATGAAGTTCTTGTAGAAGCATTGAATGAAAATCTCTTACTCTTTCCCAGTTGACAAGAGTGACAAAGTGAAACATGATCTGAGGTTATAACTTGAATCTGTGAAGCAGAAGATAACTTCTAAAGGATGGCATTTCCTGGGTGACCAAACCTATTGTGCCAAGTGGTGGACGTGGCCTGAAGAGAGACATTTGCTTCAGCTGTAGAAGTTGGTGAAACAATGATAGGGTACAGATTTTTATGAACTTTTCCTCAGCCAACAACTTCTTAGTATCAAGATCATTTATTTGATAACCCCAGGGTAAAATCTCAAAGGAGCAAGAGTGTTCATTAGTGAATTTACCAACAGATATAAGGTTCCTATGTAGAGTAGGAACATATAGAACATTAGGTAGAGTAAAAGAAGCAGTATTAGTGTGTAAAGTTGAAGAACTAATCATGGTTATGGGCAGCTATTCTCCATTTCCAACCAGAACTCTTTCAGATCCAGTATAAGGGGTAGGATTTTGAAGTATGGAGATATCATTGGTCATGTGTGAAGTAGATCCTGAGTCAGGAAGCCAGTCATAAGCAGAAGGATATGTAGATTCCTCAGAGAGTGAAGCTGTGTGGCAATAGTTAACCTGAGGAGCAGGGTTATTAGCAGTATTTGAAGATTTTGAAGTGGTGTGTCTGTAATAGCACTTATTACCAGTGTGACCCTTCATTTTACAGATCTGGAAAATGATATTATTGAAATCAGTGATTTTTGTAGGATAAGAACTATTTGTATCATTATTCTTGGAGGGGTTATTGTGAAAAAAATGTTTTGATGAAGAAGCTGTATCTTTAGAAGTAGATGGAGAAAAGGTATTTTTGGTAAAAAAAAAAAGGCGGAAGACATGGAAGCATCTAGGTTTTTACTAATCTCATCTTCTTGACAAGAAAGCCACTGTTCATGTTGCACAAGACGAGATCTGAGCTCTCCAAAGGTGAAAGGAGTGTCTATATTATGTGTAGAGATAACAAAGTTATCATATTCTCGACCTAGACCATTTAGGGTGTACATAACAACATTAGCATCAGATACATGTTCATTAATAACTGCTAACGAGTCAGTGATTTCCTTGATACGTTGTAAATAGTTAGATGCAGAAGAAGAGCCACGTTTTACACTATGCAGTTGATGTATAAGCATGTTCTTACTAGAAACAAACTGATCTGAGAAGGTTTTGGCTAGATAGTTCCATACCTGACGAGATGTACAAAGACCTAACATAGCTGAAGAAACAGGAGAATAAAATGTTGCGTTCAGACAGCTCATAACAAATCTATACCACTTCCTCCATTTGAGATAGTCAGGATTTAGTTTTTCCACACCTGAGACAAGTATAGAAAGAGAAGGTGCTGGTATAGATCCATCTATAAACCCAAAGAACTCAGTACTAATAAGGATGAACTCCATCTAGTTTTTCCACACAAGATAATTTGTGTCATCCAGTTTATCTGACACAAATCCGGTGACTATACTGAAAGTTAGAGCTGAGTAAGTAAATTCAAATGAAGAAAGAGAAGTATCATTATTATTATCTGTGTTGTGAGATATGTTTTCATCAGTGTTTAAAAGAGATTCAGGTGTAGGTGTAGTCATTTTATGATGTAAGAAGAGATAGTGACTGCACAAAACACAGCCCAAGGAAAATTGTTTTAAGGATATCCTCCTGATACCATGAAAGAGATGATATAACAATGTAATAAAGAGATAATGATGAGATATATTGTAAAAGATGTTTCAGTTGTATTAAGTGATGAAATAGATGATTTCCGAAAGAGATGTTACAAGATATTTATAGGGCTGCAATATCCTAACCTAATGGATAGAGACCTGACAATGATGACACATCCCTAGAGGATAAACTTAGGGTATGCTCTTTCATAACACAACAAAGTAAAGCAAAAACAAAATATAGAAAGGAAAGTGCATAACACGTCCTCATGGAGTGAAACTCCATTATTGTTACTGCCTAGCAGTTTTACTGTCTAATAGAAAGTATAGTGGTGATGGAATAGTTAGCTTCGCTGTTAGAATATTTGCAGAGATTATGATGTTGTATTATCGGTGATTGTTTCATGGAGTTGACGCTGAGATGAGGGTTGAAAGGAACTCTAGCTTGGCAGTAGTTATGGAGTCGTGACTGGTGGAAGAAGGTCTGAGTTGGAAGATATGATTTGGCAGTGATGGTGGCTGAGGATGAAGCTCGAGTTTGAGTTCACAGGGAAGATGAAATGACGAGATTAGGGTTGCTGTGGTTTGAAGGTTAATAGCAGTTGCTGAGATGATTGGTTGCAGTTGAGACTCGAAGTTTGGGTGATGCTCGTGAACTGTGGTGATCGAGACAGAGATGATGGCATGGCAACTGTGGCGATGGAGTTGGGTGTAGCAGGGAAGTTTACGGATAAAAAGATTTAGCCGTAGAAGTAGAAGTAGAAGTGAATGAAATCCAGGAGAAGTTACGTCTTGAAAGTCCCAGACGTAATTGAAAAGCAGAAAAAAAAACCAAGAATGTTATAGGAGAAGTTACGGCGGGATAGTCTTAGTCGTAAGAATAGAAGGAGAAAATAACTTGTCAGTTCAAGGGAACTGACAAGCCAAATTCAATGAAATGGGCTGGACTTCTCAGTTTTCTGCGAGCCCACTTGGCTATCTAGCTATTTCTCCACACGGCAAGACATGAACGTGAGTTTCCCAAGGCTGTTTTTGGCGAGATTTGGCAACCTTTGACACGAGATTCGGTGCACGGGGATTCTATTACTTGAATACCTATACAAGAGACACTTCTTAACCTAATATCTCATATCTCAGACATCTCATATGTTCTTCATTCATATTTTAGGGTTTACCCCTTTAGGGGGAAACCGGGTAATCGTGTAAACATGAGAGGCTAAACTTTATTGATTAAGGATGAATTCAATGTTCTAACGTGAAGCTTTATTATTTATATAAGTTTGTTATGAGTTTTTATCATCTTATCGTTTGTTTTCACTACATCTAATGTTTATGAGTGATTCTTAGATTGATTTGGGATGCATACTAGATTAGTCTATTGATTGTTGTATTGCTAGTATTGAGTTAGGAGATAAGTAATAGTCGAATAATTCATACACAAGTAGAAATCGCGAGACCTTGCAAAGGGATTCTGTGGAGCAATTGCGAGCGAAGATAACACCAGCAAGTGGACCTTGAGCTAAGAGTTTAACTATTGGGATAAACCTAATTCACAAAGCCTAAAGCGTTCGATTGGATTACACCTTGATTGAGATACTACTTGGTGGTTCGGTTGGATAAAATCTGATATTGGAGAACTTCTGTATCCGTGGTATAAGGAGTTTTGGGAATAACACTGAGCTAGCTGTTATTATACGGTTGGTGATGAATGGTTCTAATGAAGATAGATAAGTATACTAATCCAGTTATCGCTTGGTAACATCGAAGGATTCCTTGATCATCTCTTTCTTTTATTTGCTATTCTCTTATTTACTTTAATCAAATCCCCCTTTGTATTGTTTTGCTAATATAAATAACCTATCAATTACACAGCTCTCTGTGGGAACGATCCTTACTACCGGTATATTACCAGTTAATTAGTGGGAAATATCTTGATTAATTTGTTGTGGTTACGACACACATCATACGTGCATATTAACGATTCAAAAACAAGCTATGCACAAACTAGTAAGGCAAGTGTGTAGAGTATCTGGAGCCAGAATTTTTATAAATATCTCTTTGTTAAGATCGAATGAAAGTATCATTATATTGGGACATTACATTTTCTTAACTAGATATTCAAGGTTGGTCATATGTTTGCATTGCATGCATGCATGCTGATAGATAGATAGACATAACATAGCTATTGCTTTCTTCATTTCTTTGATATAAATAAATTAAAAGGATGTCAATAATTAAAAAGAACAAAATGAAAGGGGTCCTTGCTAATAACCGAAGTTGTACGCATTCTACTACTCATTCCGCTTATACTTAGGGGAGTTGCTTCCAAACAATTTCTCAACATACTACTGTCACAAGCATGACTAAACACATTTACATTGAACAACTAGATCAAAATACAAAATATCAACTTAAAAAAGAAAAATATTTGCACTTAAGCATATTAACGATTTGCAGGACATGCTTGGCCATTCTAAGTGCAACCTTATAACGCAAATGCAAGCACGGGTAGAACCGCATTTTCTGAGACGGGTTATTAACTACTTCTGTGAGATATCATAAATAGTCCATAAATTATATTCTCTGCATCCAACCATCACTAATTTATTACTTCCATTTCTTCGACCATTATTATTCTCTTAATAAACAGTTTCAAACCCAAGTTCGTATAGACATTTTAACAACCAATATGAAAATGGACCCAACTATAACTAACTGCACAGAATTAATACCAACACTTGACTAAATATCAATCATGCCCACAATTGAAATTATTTTAGGATACAAAAAGCTGCACATATAGTATCATGCCAGTGAACAAGCATGTATACAATTTTAGTTCAGTGCTTGAGACTGTTAGAGCATTGCTCGGTCGAACTTGCATGCGTTGCTATCTCAAGCATGTTTGTCAATGTTAGTGTTCAAAACTATAAGTCTTGATTTCTAGCCTATTTATAGATGTCTCGACTAGGATATAGATTGTGTAGTTGAGCCTTAGACTTCACGGCGTTCATCATTTGAGGACGAAGAACTACTAAGGGGAACTTGTGGAACTTCATCAACAAAAGGTATGTGAAGACTGAAACTCATCTATCACTTGGAAAGTTTATTTCTACTATATCTCCTATATTGAGACATAAGTCGTGTTATGATACAGTTTTCTATTATACACATTTGAGATTTCGAGGTGAGTTTAACTCGCTTACATATTTATCGGAATATGTGTTGGAAAGCTTTCGCTTTGACAAAGTTCATCTTACATTCTTTATGAAAGTCGGAATATGATCATGTGAAAATTGCCGAGTAACATCTTACATGGTTTGTGTGATACAATCATTTGGTGTAAACTTGGAATGTTTTATTATGATAATTTCAATAACTTGAAAATCGCTTTGATGCTAATAGTATGTGAAAAAGACTATTGTCATCCTCTAAGAAAGTTTCAATGATTGAAATAAAGAGTTTAGAATCAAGTTACCATGTTTGGATATGAACATAGTGTGTTATCACATTTGTGTGTAAGTCCAAAACCGGGAGCATGAAGTATGCGTACCCGTACGCGTACTGGCGGTTGCTGATGTCTAGGCAAGTGTGAATTAGTATGCGCACCCGTACGCGTACTGGCGTAACTAAACTCGGTCGGATACTTAAGTATGCATACCCATTTGTGTACTTGAGTAGGTTACTTTCTAAAATCGGTTGTGTGCATGAACTTAAACATTTATATAATAAGGAATGCAATCTTTGCAAACCGTGGCTATAATGTTCATGAATTGATTCGAGTGAATCAAACCGATTTTGTTTCAATTGTGTTCTTGTATACTTCTATGAGAATATAAAAATTGAACGACGATTTAACAAGTTTCATTTGAGTCATTTGAACTAGTTATGGTTAAGATGAATAAGGTTGATATGAGAGTAATCATATGGCTAACTTCGGTTAACTATTGTTGAGCTAACATGGTGTACACGTTTGGGTACGGTTACATAAACCTAAATGAGGGTAAATTTCATTTGTGTGTAACAAGCTAATTTCGATCTAACGGTTTAAAGATATTAGCTTGGTTGAATCAGGTTTTTTCATCTAACGGTGAATATTGAATGCTTTGTTACCAAGGTAACTTAGATTGCAAACCCTGATTTGAAAACTATATAAAGGATAACTCTTGCAACTGGGAAACCTAATACCCACACCTCCTGTGTGTTACTAGTTGCATCAACTAGAGTAGATTCTCCTTTAACCTTAGGTTTCTATCGAGACCCTGTAGGTTGACGACTTGACAGACTTCATTGGGATTGTGAAGCCAGACCCAACTATTTTCTTTTTCTTTGCGTGTTCCGATCTTGAACGATTCTATCGTTTGAGTACTATCTTCTCTAAGATTTGCTCGAGATTAATTTCTCTGATAGGCAAGATAAAAAGTAATCACAAACATCTTCGTCTCATTGTTTGAGATTCCACAATATCTAGTTTCGTTATCATATGATTTAGAATATTGTGAGGTGATTAATAATACTAGGCTGTTCTTCGGGAATATAAGTCTGGTTTATCAGTTGGTTCATGTTCACCTTGATTTATCAAAAGACAGAACAAAAACTCATAGGTATTTCTGTGGGAGACAGATTTATCTATTCCAATAGACCTTTCTGTGTGAGACAGATTCTAAGGGAATCAAGTGCGTAGTATCCTGCTGGGATCAGAGATGTAAGGAGCACAACTGTACCTTGAATTAGTGTGAAATTGATTAGGGTTCAACTACAGTCCATTCCAAAGTTCATTGGTAGTAGGCTAGTATCTGTAGCGGCTTAATACAGTGTGGTGTTCAACCTGGATTAGGTCCCGGGGTTTTTCTGCATTTGCGGTTTTCCTCGTTAACAAAATTCTGGTGTCTGTATTATTTCATTTCCGTATTATATTTTGTTATATAATTGAAATATCACAGGTTGTGCGTTGAATCGATCAATTGGGAAATCCAACATTTAGTTGTTGATTGAAATTGATTGATCCTTGAACATTGGTCTTTGGTACCGTTCAAGTTACACCTCTTATATTAAATCGCGCTCGCGGATTTCTATTTGCCGATTGTGGATTGAATTAAGAGTTAGAGATATATAAACTCTTTGATATACTTTTCTCTATATTGAGTCTGACTGTCTAGTTGATTCTCTATAAAGTATATTGGAGTAAGTCCTCTCAGATTTCCAAACGAATTGTTGGGTGTAGTTATTAGACCCCCGCATCTTCAATTGGTATCAGAACAGGAAAACACATTTGAGACCTCATAAGTCTGTGTTTGTAGCGATCTGATATGGACAGAAGTGTTATCTCTATAAACATACCACCAGTCTTCGATGGCTCAAATTACTTATGGTGGAAAATTGGTATGCGTGCCTTTCTTCAAGTGCGTGATTTTCAATCGTGGGTTTATGTAGTTAATGGATATGATGCTCCCGTTGTGGCAGTAGGAGGTGCGACCGTTCGGAAGGATATTGGTGCATATGACGCTGCTGAGATTCTTGCTGCAAAGTAAAATTCCGACGGTTTGAATGCTATCGTACATGCCATTACCCCAGATCTTCAGCACCATGTGACTATGTGCACTAGGTCTAAAGATGCTTGGGATATCTTAGAAACCATATTTGAATGTAATACTAGTGAGAAGGAAGCCAGGCTTCAAAACCTAAATTCCGATTGGGAAAACCTTCGTATGGCAGATGAAGATTCATTTGATGAGCTTAATCACAAAGTGTCTGAAATTGTTAATGCATCTTTTGCATTGGGTAAGACTATTACTGAAAAGGAAATTGTGATGAAAATTCTTAGATCGCCGCCATCCAGATACGACTCTAAGAAAATTCTCTGAAAGACGAGGGTACCCAAATATACCTCAATCTAAAACTTTTCCACCTATAAGTCCTTTCTCCGAAAGTGATTGTCTATGGACTGAGTTGAGACAATACATGTTACAACACTTCTCTGTTGAACCCACTAGCGTTGGTATGTCAAGTTAGTTGTTAATTTTAGTTTCCAAAATGCATTCTTGATTTAGCATACTAAAGATAGTTTCAGACTAGATTATGTCTAAGAAGTTGAATCGAAGCTATCCTTAAAGGATGAAGATTGAAGACTACAAGAAGACATCAACAAGTACTTTATAAAAAAAGGTATGTGATTGATTTCATTTGTATTCTTGTTCGATTCTACCTTTCTAATCTATCAAGATAAATGCTCACTCTATGGAACAATTCCAATGACGGTAAATGTACATTTATGTATATATACTTGAGGTTATTTGATTCATGACCTTGGAGACAATAACCTTTATTCTTGTAAATAATTTCATGTTATAGTGAATGAGCTTATGAATCCAACGAGCCAAGAATCACTCGATTCCGAGCTATAATGATGAAGTTATGCGTGATTTACTAAAGTTCGTTAGTAGGAAACAATCCATGGGTTGTTTGTAACAGTTCACGGACTTGGGCCCAATTACGTGACTAAAAGCTATGTTTGGTCAAATTGGTGATGTTTCCTTGTCTAGGCAAGATGGATATTAATCCAAACATATTTGATTACCATATTAAAGTGTTTGTGATAACTTTTAATTCCTGCCTAAGTTAGAATGTGATTTAGTCACATAAATAAATATTTGCTAATTAATTATTCAATTAATTATTTATGCATAATATTTATAACTTAGGAAAGACTCCCATAATTAGGAGAGTCTTGAAAAAGGAAAATAGTCAAAACCCTAGCTTTGTTTTCAAGCTAACTTTTCACTATAAATAAAGGGTTCGTGAGTTTACACAGTTTTTATCCCCTTTGGAAAATTGGCGTAAGCTTTGCAGGTTGTTTCCATGTCTTCTGTTCTTCGTGAACAAGAGTGAGATAAAAGTCTTTGTATTGGGGATCACAAAGCCAAGTTGGATTAAATCTTCGTGATTGATTATACAACTTGTAATCTAGGTTTTTCACCTCTTGTCTATTCTAAGGTTTTCTCTTTTGATATAAAATCCTTCAAGAGTTGTTGATCATAAACCCTAGGTTTTGATAGGTTTCAGTTTCCGATCGTATACCAACACTTGTTAGACGAAATCGGTGACTAGAAAGAAAAACTTCTATTGAGGCATCTCGTAAAAATCCTTGAGAAGTTTTAGACAAGATATCTCTAGATTTATTCTAGTTGTTCTTGTTCTAGAGTTATTAGGTTTCTCTTCCTTTTATTGAAGAGTATGATAATCCTTAATCTACAGGTTTGTTTTTGATATTACTTTTAGCTAGTAATTGTTTTTATCAAAACAAACACAAGATTTCCAAAACCTTGATTCACATCTAAAGGGAAATCAAACCGGTGTTTTGTGCAAACAAAATATCAAATCGTATCAATCGTGTTGGTGTATCTTCTAAAGAGAACTTTGGGTTCTGCTAGAAGATTTGTGTGAAGAGTTCCTAAAGAGAATCGGTATTCTGCTAGGAGTTCTATAAGTGCTGAAGCAGGTATTACATCTAGTCCGAATAGGTAGTAGGAAATTGGTGTAACAGCTTTTAATCAGTGTGTGTTTATTCCGGACTAGGTCCCGGGGTTTTTATGCGTTTGCGGTTTCCTCGTTAACAAAATTCTAGTGTCTGTGTTATTTCTTTTCCGCATTATATTTTATTTATATAATAGAAATATCACAGGTTGTGCGTTAAGATCAATCAGTTCTTGTATCCGGCCTTTGGGTTGTTGAGCGAATTGATTGGCACTTGAACATTGGTCTTTGGTACCGTTCAAGTTAATCCTCTTATATTCAATCGGGCTCGCAAATTCCTATTCGCTGATTGTGAATTGAATCAAGATATAGAGATATAAAACTCTTCGATATACTTTTTATAGATTGAGTCTAACTGTCTAGTTGATTCTCTTGAAAGTATATTGGAGTTTGCCTATTCAGATTGCCAAACTAAATATTGGGCATGGTTGTTAGACCCCCGCCTTTTCAATTGGTATTAGAGCAGGCAAACACGCTAAGACCTCATAAGTCTGTGTTTGTAACAATCTGATTCTATGGACAGAGGTGCTATCTATATAAACGTACCGCTAGTCTTCGATGGCACGAACTATTTATGGTGGAAAATTTCTGTGCGTTCTTTCATTCAAGAGTGAGATTTTCAATCATGGGTTCGTGTTGTTAATGGCTATGATCCTCCATCAGTTACAGTAGACGGTGTAACTGTTGAAAAGAATATTGGTGATTATAATGATCTTGAGATTCTTGTTGCAAAGAAAAATTCTGAAGGATTAAATGCGATCATCCACGCCATTACCCCAGATCTTCAGCACCATGTTACTACGTGTAATAAGTCTAAAGATGCTTGGGATATCTTAGAAACCATATTTGAAGGGAATACCGCAGAGAAAGAAGCAAGGCTTCAAAATCTAGCTTCTGACTGGGAAAACCTTCGCATGTATGATGATGAAACCTTTGATGAGTTTAACCAAAGACTTTATCAAATAGTTAACTCCTCATTTGCATTAGGAAGAACTATTGCGGACAAAGATATTGTGTGCAAAATTCTCAGGTCTCTACCACCAAGATACGAGTCTAAGAAACATGCCATTGAAGAAGGAAACGATCTTTCTACACTCTCCAGAAATACTCTTGCTGGAAAGTTAAAGATCTTTGATAATGAACACACAAGAAAAGAGGTGATTTCTCTTAAAGCTGCAAACAATTCTGAATCCTCTAAGGATAAATCTGGTTCGCGAGATACTAAGGATGTTACTCCACGATAATTTAGAAAATTCTTGAGAGACAGGAAAAAGAGTTTTTCTTAAAGTGTAACATCTCCTAAGGATGATGTACAATGCTATAACTGTCGTGGTTTCGGGCACTTATCTTCAGTATGCCCTACCTGGAGCTGTAGACAATCGGCATATGTAACAGATTTGCCTACTCTTGATGACGGACCTGAATATTATAATCCTCAAGAGCTCGTAGGAGGTTGCATTAGCTTCTGGAAAAATTCTTTCGGATACTGATTCTGATTCTGACGAAGAAGTGTTCCATGTTGATCCAGTTGCTAATAATCTTCTTAAAGAATGTCATCGGAAACTTTCGGAAGCTGATAATACCATTTTCAGTGAGAAAGTTAAATATGACAGACTTCGTAGTCGGAATAAAGACTTGCAAGACCAACTTGATTCTAGTGGTGCAAGAGATTATCTCAACGAAATACGAAAGCTTAAAGAAGAAATTGCCGAAGGTCGAGATCGGGAAATTATTCTTCAAGCAAAGCTAGATAACTTGGAGAACGTGGAGATGAACTTGTTATTAGATTCGGAACGAGAAGATCTCAAAGTTCAATGTGAATCATCCAAGAATGATCTAGTTATTGTACTTGAGAAGGTCAAAAGTTTGGAAGAAGAGTACTCGATCTTAAAAGAGAGGTTGTCTAGAAATAGCAGCTCAGATAAATTAACCTCCATATTGGGAGCATGTAGAATTCATCGTGATACACAAGGATTGGGCTATGAAGGAATAGACGGTCCTAGTATTTATAAAGAGGAAAAATTTGTCAAAGCTAAAGATTCTTCTCAACCAAAACCTTCCACGGTTGACAAAAATAAAGTATCTCTATCAACTGTTGATAACGAAAAGAGGAAATCCTGTCAAGTTCCAAAGCAAGCACATACACATTCAGGTAACACTAAAAATAAGTTTTTCCATTCTACTAAACATTGTTTTTATTGTGGAAAACCAGGTTACTTGCAAAGGAATTGCATATTTCTAAAACGAGATAAAACCAGATCTTATTCTGTTAAGATGACAAGATCTGATGTTCCAAACTGGTGAAAAACTGAGTCTCATAATATCAGTTTTTTCAGTATTCCCCCAAAGAAGTTCCATAATTATATTGGGGAAAAAAAGAAATACGTTGCTCCAAAAGCTGCTCAGAAATGGGTACCAAAGAAGACCAATAAAGCAACGAGTACTATTAAGAAGGATCTCCCAGACAAGAGTTCGACAAGGGATAACATCTTAAAAAGGTATGGAACAGTTATTGAAAGTTTCAAGGAAGTTTTTAAATTCCTAGATTCCATGTTTGATTTTGTTTCGAATACCTGTCGTGAGAAATACGTTGCTCCAAAAGCTGCTCAGAAATGGGTCCCAAAGAAGACCAATAAAGCAACGAGTACTATTAAGAAGGATCTCCCAGACAAGAGTTCGACAAGGGATAACATCTTAAAAAGGTATGGAACAGTTATTGAAAGTTTCAAGGAAGTTTTTAAATTCCTAGATTCCATGTTTGATTGTGTTGAAAGTGCATCCTCACCATGAAGCCCTATTAAATGCGGTGAGGATTGCAAAAGAATTGGGGCGCACATATTGTGTTGGGTAATTTCTGGATATGTGGAATAAATTATTGTTTCGAGCTGAGTCTAACTCGCTTACATATTTCTCAAATATGTGTTGGTAAGCTTTCGCTTCAACCAAGTTCATTTTTACCTAGTGACGAAAGACATGATATGTTTCAATCACTTTGAAAATTTCTTTGACGAGAAATGGTGTAACAACTATATAACTTCCTCTAAGAATGTTTCAATGATTGAAATGAGAGTTTAGATTACATAACCAATGATGGACATAAGCATTGTTGTGGAAACATATTTATGTATAAGTACTATTCCTTGAACCAAAGTTTGCGAACTTTGTTGATCAAGAGAACCGAAATAATTACGTGAGCCAAGTCCGCGAACTGCCGAAGTTCTCAAACCCGAGAATTTCTGCTGAAGTTGGCAAAATATTTGTGTGAAGATAAGTCCGCGAACTCAGTCCTCGAACCCAGTCCACGAACCGGCGAAGTTCTCATACCCGAGAATTTTTACTGGAGTTTGTAAACTCTGCCCGGTAACTTAAGTCCACGAACCTAGTCTGCGAACTCGAGTTAGGTTGTATCTAAATACGATTGTTTGTGAACTTATACTTATATAAACTAAGGAATGCGTTCTGTAAACCGTGGCTATAAAGTTCATGAATCGATTCAAGTGAATCAAATCTTCTTTGCTTCAATTGTGTCTTGTGCAGTTACATAAGATTTCCTTACAATTGAACAACTCTCTAACTAGTTCACTTGAGTCATTCGAACTAGTTATGGTTAAGATGAATATGGTTATATACCACGTGTATGAGTCTTAATTACCTAACTTGATTTGTGATTGGAATTCTTAAATATAACAGGTTAGAAGCAATTATCAAAGCCATGGATGTTGGTTTTTATTGTCAAAAAATCTTTTTCATACTCTTGTGGTAACCATTCTTGGTGTAAATCCTTATGGAAAAGATTATTCTTCCTTCTAAGCATATCAATTCTTGTTCATACAAGTTTGTATCTTAGAAAAGATGATCACAATATTTGATCTTCATGATTACATATTGTGTATTATTACCATGAGATAGTTCAATTGTTCAGTAACTTGATCTCATGAGAGACTTTTGATGATTGGTTCTTAGTTCGCATCTCCTTGTGGGTTTTATAAAATCCAATATATAAATCCTTATCTCTGGAGTAAGGTCACTCTTGTTCTTCTTTCGGGAATGACGTCAAATGGGGGAGAGTTCTTTTGAACTTATGCTTAATGGTCATATCTTGAGGGGTGTGCGGCTGTGGAATTTTAGAGGGGTTATCTTGTATCTTTAAACTCCTTGATGAATGCATTTAGCTTCGGATTTATGATTGCATCCAAATTAGTTGGTATGTATTTTTCCTTTTGTCATGAAATGTCTCTCTCGGAAATTTTATTATGATGTTGTTCTTGTACCTTTGCCAATTTTATTGACAAAAAGGGGGAGAATTAATATGTAGTTAATACTACATATTAATAACTTTTAATAACATACCTTTGTTTATGTACATTTACTACATATTAATACTGCATATTTGATCTAATAATGGTTCATATTTGATCTATCAAACACAATGCAGACTAAAGGTTCATAAAATAATGGTCTACATATTAATGGTTTATGTACATTTACTACATATTAATAACATTTACCGTCATTTACCAATGACGGTAAATGTACATTTACTAAGGCCTTGTGAACTGATCTTAAGTAATAACCTCAAGTATATATACATAAATGTACATTTACCGTCATTGGAATTGTTCCATAGAGTGAGCATTTATCTTGATAGATTAGAAAGGTAGAATTGAACAAGAATCCAAATGAAATCAATCACATACCTTTGTTTATGAAGTAATCACATACATTTATCTTAGTAAAACAATTCACAAGGCCTGACTTTTGTACTGGTATGACTTTTATTAGTGACACCGATATTAAGTAATCACCTGAGATGGTATGATCAATTTAGTTTTATTGGTATGACCAACTCTAGGCAAAGGGGAACTGATCCTATGGATAGGTGCAACCGATCACAAGAGGGGAATCGATACTTGTAAGAGGTGCAACACGTTTTTAGTAGATGGGGGAACCGATCCTATGAACATGTGCAACAAGTTTTTAGTGAAAGGGGAACCGATCCTATGGACATGTGCAGCAAATACAAGTAGTTACCATAAGTATGTGGGAACCGATCCTAGTACCTAGTCAACCGAATTTTGGGAAAGCTAGTGTGGCTATGCACAGTACTCACATGGAGGTAGAACCGAAACTTGTTTTGGTAAAACCGTGAAACCCATGATTTATGATTGAGTGTTCTTAATCAATCATATAGTTCTTGAAAGTCAGATGAACCAATTCTAAACTCGTTTGGAAGTGTGGCAAATCGGTTTCAAGATTGTAAGTATGAAAGAGGACTTACAAAGTAAAGATGTCGAAATATTTTGAACATGTGCAGTAACGCTTATCTTTTATTGTTCAAAGATATTACTTAATAGCTAAAGGAAAAATCCTGGATCGAAAAATAAGTTGAGAATCTTTTAATTAAGGTTTTTAATTTTATTTTTGGAAAATTAAAATTGGTAATGTGTATTTACTAATTAGAGATTTTCTAAGAGATTTTCCGTCAATGTTTGGACAAAGCATTTCCAGGAATTATGGAAACCGAATCTTGAATATATTGCATATCTTGGTGTCCAAACTTCCTTGGTCTATAAATATCAAAGTTTGCATTTCTAGCAAACTAATCCTCAGAGCCAGCAAAACTACCCAGTTATGTTGTTACTGGTGGAGCCGCCTATTCGGAGAGGAAAGTAACCTAATTAGGCGAGATCACTTACGGCCGCTTAGTTTAAAGACTTCTTTGGGATTGAGAAGCTCTATTAGTACCTTTGGTGGGAAACTAGATAATTTCGGTTTATTATTAGTTTTTGATTGATTTGATTGACTAACGATTGTTGAACTTTTATTGCACCTAGTTTGTTTATGCTTGAGAACCTTCTCTTATGATACAAGATTCACTCAAACTGGATCGAAGTTTCGACGAAGATCTTTAGACTGTTTGTAGTTCTAAAGACGTCTTGTGATAATCCATTGTTAACAGACTCCGTTCTATGCGTGATTGATTTAAAAGAAATTCAAGTTGATTGTCTGCAGGTGTTTATTGAAGATCTAAGAAGATTTGAAGACAAAGAAGACTTTTGAAGATTTCTGATTTGGGTTCATAATCTTTGGTGTGCACAATACTTGTTTCGGTTAAAGAGGATCCAACTATAATCAGTTTATCCTTGTGGTAGATTGGATTGATTAGTTGAGTAGATCGGCATCAATATGTTTCTTTGTGATTCAAAGTATTTATTGCAAAATCTAGACGATTACTTCGGTAATTGTTAGTAGATAGATCTATGGACCTGAAAAAGGAGTTTATTGAGATAAACGGAAGAGCATTTTGTCGAACTCACATCACTTTGTTGAAAAAGAGTTGTTACCAAACAGATTTGTTGTTCCTTTACTGTTTGTTATACAAATGAAAGGAATTGTTCCAAGTACGTGACATATTACAAGTTGGAGGCGTGGGAATATAGACGGAACTAGGTGAACTATATAGGTTTAGTTGCTTGGTCTCAACTATATATACGAAGTTGGTTTGATTTTGTATAGCGTCTTAATCCTGAGAGTATTCAATTATGGACAAGGTCCCAGGTTTTTTCTGCATTTGCGATTTCCTCGTTAACAAAATCTTGCCGTGTCTTTTACTTTTCTATTTCCGCAATTATAATTTTTTTTTTTTATAATTAGAAGTAAAATACACAAACGTTAATTCTTATTTACTTGATAGTAATCCTATTGTGTTTGGTTAAGTCCGAACCCTTTATCAAGTAAACATACTTCGTTGTTGTATTGTCTCGATCTTGTATCCATAGTCAATCACACAAGTTATCTTGTTGTCGTACTGTCTTGATCTAGTATCAATAGACGATCACACGAAGTGTGAACCGATTAGTTGTATTCAAAAAGCGGGGGTCTAACAACCACACCCAATATTTCGTTTGGCAATCTGAATAGACAAACTCCAATATACTTTCAAGAGAATCAACTAGACAGTTAGACTCAATATATAAAAAGTATATTGAAGAGTTTTATATCTCTATCTCTTGATTCAATCCGCATTCAACAAATAGGAATTTGCGAGCCCGATTGAATATAAGAGGATTAACTTGAACGGTACCAAAGACCAATGTTCAAGTGTCAATCAATTCATTCAATAACCCAAAGGCCGGATACAAGAACTGATTGATCTTAACGCACAACCTGTGATATTTCTATTATATAAATAAAATACAATGCGGAAAAGAAATAACACAGACACCAGAATTTTGTTAACGAGGAAACCGCAAATGCGGAAAATCCCCGGGACCTAGTCCAGAATAAACACACACTGATTAAAAGTTGTTACACCAATTTCCTACTACCTATTCGGACTAGATGTAGCACCTGCTTCAGCACTTATAGAACTCCTAGAAGAATACCGATTCTCTTTAGGAACTTTCACACAAATCTTCTAGCAGAACCCAAAGCTCTCTTTAGAAGATACACCAACACGATTGCTACGATTTGATATTTTGTTTGCACAAAACACCGGCTTGATTTCCCTTTAGATGTGAATCAAGGTTTTGGAAATCTTGTGTTTGTTTTGATAAAAACAATTACTAGGTAAAAGTAATATCAAAAACAAACATGTAGATTAGGGATTATCATACTCTTCAATAAAAGGAAGAGAAACCTAATAACTCTACAACAAGAACAATTAGAATAAATCTAGAGATATCTTGTCTAAAATTTCTCAAGGATTTTTACGAGATGCCTTAATAGAAGTTTTTCTTTCTAGTCCCCGATTTCGTCTAACAAGTGTTGGTATACGATCGGAAACTGAAACCTATCAAAACCTAGGGTTTATGATCAACAACTCTTGAAGGATTTTATATCAGAAGAGAAAACCTTAGAATAGACAAGAGGTGAAAAACCTAGATTACAAGTTGTATAATCAATCACGAAGATTTAATACAACTTGGCTTTGTGATCCCCAATACAAAGATTTCTATCTCACTCTTGTTCACGAAGAACAAAAGACATGGAAACAACCTGCAAAGCTTACGCCAATTTTTCAAAGGAGAAAAAAACTGTGTAAACTCATGAACCCTTTATTTAGAGTGAAAAGTTAGCTTGAAAACAAAGCTAGGGTTTTGACTATTTTCCCTTTTTAATACTCTTCTAATTATGATAGTATTTCCTAAGTTACAAATATTATGCATAAATAATTAATTGAATAATTAATTAGCAAATATTTGTTTATGTGAATAAATCACATTCTAACTTAGGCAGGAATTAAAAGTTATCACAAACACTTTAATATGGTAATCAAATATGTTTGGATTAATAGCCATCTTTCCTAGACAAGGAAACATCACCAATTTGACCAAACATAGATTTTAGTCACGTAATTGGTCCTAAGTCCGTGAACTGTTACAAACATCCCATAGATTGTTTCCTACTAACGAACTTTAGTAAATCACTCATAACTTCATCGTTATAACTCGGAATTGAGTGATTCTTGGCTCGTTGGATTCATAAGCTCATTCACTATAACATGATATTATTTACAAGAATAAAGGTTATTGTCTCCAAGGTCATGAATCAAATAACCTCAAGTATATATACATAAATGTACATTTACCATCATTGGAATTGTTCCATAGAGTGAGCATTTATCTTGATAGATTAGAAAGGTAGAATTGAACAACAAGTATATACTTAAGTATAACCTCAAGTATATATACATAAATGTACATTTACCGTCATTGGAATTGTTCCATAGATTGAGCATTTATGTACATTTATTACTTATGTATATACTTAAGTATATGTACATTTATATATACTTGAGGTTATTACTTGTTTATGGTCTTAGTAAAACAATTCACAAGGACTGACCTTTATGACTTTTATTAGTGACTACCGAACCAGGGCCTTCTGAATTTCAAGAGATCTAAAACAATAACCTTTATTTGATGCATCTCCATCCTTTAACCTAGAATTATCAATCACCTCACAATAATCTAAATCGTATGGTAGCGAAACTAGATATTACGAAATCACAAACGATGAGACGAAGATGTTTGTGATTTTTTTTTATCTTGCCCTATCGGAGATATAATCTCAAGTCAATTATTCAATTGAACTCGTACGATAGAAAATGGCAAGATCAGATCGCTCAACTACAAGAGAAGTAGTTTCGTCTGGCTTCACAATCCCAATGAAGTCTTTCAGTCGTTAACCTACAGGGTCTCGAGAAGAAATCTAAGGTTAAAGGAGAATCGACTCTAGCAAAACCAACTAGTATCACACAGGAGGTGTGGGGATTAGTTTTTCCAGGTTCTAGATGTCTCCTTTATATAGTTTTCAAATCAGGGTTTGCAATCCAAGTTACCTTGGTAACAAAGCATTCAATATTCACCGTTAGATGAAAAACCTGATTTAACCAAGCTAATATATTTCAACCGTTAGATCGAAACTTAGCTTGCCACACACAAATGAAATGTATTTCATTTATGTTTGAGTAACCGTACCTAAACGTGTACACTTAGTTGGTTCACAAATAGTTAACCAATGGTTAGCCATATGAGCACTTCCATATTAACCATATTCATCTTCTTCACATAACTAGTTCAAATGACTCATAAGAACTAGTTGAAGAGTTGTTCACTTGTTAGGTCTTTATGAATAGACACAATTGAAATAAAATCGGTTTGATTCACTTTAATCAACTAATGAACAATATAGCCATGGTTTGCAAAGATTGCATTCCTTATTGATTTATTATTTAAGTTCATGAACTTCCGATTTGAGAAATATAACCAGCTTGGGTACGCGTACGGGTACGTGTACCATAGCTACCGGATTTGAGTTTAGAAACTCAGCAGAAATTTTCGGTCGAAAACTTCCGTGGGTACGCGTACGGGTATGCGTACCTAAGGTGACTGGTTTTACAGTTTTCAAACTTACAAACTTAGCAGAAATTTTCAAGTTTTCTAACCAATAATGTATGCACACATATACACACACTTGGTTTACGGCACATGGGTTTATATACTAATGTACGAGCACACTATATATGCTTATATCCATAGTTGGTTACGTAATATCAACTCTACATTTCAATAATTGAAACATTGTTCTATAATGTTATAACAGTCGTTATTCACAACTATCGTCATCAAAGATATTTTCAAGATTGAAATGCCATCATGAATTTCGTCACGGGTTAAGATGAAAAGTGGTTAAAACGAAGGCTTACTAACACATATTTCTAGAAAAAGATAGGCGAGTAAACTCAGCTCGAAATAGAAAATGTATATGTATGAAAGCTATCATACTTATACGACTTTGTCTCAAGAGTAGGAAATAGAGTAGATAGACTTTTGAGTGATATATAATTTCAAGTCTCCACATACCTTTTAGTCGGATGAAGTTCCACTGGTTTCTTGAGTAGTTCTTCGTCTTTGTAAGATGATCGCCATGGAGTCTGGAGCTCAACTACACTAAACTGTCCTAAACCGAGGCTTAGTTATAAGTAGTCCAGAAATCAAGACATATAGTTTTGACAACTAAACTTGACAAACATGCTTGAGATAGAAACACATGCGAGTTCGACCGAGCAATGCTCTAACAGTAGCAACTCTTAGTTGTGGTTGAGATCAGATAAGGGAATCAAGTGTGCAAAATCCGACATTATTTCTTGAGACGTAAGGAATGCGACTGTGGTATTTCTTTTCCATGTTATATTTTATATAATTGAAATATCACAGGTTGTGCGTAGTTCAATCAGTTGATATTGTTTGTTGGATATATTTTGATTGACACTTGGGCATTGGTCTTTGGTACCATCCAAGTTATTTCTCATATATCAATCAGGCTCACATATTTCTATATGTTCGATTGCAAATTGTTTTGAGAAATTGGGATAAAGCTCTTTGATATTATTCTTGGTTGAGCTCGCTTTTAAGATGGTGATCTCGGAATTATATTGGAGATTATAAGTCAATAAATATTTTCGAACGAATTATTAGGTGTGGTTGTTATACCCACGCATTTTCAATTGGTATCAGAGCAGGCAAACACGCTAAGACCTCACAAGTATGCGTTCGTAGCAATCTGACTCTATGGACAAAAGTGTTATCTTTATAAATACCGCTAGTCTTCGATGGCTCGAATTACTTATGGTGGAAAATTGCTATGTGTGTCTTTCTTCAAGCGCATGATTTTTAATCATGGGTTCGTGTTGTAAATGGCCATAATCCTCCATTAGTTACAGTAGAAGGTGTGACTGTTGCGAAGGATATTGGTGAGTATGATCCTGTCGAGATTCTCGCTGCAAAGCAAAATTATGAGGGATTGAATGCTTTCATCCATGCCATTACCCCAGATCTTCAGCACCATGTGACTATGTGCACTCGGTGTAAAGATGCTTGGGATATCTTACAAACCGTATTTGAAGGGAATACTTCTGAGAAGGAACTAGGCTTCAAATCCAAAATTATGATTGGGAAAATCTTCATATGGCTGGTAAAGATTAATTTGATGAGTTTAATCACAAAATTTCTGAAATTGTTAATGCGTCTTTTGCATTGGGTAAGATTCTTCCTAAAAAGGTCATTGTGATGAAAATTCTAAGATCGCTTCCAGCTAGATACGATTCTAAGAAACATGCCATCTTTGAAGGAAATAACCTTGAAACACTTTCCATAAATACTCTTGTTGTGAAGTTAAAGATCTTTGATCATGAGCATACATCCAAAACCAGAAAGGATATTGCTTTCAAAGCACAAAAGAATATTCAACTACTTGATAAAGGTAAAAGTGTTGGCAACTTGGCGGATGATCCGATTGAGACTAAATCATCAGATGCAGATCTTGACAACTCAGTTTCTCTGATCACAAGACAGTTTAGAGATCTTCTTTTGAAATGAAGTAAACGATTCACCAGAGATAAACCTAGATCATCAATTAAGCCCCATGATCTTTTTCCTCCTAAAACAGGGATACCGTCGACACTGATGATGAGGATATGCCACAGTGCTTCAAGTGTAAAGGTTTTGGTTATTTTGCTAATGCGTGTCCAAATCGTAGAAAATACACGGGAAACAAAGGTCTTGCTGCAAATCTTGATGAAATGTCTGATCACTATGATTAACATGAAGATGAGAAATCAAATGTAGCACTCCTTGGCAAAAATATTAATTTTGATAATTTTAGCAATACGTACATCAATCTTGATATTCTTCCTGGAGAAACTTATTCTACCGCTTTGGAGGATAAACTTTATTTTTCTCTATTTACTGAAAATTCTATCTCACATGTTTCAGGTACTTCAATTTGTTTAACATCATGTTCGTCTATGGTGCCTGAACCATCCTCCACGTTAACACTTTCTTTGTACTATTAAGGGTCATGAACTCTCAAATTGTTTCAAGTACAAACATAAGATAAGATATGTAAACAAACTACAACGGAGAGCAAATCGATTAGCAAACAAGCTCAACCTTGTTTTGAAATCGAACCTATCTGAGGTATGTAAATTTACTCATCTCCTAAGAAGTTAATTTCTAAAGAAAAAGTTAGATTGTTACAAAAGACTAGGTCTAAACGGTCTACAAAAGGGGGTGTTGAAATTTCCATACAGGAGCCTTGTGATGAACATATTATTGTTCACCACAACACAATCTAATTGTGTTAAAGGTGCTCTTGTCTCATGTGCCCGAATTAAAAAAGAGACAAGAATTATGCACAGTAGGGCTCTAGAGTCAGAAACTATTCTAGTGTGTATCTGAATTTTTTTTTTTTTCTGATTTTTTGTTTACTCTTTTCGTATCGTTAAACAATGATATTGAAAATAAGACTTGTTTACTTGAGTAAATATAGAAGGGTATCAAAATCGATATTTCTACCCTTTTTAGGGTTGTTTGTGTTGATCATACGTGAATCCTACTACTGTTTATAGGTTACGTAACCCTACATTCAGAAACTCTTTTCATCAAAAGACTGCTTGTGGAGTTATTATCTTATGTAATTCTGTCACAATCTCACGGAGACTCCAAGCATCATATCTTCTGATGGAAAAGATGTTAATGTAATTGTTAAGCCATCAACCATGAAGGAAAAAGGAAAATCCCATTCTTCTACAACTTTAAAGAGAAAAAGGAAGAATATGAAGAAGTTGATGGCTAACACCTTAACTCTTCAGAAGTTTTCTGGTGTTCTTGATGAGTTGAAAAAAAACAAGGATGGAGATACATCAAATAAAGGCTATTGTTCTAACATCTCTTGAAATTCAGAAAGCGTTGGTTCGACATCAGTCAAGAAGGTTTGTTGAAATTGTCTCATTTTTTCATGAACCTTATGTTCCAATGTCTGTTGACGACAAGGAGTTCGGGGACGATAAAGAATTTTTCAAGAATCTTAATGTATAGCTAGGAAACTTCTCATGAGAATTTATTCTTGTGTTTTAAGAAGGATAACTAGGTTTTGGAATAGAAAATATTGTGATTACACATAGCTATTTCAACGATTGTCATCTTGTAATGTTTTTAAATTTATTTATTCAAATTCTACATATTAATCCTTTAGTCTGCACTGTGTTTGATAGACCATTATTTGATGAACCTTTCAGTGATTTGGAGGAAGTAACCATGACGAACACATTAGTTGATGATCCTATATTAGAGATTTTTAGAGCATTTCTCATTCAAACTCGCAAGCGTTGCTATCTCAAGCTTGTTTGTCATGTTTAGTTGATCAAAACTATAAGTCTTGATTTCTAGTATACTTATAGCTATGTCTCGGATTAGGATAGATTGTGTAGTTGAGTTTTAGACTTCACGGTGTTCATCGATTGAAGACGAAGGTCTACGAGGAGATCTTGGAGGAACTTCATCAACAAAAGGTATGTGGAGACTAAAACTTATCTATCACTCAGAAGTCTATTCTATTCTATCTCCTGATGAGACTGAGTCGTATAGATATATAAACTTTTATATTATACACATTTGATATTTCGAGCTGAGTTGAACTCGGTTATCTATTTCTCGAAATATGTGTTAGAAGATTTTTTCTTTAGCTACGTTCATCATATTCTTGACGAGTCTAGTTGGAAAAAATTTATTTGTTGGAAACTAAATAATAAGTCAAAAGACGATCATGTAAAAATCGCCTTGAAACATCTTACATGATTTGTACGAGACAATCATTTGATGTCGACTCGAAAAGTTTCGTATTGATCATTCAATCACTTGAAAATTACTTATAAGCTAATATTTGTGTGAGACAACTATTGTCGTCTTCCAAGGATGTTTCAATGATTGAAATGGGAGTTTAGAACAAATTAACCTTTGTCTGGATACAACACAGTAGCATACCAGTATGCAAACTGTTGTGGTATGATTCAGGTCTAGAAATCTTGTTCGCATACCAGTATGCGAACGTTTTTAACTGTTAAAGTCCGAGAACCAAGTTTGCATCCCAGTATGCTAACGATTCTACCTGAGTTAAGGTCCGGGACAGCAGTATGCATACCGGTTTGCAAACTACTGGATAATACCAAAGTCCGAAAGCTATAGTTTGCTTACACGTTTGCAAACTTAGTGGTTAAAGTTCTAAAATCAGTTAAGTATGTTTTCATACTCATGAACAAATATATTTATGAATTAAGGAATCCAATCTTTGCAAATCGTGGCTTAATGTTCATGAATTGATTATCATGAATCAATCCGATTTTATTCAATTGGTTCATATATATTTATGTGAAATAGTGAACAATTTAACAACTCTATTAGAAACACAACTAGATTAATTTGATAATCTTTCATGTTTGATTGATCATCATAGTTGATCTAGAAGTGTTAGATGAATGTGGTTAAGACAAAAGTGTTCATATGGCTAACTTCGGTTAACTATTATTGAGCCCAACTCAACATACACGTTTAGGTACGGTTACCCATATCTATATGAAAGTATATTTCATTTGTATGTAACAAGATAAGACCATCTATCGGTGGAGAGATATTGCTTTGATTTTAAGCAGACTTAGCTTGAATCTTAAATCAGGTTTTCATCTAACGGTGAATATCGAATGCTTTGTTACTAAGCTATCTTAGCTTTGATTGAAAGCAAACCCTGATTTGAAATATTATATAAGGGAGAACTCTAGCAACTGGAAAACCTAATCCCGACACTTTTCTGTGTCCCAGTTGTGACTAAAGTCGATTCTCCTTTAACCTAGGTTTTTCCAAAACCATTATGGGTTAACCACTTGAAGACTTCATTTGGGATTCGTGAAGCCAGACCCAACTATTTTCTTTGTAGTTGCATGATCTGATCTTACTTATTCTATCATATTGAGTACTATATTCTCTGAGATTAACTCGAGATTTATCTCCGATGGGTAAGATATAAAAAGTAATCACAAAGCTTTTCATCTCATTCTTTGTGATTTCATAATCTACTACCATGTAGTTAAGTTATTGTGAGGTGACTGATATTTCTAGGCTGTTCTTCGGGAATAGAAGACTGGATTATCAATTGATTCCTGTTCAGCTTGATTTATCAAAAAAAGGAACAAAAACTTCATATGTACTTCTGTGGGAGACATATTTATCTATCAGAATATACTTATATGTGGGAGACAGATTTGTTTATAAGTCTTCGACTTTGGGTCTTAGCAACTCTTAGTTGTGGGTGAGATCAGCTAAGGGAATCAAGTGCGTAAAGTCCTGCAGGGATTCAGAGATGTTAGGAACGCGACCGTACCTTAATCGGTGTGAGACTTGGTTAGGGCTCAACTACATTCCAGTCCGAAGTTAAATTGTAGTAGGCTAGTGTCTGCAGCGGCTTAATACACTATGGTGTTGAAATCTAGACTAGGTCCCGGGATTTTTCTGCATTTGCAGTTTCCTCGTTAACGAAACTTATGGTCTGTTTTATTTCTTTTCCGCATTATATTAGTTTATATAATTGAAATATCACAGGTTATGCGTATATCAATCAACTAGTAAATACGACCTTTGGTTGTTGATATAAATTTATTGACACTTGGGTATTGGTCTTTGGTACCGTCCAAGTTATTTCTCATATCAATCGGGCTCACAGATTTCAATCTATTCGATTGCAGATTGTATTGAGAAATTGAGATATAACTCTTTGGTATATTTCTTGATCGAGCTCGCTTTATAAGCTGGTGCTCTCGGAATTATATTGGAGTTAGTCCATACAGATTGTCGAACGAATTATTTGGTGTGGTTGTTATACTACCGTTTTTCAATTGGTCTCAGAGCAGGCAAACACGTTAAAGACCTCATAAGTCTGTATTTGTAACAATCTGACTCTACGGACAGAAATGTTATGTCTATAAACGTACCGCCAGTCTTTGATGGCTCGAATTACTTATGGTGGAAAATTTCTCTGCGTGGCTTTCTTCAAGCACGTGATTTTCAATGATGGGTTCATGTTGTTAATGGATATAATCCTCCAATGGTTACAGTAGACGGTGTAAATGCTGCAAAGGATATTGGTGAGTATGAAGATCATGAGATTCTTGTTGCAAATAAAAATTCTAACGGATTGAATACTATCATCCATGCCTTTACTCTATATCTTCAGCACCATGTAACTATGTGTACTCGGTCTAAAGATGCTTGGGATATCTTAGAAACCGTATTTGAAGGGAATACCTCAGAAAAGGTAGCTAGGCTTCACAACCTAAATTCTGATTGGGAAAACCTTCATATGGTTGATGAAGATTCATTTGATGAGTTTAATCACAAAGTGTCTGAAATTTTTAATGCATCTTTTGCATTGGGTAAAACTATTCCTGAAAAGCACATTGTGATGAAAATTCTCAGGTCTCTGCCAGCTAGATACGATTTTAAGAATCATGTCATCGTTGAAGGAAATAACCTTGATACTCTTTCCAGAAACTCTCTTGTTGGGAAGTCAAAGATCTTTGATCATGAGCATACATCCAAGTCTGGAAAGGATATTGCTTTCAAAGGAAAAAAGAAGACTAAATTACTTGATAAAAGTAAAAGTGTTGGCAACTCTATGGATGATCCTATTGAGACTGATTCTTCAGATGAGGATCTTGACAATTCAGTCTCTCTGATCACAAGACAGAGCAGAGATCTTATTTTAAAGAGAAGTAAACGGTTCACTAGAGATAAACCCATATCATCAGTTAAAGCTCATGATCTTGCTCCTCCTAAAAACAGGTACACTGTCGACACTGATGATGAAGATATGCCACAGTGCTTCAAGTGTAAAGGTTTTGGTCATTTTCCTAATGAAAGTCCAAATCGCAGAAAATACACTGGTAACAAAGGTCTTGCTGCAACTCTTGATGAAATGTCTGATCACTATGATTCAAATGAAGATGAAAAATCAAGTGTTACACTCCTTAGCGAAAATATTAATTTTGATAGTTGTAGCAATACGTACATAAATATTGATATTCTTCTTGGAGAAACTTCTTCGACCACTTTGGAGGATAAAATGGATTTTACTCTATCTACTGAAAATTCTACCTCACATGTTTCAGGTACTTCAATGTTTTTAACAGCATGCTCGTCTATGGTACCTGAACCGTCCTCCATATTGACATGTTCTTATTGTTTCAAGTACAAACATAAAATAAGATATGTCAACAAACTTCAACGGAGAGCAAGTCGATTAGCAAACAAACTTAAACTTGTTCTGAAGTCGAATCCATATGAGGTATGTAAACTTAACTCATCTCCGAAGAAGTTAATTTCTAAAGAAAAAATTAGACCTCTACAGAAAAAAAAAACTAGGCTTAAACCTTCTATGAAAAATGAAACTGAGAATTCCATACAATAATCACATGGTACACAGAATATTGTTCACCCCAACACAGTCTAATTGTGTTGAAAGTGCATCTTTTCTCATATGCCCGAATTCAAAGAGACAAGAGTCATGCACAATCGGGTTTTAGGAAAAGTTTTTTTTTGTTTTGTTTTTTTTTCTTTTGGGAATTATGTTGATCTTTTCATGGTATTGAAAAGGTTTACCTTGTTTGATTAGTAAAAGAGGGTTAAAATCGATAATTCCACCTTTTCTTTAGGGTTGAGAGTTGTTCGTACGTGAATCCTACTTACTTTGTATATAGGTTTCGTAATCCTAAAATCCTTTTTTCCTTCTCTGAAAACTCTTTTTATCAAAAGATTGCTTGTGGATCTAATTTTGTGTAAGTTCTCTCACAATCCCATATTTGGACAGAGACTCCAAGCATCATATCTTCTGATGGGAAAGATGTTAATATGATTGTTAAGCCATCAATCATGAAGGAAAAAAGTAAATCTCATTCCTCTACAATTTTGAAGAAAAAAATGAAGAATATGAACAAACCAAGGGCTAACCCTCAAATCTTCAGAAGTTTTCTGGTGTTCTTGAAAAGTTGAAAGAAATAAGGATGGAGATGCATCAAATAAAGGTTATTGTTTTAGATCTCTTGAAATTCAGAAGGCCCTGGTTCGGTGTCACTAATAAAAGTCATAAAAGTCAGGCCTTGTGAATTGTTTTACTAAGAACATAAACAAGTCATGAGGGTTTATACTAATCACACATATCGGTAGTTCAAAAGATATGCAATGAATAATAATACCAATTGAAAAGGCGAGGGTACCTAAATATACCTCAAGGTAAAACTTTTCCTACCTATAAGTCCTTTCTCCGAAAGTGATTGTCTATGGACTGAGTCGAGACAATACACATAATCGGTTCACACTTCGTGTGATCGTCTATGGATACGAGATCGAGACAATACAACAACGGAGTATGTTTACTTGATATAAAGGTTCAGACTTAACCAAACACAATAGGATTGCTTATCAAGTAAATATGAATTAATGTTTGTGTAATTTACTTTAATTATAATAAAACAATTATAATGCAAAAAATAAAAGTAAATGACACAGCAAGATTTTGTTAACGAGGAAACCGCAAATGCAGAAAAACCCCGGGACCTAGTCCAGAATTGAATACTCTCAGGATTAAGTCGCTACACAAAATTACACTTAACTTCGTACAGTTGAGACCAAGTAACTAACCCTATAGTTCACCTAGTTCCGTCTGTATTCCCACGCCTCCGACTTATGAATAAGTCACGTACTTGGAACAATCCCTTTGGTTCGTATTCCAAACAGTAAAGGAACAATAAATCTGTTTGGTATCAACTCTATTCAACCAAGTGATATGAGTCGGACAAAGGCTCTTCCGTTTATCTCAATATAAACTCCTTCGTCGGGTCTAGATCTATCTTATGTTCAATCACCCAAAGGTAACCGATTAAGATTAAGCCAACAACACCTTTAATCCGAAGAACCATGTTGATGCCGATCTACTCAATTAATCAATCCAATCTACCACAAGGATAAACCGATTATTAAATTGGATCCTCTTTTACCCAAACAAGTATTGTGCACACCAAATATTATAAAACCCAAGTCAGATCTTCAATATCTTCTTTGTCTTCAAATCTTCTTATATCTTCAATAAAAACCTGCACACAATCACTTGAATCTCTTGTGATTAATCACGCACAGAACGGAGTCTGTTAACAATGGATTATCACAAGATCGTCTTTAGAACTAACAACAGTCTAAAGATCCATGTCGAAACTCTGAACTAGTTTGAGTGAATCTTATATCAGAAGAGAAGATTCTAAAGAATAAACAAACTAGGTGCAATTTGATTTCGACCACCGTTAGTCAATCAAATCAATCGAAAACAAATATAAACCGAAATTATCTAGTTTCCCACCAACGGGTCGCGCTAGAGCTTCTCAATCCCAAATAAGACTTTAAAACGAGCGGTCGTAAGAGATTTCACCTAATTAGATTACTCTCCTCTCCGATAGGCGGCTACACCAGTAACAATGACAAAAGAGGAAGTCTGTTTTTACGAAGGATTAGTTTGCTAGAAAGGCAAACTTCGTGTATTTATAGACAAGGAAGTTTGGACAGCAAGGAATTTCCAAAACCGAAAATATTCTCAAGATATTCATTAAAGCACAAATTCGGTTTCCATAATTCCTGGAAATGCTCTGTCCAAAATAACAATCGAAATCTCTCAGAAAACCTAATTAGTAAATGCACATTACTATTTCTGTAATTTCCCTACAAAGATAAATTAATAACCTTAATTAAAAGATTCTTAACTTACTTATGTTTCAATCCTGGGATTCTCTTCCCTTAGCCGTTAAGGAATATCTTTGAACAATTATAGAAATAAACATTCACAGCACGTGTTCAAAGTTTGTCGCATTTTTACTTTGTAAGTTCTCTTTCACACTTACAACCTTGAAACCGATTTTCCACAATTCCAAACAAGTTTAGAATTAGTTCATCTGACTTTCAAGAACTATGTGATTGATCAAACCAACATTCAATCACAATCATGGGTTTACGGTTCTACCAAAACAAGTTTCGGTTCTACCTCTATGTGAGTACTACGCATAGTCACACTAGCTTCCCAAAGATTCGGTTGACTAGGTACTAGGATCGGTTCCCCCACATATATATGGTATCTAACTTATATATGTTGCACATGTCCATAGGATCGGTTCCTCTTTCTGCTATAAACCTTGTTGTACCCCGTACAAGGATCGGTTCCCCTTGATGTATTGCACCCCATACAATGATCGGTTCCCTTTCCCTTACAAGGATCGGTGCCCCTTGATGTACTACACCCCTTACAAGGATCGGTTCCCTTTCCCCAAGGAAGAAATAATCCGATCATACCACAGGCGATTACTTAAGATTGGTTGTACTAATAAAAGTTATACCAATACAAAAGTCAAGACTTTGTGAATAATAGTTCTACCAACAACACAACAAGTTGTGAGCGGTTATACTCTATCACACATATTGGTTGTTCATAAGATATGCAATGAATAACAAAACCAATAACTCCTGGCAATTTCCTTTTCGGTCCACAAACAAGTTTATGAACTTACTTCCTTAGAACACATGTAAACATTGTTCCCTAGGATGAAATCCTCACCTCATACCCATACATAATCACAATAGTGTTCAAATGATTATGGCGATGTATTATCTACAAAATTTAATGGTTAAGCAATAAACATCGTATTGTATTCCTTAATACTATGTCTATCTAGAGTTCATATATGCTTTGCAGTTATGTTTTCAATATGCACGACTTGAAAGATAGTTAGGGAATGAAACAGTTCAAGTCAAATATCACTAACCTCAAGTGGAATGATGATTGTTGTCGTTGTAGCTCCTTGATTCTTCACATCTTCAAGACTTTGTAATACTTGTAATGTCTTATATCCTAATGCTTTCAAGATAACCTATACGAAGTTTAACTCTAGTACATAAACAAGCGACTCTTAACATGAGTTTTGATTCACTAAAATATGACAACCAAACTTGACATACCAACGCTTGGTGGGTTCAACCGAGCAATGCTCTAACAATCTCCCCCATTGTTAATTTTAGTGACAAAACTCTTACATCATATGGATAAACAAATTACAAGAATTCATTACACTCCGCTTGATTCCCGGTTCAACAACACAGTAAAACTGCTTACATTCAATCCTTGAAAATACCGATGTTGACATTATAATAACAAAGCTAATACTCCCCCTAAGGAAGATAGGTAGATATTCAATCCGCACGTCTTTGTTATACCAATCAATATGACATGTTACTCCCCCTTAGTCTGTGCTTTCACTATTTCATTAGATAAAACATTCAAGTACCAATGTTCTTTTCCTTAGTGATACCAATTAATATAAAATCAATGCCAATATCACTTATTTATTCTATATATTTCTCCCCCTTTTTGTCACAAAAATGACAAAGAAACGAAAAATAAATAAAGGACAACACGAAAAGAACCTTACAAATCTCATAATAGAATTGCAAACCTGTAGAGTTAGGCACGAGGGTTCCACACATCATGTTCTGATAACCAATATCAAAACCGAAACTACAAGTAGTCTTATTTTGATATGTTACCAAGAAAACAATTGCCCGAAACAATTTTTCCCATTTAGTTTAGCAAACCCAAAACAACTAATCACATTAGTCCCTTTGCTAAACAGATTGTTCAAAAACAACCGCTGAATTCGATAAGACCAAAATAAAGATAAACTCCATTTCTCTCAAAAAGTTTCTAATTATCCATAAACTTAGACCTTTCAATTTTAAACAGACCAAATACTAGGTTAGTTAACTAGCATTTCCTTGTTTAGGCATTCGATTAGACTTGAATAACCGAAACCTCACTTCGATAAGACAAACTAAGATCAGAGTTAACTTAGTTTCTTATCCGGAATCGAATTGGACTAAACAACTCATCCCGTACACATATTATTTCGTTAATCCATAAATAATTCATACAAACCAACATAAATCAACTTGCATAATTATTCACCTCAACCGGAAGCAATTGAAACAACATAGACATTGAAAGCACCGCAATTGCACCGTAATTTTGTAAGCCTAAACCATTGAAACTACACAAAAGCAAGATAACAATAGTTTTTCTTAACCGGAACTAATTGAATCACACACACATCAATTGTACCGAAATTTTGTAAGCCTAAACGATTGATATCACACAATAAAGCAAGATAACAATAGTTTTTCTTAACAGGAACCAATTGAAACACAAATCCACACACACATCATGGAATAAATATCAATTGAACCTAAATTTTGTTAAGCAAAAGCAACAAATATATATAATATAAACTCAGGCTTTTCTTAAACAGGAAAAGAATTAACTAACAATATTTTTACCTCAAATTTCGCATCCACTTCTCCAATATGATAGCATCTTCGTCCAGGGAGAATTGATATCGAAATATCACCATGTTGTCATCCTTATGCATAAACAAAATAATAACAACACACCTCAACCTTTACCAGAGAAAGGTTGAAAACCGGTTTTAACAATTGCAAGCAAAAGTTGAAAACCGTCGAAACACATATGCTTTTATGCTAAACCAAAACCGATTCAACATATTGTGACTTTTTCACATACTGTTTCTATTAGAACCCCTCATAATCCTTTGATAAATCCTACCTACTAGGGATAAAACTTAATCCCGCTAAATCAAAAAGTCACCCAAACCATGAGGGTTCACAATATATGAGATCGAATATTAAGGTAGTAAAACCGAAATCAAACATCCCATAAACATACATAGCAATAAAAAGCAATTAAGCACAAGCTATGTAAACCGAAAACTATCACAAGAAAAATTACTAATCAAATAATTTTATTCATAATAGTTTATTCATAATAGACCAATATAATCAATGAAAGAAATCAAAAACTGATGTCTATTATACTTTGCAACCTAGTCCTTCATGTACGAGCTGAATGAAGGTGGATTACTACTTTTCAGCTTTTAAATTTCTTCAAGTAGAAACCCTTGTTGCTTGACCAGAATCTCTTGCATATGAGAAATTTTCGTGAAGGATTCTGCAAGAGCATGTGATTCTGTCTTTGATTGAACACAAAAATGTGTCAATGCCTCAATACACTGATCTTTCTTCAGAGTATTCTCTCTTTCCTTCTTTCTAAGCCAAACTCCCTTTCTGATTTTACCCTTAATGTCAAGAGATAATCCAGAATTAGTTTTAAGATGATCTTTCTGATCTTGCATCTTCTCCAGAGAAACCATTTGATCCAGACCCATAGTTTGGACAAGGAATGATCAAAATAGGAGAAGAGACTTTTTATATTTTTCATACTTCCGAAAATATAATATTCCTAAAGATACGAATATATTAAATATCTTCAAATACTAGATATTATTTCCATAATCTACACAAAAATGCCTTGATTTTTCTTCTTTCTCACTCAAAAATTGGCACACAAGATGAGGAAAGAATTCTAATACCGATCAAGTGGCATTAGTATGAGATTTTCTCTCATTATGGAATTTTGAACAAACAGAGTGTTCTTGATCTAGTATAGTATGAAAAGATCTCTTTCTATTTCCCCGAACCAATGAAGTATCTTGGGATATATTGAAATTGCGCACGCAACTTTTAGTAATTCTATTAATATAGTTTTTGCATCTTGTCTTATTTCTCCCTTTAACATTAGATGATTTAATAACATCGGAAGACATGTCAATTCTTAAAATGGGTAAATCACTAATGGTGGAGGAAGGAATAAGATTGACAACTAATGCAACATCATATGTTTCCCCATCTTCAGAATCGTATGACTCAGAGGACTCATCTAGAGTTACAGCCAATGCCCTGCTTCCAATGTATTTCTTTAGATTGGGACAGTATTTAGCAATATGACAAAACCCTTTACACTTGAAGCACTGCAGCTGATATTCATCATCTTCTTCCTGATCCCTTTTGACAGGAACCCGATCATGCGGTCGAGAAGATCGATAAGTATCCTTAATGAATCTCTTGTTTCTTTTCTTCAAGAGATCTTGAAACTGTGTAGTAATTAATGATAATGATTGTTCAGTTTCATCATCAGAATTTTTTGCAATCAGTTCATTTGAATCATCCAACTGTCTATTCTTCTCCATTTGACCATTTGGAATTTTTGCTTTAAAAGCGATTCCTTTACTTTGAATAGACTGTGATTCATGATCAAAGATCTTTAACTTACCAACGAGTGTGCTTCGTGTGAGATTTGAAAGATCGTTTGCTTCTATGATTGCATGTTTCTTAGAATCGTATCTAGATTGCAACGATCTGAGAATCTTGCATACTATATCTTTTTCAGAAATAGTCTTTCCTAACGAGAAAGAAGCATTAATTATCTCAGAGAGCTTAATGTGAAACTCCTCAAAATTTTCGTTGTCATCCATTCGAAGGTTTTCCCACTCGGAAGTGAGGGTTTGAAGTCTAGCTTCTTTCTCTGATGAGTTTCTTTCGAATATGATCTGAAGATTATCCCAAGATTCTTTCGAAGTTTGACATGTAGACACATGATGTTGTAAGTCACGGCGTACAACATGAATAATAGCATTCAAACCATCTGAATTCTGCTTTGCAAGTGCCTTTTCTTCATTCGAAAACTCTTCTAAACGTTTAAGTTCAGTTTCTGAATTTTCTCTCTTTGGAAGAGTATAACCATCGACGACTAATAGCCAAGTATTAATGTCTCGTGATTGAAGAAAAGATCTGATAGAAGATTTCCACCATAGATAGTTTGTTCCATCAAATCTTGGCGGTACGTTAATTGAAGTCGATTTATGAGAACTCGAGTTCATTCTTATAGGTTGGATCGCACCAAACACAGATTGTTAGATCTTTTCGTGTTTGCCTGCTCTGATACCAATTGAAAAGGAGAGGGTACCCAAATATACCTCAAGCTAAAACTTTTCCTACCTATAAGTCCTTTCTCCGAAAGTGATTGTCTATGGACTGAGTCGAGACAATACAACTAATCGTTTCACACTTCGTGTGATCGTCAATCGATACAATACAACAACGAAGTATGTTTACTTAATATAAAGGTTCGGACTTAACCAACACAATAGGATTGCTTATCATGTAAATAGGAATTAACGTTTGTGTAATTTACTTTAATTATAATAAAACAATTATAATGCGGAAAATAAAAGTAAATGACATAGAAAGATTTTGTTAACGAGGAAACCGCAAATGCAGAAAAATCCCGGGACCTAGTCCATAATTGAATACTCTCAGGATTAAGCCGCTACACAAAATTAAACTTAACTTCGTATAGTTGAGACCAAGTAACTAACCCTATAGTTCACCTAGTTCCGTCTGTATTCCCACGCCTCCGACTTATGAATAAGTCACGTACTTGGAACAATCCCTTTGGTTCGTATTCCAAACAGTAAAGGAACAATAAATCTGTTTGGTATCAACTCTATTCAACCAAGTGATATGAGTCGGACAAAGGATCTTCCGTTTATCTCAATATAAACTCCTTCGTCGGGTCTAGATCTATCTTATATTCAATCACCCAAAGGTAACCGATTAAGATTAAGCCAACAACACCTTTAATCCGAAGAACCGTGTTGATGCCGATCTACTCAATTAATCAATCCAATCTACCACAAGGATAAACCGATTATTAATTGGATCCTCTTTTACCCAAACAAGTATTGTGCACACCAATGATTATAAAAACCAAGTCAGATCTTCAATATCTTCTTTGTCTTCAAATCTTCTTAAATCTTCAATAAAAACCTGCACACAATCACTTGAATCTCTTGTGATCCATCACGCATAGAACGGAGTCTATTAACAATGGATTATCACAAGATCGTCATTAGAACTAACAACAGTCTAAAGATCCCTGCCGAAACCTTGAACTAGTTTGACTGAATCTTATATCAGAAGAGAAGATTCTCAAGAATAAACAAACTAGTTGCAATCAGATTTCAACCACCGTTAGTCAATCAAATCAATCGAAAACAAAGATAAACCCAATTATCCAGTTTCCCACCAACGGGTCGCGCTAGAGCTTCTCAATCCCAAAGAAGACTTTAAAACGAGCGGCCATAAGAGATCTCACCTAATTAGATCACTCTCATCTACGATAGGCGGCTACACCAGTAACAAAGACAAAAGAGGAAGTCTGTTGTTACGAAGGATTAGTTTGATAGAAAGGCAAACTTCTTGTATTTATAGACAAGGAAGTTTGGACACCAAGGAATTTCCAAAACCGAAAATATTCTCAAGATATTCACTAAAGCATAAATTTGGTTTCCATAATTCCTTGAAATGCTCTGTCCAAAAATGACAATCGAAATCTCTCAGAAAATCTAATTAGTAAATGCACATTACTGATTCTATAATTTCCCTACAAAGATAAATTAATAACCTTAATTAAAAGATTTTTAACTTACTTATGTTTCGATCATGGGATCCTCTTCCCTTAGCCGTTAAGGAATATCTTTAAACAATTATAGAAATAAACATTCGCAACACGTGTTCAAAGTTTGTCGACATCTTTACTTTGTAAGTTATCTTTCACACTTACAACCTTGAAACCGATTTTCCCCACTTCCAAACAAGTTTAGAATTGGTTCATCTGACTTTCAAGAACTATGTGATTGATCAAACCAACATTCAATCACAATCATGGGTTTACGGTTCTACCAAAACAAGTTTCGGTTCTACTTCCAAGTGAGTACTACGCATAGTCGCACTAGCTTCCCAAAGATTCGGTTGACTAGGTACTAGGATCGGTTCCCCACATATGTATGGTATCTAACTTATATGTGTTTCACATGTCCATGGGATCGGTTACCCTTTCTGCTATAAACCTTGATGCACCCTATACAAGGATCGGCTCATCTTGATGTACTGCACCCCTTACAAGGATCGGTTCCCTTTCCCTTACTAGGATCGATTCCCTCTTCCCAAGGCAGACATAATCCGATCATACCACAAGTGATTACTTAAGATTGGTTTTAATAATAAAAGTTATACCAATACAAAAGTCAGGACTTTTTGAATAGTTCTACTAAGAACACAACAAGTTGTGAGCGGTTATACTCTATCACACATATTGGTTGTTCATAAGATATGCAATGAATAAAAAAACCAATGACTCGTGGAAATTTTCTTTTTCGGTCCACAAACAAGTTTATAAACTTACTTCCTTAGAACACATGTAAACATTGTTCCCTAGGAAGAAATCCTCACCTCATACCCATACATAATCACAATAGCATTCAAATGATAATGGCGATGTCTTATCTACAAAGTTTAGTGGTTAAGAAATAAACCTCCTATTGTATTCCTTAATACTATGTCTATCTAGAGTTCATATATGATTCGCAGTTATGTTTTCAATATGCACGACTTGAAAGATATGTTAGGGAATGAAACAGTTCAAGTCAAATATCACTAACCTCAAGTGGAAGGATGATTGTTGTCGTTGTAGCTCCTTGCTTCTTCACATCTTCAAGACTTCGCAATACTTGTAATGTCTCATATCCTAATGCTTTCAAGCTAACCTATACGAAGTTTAACTCTAGTACATAATGAAGCGACTCTTAACATGAGTTTTGATTCACTAAAATATGACAACCAAACTTGACATACCAACGCTTGGTGGGTTCAACCGAGAAATGCTCTAACACCAATAAGTCTAGCGATTTCCCTTTCGATTCGCGAAACAAGTTTATGAATTTACTTCCTTTAAATTAATGTAAAACATTGTTTTCTAGGATAAAATCTTCACCTCATACCCATAGATAATCACAATAGCATTCAAACGATTATGTCGATGTCTTATATACGAAGTTCAAAAGATAAGCGTTATACTTCGTATTGTATTCCTTAATACTACGTCTAACTAGAGTGTAATGATTCATGGTTCACAGTTATGTTTTCAATATACACGACTTGAAAGATGCGTTAGGTAATGGAATAGTTCAAGTAAAATATTACTAACCTCTAGTGGAAGGATTATGTCGTCGTTGTAGCTCTTTACTTCACTTCTTCGAGTCTTTGCAATACTTGTAATATCTCGTATCCTAATACTTTCAAGCTAACCTATACGAAGTTGACTCTAGTACATAATCAAGCGACTCTTTAAATTAGTTTTAGTTCACTAAAATATGACAACCAAACTTGACATACCAACGCTTGGTGAGTTCAACCGGCTATGCTCTAACACTTTCTGAGGCTGAATCATCGGATGAAGATCTTGAAAAGTCAGTCTCTTTGATCGCAAGAAAGTTTAGATATCTTATAATGAAGAGAAGTAAATGGTTTTCCAGAGATAAACCCAGGCCATCAGTTAAACCTCACAATCGCGTTCCTCCTAAAAATAGGGATGTTAACGAGGCTGATGACGAGGATATGCCACAGTGCTTTAAGTGTAAAGGTTTTGGTCATTTTGCAAATGAGTGTCCAAACCACAGAAAATACACTGGGAACAAAGGTATTGCTATAACTCTTGATGAAATGTCTGATCACTATGATTCCAATGAAGAAAAAAAATCAAGTGTTGCACTTCTTTGTGAAGATAGTGATTTTGATAATTGTAGCAATACATACATCAATCTTGATATTCTTTCATAACAAGACTCAACCAATCTGGAAGAAAAAATTGACCTTTCTATTGGAAACTCTCTGTCTGATTTTTCAGTTTCCACTATGTGTCTAGCAGCTTGCACATCTTGGGCGTCTGAATCATGTTATGCGTTGACATGCTCTTACTGTTCACTCAAGGGCCATGAACTTTCAAAGTGTTTTAAGTACAAACACAATATGAGGTATGTCAATAAACTTCAACGAAGAGCGAATCGATTAGCAAATAAGCTCAAACTTGTTCAAAAAACCGCCGAGGCATGTAAGATTTTATCTTCTTCGAAGAAGTTAGTATCCAAAGATAAGACAAGGCCACCAGAAAAGAGAGTGTGGTCTAAACATTTTGATAGACAAGTTTCCATAAAATCCTTTCAAAAAGGTTATGGTGGACAGATTGTTGTTCACCGCAGCACAACTTGATTGTGTTGTTCTGGTGCATCTTGTCTCATGTGCCTCATCAAAAGAGACAAGATTATGCACACCTCAGGCTTTAGGAAAAGAAAATTTTTGTTTTAACTTATCTTCTTTTCTTAGCTTTGCTGTAGATTTCAAATTTGGAATTTGATAAGTGCATAATTCATATGATTTTAGTGTCCATTTCATACTTGTTTTAGCTATTATTCTTGCATGTTTTCGTATTATTACTATTGTTTTCTCTTATTTGTCTCTATTAGGTGAATCATCCAAAAATGAGCTACAAAGTGTTGAAAATAGGTATGAAGAGAAGTATTCCAAGCATTCAAGTGCCCAAGTCCAAGAGAAGTGGAAGAAGTGCGACGAAAAGGAGCAAAACGCTAAAAATCAAGAGAAGGGCCAAAGACGGATATTACCTCATTCAAATGAAGGATTTCTCATCATCATATTGAATAGAATTGAAATATAAAAAGAATGCAAAAAGAATGAGGTCATTTCGAGTTCGGATGAAGAATTTGTGGCCAAAACAAGCTTTTATCGAATACCGAAGACAGTAAAGTTCGCAGACGGGCTTCATACTTTAATTCCGAAAATATCTGCTGGAATTTGAAGTTCGTGGACTGGGTTCGCGAACTTAGAGAGTGGAAAACGTGTATTAACACCTGAGAAGGCCTAAGGGCACGTTTGGGGTCGTTATTTCGAGTCGGGTTTCTTAACCGAACTAAATACTTGGAGACCAAGCAATGTAAACCTATAAAAAGGTATTAGGTTATGTAAAATTATATCAATCGATCTCATATCAGAAGTTCTATATCAAAACCTAGGGTTTCCTCCTTTAGGGGGAAACCACCATTATTCATCTTATTTGTAATATGAGCAGCTAAATCCTTTATTGATTGAGGATGAATTCAATGTTCTAAGCGTGAAGCTTTATTAATAATACAAATATGTTGAGATTTTTATCATCTTCGTTTGTATTTACCATATCTAGGGTTTATTAGTGATTCTTAGATTGATTTGGAGTCCACACTAGATTGATCTGTTGATCGTTTTATTGCTAGTGGAAGTTAGGAGATAAGTAATCGTCGAATAACTCTCTACACAAGTAGAAATCACGAGACCTTACAGAGGGATTATGTGGAGGAATCGTGTGTGAAGACAACACCAGCAAGTAAACCTTGAGCTAAGAGTTTAACTACCGGGATTAACCTAATTCACAAAGATTAAAGCATTCGATTGGATTACACCTTGAGTGAGATATTACTTGGTGTTCGATTGAATAGAATCTGATATTGGAGAGCTTCTGTATCCGTGGTACAAGGAGTTTGGGGGATAACACTGAGCTAGCTGTTATTCTATGGTTGGTGATGAATGGTTCTTACGAATAATAGATAAGTATTCTAATCCTGTTAACGCTTGGTAACGGTGAAGGATTCCTTGATCATCTCTTTCTTTCTTTATTGTCTTTATATTTATCTCAGAACCAAAAAAAAAAAACCTTTGTCTTTTACTTTATCTTGCTGATCAAATAACCTATCAATTACACAACTCTATGTGGGAACGATCTCTTACTACCGCTATATTACCAGTTAATTAGTGGAAAATATATTTATTAATTCGTTGAGCCTACGCCAGCCTATAAAAATTCTGGCGTCGCTCCCGGGGAGCAGTTGCTAATTGATTTGTTATTTGTTATTTGTTTATCTTGTTTTTCTTTTTGTTTTATTTTCTATTTTACTCTTGTGAGTCGTCATGTTTCCTTACGGAAATAACATGTACGGATCACAAGATTACACATACAATAGTGGTAATCAATATGGTTTTTAATTTCATTCGTATGACAACTACCAACCATCCTATGGGTATAATCAAAACCAATATTTTGGCTATGATCAATATCCCAATGAACCTTATGGATATTCACATACATGTCAACAACCTTATGATGGGCATGTAAGTCAACAATCACAAGGATGGGAGGATAGTGATGCTTCTAACAAGTTTTCTAGTCTGATTGATATGATGCAATGACATATTGATAAAATAGACCGGCATATTCAAAATATGGATGAGCACAACCATGCTAGGGAAACTTCAAGGAGTCAAATTGCTCAACTCGATAAGAATAGTTATGAGGAAGAAGTTTGGCCTCAAAACCAAGACGATTCTGAAATTCCTATGGATGACGAAGATTTCGATGAAGATGAGCAACCTTTCGAAAATTCTTGTAACAATAATACAATTATTCCAACTCCGGATCATAATAACGATCATTAGCCTATTCAAAAGGAGGAGATTGGGTATGACATATCTATTGTTATAAATGGTGTAACGTAATCAAATGAAGAAATTAAGAGTTGCATCAATGAACTAGAATTTTTGGGGGAAGATTCTGATTCCGATAAAGAGGTTGACGAAGAAATTGAGATTGAGAATGAAACCAAATTGATTGAAGTCGTGGAAGACCCAATTGAGCTAGATAATAATAATTCAATAGAGGACCATGATATACTTAAGGTAAATAATTCACTGAATTTTATTAAGAAAGATGAGGATCACGTACAAGGTTTGTCTAATCCTTTGCATAATTCTATATCTATTGATCATTTCCATCCAATTGAAGTACCTTCTCAAAGGGTTGTCAACTCAATTTTTAAGAAAATACCTCACTTAGGGTTGGATTTGTATGCTTCTAAAGTTTTAATGGATTATTTTGCTTCTAATTATCCACCACTTGATGTGTTTGATTCGAGTATTGTGCAGGTTCACCAAGATGAGGAACCTTTTGAAGTTCCCGAATTCTATGTTCTCTATCCACTTCCGAGTATAGAAAGGACTAAGTGTGGGGGAAACTTCAATAAAGTGATAGCTTCAATATTTATGTTTTGTGCTAATGTTTTTGTGAAGCCGTTATTTGAATTGCAGATTATTATTTGGAAGGATTACCAAAATTTCAGATTATTGGTGTATGGACGATAACAATAACGTCGGGCTGACGACGTTAAACCAAGCGCTGCGAGGGAGGCAACCCGTCAGTTTTGTATCTCTATCCATTTTGTTTTTAATTTTCTTAATTTTTCATATCATATCTTGCGTTCCCATCTTATATTTTACAAAGTCCTATATATATAATGAAAGTTTTGACGAAACTATTCTCGTCAAAAAAATTCTGACTGCGCACTTGTCACGAAAATAGCTCTCGAGACTTCATACGGAGTCCGATTTGAGTAGTTGACCCCAAATTTTAAAGAGGACAGACTCAACTTTCCTTTACAAAAAACAATCTGAATTGGAGTCTGTTAAGTTGGAGCGATAGGCCTGGACATTTGAGTTTCGGTATTTTTACAGAACTTTTTCAGATTGCATGTCAGTCAGTCCGGAGGCCATAAAAGTCAGACCGTTTATCAAAATACTGTTCCCTTTTGCACCTCATAGAAAAGACATAGTCGAACAATTTTCGTTTAGGATGTTTTTCCTAGTTCCCTACCCATTGGTACAGTTTTCGAGTTTTTTAGAGTTGTTATGTCAGAAATCAGAATTTTCGGTTTTGAACATTGAGGACAATGTTGAGTTTAAGTGTGGGGGAGTAGTTAAGCATGTTTGGCTTGCATAAAATAAAATAAAATAAAATTACTCTTTGATTTCTTGCGTCCTTGAGACTTCATCTTTTGGAGTTAATTATGAGCTATTTAGGATGACACTCTAAACCTTTTAAGGTTGAAACAGTTCTTCAAGCTATAGATTATGTTCCATTTATTTCAACCCTTAAATATATATGATCATAATTGAATGCGAAACTAAGCTATGGTAGTCGCTTGAAAGATTTATCCTCGAAATTAATCATTACTGAATCACTTTCTTTTTATTTTTGCAGTTATATGTTTATCTAAAGTGATTTGGTGGGATCATGATACTACCGTGGATGTTATAGCAAGGTAATCATTGGTTGAGTACATAAAAGCCCCATAGACAATTGTCTTACACTCATAAAGAGTGAGACAAAAAAGAAAAGAAGAAATAGAGAAAAAAAAAAAGAAAAGAAAAGATAATATATATATTAAAGGATCCTCTTCTTTTATCGACATTAATAAATGATAGGTACAGAATTGCGGACTAATCATAGTCGATGAAAACAAAAACCATATCATCATTATATAGCAAGTCAAAAAGATTATTGATGAGGTTCTTGACACTTTGATAGCATTATGTGTGAAACGTTGTCCCTGTCTTCGTCGCCTAAGCAAGCGTGGAATGCAGGATCCAAGGCAACTATCATGTACTTGCTGAAAAGGAACATGCGCTTAGAGTATCTAATCACGTGGTCGAGTTAAATGGGTGCTTCTCTCAACTATTGTGTTATAAATAAAGAGCATTTGACGACATTCATACAAGTATTGTGGGTAACATCTTTCACTTAAGTCAACATTTGCACACTTCACTTTTCTATTTCCATTCTCTTATCTATCCATGTGATTTCAGTATGCGAGTGTTGTGACAAACGTTGAAACAAGTACAATGACTATCTTAGTAGAGTTTTGCAATCAGGTTGAATGACACACACAAGTAATTGCTTATTGTGATGATTGGAATGTATGTGGGATGTTTTTGGCTAAAGAACTTATGCAAGCTAATTATTTGGATTTTTGCTTTGTGCCTATCCTTAGTAATTCTTCCAAGGAGAGAAATTGGAGTAGGTTTTGTGGGTATACCTCTTGTAAGCCCTCACGAGACTATAACTCGTACACTAGGGATACCTAGATGTTTAAAGGCATGTTATTCATGCTAAGAGTAACCGCATCCTCACGACATGGAGTTGTTGTACTTAGGATTATTTTTATTTATTTTGCTCGAGGACTAGCAAAAGCTAAGTGTGGGGTAATTTTATAAGTGCATAATTCATATGATTTTAGTGTCCATTCCATACTTGTTTTAGCTATTATTCTTGCATGTTTTCGTATTATTACTCTTGTTTTCTCTTATTTGTCTCTATTAGGTGAATCATCCAAAAAGGAGCTACAAAGTGCTGAAAATAGCTATGAATAGAAGTATTCCAAGCATTCAAGTGCCCAATTCCAAGAGAAGTGGAAGAAGTGCGACGAAAATGAGCAAAACGCTCAAAATCAAGAGAAGGGACAAAGACGGATCTTAACTCATTCAAATGAATTATTTCTCATCATCATCTTTAAGAGAATTGAAAGATAAAAAGAATTCAAAAATAATGAGGTCATTCCGAGTTCGGATGAAGAAGTTGTGGCCAAAACAAGCTTTTATCGAATACCGAAGACAGTAAAGTTCGCGGACGGGTTTCATACCTTAATTCCAAAAATATCTGCTGTAATTTGAAGTTCGGGGACTGGTTTCGCAAACTTAGCAAGTGGAAAACGTGTATTAACACCTTAGAAGGCCTAAGGGCACGTTTGGGGTCGTTATTTCGAGTCGGGTTTCTTAACCGAACTAAATACTTGGAGACCAAGCAATGTAGACCTATAAATGGGTATTAGGTTATGTAAAATGATATCAACCGATCTCATATCACAAGTTCTACATCAAAACCTAGAGTTTGCCCCTTTAGGGGGAAACCACCATTATTCATCTTATTTGTAATATGAGTAGCTAAATCCTTTATTGATTAAGGATGAATTCAATGTTCTAAGCGTGAAGCTTTATTAATAATACAAATCTATTGAGAGTTTTTATCATCTTCGTTTGTCTTTACCATATCTAGGGTTTATGAGTGATTCTTAGATTGATTTGGAGTGCACACTAGATTGATTTATTGATCATTTTATTGCTAGTGGAAGTTAGGAGATAAGTAATCGTAGAATAACTTTCTTACACAAGCAGAAATCACGAGACTTTACAAAGGGATTCTGTGGAGGAATCGTGTGAGAAAATAACACCAGCAAGTAAACCTTGAGCTAAGATTTTAACTACTTGGATTAACCTAATTCACAAAGCTTAAAGCATTTGATTGGATTACACCTTGAGTGAGATACTACTTGGTGGTTCGGTTGAATAGAATCTGATATTGGAGATCTTCTGTATCCGTGGTATAAGGAGTTTGGGGGATAGCACTGAGCTAGTTGCTATTCTATGGTTAGTGATGCATGGTTCTTACGAACAATATATAAGTATTCTAATCCTGTTATCGCTTGGTAACGGCGAAGGATTCCTTAATCACCTCTTTTCTTTATTGTCTTTCTATTTATCTCGCAACCAAACCCCCTTTGTTATTTATTTTATCTTGTTGATCAAATAACCTATCAATCACACAGCTCTCTGTGGGAACGATCTCTTACTACCTCTATATTACCAGTTAATTAGTGGGAAATATATTTATTAATTTGTTGAGCCCATAATTCTTTCACATTTAATTGATATTGGAAGGGACTTCCCTGTTTGATCAACAAGAAGGATTATTCTCGAAAATTCTACCCTTGTTATGGTTGTGAGTTGTGCGTGTACAAACCTGTTTAAAAGTTGCATAACTCTACATTCTTTTTCCTTCTCTATAACTCTTTTTTATCTTAAGACTGCTTGTTGAGTTTAAATTGTGATTTCCTCTCACATAACCGTACGTGTATGGATACTCCAAGCATCATATCTTCTGATGGAAAAGATGTTAATATGATTGTTAAACCATCAATCATGAAGGAAAAAGAAGATCTCCTTTACCTCCAACTTTGAAAAGAAAAAAGAAGGAATGTGAGGAAGCCAAGAGTTGTTCCTTCAAATTTTCAGAAGTTTTCTGGTGTTCTTGAAGAGTTAAAGGAAACAAGGAAGGAGATTCAGCAAATAAAGGCTATTGTTATGAGAACTCTTGAAATTCGGAAGGCCCTGGTTCGACATCATTAGCCTAGAAGGTTTGTTGGAATTGACTCCTATCTTCACGAACCATATGTTCCCACAACTGTTGACGACAGGGAGTTCGGGGACGATAAAGAATTCTTCAGAGGTCTCAATGTCTAGGAAACTTCTTATGAGAATTTATTTCTTTAGAAGGATTACTAGGGTTTGGAATAGCCATTACTGTGAGTACACATAGTTATTTCCAACATTTTCATCTTCAATGTTTTTAGATTTATTTATTTAAATTCTAAGCTTTTGGAAGATGATTTTTGCAATTTTAATTTCTATGTTTTTTATATATTGCAATTTATTATGGGATATGTTGTTTACGTCCATGAACGTGTTCAAAAGTTATCTCTATTATATGTCGGTATGAAAGTATTGATAAAAGATAGAATGAATTTTTGACAAACAAAAAGTTAAGCCTTTTATGTTATTGTGCAAATATTGATGGAAGAAAGGATGCACTTTTGTTTACAAGGATTAAGTCTATTATATGTCATTGTGCAAATAGTGATGAAAAGTAGAATGAATTCTTGTTTATTCCGCAGTATTGGTCTATCTTCGATCCACATCTTTGTGTATATACTGTGTTGCTCCGTAAGTTTTCTTATGTCGAGCATGGCCAATTGAATTGGTCATTTTTTTTGTTGATTCAATTGAGATTTTTGGACACAAATTCATGTTTTCATGTGATTTGGTTATATCCAAAGAAATCATTCTTTTCTTGTAAAGTCAAGGTCGCCTTTGTTGTTCTTTCGGGAATGACATTTTATAGGGGAGAGTTCTTTTTGAACTTGTGATTTATTGCCATATCTTTGTGGGGAGTGCGGCTGTGGAATATTATAAGGGTTATCTTGTATCTTTATAAACTCCTTGATGAATGCATTTAGCTTCGGCTTTATTATTGCATCTAAATTTGTTGGTATGTTATTCTCTTTTGGTCATGAAGTATCTCTATGAAGATTTCATGAGGATATCACTAGTTTTCGTACCTTTCCCAATTTATATTGACAAAAAAGGGGGAGAATTAATGTGTAGTTTCATACTACAAATACATATGGTTTACGAATCATTATGTAAGGGGGAGTGGTTTTCATGTCGAGATGAAGTATTGACTAAGGGGGAGTGATACATATCACCATAGTATTGTTGTCAAAGTTGTGATACAATTGAACTTTGTTGTTGTGTAAAAATACTATGACATTGTATAACAATGATTGAGAGCACTTGTTTTCTCATTGTTATCGCTACAGATCTTCAACAACTATGATGTTGAGTTGAACACGTTTAGAATCATGGAGTACTTGGAAGTGACGAAGATTTCGAGTCTTGTTGAAGATGCCAAGGAGATCAAGCATTTGGATGAGAAGCTACAAAGTTTTTATTTATTTTGTAATCCATATGTATTGATAATTTTGTCACTAAAATTGACAAAGAAGGAGATTGCTAGAGCATTGCTCGGTTGAACTCGCATGTGTTGTTATCTCAAGCATTTTTGTCAATGTTAGTGATCAAAACTATAAGTCTTGATTTCTAGCCTATTTATAGATGTCTCGAACTAGGACATAGATTGTGTAGTTGAGCCTTAGACTTCACGGCGTTCATCATTACGAAGAACTACTAATGGGAGCTTGTGGAACTTCATCAACAAAAGGTATGTGGAGACTGAAACTCATCTACCACTTGGAAAGTCTAATTCTACTCTATCTCCTATATTGATACATAAGTCGTGTTACGATATAGTTTTCTATTAGACATATTTGAGAATTCGAGCTGAGTTTAACTTGCTTACATATTTCTCGGAATATGTGTTTGCAATCTTTCGCTTCGACCAAGTTCATCTTACATTCTTGACGAAAGTCAGAATATGATCATGTGAAAATTGCCGAGTAACATCTTACATGGTTTGTGTGATACAATCATTTGGTGTAAACTTGGAATGTTTCATTATGATAATTTCAATAACTTAAAAATCGTTTTGATGTTAATAGTATGTGAAAACGACTATTGTCATCCTCTAAGAAAGTTTCAATGATTGAAATAAAGAGTTTAGAATCAAGTAACCATGTTTGGATATAAACATAGTGTGTTATCACATTTGTATGTAAGTCCAAAACCGGGAGCCTGAAGTATGCGTACCCATACGCGTACTGGCGGTTGCTGATGTCTGGGCAAGTATGCGTACCCGTACACATACTGACGAAAGTCTCACGTCCGTGAATTTCTGCTGGAGTTTGGAAGTGTGAATTAGTATCTGCAACCGTACGCGTACTGGCGTAACCAAACTCGGCCCGACTACTTAAGTATGCATACCCGTTTGCGTACTTGATTGGGTTACTTTCTAAAATCGGTTGTGTACATGAACTTAAACATTTAGATAATAAGAAATGCAATCCTTGCAAACCGTGGATGTAATGTTCATGAATTGATTCGAGTGAATCAAACCTATTTTATTTCAATTGTGTTCTTGTATACTTCTATGAGAATATAGCAATTGAACGACTCTTTAACTAGTTTCATTTGTGTCATTTGAACTAGTTATGCTTAAGATGAATAAGTTGATATGAGAGTAATCATATGGTTAACTTCGGTTAACTATTGTTGAGCCAACATGGTGTACACGTTTGGGTACGGTTACATAAACCTAAATGAGGGTACATTTCATTTGTGTGTAACAAGCTAAGTTTGATCTAACGGTTGAAAGATATTATCTTAGGTTTTTCATCTAACGGTGAATATTGAATGCTTTGTTACCAAGGTAACTTGGATTACAAACCCTGATTTGAAAACTATATAAAGGAGAACTCTTTCAACTTGGAAACCTAATCCCCACACTTCCTGTGTGTTAATAGTTGCATCAACTAGAGTCGATTCTCCTTTAACCTTAGGTTTCTATCGAGATCCTGTAGGTTAACGACTTGAAAGACTTCATTGGGATTGTGAAGCCAGACCCAACTATTTTCTTTGTAGTTGTGTGTTCTGATCTTGCTCGATTCTATCGTTTGAGTACTATCTTCTCTAAGATTTTCTCTAGGTTAATTTCTCCGATAGGCAAGATAAAAATTAATCACAAACATCTTCGTCTCATAGTTTGTGATTCCACAATATCTAGTTTCGCCATCATACGATTTAGATTATTGTGAGGTGATTGATAATACTAAGTTGTTCTTCGGGAATATAAGTCTGGTTTATCAATTGGTTCCTGTTCACCTTGATTTATCAAAAGACGAAACAAAAACTCATAGGTATTTCTGTGGGAGACAGATTTATCTATTCCAATAGACTTTTCTGTGTGAGACATATTTGTTTATCAAGTCTTCAACTTTGGGTCGTAGCAACTCTTAGTTGTGGGTAAGATCGGCTAAGGGAATCAAGTGCGTAGTATCCTGCTGGGATCAGAGACGTAAGGAGCACAACTGTACCTTGAATAAGTGTGAAATTAATTAAGGTTCAACTACAATCCAGTTCAAAGTACATTGGTAGTAGGCTAGTGTCTGTAGCGGCTTAATACAGTGTCGTGTTCAATCTGGACTAGGTCTCAGGGTTTTTTTGCATTTGCGGTTTTCCTCGTTAACAAAATTCTGGTGTCTGTGTTATTACTTTTCCGCATTATATTTTGTTATATAATTGAAATATCACAGGTTGTGCGTGGAATCGATCAATTGGGAAATCCAACCTTTGGTTGTTGATTGAAATTGATTGATCCTTGAACATTGGTCTTTGGTACCGTTCAAGTTACTCCTCTTATATTTAATCGGGCTCGCAGATTTCTATTTGCTGATTGCGGATTGAATTAAGAGTTAGAGATATATAAACTGTTTGATATAATTTTCTCTAGATTGAGTCTGACTGTCTAGTTGATTCTCTAGAAAGTATATTGGAGTAAGTCCTCTCAGATTGTCAAACGAATTGTTGTGTGTGGTTGTTAGACCCCCGCATTTTCAGAGATATTCTAAGAATTATCAAATCTTGCAACAACAATAAGAGAAACTTCATTTCAATAACCGTAACAACCAAACAAATAAAATCCTGGAATCCCCAAATGCGAAAACACTTAGTATGTTATCTAAGAGGAATAGTGAAGACCAAGCTACTTTTGAAGTTTGCTTACGGGTGAAATATTTCCACTCTTTCCAAAAATCATACATTAAAATCAAAGTAGATGTTTCTTCATATTCCTCGTTCATGATTTCCTAACTTTCTTACTATGTTTTTAGTTTGATGTAATTATTGTTTAAGATTCTAAACTGAAAATAATATTAGATCTAAGGAAAATATAGAACGAGATCCCAAATAAGTGAAAAAAATTACCCCTGCATTGGTATCATGATAAGGAATGAATCGATCAACCTCGAATCATTAATATGAAATCAATTGATCTTGAATTGAGTCCAAAAACTTCTGTAGAACCCCAAACTGATGAAACTAAGCCTAAATCAAATGTCTACAATATGATTGAAAATTATAAAAACAATCTGATAAATCATGTGAAACAAAATAAATCGAAAAGAAGAAAAAAAAACAGATGAAACTAGTTGCATCATCTTCACCGGCAGTGACTAGAGAGCTTTTTCAATCTAAAAAATGAAGAAATAGGAATTGATTTAGGAGGAAGTAGTATCATATTTAGTTAGTGGGTATTTTTGTCACCGAAAAATTCATTTTAGACTGAATTATTATTTATAAAAAGACTAACTCGTCCCTGATTGAGTAAATTTGGATCTCTCGATAGTTGTACTAGGCTTGAGAGAGCAGTACCAGAGATTTCAAAGCCCTATATTTTTGGGACTAAACGTTAATTTCCAACAAAAGCCTATGGGCGGCACTTATCTGCCGTCCGGTTGTTTTTGCATCCCAAGCTGCAACTTCGTATTGGTCAACGGTACCCGACAAGTACCGGTTTAGTCTCCCGGTTGACAAGACTTGGTCCCCCTATAGCAGCCATCTTTGCTAACAGCTTGCGCTTGATATTTGCTAGCAGCTTGCAAGACGATGGTGCAGACCGCAGATGTTTACTGACGACTAATCTTCTTGTGTTTTGGTGCATCGAAAAACTGACATTTGGTGCGAAGGTCGATCTGAAGTTAATTTGGTATGAATCAGAAATGTGGTTTGGAAATTAGATATGAACTTTCAGAATTGTATCTCTGCTTGTCACCTGTTTGTTGAAATGCCTCCGAGTAAGTTTAGTTCAGAGATGTTATATCATAAAGATAGATTAACTCCATACAGTTAGTTGCATATTATTAATAGGGGAAACATAATTTGTTTCGTTTGATATTTTTGAGGCTGTAATCTGATGGTGTTTATTTACTTGCTTTGCAGTTATGCATGAGAAACCTGTTTTCTTCTTTGGTACAACTTTCAAAGGTTGGCAAGCGCAATTGCAGTCTAGTTTGTCTTGATAGAGAAACTGCGGGTTTTATCGATGGTTAGTTTTTGCAAGAGAGATTTGGTAAGGTGCAGAGCTATTGTGTCGCAGATTCAGTGTATGGAGGCTACTTTTGTCGGTTCGTCATGTGTGATTAAAAGAGGTAATTATGTATTCTCCGCGCAATTTCAATTTCTCTCTACTTTCCAAACATACATATGTATACGTTCGATCGGCACTGGACTGCTTGCAATGCCACAATAACACGCTGCAGGATCTTTACAGACAATTGTATTCCTTCTTTTTAGTTCGTTGATCATCAAATAATAATTTAAGGGACGGAGTGATATACTGCCAAACAATATGAACCATAAAGTCATATACTGCTCAGAAGCATTAAGAAACTACTGAACCAAAATTGATACCCATTTGAAGTCCAAATACAGTATGCTCGAATTAGCTGATTACACAGTTTAAGTTTCACTTGTCTTTGTATCTTTTTTTATCTGTGCTTGAGATTTCTTTGAATCTTGAAACAGGAAGACCTGCAGTACAATTTCAAGCTTATGGATTATGTTCTACTCCTGAACTGATGAGGAATGACAGTGATAAGGGCATCGGTATGTCTCTGGCAAAGAGCTTAGCTTCTGTGCTTGATGAATCTCCTAAACCTGTAGAGAGAAGACCTCTGACTAGAATGGAGCTCAAGAGATTAATTGAATCCCGCGTAAAGAAAAGGGTAAAGGAGCAATACGTAAATGGGAAATTTCATGATCTATTGGCAGAAGTAATTGCAACTCCCAAGATTCTTCGTGAAGCTTATGACTGTATAAGGCTAGATTCTAACATTGACTTGTCTGTGAAGGGTGATGATATCAATTTTGAATCCATTGCAAAAGAGCTCTTAGATGGAGGATTTGATGTCAAAGAAAATACCTTCTCCATTGCAACAAAGGGAGAATACAAGAAAGTCTTAAGCATTCCTAATCTGAAGTTGAAGGTTGTTCAGGAAGCCATTAGAATAGTTGTGGATGTTGTTTACAGGCCTCATTTTTCTAAAATTTCGCATGGGTGCAGAAGTGGAAGAGGATGCCATTCGGCTCTAAAGTATATCATGAAAGAGATATCTGATCTCAGGTGGGGGTTTACGTTACATGTGAAAAAGAAAGTTGATGATAGTATTTTCACTCAACTAATATCAATCATGGAAGACAGGATTGACGACCCTAGTTTGTATTCTATCCTTCAAAACATGTTTGATGCTGATGTTCTGAACTTGGAATTTGGGGGCTTCCCAAAAGGTCAAGGTCTTCCACAAGAGGGTGTGTTATCCCCTACTCTGATGAACATATATCTTGACCAATTTGATCAAGAAGTGTACAGGATACGCATGAGGTATGAAGCTCTTGGTAGAGTTGATACAAATAAAGACAAACAGAAGTCCACGTTACGCAACTGGTTCAGGAGGCAGTTGAAAGAGGAGAGCAGTAAAAACCTAGTTGATGAGAGTTCCAGTTTAAAGTTACATGCTTGCCGTTTCATGGATGAGGTTTTTGTTGCCATTTCAGGGTCAAACGTCAAAGATGCTGTTGAAATCAAATCTGATATGCAGAAGTATTTGCAGAGTTCTCTTCATCTAGACGTGGATGTAACAGAAGTTTTACCAATTGATGTCCATTGCGGAATCCATTTTCTGGGTACTGTTGTTAGAATAGGCGCGAAAGAGAGCCCTGCAGTGCGAGCAGTTCACAAGTTAAAGGATAAGGTTCAACTGTTTGCATCTCAGAAGCAAGAAATTTGGGATACCATGGCTACCCGGATTGGAAAAAGATCCATTGGTCATGGTTTGAAGAAGGTTAAAGAATCGGAAATTAAGCAATTAGCTGATGGCAATTCAATCCTGAGCCGGATTTCGCATTTTCGTAAAGCTGGGATGGAAACCGATCATTGGTTCATGGTCTTAACCAAAATTTGGATGCAAGACTTGAATGCCAGAGCCCAGCATTCTGAAGAGGAAGTCTTAGCTAAGTATATTGCTGAACCAGCCTTGCCACAAGAACTAAGAGAATCTTTCTACAATTTTCAAAGACAAGCTTAAGAGTACGTTTTGTCGGAGACTGCTACAACTCTTGCACTCTTACCTGATTCCGTATCAAATCAATCTACTACCATCACAGAGATTTTGGCACCAATTGATGTCATTAGGAGAAAGCTTTTACTGTATGGTCTGGTTAATGGTGGAGGATATCCACGCCCTATTTCTGCATTAATCTTGCAAGATAACATTGAAATCATACATTGGTTCTCAGGTCTAGTTCGTCGTTGGCTCAAGTGGTTTAACCATTGCACTAACTTTGTAGAAGTCAAGGCCATTATCATAAAGCAGGTAAGGATGTCTTGCATCAAAACACTTGCAGCTAAACATCGCATTCCTGAATGTGACATTGAAAAACAGTTCGAGTTAGAGCTGAGTGGAATTCCAGCGACCGAAGATTTTGAGCTTGAAATGGAGGATGAGAAATCACATTCTTTAGTTTTTGACGAGGATGAAGCCTTAAATTATGGAATCTCTCATTGTGGTTTGTGTTTGCTTTCTTTAACTAGATTGGTAAGCCCGTCAAGACCTTGTGAGTGCTTTATTATGGGGTGTCGGAACGCGGCACCAAGTGTGTACACTCTTAATATAATGGAAAGACAAAAGTTCCCAGGTTGGAAGACGGGGTTTTCAGTGTCAATCCACCCCAGTTTAAATAGAAGACGATTTGGCTTGTGCAACCAACATGTGAGGGATTTATATATAGGTCGAATATCACTTCAATCTATTGATTTTGGCTCATGGAAATGATGGCCTTATATTGAAAGCTATCACTGGTCAATGGTCATTATAAAGTCACCACTGTGTGTTTACATCATAGATACACCTTGTTGCGGGAAAAATCTGAAGATGGTGCAAGGGCCGGCTCCCATTTTTTGACCTCTTTACTACATATATCTGTGACATATTGTATGTAGCTTCATTTGTTTATTTGTAGTTCGCCTTATATGATCTCCTCTTTACTGGGTGATCTCAGGACGGTCGTTTTTTTTACCGCATGGAGATACAAAATCCGTAGTTCATTTTTATTTTTTTGATAGGAAAATATATTCTTTCACTAAAAATTGATTAGAGTCGAACAAAGTGAAAGCTTGGAATCTGATCCAACCAATTTCCAGAGTTTCTAGACTTTCTATAGAATTTTGTCGCAATATCAGTCAAGGCCGTGTTGTTTCTTTTTAAGAACTCAATTTCAACAAAACTAAGTTCTTTAAGAATCAACTGACAATCATCTAAGATTGATTTATCAAAATCAGTACAACCGGTTATTGTTTAAATTAAAATAGAACGATTTTTTTGGTAACCATGGTTTTTTTTGGGGACCATGATTCTATTTTTAATAAGACATTTAGATGTAAATTTAGGTCACCCCTTATCTAAATATTTATATTAATACCTAAACTAACCTCATGATTAATTTTGGGTAATGATTAGTGAAGTCATTAGTGAAATAATTAAGTTAAAGAAGTAGAATTATTGAGAGAGTAAAGTTAGAGAAGATGAAGAAGAAAAACATGAAAAAAATTTACCAACCACAACCGGAGGAAGAGCATTTGGGTTATCAGGTATGCTTCAAACTTAGATAATGTTGGTTTAATTACTCCAAACTTTCAAAATAATGAAATTTTTTATGTAGATTTGGGCCAGTTCGGTTACCATATGTCAAGAACATATAACTGAACAAACCTGAAAGTGTAGTTCGGTTACGTTTTCCAAACACGCAGGTTACCGAACTCGCTTGTTAATGGAGGTTTTGGTCGTACAGTGTAATGTTCGGCTTGCCCACAATGTAACCGAACTTTAGGGTCTAAAAGTTCGGTTTCTTTGCAAACAATAACTAGAACTTTACGTGAAAATAAAATTTTACCCACTGTACATAGTTCGGTTGGTTCGCAAACTTTTATTCAAAAGCGTATCTAACCGAACTCACCGATAAAAAAAAACCCAAAGTTACAGTGCTACATTCGGTTACCTAGTATAAAATGGTAGGTAACCGAATTTTGAACTTAACAATTTATTTGGGTACATCTTGTGTGTTCGATTACATATCAAATTGCTCTACCAACCGAACTTAAAGTTCGGTGATATCCTTATTTTGCGAAGGAACCAAACTTATGGACTTGTGTTGTTCTAATACAAGGAGTTCAGTTAAGAAAGAATTAATTCGTGATAACCGAACTTTTTGTGGCGAAACCGAACATTTTGCGACGTAACCGAACTAAAAGTTCGGTTGAGACTTGTTTTTTGCGACGTAACCGAACTTTTCTCTGAGGAAAAAAACCTCCATTAAACCTCTCCGCAACTTCCATTTTCAACTCATTTTGATGATTACTTCTCATTTATTCAACCAAAAACGAATGACAAGTAATGGGTTTGTGAGAATATCTTTGTTAATGTTTTAAATTAAGCTATATATATAGAGGTGGTGGTGGTTGGTGGTGGCGGTAATCGGAGGTGGTGGTGGTAATCGGTGGTTGTTGTTGTTGGTGGTGGTAATCGGCGGTGGTGGGAGGAGGTGGTGGTGGTAATCGGTGGTTGGTGGTGGTGATAATCGGAGGTGGTGGTGGTGGTAATCGGCGGTGGTGGGCAGTAGTGGTGGGAAGAGGTGGTGGTTATATATATATAGGTGGTTATTAGGTTGGTTTTAAATTAAATTAGGTTAAGGATAGGTTAGTCATTTCAACACTTTAGGACACCCCATATAACTAAAGGGAAAGTGGTCTAATAAAACCATGGTCCCCTCAAAAAAACCATGGTCCCTAAAAAATCATATTTAAAATACTCAACAACTAGTTTTGCATCACCCAGTTTTGTAATTTCCTTTCCTTAGACCAACTTGCTTCTTCCAATAAAGCAATGCACCCAGCCTCTTCTGGATTCCTTGGTATTCACCAGATGATCTTGCAGCCACAATAATTTCCTCCAATATCATAATCAGTCCAGTGCCTGAATGATTAAAATTACTATCTAGTGATGCATCACAGTAAATAATTACACAATCTTTTGAGAGATTACAAGTCGCATTACATATATTCTTGTCCTCTACTGGGTGACTAATCATGGTAGGAAGAGGAGATACAAGATACAAGAATGTTCAGTATCATTAACAAGCTTAAGGGCAAGTCCAGCTGTGACATTTGAATTTAAGTTTTTCCCATGAAAGATATGAAAGCATCTGTCTCCATATGTGCCAGGTAATAGTAAATATACCCTAATAGTGGTTTTAGCCTAAGTGAAGAACTTTGATATCAATCTGCCTCTAACAAATAAGCCTATTTGGTTTCCCGTTAGATCGAATAGGTCGGAAATCTGTTTGCAATCGTCAAAACAAATAGAATGAACAAGATCAGGATACACGAACTATCAAGGTAAACATAGTCGGACCTGGCTTCAGGAATCCCTAAGTGAAGTCTTTAAGTTGTAGAACTAATTATGTTTCTCAGAGAAACCCTAGGTTAATAGAGGACGATTCTAGCAAACAACTAGGACACAAAAGTGTCAGGGATTGAATTTCCCGGTTGTTTGAGGGTCTCTATTTATAGATTTCAAGACCGAGGGTTACTTTGAACTCAAGCTAAGATAACTTGAGATTCAAGCAAATACTTTCGCTGTTTAGATATTTCTTGAAATCACATAGAAGAATATACACTATGCTACGGGTACCGAAATCGTGTATAATGATATTTCTTAGCAAATATGCCTTTCGAACTTATAAGCAATATCGCGTTCATTTAAACACTTAATATTTGATTTATGATGCACAACACAAAAATGTTTTAGTGATCAATGACGTCTTAGAGGTGCTTATGAGAGTCGTAGCAATGCTAAGAATATTTGGGAAATAGTCCATAAGCATCTGCATCGTACTGGATAGGTATGCGAAACTGTATGCGTACCTATAACCAGTTTGTGAATTCAGGGACCGACAACACGCATACTAGGTATACACACTATTTTGTTGTTCACGAACTTAGGTCATTTACAGTTTGCATACTAGGTACGGTGATGTACCCATTCACGAATCCAGAACCTTTACCTATATTTCGGAACCTCAAATATCTATGGTATGCGTACTGGGTACGTCGATATGGAACTCTTTTTTGATGTTTTAAAACATTCCTAAATGCCATGGGTATGAAATATCATTACTTGGGAAATTTCCAAATGTACCATATGACACAAGCATAGTTCTTGAACAATAAATTGCTTCGAACTAAGATTTTTAAAGACCTATGAACATCCATTTCTTGAATCATATATCGAGATATTTAACAAGATAAGCTTGACTCGAAATTTCTTATTTACAATATTAAATCTATTAAAAGTCATATGACATAGTCTCATATAGATACAATGGTAATTCATGTGAGTAAATGAATGGTTCAGTCTTCACGTACCTCTTTTTGATGAAGTTATCCAAATGTCTTCGAGTTCAGTGATTGTTGATACTCAACTACCAACCTTTAAATCTAGTCCGGGACTTGACTTTGATAAACTAGAAATCAAGATATAGTTTTGTGCATCTAAATTTGACAACAAGCTTGAGATGACAAAACTTGCGAGTTCAACCGAGCAGTACTCTAATAATCTCCTCCTTTATCAATTTTAGTGACAAAACTATCAATATATATGGATTCAAAATAATTTTTCATCTCAAAATCCATAATGCTTGATTTCCTTAGTTCTTCATCATCGTCTTGAATTCTTCGTTCTTCAAGTTCTTCTATGGTTCCGCATGTATTCGTTTCATCACTGAAAAGAAGAGGGTACCAAGTAAACCACCAACTTTTTTGTTCAAAAACCTATAATGACAAAACTTAATAAATTGGAAGTAGACCAACTTAATGATCCTTGACAATATGTATATAGAGTTTATATTTATCTCTCTTCCCAAACAGAAAGTCTAGACAATTTATTCCATGGACTTGATTGTTAACAAGAGTACTTGGCCATCCGAAAAATCGATATCCAAAATCAATCTATTTGTATCCAAATAATTTAATCTGAATTCATCCAAGTATCAATCTTGTTATCCATCTTTCAACATACGAATTCTACAAGAACAAGTCTCGTAATCGATTGCAATTAATATGGACATATCTGCTAAGATTGAATACGCACTACTTTTACAAATCATATTATAAATATAAACAAAATAAAATGAAAATGCGGGGGTTTAACAACCACACCCATCAATTTGTTTGGAAATCTGAGAGGACTTACTCCAATATATTTTCTAGAGAATCAACTAGACAGTCAGACTCAATCTAGAGTAAAGTATATCAAAGAGTTTAATATCTCTAATGCTTAATTTAATCCGCAATCAGCAAATAGAAATCTGCGAACCCGATTGAATAAGAGGAAGTACTTGAACGGTACCAAAGACCGATATTCAAGTGTCAATCAATATAAATCAACAACCCAAGGTTGGATATTCTAATTGATTGATCTTAACGCAGAAACTGTGATATTTCAATTATATAACAAAATATAATGCGAAAAATAAATAACATAGACACCAGAATTTTGTTAACGAGGAAACCGCAAATGCAGAAAAACCCCGGGACCTAGTCCAGATTGAACACCACACTGTATTAAGCCGCTACATACACTAGCCTACTACCAATTAACTTCAGACTGGACTGTAGTTGAACCCTAATCAATCTCACACTGATTCAAGGTATAGTTGCGCTCCTTACGTCTATGATCCCAGCAGGATACTACGCATTTGATTCCCTTAGTTGATCTCACCCACAACCAAGAGTCTCACACATAAAAGTCTATAGGATTGAATAAATCTGTCTCCCACAGAAATACCCAAGAGTTTTTGTCCCGTCTTTTGATAAATCAAGGTGAGCAGGAACCAATTGATAAACCGGACTCATATTCCTGAAGAACAGCCTAGTATTATCAATCACCTCACAATAAGCTTAATCAACTAGCGAAGCAAGTTATTGTGGAATCACAAACGATGAGACGAAGGTGTTTGTGATTACTTTTCTATCTTTCCTATCGGAGATATAAAATACCTCCGATAATTTTTTCAATTGTACTCAACATGATAGAAACAGCAAGATCAGCTCATGCAACTATAAAGATAATAGTTGGGTCTGGCTTCACAATCCCAATGAAGTCTTCAAGTCGTTAACCTTTAGGGTCTCGAGAAGAAATCTAAGGTTAAAGGAGAATCGACTCTAGTTATGCAACTAGTAACACACATGAGGTGTGGGGATTAGGTTTACCAGTTGCTAGAGTTCTACTTTATATAGTTTTCAAATCAGGGTTTGCAATCCAAGTTACGTTGGTAACAAAGCATTCAATAATCACCGTTAGATGAAAAACCTGATTCAACCAAGCTAATATCTTTCAACCGTTAGATTGAACTTAGCTTGTTACACACAAATGAAATGTACCCTAATTTAGGTTTATGTAACCGTACCTAAACGTGTACACCATGTTGGTTCACAAATAGTTAACCGAGGTTAGCCATATGATTACTCTCATATCAACCTTATTCATCTCAACCATAACTAGTTCAAATGACTCAAATGAAACTAGTTAAAGAGTTGTTCAATTGTTATAGACAACACAATTGAAACCAAATCGGTTTGATTCACTTGAATCAATCATGAACCTTATAGCCACGGTTTGCAAAGATTGCATTCCTTATGATTTAAATATTTAAGTTCATGAACTGACCGATTTGACAAAGTAACCAGCTTAAGTATGCGTACTTAAGCAACCGGATTTGAGTTTGTTAAGTTTCCAAACTCAGCAGAATTTTCGGTTCGAAAACTTCCTGTTGATGGTGGTTTTTAGCTTAGAATCAAAATCGTAAAACTGCACATATGACATGATGTCACTATGACCATTAGTACATTTATTGAATCAATCAGCATGCCGACCATGCCACATCTGCCAATGGCATGTCGCGCCATCCACCTTGCCGCGCCTAGGCCATGCCATGTCGTCCTTCCCTTCACGGCTGCCAAAACGAAGGCGTGCGACAATCAACGACCACCCTTCCATCTTAGATGCAAATCTCATCCGTCCAAGGTCACCAACCAACACATCGTAACCTTTGGCCCAACGCCAAAACCCTAGTTTTAGTCACGCCCAAACCGCGCCAAGGCATGCCGGCCATGCCACATGTGCCAATGGCATGCCAGCCACCTTACCGCGCCATACCATGCCGGCCTTCCCTTCACGGCTGCCAAAACGAAGGCGTGCGACAATCAACGACCACCCTTCCATCTTAGATGCAAATCTCATCCGTCCAAGGTCACCAACCAACGCATGGTAACCTTTGGCCCAACGCAAAAACCTTAGTTTGGACGCGCCTAAACCACGCCAAAGCATGCCGACCATGCCACATGTGCCAATGGCATGCCGCGCCACCCACCTTGCCGCGCCTAAGCCATGCCATGCCGGCCTTCCCTTCACGGCTGCCAAAACGAAGGCATGCGACAATCAACGGCCACCCTTCCATCTTAGATGCAAATCTCAGCCGTCCAAGGTCACCAACCAACGCATGGTAACCTTTGTCCCAACGCCAAAACCCTAGTTTTGGTCACGCCCAAACCGCGCCAAGGCATGTTGGCCATGCCACATGTGCCAATGGCATGCCAGAAACCTTGTCGTGCCATACCATGCCGGCCTTCCCTATGCGGTTACCAAAACAAAGGCTTGCGACGATCAACGGCCAACCTTCCATCTTAGATGCAAATCTCAGTCGTCCAAGGTCACCAACCAACGCATAGTAACCTTTGGCCCAACGCCAAAATCCTTGTTTGGCCGCGCCTAAACCACGTCAAGGTATACCGACCATGCCACATGTGCCAATGGAATGCCGCGCCATCCACCTTGTCATGCCTAAGCCATGCCATGCCGACCTTTCATTCACGGCTGCCAAAACGAAGGCATACAACAATCAACGACCACCCTTCCATCTTAGATGCAAATCTCTGCCGTCCAAGGTCACCAACCAACACATGGTAACCTTTGGCCCAACACCAAAACCCTAGTTTTGGTCACGCCTAAACTGCGCCAAGGCACGCCGGATATGCTACGTGTGCCAATGGCATGCCATCCACCTTGCCGCGCCATACCATGCCGGCCTTCCCTATGCGGTTACCAAAACAAAGGCTTGCGACGATCAACAGCCATCCTTCCATCTAAGATGCAAATCTTAGCCGTACAAGGTCACCAACCAACGCATGGTAACCTTTGGCCCAAAATCCTAGTTTTGGTTATGCCCAAACCATGCCAAGGCATGCCGTCCATGCCACATATGCCAATGGCATGCCAGCCACCTTGCCACGCCATACCATGCCGACCTTCCCTATGCGGTTACCAAAACAAAGGCTGGTGACGATCAACGGCCATCCTTCCATCTAAGATTCAAATCTTAGCCGTCCAAGGTCGACAACCAACGCATAGTAACCTTTGGCCCAACGCTAAAACCTTTATTTTGGCCACGCCTAAACCGCGCCAAGGCATTCCAGCCATGCCATATGTGCCAATGGCATGCCAACCACCTTTCCGCGCCATACCATGCCAGCCTTCCCTATGCGGCTACCAAAACAAAGGCTTGCGAAGATCAACGACCACTTTTCCATCTAAGATGCAGATCTTAGCCGTCCAAGGTTACCAGCTAACGCATAGCAACCTTTGGCCCGACGCCAAGCCCTAGTTTGGTCGCGCCCAAACAAAGCCAAAACCCTAACTTTTGGTCGTGCATAAACTAGGCCATATTAAAGCCGTACCAGCCATGCTTTCATGCTCTGGATACCAAACGAAGGGTTGCAATAATCAACGGCTACCATTCCTTTCGAGATGCAAAATCTCGACCGTCGAAGGTCACCACCTAGCCGGCAAATCCCCCAAGCTCAACTTTCCGAACAACAACATGCTACATGTTTTCCACGAAAACACTCGAGACATGTTTTCCACGGTTTGGCGGTTTACAGCGTGCGGCGTACACTACACCCGTTATAAGACAGTGTCATAAGGATGAGGCGGTTAGTAAATACAGGGAGTAATGGTGAAACACTTTCTTTTATGGAACATCAATTCCAGGCGTTACCGGTTACCACCTCCTCCCATTTACTCATCCGTTTTCCATTTCTTACGAAACCAGAGTACGTTTCACTTCGACTTGTATAAATAGGTATTACGTATTTCCACCGAACAACAAGTTCAGGTCAGGAGGATACAACACTCAGAAAATATTTGCTAGCTTTCCATCTGTTAGCTTCCCACTTTCTGATACAAGTTGTGAAACAACTACTCTTCCAGAATCAACTATTCTGGTCTCAACACTCTCTTCGCTTCCCTCCCCAAAACCAACCCTTCTCCTTCACTTTGTGACCGAAGCAAGTCTGGAACGGCTATTTCTTGATTTAGGCCGGATTTGTACAGATTGATCTCTTGAATCTAAAGTACTCCCTTGCAGTACATTGTTTAGTGTTTAAACTCATTTCTCACCCACACACCCGAAATTACCAAAATCAGCAGAAATCGTTTTCACCCTCAAACAATTGGCGACCACAGTGGGAGGTTGATCTTTCGGTCACGATGTCAATTTTCAATCCTCGATCTCATACCTCGACCCAGACGTGAGGACAGTAAAATCAAATGATCCGTTCAGGAATCGACGACTCAGCTACTAGGCAGCTCGATTACCAGTCGTGACACGGCAAGGGACGACTGGGGACTTCCGAGGGTTTAGAAGCAGACGATCCTCCCAAGGATCGGCAACACGACAAGGAATGACTAGGGACTTTCCACAGTTACGGCGATGTTTCTACAAAACTCGGTCTTACATCCGGGAGATTCCTTTTTCACCAGAAGATCCAAAAACCGAGTAAGTCTTTCCTAGAAAAAATACGTGGTTTACTACTTCAGGTTTTCACGGAAATGATGAAACCAATAGCCATGTTATGTTTCGTCTCATGCTCTCTGTCTACAAGCAATGCTCACGATTCAGTGGCTTTCCTGGGATGTTTGCACCATTCGCAATTGTAACCAAAAAGCATCGTTATTCTAAAAACAGTTCGTTCCAAATAATAATCCAAAACCCTCAAGGTAACATTTTTCTGTCAAACCAAAAATCCAGGAAATCAAAACCGTAAACAAGGCGTTTCATTTGCCTTTCAAAAAAAAAAAACCTAAAATAAGAAGTTCAGAAGACAAAAATGCGTTTAAGGAAAGTTTTTCAACAATGGATTGCTCTTCTTGGCAAAAGCCTCTTTCGTGCTTTGGAGAGCCGCCCTCTTCAACTTCAGCTTCCTGGACAACTTTTCGACTTATGTTTCCTACTTCTTCACCATATCCGCAGAAGGACCTTCGACTGTTTCGACCAGCAACTTTTTAACCTCAGAGAAACCTTCAACGAACCAAGGAACATTGAACTCGAAGTTTACACACGTGTCACGATGGAACCTCCAGATCGATACTATATCCTCAGAAACAGTATTACCAGTCACATTGCACATGTCGTCAATCGAAGACAAAGCTTCCTCCACACGCTTAACCAATGCAGATCGACTAGTAAATTTATTGGTCGTGGCGATATGTCCTTAGATTTTCCATATCCTGGTGTATAGCGCCGCGTGTTTGGCTGGCACGCTAAATCCCCCGATCAACACATGATCTGGATGAGGAACCAGATATGGAGGGTTGGAAGTGGCGCCCACGACTGCATCAGCAACCGGCAAGGGATTCCTAACGACAATTGCACCTGCGGCCACTGGAGTACTCTCCATTGTCTGAGTCACAACGACGTTTTCATCTCGATCAACATCCATTTCAAGGTCGCCCGGTACGGCTGTCACAGTTGGAGACAAAGCTGTATCTCCGCCAGTCTCCGTCTCAGGGCCATCTTCAGAAACGGCTTCCCCCTATGATATCACGGATTAGATATTTTCCAAAGAGAAAGGAATAGAGGAAAGAAGAAAAAACATGCGGGAGACTCACTGATTCGCTTTCAGACCGGTTAGAGGAAGATTCAGCACTGCTGTCGGAAGAACTACTCTCGCCATCACTGGACTCTGAACTTTCATCCTTCTCGGGTTCCCCATCACCATGGATAGGCTCAGCACCGCCACCCTCCGTCTCGAGAAACGATGTTTTCTGACTACTTGCAAGTTTAGTAAAGGTGTTCACGCTGCTAAGACCCTGGGCAAGATACAAAGACAGATACTCAGAAAAGAAACAAGGATATACGCGATCCCACTAAAATCAAGAGAAAAAGCATACGTACTCGTATATTAGATGAACTGAAAGTCGGTAGGGATGTCGAATCGACTGGGAACCGTCTGCACGACTTTTAGACTTTCGCTCCTTCACTTGGGGACTATGTACATTCAGGCTAACGTATTTTCGCTTGGTCGAAGAAGGATCCCTCAGCAGTGGGTGCTCCGCTAAAACCGCAAGAGAAGTCTTACCGCGACGGTTTTCTACCACATCATTCACGAATCCATGGATAGCGAGAAACTCATCCTGCCAAAATATGTTATATTTGGAGGTTGTTGATGGATTTCGTTCCGCAAGCGGAAAATGGATATTTTTACCCGACACAAGAACGCTAGCATCGAGAACAGTTGGCAACGAGTCTTCTAGAACAACCGGCTGACGAACGAGTGGGAACCCTTGGTCAAAACCCATATGCCGAGCCGCCCTATCGATATTGTAATAAACTGCTTTGCAAGATCCTCGAAATAAAGACGGCACATGACCGGGCGTGTAGCTTCGCATGAACACCATCTCTCCAACACTCATATCCTCTTTATCAGAAGATAAAGACATGCTTGGAGCAGGAGCAAAGGTATTGATCTAATTTATGGACGCATGCACCGGATCCCATGGACAAAAATTGATTGTGTGCGAGTTGTCAAGGAATCCAACCAGGTTCGAACCAATCTTTGGGCGCCTATTCGACCAGTGCAGTATCCTAGAACCACCACAAGACTCGGGAAGTACGGCCAACGGTTTTTGAGCATACCTTTCGAAGTGCTCCCACAGCCATGCTTGGAGAAAGGCAGCATGAATATACGAATCCACTTTCATGTAGCCATTTGAAGCGCACATGTCCGCGACCAGATGATCCAAGTGTGTATACAGAAAACCAAGAAACAATCCGCCAATAGGGAGAACGACACCTTTTGTTAATTATATGGAAAACTTGATAAGTTCCTGTCTTATCTCCTTCTTACCAGAGCCGTCATCGAATATATTTCTGGATAACCAAAGAGCCAAGAACGCTGCGACATGAAGTGTACTATTTTTCTGATTTGGATCCAACTCATCAGGAAACCATTGAGACACCCACCATCCATAGTAGCACCTCATCTCTTTTTCTTTACGAACGAATCCTTTTGATTTCGCAACCAGAGCTGCGCGCATTTCTTCTTCATCTGCAGACAACTTGACATCGAGGTTTCCTATTACGGGAAGGTTCAGCAAGACGGCCATGCTCTCTAAAGAGATAGTCATTTCACCCCACCTGCATATGGACGTGTGAGTGTCCGGACACCATCTGGAAATAAAAGCAACCAAGCCTAGAATATTTTTCCTAATTTTAAGCACTGCGGAAGCCGCGACATCATCAATAATTTGCGCCTTGGTCAAACTGGCTTTTACACATTCCTGGCTCATCAGAAATCGCATCCATTTCTCAAAAGGACGCAACGGAATCGCGCAGATTTTAAATTCAATGGGAGAAGCTGAATACTCTTTCATCTGAAGACAAAACCTTATTATACCTCCAGGCCGAACTGACCGAGCCTCTCCTTCACTTTCGGGGCCAGTCAGAAGAGCCGACACATACTTGGGATGATTTTTCCTAATTGTGGAGGATGTTGTAAAGAACCCATCGTCTATGTTTGGCTTGGAATTGCCAACATCTTTCGGTACGGCAGAACTTTTCTCAAATGACATCCCAACGAAATTCTCTCACGCTACTTTCACCTTCGAAATAACTACAATAGAACAATACGAAGAGAAATTATTACGGAAAGTGCATGGAAATTATTTTATCAGACACAAGAGATCCATCCTGGACGCAAAACAATTTGTTGCAAAGTCATATTGCGCATGAGCAAAGAAATGGGGACTGACAGACCCTGCATCACCACCTCATGCCAAGGTCGTACCCTGCAGCAGGAAATTTGCGCCCGGACGAGGAGGCGCGCCCCACCATGGGAACAATACACACGCCCACACCAGGAAAAGGGAGGAAACCCTAGGAGCTAGGTTTTCACGGGAAGGGAATGACAGTTACTAGCTCATGCATGCCTACTTTGCACAGTAATTGAGGCGGCCAACATTACTAAGGTATTCACGCCTAAATGTTACTACAAGTTCATGCAAAGCATATTCACGGCTAGGATTCATACCAACACAAAAGAACAATATTTTTACAAGTTCATGAAAAGGTACGCCTATAGCTAGGGTTTGCACTAACACAAGAAAACAAGAAAAATAAGTTAAAGAGGAAGTGCTGGAAGACATACCTGGGATTCGCTCGTCCACTTTACTATTACCACACGTCCAAAATTAAAAATAATAATATAAAGGTGTGAAATAAAAGGAGAGGTCGGCCCCCTTTTATAGGCGTGGTACTTGGGAGTTTGAATAAAGAAAGGACTTCCTATTTGAGTCAAGTAAGGAAAAGAGGCAACCGGGCCCGCGAAGACAAATCACCATGCCAAGCCGTCCGCGCATGCTTTGCCTCACCAAACCGGGCCATTGCCTTGGCCCCACCATTCCAAGCCGTCTGCACCATGCCTTGGACCCACCACGCCAAGCCGTCCACATGCTTTGACTCACCAAACCGCACCTTGCCTGGGACCCACCATGCCAAGCCGTTCGCGCCATTGCCTTGGCCCCACCATGCCAAGCCGTCCGCGCCATTACCTTGTCCCCACCATGCCAAGCCGTATGCGCCATGACTTGCCGCGCCAACACCAACAACTCGCTAAGCCAGCGTCATGATGTTCCCTAACCCATACAAGGTGATACATGGCCAGACTAAGCTGACGATCTTCATCTCACCACTTCACGGTCTACACCAGAAATAGAATCTACGCAAGGCCGCCAAACATAAGGATCATGAACTCTCCTTACCTCTCGAAAAAGGTTAGTTGGACTTTCCTGACCATCATTTCACGACCTGTCATCTTGAATTTTTTCCTCTCCTGTCACCATCTTATGCTTACCTCGCAACAATGCTCCTGTTCCGAGCTAAGAAGGGGACTTAATGTTGATGGTGGTTTTTAACTTAGGGTCAAAATCGTAAAACTACACATCTGACATGACGTCACTATGACCATTAGCACATTTATTGAATCAATCAACATGCCTATGTAAGAATTACCGGGGTACCCTTTTTTTTTACATGGGTCATGTTCCATGGCAGAACCCTTAACACTGACTAACATCATCTACACCAAACCCTAATTCTCATGCTACCGCGCCAAGGCATGCCAACCATGCCAGCCGCACCACTGTGCCAATGGCATACCATGCCAGCCACGTAACCGCGCCAAGGCATGCCAACCATGCCAGCCACATCTCCGCGCCAAGGCATGCCAACCATGCTAGCCGCACCATTGCGCCAATGGCATGCCATGCCAGCTCCACCTTCGTGCCAAGGCATGCCAACCATGCCAGACGCACCACTGCGCCAATGGCATGCCATGCCAGCCGCACCTCCGCGCAAAGCATTCCAACCATGCCAGACGCACCACTGTTCCAATGGCATGCCATGCCAGCCGCACCTCCGCGCCAAGGCATGCCAGCCGCACCACATGTGTCAATGGCATTCCAACCACCTTGTTGCGCGATACCATGCCGGACTTCCCTATTCAGCTACCAAAACGAAGGCGTGCGATGATCGACGACCACCCTTACATCTTAGATACAAATCTTAGCCATCCAAGGTCACCAACTAACACATGGTAACCTTTGTCCCAACGCCAAAACCCTAGTTTGTCCGCGCCTAAACCACGCCAAGGCATGCCGACCATGCCACATGTGCCAATGGCATGCCGCGCCATCCACCTTGCCGCGCCTAAGCCATGCCATGCCGGCCTTCCCTTCACGGCTGCCAAAACGAAGGCGTGCGACAATCAACGGCGACCCTTTCATCTTAGATGCAAATCTCAGCCGTCCAAGGTCACCAACCAACACATGGTAACCTTTTTCCCAACGCCAAAACCCTAGTTTTGGTCACGCCCAAACCGCGCCAAGGCATGCCGGCCATGTAACATGTGCCAATGGCATGCCAGCCACCTTGTCGCGCCATACCATGTCTTCCTTCCCTTCACGGCTGACAAAACGAAGGCGTGCGACAATCAACGACCACCCTTCCATCTTGGATGCAAATCTCAGTCGTCCAAGGTCACCAACCAACGCATGGTAACCTTTGGCCCAATGCCAAAACCCTAGTTTGGCCGCGCCTAAACCACGCCAAGGCATGCCGACCATGCAAAATGTGCCAATGGCATGCCGCGCCATCCACCTTGTCGCGCCTAAGCCATGCCATGCCATCCTTCCCTTCACGGCTGCCAAAACGAAGGCATGCGATAATCAACGGCCACCCTTCTATCTTAGATGTAAATCTCATCCGTACAAGGTCACCAAACAACACATGGTAACCTTTGGCCCAACGCCAAAACCCTAGTTTCGGTCACGCACAAACCGCGCCAAGGCATGCCGGCCATGCCACATGTGCAAATGGCATGCCAGCCACCTTGCCGTGCCATACCATGCCGACCTTCCCTATGCGGTTACCAAAACAAAGGCTTGCGACGATCAACGACCACCCTTCCATCTTAGATGCAAATCTCATCCGTCCAAGGGCACCAACCAACGCATGGTAACCTTTGGCCCAACGCCAAAACCCTAGTTTGGCCGCGCCTAAATCACGCCAAGGCATGCCGACCATGCCACATGTGCCAATGGCATGCCGCGCCATCCACCTTGTCGCGCCTAAGCCATGCCATGCCGACCTTCCCTTCACGGCTGCCAAAACGAAATCATGCGATAATCAACGGCCACCCTTCCATATCAGAGAAAAATCTCATCCGTCCAACGTCACCAACCAACACATGGTAACCTTTGTCCCAATGCCAAAATCCTAGTTTTGGTCACGCCCAAACCACGCCAAGGCATGCCGGCCATGCCACATGTGCCAATGGCATGCCAGCCACCTTGCCGCGACATACCATGTCGGCCTTCCCTATGCGGTTACCAAAACAAAGGCTTGCGATGATCAACGACCATCCTTCCATCTAATATGCAAATATTAGCCGTCCAAGGTCGCCAACCAACGCATGGAAACCTTTGGCCCAAAACCCTAGTTTTGGTCACGCCCAAACCGCTCCAAGGCATGCCGGCCATGCCACATGTGCCAATGGCATGCCAGCCACGCCACATGTGCCAATGGCATGCCAGCCACCTTGTCGTGCGATACCATGACGGCCTTCCCTGTGCGGTTACCAAAACAAAGGCTGGCGATGATCAACGGCCATCCTTCCATCTAAGATGCAAATCTTAGCCATCCAAGGTCGCCAACAAAAGCATGGTAACCTTTGGCAAAACGCCAAAACCTTTGTTTTGGCCACGCCCAAACCACGCCAAGGCATGCCAGAATGCGACATGTGCCAATGGCATGCCAACCACCTTGCCGCGTCATACCATGTCAGCCTTCCCTATGCGTCTACCAAAACAAAGGCTTGCGAAGATCAACGGCCACTTTTCCATCTAAGTTGCAGATCTTAGCCGTCCAAGGTTACCAGCTATCGCATGGCAACCTTTGGCCCGACGCCAAGCCCTAGTTTCGTCGCGCCCAAACAAAGCCAAAACCCTATATTTTGGTCGCGTCGAAACTAGGCCATATTAAATCTGTACAGTCCATGCTTTCATGCCACTAGCTTCCAAACAAAGGTTTGCAATAATCAACGGCTACCCTTCCTCTTAAGATGCAAAATCTCGACCGTCGAAGGTCACCACCGAGCCGACAAGTCTCCCAATCTCAACTTGCCGAACAACAACATGCTACATGTTTTCCACGAAAACATTCGAGACTTTAACACATGTCACAAACTGGGGGATGCTCATTGGGTATCGGTTTGGCGGTTTACAGCGTGCGGCGTACACTACGCCTGTTATAAGACAGTGTCATAAGGATGAAGCGGTTAGTAAATACAGAGAGTAATGGTGAAACGCTTTCTTTTATGGAACATCAATTCCAGGCGTTACCTGTTACCACCTCCTCCCATTTACTCATCCGTTTTCCATTTCTTACGAGACCAGAGTACGTTTCACTTTGACTTGTATAAATAGGTCTTACCTATTTCCACCGAACAACAAGTTTAGGTCAGGAGGATACAACACTCAGAAAATATTTGCTAGCTTTCCATCTGTTAGCTTCCCACTTTATGATACAAGTCGTGAAACAACTACTCTTCCAGAATCAACTATTCTGGTCTCAACACTCTCTTCGCTTCCCTCCCCAAAACCAACCCTTCTCCTTCACTTTGTGACCGAAGCAAGTCTGGAATGAACATTTCTTAGTTTAGGCCAGATTTGTACAGATTGATCTCTCGAATCTAAAGTACTCCCTTGCAGTACATTGTTTAGGGTTCAAACTCGTTTCTCACCCACACACCCGAAATTACCAAAATCAGCAGAAATCATTTTCACCCTCAAACACTTCCGCCAGTTTGCGTACGGGTACGCATACTTAAGGTGACTAGTTTAGGAGTTTATAATTCCCAAACTCAGCACATATTTTCGGTTCAAAAAATTCCGCCAGTATGCGTACGAGTACACATACTTATCTTGTCTCCTTCACCAATTTGGTGTACACACATATGCATACACTTGGTTCCCGGTTTGTGGATTTATACGCTAATATGCGAACACACTATATATCCTTATATCCAAACATGGTTACATTATCAACTCTTTATTTCAATCATTGAAACATTCTTCTATAATGACAATATACTTTTTCACACACTATCAGCATCAAACCAATTTTCAAGTTATTGAAATAACCATTATCGAAACATTTCAAGCCTACATCAAATGATTATATCACACAAACCATGTAAGATGTTACTCGGCAATTTTCTCATGATATAAGATGAACTTGGTCGAAGCGAAAACTTACCAACACATATTTCGAGAAATATGTAAGCGAGATATACTCAGCTCGAAATCTCAAATGTGTATAGAGAAAACTATATCTTAACACGACTTATGTCTCAATATAGGAGATAGTAGAAATATACTTTCCAAGTGATAGATAAGTTTAAGTCTCCACATACCTTTTTTTGAAGTTCCACAAGTTCCCCTTAGTAGTTTTTCGTCTTCAAATGATGAACTCTGTGAAATCTATGCTCAACTACACTATATATGTCCTAGTCCGAGACATCTATAAATAGGCTAGAAATCAAGACTTATAGTTTTGATCACTAACATTGACAAACATGCTTGAGATATCAACGCATGCGAGTTTGACCGAGCAGTGCTCTAACATTCTCCCCCTTTGTCAATTATAGTGACAAAACTATCAATATATATGGATTACAAAATAGATAGAAATTGTAGCTTCTCATCCAAATGCTTGATCTCCTTTTCAACGCGACTCGAAATCTTTGTCACTTCCAAGTACTCCATGATCCTAAAGGTTGTAAGTTCATCATCGCAGTTGTTGAAGATCCGTAGCGATAACAATGAGAAAACAAAATGCTCTCAATCATTGTTATACAGTGTCATAATATTATTACACAGCATCAAAGTCCAATTGTATCACAACTTTGACAACAATACTATGGTGATATGTATCACTCCTCCTTAGTCAATACTTCATCTCAATATGAAAACCACTCCCCCTTACATAATGATCCGTAAACCATATATATTTGTAGTATCACACTACACATTAATTGTCCCCCTTTTTGTCAATATAAATTGGCAAAGGTAGTCCTCATGAAATTTTCACAGAGATACTTCATGACCAAAAGAGAAACCATATCAACTTATTTAGATGCCATCATAAAGCCGAAGCTAAATGCATTCATCAAGGAGTTTATAAAGACACAAGATAATCCCTAATATTCCACAGCCGCACTCCCCACAAAGATTTGGCAATTAAGCACAAGTTCAAAATGCACTCTCCCCCATAAAATGTCATTCCCGAAAGAAAAACCAAGGCGACCTTACTTTCACAAGAAAAGAAGGATTTCTTTGAACAAAACCAAATCACATGAAAACATGAATTTGAATCCAAAGTATTCAATTGAATTATCCACAAAAGAATTCATGATTAGTCCAATCGAAAAATACAATCAAATTAATCACAAGAAAACCCATGATTAATTCAACCGGAATTATATAACTAAATTAACCACAAGAAGTGATCAATTCGATTGGTCATGCTTGACATAAGAAAACTTACGGAGCAACAACTAAAATAATTAAAAGAGAATGACCAATTTAGTTGGTCATGCTCAAACATAAGTAACCTTACGGAGCAACACAGTATATGCACAAAGATGTGGATCGGAGATCGACCAATACTGCGGAATAAACAAGGATTCATTATATTTTCCATCACTATTTGCACAATGACATGAAATAGATTTAATCCTTGTAAACAAAAGTTTTATCCTTTCTTCCATCAAAATAATGACATAAAAGGATTTAACTTTTGTAATGTCAAAAGTTCATTCTATATTCTGTCAATACATTCATACCGACATAATAGAGATAACTTTTGAACAAGTATGGGACAGTCACAGGTTCACGTACGTAAACAACATATCCCATAACAGTTCGCAATATATAAAACCATAAAAATTGAAATTGCAAAAATCATCTTCCAAACACTTAGAATTTAAGAAAATAAATCTAAAAACATAGAAGATGAAATCGCTGGACATAGCTATGTGTACTCACAATAATGGCTATTCCAAACCCTAGTTATTCTTCAAAAAAAACATGAAATAAATTCTCTAAAAGAAGATTGACTAGACATAAATCAAAAACAACTCTAAAACAAAGAGCAATCACAAGCGATAATCAGAGTTCCGGTACAGAAGCTTCATTGGTTCCAAGACCTTCAAGCTTGTGACAGACAGAGTTGACAACATCTTCAGACACGACATTGTGGCGGTCCTTAAGTCGTGTCCTCATAAGAGCAATTTCAGAGTTGACATTAATCAACTCGGTTCTTAACGCATCAAGATCTTCGAGAGTGTTCGCTAGTAACTTCTTTGCATCATTAAACTGATAAATAAAGTTTCGAACAACTTCATTAGAAATCTCTTCATCATCCTAAAAATCTGAGAAGCTATCAGGAGATTGATAAGATGTGTCATCAACTTCCACTAGAGAATTTTCCTCATTCTCTTCGAGACAAAAACCCTTATCAAGAAATCCTCTTGGAAAATTACAAATTCCCGACGGAGAAGCAATTCCTGATGAAAATGCATCCTGATTATGCGTACTTCTTAAACAAGGTTTGGTATTTAAAATGTTTCACAGGAACCACGAGATTATGGTTTCTAAATTCGGTCCGTAACGCATAACAAGTGACCCGTACGAACACAAACTTGGCCCGTCATCCATAAACAACTCAAGAAGAGAAGGATTCAATTAAAAAAAAAATTAATCAAAGAATGTTTGCCTATGTGAGAAGTCTCATAGATCTTAGCTCAATAAATTTTGTATACTCATATGAGAGAAAATTTAGAGCATAAGAGTAGCAATATTTTGATACACAAAATTTCGAAAAGAAATTGAGAAATCAAAAGCATGATAAGAAAAACACAAATACTTATGAAAAAATGTTTGTGATCAATCCGGCTGAGAGCGATAAGAAAATAGCTAGAGAGTCAGAAAACACTTTCCCATCAAGTATACCTGATTATATCTCACTCAACCATGATTTGTTTTGAGTGAGATTTCAACCTTGTGATTAATTAGCACAAGTATGAGCCTTGAGCTCATTAAATGAACGTCGTTTCTGGTTAAACCTATTCTTCCTGATCTTTAGAGGAAAACCATTATGATGTGAAAAGTTATACAATTTACTATCATCAGAATATGACGCATAGTGTTGATTCTTACCTGAAGAATGTTGCCCAGAGGGAATAGACATCATGTTGATAATTTCTTTATATCCTTCAATTATCCTTTTTAAGTTGTCTTCCATACCTCCATTTTTGCTTCCTTCTTGTGGTACTTTTTTCACATCATGAACAACATAATCTCCCTTCTTCATCGAAGAATATCCATGAGTTCTTCTTCATCGATATGGCTTAGGAAGACTGTTATGTGTTTGAACAATTGAGGAACACATTGAACTAACTTTCCTGGTGGAGTACACAGGGTGATTACTAAAACCAATAGATTTAGACATACGAATGTCAGTTACACTTTTGAGAATTAAATCTAAGGTGTGTTGAAAACGAATAATAGAATTTCCATTCAACCTAGAATTCCACTTTTGTTTACACGACCCTTTTGAATCACAAAAGAGACATACTTTCTGATCACCTGAGTGATTCACCAGAACACTCTTAACACCATTGTCGGGAGAATTCTTCCTTCTGTATGATGTGGGCTTCCCTTGATTAGAAGAAGATACAGACACATTTCTTTTAACAAAAAGGATTTTCGGTTTTGCTTCTGAACTAGTAATTTTTTTCAGTTAAATCAGAAGCAGTTGGTATGGAGAACTCTTTTGAACACTCTTGAAATGAGAGTTTACTTAAGAGATGTTCAATTTTCAAAGCATACTTTTTGAGATTTTACTCTTGAAGAATCTTTAAACAAGAGTCACACTCACATATCATACCAACAAGGACATTGACTTTGTGTTGCAATCGATTGACATTATCATCCTGGATTCTAACGAGTTTTAGAATCACTTCACTCTCTTTGGCTTCATTCCTTTCAACTTCCGAGTTAGACGCGTCATTAAGGTTGTCAGGGAAATACTTATCAATGTACGTCTGTTTCATTGGAACACTAGGTCCATCTATATTCGAGATTGACAAATATTTCTCTTTAATAGACTTCATAGAAACAAAACTTTTATTTCTGGCGATGCGTTTATCAGAGACAATATCGTCCATCCTCAAATCGGTATAAACACAGACTTGTAAGGTCTTTAATGTGTTTGCCTGCTCTGATACCAATTGAAAATGCGGGGGTCTAACAACCATACCCAACAATTCGTTTGGAAATCTGAGAGAACTTAGTCCAATATACTTTCTAGAGAATCAACTAGACAGACAGACTCAATCTAGAGTAAACTATATAGAAGAGTTTAATATCTCTAACTCTTAATTCAATCTGCAATCAGCAAATAGAAACCTGCGAGCCCGATTGAATAAGAGGAAGTACTTGAACAGTGACAAAGACCAATGTTAAGTGTCAATCAATTAAAATCAACAACCCAAGGTTGGATATTCTAATTGATTAATCTTAACGCACAACCTGTGATATTTCAATTATATAACAAAATATAATGTGGAAAAGAAATAACACTGGTAGCTGGGCAAAGAGTACCTAAAACTACAACCTATGTTTTACCTACAAGTATACAGGGTCTTGATGAAGCTAGTGTGCAAGTAGGGGAAAGTCCACAGGGACAAGGAGGGTGATATGTTGTTTTCTAAGTGATTTCCTAAAGAATTCTAAATGGAAGTGATATGGGAGGGACTAGGATCTTGAATCCACCCTTTTCCTAAGCTAAGTCCTCCTAGTTCTAATAGAGTCTTGTTCCTTGTATATATATTAGTGAAGTTCTAGCCTCATTTAACTATCTAGATGGCAGTTGAGGTTCTATGCCTGCTGCTCATCAAAGGATGGTCTTAGGAGAATGGTTCAGTGTCTCTAAGATGATCCTAATCCTAGTTCTAGCTGCCTTCTCATAATGCAACTAACTATGGATTAACCTCTTAGATAGCTAAACAATCCTGAAGGATATTCTAATCGCAACTAAGGTGTTCCTACAAAGTACTAACTGTCTAATTAAAGTACAATTAGTCAAAGTTATGAACAACAATATGTTAAGCATGAGTTGCAACACATTCAACATAGAAATAACCTGACTGCAATGGATACAAGGCATACATTGTGAAAGTAAAATGCTGACATGTTTAGATTATATTTATCCACAACATTATATCACAACAAGAACACTGTCTAGAATATGAACAACTTAACATCTGAATTGGGGTTTCATCTAAACCCTAGACATGAAATCAGAACATAACAAACATTGTGCAAAACAATTGAAAATAACACAGTTGAGGAACTTCCTAGTTCAGTCCTCTTGGGTGAAGCTCTGGCTAGCCCAGGCATGCCCCAACACAACACACAAGCCTTCTATTTATACCCAATTTCAATTCCCCCAAAATACCTAATTTCTAAAATTAGGGTTTACAAATTAAATCAAAAATTCTTACCAACTACTTCTGATATCCACTCAATTAGCTTGACCCACGCTTCCTCTTCCTCTCCTGCTCACTCTTCTGGTACAATTGCCCTAGCTCGAGCTATTCCATCATTTTCTCTCCTAGGGTTTCAGGAACTGTGAAGAGGATAAAGTGATAGAATAGTAGGCTAGAATGATGGGGGATTAGGTGGTAGTGATGGGTTCGAGTGTTTGGGGATTTGACGGCTCGTGGAGGGGAGTGGTGGTGGTTGAGGCGATGGAGAGGGTGGAGTTGGCAGGATCAGAGCTCGACTGCTCGAAGGAGGAAGATGAGAATTTGGGTAAGGTGTGTTTGGCTGAAGGGTATAGGTGTCAGGTGTTGTAGTGTTGAGCGGAACATCAAAAGCTGATGCACATCGAAGCGAAAGCGTTGGATTATCAATTCTAGATTGATTCTAACGGCAAGATGGAAGCAGGTCTTGAGCGACCGTTGGATGCGTGACACAACGAAACTGACGGCTCAAGATGGAGTTAGGTGCTATAGTGTTTGACAGGAGCTTCAGATTTTGACGCACTATGATGAAGCGACCGTAGGATGCTGAGATGATCCAATCTGACGGCTGAAGATGGAGGCGGGTATGGATATTAGAAATGGGTTTGGGTAAGGGTTTTGGACCTTGGGTATGCCAAGCCCATATCTTCTTTAAGAACAATTCTTCCTTGTTAAGCCCATTTCTAGCCTTTTGGTCTTGTGCACAACATTCCTCGCGGCTTCCTTGCGTAATTCCTCCCGACTTTTCACTACTTTTCTGCTCTTTTCGCTCCGCAATTCATCCAAACTTTATTTACAACCTAAAAATGCAAAATTAATTAATAAAAATATTTATTCTTGAAAACAATGAAAATACAGAATATGGGATAAAATGTAGAATTAATGCACAAAAGATGAGTTAAATGCCAAGAAAAATATATAGAAATATGCACTTTTTAGCACTCATCAAATACCCCCAAACCTGAATTTTGCTTGTCCTCAAGTAAAACAAAACTAAGGAAATCTTACCTATACCACTGTCGCTGGTCTCTCGAATGTATTTAGTGTATGCACTAAGCCTTTTAAACCACTAAGTGTCCCTAGTGGACGAGTTGAAGTCTCGTGAAGGTTTGCTTAGAACGTACCTACAAATTTCTAGGACAAAATATAAGCTCAGATTCCATGAAATGTGACATGTGCAAGACAGTAGAAGCTCACAGCAAAATGGAGATGTCAATCTAGCTATCAAAGGCACAATCCTAGCACTGATAACAACTAAAGACACGTGATAAGAGTGTAAAGTGTATCTAAACATGTTTCTGGAATGACCTGAAGTTATGACTACTAATTACCAAGAGATAGTTTTTAGGCTAAGAACTGAATTCTAAGCCAAGCTAGCTGTCCGGCTTTACGAGAATTGTGAATGTTCACCCAATGAGTTGGTGATATTTCAGTTTACCCGCGTTATACATCGATGGCTGCACCCTCCTTGCTTATTACAAGACTATTTACAACAAAAAGATGACTCTTTACATGACTCTTATTTACATTGATTACTCTCTTTTATTTTTGGAACAAGAGAGAACTATTGTCTTTAACATGACAAAACATGGAATAAATAAATACTTGATTTTTTATTTTTATTTTGAAGAAATAACTTTGATCTTTACAACATAGTGACACTTTTGATACATGAACAAAAAGAAAAACATAATTACATGACTCTTAGCAAGAGGTGGCCCTTATCGAATGCATCCGGTCAAATTCTATGGTTGCTTTTCTTAACGTATCCTCCAACTTCTATCACAGTCAACCAAAGAACAAGCTAGTCAAGTCTCATTCAGTATTCTAAAGTGACTGGCAATCTAACTTCCTATCAAACACCTTGAAGATCGAGGATATACATGTATTGGTAGATTGTGCGTGTGCAAGTTTCTTATCACATGTGAATTGTGCTAGAATCAGGGTGCCTAAATATCTAGACTAAGAATCCTTATGTTTACATACATGCACAAGAGTCAACATTTCAAGGTAAATGAGCTCCATTTTTATGATTTTTTTTTTTTTTCAAAAAGAAAGAGTTCTGTTTTCAATTATTGCATGCTATCGTGGTATCTACTCTTTACCCCCAAACCTAAACTAAACATTGTCCTCAATGTTTCAAAAGATGAACAAAATTGTAATACAACATACGAAGAGGATCATGCTGAGTAGAGAAAAAGGAAAGAGATTACCCAATTTGACGTCGAAATCAAGATTAGAACTCCGTTATTCAAGGTTAGAATCCAACATTTTTTAGCCGAGATCATATTGGATTAGCACAATATATACAAAAGAAACAAAAGATTTATCTAGAATATTATCTACTGGATTATATACAAGAAAATTCACCATACACTAACAATCTAAAGAGTTGAGGATCAACCCAAAAGACGGAGTGTAGAATTTCAACAGGTTCACACAATAATAATAGGAAAGAAATGCAAGTGAGGCTGTGAAACAAAATGAGCTACCCCCAAACCTGGATTTTTCAACAGATATAATTTTGTGTACAAAATCTCGCAGTTTTGGGGGTTCATCATGCCCAAGGTCTAGCTCGAAATGAACTTTGCTAGGGACGGGCAAACATGCTAATTCCAACTGTAGCTCCTCAAAGATATTATACTTAGATGCAAAATAGTCCAAAAGGACTTGGGAAGCACACAGTTCCAAACCTAGGTTGGACATTCTCAGAAAAATTGGTTTGACAATATCGGTACAAACCAAATCTAGGTTGGGTGGAAGGACATCAAATTGTGACTTATTTAGGACGATAGGCACATCATTATCAATCACATCAACATCTCCTAAGTCTTCTACAAGTGTCACAACATGCTCACCATGCTCACACAAATCAGAATCATCAACATCGTCAGAAGAATTATTCTCATGTATCGGCAAATCAGTGGAAACATCACAACGTGACCCAGGTAGAGAATCAGACACAACAATTATATTTTCATGCATATTAGTGTCAACAGAAGATTCTATATTACCTAAGTCATCTTCATAGGACAGATGCACATGCTCAAAATCAGTATCAACATCACATGTATATGGAATACTAGAAGAAACATGATTCATGAAGGTCGAGGCAGAGAAGCCTAATGTATTTGAACCCAAAGGTTCCATAAAATTTTCAGTATAGACATGTTCTTCTAACATAACATCATAATCATCATCATCATCATGATAGGGATTTTGCAATCTAGGATAATTTTCAATCCTAAGGTTGGAGCTATCACAAGAATAAGACTCTAACTCATGGGGGTGACTCATACCATGTGGTGTTGTCCCTGTTTCCCTAACAGATTCCCATTGATGGGTTTTCTCTGCAATCTCAGCTAAAAATTTCCATGCATCATCCACAGATTTATCAAGAAATTTACCATTACACATAAACTCAACCATGGTTCGAGATTTAAAGTCTAGTCCCTCATAGAGGATGACAACAAGTCTCCACTTCTCAAATCCATGGTGCGGACATTCGCTCAACAAATCATTAAAACGTTCAAAATAGTGAAAAACAGTTTCCTCATCCAATTGGACAAAACAATTGATACTTTGACGAATAGCGATGGTCCTATGATGTGGAAAGAATTTTTTGAAAAATAGATCTGTGAGTTGGTCCCAAGTGTTGATTGATTGTGGTCTCAAACCGTAAAACCATGTTTTGTCCCTTTCCTTTAGAGAAAATGTAAACAAACGCAATTTCAGAGAGTCTTCGGACATATGATCAGGTTGCATAGTCCGACAAATTTGTTCAAACTCTCTTACATGAGTATAGGGGTTCTTAGAATCGAACCCTCGAGATATATGAAGTATTTGTATCATGCTTGCATTTATTTTAAAATGGTTATTGGTTTGAGGTAAGACAATACATGATAATGGAATTTTTATTGTGGGATACATGTATTCATGGAGAGCACGAGGTTGGCCCATATTGAAAAGACACAAAGCCCACTATTTGGTTTTTTATGGGAAAATTTTGGTTTTGATGGGAATGAAAAACGTTTGGTTTTTATGGGTTTTGAAAACTCCTTTTGGTTTTAATGGGATGAGGCCCAGCTAACTGGTTCAAATTTTCTGTGGGACAAGCCCAGCGAACGGCCTAGAGATTTGAGTACACGGCCCAACTAGCGAGTTCAGCGAACCAAGCCCAGGAATGCACGAGGACCAGCTGGGTATTTGATTTTTGGGCTCCCAGTTAGCCAAAATACGAGGCCCACTTGGGCTTAAAAACGTTTTTCAAATTTTTGTTGGGTCATGCCCACAATTCAGTTCAAATTACAAACCCAATAGAAAATGGAAGCCACAATTTGGGTTCTCTTAATGGGTTTAGGCTTACTCTTTAAGCACAACCCAGCTGCTCTGATTTTGGTTGCACAGCCCAGTTGGTCTTGGTTCTCAGCAACAAGCTCAGATCAGCAACTCAACAACAGCAGAAGGAAAACAGCAGCAGCACCAGAGGCTGGCTGTAGCAATGGCCCAAGCACCAGCAGCAGCAGGAAGAAGTAGCAGCAGCAGCAGGGAGAAGAAGAAAGTAGCAGCACAGCTGCAGCAACAACAGCAAGAGCACCAGAGGCTCAGCACCAATTAGTAGCAGCACCAGCAGCAGCACAGGTTCAGCAGTACCTGTCACTCAACCAAGTTCTTAGTTCCAGAAGTTTCAATAACTTGAGAGCAAGATATCCAACTGCTATAAGATAAACATGGCCAGAGATGCTTGCACTACACAGCAGGTTACAGAGCTACTAAGATGCAAGAAAACAGATGATGCAGGATGAATATGCAAATGCAAGATGAAAATGCTCCTAAGTTATGCAAATTATGCAATGATATGCAAGTATGACATGACAGTATGCAATGCAGCTAAGTTACACTACACAGCAGCTAAGTTAGACAAAAAAAACAGCAAAGTAAGATAAAAAGAACAACAACCACACAACGCCAAGTCCCCGGCAGCGGCGCCAAAAACTTGGTAGCTGGGCAAAGAGTACCTAAAACTACAACCTATGTTTTACCTACAAGTATACAGGGTCTTGATGAAGCTAGTGTGCAAGTAGGGGATAGTCCACAGGGACAATGAGGGTGATATGTTGTTTTCTAAGTGATTTCCTAAAGAATTCTAAATGGAAGTGATATGGGAGGGACTAGGATCTTGAATCCACCCTTTTCCTAAGCTAAGTCCTCCTAGTTCTAATAGAGTCTTGTTCCTTGTATAGATATTAGTGAAGTTCTAGCCTCATCTAACTATCTAGATGGCATTTGAGGTTTTATGCCTGCTGCTCATCAAAGGATGGTCTTAGGAGAATGGTTCAGTGTCTCTCTAAGATGATCCTAATCCTAGTTCTAGCTTCCTTCTCACAATGCAACTAACTATGGATTAACCTCTTAGATAGCTAAACAATCCTGAAGGATATTCTAATCGCAACTAAGGTGTTCCTACAAAGTACTAACTGTCTGATTAAAGTACAATTAGTCAAAGTTATGAACAACAATATGTTAAGCATGAGTTGCAACACATTCAACATAGAAATAACCTGACTACAATGGATACAAGGCATACATTGTGAAAGTAAAATGCTGACATGTTTAGATTATATTTATCCACAACATTATATCACAACAAGAACACTGTCTAGAATATGAACAACTTAACATCTGAATTGGGGTTTCATCTAAACCCTAGACATGAAATCAGAACATAACAAACATTGTGCAAAACAATTGAAAATAACACAGTTGAGGAACTGGCTAGTCCAGTCCTCTTGGGTGAAGCTCTGGCTAGCCCAGGCATGCCCCAACACAACACACAAGCCTTCTATTTATACCCAATTTCAATTCCCCCAAAATACCTAATTTCTAAAATTAGGGTTTACAAATTAAATCAAAAATTCTTACCAACTACTTCTGATATCCACTCAATTAGCTTGACCCACGCTTCCTCTTCCTCTCCTGCTCACTCTTCTGGTACAATTGCCCTAGCTCGAGTTATTCCATCATTTTCTCTCCTAGGGTTTCAGGAACTGTGAAGAGGATAAAGTGATAGAATAGTAGGCTAGAATGATGGGGGATTAGGTGGTAGTGATGGGTTCGAGTGTTTGGGGATTGACGGCTCGTGTAGGGGAGTGGTGGTGGTTGAGGCGACGGAGAGGGTGGAGTTGGCAGGAGCAGAGCTCGACTGCTCGAAGGAGGAAGATGAGAATTTGGGTAAGGTGCGTTTGGCTGAAGGGTATAGGTGTCAGGTGTTGTAGTGTTGAGCGGAACATCAAAATCTGATGCACATCGAAGCGAAAGCGTTGGATTATCAATTCTAGATTGATTCTAACGGCAAGATGGAAGCAAGTCTTGAGCGACCGTTGGATGCGTGACACAACGAAACTGACGGCTCAAGATGGAGTTAGGTGCTATAGTGTTTGACAGGAGCTTCAGATTTTGATGCACTATGATGAAGCGACCGTAGGATGCTGAGATGATCCAATCTGACGGCTGAAGATGGAGGCGGGTATGGATATTAGAAATGGGTTTGGGTAAGGGTTTTGGACCTTGGGTATGCCAAGCCCATATATTCTTTAAGAACAATTCTTCCTTGTTAAGCCCATTTCTAGCCTTTTGGTCTTGTGCACAACATTCCTCACGGCTTCCTTGCGTAAGTCCTCCCGACTTTTCACTACTTTTCTGCTCTTTTCGCTCCGCAATTCATCCAAAATTTGTTACAAGCTAAAAATGCAAAATTAATTAATAAAAATATTTATTCTTGAAAACAATGAAAATACAGAATATGGGATAAAATGTAGAAGTAATGCACAAAAGATGAGTTAAATTCCAAGAAAAATATATAGAAATATGCACTTTTTAGCACTCATCAAACACATACACCAGAATTTTGTTAACGAGGAAACCGCAAATGCAGAAAAACCCCGGTACCTAGTTCAGATTGAACATCATACTGTATTAAGCCGCTACAGATACTAACCTACTACCAATTAACTTCGGACTGGACTGTAGTTGAAACCTAATTAATATCACACTGATTCAAGGTACAGTTGCGCTTATTACGTCTCTGATCCCATCAGGATACTACGCTCTTGATTCCCTTAGTTGATCTCACCCATAACCAAGAGTTGCTACGACCCAAAGTCGAAGACTTGATAGATAAATATGTCTCACACAGAAAATTCTATAGGATTGAATAAATCTGTCTCCCACATAAATACCTAAGAGTTTTTGTTCCGTCATTTATAAATCAAGGTGAACAGGAACCAATTGATAAACCGGACTTATATTCCCGAAGAACAGCCTAGTATTATCAACCACCTCACAATAAACTTAATCGACTAGCGAAACAAGTTATTGTGGAATCACAAACGATGAGACGAAGGTGTTTGTGATTACTTTTCTATCTTTCCTATCGGAGATATAAAATATCTCCGATAATTTTTTCAATTGTACTCAACATGATAGAAACAGCAAGATCAGCTCATGCAACTATAAAGATAATAGTTGGGTCTGGCTTCACAATCCCAATGAAGTCTTCAAGTCGTTAACCTTTAGGGTCTCGAGAAGAAATCTAAGGTTAAAGGAGAATCGACTCTAGTTATGCAACTAGTAACACACAGGAGGTGTGGGGATTAGGTTTACCAGTTGCTAGAGTTCTACTTTATATAGTTTTCAAATCAGGGTTTGCAATCCAAGTTACGTTGGTAACAAAGCATTCAATAATCACCGTTAGATGAAAAACCTGATTCAACCAAGCTAATATCTTTCAACCGTTAGATTGAACTTAGCTTGTTACACACAAATGGAATGTACCCTAATTTAGGTTTATGTAACCGTACCTAAACGTGTACACCATGTTGGTTCACAAATAGTTAACCGAGGTTAGCCATATGATTACTCTCATATCAACCTTATTCATCTCAACCATAACTAGTTCAAATGACTCAAATGAAACTAGTTAAAGAGTTGTTCAATTGTTATAGACAACACAATTGAAACCAAATCGGTTTGATTCAGTTGAATCAATCATGAACCTTATATCCACGGTTTGCAGAGATTGCATTCCTTATGATTTAAATTTTTAAGTTCATGAACTGACTGATTTGACAAAGTAACCAGCTTAAGTATGCGTACTTAAGAAACCGGATTTGAGTTTGTTAAGTTTCCAAACTCAGCAGAAATATTCGGTTCGAAAACTTCCGCCAGTATGCGTACGGGTGCACATACTTATCTTGTCTCCTTCACCAATTTGGTATACACACATATGCATACACTTGGTTCCCGGTTTGTGGATTTATACACTAATGTGTGAACACACTATATATGCTTATATCCAAACATGGTTACATTCTCAACTCTTTATATCAATCATTTAAACATTCTTCTATAATGACAATAGCCGTTTTCACACATTATCAGCATCAAAGCAATTTTCAAGATATTGAAATAATCATTATCGAAACATTCCAAGCCTACATCAAATGATTGTATCACACAAACCATGTAAGATGTTACTCGGCAATTTTCTCATGATATAAGATGAACTTGGTCGAAGCGAAAGCTTACCAACACATATTTAGATAAATATGTAAGCGAGATATACTCAGCTCGAAATCTCAAATGTGTATAGAGAAAACAATATCTTAACACGACTTATGTCTCAATATAGGAGATAGTCGAAATATACTTTCCAAGTGATAGATGAGTTCAAGTCTCCACATACCTTTTGTGTAAGAAGTTCCACAAGCTCCCCTTATTAGTTCTTCGTCTTCAATGATGAACTCTATGAAATCTATGCTCAACTACATTATCTATGTCCTAGTACGAGACATCTATAAATAGGCTAGAAATCAAGACTTATAGTTTTGATCACTAACATTGACAAACATGCTTGAGATAACAACGCATGCAAGTTCGACCGAGCAGTGCTCTAACATAAAGTGGAAAAGCAAAACCACGAGACACCAGAAGTTTTGTTAATGAGGAAACCGCAATAACAGAAAAACCTCGGGACCTTGTGCATATTTAAACACCAAACTGTATTAAGCAGCTACAGACACTACCCTACTATCATACTTCAGACTGGAATGTAGTTGATATCGAATCCACCCTTCGAGAGATTCAATTACAGTCGCGCTCCTTACATCTCTTGAACCTCGCAAGGCTCTATGCAATTGATTCCTTTAGCTGACATCCATTACATCTTGAGAGTTTCTTCAACCTAAATGAAGACTTTTGATACCAATCCGCCTATAATAGATAAGCCCGTTTGATTTCCCTTTAGATCAAAGGTCAAAGCTTGGAAATATGTTTGCAATAGACAAAGCTAGAAAACCTCACAATTCGGAACACTTATACTCAGTTAGTTGAGAAGCCTGGATCTTTAACCACCTCTCAAGAAAAATCTTGAACTAATCAGTTAAGATAATTTTTCAAATACGTATCTTGAGGAATCACAATGTCTGAAACGAAGAGAACTTTGTGATTTCTACATATATTGCCTGAAAGAGACTACGAAAACCTCGATAACAGAAAAAGCAAAATCGGGATTCACGGACTATCAAAATAAAGATAGTCAGATATAGATTTACGAATCCCCAAGTGAAATCTTTAAGTTGTAGACCTAATTATGTTTCTCAGAGGAAACCTAGGTCAATATAGGACGACTCTACCTATGTTAGAGCATAGCTCGGTTGAACCCACCAAGCGTTGGTATGTCAAGTTTGGTTGTCATATTTTAGTGAATCAAAACTCATGTTAAGAGTCGCTTGATCATGTACTAAAGTCAACTTCGTATAGGTTAGCTTGAAAGTATTAGGATATGAGACATTACAAGTATTGCGAAGACTTGAAGATTTGAAGAAGCAAGGAGCTACAACGACAACGATCATCCTTCCACTTGAGGTTAGTGATATTTCAGTTGAACTGTTTCATTCCCTAACATATCTTTCAAGTCGTGCATATTGAAAACAAAACTGCGAATCATATTTGAACTCTAGATAGACATAGTATTAAGGAATACAATAAGAGGTTTATTGCTTAACCATTAAAATTTGTAGATAAGACATCGCCATAATCATTTGAATGGTATTATGATTATGTATGGGTATGAGGTGAGGATTTCATCCTAGGGAACAATGTTTTACATGTGTTCAAAGGAAGTAAGTTCATAATCTTGTTTGTGAATCGAAAAGGAAATCGCCAGGTATTATTGGTTTTGTTATTCATTGCATATCTCATGAACAACCAATATGTCTGATTGAGTATAACCGTTCATGACTTGTTTGTTTTCTTGGTAAAACTATTCACAAAAGCCTAACTTATGTATTGGTATGACTTTTATTGGTGAAACCGATCTTAAGTAATCACCTGAGATGGTATGATCGGGTTTGTGATTTTATGTCTGACCAAATATGGGAAAGTGGAACCGATCCTAGTAAGTGGTGCAGTACATCACAAAGGGGAACCGATCCTTGTATGAGGTGCAGCGAGGTTTATAGAAGAAAGGGGAACCGATCCTATGAACATGTGCAACACGTTTTTAGGCAAAGGGGAACCGATTATATGGACATGTGCAACACATATAAGTTAGATACAATATATATGTGGGGAACCGATCCTAGTACCTAGTCAACCGAATTTTGGAAAGCTAGCGTGACTATGCACAGTACTCACATGGAAGGTATAACCGAAACTTGTTTTGGTAGAACCGTTAAACCCATGATTGTGATTGAATGTTATTTGATCAATCGCATAGTTCTTGAAAGTCGGATGAACCAATTCTAAACTTGTTTGGAAGTATGGAAAATCGGTTTCAAGGTTGTAAGTGTCAAAGAGAACTTATAAAGTAAGGGTGTCGACATACTTTGAACACGTGTTGTGAATGTTTATTTCTTTAATTGTTCAAAGTTATTCCTTAATAGCTAAGGGAAGAGATTCCCAGGATCGAAACATAAATAAGTTAAGTATCTCTTAATTAAGGTAATTAACTTTATTTTGGGAAAAATAAGAATTAGTAGTGTGCATTTACTAATTTAGATATTTTCTGAGAGATTTCGATCATTATTTTTGGACAGCGCATTTCCAGGAATTATGGAAACCGAATTTGTGTTTTAATGAATATCTTGAGAATATTTTCGGTTTTGGAAATTCCTTGGTGTCCAAACTTCCTAGTCTATAAATACTTGAAGTTTGCCTTTCTAGCAAACTAATCCTTCGTAACAACAAGCTTCCTCTTTGTTATGTTATTACTGGTGTATCCGCCTATTCTGAGATAAGAGTAACCTAATTAGGCGAAATCTCTTACGGTCGCTCAGTTTAAAGTCTTCTTTGGGATTGAGAAGTTCAACCGTGTACCGTTGGTAGGAAACTAGATAATTGCGGTTTATCTTTTGTTTTCATTGATTTGATTGACTAACGGTGGTTGAACTTTGATTGCACCTAGTTTTTTTATGCTTGAGAATCTTCTCTTCTGATATAAGATTCACTCAAACTAGTTCAGAGTTTAGCCAGGGATCTTTAGACTGTTGTTAGTTCTAAAGACGATCTTGTGATAATACATTGTTAACAGACTCCGTTCTGTGCGTGATTGATCACAAGAGATTCAAGTGATTGTGTGCAGGTTACTATTGAAGATATAAGAAGATTTGAAGACGAAGAAGATATTGAATATTTCTGATTTGTGGGTTCATAATATTTGGTGTGCACAATACTTGTTTCGGTAAAATATGATCCAAATAATAATCGGTTTATCCTTGTGATAGATTGGATTGATTAATTGAGTAGATCGGCATCAACACAATTCTTTGGATTCATAGTGTTGTGGGCTTAATCTTAAACGATTACTTCGGTAATTGAACATAAGATAGATCTAAGGACCCGACGGAGGAGTTTATGTTAAGATAAACAGAAGAGCCTTTGTCCGACTCATATCACTTGGTTGAATAGAGTTGATACCAAACAGATTTGTTGTTCTTTTACTGTTTGGAATACGAACCAAAGGAATTGTTCCAAGTACGTGACTTATTTATAAGTTGGAGGCGTGGGAATATAGACGGAACTAGGTGAACTATAGGTTTAGTTGCTTGGTCTCAACTATACGAAGTTAGGTGTAATTTTGTGTAGCGGCTTAATCCTGAGAGTATTCAATTCTGGACAAGGTCGCGAGGTTTTTCTGCATTTGCGGTTTCCTTGTTAACAAAACCTTGTTGTGTCATTTACTTTATATTTCCGCATTACAATTGTTTTATTATAATTAAATTAAATCACATAAAAATTAATTCCTATTTACTTGATAAGTGAATCCTATTGTGTTTGGTCAAGTAACATACTTCGTTGTTGTATTGTCTCGATCTCATATCCATAGACGATCACACGAAGTGTGAACCGATTAGTTGTATTGTCTCGACTCAGTCCATAGACAATCACTTTCGGAGAAAGGACTTATAGGTAGGAAAAGTTTTACCTTGAAGTATATTTGGGTACCCTCGCCTTTCAACCTATCAACCAGGTCACAAAGTGTGAGGGATTGAATTCCCCGGTTGAAAGAGCATCTCTATTTATAGATATTCAAGACTAAGTGTTGCTTAAAATTCAAGCTAAGATAACTTGAGATTCAAACAAATACTTTTTATGTTTAGATAAAACTCTAATTAGGGTTTCAATTAAGCATGTGATAATTGGTCTTAAAATTTATATAAAAGAATAAACACAGTGGTCCGGTTACGAAACCATGTATAATGATCGTTCTTTAATAAATATGCGTTATGAACTATTAATAATTTGATGTTCATTTAAACACTTAAGAATTTAATAATGATCCATGTACACAAGTGTTTTAGTGATCAATTATGTCTTAGATGTGTTTATGAGAGTCATAGCAATGCTAAACGTATTTAAACAATAAGTTTTTGAGCATCTGCGAAAGTTTTACAGGGACCGTTGGTGAAACGGTTCGTGAACTGTAAGAAGCGAAATAAAATTAGGTATTGCGAGTCATCTTCCAAAATAAAATTTAATTAAACAAACTTTAACATGTAAGATGATAGTATTTGGAATAGCTAGTGGTCCTCATTAACCAATAAAAATAAATTCCTACAAGGAGAGATAAACCATCTTACACTTGAGTTATAGGGGTATAATCTTCAGCCTCTCTGTACGCTTCAAGTTCTTCCTCAATCAGAGTCAACCTAGATTCAAGGTTCTCGATCCTGTCTTCAATTCTTTTGGAGGAAGATTGCATACTTTTACTTAATGCTTGAAATTTTTTAAGCATTAGATTCATAGTAAGACTAAACATATTAATTTGAGAGATTGACAAATCATTACAAGGTGTAGAAACTTCTTTGTCTTGTCTACAGTCATTATCAGAAGATTCAAAGCGAATTTTCTTAGTGGGGAACAAAATAGTCCAGACTTCTTTGTTCGAAGTTAAACTATAAGGCATGTTTGGTGGTTTTCTTATGCAAAGAAATCTGAGAAGGAATGAGGGGAAACTTCTCCTTTCTTATAACCTTCTTAAGTTCATGAATTTTCTCTCAGCCATGTTACGGAACCGTGATGCATCATAAAGTAAAGATCTTGTAAAGTAAGACACGCACTCTTTCCCCTTTTAACCTTACCCTAACCGAGTTTGAGAATGTTCAAACTTGTAGATTGAATGTGTATAGAAATCTTTACAATTAGACCTTTTATGGTAAACCAAAACTTTTCTTGCAGAGAGTCAAATTTGAGAGTTTTCATCAGACACTTCTACCCTCTTTAGGTTGTAGTTCTCACCCAATGGAGAGATGAGACCCAACCATAAGATTATTATAAGGAAAAATTCCTCCCACATAGTGGTGGGTTAGGAGGTTTTTCAAGAATATAGAAGTTCTTTGAGAATTTCTTATTCAATTGGGGCCTTTCAATATGAACTAAAGGATTAGTCTAAGATCTGATTTACCCAAGGGATTTGAAAATCTTTTCTTGTTTTCGCATCTTGTTCCTTATTAATTTGATAGAACTCCGAAGATTGAGTATAATATTCTCATTCTCCTTTAAAAGCAATGTCTCCTTCACTTTCTGAGCAACCTTCTTCTTCTAAGATTGTGGAGGGTGAGAAAAATGATCCATGGTCTCTAATTCCAAAAACACATTGATCATCAAAATGCTCTCATTCTTTACATGAGGAACACTGAGACAGGGGTTTCAAGTCCTCGCAAATGAACTGGTATTCTTCTTGACTAGAGATGAATGAATTAGGCCAGTAAATGTATTTAGAGTAGGTGTGCTGATTTGTTCTTATTATAATTTCTCGATACAGATTGATTCTTCTTTTTATGAACCTTGAGATCATGAATAAGTTTTTAGTCCTTATTTGTTCCTTTGTCACTTTGTCTAGCTCATGTTCCATGCCTTCAACCTATTGTGAGGTGATTGATAATACTAGGATGTTCTTCGGGAATATATGTCCAGATTATCAATTGGTTCCTGTTCACCTTGATTTATCAAAAGACGGAACAAAACTCATAGGTATATTCGTGAGAGACGGATTTATCTATTATCATAGACTTTTCTGTGTGTACAGATTTATTTATTAAAGTCTTCGACTTTGGGTCGTAGCAACTCTTAGTTGTGGGTGAGATCAGCTAAGGGAATCAAGTACGTAGTATCCTGCTGGGATCATAGACGTAGGAGCATAACTGTACCTTGGATTAGTCTGAGATTGGTTGGGGTTAACCTACAGTCCATACAGAAGTTAGTTTGGAGTAGGCTAGTGTCTGTAGCGGCTTAATACAGTGTATGTTTAATCTGGACTAGGTCCCATGGTTTTTCTGCATTTGTGACTTCCTCGTTAACAAAATTCTGGTGTCTGTGTTATTTCTTTTCCACATTATATTTTGTTATATAATTGAAATATCACAGGTTGTGCGTTGTTCAATCAATTAGAATATCCGACCTTTTGGTTGTTGATTTAAATTGATTGACACTTGGATATTGGTCTTTGGTACCATCCAAGTTATCTCTCTTTGATAAAGACTCGCAGATTTCTATTTTCTTGAGTATATATCAAATCGAGAGATTGAGATATAAACTCTTTGATGTACTTTTATCTAGATTGAGTCTGACTGTCTAGTTGATTCTCTAGAAAGTATATTGGAGTTTGTCCATATATATTGTTGAGCAAAATATTGGGTGTGGTTGTTATACCCCCGCTTTTTCAATTGGTATCAGAGCAGTCAAACACGTTCAAGACCTTACAAGTCTGTGTTTGTAGCGATCTGACTCTATGGAAAGTAGTGTTATCTCAATAAATGCACCACTAGATCCAAGTATTTCAGAATTCTCTTCCATGACTAATTTAATAAAATCTGTAGAAGAAATTCTATCTAAACCTCCACCAGGTTTAAAATCCCTTGAAGTGTTTTCAGGGCTTGAAAAGATGCTTGAGAGCTTATCTCTTGATGTTGAGTTATACCTCTAGAAAGAGCAAGAATCTATTGACAGGCTAAATCAAGTTATGATGAATAATATTCATGTTGAGGTTGATATTGATTTATTAATCAGTGAGAGCAATGCTCCTCTCTGCGTAATCCAATTAGTTGTGATAAAATAAACGAATTACAAAAGAAGTTTAAATCTCAGTCATCTGAGTATATCACCTCAAAGCATGGATTGATTTGTTGCTCAATTCCTGATACTTCCTATCAAGATAGTAGTATTGTCTTCTTTTATGAAGAATCTAGGACGTCTCTTTTTTTAAAAGAGTTTTTCTTCGCAGTACTAAAAACTATCTGCAGAAACTGTTTTTTATAAGTTGGAAAACAAGAAATCAGAAACACAAATATTTTTGGGCTCTCTTGAAGTTCTTTGATAGACTTATAAAAACAGTTCCTTGGGTGTTTCTCAGCACTACAAGATTTAAGAGTTGTTGGAAATAAACTCTTTCTTGGTGCCATGGTGAGCAAGACATTGTTCACCTCAACACAACTTGTTTGTGTTGAAAGTGCATCCTCACCAAGAAATGTCCTGCTATGTATACGATGAGGGAAGCACAACAACTGGGGCGCACAGATTATATTTGGTAAGGCTGTAGAATTCAATTGGACTTTTATAAAAAGGTATGTCTATAAAATTGAGAAAGTTTTATGTTTTTATTACTTGTTTGAGTACTTATAATGATCCATGTACCTTGATTATCGTTCATTTCTACCTAACTTGATCTGTGTTTAAGGTTCTTAAATGTTTAGGTTTGAAAACATTAGTTCGGGATGTTTGGACTTCATGGTATACATACCAAGTATGCATAACATTATTTAAAACCAAAATCCATGGGTTTAAGTTCGAAAACCCCATCTGCATACTGATCCAGGATACGAAAATTCGTTTGCAAACCCGTATGCATACTTGACGTCGATATTCGGTAAACTTGTTTTGGCCGTAACTTCTTCGTCCGAACTCGGATTTACCTAATTCTTTTTGAAATATCTTCCTATTTGAATTATCTTCAAAATAGAGATGATGAACCTTGAATTTGGATGAGTTAAGATTGGTATTTGTCCTGTCTCTTGTTTTTGAGTATTTTGCTCCGTTTCGTTCTTGTTCCACTTCTATTGAACTTGGGCACTTGGATTCTTGGAGTACCACTCTTCTAAGCTCATTTGTAGCTTTTACAAGAATATTGTTGGTGAATCACAAAGAAGGAAGTTCAAGAATGGGCAGTAACACGCATTACTATGGGATTCTTGAATGTTCACAATCATTTTATGTGAACTATGGTGCATGGTCGTTAATGACTTTGTATGTTCTTCTTTGTTAAGTAAATATTTTTATACGCCTTTGGTAGCTATTCTTGTTGTAAATCCGGGCGAAAAAGATTGATTCTACCCTCTAAGAACAAATCATCTTATATGTGCATTACGAGTTTGTCTTGATGCCTAGGAAACTTCTTATGAGAATTTATCCTTTTTTTTAGAAGGATTACTAGAGTTTGGAATAGCCATTATTGCGATTACACATAGCTATGTCCAACATTTTCATCTTCATGTTTTTAGGATCATTTGTTTAAATTCTAAAAGTGTTTGAAAGATGATTTTTGCGGTATTAATATTTATGGTTTTATATATTGCAATGTGTTATGGGATATGTGTGTTTGCATCCATGAACTATGATTGTCCCATACTTTTTCAAAAGTAAAGTCTTTCTTAAGTCGATATTCACGTATTGATAAAAGAATGAATGGACTTTTGACAAATACAAAAGTTAAGCCTATTATGTCAGTTTTTGATGGAAGATAGGTTAAAATCTTTTGTGTTCAAGGATTATGTCTATTGAATGTCATTGTGCAATTGGTGATGGAAAAATAGAAAGAATCCTTGTGTGTTCCGCAGTAATTGATCTTCCCTGATCTATATTTTATGTATTACCGTGAGGCTCCGTAATGTGTCTTATGTTGAGCACTAAACAACCAAGTTGATTATTTAGATTTGTTGTTGTTCCGTGAGATACTTTATGTCGAGCATTTTAAACCAAATTAATCATCTTGTTTGGTTATTTAGTTATGACTCCGTAAGTTTTCTTATGTTTGAGCATTTTTGACTGGGTTGATTATTTTCATGATTAACTTAGTCATTGCTCCATAGATTCTCTTATGTCGAGTATGACCAATTAAATTGATTACTTTTGTGATTAGTTTAGGTGTGTATTTAGATTAGATTAATTATGGGTTTTCTTATGATTAATCTAATTGAGTATTTTTGAGTCTCCATAAGTAAATCACGGGTTCTCTTATGATAAATTTAATTGAGTATTTTGGATTCAAATTCATACTTCTATGTAATTTGTTATGTCCAAATAAATCCTTCTTTTATTTTTGAAATTAAGGTCACTCTTGTTGTTCTTTCGGGAATGACATAAAATGGGGGAGAGTTCTTTTGAACTTGTGCTTAATTGCCAAATCTTTGTGGGGAGTGCGGGTGTGGAATATTTTAGGGGTTATATTGTATCTTAATAGACTCCTTGATGAATGCATTTAGCTTCGGATTTATGATTGCATCTAAATAAGATGATATATGCTTTCTTTTGGTCATGAAATGTCTCTTTAGGAAATTTCATTAGGATCCCGTTCTTGTACCTTTGCCAATTTTATTGACAAAAAGGGGGAGAATTAATATGTAGTTCACACTACAAATACATATGGTTTTCGGATCATTATGTAAGGGGGAGTGGTTTCCATGTGAGATGGAGTATTGACTAAGGGGGAGTGACATATCACCATATCATTGTTGTTAAAGTTGTGATACAATTGAACTTTGACGCTGTGTAATGATACTGTGACATTGTATAACAATAATTGAGAACTCTTGTTTTCTCGTTGTTATAGCTACGGATTTTCAACAACAGTGATGCTAAACTTACAACCTTTGGGATCATTGGAGTACTTGGAAGTGACGAAGATTTCAAGTAATGTTGAAGATTAGACATGTGGAATAGGAGCTACAAAAGTTTATTTATATATTTTTTGTATTCCATATGTATTGATAGTTTTGTCGCTAAAATTGACAAAGGGCCGGGGAGATTGTTAGAGCATTGCTCAGTCGAACTCGCATGCGTTGCTATCTCAAGCATGTTTGTCAATGTTAGTGATCAAAACTATAAGTCTTGGTTTCTAGTCTACTATAGCTAAGGTCTCGGACTAGGATAGAAAGTATAGTTGAGCTCAAGAACTCCATGGCAATCATCATACAATACGAAGGACTACTCAAGGAACTGGTGGATCTTCATCGACTAAAAGGTATGTTAAGACTTGAACTTATATATCACTCGAAAGTCTATTTATCTCCTATCTTGAGACAAAAGTCATTTTGCTATATAGACTTAGATTATACACATTTGGTATTTCGAGCCGAGTTTACCTCGCCTATATATTTCTCAAAATAAGTGTTGGTAAAGTTTTCGCTTTAGCCAAGTTCATCTTTACCTAGTGACGAAAGTCATGATATGTTTCAATCACTTTGAAAATTGCTCCGACGAGAAATGGTTTGTGAATAACAACTATATAACATCCTCTGAGAATGTTTCAATGATTGAAATGAGAGTTTAGACTATATAACCATTTTCCAATTAAGTCCTTATTGCTTGAACCGAAGTTTGCGAACTTTGTTGATCAAGTGAACCGGAGAAGTGCGTGAGCTAAGTCCGCGAACCTAGTCCGTGAACTGGCGAAGTTCTCAAACCCGAGAATTTCTGCTGGAGTTTGTGAACTCCATCCGGGAACTTAAGCCCGCGAACCCAGTCCGCGAACTTGAGTAGGTTATGTCTAAAAACGATGTTTAGTGAACTTATATTTATAAATAGAGGAATGCAAGTGCAAGCCGTGTCTATATAGTTTATGAACCTATTCATGTGAATCAAATCGTTTTTGCTTCAATTGTGTCTTGTGTAGTACATAATATTTCCTTGCAATTGAACAACTCTCTAACTAGTTCATTTGAGTCATTTGAACTAGTTATGGTGAAGAAGAATATGGTAGATATGAAATTGATCATATGGCTAACCATTTGGTTAACTATTGTTGAACCAGATAATGTACAAGTTTGGGTACGGTTACACAAGTCTAGGAACGTGCATTTCATTTGTGTATAACAAGCTATGTTTTCGATCTAACGGTTGATAAATATTAGCTTGAATCTAATCAGATTTTCATCTAACGGTGAATATTGAATGCTTTGTTACTAAGCTAACATTGATTGACCCTGATTTGGAAGACTATATAAGAGAGAACTCTAGAAACTGTGAAACCTATCCCCACACATTCTGTGTGATACTAGTTGTGCTAAGCTAGAGTCGATTCTCCTTTAACCTCTGGTTTTATTTTCTCAAACCGGCTTTAACGACTTAAAGACTTCATTGGGATTGTGAAGCCAGACCGATACTAATTTTCTTGTAGTTGTGTGATCTGATCTTGTTGTTTCTATCGTCCGAGTACAATTGTAATAATTGGCTTCTATCTCCGATAGGCAAGACAAAAAGTAATCACAAACATCTTCGTCTCATCGTTTGTGATTCCACAATATCTTTTTTGCTTCTTCGATAAAGACTATAGTGAGGTGATTGATAATACTAGGTTGTTCTTCGGGAATATAAGTCCGGATTATCAATTGGTTCATGTTCACCTTGATTTATCAAAAGACAGAACAAAACTCATAGGTATATTCGTGGGAGACAGATTTATCTATTATCATAGACTTTTTTGTGTGATACAGATTTGTTTATTAAAGTCTTCGACTTTGGGTAGTAGCAACTCTTAGTTGTGGGTGAGATCAGCTAAGGGAATCAAGTACGTAGTATCCTTTTGGGATCGGAGACGTAGGAGAATAACTGTACCTTGGATCAGTGTGAGATTGGTTGGGGTTCAACTACAGTACAGACCGAAGTTTGTTTGGAGTAGGCTAGTGTCTGTAGCGGCTTAATACAGTGTATGTTCAATCTGGACTAGGTCCCGGGGTTTTTCTGCATTTGCGGTTTCCTCGTTAACAAAATTCTGGTGTATGTGTTATTTCTTTTCCGCATTATATTTTGTTATATAATTGAAATATCTCAGGTTGTGCGTTGTTCAATTAATTAGAATATCCGACCTTTTGGCTGTTGATTTAAATTGATTGACACTTGGATATTGGTCTTTGGTACCATCCACGTTATCTCTCTTTGATAAAGACTCGCAGATTTCTATTTGCTTGAGTATATATCAAATCGACAGATTGAGATATAAACTCTTTGATGTACTTTTATCTAGGTTGAGTCTGACTGTCTAGTTGATTCTCTAGAAAGTATATTGGAGTTTGTCCATACAGATTGCTAAGAGAAATATTGGGTGTGGTTGTTAGACCCCCGCTTTTTCAGAATGGTTAAGTCTTCGCATACCTTGTTGATGTAGTTCTCCAAATATCTTCGTATATCTTCATTCTTCGAGGGTGATGTCTGATACTCAATTACCAACTTATATACCTAGCCCGAGACTTGACTTAGTAGACTGGAAATCAAGATATAGTTTTGATTAACTAAAATTAACAACAAGCCTGAGATTGCAAAACTTGTGGGTTCAACCGAGCGATGCTCTAACAAGCACCTTCATTTTTGAAGATCTGTAGCGATAACAACTTATGAGAATACTCAAATAGAGATTTTAGAATGAAAAGTCACTCTACTCAATGGTTGTTATACATAAATATAGTACTGTCACCTTCCTCAAAGTTCAATCGCACCACAACTTTGAAGCAGTAATACTGTGGTGATATGTTCTCCCCCTTAGTCAATACTTACTTCTTTTGCATAATAGGTAAAACTTATAAATTATAATCCACTTCCCTTTACATAATGCTCCATAAATCCATATGTTGTAGTAGGATAGTACTTAATAGTTCTCCCTATTTTTGTCAACAAATTAGCAAAGGCGAAAAACAGGGATATTAATGAATTAAAAAAAAAGAATATCAAGACTAGAGAACACATACCAGCTTTTATTTAACGATTTCACCAAGTAAACTCAGTGTTTTCATCAAGGAGATGTATAGGTACAAGCATCTCCTACAATTCCACAGTCACAATCCCCACACAGATATGATAATTAAGCACAAATTCAAATTGAACTCTCCCCCAATTGTCGTCATTCCCGAAATACCAACATGAGCGACCTTTCTCTAATAAAAAAAATGATTTTCTTGGACATTAACAAATTTACTCGCCAATTATGAACAAAGTATATTTGTATCCCAATATTTTTCTCCCTTTTAGGTGAATTACGAAAAAAGAAGTTAAAAAATAGTGATCTTAATGTTAGAGGCACTAAGACACAATATTTTCGTGAGAAAAATAATCATCGACAAAAATTATTCTCTTGGCCAGTTACGAACAAAGAGGACAATTTATGCGATATGACTCAACATAAGAATTAGATCTTCTCTAGCCATGTACGAACGTGGAGATTAAAGTTCTCGAACTTATTACTTGGTAATTACGCATTCAAGGTGGAAAGTCGATTACTAGAGACCATCTTATGGAGTCCTATGCGATATATTCACAAACAGTGTAATAGTCGCTAGATAAATATTGTAATTCTCAAAATAGTTTAATCCTCTTTTAGCCAGTGTTAGAGCATTGCTCGGTCGAACTCGCATGCGTTGCTATCTCAAGCATGTTTGTCAATGTTAGTGATCAAAACTATAAGTCTTGATTTCTAGTCTACTATATCTAAGTCTCGGACTAGGATAGAAAGTGTAGTTGAGCTCAAGGACTTCATGGCGATTCATCATACAAGAAGAACTACTCAAGGAACCGGTGGAACTTCTCGACAAAAAGGTATGTGAAGACTTGAACTTATCAGTCACTCAAAAGTCTATCTACTCTATCTCCTACTTCTTGAGACAAAAAGTCGTATACTATATATAGACGTAGATTATACACATTTGGTATTTCGATCCGAGTATACCTCGCCTATCTATATCTCTAAATATGTTTTGGTAAGTGTATCGCTTCAACCATGTTTATCTTTACCTAGTGACGAAAGTCATGATATGTTTCAATCACTTTGAAAATTGCTTTGACGAAAAATGGTGTAACAACTATATAACGTCCTCTAAGAATGTTTCAATGGTTGGAATGAGAGTTTAGATTACATAACCAATGATGAACATAAGTATTGTTGTGGAAACACATATGTGCATAAGTCTTATCCCTTGAACCAAAGTTTGCGAACTTTGTTGATCAAGAGAAACCGGAAGAATGGCTCGTTGCCAAGTCCTCGAACTGCCGAACTTCTCATCCCGAGAAATTCTGCTGGAGTTGACAAACTTGTTGCGTGAGTACCAGTCCGCGAACCCAATTCGCGAACCGGCGGAAAGTCTTTGCCGAGATTTTCTGCTGGAGTTTGTAAACTCTGCCCGGTTGCTTAAGTCCGCGAACCTAGTGTGCAAACTTAAGAAGGTTATATATATGAAGATGATTTCTGAACTTAAACTTATAAAGACTAAAGAATGCAGTTTGCAAACCGTGGCTATAAAAGTTCATGAACCATTCAAGTGAATCAAATCATCTTTGCTTCAATTGTGTCTTGTGTAGTACATAAGATTTCCTTGCAATTGAACAACTCCCTAAATATTTCATTTGAATTCATTTGGACTAGTTATGGTGAAGAAGAATATGGTTGGTATGAAATGCTCATATAGCTAACCTTTTGGTTAACTATTGTTGAACCAACAATGTACACGTTTGGGTACGGTTAACAAACCCAGAAGAGTGCATTTCATTTGTGCATAACAAGCTAAGTTTTCGATATAACGGTTGAGAAATATTAGCTTGAATCTAAATTAGGTTTTCATCTAATGGTGGATATTGTTTGCATTGTGACCAAGGCTAAACCCTTATTTGAAAGACTATATAAAGGAGACATCTAGTATTGTGCAAAACTAATCCCCACACTTCACGTGTGATACTAGTTTGCGTGCTAGAGTCGATTCTCCTTTAACCTTTGGTTTTCTTCTTCTAAAACCAGGTTAACGACTTAAAGACTTCATTGGGATTGTGAAGCCAGACCGAGACTACTTTTATGGTAGTTGTATGATCTGATCTTGCATCTTCTATCGTACGAGTACAATCAGATTGATTGGCTTGAGATTAATATCTTCGATAGGAAAGATATAAAAAGTAGTCACAAACATTTTCGTCTCATTGTTTGTGATTCCGCAACATCTTGTTTCGCTACCATACGATTAAGATTGTTGTGAGGTGATTGATTTATCTAGGCTGTTCTTCGGTAATATAAGATCGGATTATCAATTGGTTCCTGTTCACCTTGATTATTATCAAAAGTCGGAACAAAAACTTTAGGGTTTTTCTGTGGGAGAAAGATTGATCCTTTGATAGACTTGTCTGTGTAAGACAAATTTGTTTATTGTCAAAGCCTGCGATTTTGGGTCGTAGCAACTCTTAGTTGGGGGTGAGATCAGCTAAGGGAATCAAGTGCGCAGTATCCTGCTGGGATCAAAGGCGTAGGGAGTACAACTGTACCTTGGATCAGTGGGAGACTGATTGGGGTTCAACTACAGTCCTGTCCGAAGTTAGCTTGGAGTAGGATAGTGTCTGTAGCGGCTAATACGGTGTGTGTTCAATCTGGACTAGGTCTTGAGGTTTTTCTGCATTTGCAGTTTCCTCGTTAACAAAATTTTTGGTGTATGTGTTATTTCTGTTTTCACATTCTATTGTTTTATCTTTATAATTGAAATAATACAGGTTGTGCGTTAGATTATCAATTAGAGTAATCCAACCTTTCGTTATTGATTGTCATTGATTGATCCTTGGATATTGGTCTTTGGTACCATCCAAGTTATTCCTTGTATTTGATTAGTACTCGCAGTTTCTGTTTGAGGAAATCAAATCAAGAGAGAGAGAGAGAGATAAACTCGTTGATGTACTTTTAATTGATTGAGTCTTGTTTATTCTCTTAAAAGTATATTAGAGTTTGTCCATAGATATTGCTAAGAGAAATATTGGGTGGTGTTGTTAGACCCCCGCCTTTTCAGCCAGTGAAAACACAAAGAGTTAGGAGCTTAACCTATATAAGATACCTGTTCTAATCACCAGAAATATGATAGAAAATAACAAATCTCACAAAATAAGCAATACATATAAATAATCCATGAAGATTAGGTGTTGCGAGTCATCTTCAAATGTAAAATTAATTAAATAAACTTTAAATATGCAAGATGATATTGTTCAAAATAGCTAGTGTAACCATATAACATGCTACCTCAAGTCTAGTTATATATCCTCCTTAAACAGTATGAATAAGTCGTTACAAGGAGTTACCTAGTAACAAAATAAAGCAAGTAAAGAAGCTAGGCACCATCTTCACTTTACGATTCAATCCAAGAGGCTTGAATCTTCTCCATATCATCCTTAATTTCAGCGAAATTTTATAGTAAGCAAACACATTTGTTATTGCACACATTTTACCTTGTTGTTCACCTTTTGCACATTCTTGAGAATTTTGTGGAAAAAGGCGAAGGAGGTGGGATCACAAGTATCGATTGAGGGAGGAGAAAGACTTCTTTTTCTATTGCTGTCATTCATTATCATTCGATTGAATATGGTATTGAGAATGAAAGAGGGAGTACCATATAATTGAGAAATTTTTAAAGCTCTACAAATCCTCTCGATTAGGCATGGAAAGCCTAGTTTCTTGTCATAAAACGTCTTGGTGGCCATTTGTTGAATGATACAACCGCACACATCAATAAGTTGAATTTCCAAGTCAAGAAATATTTCCAACCAAAAATCCTACCAATGATTTGATTTGAGATGGTTTCACTTGAAGGATTTTCTTACCTTGGTCTAGGAAAGGAGAAAGTTCCCATAGGGGGACTTGTAATATTTTCCAACAACTCTCTATCAACTTCTATAATATTTCTTCTAATCATGGTTCTAAAAAAAAAATTCTCAAGATCAATATCATGAATGCTAACATAAAATACTCTTGTGAGAATGTCAAATCCTTCACCATGACCATCAAAGATGTCACCAAGATTATATTTTTCGAAACAAGATAATTCACTAACATGTACAAAATCCTTGACCAACTTCTTTTCTAAGATGAAACCTTTAGAAAGAATTTTATCATAGGTTTTGGAGCAATCTTCATTAATAAATACAATTTTACATGATGTTTGGTTAGATGATTCAACTTTTTCCTTGAGAGGAGATGCGATTTGTGTAAATACGTTAGAAAATTTCTTAGCTTTCCCAACATCCTCATTGATTCTGACCATGCTTACTATAAATTGTAAATTTTGAGGAAGAATAAGGTAGAACTTACTTGAAAAACCTCCTTTATGAGAATAATCATCTTAATTAACACCTTTCTTGAAGAAAGATTAAATTCAAAGAATAATGGTATCAAAAGTATAGAAAACAAACTCCAATTTCAATAGATATGTTGTTGGTTCCGTAAATTTTAGCTATATGTGTACCTTCTCAACCCGTTTATGAACAGTTGAGAAGAATAACTATAAGAAGTTTGCGTACCCGTGGACCTTATGTTGGCCTTAATGAGCTTGACCTATTACGGGACTAATAACTATTTTGAAGTAAATAGCTAGAACATCTAATAATTTTAAAAATTGTCCTTATTCGGATCTTTTCTCGAAAATTGGTAGAGTTTAGATGTCCCTACTGAGTTTCACAAACAATTTTATGATGAGATCACTCAGTCAATATTGTGAAAATTAATCAATTGATACATAATCTGAAAAAGCGGAGTCTAACAACTATACCCAATATTTCGTTCGGCTATCTGTATGGACAACTCCAATACAATTCCAAGATCATCAACTAGATAGTCAGACTCGATCACGGGAAAGTATCCAAGAATTATATCTCAATTTCTCAATGTAATCAGCAAATCAAATAGATAGAATCCGCGAGCCTGATTATTATGAGAATCAACTTGAACGGTACCAAAGACCAATGTTCAGTGTCAATCAATTTCAATCAACAACCAAAGGTTGGATTTACCAATTGAATGAACTACGCAAAACCTGTAATATTTCAATTATATAAACAAATATAATACGGAAAAGAAATAACACAGACACCAGAAATTTTTTAACTAGGAAACCGCAAATGCAGAAAAACCCCGGGACCTAGTCCAGATTGAACACCATACTGTATTAAGCCGCTACAGACACTAGCCTACTACAAGATTAACTTTGGGATGGAATATAGTTGAGCCCTAACCAATCTCACACTGATCAAGGTACAGTCGCGTTCCTTACGCCTCTGAATCCCAGTAAGACTCTACGCACTTGATTCCCTTAGCTGATCTCACCCACAACTAAGAGTTGCTACGACCCAAAGTCGAAGACTTACAAATAAATATGTCTCCCACGGAAATGTCTATTTTGGTAGATAAATCTGTCTCCCACAGAAATAGCTATGAAGTTTTGTTCCGTCTTATGATAAATCAAGGTGCACATGAACCAATTGATAAACCGGTCTTATATTCCCGAAGAACAGCCTAGAAATATCAATCACCTCACAATAACTTAACTATGTGGTAGTAGAACAAGTTATTGTGGAATCACAAAGAATGATGCAAAGAGCTTTGTGATTACTTTTTATATTTTACATATCAGAGATAAATCTCGAGTCAATCTTAGAGAAGATAATACTCAATACGATAAAACAAGTAAGATCAGAATACGCAACTACATAAAAAAATAGTTGGATCTAGCTTCGGAATCCAAATGAAGTCTTTAAGTCTTTAACTTAAATAGTTTTAGGAAAAACCTAGGTTAATGGAGAACCGACTCTAGTACGCAACTACTATCATACAGGAGGTGCTGGGATTAGGTTTCCCAGTTGCTAGAGTTCTCCTTTATATAGCTTCCAAATCAGGGTTTGCTTAGTTAGCTTAGAAACAGAGCATTCGTTATTCACCGTTAGATGAAATCCTAATTTAAGATGCAAGCTAAGTTTTACTTGAAACCAAAGCAATATCTCTCTATCGTTAGGTGGACTTATCTTGTCACACATAAATGAAATGTAATTCATTTAGATATGGGTAACCGTACCTAAACGTGTATACTTAGTTGGTTCAATAGTAGTTAACCGTAGTTAGCCATATGAACACTTTTGTCTAATCCACATTCATCTAACACATCTAGATCAACTATGATGATCAAAGATGATCAAAGGATCTATTTGTTTTCTTCATAGAGTTGTTCAATTGTTCATTATCTTATAGTAAAATATATGAACGAATCGAAGCAAAATCGGATTGATTTGGAAGAATCAATTCATGAACATTTAAGCCACGGTTTGCAAAGATTGCATTCCTTATTATATAAATGTATTTGTTCATGAGTATGAAATCATACTTTACCGATTTAAGAACTTGAACCACTTAAGTTTGTGAACGGGTATGCAAACTAAGTTCCGGACATTGGTCACAAGCTAACAGTTTGCAAACGGGTACGCAAACTTCAGCTCTGGACCAAACTCAGTTGAAATCGTTTGCGAACGGGTACGCAAACTTGGTTCCCGGACTTCAACAGTTAAATCAGCTTGTGAACGGGTATGCATACTTAATTACTCTGACTTAAACAGTTGAATAAGTTTGCGAACGGGTATGCAAACTTCCGGTCTTGAATTCTGTCAAAACAGTTCGTACACTAAGTACACAAACCACAACATATCCAGACATGGGTTTTAGCTCTTAACTCCCATTTCAATCACTAAAACGTTCTTAGAAGAAGACAATGGATGTCTCATACACACCATTAGTTAATAAGCAATTTTCAAGTGATCGAATGATCAATACGAAACTTTCCAAGTCGACATCAAATGATTGTGTCACACAAACATGTAAGATGTTTCAAGGAAATTTCCACATGATCATATTTTGACATAAAGTCAAGAATAATGATGAATGTGCCTAAGACATAAAGCCACCAACACGTATTTCGAGAAATAGATAAGCGAGTTATACTCTGCTCGAAATATCAAATGTGTATGATACGAAAGACTATATCGTATACATTGTCTCAATATGAGATAAGTAGGAATTGAATAGACTTCCGAGGATAGATAAGTTTTAGTCTCCACATACCTTTTGTTGATGAAGTTCCTACGAGTTCTTTCAGTAGATCTTCGTCTTCAGTTGTAAGCGCCGTGAAGTCTAAAGCTCAACTATACAATATATCCTAGTCCGAAACTCCTATAGGTAGACTAGAAATCAAGACTATAGTTTTGATCAACTAAACTTGACAAACAAGCTTGAGATAGCAACGCTTGCGAGTTCGACCGAGCAATGCTCTAACAATCTCCCCCTTTGTAAATTTTACTGACAAAATTATCAATACATATGGACTACAAAATAAATAAGACTTTGTAGTTTCTCATCCATCATGCTCAATTTCCTTGGTTCTTCAACATTACTTGAATTCTTTGCTGCTGCAAGTATTCCAGTGATTCTGAATGTGTTCGACCCAGCATCATTGTTGTTGAAGATTCGTAGCTATAACAATAATCAACAAGATTGTTTTCATATTGTTGTACAGTGTCATAGTATTATTTCACAACATCAAAGTTCAATTGTACCACAACTTTGAAAATAATACTATGGTGATATGTCACTTTCCCTTAGTCAATACTTCATCTCACAATGAACTTCCCCCCGTACATAATGATCTGTAAACCATATGTATGTAGTGTGAACTAGAAATAATTCTCCCCCTTTTTGTCAATATAAATTGACAAAGGTACGTAAATTAGTGGGATCATAATGAAATTCTCATAGAGATACTTCATGACTAAAATAGAACATATCAACTTTGTTTCAATGATTTCACATAGTCGAAACTTAGTGTATTCATCAAGGAGTTAATAAAGATACAAGATAACTCCTACAATATTCTACGGCCGCACTCCCCACAAAGATTTGGCAATTAAGCACAAATTCAATTAAGAACTCTCCCCCATAAAATGTCATTCCCAAAAGGAATAACAAGAGATACCTTACTTTCATAAGAAAAGAATGACTTATTTGGACATTAACAAATCACATGAAACATGAATTTGTATCCAGAAAACTCAATTAAATTAGCCACAAAAGAACCTTAATGATTAATTTAATAAAAAATGCTCAACATAAGAAACTTACGGAGCCATACAGTATTTCCAAAAAAAGTGGATCATGGAAAGATCAATACTACGGGATATTCAAAGATTCATTCTATTTTTCATCAAACTTTGCATAATGATACCATATACTTAACCTTTGACATATAATTCAAAAGTTCATTTTATTTTCCATCAATATTTGCGTAATGACACAATAGATCAATATTGATCTTTGATCTAAACTACTGATTGTACAAGAAAGATAAACCGTATATACATATTTTTCAAGGATCATTAAGTTAATCTACTTTCAATTATATAAGGTTTTGTCTTATAGGTCCAAACGAAAAAATTGATGGTTTACTTGGTACCCTCTCATTTTCATATATTATTGGAGATAGTTTATTAGCGACCGGGGTCCTATATTTGTTATATATATATATAAACTCTCATAAATAATGATCTTAATTAGACTTCCACGTAGTATTTTTTACCCCCGTTGTTGGAGATGTTCTAAAGAGATCTTCATCGATAGACCTTCCTTTCTTGCATTCTTTAAACAGATTGAGAGACAACATTTTAAGACAACATAGCCTGGTACTCTTGATCCATAGATTCTCGAATTTTTCCCTTACTAAGGGAACCTTTATTTTACCTTTAGATTCTTTACCCTCAACTAAGATATTGGAGGTCTCAATTATTTTGATAGCATTTAGAGAGACCGAGAAATTGAAAGGTCTTCTAGACAAAAGGCTCTGGAGAATCTTTACGGAATTTTGGTGTACGTTACAGGAACGACCCTCCAAAAGCAATTCCCATAAAGATTTACTTTTAGGACCAATCACAAACACAAACTAGTTAGGTCTTTCAGTTTTTGCGTGCTCTGATACCAACTGAAAAGGAGAGGATGCCAAGTGCATCACCTACTTTTTCGTTCAGCAACCTGTATGGACTACAATTGCAAGTAAACCAACTTAATGATCCTTGACAATATATATATGAAATTTATGTCTCTATCTCATCACAATCATAAAGTCTACTAAATAGAGTCTGTGAACCTGATTGTTTAGAGAAGAACTTGGACGATCTCAAAAATCAATATCCAAGATCAATCTAGTTGTATCCAAATAATTGAATCCAAATTTTGGCAAGGATGAAATTTGTTATCTATCATAAAAATAAAAAAAAATGCGGAAAAGGGAAACACACAAGACATCAGAAGTTTTTTCAATGAGGAAAACTGCACCTGCATAAAAACCCCAAGACCTCGCCCATATTTGAATACCAAACTGTATTAAGTTGCTACAAACACTAGACTACTATCATATTTCGGACTGGAATGTAACTGAGACTAAATTCACCCTCCAAGCAATTCAGATGCAGTCTTGCTCATTACGTCTCCTAAACATTGCAAGGCTATACACGATTGATTTCTTAAGTTGACGTCCTTTACAACCTAAGAGTTGCTTCAGCCTGAGTGAAGACTTTGATACCAATCCGACCCTAACATATAAGCATATATTATTTCCCTTTACATCAAATAGATCAAGGCTTAGAAATCTGTTTACAATAGACCAAGCTAGCAAACCTCATAAATTCGACTCTAAACCTCATATACCTCGCAAGGCTCTATGAAATTGATTCCTTAAGATTATGTCCTTTACATCCTAAGAGTTGTTTCATCCTGAGTGAAGACTTTTGATACCAATCCTAAGTAAAATCAGAACACTTAGCCTCAGTTAGCTGAGAAGCCCGGATTATTAATCACCTCTCAAGAAAAACCTTAAAACGATCAATTAATAAGAGTTTTAGATATTTATCTTGAGGAATAACAAAGTCTGAGATGAAGAGAACTTTACGATTTCTATCTATCTCGTTCCTGAAAGAAATTACTAAAACCTACACAACATAATTAACAAGTTTAGGATACATGGACTATAACGGTAAAGATAGTAGGATCTGGCTTCACGAATACTTAAGTGAATTCTTTAAGTCGTAGACCTAATTAAGTTTCTCAGAGACAACCTAGGTCAATAGCTGAGGACTCTAGCAAATAAATAAGACACATAAGTGCCATCTATTGAATTTCTCGGTTGTTTGAGTCTCTTTATGAATAGATTTTCAAGACGGAGGGTTGCTTAGAGTTCAAGCTAAGATAACTTGAGATTAAAGCAAACACTTTCTATGTTTAGATGAAACTCTTGTTAGGAATCCATGTAAGCATATAAGAAATATGTATTGAAAACACATAGAAGAATATACACTATCGCCCGGGTACCGGTACTGTGTATAATGATAGTTCTTGGAAAATATGTCTTTCGAACTTATAAGCAATATTGTGTTCATTTAAAAACTTAAAATTAGAATCATGATGCACAAGTGAAAGTGTTTTAGAGATCAATGATATCTTAGAGGAGCTTATGAGAGTCGTAGCAATGCTAAACATATTTGGGAAAATAGTCTATAAGCATCTGCAAGATTCGTACTGGGTAGTTATGCAAAACGGTATGCGTACCTATGACCAGTTCGTGAATTCAAGGACCAAAAGTATGCATACTAGGTATGGATAACATATTTGGTTGTTCACGAACTCAGATCCTTTATAGTATGCGTACTAGGTACGGGTATTGTACCCATTCATGAATCTAGAAACTTTAAGGTATGTGTACTAGGTACGTGTATCTACCTGTATTCCAGAACCTCAGATATCTATGGTATGTGTACTAGGTACGTTTACCTACCGTAAGTCCATATTTCAGTAAGTTCTTGAAATTCTCTTTTGATATTCCCAAATGCTATGGATATAAAATATCATTGCTTGGGAAATTTTCAAATGATCCATATGACAAAAATATAGTTCTGAAACAACAAATTGCTTCGAACTAAGATTGTTAAGGACCTATTAATATCCGTTGCTTGAATCATATTTCGAGATGTTTAACAAGACAAGTTTGACTCAAAATTTCTTCTTTGAAATATTAAATCCACTAAAAGTCATACGACATAGTCTCATATAGATAGAACGGTGATTCATGTGAGTAAATAAAATGGTTCAGTCTTCACATACCTCTTGTTGGTGAAATTCTCCAAATGTCTTCGCTTGATCTTCAGTCTTCAAGGGTTATTCGGTGATGTCTGGTACTCAGTTACCGACATCTAAACCTAGTTCGGGACTTGACTTTCGTAGACTGGAAATCAAGATATAGTTTTTGTGCATCTATCATTGACAACAAGCTTGAGATGGCAAAACTAGCGAGTTTGACCCAGTAGTGCTCTAAAAAATTGGACTTTGATGCTGCAACATGTAAGAGTTTTTTTAACGGGGCTTCTTCTGGAAACTTACGGCTGAAAAATGAAAAACTTTATTCTTAAAAGGCAAGGGTTGCATAATTCTACTGAATTAGCTATTTTTCCATGGGAATAACGTGTTTCCCTTTGTTTGATTACAGATTTATTTCCATGGAACTATGACTCCCATTTACAAAAAAGCGTAATCTAATGTATGTTTTAAACTTAATTCCATGGGATTTCATGAAAAGTCTTTCCTTGCCTCCCTGAGGATACTGATTCCATGAAATTATTTCATTTTCCTGTTATCAAGCACAACCTAAGAAAACAACTGAAAATCCCGAAACAATAAGGGAAGTATTAAGATGCATAAAGATATTGAGGCTACTAGGTTCCTATTGAAATTATAAAGAAAAAGAAGAAGAAGATCTACGAAAAACAAAGAAAGTCTGATTGATGAGATTCAAGAAGGTATTAAGATGGATGTAATTGTTCGGCCAGTAATGAAAGGGGCAAGCACATCATCTACTGACCTGTCATTTCCTCTTGGCTTTGAAATCTAATTGATTTCATGCTTTTGAATAAGTGGATGAGAAGGTTGTCATTTCATGTCAAAGACGATCTCGTCGGAACCAATTCTAGAAACACATAAGATATTAAGGTTAAAAGCTAAAATAATGGGTATGTTTCCTAATGATACTTTAAATACACAAAAGAAAAATCTCCCAAGATCTAGAGCTTTTAATAAAATATCAACAACTAAACTTATGTAACTTGGTTCTGTATGGAGTTCAGACTTTCTTTTGAAAATAGATCGACAATACATGTTTAACAACCTTACAGAAAATCATGATGGTTTAACTATTGGGATTATCAATGAGCCTTCTACTTGATAGTAAGTAGTGTTCTTTTTTTGGCATATAAGTTGCATTTTGAAATTCAGATACTACAAGATGCATCTTTAACCGTTAATCCTCTCTGTGTGTTTAGAGATTTTTTATCTTTCTTTTTATTTTTGTTTTCTTTGGGCATATCCGTCGGCACACGCTCTACGTACCTTTTTAATCTATTCTCTTTATTTGATTATTATTTAAAAAAGGAGTAATTTTCAAAAAATAATTAAACATAGGGGGTTAGTAGACGGCTCCATTGGTTCATTTGTACCTTATATGATTTCCTCTGTACTCTTCTTTGATTCAAGGAAATGTACATACAGCTAAGATCCCAGATTGCATCGGATTTGGTTTCTTAAACAAAATATAACAACAGGATCCTCCTATAACTCTCCCAAAAGATTTTGTTGAATCTACTCTAATTTCTTTTCTGTTAATGATTCCTCAGCCCCACCAACCTCTCTGATATCACAAGTTTTGTTTGTTCCACTGTCAGATTCAATACACATGGGAAATCACAACTTCACGGTTCACCAAAACGTTGACTAACAAAATTACTAGTTTCAGTAAACACTTTTTTATTACTTTTCACAAAAATTAATACATCAGCTGATAGTACAACAAAATATTTACCAGTTCCGGTAAGGGTTAAATCTTAACCACGGTGTAACTTCCGTCCATCTAATATCTCCTATTGTAAAAAAATTCAACTATGAACTATATAAGCTGGTAGTTGTGGTAGCTACAGTATCTCGGAAATAAAAGTTTCACTTAGTACTCCATATTAGCACTTCTCTGAAGAACTTCGTGGAGATCAAAAAAATGAGAATGAGGGAGAGTTCTAAGGTTTCTGAAGAAGAAGCTCCTTATCTCGCATTACAAACTCATGAATATGATGATAATGAAGCTGCTGTGAAAGCTGATGATTCTCGTTTGAATCAGCTCGGTTATAAACAAGAACTCAGCCGGACACTCTCGTAAGTTAAAGTCTATCTGAATCACTTCTTACTTTTCTTAGATTGATTTTTCATTTTGCTCCATAACATTTTGAGCTTCATATTTCCATTTTAAGGTCAATTTTCAGATTATTGCGAGATTAAATTGCTAAAATCTTGATTTTTTTTCCCAAAAATGGATACCATTTTAGAATTTCCGCTCTATTTATAAACTGTTTGGATATCATGAAGTTGAGCTTCAATCAATTGTTGATCGGCGATATGATATATGCAGTGCGTTATCAAACTTTGCTGTGACGTTCTCAATCGTATCAGTGATAACTGGATTGACAACAACGTACAACACTGGTTTGACGTTTGGAGGGCCCTTGACAATAATATATGGATGGCCAATAGCAGGATTTTTCACACTGATAGTTGGTTTTTCGATGGCCGAGATTTGTTCACCTTATCCAACCTCTTGTGGACTCTATTTTTCCTAGCGTTTTTAGGGGCCACTCAAAAGAAATTAGGGGCCAACAATAAAACAAAAAAGGTCACCCAATCCTAAATTGTGTTCACCCCTTATCTCTCATATTTCGTAATGACAAAATTACCCTTCGATATTCGGTAGTTTGAGCAGGATTCGGGTGATAAAAAAATTTGATGGATTTTTTTTTTTTTGCTTTTTCGAACTTTGGTACAACCATAATCGGTAGTAAAGTGTATTACTTTAACTTCCAAATGTATATTGGTCCCAAAATGAGATTTTTCCAAAATCCTTTAATTTTCGACTTTGGTGCAACCATAATCGGTAGTAAAGTGTGTTACTTTAACTTCCGAATGTATATTTGCCCCAAAATGATATTTTGCCAAAATCCTTAAATTTTCGAACTTTGGTACAACCATAATCGGTAGTAAATTGTGTTACTTTAGCCTCCGAATATATTCATTTTTTGAATCTTAGTACTACCATAATCGGTAGTAAATTTGACTTCCGAATGTATATTGTCCCCAAAATGAGATTTTGCCAAAATCCTAAAATTTTCGAACTTTGATATTACCATAATCGGTAGTAAAGTGTGTTACTTTAACCTCCGAATATATTAAATTTTCGAATTTTAGCACTACCATAATCGGTAGTAAATTTAACTTCCGAACGTATATTGGCCCCAAAATGAGATTTTACCAAAATCCTAAAATTTTCGAACTTTGGTACTACCATAATCGGTAGTAAAGTGTGTTACTTTAACCTCCGAATATACTCAATTTTCGAATATTAGTACTACCATAATCGGTAGTAAATTTGATTTCCGAATGTATATTGGCCCCAAAATGTGATTTTGCAAAATCTTAAAATTTTCGAATTTTGGTACTACCATAATCGGTAGTAAAGTGTGTTACTTTAACCTCCGAATATATTCAATTTTCGAATATTAGTACTACCATAATCGGTAGTAAATTTGACTTCCGAATGTATATTGGTCCCAAAATATGATTTTGCCAAAATCCTAAAATTTTCGAACTTTGGTACTACCATAATCGGTAGTAAAGTGTGTTACTTTAACCTCCGAATATACTAAATTTTCGAATTTTAGTACTACCATAATCGGAAGTGAATTGTGTTAATAAGTGATGCTTATTATCTGCCGATTGTGTTCATGGCCTCAAATTCAAATTTTCAAAACTTAACAAAAGTTTCAAAATATTCTACTTTCACAATCGGTAGTTAATGGTGTTCATTATCTATCGATTGTGCGTAACTTTTTGTACAGAGAAATTTAATTTTTAGAATCAAGAATAATCGGTAGATATCGATCAATTTACCTACCGATTATGGTTGATGTACTTAAGAAACGAAGAACATCAACCATAATCGGTAGGTAAAGTAGATTATTATCTACCGATTATGTTTCTGCTAGTGTAAATCCAAGAACATCAACCATAATCGGTAGGTAAAATAGATAGTTATCTACCGATTATGTTTCTGCTACTGTAAATCCAAGAAAAAATTTCGGATCAAATTTTTGATTTCAAGTAATCAAATCCTAATTTTGAATCACAACTACTATCATCTATTCGTTTTGTTTGTTGAACTCCTTTTTTTTTGATGTTGTAAGTTTCAACTTTAAGGTTTATGAATTTTTGGTTTTAATTTTAAACAATCAATCATAACATTTGTTTGATCGATGATCTTTGTTTTCAATCAAAATTAAAATGATGGAAAAAATTTTAATGGGTGGAAAAGAGAAGAAGAAGTGGAATGATATGATTATGAAAATAAAGGATATAGGTTTAGATTTAGTATAAAGGTAAAGGACAATATAGACAATTTTTTATTTTTAAGACATCCCTTAACCTCTTTCAATGGATGGAAATAAAAAGATGACCCCTAATTCCTTTTGTGTGGCCCCTAAAAACGCTAGGCTATTTTTGGGCTGCAAAACTTTGCGGAAATGACTGGGGTCCTTTTGCATCTTGGCTCACTGGTTGGTAAGTTTTCTGGTCCCTCTTTGTCTACTTGCCCTGCATTTTGGGGAATTGTTGTTATTTCTTTAATTTAATGTGAACACATGTGGGTACACGCTTCACTTCACCAATATGATTATTTGACCCTTCAAAATTTGTGGTTGAATCTGTTGAAATAAAAGTTCATTAATACTTTAGGGAATGAAAAAGTGAGCCCGGCTATAAATCGACAGATATAATACGGTGATTCCTGGCTAGCTTTAGGAGACCCGGTGATATTTACCGATTGAATATGTGTTTATCGATTTTTGTGGTGTTCATTTTTTCGATCCTGATCAAAGTTTTTTAACCCCATAATTTAGGTTTCACTAATTAATGTAAAAAAACTTTGAGCAAGAGAAGTCATGTAGTTTCCAGTTCCACCCACTTGGTCAATAACATTCGATTGGGATAGAAGGAAAAAATCTTTACTGGATAGAAAAAATGGTTTTAGAAGTCTAAAACTTCTTTTGTAAGTTAAAATCTTACTTTTTAACGGAATTGTCAAGGGTTTTGGAAATTGAATCCCACGGATTATATCGACTGAGAGAGAAATGGAGAATCGGGGAACTACAACAACCTGTCCCGCAAAGATTAACAAAAATAGTTAATTAAGACAGGCTAAGGTCCCATCATTTTTCTCTCAGTTGATATAACCCGCGGAATTCAACCATCAAAATATCGATCATTGTCGATTTATTAATTGCTAATATATATCTATCGAGAATGATACCAAAATTCATATAACATATTCTAAACAAGATACCGATCATTGTGGATTCTTGTTTTATATGAATTTTAGTATCCGCTTTAATAAACTTGGACCCCATGTTAAAACATTCTAAATGTTTTGGGCCAATACAATTGACATAGCTGCTAAGAAAGAAGTTCTATTCACAAGTAATGCTATCATTCTGTTGACATTCCAAAACACAAGAGAGATGGGGTATTTAGCTAGAACTAATCGCCGAGTTGGAATTTGCAGTACATTTAGTATTTTCATGGCCGGTGCGTTTCTGAAATAAGAAGCAATAGGCATGTCACATGTGAGTGTATTACTATTTGGTTTTAAACAAGCAATGCTAATTTAAAAATGTATAGTTGTTAATTCATTCTATTAAAATAATCGCCTCGTTTATAGTCCGAATCTTTCAGCCTTAGATGGAGAAATATTTCACATGTGCATCATGTGGATATTCACGTCGTCTCCCAAATGTCTGGACTCCTATCCTCAGTATGTGATACAGTATATTTTAATGGCCGGTGTCATTATATATAACATATACTAAATCAAAAGACTGAGTAAAGCTAGCTATGTTTGACTTTGATTATTGAGCTGGTTGGTGAAATTGAATCCAAGTGACGTGATTTTGTTGTATAAGAAATAACTCCAAGAATCATTGAATCCTGATAGAGATATATAAATAGCTAGTAGCCAAAGACTTTTGGGTATGCACAGCATAGACATTAAGATTTTCGCCTCACTTAGATTACCAAAGTCATTAGTTTGGCTTTGAACTCAATCGGAGAGAAAGAGAGGGAAGATCACAGGAGAAGATGGTCTGGAAGCAAGGGGATGGCGGGCTACTGCCTTTGCAAGGTGATATTGATACCATCAATGGAGTTCACACTCCATTAGATTCAGGGCAAACCCGTTTGCAGGAGCTTGGTTATAAACAAGAGCTTAAGCGCAATCTCTCGTAATTAGACTAAACTCATCCACTACCAGTAGCAATTTTCATTTCTGTTTTCTTTGGCTTAGAGGTGCTTATAGAGGTTTTGTTTGCATGTCTTTTTGGAATATGATCCAATTGCAGAGTCCTTTCCAACTTTGCATTTTCGTTTGCTATAATATCGGTGTTAACAGGGATAACTACCCTTTACAATACGGGGCTGAAATTTGGAGGTCCAACTGGTATGGTATATGGTTGGGTATTTGCTGGTAGTTTGACAATGTTTGTAGGGTCTTCAATGGCTGAAATTTGTTCAGCTTACCCTACCTCTGGTGGTCTTTACTACTGGAGTGCTAAACTTTCTGGCCCTAGTTGGGCTCCATTTGCTTCTTGGTTGACAGGCTGGTAAGTTTATTTTACTATTTACTTTTTATTTCTCTCCTCTGTTTTGCCAATTTTGTACCTGTTTGTAAAGAACTTTTTGAAAGAAAAAAACGCTCTAAAACTTTGAGATTCCCTAGTGTGATTTTTAAAAAATACAGAGCTATCTTGCACAGCATGTGTGTAGTTACCTACCACGGTCCACCGTTCACTTTAGACCACTTGGTAACATTTGCAGAAGCCTTCTGACCTCTAGAAGCTGATTTTAAACCGGGGAACACTAATTTTTCTAGGGAAAACAAAGTTGGTACTCCCTTTTTCCAAGTTATATGGACAGAGAACTTCATTCGTACAGGCATTGTTCTAGCTCCTATTTTTTTTTATCCAAATAAACCCCTATTTTTCATGGTAATATTATACTAAAGTCAATTCAATACTTCTAGTTTTCATCAAAAAATAAGGGGTAAAACAGGAAAGTGAAGAGATATCTATGAAATCCATACAATTTTCTTAATTTAAGAGATTTGGTCTCTACGCCTATATAATTTGGACCGAGGAAATACTAAGAAATAGATTGGAAACGCACGTTAGGAAATACTATTATTTATCCTTTCAGAAAAATAAGAGAAATCCATAGGCGGACACAGATGTCAATCTCCCCCAAAATATTTACTATTTTGGGATGTTTTTATCCTTGAATTGTTTAGAAGCAAATATTATTTGGTTTTGCCTCCAGCTTTAGCATCCGTTATAATAGATGTTTTTTATTTGTTTGAAATAGATTATAATAATGTCAGGTTAGTCTTAGATTGAACATAGTAATGTCGGTTAAGTCTATATTTGTGTGCATTCCATTAAGGAGTGTTAATTTGACATTTTCATTTGATTGGTTAAGTAGTTAACGACTGGTTTCATCATTACGCATTTTATAAATCTCGTCTCGTCCTATCGATATATAACTATTAAAAATAGATCAAAAAATGAGATTGAAATATCACGTGAACACTAGTTAAAGAGTCTGCACAAAATTAGAATGGGTTTCTTGCTTTTTGGAACGCTCAAACACCTATTTAGGACAAGTTTTCTAACGTGGTTATAAAAACATCCATATACAGTAAGTTGTACGTAAACATAGGTTCTGATTTTGTGCACATTCTCTAATGAGTGTTCACGTGACAATTCAACCTCATTTTTTGGTTTAATATTAAGAGTTACTTATCGAGATAACAAATATAATAGTGGGATCAGTTGTTAACTACTTAGCCAATCAAATGAAAATGTCAGACTAACATTTTTTAATGGTGTGTGCATAAAATGAAATGCACGTATATATGGTTAATCTTTAAAATTATGGACAAAATCTACCGTTCATAGACAAATGGACGTGCTAGAATGTACATCATCTAAAGGCAATCATCAAACTTTAATTCATTTGTAGGTCATATTTTCATATTACAATAACAGAATTTTACACAAAATACATGGATATTCCATCTTTTATGGATACAAATTCTATCGGAATGACTTGTCTGTGCGGCCATTGGCATTTATATAATTTTAGGATCCGCTATTCCCCCAAATGGAATGGAAGTTCTATCTCTGGGGGAATTTTTATTTGGGTGTTTGTTTAGATTCCATACAAAATTTAAAAAGTCTAAACATACTCTTTGATAATGAAAATTGAAAAAGCTAAATGTACCTCCCAAAATGGTCAATATATATATAAACCGCCTAGGCACATAGTGGGCTTAAAATCAACCCCTATCTTTCATGGAGAGGCGAGGCCCACTCTTATGTGAGTGGGATTTATATATTGTTCGTTTGGCAATATGTGCATCACTATTGTTTTAAAAACTCTCTAAAATCCAGATTTTCTTATTTTGAGATTTCTCAATTCATTTCTATGTGATCAATGACATTCGCATAATTTTAGGTTCGTTATTTGCCTAAATTTAGGTTATGACGGAGTTTATGTGTTTGTCAAGAACGACTTTTTTGTTTTCCCTCCCAAAGAAAGATTCAGTTTCCTGCAACAACCAACACTAGCAGCAACGATAAAAACACCATGGCTATTGCTATTGCCGGATCATTTTGACCAGATAGTCATTCAAAACTAACATCACAGCCGAGACCTTCATTCTAAGAAAGTAGTGAGCCTTTAATTATACGAATGTCATTGATCACATGGATTGGGTCCCACCTAAAAACTTGAAAACGCGAATTTCAAAGAAAAAGTGGGTAAAATTTAGCCAATTCATTACGACAAATATCATTGCGATGTCCATATGTATAATAATTGGTTGTGATTGTGTTAGATAAAAAAATGATGGAGCTGGGCAAATTTATCCTAAAACATAATAATTTCTATCCAGCATTGTTGTTAACCAACTCCCCCTCCCTTTTTGTTAACCAAATCCCTCAGTATCGATGCTGTGACCCAAAATCGCTTATTGAGACATGTCCCATATCACGGTAATCATAATCATCATTACCTCAAATTAGGTTTTGACAAGTCACTTTCATAAAAACCCAAATGCATATATTCAATATACTGAAAAAGGTTATGTGACTTTAGGCAATAGATTTCTCTATAAGACGTATAGTTACCCTCTGTAGGTCCCCTTTCGGTAAATCTTGAAGAGTGACATATGCAATAGCTCAGAAAGGATAATGTATGCAACCAAGACATTGAGCAAGGAAAGTTGCACCACCACACAAATTTAGGGGCATCAACAGTATGTACCAGTTCAGACAGATAACTTAACAGATTCAGGCATGCCGACGGGCCTTATCGTTATTGGTCCAGGCAGATTATCGGTTTCGGACATGCCCACAGGGCCATACTGTCCGAATATAAACGCTCATTGTGCACGTGGTTAACGGAAAATATTATCTTCATATTTTCTTACTACAAAAAGTATCTTTAACAATATTCAGTTAGAGGTCAGTCATTCTTTCACTCAGTATAGATGAATGAAAAAAATATTGATTCACGTCTTTACTGTGTGTGGAAAATCAGACGAAAAATTAGAAAATCAAAAGATTCTCACTTATGAGTTTGGTGGCGCAAAAAATGACACTGGGCAATTAGGAGTGACACAATTGCACCTATTTTAAGATCAAACCCAGATTAGAATTCAGTTCTAAGAGATAGAAATGGTATATGAGGATGGAGTTGAGCTGGAGGATTCAGGGCAATCACGTCTACAACAGCTTGGTTACAAACAAGAGTTAAAGCGGGATCTATCGTAAACTAACTATAACCCTATCCTATACCTTTGAATGAATATCATTCATTTTTTTTTTTCTTTTTGTTAATTTTGATTTGCGTAGTTATGAATTGTTTGTGAATTTGCAGGGTACTATCCAACTTTGCATTTTCGTTTTCGATTATATCAGTGCTTACAGGATTAACTACCCTGTATTCAACTGGACTAAGATTTGGAGGTACAATTAGTATAGTATATGGATGGTTGTTTGCTTGTTGTTGGACAATGTTTGTTGGTTTATCCATGAGTGAGATTTGCTCAGCTTTCCCAACCTCTGGTGGTCTTTACTACTGGAGTGCTAAGCTTGCTGGTCCTCGTTGGGCACCTTTTGCTTCTTGGTTAACTGGATGGTAATCAGTTCTACAACTTAATGAGTCTCGGTTATGGATTTGAGTGTTCGAATTGGTCTAGAGTTCTTTTATGATGCTCCAAATGTCTTTTTGTTGCAATTTCTCGTCGTATTTTTAATAAATCGAAATACGAAAAACAACCCACCTTTCTTTTGTTGGATTTTTATGGTCTTATTGGAGTTTTTGTCGGGTGTGCATGTGAACATAAGTTTCTCAAGGAACTTATGATGTTATTATCTTAACATAACCTTTTGTATGTTAAGGTTAGATCTGAGTGTCTTCTTGAGAAAGGAGATATTTCTCACAAGTCTAAAATGTGGATGGCAACGATGGTTTAATCAATGAAATGCAGCAAATTTCTGCTATCATTTTAACTGTTAAGTGCCCAATCCATTTGTAAACTATACGTACTACCTGAGTTCTTTAAACAAAGTTCATTTTCATCTCTTTGAGGTATTTAGCCAATATAGTGAATACAAACCCAATCTTTGTGCACGCAAATTCTTGTGGTACTAATTCAATTGAGTTCTTTTCTTTTTTTTTGGGATGCAGGTTCAACATTGTTGGACAGGTAGTTTTGACAACCCCCTATTGTCTAAAGTTCAGAACCGCAAAATATCTATCATAAGGACAGGCCTATCCTGCAAATTATTTTATTAGCTGTTACAAGATCTTTTTGAGGCTCTAACCAATTAAGAAGTTTTTCCATATTTGCAGTGGGCTGTTACGACAAGCGTTGACTTCTCACTTGCACAGCTAATTCAAGTTATGATTCTGCTAAGCACTGGTGGAGTGAATGGTGGTGGATACCAAGCTTCTAAATATGTAGTTATTGCTCTTCATGGAGGGATTTTGTTCACTCATGCCGTCTTAAATTGTCTTCCTGTTTCATATCTATCCATCTTTGGGCAGTTTGCTGCTTTATGGAATCTTGTTGGTAAGATAACTTTTCTTGTGCTCTCCCTCCTTGCATTTTATTTCCATATAAGATGTAGCCTTCGTCCTTCAGTTAAATCTGTGATTAATCTGGGTTGACATTTTTTGCAGGGGTTTTCGTCCTAATGATTGTCATTCCTACTGTTGCCACTCATACTGCCAGCGCCGAATTTGTCTTCACTCACTTCAACACAGATAATGATGATGGAATTAAAAGTAAACCTTACATATTTGTTCTTGGACTCTTAATGAGCCAGTACACCCTTAGCGGGTATGATGCGTCAGCCCATATGGTAAGTTCAGTTTTCATAATTGCTTAGTATTATATCTTTTTACTATCAGAACTGGAAACATTGTCGTCAATCTGTGGAGCTAGTACTGTTTTAGCCTAACATGCTGATTTTGAAACTTCCGTTTCAAGACAGAGGAAACCAAGAATGCAGATACAAATGGACCAAAAGGAATTATTAGTGCAATTGGCATATCCGTCATTGTAGGATGGGGATATCTACTTGGTATCACGTTTGCAGTCACCAACATCCCTCATCTTCTGGACACCAACAATGATGCCGGTGGTTATGCCGTTGCCCAAGTGTTTTATGAAGCTTTCAAAAGTAGATTTGGAAGTGGTGTTGGGGGTATTATTTGTTTGGGAGTAGTTGCTATTGCCATATTTTTCTGTGGAATGAGTTCGGTGACAAGTAACTCCAGGTGAGATAAATTATCATTCCTTCTTTATCTCCTGTCTGTCTGTTTCTTCCACCCTGAATCATCAACTTAACAATGTTATCTGTTTATTTTAACTCAGAATGGTGTACGCATTCTCAAGAGACGGGGCAATGCCATATTCATCAGTGTGGCATAAAGTGAATAAGCATGAAGTTCCAATAAATGCAGTTTGGCTCTCTGTTTGCATATCATTCTGCATGGCATTAACGGTTCGTAAAAACCTCATGACCTTTTTCATTTCCCATTTCATACGTTTAATTGTTGAACTTCACAAATGCTAATGTATCTATTTTTTGTGTCTATTGCAGTCTTTGGGAAGTCTGGTAGCATTTCAAGCGATGGTGTCGATAGCAACTATCGGACTTTACATTGCATATGCACTACCCATCTTTTTTAGAGTGACATTAGCTCGAAAGAGATTTGTTCCTGGACCTTTCAACTTAGGCCGCTACGGAATGTTTGTAGGTTGGGTTGCAGTCATTTGGGTGGCGATCATTACAATACTCTTCTCTCTACCTGTTGCATATCCTATTACAACAGACACTCTAAATTATACTCCAGTTGCCGTTGGCGGTCTTCTTATCGTTATCGTTTTGTGGTGGATATTGAGTGCAAGGCACTGGTTCAAAGGTCCTGTAACCAACATTATTTAGAAATTTTTACTCATTCTTGAAAACCTTCGTATCACGTAATTATTATATTCAAATTTTAGTTTCTTTTTAAAGAAGTTTCTACGAATGTATGCAGCGACTGACAAAAATCTAATGCATGTTTGATGGCTGAAATGCTGATTAAACATGCCAAACTCATGCAGCGGCCTAAGCATTCAAGTGTTTGTGCATCAAGTCAGGATATCCAGCAAACAAGTAGCATTCTTGTGGTGAATATTGATCAAATTATTGAAGTCCGACATTTACATTTTCAAATTACTGACAAGAGAATTTCACATGCGTTGCAGGTGAGTTCCACAACTCCAAAGAAAAACCAAATTTGACATCAGTTAGTTCTTATGGTAGTATCTATGTTGGTTACAGGACCTTTGAACCAATACCTAGCATCTAATATCCACCAAGAAACAACTAAGACGATTAGACCACCGATCGCAGCTGGAGTATAGTTGAAAGTATCCCTTGTAATAGGATACTCGACTGGTAGAGAGAACAAAATAGTAATTGTAGCAACCCAAAGAACTGCAATCCAACCTACAACCGTCCCATAGCATCCCAAGTTGAAAGGTCCTCGAGTAAACGATTTGTGTGCCACGGTAACCCTATAGAAGATTGGTATTGCATAAGAAATGTTGATTCGGACTGTTGCTATCGATACCATAGATTCAAATGCCACTGAGCTCAGTAATGACTAGAAAATTTGAAGAAAAGTAAGTCAGGGTCATTAGAAATACATGAAACTATTTGGTATTTGAAGTAGCATGAGAAATGAGAAGACATACCGTTAGTGCCATGCAAAATGATATGCAAACAGAGAGCCAAACTGCATTTACAGGTACTTCATTTTTGTTCAATTTATGCCAGACTGATGAATATGGCATTGCGCCGTCTCTGGAAAACGCATACACCATTCTGACAAGTAACATTCATGAAACAGAACATCATGTCAAAATTCTGTGAAAAACATATTCTACGAGGCAAATAAAAACTGATGTGTAACCACCATATTGGGCTAATCTTTACCTAGAGTTGTTAGTTATAGTACCCATGCCACAGAAAAATACAGCAACACCAGCAACTCCAAAGCAGATGATACCACCAACTCCACTCCCATATCTACTCTTGAAAGCATCATAGAACAATTGTGCAGCTGCGTAACCACCAGCATCTTTGTCAGGGTTCAGGAGGTGTGGAATGTCAGTGACTGCAAAAGTGATACCAAGTAGATAGCCCCATCCAACAATGAAGGATACCACAATAGCACTTATTATTCCTTTTGGTCCATTTCTATCCGCATTCTTTGTTTCCTCCACCTTGAAACACAAAGAAATAAAAGAGACTTGAATCATTTAGCTAAATTGGCTCACCCCTATAGCCATAGATACAAGGCACACAACTCTCTTAGCGAATTCGAGCTTTTGCAGAATTTTATTTCGCTAAAAGAAGTTACCAAGTGAACAGATGCATCATAGCCATCAAGGGTGTAATTGCTCATCAGTAGCCCAAGAACAAATATGTATGGCTTGCTCTGAATTCCAACTCCATTATCAGTGTTGAAGTGGTTTGAGATAAATTCAACACTTGCACGTTTAGTAGTAACAGTTGGAATCAAAATCATAAGTACAAAAACACCTACAAAAATGCCCATGTAAGAATTTAGATAATCTCTAGGGAGGAAAACACGATCAATTCCGCTTCATCTCATACTTGTGCCAGTCTAGAAGAGAATAAGCAAACCTTACCAATGACATTCCATGCAGCTGCAATTTTCCCCAGAACTGACAATAATTTGATGGGGAGAAGGTTTATGACGCCATGGATGAACAAAATTCCTCCATAGATACATATTAGTACATACTTGGAACATAAATAACCACCACCATTTTTTCCTCCTGTGCTAAGTAGAATTATAACTTGAATTACTTGGGCAAGCGAGAAATCCACGCTTGTCGTATTTGCCCAATGCAAAACAAGTGTGGACTATCTCTTCTAGTTAAAATGATACTCCCTCCGTCCCTATTATAAAGGCGGAATTGTAAAAATTTGTAGTTCCATCATATAGGCAGACTTTCAATTCCAAGATGAGTTTTTCCATATACTGCCATTATTTAATATAGGTAGTTATCACCACAATTATGCTAATGTTTCTAGTGTTGGAAATTGTACAAAGGATAAAACAGAAAAGATGATGGAAATGTAGAAAATTAAAAAAAATTCTTATTCTAAGAGAAACTAAATTCTCCGCCTATATAATAGGGACCGAGGGAATAAGAGACAAGAACATGAAGTTTGTTCTCTTTTGCTGAGCTTACCTGACCAACCATGTTAAACCTGCAAGAAAAAAGAGTAAAAAATATCAAGCCTCATTAATGGAAGAGTCAGCAACTACGGGAGTTAATTCTGTTTTCCTCTGGGTGCTTCATGAGTAGAGAGCTATGAACATTGCAAGCATTTCGACTTCAGAAAACATGTTGGGCCAAATTGACTCCATTCATTCATTATGAACGATTTTTGGGCACCAGTCCACTTTGGAGGGGTACCATGATTTTCACTTGACTGGGTCATTTAGAAGTAATTTGAAGCACCCTTATCCAAATATTTATTCTAATGACAAAATTACCCTTTTTAATTAAGTAGTATAATTATAAGTTGAATTATTAAGTTAAATAATTAGTGATTCGTGTAAGATCGAATCAATAAGTTGTTTTTCTTTAATTAAATTATTGAGAGAGAAGAATAAGCAGGAGAATAAGAGTTGAAGAAGAAAAAGAAATCTCTTTCTTATTTGAATTGACCAAAAATTTTTGAAAATGAGAAATTTTGTAGCTTGATTTGGGTTAGGTCAAACACGTTCGGCTACGATATTTGAAAAACAAGCAACCGAACTTATCTGCAATTGTAGTTCGGCTTATGTTTCTGAAAGCACAGGTAGCCGAACTTAATTTTAATGGATTTTTCGCTTTGTTTGGCTATCAGATTTCCAGGACATGCATCCGAACTTTTATTATAGGTATACAGAGTAATGTTCGGTTTAGTCGAGTCCACCGTTTTTGTAGCCGAACTTTCAGTTTAAAATAAGCGGAAAAACATGAGTTTGGTTAAGAGAAAAAATTGTGACATAATAGAACTCGATGTATAGGTCTTCAGAGAAAGTTCGGTTAGGAAAAAAATTGCGACATAACTGAACTCCAAATATTGGTTTTGAGAGAAAATTTCGGTTAGGAGAAAAAAGTTGCGACGTAACCGAACTCAACATATAGGTTTTCAGAGAAAACTTCGGTTAGGAGAAAAAAAATTGACTTAACCAAACTCAACATTTTTATCCTAGAGACTAAAGTTCGGTTAAAAAAAAATTCGGCTTAATCCAACGCAATGATTGGCATTATACACAATGAAAGGGGTTCGTATTTTCCTTTTCATTAGATTAGGTTTAGCTATCCATAAAGGGGTTGGAAAACAGCTTACTGCAAGACTACCAACTAGTTTCTTATAAAAATTTCTTTTTTTCTTTCTTGAATATATTGTTCCTTTAAAAAAAACAAGACATAGAATAAAAGTAAATTAAAAAATAAAATAAAATAATAATTTAATGAAGTAAAGGGGTTATTTAATAATTTACGCTTTCTAGGACATCCCTTATCCTTGAATAATGGCTGGCCTAATAACTTAATGGTCCAAAAAAAAAAAAAAAAACCATGATAACCAAAAAATCTTTTTTCATTAAGCTTGGGAGAGACAAAGGGTTATTACCAGCAAGTCAACCAAGAAGCAAAAGGAGCCCATTGAGGGCCGGCTAGCTTAGCGCTCCAGTAATAAAGGCCACCAGAGGTAGGGTAAGAAGAGCAAATCTCAGCCATGCTTAAACCAACAAACATTGTGAAGAAACCAGCTATAAGCCATCCATATATCATACTGATTGGACCCCCATAGTTTAAACCCTGACTATAGAGTGTAGTTATCCCTTGAAGCACTGATATTATCGCAAAACAAAACGCAAAGTTGGATATCACCCTGCATCATTAGTTCTCCAAACCATATGTTAAAACGAACGTATATTTTCATTTGGAACCACTTAAAAAGGAAGCTAAAGGAAAAGCATTGTAGTAAACTTACGAAAGACTGCGATTCAGTTCTTGCTTGTAACCAAGCTGGCGCAGACGTGATTCCCCGGTATCTATCGAAACATGATACCCATCCTGAGCAACAATGTCTTCAGATGGAAATACCCGATCACGATTTTCCAAAACCATCTTTCTTTTTCTTTACTCTACTTAATTTTCTTTTCTGTCCATCTTCTTATTTGGTTCACAAATATATACAATATATATAAGATGATCTCTACTATACTGCATGTTTTCATGTACGCATTAGACCCCCACTTGTGTTTAAATAAACTTTGAAACGTCATGAGCTTGAGACGACCATATCGATACGAGGAAGAAAAGATGAATGAAGGTAGTGTCATCAGTGACCAAAAAAAACCTACTCCAATACTTAAGCTACAATACTCAAACAAAATATTTGTTGATCCAAGATGATCTTTACCAAAATCTCTGTGATGAAAGTCCTTATCTGCAACCAATCACCTCCAGACAGCATTCTCGATTGGAAGTAAGAACAAACAACTATAAGTTAAACATTACATACATAGTCCTTGCCAAAAGACGAAAGTCATTTGGACTTGAATATCCGAACTGACATCCTTGCAGTTGGCATTATCCATCCCACTTAGAATTCTCTCAAGGCCAATAGGGTACTTATGCTCTGGCTATCTCCACAAGTCATCCAAAACCAATTAAGGCCATCTAAAGAAAAGTACTAGTTATTATGTGGTTCAGTTCTTGCCCCCTACCCATGCGCCTCTTTCCTTTATTCGTTTTGGTTTTTGCATGATCTTAATTTGAGCTCTCTTGCATTGCATACTGTTATAATATTCTCGCTTGATTAAGCAAGCAAATGAAGATTATGTACAGTGAAATAGCTAGGCTGGCATGTTTTGGAACCAATTGTTTGAACTTGGACGGTGATGCATTTTCAGAAAGAAATATTTTAAGGGGTATACTGCATACTTTGAGGCCAAAGATCGAAAATATTTACATTAGTTAATCTCTATGATATAAACTTAGGTTGTTTTTCCCCAATTCTTATTAAAAGATATTACTGCGAAGCAAGAAGAACCTTATAAATTTCAAAAACCAATTTCTCGTCATATTCAGAAGACGAATAAGCATTGGTTACCTCTGGAGCATCCACAGTTTTCTTTGATTTGGCTTCATCTTTAGCACTCACGATTCTCTTATTGTTTATGGCATTGTTATTACACCCGGCAAGTACATTTCCGCCGTCACTCAGCGACACTATGTTTCCCGCTAACCGATACATGAAATCAACATAAGCATCTCTGAGCTTGGTCATCAAAAGCTTAGTAGAGGTAGATAAGATCTTCAATCTTAGTTTCTTCACTGCTCTTACCTTCCAAAATCTATGAACTTTTTTTCCACCCAATCTTAAGACCTTCACATTTTTCTTCCTCTTAATTGTATTAGAAAGACGTTTATACCGATACCTCGCTAACAAATTTCCACTGAAACTCTCGTACAGAGGAGGATTACATAAGCTAGAAATGATCTCCATGAATTGTTGTGTAGAAAGCAGTAATACGTTTGATGATCGAAAATGAAAGAATACAGACCTCCTTTTAAGACAGGAGGAAAATGCAAAATATTAATGAGAGGTGATTTCTCAACGATGAGCAGAAACCTGCCAACTTCTACCGTGAAAAAATGGATCGCAGTAGGGCTCAACACATTCAAAGTGGACGGTCAAATAAATGAAGGATAAGCTGCATTACATGCTTATCCACTTTCTGTAGGTGGGTGGGAATTTATTCATATGCACTTTCTGTTAAATTAAGACCTCGCACCAAACACAGTAGAAAAAAGAGTCTTTTTTTTTTCTGTTAAATTTGACCTAGCAAAAAAAAAAAATACTGAAGTGTAAAACAGAAGGAAAAATATGTAAAGCGATATGATATCAGAAAAATAGTGGCAAAATTGAACCCGTTCTCTATTAAAAAGAACAACACACTGTCTGAAATAGATTTTTCTAACTAAACGGAGAAAAGATGTGAAATATGTAATTTTCAAAGTTCAAGGGCAACTGGTACAAAAAAATTCAGACTGAAACTTTTCACATGTCAACTAAGTCTATATCTATGACTTCCTATATGTACTCCTGTATACATTCACAAGTGGAATCAGTGTAGAACCCCAGCTTCTAAATCATCTCCAATTGACCTGATCGCCATATGAGGTCTGTCTGTTTCATCATCGTTAAAACGGCCATACTCGGTATTGTTTAGATGCATGTCATTGTAATTGTTCATGGAGGATGATGGTTGGACACCAGCAGGTTGTGAATCTGCCAAACTCTGGAAATAGGCAAAAGGTCCCCAACCTGCATTTTCAAAAACAAGAGATTCTTTAAATACAAGAGGAGATAAATAAATATTTATTAAATAAAAAAAAGGATACAATATTAACTAGGAAATAAGGATACAATATTTTCGAGAACCGATTATTAAAGAGAAAGCATACCATCAGTGTCATATGGAGGTGGAAAGAATTGCAAATAACAAATGGAAGCTACTGTCATTCCTGCACAATAGGAAAAATAGTATGACAATAATCAGCACTAATAAGCCATTACTTTACCGGAAGAGATATAATCCACTCTGGCTACATTTGAAAGTCTAAATCACAAACCTAGAAGGCCTCCAGCAAACACGTCTTGCCAATGATGCCAATAGTCATCTACTCGAGAAACTGCCACAAGAGATGCAACCAGCAAGGGAAGAAACAAGAGACAAAGTTTTGCAACATGGCCCTTACGATCAAATACTCTAATCTTTCCAGCTAAGTACCAAGCCAGATAACCAAGACCTGCGAAGGACCCTGCAATTTACAGAGGTAGTTGACGAGTCAATCACATATGGTAAACGATAAGCAAACACAAAATCTTGTAAAATAGTAACTGAAACATACTTTATATCAAAGAAGATGGTGAACATTCAAGTGCTTAATCAACAAAAGTACGGGTTAGCGACGTACCACAAACAACATGAAGGGATCCAGATATATTAAAAGAGAAACACAAATACATATCATTAGATGCCTAGTGTCCCGAAAACTAAACAGCTGAACCTGGTGTTTAACAAACCCTTTGCTACTTTTTGTCAAGGATTAACTTCATCGGTATACTATCTACTACCTGCGGCTACCTACAGCCATTTCACAATGAAACCTTTATATGCAGTAAATTTGTTTGAAGATTAATAGTAGGATTAACTTTTAATTATACACTAATTTACCTGTTACAGTTTAGATTATTTTACTAATATTCACACTTTTATGGAACGTCTGAAATGCTTTAGAGTGATGGATAGCTATACTACTCTAACTACTCATGTTCAATCATGGTTGTAGACTAAACAGGTAACAGTGATTAGGCCGAAAGAAATAGAACGAGAAGGATGCTTAACATTGTGCCTATGGAAATTAACAGATACTTCCGAAATAATAACTGTATAAACTTGAAGTAAATGAATGATACGTCCTATCAATTTCTAAAACTTAAACTGCAGAACGATTAACTGCGACAGCAATTGAGTAATGAGTACAGCATTCATGCACATAATGTATGACAAGTGGAAAGTGGTTTGCTGCTTACATGAAGTATGCCCACTTGGAAAGCTTTTGTGTCCTTCCTTAATGATTTTCTTGTCTCCAGTGCACAGGACGTTTTTCGTGACAGTATCAAACACCTGGCGGTGCCAAATCCCCTTAATTGTTAGTTTAAGTGCATAATTGTTCTTCAAAAATTATACTATGAACTCCCTTTAGAGAAAAAATTACGAAGCTATGAGAACTCACCCCCTTCCCATCAGGAAAGCAGCGCCAAAAGAAGTCAGGTCGAGGTCGACCAACAGCATCTTTGATTGCGTCCGTTAAAACTCCAGTTATAAGTACAGCAAATAGAAGACCTGGATATCATCGATTTAGCATTACTGATGCATCCATTTAAAAACATAGACAACAAGAAGTTACCTAAGAGCTAAGACCATATACCCAAGATTGCATGGTGCAAATCATATACATCCCTCCTGTAATAGTAGATACCCGCAATGATTACCATTGGCAATAATATGGCGACCAACTGTTATCAACCACAAAAAAAACAATGCCTGATCTATTAGTCCTGAGAGTTAAAGGAGACAATTAAAAATCAAAATAGAATTAAAATTAAAAAAAAACATACAGGAACTGCCCAAAATGGTACGGTATTGTCTTGCAACGGGTACATCAAGTCGGTCATCATATCTTGTCCAACAAAGCGGTGAAATGGTTCTATAACATTCAATACCACCTCTATAACCATGAGAAGTAAAAGTATGAGCCAGTCGTGCATATGAGTTCTAGCCAATTTTACTCCATGAGTCCTTAAAGTACAAGCTCCCAACTGTATCTCCGGCATTTTTCATAAACTAAAACACAAACACTCCAATTAATCAATAACCTTTAGAACTTACAAAATTACATCAAAACATACTTCTCCTCACAATGAAGCAAAACAGAAAAAAAGAAACACTCGAAAACTGCAAATCTCCAGGTGATGTAGTAAATAGTATACAAGTAATGCACCTTGAAACTATAAGATACAACAAAATTCTGTACAATTAGCAGGATTATTTCAGTAGGCTTTCAAATCACCAAATCCAAATATCACCTATGGTCCTATACAGACAAATTTACAGAATCTGAGAGTCTAATCTGGTGTAGTTTCATGTTTATGAAGAAGAATCTTCACAACTATTCAACGGAATAAATCCTAATTTCTCACCAAAATACCTAACCACGTCACAATTACTTTCACACTCATCAAACATCAAACGTCTCTACAAAGAGACAGTTTAATCACCAGATTCATACTCTACTCCATTACATAGAAACTCAATCCTCAAAAATCAAAAAAAAATTCAAAAAAAAATCCAAAAAAAAAAATTCCAAAGAAAAAGAAGTTACAATCAAGAAGAGAGTAAAGTTATCAACACGATTCAGTGTCCATTTTCAGTAAATCAGTGTCTATTTGAAGATTTTCAGAACCAAAATAGGATACAAAGACACAGTACGCATACAGAATCTATACAATAACTGCATATTCCACCAACATTCTTCAAACAGTACAGATATTCTCAGAAAAAGAAAAGAAAAATCAAAATAAGGAGATATCAGGGTTTGAGGAGATGAACAAACCTGATGAAAACAAGATCTGAAGAATCCGAGTAGAAATGGTTTTGAAAAAGAGAGAATGAGAATGAGAATGAGAATGAGGAGAAGAGAAACAGACTCTCAGGGTGTTTTGTTATCCTGGTTGCCGGATATAACGGAAAGTAAATAGCAGTTCGGGGCTGGCCGCCTGCTGTGCTGGGTGTTTGTTTCCAAAATAAAGTTAAAAAAAATAATGATACTCAAACACACCTTTGAAGTTTTGTTGTTTCGGGAAATTCACTTTTACTTTATTGATTTCACATTTTGAATTTGGACTCGAATTTGTTCACTCCGTTTTAACCGGTGCACATTTCGTATGATTTTCGTTTTGGGTATTTTTATCTTGTTGGATATTTATTTCCATAATCAGATACAAATTAATTTTCTTTCTAATTTCATGACAAGTCCGCGTCCGGATTGAGTGGAAGTGCATTTTCAAATACGATAGCCAGTTGTGATACACCTAAAGACAACAATAGTGTGGCTGTGGTTGAAATTTATATCTTACTAGATTTATCAAAATCCTTCGTATTAAAGAAAAACGCGTTAAATATATGTCAAGGAAAACCAATTATCATAGTGTAAAAGCTTGATTTATTTACATAATATACTGAATAATTTATTATCTTTCACAAATGAAAACATTGGTTGTGTAAGATACCTGAAGTAGAAATCAGAAATAAAAGTCAGAAGAAAAAAATGTTTTGTTTTATAAAAAAAAATTGTTTTTAGAAGTCACTCGGAAATTTAATGTTCAAACTAACTTTTTGTTTTTTTTCGACTTTTAACAATTAAAATGTTACTTTTAGATGTGTATCTACTGTAATAATCTGGAAAATTTAGAAAGAAACCAAAAAAAAAATATGGGATACTTTATAAAGTATCCCTGTTTTGAAATGTACATTTCAAAAGTATCCCCGTTTTTTACAAATTTTTTAAAGTATCCCGTTTTATTCGAAAGGCAAATTCCATCCAGTTAAGTGTTAGGTGGCAGTTATCTTTCCTATTAAAAGTCCTATTTACCCCTGAACTACATCTCCTTGGTAGAGAGAATAATGATTCGACGATCCTGAACTAGGCTCGACGAACTTGAAAGTGGTGTAACGACCCTGAACCGGGCTCGACTAACCGGAAAAATATTGTAGAAGATTGATTCTCCACCAACCAAAAACCCCAAGACATTTGGGAATGATGAACCCTTTCAGTGAATGATGAAACGAACCTGAAAATGATAACACGATCCTGAATCGAGCTCGATAAATTGAAAAAATGATGTAGAAGGTAAACGTACTAACAAGTAAAGGGTAAAGAAGTAAACTTTAAAAAAAAAGTAAACTAATGTTGACTAACTAGGATGGAAAACTAAACAGTTAGGACACTTTAAAAAAATTCTAAAAAACAGGAGTAACGAAAAAACGAGGTTAATAAAACAAGGGTATTTTATAAATTCTCCCAAAAAAGTTTAGGGGAAAGATGGTCGTGTATGTTTTAAGTATGGGTAGGATTAACGGGAAGCAACGGAATGTTAGGTAGTGTGCAGTGCACCTCGGTTAAACCAGGGTAGACAAATTTAGGCTTGAATTTTCGTTGGGGTCTCAAAAAACATTTACTTTCCAGTGCATATATTCTCATAATATTTTAAATTTTGAAAAAATCTTGACTAGTCACCGTCTTTTGGAGGATTCATCATGTGGTGGGACTCATATAGGCTTCTATATTTGTTATTGGGTTGCATAATTTAGACCCATGATGCACTGTGTATTTGTCATTTTTGAAGTAGTATATGTGTATAACCAAGGATGTGGTGGAGTCCAAGGAGGCATGGACCATGCTGCTGCTGCTATATTATGTTTTCGAAAGTAAATTAGTACAAAATGGCTCTAGGAAAGAGTTAGTGTTGTGTAGTCACTGTACATATTACTTATCCAGCTTATTGTGATCAACTTCTAACATACTTTGGGGTAGTACGTTTAATATGACACTACCTAACTCAGATAAGTAATATGTATAAATTAAAGAAGTTGAATAGGTATAAGAAGAAGGACATGGGAATTATATTCCCTTATTATTGATTTCAAATCACTTTATAAACGTATACAATTGACCCTATATATAGGGAGGAATGCATGTTAGTTACAAACATGGATTTGCCATGTGTAAGTACGGGTGTCACTAAATGTGACCAAAAAATGGATTAAGCCAATTGAGCTTATCCATTTTACAGCATGAGGTGGCATTGGTGGGTCAGCCACACCTCTGGAATATGCCGGATATATAACACTCCCTCTTGACCGACCTACCTTTTAATATTATTGCCTTCATAAGTTCGAGCGTTAAAGTGATGATGCGCCGCCATGAATTTTCTCCCCTTATCAAAATGTTTCAGGAAAACCGTTTAGGATAAAACTTGAGCACTGGGAGCTCACAACTATAGTGTTGATGCAGCTTGTTTGGCTTCGCGTAGAACTTATCAGGAAAAACCATGTGTGGTAAAAATCTGACTTAAAAGTAAAGTGTGATAATCCGATCACTGATTCCGCTAAAAAGTTTATGGATATCCATCTCTTTACATGATGTTCACCGTTCTAAGTTGTTATCTCATTAAAAACCTCGCCAGGAAAACCCAGAGGGATAAAACCTGAGCGCGGGAAAACATGAGTTCTCAGAACAATGATAAACCCGCAGATGTTGCCTCGTTAAAACCTTGCCCGGAAAAACCCAGAGGGATAAAAACCAGAACGAAGGAAAAAGTGTACAACATGTCGAACTGCGGATAGTAATGGACTCGCATGCCTCATTAAAACCTTGACAAGGAAAACCCAGTGGGACAAAACCTTGACTAAGGAAAAAGAGTACACGACGTAATGTCCAACATACCCAATATCCATAGTCTTCTGTGGATTTACTCCCCTTGTTGAGTAGCTGTCTCAGTTGATTATTCTGTTTGATAGTATTGCATAAAGATCACGAACCATCTTCTAATGCCTTTAGTAGTTTCAGCCTCCTTTAGTAGAAAAACTTGGTCTGATCTTCTTTTGTGCAATTTCTTAATGATCTTCTGATAGTAAAATCATTTATTCACCACTAGTTTCGTCTGGACAACCGTGACCGGTCGGAGGAATCACAAGTAACCTCTACTACCAGAGTCTAACTAGGAGATTGTTCAGCTACTTTAACAAACCTGCCAAAAATCAAAAACTTAAACAGTCCGATTAACTTTTCTCTGTGGGAGACACACTTAGCGATCTTTCACGCGAAAGATCAAGCTTAATGGTACCACGAAGATGGAGGGGTTTTCTTCGGAACAACGTCTCGATATTGGTGCTAGGCAGAACTAGGTTTACAAACCCAATATCAGGCATATTTCAGCCGACGTACTATTTACACATCTTTCGTGTAATACAAACCAGAGAGTGATACATTTCCTTTGTTGAGATGTAAACCGATCATTCTTAAAAATAAGAGATCGAATGACTGCAATCATGTTGGTTTGTCCATTTAAACATGTCTAAACCATTCAGGTTGACGAAATTAAAGGACTTCCAACTACAATACTCAACCAACAGATTGAGATCTTGTTTTACTGAGAATTTTATCTCGAACTCCTGCTTTAAGCATTTTTGTGCTTTGGAGACCTCTTTAGGAGTTCCAATCAAGTAGATGTTGCATAAACCAAATCTAGTAAATGCACAGTATATGGGCATATAAGATGGTTCACATATCCCTGGATAATATAAGCATCCACTCAGACGATTGACCACTTTCGTCCTTATTGAGCGAATAGATATGACGTGGTAATTTCTACTGATAGGTAAAAACCTTCAGGAATTTGTATGCAATTATCTGTATCTAGTCTTTCATACAGATTTGCAGTAACCACGTCCACTAGATGCACGTCGAGTCCTTAAAAGACTACCAGACAAATACCAATGAGGTAGTTTCATCCATACTAGGGAATATGTTACAAAGAAATCCATTTCATGTTTCTGTGGAAGACTTTTGTGCCATAAGTTGAATTTTTTTTTCTCATTATATGCACACACCTACCTGTAGCAACAAGGGGTGTCAGATGTCAGAACTGCAAACACCCACCTGCGGCTAAGAGTAGCACACATTTTCGAATGTTCGGGCTACAATATCAAAGTTATGAATTTTTACGAGAAACTGTTATTCTGCTTCAATATCTCCTAGTTTAATCAATCATATCTTTGATTATATTCCCATAGAGAGTGGTTTAAAACCAACAACACCTATGGGAGTATCGGTGGATACTTTGACTACGTCATCAACAATCATTTGATTACAAATCGCAAATTTCTCTATTGCATGCATGCCTTATCGAAAACCTCTCATTTTGAGGTTTCACAGCCTTTGCAGACACGTTCTCTTATTAGGAGAACTATACTCAGAGAAATTAGATCTTCCTTTGATAGTCTCTTTCAGAGCATTATCTTTCAATGATTGTGATTGATTCTTTCCTTTTAAGAGGAGCAGAATATTTTAAGTCAACTAGTCATCCACGCTGAAGGTGTGTTTTATGTGACACACTTGCTACTACACTCACAACTTCTCAAGGAAGTTACTTGACTTGCAATTTCTGAAGATATCGAATCTTCGGCATGTTTTTCATTACTGAAAACATCCAGATGAGATACATCATGGTTCATCTTTGTGCAAACCAGGATACTTCACGTCGTTTTTCAGGCGACAGCCTTTCCTCCCCCAAATGGTGGGAAGACTTTCTCATCAAATTTGCAAATCTTGTTGTAGTAGCATATGCAGTGGAACGTAGCATGTCTCAAATAGAAAAACATGACAATGGTTACATGAGTAATAAGTTCAAAGTGCACAAGAACATCAAATGTGCTCACCATAAATGCCCAAAGCATTACTAGGATGATACAACATCAACGGATGACAAACAAGAGTTTCATTTAAAACTATACGAGTACAGATACATAGTTACCACCAGGTGAGACGTCGAGTCATTTATGACTACCTGACCATACTTCCATCAACCTAGTTAGTGTCTGCGGAAAATCACTTTCAAGGTGTGGCGCTGCATAACAAGGGACCTCAATTAGTTTTCTCACTACGCTTTCACATAAGCATCAAATTTGTGACTGATGCTAAGACTAAGTTTCAAGAGCGTACACAAGGGAGAAAACACTTCAATATGATCTAAGGTCCATGTCTGCCAATCATATAAACTTTGTCGATAATTCCTTTGCAAAGGGGATATCTATCCACAATGATTTCAGTAGCTACTCTGAATATTATCGACACCCAGTTATCAATCAGTTAATAACGATCTCATATCATTCTCTCGAGTAAGAGGACACTCTAATCCATTGGTACCAAATCTGAACATGCGGATATTCTTCGCCACGGGATATCAACGCAAATTTTATGGACATGCTCCTCGTCAGGAGATATCAACTCATCACTCAAAGAGAATATGGACGTTATCTGATTAGATTTGCATACCTCATATAAGAGGTTTTCGTCTATGCTGATAAGCAAATTCTCAGACGAAACAATCGCTGCGATTCCATGTCATGCCTTGCAAGGACTTTAATTTACGCTGAATCAAGCAAGCGCACTCTTGCTATATCTAGCAACAGAGTAGTCTCCAACACCTTAGGCATTTCTCGATGTGAGAATTTAGTGAGACACAATTGGATTTAACCAATATCGTCGACGATTCTCCCCCTGATACTTAGGCGGGATGTCTCATCAATAGAACAGTCAGTTCTGCATGACTCAACCTATCAAGGGAGCAACTGGGTGTAGAAAACAATAATAACACGCAACCCAGGAGAGGTAAATGATCAGGTTTTCTCTCTCGTTTACTGTCCATCTAGGATAATTTTAAGAATTTACATTGCCATGTAAAATTAACAGTAAACTATAAACGAATTTTGTGACCATAGACATCATCTCAATATCAGTACCAGTCCTGCCAAAACGACCGATAGAGATCAACAATAATGAACAGCATTTCAAATGCACGCACCGTGTCTTTTATGTCACAGCGATAGCAGAGCTCATCTAGGCTCAAAGATGGTTATTTATCCAATCATTATGCTACCGTCCCGTATTATTCCACTTCCGATGGTACGATGCTCATCAGGTTCTTAAACCCGAGAACTATTGTGGTTCTCATATTCAAATATGCCTACCACAATTGTATTTTCCTTCTTCGCCAAAGATAAAGTTATTTGCATAGGTACTAGTGCAAATTTAATTCACCAAATTCATGATTTTAGGTAATAGCTCAAGCGACGAGAAGACATGATATTAACTTTAAATATCATTTAAAAAAATGCAACACTCATTATCGCTCGACGTTTGTATATCTACGAGGCGCAATTAACATTTGCATCACTCGATGTTGTTGACACAATATATACAAAGTGAAAATTAAGCATTAACTCCTTAAAGCTCGCCGATGCATATAATTGGCGCATATAATGCACGTCGTAAAGCTAGCAGGAACATATAAGGGCGCAAAATATGCGACTCTCCTTATTGCTCCGCAATATTGTATACGGTGCATATATCTTCTCCAGAAAATTAAGTCCAACTATTTACCACAGAAATCAATGGTGAAATACGGTTCTGACATAATACTGGCAAATCTCCAGTTTCGTCTATCAGAATCGACGAAATATTAATTTATCAAAGTTGAAATATGAACACATTCTTTTCATTAAAAGAAATTTTCTCGATATCAATTGTTGATCATTTCAAAGACCGTTGATAGAGACTGGCTAACCATGCTAACCCAGTGTCCATTTTTCATCGCATTCCACTCCATAGGTGGAACTACTTTGAATTCTAAAGATTATTATAGCAGAGGAATGTTAATATTTTGCTATCCCAAGGATGCAATAATTCCTCGCTCTGCCAGTATTAAACCGTTAACACCACAAAATCATTGGTGTTCCAACAAAGGTAATTTTACTCTCTATGATATCCAAAAAGGACGCGGAAAAACCTTCCGTTGGTCGGCTAAAGAAGAAAATAAAAATAACGATACAAAACTCAAATATTTGATTAAATTCGGAAACCGAATAAATCACAAATATGGTTCGTTGTTAATACGTACCTATTTCGGATATCTCTTCATATACCATATAATTTCTGTGCTCCAAATAGCACACACAAGGAACGGCAAGATGCCTAACTTCAGTTTTAACAAGTCCTAATTAAAATAGAAAAACGAAGTTAAACACTACGAAAATTTATGCATAAAACTACTTAACAATAGTCAAATGAAATGCGCAAGAGTCGAAGAGAATTATCCTTTTCCGTATCGTCATCCCCACCGAATACCACAGAGCATTTCGTGCTGATAACTTGTTGTGTAGTCACGGTACGTATTACTTATCCAGCTTATTGTGATCAACTTCTAACATACTTTGGGGTAGTACGTTTAATATGACACTACCTAACTCAGATAAGTAATATGTATAAATTAAAGAAGTTGAATAGGCATAAAAAGAAGGACATGGGAATTGTATTGCTTATTATTGATTTCAAGTCACTTTATAAACGTATACAATTGACCCTATATATAGGGAGGAATGAATGTTAGTTATAAACATGGATTTGCCATGTGTAAGTATGGGTGTCACTAAATGTGACCAAAAACTAGATTAAGCCAATTGACTTATCCATTTTATAGCATGAGGTGGCATTGGTGGGTCAGCCACACCTCTGGAATATGCCGGATATATAACAGTTAGGTCGTTGTCCAAAATGTCTCTAGGACTCTAAATCTAGAGTCTAAACACCAAATTAGTGAGACTCAAGTAAAGTAGCCTCACCAAAACTGGTCCCATACCCAAGCAACGACAATGAAGCGCCACCTTCGTTCAAAAGCAATTTCTGCGATTGTAAACCGAATAAGAAGACAAGTCCAAGTCCCACCAACAGTACTAAAAATACTCACAAGCACACACTTTGTTGACAAAAGCTCTCTGTCTAACGCTTGCCTTGGCATCGGTTTGGAAGCCTCCTTGGTGTAGCTGATTTTGGTGACTCAACTCTGTAGGTGTAAATAATCCACAAGGCTAGGTGGTAAGATCCTAAGCTGAGTTGCACCAGGAAACAAAGGAAAATAAACACCGAATAACTCGAACATGCACGAAGAAAGAGAAATCACGTGGGACGAGTGTGACAACCACCTAGCTGTCGGATGTGACAAGTCTCCAATCATCTGACAAGACTGACAGAAGATCAGAAGGTACTCGGTCAAGCAAAGGAAGCGAGTAAAAACAAAGGGACGAGAAAGGTGAGGGCGACATCGGACCAAATAACATCAAGGGATCGGCCTCGGGTATAACGCCATCGGGAACCTGAACCACATCGACCCACCAACAAGTCGGAGGAGCATCAAGGTAGGCCCGAGGAGGAACACCAAGATAGATACACCATGACTTACATTGTAACTTTGTTGTATCCCAGTCTTAGCCTATGAATATAAGGGCTTGAAGAGAGTAAAAGGCAGCTTGTAAGTGAGAGAAAGTTCACACTTAGAGAGAAAAGAAGTCATTATTGTGGGAGATCATCACTTGTAACCAAACTTTAAGTAATATTAATCATTTCTTTCACCCCGTGGACGTAGGTAATCATGTCGAACCACGTATATCTTTGTGTTCATGTTTGTTCATGCATCTTCACTTTGGTTTACTTTAGTAGTTTCACCCTTGGATTTAGTGTGCGATTTTATGCTACTACATTCTGGCGCCGACTAAGGGGACCGTATAACATCTTCGGATACCTTGATTTCGTCCACCAAATGAGATAATCTAAAGCTCCTAAGAACACCTTGAGTGTTGGTCGATGTTAAGAGATAAACTCTATTGGTGTAACTCTTTCCATTATTATATGTTTTTCGCGTTTAATTAAGAAAGTTAGGTCTTCATTTATAAGATTTCTATAGAAAGAAAGATTCTCAGTCCGGTTGTGTCTGGTTAGTCAAGTTAACAGGAAGATTTCCAAGAGCTCCCAAATAAGGCCATCGGCGTTTGGTAGTAGCCGCTGCGAAACTCTGTCAACAAATCACTTGGTTGCATGAAGTAGCGGGTAAAGTTATGATGTTTTAAGTGTTGGTTTTCGTCTTCTTTACTTATTTTCACCTTCAGATTCGAGCAGTTAGTGAAATTCTAAAAACTCCCAAGTAACATCTTTGATGTTTGGTTGTAGTCACTTGAAGTTCCGTGTCGATATCTTGAATATTTTAGACTTCACAAAACCCGTTTCGACAGCTCAACTCCAAACTGAGGAGTTAGATCGGAGAATAGGGAACGGATAGTAGATGGATTTCTTTTACAACTTTTGATTTTGAAGTAGTTCCAGTGACGTGAGTATTGATCTATCAGCTGAGGAGACTGAAGTGTAAAGAGTAAATACGGGACTTCATCCAGAGAGAGTTATCTTCAACAAACAGGCGACAAAACTGAGGAGAGAAACTGTTGGAGGTTCTATGTGAAAAACCAGATACGAGCATGAAGAAAACTTCAACAACTTTGCAGCTCAGCGAATAACAAATCTAAAGAGGACCAATCTGCTTCCTGATCTTCTCTTCTATCTTGTCCTTAAACATTGAGATTTGGAAGTTTTATGTTAAAAGATTTTCCAAAACGCTTTCTTATGAAAAATGGGGTTTTGTCCTGGTGGAAAAATTAAATGTTTTTTCGAAATCGTAACTCGATTTCGGTTTTGATCGGAGATTCGTTAACAAAAGATCTTGTTTTACAAACCCAATTAAGTTATTTTGAAAATATTGAATGACGAGGTTTTCAGCTGACTTGAGGATTTATCTATTTGTTTCATCTAGGGATTTTCTATCTTGAATGATATAATTACTCTTCTTGGCTATTCACTCAATCGATTTGTTGTTGCAGTGATGATTGGAATGGTGTAACAGTAAAGGGACAACCTCACAGTTGATTTTCTTAGACGCGATGGGAATCATCTCTTGTTTGCATCATCAGGAGCTGATGATGAAATTCATGAAAACACCACCAATTTAATCGAGCCACATCAACTAGTCACGGGAAAAACTGCCACAATTGAACGAAGCTTTGACTAACTGGCTCGGATCATCGTCATCTCGTCTAACTTCCACCTCGGGGCAATTGAAGATTGTGAACTGCAATCAGTGTCAAATCGGTTGCTTAAGTGGAATATATCATGGGCGTGCTTGCAACTTTGCAAGGGTCAAATTCAGGGAACCATCGAATATTGTTCTTCAAGTGAATGAAAACCTTTGAATTCAGCATCAAGTTAGTCGGGTCTCAGCACTCAGCTTCGGGGTAGATCATCATCGGGACCAAACGTCACAGCTCAACCAAACTTACCATGTCCACTCATTGCACCAATCTTGGGTCTGGCCATTTCTGGGTTCATCAGCGCAGCTCCAATCAATAACCAACTCGTCCAAATTTGTTCGTAGCATCAATCGGACAGATACCCAAGTAACAGATCGGAGCTACCCATGTCTGACATTCCCTTTTCATCTGCAACGCCTAGATCGGGTCAGGTCATTTTACATCGGGAGAGATGAATCTATCGGACAAGGCAGTCACTTCATATCGACTCGGGATGATTAACTCGGGAAGATTGCAATTGACTCGCTTCGGGAACTTAGTTCGGGAGAATCGAGTCGGTTCGTTCCAGAATAACACACTTTCATCGGGACGTTCATCTATAACAGGGAAACATTCTTAACTCCTCAATCCTCGTTATGCTAGTTATTTTGATGATTGTTATTTAAAATCTTCTTCATATAAGTCTGGTGCAAGAGAGATAGGCTTAGTTAAATGCAACCTACCTAGGAAAGCATGAATAGTCTGGTTTCAATATTTGAGAACGTAAATCCGAGACGTTTGGCATGCAAATATGAATTAGTTTTACTACCTTGGATTATTATCTAGTCATCGTGAAATATCGCTGTTGATCCATGTTTATTCGCTATGAATTCCAGCCTTTCAATTGAGTAATCTCATTACCACTCCATCGAACCTGAAATTGCATTGGACTTCTTAATGGCACATCAACCTGATTGCTTTAATTGTCACCTTAACCATTTACCATTTAAATTGTCACCAGGCTTAATTATTCGATGAATTTATTGGGGTCATTGAATATTTACAACTGTCACTTATCCGAATTGAAAGTCGCGGGTGCATAAATTCAATCCCGAATATCGATTGAGAAGAGAATAATATTGGCAGCGCACACAAGAGCTACGGGCAATGACGTAGACTCCAAAGGATGGGTAGATTTTCAAGGGGTGATGAAATGATCCTCTATGACCAAGCCACCAGACCTTACCCACTGAATTCGTGAAGTATCGGCCTCGCAGCATCGTGTAAGATCATCTCGGAAGGGGATTGTTGCCAGTCACCTCAGACTACATCGAACTAACTCGGAGTAGAATCACCTCTGGCCACCTCGATGCAATCTTTAGCTCTTGTCTCACCAACTTCCGGTCACTACCCATCGCCAGGAGAAGAACTGAATAGACGATCAACTCTGAATGACATATCCTTCCTACATCGGATCACCTTGAATCACCATCTCGGATGTGATAATTTTTCCCAACACAACCGACATGACAGCTCAACTTTGAAGTTGTACTAGGAGAACCTGCTCGAATCATGTGACGAAATGAGACAGCCACGCAACATAGGTTGTAGAATTCTAACATAAGGACGTTTCACGGCGACATCAAATGTATCTCTAAAGTAGGAGTTAGGATCGAAGCTGACGTCCTGTGTCAATGGGTGTCGCTTACCAAAGCGCAGGCCATGGCATCAACCATAGGAAATAAAATCCAAGTTCCACCTTTCTCTAGCACTTAGTCCACTCAATACATCGCTTGTAACATTCATATTTGTTTGTTTATAACATTCAAATCCTAGTGACTAATCCAAATCTGATTTCGCATGCAATTATTAAAGTAGATCATGTTATTTTGAAAACCTTAAGTACCAAGTCTTTGGCCAGGATTTCGGGAAAGCGGGCGATGTCGTTAGTGGTACTATTATTATTAGGATGTCAAATGTGCAATCTAGGCTAAGTTCTTTCGTGGATGCTCACTTAAAATAGCTTGTTGTTGCAGAAAAGTGATGATGGGGATGGAATCTATTGAATCTTCGGCGAAACTATCTCATTGGAATGCTGTTATAGACGATATCTTGTGATCAACCATCTCGGATCAGCCCAACCTCGGAGTATGTAAATTCGTGCCATCTAAGCCAATTTTTATAATGAGTACACCTTCAACCATGACGGACGAAGAGGAAACCACTCGTTAGAGATCATAAAGGACTACGCAATCACGTTATGATAAGGAGCGGAGCTTATTCGACTTTCTTATCGTCGTGATGATCAGAAAAATAAGACCCATTATTTGGGACCATAACAATGATCAATGTGGTGACTGAACAGAGTTCCACTGTGATAATGAGATAGTGAATTGGAGTTTATTACCAATCTCTATGGATATACATACAAATATCTCCAAAGATGACAGAAAAATCACTTGATTTTGTGAAAAACAAAGTTCCGACGATATAGATATTCGTATACTATAAATGGTCACTAATATCTTGGGCCATGAAAGAAATACATGGTGATGTAAGAACTTTAACACAAAGGAAAATTTAACTCGAAAAATATCATCTCGGGAAGTGACAACCCGAGAATGATAACTTGTTATTAATGTGAGAATCCATCTCTGATCGCCACCCAATATATGGAGGAGAACTGCCCACACGATCAACTCGGACTCGTATACTCTACTCATATCTGACCACCTTAGACCAAACCCTCGATCACTGCTCTAAACTGCGGCCTCAACTCCAGATAGCTCGTCTCGGGACAACAAGAAGTTTGAAAAGCCAAACAAGAAGACTGATCGCTTAAAGAATATGTACGATGGATGCACAACAAAATGATCCAGTTCACTTCATCTCGAATCATTATGCCAGACATACTGCGAGCAACTCATAAAAATGGGAGGATTCTTACACTCCCGACTCTGATCTTTGATAGTCGTTACCTTGAATAAAAACATTTATCTCACACCTCGGTAGAAATAGCATTCATCTTAGTCGAACAAGACCAGACCAACGATATGAAACATGACAAACTTTTGCACTTATCTGAGATTCGAAAAAACGGATTCTTGTTGTTTAGTATGTAAGACATGAATTGCTCGTACCTCCCGCAGCTTTGAGTTTTCAAGCTTGGTATAATGCCTAGCAACAATAAAATGACACTAAATAAGAACTATATGACATGTGTTGGCATATGACGAGGATGATGTCTCAATCTCACTATAAAGTTTGGAAATAGACCGTGAACATCGATTCGTGCTTATCCGCTATGAATTCAAGAATCTCATTTCTGTTTCCATAATATTAGTGGTTATCATTCTTAGCGTACGGTGTCTGTTGTTGAAATTTTAGGGAAAGTTTTGGTCAAGATGCGTTCTACATAGCTCAGAAAAATCAGACTGTGCAGCACCGATCAACACGATGATGATCAATAAGCTCGTTTGTGACAATAGTAATTAACCGAGGCCTACAGTATATCTAGGCATCTCAAGATGCACCCACTCACGCCAGGTCAGTCGGGGTACATACAATCCACTTGGACTTCAGTATCTCGAACCAGAAACGTCTGTGACCAGCCTATATCGGGCAATCATCCTCTTCGGGAGACAACTGAGAACGCTTTTCCTAACTGCTGCATCCCAACACACAAAAGCTTGTCGCGATGCAGAATTAAAATTTAGGATAGCTCTAGATATGACAAGTCAATGATTGCCCAGATAAGCTTATCTCGAAACAACAAATTGGACATCACACTTTACTTATCTTATCTGTTGACTCCCTTTGCTTATTACTTACATGGAATACTCTAAGGAATGTCACCGGTCCATAGGAATTTATTAATATGAACTCAAGAATTCTGCAAAAAACTCAGAAGCTCGAAAGTCCAAACATGAAGATCCTGATTGCTTAGAGAATCTGCACAATGAAGGCACGACAGAATGATCCAGTGTGCTTAAATCTGCGAAGTTCATTAGGATATGCCAGTCGGACTATGAGCAGCAATCAGTCATCTCGGGACAAAGCAATATACCAAGCTGCTTCGCCTACTCATGTCGGGGAATATCCAATACATTTCGGGTCCTAGTAGTGAATACTTCTTTGTTGCGAATGAGCATCGCCATAGCAGCCAACTCAGACTGATCACATTGTTGATTCCATCTTGCAAGGCTCCTCAACTTACGAACGACACCTAATAAAGGGGAGAATCCTTTCCCTCTTGTCTCTAGATCTTTAATTGCTGATAGTTTGAGTAACATCTGCAAAAACTCTTGAGAAGGCGCTGATTGAAACCACTTGACGAGTCCAGCAAAGAGCTTCAGAAAATGAGAATTCTATTTCCGAATGCCACGATCGGTTTTCTTATAAAAAGAATAAAAGGCTAAGCATTTTTTATCTTAGAAACTTTGTTTACCTAGTGTAACATGCCACAATATTCGATTTATAGTACAAATATAATCTTCTATCTCATTTGCTAGTGTTTCCGTATACTTTAGATTCCCAGGATGGCATGCGACACAACTGGACACGATAATACAAACTGTCTTGTGGGACCTTTGAGGTTAATCGGGCGAGATACGACGGTGACATGATGGCGTGGGATATTCGGCGATACTTGGAGCAACGTGTGACTCAGACAGTCGTCTGGTGTGTGACGCTGAACGAACAAGGAGAAAATGCTTCTCCAGAGAACCAGCTCACGACTACTTCCTTCCCGTTTCAACAAATCGGGAGCAAGTCATTGCGGGCCAACATGAAACAACCTGGGCATACCCTCGATCACTAGACAGTAAATCATCTCGGGCATCATCAGTACAGAATCGATTACATCGCTGCAACGACCGACTGCAACTTCGGGAAATAACACAACTGACTGCTTACCGAAATCTTTCGAAGACACAAAGCCTGATTACCGGTGAGACGCTATCTCACCTTGTCGAAGCGTATAGCCGGGGGTGAAACCTCAAATGGAAGAAACCAGGACAAACGGCGGAAAGAACACATTCTTTGAAGAGAAATAACTACGCGGCAGAATTCGGAGGTTGACAGTAAATTCGTGCCAACTTGTAAAGTCACGAGTCTGCAGTAAGTCACGTGATAACCGGTAAATCTAACATCCGGAAAAGAACTTGCAAATTTTGGAAGCCAAGTGATACCGAAACTAATTATATGAAGAACGTAATATGTGTTGGATCAAACGTACAACGGTAAGAAGATGATGTGACAAACGCAGCGACAGATTATTCGTACTCAGGTCATCAAATGGAATGGCCCGTGATGGTCCAAAAGTTTTGGTCCCGACCAAAACTATCGAGTCGAGGTTACCAATACACGAGATTATGGTGACTAAATAACCTGGGGGACGCCTTGGGTTGTTAGCGTATAGTAACACACGGATTATTCGTACTCGGGTCATCAAACGGAATGATCTGAGGTGATCTAAGAGTCCTGAACGAGTCAGAAGCTAATCGTAATGGTCATTCGTACTCTGGGCGACGCCAGTGTGGAAGTGCCGAGGTGACTTACACTCGAATGGTCATTCGTACTTGAGGCAATGCCAGTGTGGAAGTGCCGAGGTGAATTACACTCGAATGGTCATTCGTACTCGGGGCAGTGCCAGTTTGCAAGTGCCGAGGTGACTTACAGTCAACTGGCTATTCAATACTCGGGGCGGTGGCAGGGTGCAAGTGCCGAGGTAGCCTAAGGGTTCTGGTGGTTGGAAAACAACAACCGATTATCAAGGCATGAGTACTTGATAGTTGAGCATACAACATTGCTCTCATCGCAAGTGTGATCGATTATCAAGGCATGAGTACTTGGTAACTCACTTGATCCGGGATAGTCGTTTGATGGCACCCAGGATATTCGGGCTATAGAACCTAGGCAAGACCTAATACACTTCCACTGGGTCAAAGCACCAATGATGAGATACCTCAATTGGGACATGGCATTGGGCCCGATGACCCTCCTTGTTGAGTGTGTTCGACAGATATGGAATATTAACTAATGCCTACTTTAAAATGCTTAGCATTACAGGAAAACATGTGCGCTAAACTACGAACACTTATGAAAGCTGCAAGGGCGTCGCACATTTTGTAATGGACTTAACTTTTCAAGGGCAAGTGGCACTTGGAGGATTCATTTGGGAACCCACAGGGGCACACGATGTATATCAGTAACAGGGGCAACACAATGGTGACGGAGGACCTACCAAATCATCAGCATATGAATCCTCATCTTCAACAGTATGAGCTAAAGCAGGGTCACGATTGTCGTCTCGGGATTACACAAACGAATAGGGGAAAATACACATACTAGGACAGGGCGGATTGTATTCCTTTGCGCAGTCCCTTCAACAACAATCATACAATTACAAGACTGATGCAAGAAAAATGCTTTGGAGGGGCACGAGAACACCCTCATGGTTTGGAGAAAACCGGGGATGCTAAGACTGTCAGCCGATTAGCAAGAAAGATAAGTACCATCTACCACGAGAAATTGCCATATTATGTATTTCACTTGTTGATTCATTCGCATAACCGTAGTGACCACAGTAGACAGAGACCCGACAATTTGGCATGCCACATTGATAGCTTGAATTAGCCCTGCATGTCTTCCTACCGTGGATACATAATGTCTCATGAGCATGCTTAGTGAACTGTATTGCAGGAACCAAAACGATCGTTCACATCCCTACAATCGCATAATAACATGCTTGGATGTAGAAATGCTACATATAGAATACCCTCTCTTTCGTCATAAAGATTAAATGCGGGCTTCTCGGGGATTGTCACGAACCTGGTGCAAGGTAGTTAAGACGGAAAACCCTTGAAAATAGGATAGTAAGGTGCAAAGCCTACAGCTTTGTATTGCTATTTCATTTTGAACTTTATCAACCAGTACACATCTTGATTTAACTCTATGAAAGCATGCTGAAACATTGAACATGAATAGTATTTCGCTCGCGTCCTAATCTGTGGACAATCTGTTGTGTCTTTGTCGCTTGATTCGTTGTGATGCTTAAGCTAATATCAAAGTTTTTGAATGCGTCTCATAAAAGGTGCTTGAGGTATAGCAAGTACCACTTCCCCTCATGAATAGCAGGTAGCCTTGTTCCTGTAAAGAGCTTCAAAAACGATGATTGGTCAATAACTGGCGACAACTGAACCAGACGAAGTTCGAACATTGACCACCAAGGCATGATCGCAACAACTTCAAACAGAAAGAATGCATGACCATATTATCTTGGGGCTAATTAGTTCGGGAGTGGTTCACACAAAGACTAGAAGGTCATCTTGAAAGAAGCTTCGATGATTACCAAGGCAGACGGATAGCTCGTGGAAAATGTAGTGATCCACAATTGTTAGCAGAGACCAGCCAGTAAGATCCTTCGTTAGCGGAGCTACAAGAAATACCACAGCACGACGAAAACATTCAACAACCTTTGAACCAAGAGTTTCTTCGAAACTTCACATAAGACTAGGGGCAAGTATGCATACTGCAGACGCAGTTTGTATTCTTTTGCTCAGTTCCTTCAGCCACAGTGTAAATCCATACATCCCACGGCTAAGTACATCTGATGCATCAGCCAACCTGTCCAAACAAAGGACCCACGACAGAGACACACACCGCCAGACTTGTATCAGAAAAGAAAGCCAAATAAAACCAAGAAGAGCGACCAAACATCAGGATTTCATAGCACGATAATCATGGCGGGATTCACGGCATGATTAGGGACGTGGGAAGTCGAACGATTTTCTTCCCCTCGTGTCAAGCACACGAGTGAAAGAAGGGGCATAAATGTAGGTGTAAATAATCCACAGGGCTAGGTGGCAAGATTCTAAGCTAAGTTGCACCAAGAAACAAAGGAGAAGAAGCGCCGAATAACTCGAGCATGCACGAAGAAAGAGAAATCACGTGGGCCGAGTGTGACAACCACCTAGCTGTCGGATGTGACAAGTCTCCAATCATCTGACAAGACTGACATAAGATCAGAAGGTACTCGGTCAAGCAAAGGAAGCGAGTCAAAACAAAGGGACGAGAAAGGAGAGGGAGACATCGGACCAAATAACATCAAGGGATCGGCCTCGGGTATAACGCCATCAGGAACCTGAACCACATCGACCCACCAACAAGTCGGAAGAGCATCAAGGTAGGCCCGAGGAGGAACAACAAGATAGATACACCATGACTTACATTGTAACTTCGTTGTATCCCAGTCTTAGCCTACGAATATAAGGGCTTAAAGAGAGTAAAAGACAGGTCGTAAGTGAGAGAAAGTTCACACTTAGAGAGAAAAAAAGTCATTATTGTGAGAGATCATCACTTGTAACCAAACTTGAAATGATATTAACCATTACTTTCACCCTATGGACGTAGGTAATCATTACTTTCACTTTGATTTAGTTTAGTAATTCCATCCTTGGATGTAGTGTGCGATTTTATGCTACTACAAACTCAATAAGAGTACTTGAACTAGTTGAGGAACCAGAGCACCAGATCAAGAGTACTCAATGTCGGCTTATTAAAAATCATGAAATTGGTGAATCTTAGTTTCAAAAGAAAAATAGTGATGGTCCATGAGAAATGTGGTTACTGTGAGAGTTGAAACAACTTTGACTCGTCTGCAAGGAAACTATCAAAATTGTGTTGCTCATGCAACTTCTCACTCTACTAGGGCCGACCCATCCAAATCACTCGGAGAGTCACAATTGTCACCGGTCTCTTGGTGAAAAATGTGGTCCTAGTTCTACCAGAAATGTGTGCCTCTTCAAAAGTTCAAAACCAAAGTCTTTTTTTTATAGTACTTAGAGCGTCCACAGTGGGAGAGTAAATCCAAATATTTGGTCTTTTGAACAGACGTAGTGGAACGTACTATCGATCAAATTTTGATCAACGACTAAAACCCAGAGTATATTTGGTCTGGGACCAAGACTAAACCCAAATATAGTCGAGCGTTGGTATACTTCACGCCCCACCACCAGGCGGATATATAGTGCACGTCCCACATCAGGCGGACGTATATTCCACGCCCCACATCAGGCGTTGGTATAGTCTACGCTCCACATGGGGCGTACGCAAAGTCTACGCCCCATTTTTTTTATTATTATTTTGTATGGAGCGGGCATTAAACCCCGCCCCATTCTTTGTTTTCAAAACCATTTTAGTGGGGCGGGCTTTATACCTCCGCCCCACTTCTTTCATTTTTTTTTTTTGTTCTTTTAGGATCTACCCAATCAGGCGTTGGTATAGTCTACGCCCCACACCAGGCGAACGTATAATGTACGTCTGACCAAATTTAGTCTTTCCACCGTAGCGTCACACACCATACTAAACCCAAAATTTGATCTTTTTTTCCCTCTTTGATCTTTGGTTATACTCGCACCACCGCAGTTGCTCTTAGCTAAGGAAATTGTACGAACCAGATGGAATCTTGTAACAACTTTTGTCTCGAAGTAAGCAAGAATATTGCCTACGACTCTTCCTCCCTACCAACTACTAAGTCGGTCAAACAGCCTCAAACTTCAAGGATTTCTGCTACCCACTCTTTAATATCTAGCAAACGAAGAAAAATCATCAGAGGATGATGAAATAGCTATAAAAGAGAAAGCAGTGAGCAATTCTCTTCATCTCCTAATCAACAAGAATTGGCATCATCATCTTCAATAACAGCATCACTAGCTTAGATGGATAGAACTGCTTCTGATACTACTACTGCAGCAAAGGAAGCGAAGATAAAAAGGACGTTGTCATCGGAGGTGATGAAGTTGGCAACACTGGCTGTTGAACTGAATATAACAGTCAGATCAGCCAATATGCATGTAGCGATGCAAGAGAAAGCCTTTATCTTCACCAGAAAACTTCTAACTGTCAACAAATCCAATACGAAGAACACCAAGCCAACACCCACCCAGATAGCTCTTGCAATCAAGAAGGTAAGAGTATGTCCAACTCATAAGTCATAAGCATGAGTCGCTCATATAATTTGGTGATAACAATCATTGGATAGAGTTGTTTGATTCTCATATGTATAACGTACTTCTTTGATTTGTAGGAGTTCGATGCATCTTATGGTCCAGCATGGCACTGCATAGTGGGGAAGAGTTTCGGATCATTTGTGACTCATTCACCAGGTGGATTCTTGTATTTCTCTATCGACAACCTCTATCTTCTTCTCTTCAAAACAGAGGTCCAACCAGTCATGCAGTGATAATCTCCAGTACTCCAGTAAACTGCTCAGAACAGAATAGCTGTGTTGCTTAACAAGTACGTTGCGTGGGGTTAGTGTTGTAGACTTGTACTTCTCTCTGCCTCTGGATGATTTATCAACAAGTACACTCCCACAAGCAGACAAGTGAGGAAATCATGAAATGAAGCTAAATTTTTGAATGTAGTTTATAAATTTCTGAAAGTGTTAGTGAGGTTTAACTGTGTATGCACCTCATAAACAATAGGAGGTCTAACATATAGATACACACAGGAGTTAAATGACAGAATCTATATACATGATTACGATCTACTTCCAGCTTCCAAATCATCCAAGGTAGAAACATTTGGTTCAACCAAACCTATATGTGCGTGGTTAGGGCTTTTACCTGGTTGTTGTTGTCCTGCCTGCCCCATCAACTGCACATTAATGCCATTCTCACCATTCGTTTGCTGTGCAATATTTCTTTCTTCCAACATACTGAAATATGCCCAAGGCCCCCAACCTGCACCATAAAATGAGTCCTTTAGTTAAGTACAAAAGCGTCAGGAAAGCATTACACATCACGGACAGAATCAACATTTAAAACTTTAACTGCATTAGAGAACTGTTGACAAACATTACCGTCACTGTGATACGGGGGTGGGAAAAACTGATGGTAAACAAGCAATGAAACTACGGTACCTGTAGGAAAGAACTGCATGAGTTACGTTTCTTCGAGCGGTCATTTGGAATCCGTCTGATCAACGGGCGGAATTTAAGATTCCGCCCCATACGAAACGTAATTTATATTTACGCTCGATAACAGACGTGATTTATATTTACGCCCGTTTGAAACGTAATTTATAATTGCGCGCAGAAATGAAACGTAACTAATACTTCCGCCCGTCTTCATGCGTAAAATTGTTTTACGCGCGACCAAATTTGGTCTTCTCCCCATAACGTCACAATACAGATTAAACTCATATTTAGTCTTTTTTTTTGGTCTTTGATCTTTGAGTTTAGTCGTACCATTGCAGTCGCTCTTAGACTAACCGCTCCTAAAACAACCCAAAAATCTTATACCCGAAAAGGGATGGTGAAACTTTCTTAGAAACACAGTAGATTGCATCTGAATGTCATAAAAATCCACCAAAAAAAAATTAGTTTATGCATGGTGCCGTTTTTAGGTGTTTGTCGGCACCATACACCTTTGTTGAACCTTCTAAGGCCCCTTAACCATACAAGGTTTAACCTTTACTATTAACCTTAATTGTGGGGTCCACTTAAACACATCTTAACCTACTCCCATATAATGCATATACGCGGCTGATGTTTGATCTGCAGGTTAGAAATGTCGCCCCTAGTTAGCAATTCGGGTTTCGGCAAACATACGGAACGACAAACGTATGAGTATTATACGGTTTTGTAAAATCCAGATTCGGTCCAAAATTCGGTCAACGGGACGTGATTCGTCAGTAATTCGGAACGGCATACGTACGTGTATAATTCGATTTATAAATGTGAGTTCGGATCTGAAAATTCGGTATCTATATATAACAAATAATTTGTAATTATAAGGTCATAGACCAATTTTTATGCATATGTGAGAGCTATTTAAAGAAAAAATAAACTTAATATGATGATATTAATAATATATATAACATTAGTTATCCAAGAGGACGTCGTATGTTGGTTTAGATGCTTGGTTAGTGAGTTTGAGATCTCTCTCACCTTCACCTTCAAATCTCTTCAGTCGTTTTTGTTTCATAAAAATTACAACATGTCTAATATTCGGTCGTGTATGCTCGGGAGGCAGTAAAGCCCAAAAAATGGAGTCTTTGAAAAATAAAAGCTAAAGAATTTATGGCGAAGTAAGCGGACGTATCATTCGGGATACGTAAAATTCGTGAACGATTCGCGAATAATTCGGGAATGCCACATAATACGCGACTTGGATTCAGAGTTGCAAACGTACACGAATAAGACGGTAAAATTCGTGATACAGAAAAATTCGCGAATCATTCACGAATCATTCGCGAACTTACTAATTAGGATGTCGCCCCCACATGACCATGGTATATGGTATTATAAAAAACTGTTTGGTTAATTAAACAGTTCTTTGGACTATCAAAACTTCAAAAATGAAAAATCACACAAAACATGTCTGATTAAGGATTTTAAAAAGAAAAAAGAAAAAAATCTGAATGGACAATACAAAAAACCATCCAAAACCTTGTTATTCACGTACATAAAGCCTAACCTACTCAAAAATAACCTCTCCCTACTAATTTTACGAGCTTTTTTTTCTTCTTTTTTTGATCCGCCCATATCAACGAGATGGTTTTCGGGTTATTTTTTGTGTAGTATGTCTAGAATTTTTATTTCAAAATTCAAGAAAAACCGCCCTCTTCTATTCATGTATTTTGTTCAAAGTTCAAACTCCTCCCTCCTACTTTTTCTTATTAAAAAGCTCCCCCTATCATTCTGGTACGTTTGTTTCTTTCTTCTCTGGGTATTATGATATTTGTTTTCTTTTTTGTAAGTTGAGTGCATTAAAAAAGACTAACTTAGGGAGTTAGTAGCCCTTACATTTCCGAGAGTAGAGCCATCTAATGTTGAGTTATTGGAAAGTAATCTAACATTTGATTTATCTACTTCTAGAGATGACAGAATACAAGAAGGAGGATCAGTTTCCCAGCTAAGAGCCTTGTTAAAAGTTCTGGCTTCCTTAGCCAATATATGTGTCACATTGTTTGCCGTTCTTGGAACAAAATTAAAACCCAAAAAAATTTGACATGTATTGAAAATGTTTTTAGCTTCATCCAAAATAGATTGATTCTGCCATTCCAATTGAGATTCTCTTCCATTCACGTAATCAAAGAGGTTTTTGCCATCTCCTTCCAAAGAAAAATTTATCATTCCTTTCTCTGTTGCCCATTGCGCTCCTTGAAGTAACCCTAAGGCTTCCGCTTCTTCAGGGGTACAGGATGTGAATGGTCCTGCTTTGCCTATCTTGAAGTCCCTTGCATCATCCCTTACAATTAAAGAAAAACCTGCTGACAGATTCAGGGAAATCCAAGCTGCATCTATGTTAATTTTAAGCTTACCTTTCTCAGGTGGGAGCCAACCTTGCTTCTTAGAGGTATGCAGGATGGATAGGTTGTTAGGTATATTATCCTTGTACCAATAGTCTAAGTATCTTTGTATTTCTAAACTTAATTGGGCACTAGTCTGTTGTTTTTGTTCAAAGACCATATTACATCTTTCTTTCCAAATAAACCAAGTTTTTGTCAAAGATAATTTCTATAGGAAAATTATGATCTTTGTTTCCTAACCATGCTTTGCATATTTCTAAAAAAGATGTAGAAGTATGTATGTTAAGAGTCACAAGGAAAGGGTCATCATCCCATATTGATTTAGCATAAGGGAAAGAAAATAGCAAATATTTAATAGATTCGACCATATTGCATCCAAAGGATCAATTGGGATGAACATCTTCCATGAAGGCAGAAGGTTTCTGGTTTGTAGATAGAGCATCTTGTAGACATTTCCAAATAAAGATTTTAAGTCTTTGTGAAACATTAAGGTCTCATAAGATTTTCCAGAATGAATCAGTTGTCCTAGATTATAATGGTCCACTGTTCTTTCAGTGAGTTTATTGTACATGGATTTCACAGAATATACACCAGATTTTCTAAGAAGCCATCTAAGGGTATCAGGTTTATCTATGGCTATCCTAGTACTTGTAATTTTCTTGGAAATATTATCAGGAAACATAGTAGAGATTAGGGTTGAGTTCCACTTCTTAGTGAGGGGATCAATCAAGTCCTTCACAAGTGTTAAGTGAGAGTTACAGGTTGTTTTAAAGCCACTTATATTGGACTCTGAGTTTGTTATCCATATACCAGTCCAAATATTAGTACTAAGGCCATCTCCAATTTCCCAAATGTTATATTGTTCAATAAGATGAATGCCTTTGCTAATGCATTTCCAAATCCAAGAGATAGTTGATGGGATTTTGGCTATGAAAGTATAGTTGTTTCTAAAATATCTAGGCTTTAATTGAGTTACCCAAAGAGCATTGGGTTCTGTTAACATTCTCCAAGCTAACTTAATTATCATAGCTAGGTTAAAAATACGAGCATTTCGAAATCCTAGAACTCCTTTATTTTTTGGTTTACAGAGACAAGAATAGGATCTGGGGTAGTATCCCTTGTAATCTGTTTTCCTTGCCCCACCATAAATCCCTCTGAATGGAATCAATTTTGTTAGTAATCTTCTTTGGGAGAATGAAGCAACTCATCTGATAGCTTGCCATGCTTGCCAAAGAAGATTTGTTAAGAATTAACTTACTAGTTTGGGGTAGAAGTTTACCCATCCAAACATGGATTTTGTGTTCCATTTTCTCAATCAGACTTTCAAAGAGTTTGATTTTAGCTTTACTTATGAAGAGAGGGGTTCCTAAGTAGGAATCTTGAGGATTTATTTTCTTAATTTTCAGTATTCTGCTAATCATTCTTTGGTGTTTAGGTTGTACTTTTTTACTGAAAAAATTCCAGATTTATCAAAGTTAATTAACTGTCCAGAAGCCTTGCCAAAAGAATCAAGCAGAGATAACAGATTGTGACATTCTCTAAAGTTATCCCTAATGAACAAGAGGCAATCATCAGCAAAAAAAATAAGTGAGAAATAGGGATATTCTTAGGAGTTATCTTAACTCCATTTATGAGTTGTTCTTTTTCACCAGCAAGAAGTAATCAAGAAAATATTTACATACAAATAATGAATAGGTAAGGAGATAGAAGATCTCCTTGCCTAATCCCCCTAGTGGGCTTGAAGTAGTCACCAGGGCAGCCATTGAGTAAGACTGCAATGGAAGTTGTAGACACACATTGGTAAATGAGACTACAAAATTTATCATTGAATCCAAAGGCTTTCATGGTTGTGATTAAGAAATTCCAATCCACTCTATCAAAAGCCTTAGACATATCAATCTTTATTCCCATTCCAGCAAGTTTAACTTTCTTTTTTTGAAGGAATGAATTATCTCTTGGGCAATTATGATGTTTTCAGAGATCTGTCTTTTAGAGAGGAAAACAGCTTTGGAATGGGGAGATAAAAGAGTCAAGAAGAGGTTTAATTCTATTAGTTAGGATTTTGGCTATAATTTTGTAAATTGTATTACAAAGGCCAATTGGTCTGAAACCACTAGGGTCAATAGGATGTCTGCTCTTAGGGATGAGAAAGAGGAAAGTTTTGTTGAGATCAGGGTGCATAACTCCTGATTGAAAGAAAGATTGAATAGTTGATATTACTTGCTCTCCCACTATTTCCCAATTTAGTTTAAAAAAAACGGCAGGAAACCCATCAGGTCCAGGGGACTTGTTGGGCTTCAGTTTTTTTATAACTAACCATATTTCTTCAGCAGAAGGAATATAGTTTAATAATAGATTATCCTCAGTAGTAATACATGGAGCAATGTTATTAAAGAGATCAGGATTGGGTGGAGGGAGAGGGGATGGAGCAGAAAAGAGATTTTGGAAGTGCTCATTGAGAGATTTTTGCATTTCATCTCTTTTGAATGTGATTTCCTTGTCACTTCTTCTAAGGCATTCTATATTGTTCAATTTTCTTCTCTTCATGGTCTTAGTATGGAAGTATTTAGTGTTGTTTTCTCCCAAAAGGACCATGTTATCCCTGGATTGTTGCTTTGCTATAGCTTCCTGAGTGGCATATAGGTTTTCTAGTAAATATAGCTTATCTCTAATTTTTTCTTCTTTCTTGTAAACATAGGAGGAATTAGTGAGATTATTTATTTGGGACAATGTACGTTTAATTTGTTTAGAAGGGAGACCAAAAATATTTTTCTTCTAAAATTCTAGATTAATTTGAACAATTTGAAGGTTCTGAATTAATGATTGTGTTGGGTTTTCTCTAATGATATGATCCCAAGAATCCTTAATAGTTTGAACACAGGAACTTTCTTTTTGCCAGGTTTCATAGAATTTAAAGGTGTATAAATGTTTTATGCTATCAGTGTCAAGGTTTAGGGAGATAGGGCAGTGATCAGATCCTGCGGCTACAAGATGAGTTAGTTCAGCTTTACGAAAAATGGAACTTCATTCTACATTAGCTACAGCCCTATCAAGTCTTTCTTGGATATTAGCATCCAAATCTCTATGATTATTCCAGGTATAAGAATAACCCTTAAATCCTAAATCAAGAAGGCCAGCATTAGATAGAACATTTTGATAATAAATTCTATCAGAGTTTTTGAAAGGTAAACCTCCAAATTTATCTTCCTGACTAAAAATCATATTAAGATCACCTAAAAGAACCCAGGCATAGAATTAATGTCAACTTGTCTAGAAATATCAGTTAGGAAGTTCCAAGCCTCTTTTCTATTGTGAGGATATGGACTGCCATAGAAACAAGTAAGAAGCCATTTTTTTTTTGACTCTGGGTTAGTCTGGACTAGAACATTAATCATGTTTAAATTACATTGAACTATTTCAAAAGAGAAACTATATACTCGTGCTAAAGCTAGTCCTCCAGCTGATCCTATTGGGTCAACTATGTGAATGTTAGGATAATCTTTAAGCAGTGTATTAACTAAATGTTTCTTAGATTTAGTTTCAGAGAGAAATAAGATTTCAGATTTATCACCATTTATCAATTGATTAAGATGATTTTGAGTAAAAGGGTTTCCACAACCTTGGGTGTTCCATGCAATAATTTTCATGATTGATTTAGAAACAGCTATTGATATACTAAAGAAAATAAGCACAGTACTATTTAAAATTGCAAATGCTAAAGCAAATTGATTCAATTGAGAGAGTAATTAGAAAAATTAGGGTTTTAGGAATACATGGATTTCGCCTTCATGCTCAGATGGAGAGTTAAGGGAGGAGGGAATTGGGGAAAACCCATCAATTGGTTGATTATGTTCTTTAAGATTAGAGCCATATTGATCAAACTTAAGCTGAATTTCTGAATCAGTGACCAAAATTCGAAGCCCTTCAGAGGATGAAGAGGATGAAAAATCTGGTACTGAAATCTTGAAGGACGACTTATGCATAGATGTAGAAAATGCAGAATTTGAATACGGAGTATGATGACTAGAAATATTAACATTATCATGATGACCAACAGATGATGATGCAAAGGATTCAGAAGAAATGGGAGAAGCAAGATGTTCTTGGGAATCTTCAAAAGGAGGGTATGAAAATAAAAGTCTTTTATTAACTACCTTGTGATCCGGTTCTTGATCAGATCTAGGGATGACCGGGCTATGGGGAATAGGTTCTGGTTCAGAATTGAGAATCGGTTCCACGATTAGCTGATTGATAGAAGCTAAAACTCGACGAGTTTCAGAGTTGCCCGAGTTTACTGAGTTCAAAGACTCCGAGCTCTTGCCGTGAATAGGGATGAAATTTTCAGGTAAGTTAAAGGGGTAGGTTCTTTTGCCTAATATAGATGCTTATGGCATGTCTTCGTCGTATGTTACTGGTCCAAGAACCTCATAGTTACGATCTTCTTGATCTAGAGAAACATTATGATGCTCCGCTAAAGGATGAACTTCCCAAAAAAGTGCTACAAGAGTCTCTCTATTACCTTGGATATTCAAAAAGTTCTCAACTGGCTCCATATTACCATGAGCATCAGTGTTATCTTGAGGGTTCCATATCTGAATCGCAGTATTTTCTAACCAGTAAATATCATCCGTAGGACCAGGAGAGTGCGTAGAAATGTCGTAAATATCTTCTATGGGTCTATGTTGGAGAATAACACAATGTGATACCTTATGACCAAAACGAAAGCAATGGGAGCAGAATTTTGATGGGATATTGTGGTAAGAAAAATATAACTCTCTAACAGGGAAAGGATCGACTTTAACTAAAAGTTTCATTACAAGAGGTTTTTCGATATTAACCCACACTAGCACTCTTGGTTCACAATCAAAGCTACCCCTTTCTACTCGACTCGCAATCCCTATGCGACTAGCAATCAATCCAATATGTTCACCTAGTCTATGCTCCTGTTTAGTATTTGAGATACTTTCCCATAAGGGTATTTCTTTTACCACATCAGGAGAGATTTGCGTACCAGGGTATGCCGAATGAGCGGAGAGAACATTACCATAAGGATACCAAGGTCCATTCAGGGAGATCCACTCTAAATCCTTGGCTTCGCTGAATGTTATGATGAAAAGGTTTGGATCCACCTCTCTGATTTGAAAGCCGATGTTGAGACCCCAAAAGTGACGTAAAACACTTCAAATATCACCAGTTGTATAAATATGAGTTGAGAAGATTCTTGCTAGGATGTTGTTGTCTTTAATGCCGAACTCCCTCATTAAGGCAGGCGGAGTTGGTAGTAAACCGACATTCGTATAGTTAGCGTACCTTTGAGCGACTGAGAGACCACTTAGATACTTATAAAGATCATAACTACTCATAGTGAGAAAGGTACAAAGGAGATTGAGGATAACCAGACCAAAATTAAGATAAAGATGAAAGAGTGAAAATTTGAGATGAAGAAAGTCTTCAGCACACAAGAAATAAATAGGATGTCTTTTTTAATCCAACAACAAAAAACCTCGAAATACTATCCTTAAACTAATCAAACAAATAAACCATAGCCAATCAGAATTCGAAAACAAAATTAAAGATCAAATCAATTAGCAGCAATAAATTCCTAGAGAAAGCAAAACGTAGGGTTAATGCTGGGTTACAAGACTAGACACTGAATTGAGGGGAAATAAATGTTGAAGAAGCTAGAAAGGAGACCAACAATTTTGAAATTAGAGATAGCATCAAATGTCTAAAACATAGAATAGGGATAGCCAAGAATTAATGCTACGCGTAAAGAAGGGGGGAATACTAAACAATAATGACTGGTTAAAGATAACATATGCAGTGAATAGAGAAAACATAACAGACTAGGTGGGAAGGAAAAGAAGAAGAGACGTCTGAGAATAAAACCCAAAACATAAAGGAAAGGAGAATGGATTAAAACGACGACAAAACCAAAGGTTTGTACTATCTATAAAAAGCTCAAAACACAAAGGTAGGAATCCTAAGAAATCTAAACAAAAGCAATACAAAAACAAATTTTAGGGTCAATGGCTTGCAACCACTTCAGGATTCCATTAGGCGTTCCTATTTCTTCAACTAAGGTGGTTCGATGTCAAGAAGGTCAGCTACATAGAATGCAATATTACCGTTGTAACATCTGTAACCAAGAGGATTTTTTGTACCCTGCGCAATCCCAGCGAGTAGCTCTATCCAACCTTAGCAAGGAGGAGAAGGAAAGATTGGGGAAGCAATCCATCAAGGATTTGCAGATCAGACTTGCTAACGGAATTCCGATGACTTATAACTATTTCTTGACAGAATATCCACCCGGAATGGACTATGCTTATGTTCATGAAAAATCAGCAATATATCAGCAAGAGAGAGATGGAGGTTTGATCGAAGTGGATGATTCTGAAGAAGAATAGAGATGAAGGTAAGGTGAAGAATCATCCAGTGCAAGAAACTACTCCGACTTGACTAGGTGTTTGTTTATGTTTAAGTTGTTTAAGGTTATGTTAATTTCCTTCGAAGTTCAGTTTGAAGAAATTTTAGAGATTGTTGTCTGTTAATTTGAAAACTTTTATGTTTAATGGAATCCTGTCTGAATTAGTAGTTACAAAAACTTTACCATGATCCCCAAAAGAGAAATTTGAACTCTAACTTAAAACTATGACAGAACATTCAACGGAAGCCCAAACGAATTTATACAAAAATAGATCTGAAATTATCATGAGCAGAAACAAAATACAAGCACGCAGCACTCCAGAATAGAACAAACAAAGTTGCAGAAATTGATGAAAATTCTAACAAAAAGAACATGGATCAAAGAGATTAGCTGATTAAAGGATGTAATGCTTGTAAATATGCATGGTTAAATGAAGCATGGTTAAATGAAACAATATGTAAGCAAAGTCCAGGGACGATGAAAGAATAAAAGAGAAAGAGGGAGGAGAGAATTTGAAATCATCTCAGAAAAGAGAAGAAAAAGACTAATGAGATGCAAAAATGCAGAATGCAAGTCAACTTAAGTTTGATATGAACAGAATCGTCGCCACAATTGAACGAAGTTCCCCTCCCTTAATCCCCATTCGGCTCTAGGGCAAAAACCAGATGGGCAAGTTACTCAGAAATCGGCATTGAAGGAGGAAGAATAGGAGCCAGATGAAGAAAAAGAGTCGTTGAGGGAGGAAAGAGGGCAGAGCTTATGATATTTGGTGCATGCATTTTAATACAAGCTTATTATAGTGGCGGCATGGTTTATTAGAGGGGCGGAGTGATAGTAATTTCCCTCTAGTTGATTAGGGGATGTCCTAAAGGGGATGTAAATTGACTAGATTACCCTTTTCACCTTAAACAACCAAAATCAAATCAGTTTTTTTTTCAAACCTAATGAATCAGAAAAAATCAAATCAGTTTTTTTTTTCATCTTCATCTTCTCTTCTCCTCCATCAACCGTAACCTCCATCAAAACTGAAAATTTCATTGTCTTCGATTAATCGGCGATTTGAAAAACGTTTGGAAAAACCCAGTTAGAGTTTTAGTTTATTGTGTTGGATTTGAGTTAGTTTTGTATCAAAAATTGGGATTTTGCATTAAAATTGAAATTGAAATTTCTGGTTGCATGTGAGTTACGGTTGGTAATAACTCAAATACGAAGCCTAACTGTAGATTGGGTTGATGTTACGGTTGGTTTTAACTCAAATACCAACCGTAAGTTCTTCGTTTTGAGAAATATGTTCAGTTACGGTTTGTATTTGCATCATATTTATCAACCGTAATTGAGTTACGGTTTGTAACTCAAACAACCATACCAATCGTAAATAATCCCGTGTCTTAAGAATTTATCAAATAATGATTTACGGTTCAAAAGTTAAGTTGACACACCAACCGTAGGGTAGTTATGGTTGGTCTCGATTCATTAGTTACCAACTGTAATTTAGTCACGATTGTTGTCCAAATTTAATCACCAACCGTAACTGGTTTTACGATTGGATCTTCCCCAAATTTATCCAGTTACGGTTGGTATTCGATAACTTACGAACCCTAATTAAGAGTTGCCGTTGGTCACGAGCAAAATTGCAACCGTGAGTTCTTCTTGATTTTGTTACGTACGTTAGATAATTTTGAGTGAGAAAAAGCTAATGGGAACTAATTTAGAAGTATACCGGGTCACTGGAATCACTCATTTTGGTTGAGTGAATCAAAATCTAGGGTTTCACAAATATCACAAAAGTTTTTCTTTTTCTTCTCCTCTGAATTTTTTTTTTAACTCTAAAAATCTGATTTTGTTTTGATTTTGAGTTAATATAAGTGAAATTAATTATTAACACTAAACTTGATTATCATCACAAAATTAGGTTATCAATAATAAAGGTTAATTTATCATTTCCAGTTTTTTTGATAAAGGACACATTGAATGATCATGTAGTGACCCTTTCTGTCATATTAGAATGTCGCCCTTCTAATAAACCATGCCGCCCCTATAATAAGCTTGTTTTAATAAATATTGATTCATTTAGAATATTAATATATTTAAACGAATTAAGTTATTTTATACTAGTGAATGTATTAAAACGACTGTGCATGCATGTACCTTATAACTAAGGGCATTTAATTATTGCATGAGTTTAGGTTATACAAAACCACATATTGTTCAAGAGAAGAAGCATTCGAGCCTGGAACAAAAATAAAAAGAAGTGATTTTATTAATAGCTTTTATCTTTTGGGTAGATTCTTGGGATTAACGAGGAATTTATTTGAGTTGATATTTGTGAGCATTCCATTAAATTCTATTTATATGTGGTGTCGAACTTGTATCATAGTGAGAGCAAGAGGCATCAGGGTTGATAGAGGTGGTTATTGTGGTAGTCATCGTGGTTTGAATGTCAAAGACCCTCCATCCATATCGTGACAGAAATCTTTGTGAAATCGAAATAAATGAGTTTAAAAAACAAATGCAGGAACTCCGGGAGCATTTATCATGCCACAAATCTGTGAATCGCAATGAGTTGTGTCATCAATCAGAGAATAATGCTGATGAATATGACATTGTTAATCCTTTTGGTTGTGAGCGAGATCAAGACTCAAGTGATGCACCTAGTTCGAAGCAACATCATCGAAATTAAATTTCCGTACGAATGGTGATGGGAATGTTGATATTCCAGAATTTCAAGAAAATTTGCACCTAAAATATTTTATTGATTGGTCGCATATTGTTGACAAAAATTTTGATTATTAAGATGTAGAAGAACATCACGAGGTAAAATTAGTTGCTCGTAAACTATAAAAACATGTTTCAATTCGATGGGAACACCTTGAGAAGCAACATGCTCGTGAAGGTAAGAGCATGGACAAATCAAAATAAAATAAAAATAAAAATATATGCACGAAAATTACCATCGAGAGTCATTTCTAAAATTTTATAATTTTAAACAAAAAGATATGGTTGTTAAAGAGTATGTTGCGGGGTCGATATCTTTTGAAGCCATATCCTTGTGTTTTAAATTATGAAATTTCACAAAATTGGTTAAAAAGACCAAAATCAATACTTTCTGGGTGAAAAAGACACTTAGATTTTGATACTGTTTAAATGGATAAAAATATAAAAATAGTCAGGATGTAAACAGTTTCATCCTGCCAATTTTCAAATACTTTTTCTTATTTTTTAATTTACACAGGCTGCATCCAGTTTCATCCTCGCTATATTTTAAGTTTAAGCCAAGATGAATCCAGTTTCATCCTTGCTAAAAAAAATTTGTCCATTTCACCCGTACTAATTTTTACTCGTCCATTTGAACCATGTTTTAAAAATATTTGGACAAATGACCCATTTTCCGTTTTAAAAATGACTCTCGACTATAATTTGGGTGCATATATATATTTTCTCATTTTTTTAATTCTTTTTTTCCATGCATCTATACGACTTTCACCTTCGCAAACATGTTGCTTCTTAAGGTGTTCCCGCCAAATTAAAACATGATTTTGTCGTCTAAGAGCATCCACAGTGGGCGATCAAACCCATTTATTTGGTCGAGGAACGAGACACAGTGGTACGGACTAAAGACTAAAATCTGGACCAAAACCCAAATTTCAGACTATATTTGGTCTGGGACCAAGACCAAAACCAAATTTGGTCGAGCGGAGATTAAAAGTTCGTCGGGAGTGGGGCGTAAGTATAAAATGCGCCTGACGAAAGTTTTTGAATTAAAAAAAGAAAAAAAAATGAGGCGGACATTATATGTCCGCTCTTTGAATTTTTTTTTTTTATTAAAATAGAGAAAATGGGGCGGACATACTAGAGTCCGCCCCTTGAAAAGTTGTTTTCAAAATTTTTTTAAAAAGAATTGGGCGGACATACTTAGTTCGTCCCATGAAAAAATGTTTTATAAAAAAAAAGAGGGACGAACATATAGTGTTCGCCTGATGAAAGTTATGTGGGACGGATATTTAAGTTACGCTCGATCAAATTTTAGTCGGGTACCGTTGCTTGTTGCCACGGACTAAACCTAAAATTTGATCTTTTTTTTGGTATTTGGTCTTTGGTTTTGATCGCACCATTGCAGTTGCCCTAAAAGCAACTAATTTTATCATACAATGTTCTTCCACATCTTAATAATCAAACATTATGTCAACAGTGTGTAACCAACCAATAAAATCTCATGGGTGTAATTTCTCTTGAAATTCTGGAATATCAATCTTCACATCATCATTCTTACGAACACTAATATTTCGTTGATGTTGCCTAGAACTAGGTGCATCATTTGAGTCTTGATATTTTTACCATATTCAATGAGGTTTTTCTGCAGGTGTAGTTTTCGTCGTTAACAAAACATTTGGTGTATTGTGTTTCTCCTTTTCCGCATTATATTATTCTATTTTTATTAAATAGTACAAATAGTACGTAATCAATCTAGGTGGTTTAAGTTCTTATTGATTGGTATCAAAAACAAGTTTCTCTCTTATTGAATTCGTATCTCGAAATATAGATCTCAAGTTTCATTCTTGTTAGATTTCGGATCCTCTTGATTTGGATATGAATAGATTGATCTTTGATATTGTATATGATCGTCCAAGGACGCTTCTGCATAATGAGCTTCACGAACCTTATGGCTAGACATATCGATTGTGGAAGAGAAATATAAAAACTCTATATCAATGTTGTACGACTCGGGGATCGGGGCGATCCCCGGACCTGTATATTTTCCTATCCGATATTTAAGGTCATAGGTCTCACATATATAATTTGTAATGCATAACAACATCTCATGATCAGATTAAACATTTTCAATCCTAGAAAGTCTTCTAATACTAGAAAAACAAACTTCAAAGTTTTGTTAAGTATTAATGCATTAGTCTGTCAATGCATAACATCCCCAGACTCCTGCCAGACTCGACCAAACTGAATGAACACTATATCATCTTTCTAAGTTCTGCTCTGGTTTCAAAAAACAAAAACACCTGCACTAGCTTCCTAAGCTAAGTCTAATGACTAAAGTTCAACTTTATCATCTTCTTCCTCATTTCTAGCTCTCCATTAGCACCATTACTCCTATTAGCTTCCATGCGCTTGTCATAATGCATCTCATCACTGTCGATATCAGATGGAGGAAGAGTATCGTCATTGAGTGTCTCAGAGAGAAAACTGAATGAGGGATGTGTATCTGATCTTTCCTTCCTTCTTGATGCATTAGCTTGTTCCTAAGTAAGATCATCACCTTCCCTAACTAATCCTCCGCCTTCCGGTATGATTCAATCATCATCTTTATCAAATGCTTACAGAAAAATAGGATGATCTACATTACCATTGTGATATCTTGTTTCTTCCTCATATCGGCGTTGAAGTTTCCTATTGTACTTAATGTAGACAGCTTGACTCAATTTTTACTGTAAAAACTTGTTTCTTTTCCTGGAATACAGATGAAAGTTGATAGATTAAAATTTAGACAATCATTACAAATGACTAAAGGCTGTACAAACAAGAAAATAATACAAAAACAAAAAGTACACAGTTGGATTTCAAACTTGGTAGATGATGTTTCTACTTACATTCTGAAATGTACTCCAATTCCTCTCACACGGAGAAGAACCACAAGTTAGACTTAGAACTCGAATTGCAAACCTCTATAAACAAGGAACGTTAACCCCATGAAGTATTCACCAATCATCTACAATGAATGAAAACAGTTGATCACGAAATTGAAGACTAAGAGTAACATTTAAAATAGTTGAATGTGAATACGCTGGGATACCAAAAATGCACCACCAACTTTTTCTTAGGCAATTTGTATGAAAAAACTCAATACAATTCTGAGAGTTTAAATTGAAAAAGCGTGGGTCTAACAACCACACTCAATATTTCGCTTAGCAATCTGTATGGACTAACTCCAATATACTTTAAAGAAAATCAACTAGACAGTCAGACTCAATTTTAAGAAAAGTATATCAAAGAGTTATATCTCAGTTTCTTAATGTAATCAACAAATCAAACATATAGAAATCCGTGAGCCTGATTAATATAAGAAACAACTTGGGCGGTATCAAAAACCAATATCCAAGTGTCAATCCATTTAATCAACAACCAAAGGTTGGATTCACAATTGATTGAAGTTACGCACAACCTGTGATATTTCAATTATATAGAAAATATAATGCGGAGACCGTGCGCATTGTTATCTCCTTGGTATCCCATTGTTTGTTGAGAATGGTATATGCACAAGTTGTAACAGATCTATGGACATCTTCGGATACCATGCGCTTCATTGTGCTAAATATGTTGGAAGCAAGTTTCGACATGACCTTGTTTGTGATGTTATAACTGATATTTGTTACGAAGCTGGTGTATCTGCGCGCAAGGAAGTCTCTCTTAGTATTCTGTCAGATGATGATAAGGATTTGAGGCCTGCTGATATTCTTGTTCTCAACTGGGAAAATGGTCAAGATGTTTGTATGGATGTCACTGGTGTCTCTCCCTTCACTGGTGAGGGTATTCGCTCTTTTGTCCCAGGAAAAGCTATTTCTAATGCGGTTTCAAGAAAGCGCACTAAATATTTAGACAAGTGTGTTGCACTGGGATATGGTCTGGGTGTCTTATCTTTCTATAGGGGAGCTTGGTAAAGACACTTTGTGCTTTGTAAAGCGTCCGAAGAATTGTTTAGTTAGTCACAATGCTAGTAGTGGTTTTGGTAGTTTTATTTTCCATATATTAGGCATTGCTATTCAAAGAGGAGTTGGAGCTTAGCTTGTTGCTAGGTTGCCAACCAAATCTTTGTACGAGTCACACGTTAGAGATATTTACTGAATATAAAGGGAAAAGAAATAACACAGACACCATAAATTATGTTAACGAGGAAACCGCTAATGTTGAAAAACCCTGGGACCTAGTCCAGATTTGAACATCACACTGTATTAAGCCGCTACAGAAACTGACCTACTCCAAGTTAACTTCGGACTGGAATGTAGTTGAGTCGTAACCAATCTAACACTGATCAAGGTACAGTCGCGTTCCTTACGCCACTAGAACCACCCATGATTCTGCGCACTTGATTCCCTTAGCTGATCTCACCCACAACTAAGAGTTGCTACGACCCAAAGTCGAGGACTTGATAAACCAATCTGTCTCACACAGAAAAGTCTATTGAATAGATAAATCTGTCTCCCAAAGATATACCTATGAGTTTTGTTCCGTCTTTTGATAAATCAAGGTGAACAGGAACCAATTGATATATCGGAATTATATTCTCGAACAACATCCTATAAATATCAATCACCTCACAATAATCTTAATGGTATGGTAGAGAAACAAGATATTGTGGAATCACAAACGATGAGACGAAGATGTTTGTGACTACTTTTTATCTTGCCTATTGGAGATTAAATCTCGAGCAAATATTATAGAAGATAAAACTAAATCACGATAGAAAACAGCAAGATCAAAACACACAACTACATAGAAAATAGTTGGGCCTGGCTTCACAATCCCAATGAAGTCTTCAAGTCGTTATCCTACTACGTTTTAGAAAAACCTAAGGTTAAAAGGTGAATCGACTCTAGTCGCATCTAATATCACACAATAGGTGTGGGAACTAGGTTTCCCAGTTGTCAGAGTTCTCCCTTATATAGTCTTCAAATCAGGGTTTGTAATCAATGTTACCTTAATAACAAAGCATTCAATATTCACCGTTAGATGAAAACCTGATTAGACTCAAGCTAATATCGTTCAACCATTAGATCGAACTTAGATTGTTACACACAAATGAAAAGTGACTTCATTTAGATATGAGTAACCGTACCTAAACGTGTACACCTTTGTTGGCTCAACAATAGTTAACCGAAGTTAGCCATATGAACACTTTCATATCAACCTTATTCATCTTAACCATAACTAGTTCAAATGACTCAAATGTAACTAGTTCTAGAGTTGTTCAATTTTTTATATTCTCATAAAAGTATAAAATATACAATTGAAGAAAAATCGATTTTGATTCACTCGAGTCAATTCATGAACATTATAGCCACGGTTTGCAAAAGATTGCATTCCAAAATATATAAATGTATTAGTTCATGAACAAACCGATTTTAGAACATATCCTACTGAAGTATGCAAACGTATATGCATACCTAAGTAGCCGGACTTGGACTGTGTTCGCCAGTATGCAAACGTGTACGCATACTATCATACACTTCCAAACTTCAACTAAATCCAGTACGCATAAGGGTACGCATACTATAGTACCCGGACTTTACCTGACCTCGCCAGTACGCATACTAAATTCCGGTATTGGATCAACACATATGAAACTACGCATACTGTGCTCATAATCCAATCACGGTTAAGTGTTCTAAACTCCTATTTCAATCGTTGAAACATTCTTAGAAGACGACAATAGCTGTCTCACACAAACTCTTAGCTTCAAAGCAATTCTCAAGTGATCTAATGATCAATATGAAACATTCCTAGCCTACATCAAATGACTGTCGTGAATCATGTAAGATGTTACAAGGCGATTTTCACATGATCATCTTTTGACTTTCGTCAAGAATATAAGATGAACTTGGTTAAAGCGAAAGCTTACAATACATATTTCGAGAAATATGTAAGCGAGTTAAACTCAGCTCGAAATAGCAAATGTGTATAATCGAAGTCTATAGAGCTATACGACTTTTTTCTCAAATAGGAGATATAGTAGATAGACTTTTGAGTGATAGATGAGTTCAAGTCTCCACATACCTTTTGTTGATGAAGTTCCACAAGATCCCCTTAGTAGTTCTTTGTCTTCAATCGATGAATCTGTGAAGTCTAATTTTCAACTACAGTTTCTATCCTAATCCAAGACTTAGCTATAAGTAGACTAGAAATCAAGACTTATAGTTTTGGCAACTAAACTTGACAACAAGCTTGAGATAGCAATGGTTGCGAGTTCGACCGAGCAGTGCTCTAAAAATCATCCCCTTTGTTAATTTTAGTGAAAAAACTATCAATACATATGGATTACAAAATAAATAAACTTTGTAGCTTGTCATCCAAATGCTTGATTTCCTTGGTTCTTCAACATTACTCTAAATCTTCGTCACTTCCAAGTACTCCAGTGATTCTGAATGTGTTCAACTCAGCATCATAGTTGTTGAAGATCCATAGCTATAACAATGAGAAAACAATAACTCTCAATCATTGATATACAGTGTCATAGTATTATTACACAACATTAAAGTCCAACTGTATCACAACTTTGACAATAATACTATGGTGATATGTATCACTCCTCCTTAGTCTTCATCTCACATGAAAACCACTCCTCCTTACATAATGATCCGTAAACCATATGTATTTGTAGTGTGAACTACACATTAATTCTCTCCCTTTTTGTCAATATAAATTGGCAAAGGTACGAAAACTAGTGGGATAATAATGAACTTCTCATAAAGATACTTCATGACTAAAAGAGAACATATCAACTTTGTTTCGATGATTTCACACAGTCGAAACTTAGTTATTCATCAAGGAGTTTATAAAGATACAAGAAAACTCCTATAATATTCCACAGTCGCACTCCCCACAAAGATCTGGCAATTAAACGCAAGTTCAATTAAGAAATCTCACCCATATAATGTCATTCCCGAAAGAACAACAAGAGTGACCTTACTTTCACAAGAAAAGAAGGATTTCTTTGGACATTAACAAATTACATGAAACATGAATTTGTATCCAAAATACTCAATTAAATTAACCACAAGAGAACCCATGATTAATTTAATTGGAAATGCTCAACATAAGAGAACTTACGCTGCCACACAGTACTTTCACATAGAAGTGGATCAAGGAAAGACTAGTACTGCAGAATATTCAAAGATTCATTCTATTTTTCATCAATATTTGCATAAAGACATATAATAGACTTAATCTTTTGCAATCAAAAGTTCATCATATCTTCATCAATATTTGCATAATGACACAATAGGCTTAACTTTTGACATATATGGGATAATCATAGTTCACGGACGCAAACACACATATCCCATAACAAGTTGCAATATATAAAACTATAAAGATTAATACTACAAAATCATCTTCCAAATAAACTTTAAAATTTAAATAAATAAATCTAAAAACATTGCAAGATGAAAATCGTTGGCAATAGCTATGTGTACTCACAATAATTGATATTCCAAACCCTAGTTATCCTTCTTAAATCAAAAGAATAAATTCTCATAAGAAGTTTCCTAGACAAAATAAATAACAAGAGATAAAGAATTTAATCATCATCTTCATCGTTGGAAACCATCCAAGAGGATTGAACACTATCCATGTCTTCCTTGATTTCGGGAAACTTAGTAGCAATCACATGTAATTGTTCTTGCACGCATTTTATCTTAGAGTTGATATTGCACACACCCTTGAGAACTTGTTGAAGAATACCCAAGGTGGTAGGATCACAAGAACCGTCAAGGGAATCACATCTTTATCTTTTGCAAGCATTCTCCTTCATAGGTTTGTGTTAGAGCACTGCTCGGTCGAACTCGCAAGCATTGCTATATCAAGCTTGTTTGTTAATGTTAGTTATCAAAACCATAAGTCTTGATTTATAGTCTACTTATAGTAATGTCTCGGACTAGGATATATTGTGTAGTTGAGCATTAGACTTCACGGCGTTCATCAATTGAAGACGAAGAACTACTAAGGAGAGCTTGTAGAACTTCATCAACAAAAGGTACATATGTGGAGACTAAAATTTCATCTATCACTTGGAAAGTCTATTTCTACTCTATCTCCTGTATTGAGACAAAAGTCGTATTACTATAGTTCTCGACTATGCAAATTTGAGATTTCGAGCCGAGTTTAACTCGCTTACGTATTTCTCGAAATATGTGTTGATAAGCTTTCGCTTCAACCAAGTTTATCTTATATTCTTGACGAAAGTCAAAAGATGATCATGTGAAAATCGCCGAGTAACATCTTACATGATTTGTGTGATATAATCATTTGGTGTAGACTTGGAATGTTCCGTTATGATTATTTCAATAACTTGAAAATTGCTTTGATGCTAATAGTGTGGGAAAACGGCTATTGTCATCCTCTAAGAAAGTTTTAATGATTGAAATAGAGTTTAGAACACTTAACCAACATTGGATTATATACATGTTATGCACTCTTGCATATATGTGATCTATGTCCGGGAACCATAGTATGCATACCCGTATGCGTACCTGTTGGTTTGAGAAGCCCGGGAACCGAAGTGCGCGTACCGTACACATACTAGCATAAGGTTAATGTCCGGAAAATTTTGCTGGGTTTGGAGGTATGTGTGCCCGTTCACATACTGGCGAAAACCAAACTTGGTCCGGCTATTCAAGTATGTGTACGCATTTGCATACTTGAGTGGTTAAAGTTCTAAAATCGGTTGTGACATGAAAAAAATACATTTATATAATTAGAAATACATTTTGTGCAGAGAACTTTGTTGTTTAGTACACAAAACCCGACCCGGGTTAATGGCTAGTCCAGCGTGAGAAGTTATTTAATCGCTAGTCCAAAAAAGGTTTGAAAAGAGTAAAATTACTCTGCTAACCCTAACATATAGTACTATGTAAAACCCTCTTTTATGCTTTCCATAAGCATTACTACATACCAATATGTGTTATGTTATGGATTGATACTACATATGTTACTACATATTAATATGTTATATATTGATATTACATATGTAGTATCAATATGTTATGTATTGATACTATTGTGTATTGATACTACATACCAATATGTGTTATGTTATGTATTGATGATACTATATACTACATATGTTACTACATACCGATACGTATTAACATATGGATTGATACTGTCAAGTATCAATACTGATATGATATTACATATCAGTTATGTATTGATACTAATTAGATCTGGAAGGGTGTTTTAGGAATTTAGAAAACACACTTTATAATCTCCAAAAGGTTTTCGGACCAGAGAGTAATTTTTTTCTGGGACTGGACTACACAGTAACCGGGTCAGGAAATAGTGGATTAACTAGTAATTCCTACTTCTTTGCAAACCGTGGATAATGTTCATGAATTGATTCGAGTGAATCAAACCGATTTTTCTTCAATTGTATTCTTGTATACTTTTATGAAAATATAGCATTTGAACAACTCTTTAACTAGTTTCATTTGAGTCATTTGGACTAGTTATGGTTAAGATGAATAAGGTTGATATGAGAGTGTTCATATAGATAAATTCGGTTAACTACTGTTGAGCCAACATGGTGTACACGTTTAGGTACGGTTACGTAAACCTAAACGAGGGTACATTTCATTTGTGTATAACAAGCTAAGTTCGATCTAACGGTTGAAAGATATTAGCTTGAATCTAATCAGGTTTCATCTAACGGTGAATATTGAATGCTTTGTTACCAAGGTAACTTAGATTGTAAACCCTGATTTGAAAACTATATAATGGGGAACTCTAGCAACTGGGAAACCTAATCCCTACAGATCCTGTATGATAGTAGTCGCGACTAGAGTCGATTCTCCTTTAACCTTAGGTTTTTCACGAAACCTTGTAGGTTAACGACTTGAAGACTTCATTGGGATTGTGAAGCCAGACCCAACTATTTTCTCTGTAGTTGCATGTTCTGATCTTACTTCTACTATCGTGATTGAGTATTATTTTTGCTAAGATTTTCTTGAGATTTATCTCCGATAGGTAAGATTAAAAGTAGTCACAAACATCTCTGTCTCATCGTTTGTTATTCCACAATATCTTGTTTCGCTACCATACTATTAAGATTATTATGAGGTGATTGATAATACTAGGATGTTCTTCGGGAATATAAGTCCAGTTTATCAATTGGTTCCTGTGTTCCTTGATTATCAAAAGACAGAACAAAACTCGTAGGTATTTCTGTGGGAGACAGATTTATCTATTCCAATAGAATTTTCTGTGTGAGACAGATTTGTTTATCAAGTCTTCGACTTTGGGTCGTAGCAACTCTTGGTTGTGGGTGAGATCAGCTAAGAGAATCAAGTACGTAGAATCCTACTGGGATTCAGAGACGTAAGGAGCGCAATTGTACCTTTATCAGTGTGAGATTGATTAGGGTTCAACTACATTCCAGTCTGAAGTTCATTGGTAGTATGCTAGTGTCTGTAGCGGCTTAATACAGTGTGGTGTTCAAAGCTGGACTAGTTCCCACGGTTTTTCTGCAATTCCGGTTTTCTTCGTTAACAAAATTCTGGTGATTGTGTTATTTCTTTTCCACATTTTATTTTGTTATATAATTGAAATATCACAAGTTGTGCATTGAATCGATCAATTGGTAAATCCAACCTTTGGTTGTTGATTGAAATTGATTGATCCTTGAACATTGGTCTTTGGTACCGTGACCCAACCTTATGGTCGCAGAGATCTTTCATCACTAAATTAATACAATGAGCAGCACATAGACTCCAAAATAATGTAGGATGTTCCTCCATCAAAAGCTTACCCTTAAGATTTGAGCCGTTCTCAGACAAAAACTGAATAATGTTTTCAATTCCTACGTCGAAAATTATCTGTTGCAGAATTTTCTTATATATTCAACATCTTTGGTAATACCTGAGTTTCAATAGACTTCAAGAAAACAGTCTCTTTGGGGAAATTAACCAAGAAATTCACAATTTGTCGTTCTTTTTATCCTTCCAACCATCAGACAGAATTAATAGTGCAGCCAAACCTTTTCCAATGTTCTCTGAATGACTCAACAAACTTCTTTCTTTCAACAAACTTCTTTCTTTCAACAAACTAATTATTGAAGATATTGGTTCTTAGTTGACGATACGACGGAGTTGGCATTGCTCTTCCATATTCCCTAATCTTATAAACCATTTTTTGAAATGATGGGCAAAGAAAAGCATTGAATAGTATACATGCTTCTGTTTTCCATGCTCCAATTGCATCCCAAGCTTTTTCTTTGTTGGATGGAGTTCTTCAATTGATTTTTGCTTCGCCTTCGCGAAATCTGATTTTATTACCAAATTAGGTGAACCTCTAACATCACTCGCAACTTTAAATTTCTTGATTTTGGTTAAAATTTGCTTACTAGCTGTTACATTCAATGGTTGTAGTGGTTCAGATAGGGACAAGCTTTTTTTGTATTGCTTACCCATGGACGTGCCATTTCATATTAACGAAATAAGTAACTCTATACCGATAGGGGTTAAAAGAAATATCGTAATGACCCATTAGTCATTTTGTTGTATGGGACAACAAAAACATTATCAGTAGTGTGAGCGATAATGTTTACCGATATTTCTTCATATGAGATGGGGACCAAATCAATACGCCATACGAGAGCAACAAACTTATCATCGGTAATATGAAGAGTGATAAGTTTAACCTATATCGGTTATTATCGCTCGTATTGCGGATGATAAGTTTGCGTAGACCGATCATATAGAGATCGGCGGGGGTTATGTGAATCTCTGGAAACAAAAGGATAAGTTTGTAATTGTGTCCATTGTTCTAAAGGGGTCATCCGAATATGATCATATAGACTATCCCACCCTAATTATCGTTCTCACAAACTTCATCTCCATCATCACCATCCTCGCTATCCTCATCTCAAAATCCTGAGCTTTTTCTTCATACAACCAATGTACATAATCGATCAACAATAGCAAGCCTTGTTTGGAAGAAGAAGCAGGACACTACTAGTTATCTTGTAAACATCTGGAGCAAGCATAAAGGTGCGATCGTCCAAAGTGCCAATATGCACGAAGCTATCAAACCGGGTGAGCAGTAGTCTGCAGAGCAACGTGGACCAATAATCATATACCGCAGCGCGGACATATAGAAGCAACACAGGGGATTTTACGAAGGCATGAAAAAAGAACAAAGCCAGCTAATTACGAAGTAGTTCTATTGCTCACCAACGCACACGAGTTTTCTCCATCTGAAAAAAATAATTTTAACTGTGTTACCCCAAAACATGAAACTTCTTAACTTCACCTCGATCGGGTATATAATGGATTTAGTTGACCAGCAAAAACATAGGCGTAATACTATTGTCTTAGTAGAAAAAAATGGCGCTTAAAACTACCACTTGTGTCAACCAAGCTGAATTTGTCGAAGAAGTTACAATTGTCGAACGGTATATGGCGTTTTTGCTCCACCTCGACCGGTGTTACCATGAAAGATTTTCATCGCTCAGCTCCGGAAAAAATCTAGTGAAGAAACATTGGTGTGATGTCATTTTCTATTTTCTTATATTTAAGGTTAGTGGTGTAAAGTGAATCACAATACGAGTTGTCCATGGTGTAAAACCATTAAAATAATAATATATGTTTGGTGTACAGACTGTTGTATACTTTGTTGTGCTAGTGTAAGATAGAGCACGTGGACCTAAGAACATAAGGACGGGTCGTGCCAACCGGAACTTACAATTCAGGAATACAGACTAAATAGTTGTATACTTGGTTGTGACAATGTTTTACTTATTGTGCATCCGTCCTATACATGGTGTAAAACGCATTGTCATGGACTAGTGAGTATTGTAAACATTGTCATACAGCGTATTTTCCAGGACAATACCTATTGTAAACATTGTCATACACCGTATTGTCCCTTTGTCCAACAAAATTTGGGACAACTAGTCCAACGGCGAAAACCGAAGGAAATTTAGGACATGCGCGGTATTTACCAATTTATCCGGGAGCGCAACGACCGAAGTCCCTTAGTTAGGAATTGTAATATTTCTGCCCCTTGTTTTGTCAATAGCAATATAAGTGTCCCCCATCCAGGTATTGCCCTCATTCAATGCATAAACTTCAACCAATTCATCACCACTTTGCTTTATAATATGATCATCATCTTTAAAAAGGCTATCAGTTCTCTGCTTCTTTGCTTTATCCCGAATCTTGTTCTTAATGCTTGCAGAAATTTTCTTCATTATTTCCGGTGTAGTCTCGGGACAAGCTTTCACATCACATGGTATTTATAGAAGATGGTTTTTCATTCTATTAATCCCGCCACTACATTCATGACCACACAACTTACATTTAATCCACCAAGTTTTAGCATTAACTAATATAGTCCATTCCCTACCCACATCACGTCCATCAGTTTTTGTTTTTGAGGTTGAAGCATTAGAAGTATCCACCTGCTATACAATACATTGATTACATTCAGTACTAAGTCATTCATTAAATACCTCAACATAAATTATATTAGAGAACCTAACAAACAGGTTCATAAAATATAAATGAATCATTGAATCTAATAGCTACAACTAACTGACAGAATATGTGGAAGAAAAATAGACAAAAAAAATAAATTAAAAATAAATAAAACAGTAATACACCTCAGTGGTGGCTTGTTGAGTCATCTTTTTCTAAAATAGATAAGATCATACTGAATTGGTGAAGAAATTAAAATGGAAGAAGAAAATTGATGAAAAAAATATGTTCCGATATAAATCAGATCATATAGAATTGGTGAACAAGAAGAATTAATGAAAAGGATCTGAAGAAATTGAGAAGAAGAGACACCCTTGACCTCTGGTTGTATGCCTCCACTTCTTTAGTCTCTCAGCCCTTTTTTAGGGTTTCTTTCACTTATATAAATTCTTTTTGGCAGCTGCTTTACTATTTAGACCCTCCAGCCAAGTTACTCGGGAATCGCAACTTGGACCGAGTTAGTCAAAACTCGTCGATTCAATGCTAAATACTCGGCTCGGACGAGTACCGTGGAACGTATCTCCAGGTGCCGATACCCTCGTTATTCGCGAGTAACTCGGTTGGCTCTCCCGGGACGTATTACATTACTCTATATACATATTATTCAAGGACCTTTAATCTAAAGCTAATTATAATTGTATTAGCTTTTGTCCGTACAAGTTTCTGAGAAAAAAATTTGGTGGTGTACTTGGTACCCTCTTCTTTTCAGTGTGGGAGATTCACCTCCATGTAACCAAGAAGGTTGGTTTTTGAAGAACAAATAGAATGATGCTCTTCAATTATATTTGGATGCTCCAGATGTGAAGCCCAGTCATAAAGGTTGAAAATTGGTGTAATAAAAGTATGTAGCCAGTTTAAAGGAATGTATATACAGAACCCGATTGTGGGCTGATAAGTGCTTAATTTACATGTTTAGAATGTCAATTCCATACTTGTGTTAGTTATAATTCTTGCATATTACTTGTTATTATGATTATTTTCTAGTTTATATGTCATACCAGGTGAATCATCCTAAGAAGAGTGAAAAGGGCTACATAAGAGCTATACAATGAAGTTCTCAAAGATCCAAATGTCTAAAGCCGAAAGAAGTATAAGAAGTGCGACGGAAAGGAGCAAAGAAGGTTGAAAACATAAGAACTAGAAGACAAAGTTCAAATCATCCAAATTCAGGATTTCTTATCACCATCTTGAATAGAATTCAATTATGAAGAGAACTGCGAAAGAATGAGGTCATTCCGAGTTCGTACGAAGAAGTTACGGCCAAAATAGCCGAGACGTAAAACTGCAATCTACAACACAACTTTCGGCATTGCTTTAGCAATACTGAAAGTGGCCATATTTCAGGCAGAGAAGGTGTGTTTTTGAGCACAACTTTCGGTATTTCTTTGGGGAACTCGGAAATGCCGACTGAGACAAACCTATGGGGTCCATTTTGACGTATTTTGACTTCCAAATCAAGAAAACACGATCCCGGATGGATTCTAATACCTAAATCTCATGAAAACTGTATAAGAGGACTTCCAAAACAATTAGATAGATATACACATATCATATCACATCTTCTACATCAAAACCTAGGGTTTACCCCTTTAGGGGGAACCCATTCTTTTACAATTATGTGTAACTAAACTTTGTTGGTTAAGGATGAATTCAATGTTCTAGCATGAAGCTTTATTATTATACAAGTTTGGTCGGAGTTTTAATCATCTTATCGTTTGTATTAGCCATATTCAATGTTTGTGAGTGATTATTGGATTGATTTGGAGTGCATGCTAGATTGATCTACTAATTGTTCTATTGCTAGTATTGGGTTAGGAGATAAGTAATCGTCGAATAATTCATACACAAGTAGAAATCGCGAAACCTTGTAGAGGGATTTTGTGGAGCAATTGCAAGTGAATATAACACCATCAAGTAGACCTTGAGCGAAGAGTTTAACTACTGGGATCAACCTAATTCATAAAGCCTAAAGCGTTCGATTGGATTACACCTTGAGTGAGCTACTACTTGGTGGTTCAGTTGGATAGAATCTGATATTGGAGAGCTTCCATATCCATGGTAAAAGGACTTTTGAGGATGACACTGATCTTGTTGTTATTCTATGGTTGGTGATGCATGGTTCTAACGAAGATAGATAAGTATACTAATCCAGTTACCGCTTGGTAATGGCGAAGGATTCCTTGATCATCTCTTTCTTTAATTTGTTATTCTTTTTATTTTACTTTAGTCAAACAATCCCTTTTGTCTTTTGATATCTTGTTGAATCAAATAACATATCAATTACACAGCTCTCCGTGGGAATGATCCTTACTACGCTATATTACCAGTTAATTAGTGGGAAATATCTTGATTAATTTGTTGTGGTTACGACAAGCATCAAATTTTGGTGCCACTGCCGGTAAACGGTTGTTAATTGATTTGTTATTTGTTATTTGTTTAGCTTGTTTTTGTTTTTAGATTTATTATTTTGCTCTTGTGAGTCGTCATGTTTCCTTACGGACATAGCATGTACGAAGCACAAGACCAATCTTCATATCATAGTGGTAATCAATTTGGATTTCAACCTCACTCATATAACAACTACCAACCATACCCTACGGAGCCTTATGGATACTCTTATACACATCAACAACCTTATGACGGGTATGTAAGTGATCAATCACAGGGATGGGAGAATAGTTATACTTCTGATCAGTTGTTTTCTAGTAATATGCAGATGAGAAAGAGTTTGGAAATACCTACTCCTCTTTATCATGTTCTTTCTTCATTTTTGTCAAAAGAAGATATCCAGTCTGAAAATTTCGTCGTGAATAATGGCAGAAAACGTATTAATATCAGAAAACTTTCTAAGCAATATGATCAGTTAGAAGAAGCTGGAGCATCAGAAAAGACCCTCTAAGAAATTAACAAAGTAATACAAACGGAACTTCAGCGTCGTTGGGATATTGAAGATTACGAGGTTGACGAAGACTCTGATGAAGATGAGCAACCTTTGTAAAATACTTGCAATGATGGTGAAGTTATTCTAACTCTGGATCATTATAAGGATCACTCGCCTATTCAAAAGGAGAAGAATGGATGTGACATAACCGTTGTTATAAATGGTGTAACGTACTCAAACAATGATTTTAAGATTTGCACCAATGAACTAGATTTCTTGGGGGAGGATTCTGATTCTGATGACGAGGTTGTTGAAAATATAGAGATTGAGAATGAAACCAAATTGATTAAAGTCGTGGAAGACCCAATTGAGCTTTCCAAGGATTATAATGATGTTGAGATTACGGTTGAAGCAGGCGAAGAATGGCTAAATAGTTTGATAGAGGACCACAATACAAATGAGGTAAATAATTCATTGCAATTCTTTAAGAATAATGAGGATCCTGTAATACAAGAGATTGTGGAAGGTTTGTCTAATCCTTTGCATATTTCAAAATCTTTTGATTCACATCATTAAGGATTGGAGTTGTGTGCTTCTAAAATTCTTAAGGATTATTTTACTTCTAATTATCTACCACTTGATGTGTTTGATTCTAGCATTGTGCAGGTTCACCGAGACGAACCTATAAAAGTTCCCTTATTTTATGTTCTTTATCCACTTTTGAGTGTAGAAAGGACTAAGTGTGGGGGAAACTTCAATAAAGTGATAACTTCAATATTTATATCTTGTGCTAATATTTTTGTGAAGTTATTACTAGAATTGCAGATTGTTTTCTGGGTGGACTACCAGATTTTCAGATTGTTGGTGTACGAACGATAACAAGAAGGTCAGGCTGAGGATGTTAAACCAAGCGTTGCATGGGAGGCAACCCATAGGTTTTGTATTTTCTATCATTTTGTTTTTAGTTTCTTCTTTCGCATATCATATTAGGATTTCCCACCTTGATTTTAATTAGGATGAGTCAATTACATTGAAGACAATGTAAAGTTTAAGTGTGGTGGAGTGTTTGGATATTTTGCATATAGAGTTTTTAACCTTTTTGAGTCGATTTTTCAAAATTTTGCATAAAAAACCTCCAACTTGTCGAGATTTTAGAGTCACTAGCATACTTCTAGGTATGTTTACATAGAAATTCTGACCGACATAACTGAACTTGGAAGTGTTAGGGAACTACGTTAGATTTCTTGTTTGTTAGAGTGTTAAATAATAGATTTAATCATGCCGGTGATGCAAATGAGGTGCAGGGAGAAATGCATTATTAGAGTTGTTGATCAATCATTAGTGGAGACTACCTATTTTCATATCAACTGAGGCACCTTGAGTGAGCTACTACTTGGTGGTTCAGTTGGATAAAATCTGATATTGGAGAGCTTCTGTATCCGTGGTAAAAGGAGTTTTGAGGATGACCCTGATCTAGCTGTTATTCTACGGTTGGTGATGAATGGTTCTCACAAAGATAGATAAGTATACTAATCCAGTTATCGCTTGGTAACGGCGAAGGATTCCTTGATCATTTCTTTCTTTGATTTGTTATTCTTTTTATTTTACTTTAGTCAAACAGTCTCTCTTGTCTTTTATTATCTTGCTAAATCAAATAACGTATCAATTACACAGTTCTTTGTGGGAACGATCCTTACTACTGCTATATTACCAGTTAATTAGTGGGAAGTATCTTAATTAATTTGTTGTGGTTACGATACGCATCATGGATCCATACGAAGAGGTGAATGAACAAATATCTTTAAAATTCTCATGTTGATGTTCCGTCCCAACTCAAACATTGCGTTACAAGTTGCTTAGCTGGATAAGGTGAAATATCTGGATAAAGATGTCTCTTGTGACTTGAAATTTACTATGCGAGTCATACCTATGCTTTAAAAATGCGTCGCTGATGAACAAAATTAAATTCCTAAGTCATCTCCACAGTATTTATTATTTTCAATAGTCATCATACACTAATGCATGAGTTTACTTTCCGTATCATTGATATAACTACTTTTGCCTTTCATCAAATACTTTGAGGGACCCAACAAAATTTAAACATGTCAAATTTTATAATTTTACAACCGTCCAACCTTTCTGAGCTTTAATTCTTTTCATAGTGTCCACTCACTCATGAGAAATAAGTATGTTATCTGTAGTAAGCCTACATGGTAAAAAGGTTATATTAAGTAAGGTTTCCAGTCTAAAAGCTATTAACTTATAAACGATCTTACAAGCCACATTACATATGTTAATAGGTCTAAATTAACATTTTTTTTAGGATTCAAGTGTGTGCATTTGTAATTAATCTGTTTTAGCAAAAGTTTAGAACGAAAAAAATTCATGAGCCATACTTACAATGTCATTTCCAGTAATATCCACATCTCCTGATAAAAGTAAAGTGGGAAGCCATTTGGATCTGGAGTTATGCATGGCTGCATATAAAAACAGTGCATCTAACTTCATCATGAGCAAGGGTTATGGTGAGCACCGTTTTGTCCTTCTCAGTTATGCATGGAGAAATCTTCTCAAGATACTCAGCAAGATTAGGGGGACTAATTGACCTACTCCTGTTAAGAAAGCGAGATTTCAAAATATCAAAAATGTCTTGTCTATCAGATAACCATAATCCTAACTCATTTTGTAAAATATCAATTTGAGTTATTTTTTCCCTTAAATTTAGCCTTATGATGAAAGTAACTAGTATTCCTGTCACGAAGTCTTAAAATTTATCCTTACCTCTTCGCCTCCAAAAAAAATTATTTTGCATCATACCAAAAAGTTAGGTTTCTATTAAGAGATACAATAATATTTAAAGACATTTTATGTCCATTGGCAAGGACATTATAAATTTGTGTTTCTATTCTAGCAATTTAAGTGAAAATATTGTCAAACTGGTTGTAATTCCACTGCCTAAGAATCTGTTTAGTGTTGTACAAAGTCTTATACATTTTGACAATAGCGGAACCATTAATTCCAATATTGCAGCTATACTTAGCTGTTCTTTACGAAAAGAATCTCTAAACCAGTTTCTGTTAAATTTGAATAGTTGAATTCTCTTCCTTAGAACTGGTAAGGAGTATGGCATAATGATCACTAGCACAGGTAACTAAATGATATACTATATCATAAGAAAATTGGTAATCCAAATAATATTAACAACTGCTCTGTCAAGTCTCTCAAGGATAAGTTTTTATTTATTTGCTTATTAGTCCAAGTATAGGGATTTCTTATGTAAGTTAGAGAGTGAAGACCTGAATAGTCCAACAAAGCATTAACATTATCTAATTGGGATTGACTAACAAGGTAACCCCTTTCTATTTTTCCAGGACTTCTTCGATTACCGTGATGTTAAGTTGTGGATTGTATTAGATTTCATTGAGCACTTCTAACAGCATGATCAAAAAAACCATAAATAAAATATATTAGATAATTATTAGTTCTGGCATGCATTTTAACCACACAATGTTAATATAAAATTCTAAACTCTGAATGTTTCTGCCATCTTCCAATGAAAATATAAACCACATGTACTACAGACTGGTTCACAAAAGACAAAGTTAGGATAATGAATTACTTTTTTTTTGTATTTAAAAAGGAAAATTTTATAAATAAAAAACTTAATAACCAAAGAATGACTAATAAACAAGTTAAACGAATGCTTGCATCAGAGCATTCCAATTATATAGTAAGGTAGACAAACCGTAACTCTCAAAAATATATGTGTTTATTATCCAGTTGAACAAGTGACACTTGACACCAGTGGTAATATTATCATTAGTATTTACCATATTATTGTGTTCTTTCCAGATACACCATCAGATTGCAAAAGATAAGTAACCCCACATTCTCTTAATTTTGTTCTTGTTTTTCTTATTGCATCATTCATATATATTTCTTCTTACATCACTAGAAAGCACCCAAGTAAAACCAAAACTTTTCAGGAAAAAATCCCAAACCATTGTTGTAGTGTCACAATGAAGGAAGAAATGAAAATTAGTCTCAGTCTGGTTGTCATAGAGCATACAAGCTGCATCTTGCACCATACCTGCATTATACAAATAATCCAGAGTTGGGGTACCATAATAACATATAGTCCAAACCATAAAATCCATTTTCAAAAGAATTTTAGGATTCCACCATTGCTTGTCAGGTAAAGCAAGTAGACCTTCAGTCTGTAATACATTATAAGCACTAGCCACAGAGAAACCTTTCCCCTAACCATAAATATAATATATATCATCTTGTGGAACAACCACATTATTATTCCTCTAGATCACCAACCATTTCAAAAAAAATTAACCACCTCTAGCAACTCATTCTCTGTCATACTTCAATCTCTAATGCATTACAAGCACTAGCCACAAAGAAATCTTTCCCCTGAACATAAATCCAGTATCTATCATCTCCTGCAAAAACCATATTATTAACCACTTCCTCTATATCACCAACCATTTCCAAAAAATTAACCACCTCTAGCAACTCACTCTCTGTCATACTTGTTGCAAAATTAAAATTCCAAACTCCTTCGGCAGAGATCATGTCCTTAATAACTACATTTTTCTTTTTAGATAGTAGAAACAAAGTAGGAAAAATAATTTCTAGATATTGCTATCCCATCCAAACATCACCTCAAAAATAAATGCTTCCACCATCACCTACAATCACAGAAATACCTGTTTTAAAAAAATCTCTTGATTTCAGAATACATGCTCACAAGCTAAAGCAAATAGATTTATTTGAGTGATTAGGATATAAATCTTCAGTGATCCCTCCAAATTTCTGGTTAATAATCCTTCTCCATAAGGCATTCTTCTCATTCCCATACCTCCAAATCCATTTATCATGTAAAACTTTGTTCACCAACTACAGTTTCTTTATCCCTAGATACACCTCCTCTACATTTTGGCAGATTCACTTTGGACCATGAAACCCAACTCTTTTTTTTAACTGAAGCAGAAGATCCCCATAATAAGTTTCTCATAATTCTCTAAAATTCCTTCACCACACTAACTGGAATTTGAAACATAGAAAGATAGTACACATGCAAACTTACTAGCACACATTGAATCATGATAACTCTTTGGCCTTTAGACAGAAAAGGCTAAGCCCCCAATCTTTTTATGAAACTCTTGAATAATGTCATTCCAAACATTCTTACATTTATACTTACTACCCAAAAAATCCTAACTAGTTCAACGTAAATTGAGTTAAAGAACAGCCAAACAAATCAGCTCATACCTCCCCATGATGCATATGTCCAAGATCAACAATAGTGTTCTTCCCTAAATTTGAATTTTAACTTATAAATAGTTTCAAAAGCCAATAAAATGCTCTTCACATTGTTAATATGAAAATCATCATCTTTATGAAACACAATTAAATCATCAACAAATTGGAAATGAGTAATTTCAGTATCTCGATGAGCAACTTTAAATCCAGTGATAATACCTTGAGCAACATCTTTTTTCAATATCAAAGAAAGTACCCCAGCTACTTAAATGAAGATGAACGGAGAGATAAGACCTTCCCGTCTCATACCTTTTTGACTGTTGAACAAATCAGTAGCTTCACCTTTGAGAAAAACAACAAACCTTGGAGTTGTGATGCACCATTTTATCCAGCTTCTCCATTTACAACCAACACCAAATCTAGCAAAAACAGTACCCACACAACCCTAATTCACATGGATAATGAATATTTGAAACACATAAAGTCATCCTTTATATATGATTTTTAGTCTCACTAAGGGAAATGATATCAAGATTATTAGACCTGATGAGTTCTTTAATATGTTATCTAGTGTATTTATTCCCAGAGTCACAGAAATTCCAACTAAGAATTTTTATATTGAAAAGAGTATAATTTTGAATATGAAGATATTGAAGATTCACGAAATGAGGCTATTAATGGAAAACGAAATGAAAATAAGATTTGTGAGCATTGAGATGACTTATGGTTACCTAATCCCGTCATGATCAAATAGATTCATAATTTTCTCCTAATAGGAAAACCTGGTTGGACACCAGTGTTATTGTATTTAGTGTCGTAGAGATAATCATTATTATTTTTTTGCTCTCGTTGAACTGAAATGACCTGACCAAAATGGTTATTGGCTTTAGTTGAGTTTCGCTGCCTCTTTCCAAGTCTAGCATTATTTGTGTCATCGTACGCATATTTTTCAATTTATCAGCGTTTCCTTTGCAGACAACAATAGAATGCTTAAGTACATAATATTCCTAACAGATATTATGGGGTTGCTTCTCATAAAAGAAATTTACCCATTTAGTAAGCCCAAAAGCAATAACAACCATTATTATCCCCCCACTTGCGTGGGTTGCTTATAGTCCACGGTAGCATAATAAAGGATTTCATAAGAACAGTTTAATAAAACTAAGTTATCTTTTAGATTTATAGTTATAAAATAACCCCTCTCATTAAATAAAAATCAACTAAACTTGACTTAATGTTTGATTGGTCTTTCAGAAGAAAACACTAACCAAACTTCAAGCTCAACTGGGTTCTTAAGAAAAAACCTCATCAAACCGTAAATTTCAATAAAAAAAATGTATAAATCTACATAACTTAATTATCATAAAATCCGGAAAAGATAACATGGCATATAAAAATCCCCATAATATATTTTATTTTCTGTTTTTAGTTTTTTAGATAGTCCCGATAGGGGCGAGCATGGTCCGGTTGGGACCGATTTTAGCCTTATCCGCATCCAATCCGAAACATGACGGATTTGCATTCAATATCCGCATCATATCTAGCGTTTAACAGATTTGCATCTAATTGATTTGCGGATAGACGGATTGGATGCGGTGACCTAATGGATTTCATTTTTGTAAACATAATAACTGATCCCACAATATTTTTTTTACAATAAATCATTATCACAAAGGACAAAATACAATCCTTACCTAGTTTTTTTTCCGCCTCTAAGTTTCGGGACGGAGATAAACGACAAAGTAATAAGATGAATATATAGTGGATCATATGTAAATAATATTCTACACTCGTATTTCACGAAAACTTTATACAAAAACCCGAATCCATACAGAAATCTGCATTCATACAAAAGAGCATCCGCATCCATATAAAAATTCGTCGGATCTCACAAATTACATCCACATCCGGTTCATTAATGTACGAGTCATACATCCATCCATAGAAAAGCAGATGAATCGGATTGCACCAGTAGATTCCACCCCTACATTGTCCCAAAATCAAGATGCATTTTTCCTTTGATGGAATCCATGACATAACTAGGCCAGATATAATAAATGAAGCCCAACCCATTTTACCCTACCAAAGGTACTAGCCCCACCCAACATCCAATCTCAGTTTTGCCACAAAGATTTAGAGGTCATGATCACGAATACCCAATTTAATTACTCATCCCAAATGTGATAAACATATCTCAACTTGACACTTAAACTTAAAAATTGATGAAGCGGTCCACACGGAGAAGGATTGAGAGAAAAAAAAAAATCGACCCCAAATCCATGTATGAAGTATAGGAAAGCCACCTAGTTCCATCATTCTACTTAATGGTCTTAAAGCATGGTTAGCTGCCTACGGGCAGGCAGTACGAAGAGGTATCCCCCATAAATTGGGACGAAGCATAACAAACCTGGTACACATGATCTTTTTTAGCCAAGTTGGTGGGAGTCGTGGGACTAGGACCCCTTCATTGATTAACAGCCAACTGGAAATGGGTAGTATGGCTAAGGCATCCACAGCGAAGCCATGTGTTGTGCTGCTTCCACGCAATTCATGACCTATCACGCACCCTCTTTTATCGAGTTTTGACCTCGGATAATGGATGTGGTGCTTATGACCAAACCTTGTACGATTTATTCTTGTTCTTTTTTTCTTTTCTTTTTCTGAGACATGTTTTGAGGCAATACTCAAATTAAGAGGCGAACCAATATTTTTGAAATTTTGTGTAGATTCGGCTGATAATTCAGAGGTTCGATTGATAACTTTTCAACCAAATTTAGACAAATGTATGCCTCAAAACAGGTTTCCTTATTTTCGTTTCTCATCAGACATAGTCACATAGCTACTGAAGTGAAGTCGTGCGTATTCGTTTGGGTTTATAACCATCTCTACTTGTGCTTCCCCGTAAACCTTGTCCTTCTATAGTTACCAGTGAATTATGGGCTTTTATTGGGTTTAGTCATATGTAATACTTCCTCCGATTATGGAAGAGTGATAAGAGAATTCTACAGTTCTGTTTAGGTTTTCTGACACCAAATGATGTAAGAAGCATGATGACTGATGAGACCCCGATCAAATCCAATGACAAGCACAATTGTCAATAAAAGAGGTATTGAAATTCTTTTGTGTTATGAGTAAGAGTACTCTACTACTACTAGACTACCAACCAGCAATAAGACATAGAGATCATCAGTTGTCCATTAAGCTTAGATAAGATAGTTATGACAAGTTGTACAGCCATAGCCCATTATGCCTATGCAACAACTATCACTACAAGGCTACAAACTGCTCCTTATCTAATTACTCGTCCAAAATCCAAATTAGAAGCTTCTTTTCTTATCAACAAGGTTTTTGTAAATTGGATTACTTCAAACGAATAAACTGTCAACTTGATTGGACTCTTGTTATCTAAAACACCATTTTAGTTTGTATGTTTGACTCGCTGTTATATCACTGAATTAAAGGAGTGTATAGCGGATAGCAAAGTCATTGGATGACGATACAAGTGATCTGAGTTTGAAACTCGTCGGCATCCAATAATCTTTACCGATCAAAACAAATAAAGTACCAATAAAAAAGAAAAGGGAAGTGTATATTCTTTTAAGTGACGTAGAATGAAAATTACATCCACGATGTGCAACTTTAACAATTACGCTGCCATCAGGGATTTCCTTCTCGTTTACAACTCTTCTTAATTTGTGCATTCTTTAACAAATATGGAAAGCCAATGACCCGTGCACAATTATGATGATGTTTACATCATTACTTGTACGGTATAAGACAACTAGGAATCCGATTTAGTAGTCTAAGAGGATGACATCAATAAAAGTCACAATCTTAAAAAAAATGATCTATATAACAGATAAGAATCACAAGATGATGCTTCTTTTGGTCATTTCTTTTCTTTCTAAATCTGAATAGCTAGCTGGATACTTGATGCGGTTGAAAGTAGTAGTTGATTGCAGCTAACATAAGAGGCAATATTCACCACCAAGATCTACTCAAAGTTTGGAAAGAGGTTGCTGCTTGTAATCTTGAGTGAAGTACTGAAGTCCTATTGTACATTTTTTGTTCAAATGGAAAAGGGTCAAAAGATATTGACCAATGTCATTCCAAATTTGAATACAAACAAATAAAATACGGCTACAATAATTTATTTCAGCTGTTCATCAAAAAAGAAAATAAAAGGGAGTCACCAGAGAATCAGATTTATCAGTAAACTATGGGCTTTCAGCTTCTCGGCTAGTAGTTTGCATGTAGAAGATAATAAAAATAACTATATAAAAACAGTTGCATAATGACACACAGAAGACTGTGAAAGTGAGAAGCGAAAAAGAAAAAACAGAAAGTTGTCGGTAGGCCAGCAATATCCAACCTAGCAGAACCCAGAAAGCACATACAAGAGTCCGACTTGATCTCGCAGCAAAGGATGGATTGGGTTGGGGACTATATATCCGTCTAAAGGCAGTGGATCTCTCCTGCATTCTCTCCCAAGTATTTTTTTTCATCATGCATCTCCCCCTATTTGAATAATCCATATGCATGGGAAGAAAATCAGCAACATGATTTTATGTGTAGGAAAATAAGAAAAATGCAGTTACCCAAAATTGGATTAGAGTAATTTAAACCTTACGGAAAGAAATGTATCTTTGGAAAACAAACGGGGATACAATTACCCAAAATGGGTTAATGAGCAACATTTGTAAAAGGGCTGTGACGATAGCAAGGGTACGTGTAGGAAAAAAAAGTTGTTCAGAATCTAGCCGTATATTCTTCGGCCTTTTTTAGTTTAAGTTTCATGGTTTCAACGGTCTAATGAGACCTACTGGGATGTGTGGGTGTTCCCTCTTTTATCTCTTGAAAGGTCTCATAGAGTTTCTTTGGCCTTTAAATGGGTAAGTTAGAGTTTACACACTTGTTTTGTCCAATTTGACATATGATCCGAGTCTAAAGAACTCTTGCATCAATCTAAGCATCCATCCCAATGCAAAATGCAAATTCAAGCCGAACTTTTAAGAGAAATTGGCTCAATTGTCCAAATATTTTTAAAACACGGTTCTAATGGACGAGTAAAAATTAGTATGGGTGGATGAACACAAAAAAAATAGCAAGAATGAATCTGAATTCATCCTGGCTTAAACTTAAAAAATAGCAAGGGTGAAACTGGATGCATCCTGATGTAAATTAAAAAATAAGAAAAAAGTATTTGAAAATGAGTAGGATGAAACTGGTTACATCCTGACTATTTTTACATTATCGTCAATTTAAACAGTATCAAATTTTACATGTCTTTTTCACCCAAAAAGTGTCGTTATTAGATAAATTGATCAATTTTGTGAATTTTTCACGCTTTAGACCATCTTTGCAAAGATAACTTTAGTTATAACACGCTAGGTTTGTTGGTAATTTGCGTGATTTGTTAATGTCTAATTTACATCAAATGACTTGATTAACTAATCCAAAATAAACGTTTTCAAAATGAGCAGCGAAATTACTATCCTGCTAAATTAACGTCCATAAGATTCCAACTTCTTATCTTAAAACCCTTTTGATAGTCCGATATTTAATTGGCTATGAAAGTGATGCATCAGTAAATGTGCTTTATTAAAATATAATTCAAAAGAGTAGAACTATATTGTTTCTCCGGGTCTCCAAAAACCAAATACTACCTTGTACACTTGTAAATTGGCCATGAAAGTGATGTATTTAGTGGATCTGCTTTATTCAAGTACAATTATTATTCTACTAAACTAACGTTGATAAGATTCAAACTTCTTACCTTAAGAGCCTTTTGACAATTTGATATTTAAATCGGTCATAAAAGTGATGCATTTAGTGAATCTGCTTTTCTGAATTCTGAAATTGATTATAGTATCCAAACACCTTAATGCATTCCAGAGATTAATATGTGATTTAAGAGGCTTGGATATTTATCCCTATTATTTTTCATAAACAATATTTATCCCTAAATAAAGGGATTTCTTTTTAGAAAATCTCGAAGTGACGAACTATAATTTCAACAAGGGTTTACTCAATAAATACTTTTCCAGATTTGTAAAGATTTAAAAAAAGTCATGAAAATAAAAAACTTTTTAAGAGTTTTACAGAATTTGGTAAAACGTTCCGGAGTGGTGCAGAGTTATCTTATAATTTCTTACAGAGTTATATAGAATCCTGGAGAGTTGTAAAAATAAATTTTGTATAGAAATCGGCATGAGAAATACAAATACGTAATTTATCATTGCTTATTTATTATACTAGATAGAAAACGACAACCTTCTTTAGTTTAAAAAATATTAATAAATATTAAATATATATATATATACTTGTACACATTAACACATAATTTAAAAATAAAAAAATATATTTACACATTTATCAGTGTCTGTTTCATTTATCAAGTGTCATAATGCTCAAATTTGCAGGAGTGTCGTTGGTGAAGATGTTGTTCATTAGTTCAGAGCCGACCTTGTCTTCGATATCCTTAAAGATCCTATATGGAGCATATATTTTTTAGGCAGACTGTCGTCTGTATAGATTCTTTACAGAAGTATCCTATAAATTTATAAAGGAATCCTTGAAATATCTTCAACAAAAAGAGTTATCCGAAAGTTTCCCTCTGCAAAGCAGCCAATTTGAGAAATTTATATTTCCAGTAATAGAGAAGGGCACAATATTAGGTGAAGGGAATTTTCATCAAGATGGAAAAAGAAAGTGCAGTTGAAGCTGCCAAGAAGTTTACATCTGCTAATCCGTTCTTCAAGGTCCTTATTGGACGTTCATATGCTAAAGGACGAGTTGTGGTAAGCTTTCTGTTCTTCAGAGCATATGTATTTTATTGTGCCTCAAGTGACCGTCTCTTTGGTCAGGATTGTGTTAACTTTAGCACATCTTTTTTTATTTTATTTTTTCATGCAGAAGGTTCATGTTTGGTATGCGAAGCAGTATATGGAAAACATATCGGAGCTGGTGGTCACTCTTAGGGTTTCAGATGGGGGACATGGATAGTGTGGTATCGTTATAAAGGAAAATCAAATAAAAGAATATCAAAATGCTGTCTCAATTCGTTTTAGATAATCATGTCAAGAAAGGTGATATTTGTTTCTTTGAACTGGTTAACATCACAAATTTTAACATGAGTGTTCACATTTTCAGAGTTTTATAGTCATGAAAAATGGTATAAAGAATAAACATTGTGAAGGAGATACAAGCATGGTTTTGAAAATCATCCGATTTGCGATTCGAATCGTATAATTCGATCCAAATCCATTCAATTCGATTCAAATCATTGGAGTGAATCGTTTCTTCCATAAATCGTACATTGACCAGCTTTGACTTACGATTCTGAATTTTTGACTATGAAACTTCTGTTGAAATAATGCTATGAAAAATTTAAAGTGGTTGTAGAGAGTCGAACATCAGCGCTCTTGCTCCCAGTAGCGGGTCTCGACCACTGTACCAACTTGGTCATTGTTGTTAATGTTTAACTTATTTTACATAGATACTAATTATACATAAAAAATCAAGAATGAAAATTATTTGTTTAGTTAAGTGAAATATATAGTTATACATATAGAAATTCAACAATCAACCATGAATCTTCGATTCACGATTTAACATACGGTTCGATTCTGCAAATTAAAAAACGATTCGCTCCGCGATTCACGATTTCACAACCTTGGATACAAGAGTAGTTACGTGAAGGCAGCACAGTATTTGGTAGAACTATATCTTACTTTTTTTTTATCTAGATAACATAAGTCAAATAGAAAACATTTAGCTTTTGGGAGTGTAATATATAATAATATTTTGTAAATACATAGAACGTATTTAGTAATATTCTGAAGAGTGCTTGGACTGAACTTTAATTGCTAATCTTTACTTGAGGGTCAAAATGATATTGTAAACAATATCGAAGGTTCTGTAAATTGTAACAAAATATAATTAAAATAAAAAGATGATTGAAAGAGATTTTTAATAAAATTAAATATTATTACTAATTATATCACGAAGTAATTTATATGCATTTATCATATGGGTTATGTAGACTGTATATGAGTTTTGTAGACTGTACATTTATGAAATAAAATAAAAGATAATAAAAAATATTTTTAAATTTTTTGGAAGTCTTCCAAAATCTTACATATTTTGCAAGACTTTAATCAAGGCAAATATATACACAAAAGTCATTCAAAGTCTTGAAAATAGGTAAGTATACAAAGCCTTTGAATTATCAAGTTTTTAACGAGTAATACAAATTTTGGAAGACATTTTTACAATCGACAACCAGTAACATAAACTTTGAAAGAGATTTTAAAAGTATACAACCAATAACAAAATACTTTGTAAATCCTTTAAAGTCTTTAAAAATCTCCAAAGGTATTTTTTGAGTAAAGAGAGAAACGAGTAAGAAAAAGAGAAGCAAAATGCAAGAAGCTACATTTTAGAAACGGATAAAGAACATCAATCTTGTAACAATATCAAACTTGAGAAATGAGTAGTCATCAAATGACTTGATTGGAAACTATAATTCAATCTTCCTAAAATCTTCTCTCTTCTCTCTCCGGAAAAAAAATATGTTTTATCTCTCTAACTCAATTTTACTTAAATCTCTAAGATCTTAATCCAGATATGTCATATTTCATCTAAGATCTTCAGAACGTTTGACAGATTTGGTATATATATTACTATTTATTAGTATTAAATAAAAATTATCATTTTTTAGTGATTTTTGGGTTTGTAAATAATATTTTTATTTTATTTTCAATCTATTTCATCCCTTTTAGTGACTTTCATATGCCAATTAGATGTTTTTTTATTGCTAAGAGTGCCTCGTATGATTGTTACAATCTTATCAAATGTATCATCGCTGGCAAAATTTCGGAAGTGGTCATGGTTTTACAATTCTTTAAAGATCAATGACTACATAAAAATTGTGATAATAATGAAATGGGCAGATTACTCCCCTCTGGGACATTATACTTTATTGAAGAAGACAAATCTTAATGACACAATTTTATTTCTAAAGCTATTTTTCATATATCAGTTTCCTCTATAAATAAGATATAGTAGTTTTTTTATCTTTCTCATCTTTGATTCAATTTTGCATTATTAATGAAATCAAGATGTTTCTTTCAAAAGCAAAACAAAACAAAAATGACTTGATTGACTAATCCGAAATCAACATTTTAAAATGAGCTACTGAATTATTTTTTCCTTTCCCTTTCTTTTGATACAGACAGTGCGAGATTCGAACCTCTAACCTATAACTTGAGAGTTCGACCTCCGACCAATTAAGCTGATCCCCGCTGGTTAAAGAATTACTATTCTGCGTGCTGCTAAATTAGCGTTGATAGATTCCAACTTCTTATCTTAAAATCTTTTTTGACAATTTGATATTTAAGTTGACCGTGAAAGTGATGCATTTAATAAATATGCTATATTCAAATACAACTCAAAAGAGTATAACTGTATTATCTCCGGTCTCCAGAAAAACAAATACCACCTCGTACACTTGTAAATTGGCCGTGAAAATGATACATTTAGTGAATCTGATTTATTCAAGCACAATTCAAAAAAGCAGAACTATATCATTTTTCCAGGTCTCCAAAAACCAAGTACTACCTCGTACATTTGTCAATTTGTAATGGCTCGAATTAGTTAAATCCAGATCTGCACCGAAAACGCCTAAAATTATTTTAATTCATTCAAATATTGATTAAGTAGTATGTGGTTTTAAAATTCTTAATACCATATTTGAATATTATTTCAGAAGTTATTTTCGATTTCTATAATTTCATTTTCTATAATTAAGGTTAGAAATTAATTCAGACACATAATTTCAAAATAACTCCCAAAAACAAAAAGGTTAAATTTATGTGAGGTAAAATGTTTTTGGTTTTGATTTCTAAAGTTGATTATAATATCAAAACACCTGGATGCATTCCAGAAATTAATATGTGATTTAAGAGTCTTGGATATTTTAAAAAATCTGGAAGGACCCAACTGTAATTTTAAGCAAAAGGAGAAACGAGTAAGAAAAAGAGAAGAAAAATGCAAGAAGCTAGATTTTAGAAGCGTATAAAGAGCATCAACCTAGTAATAATCCACTCCCCTTTTTTTTAATTTCAGTTTACTCTCTTGTGTGTGGAGTTTCTTCTCCACCTCCACCCACCATCAAACAAAATGGATCCATCACTGCCACCACCACCACCCTCACCAATCTCCACAACAACAACAACCACTACAAACAACCACCAGGGTGGCGGCGGCGGTAGTGGTTACACAGACTCAATAGGCTCATCACCTCGTTCAAGAAACAACGATTCATGGGAAAATGAACAGCAATTACCACAAGTCATCCCAAATTCAAAACTCCGTCTCATGTGTAGTTACGGAGGTCATATAATCCCGCGGCCGCATGATAAATCTCTGTGTTATATCGGTGGTGATACTCGTATTGTGGTTGTGGATCGTCATTCATCACTTGTTTCACTTTCGTCGAAAATCTCACGAACTTTACTAAACGGTCGTTCTTTTACATTGAAATATCAATTACCAAATGAAGATTTGGATTCACTGATTTCAGTATCGACTGATGAAGATCTTGAGAATATGATCGAGGAATATGATCGTACTTCGGCTGCTTCAGTGAAAACATCGAGGATTCGTTTGTTTTTGTTCTTTTCAAAACCTGAAACGGCTGCTTCTATGGGTTCATTACTTGATGATTCTAAATCTGAATCTTGGTTTGTTGATGCTTTGAATGGTTCTGGGAATTTACCTAGAGGATTATCTGCTGATTCTGCTTCTGTTAATTGTTTGTTAGGTTTGGATGATGTTGTTCGTATTCAAGATCATAATCGTAATCAACATGTGGAAATGAATAATCAGAATGATTTATCATTGGGGAATTTGAACAAACAGATGAAGGGGGGTAATGTTCAAGATGTTCAGTCAATACCTGATTCACCTATGATGGAAACTAATTCATCATTTGGGTCTACTACTTCTTCACCTTCAATGTCTAATTTGCCTCCAATTAGGGTTCATGTTGAAGATCAGAAAGTTGCTGGATTAGAAGATCATTTTCAACATATGAATATTGCTCCTCCTCAACATAAACAGGATGATGGAGGTTTTGCGTTGCTTTCATCTCCTCCTCCACTTCCTACTACCATTACTGTCTCTGCTGGAGTTCATTCTGGTACTGTTAATGCTTCTGGTGTTGTTAATGAAAACAGCCATAATCGGGTTTACTCTGATGATGAGAGATCTGAGTATGGGTTTCGAAAACCACCTCAGCCTCCACAACCTCAATTGCAGCAGAAAACTAGTGGTGGTGTTGATTTACCCTCCCCTGATGGGACTGCAAGGTACTAAAAATTTCTTTTTAAAATGTTAATTCTCATTCAGGAAATTATCTTAGAATTTGCAGAAAACACAAAATTGCTTCAATTTTGATTTTGCCTAGTTAAATTTGAATTTTGAGTTCTGAAATACATATTTGGATTGTTAATTTTACAGAGACAATAGTATTCCAAACATGATGGCTAGACCAAAACAAGTTTATTATCAAGAACAAGTTGCCCAACAAGTTCCACCAAGTGATAGCAGAATTGCTGTTGATCCAAAAAGAGATGTTTCAGATCTAAATTATCGAATCCAGATGCAGCAACAGCAGCAGCAGGAACAACAACACATTCGGGAATCGGGGTATGCTTTACCTCCACAACAATTGGATCAACAACAGCAACAGCACCAGTTTATCTCTGCAACTGGCACACATTACATCCAACAACATGGAGCAGGACAGGTACCAATTTCATCACCTTACTATCACCCAATGTATGTTCCACAAAAACCGCAACAACATCTCCATCAAATGGATCAACAAATTCCTATGTATTATGTCCCCGTTCATCAAACTCAATCTTATAGCATGTCTATGCAACCAAATATGAGTGAAACATCTAAAATCTCTTCAAATCGACCTCCTACACCTCCAACTCCTACTATGGTCTCTACATCTGTAGCCCCACAAAATCCTGGCTATCCCCCTCGGTCTGCTCCTCCTAAACAACCCGAAATGGCATCAACTGTTTATAGAACAACTGCACCAGGGCAAGTTGGAGGTCAACAGATGATGCACACAGCTACAGATCAGCATCAACAGCCGCATTATGTTAGTTACCATCCAATGCATCACCCATCTCAATCTATTCAAGCTCCTAATACTGGTAATTATGCTTATGAGTACTCGGATCCTAATCATGCTCAAATATATTATACTCAGCCTTTGACTTCCCATTACCAAACAATGAGTGTGGCTCAAGCAGTAGCAGCAGTTTCTGACGCTACTTCGCAGATAGCCACAGATCAAAACACTAATAAGCAGTAGCATATTATCAAAAACAAAGGAATCAATTTTGAGATGGAATTAGTTTGTGAGTGAAGAGGTTGTCGTATCTTGTTTGGTAATGTTCTTTTTTTTTTCTTTTCTTTTTTTCCTGTTGCGAGTGTGTTAAAATATTTGGTATTGATTTGTGTTAGTCTGTCTTGTTTGATAGAGTAAAAAAAATAAGGAACTTAGGTTCCTATATTTGTATCATTTTTTTCTTTTTATGTCACTGTTGCTGAACTTGGTAAAGGAAATGAAGCTAAGAGATCTATATAGTATATTGTTCTAGTAAATTAGTTCCTGTTGTTATGTCTGTCCAATGTAATTAGTCATGCTAAATATATATACATCAAGCTTTGAAATATATATACTTCTTTGGTTCAGTATTCTATTCTTACTGCATTCTGTACAGAGATTGAATGAGCATTGCCTCATATTTATATCAAGCGATGAATGTTAGTGTGGATTGCTAGTAGAAACCCATAATGGAGCTGACCATGGTTCTCCATGACAGTGTACTTGGCGTTCTATTGTTTTAAAGTCAGTCATCGGTTCTACAAGCAGCATATGTTTGAGCCTGGAAGTGTTGGGAGGTCAGCTTCTATTGTTTTCAAGTCAGCCGTTGGTTCTAAAAGCAGCATAGGTTTAAGCCTGGAACGGTTGGGAGGTCAGGTTCGTCCTGGTAAACAGGTGACTGGGAGGTTGATATTGAATTTAGCAGAAGGGGTTCAGTGATGGATGATTTTGAAGTTATTTTGGGTAATACATATTCGTCAAAAAGGGTTTAAGATATTCAGGAGTAAAATTCTGGTGAGGTCAAACACCGACTGATGAGAAGACCAGAGTTGACTATCCAGTATCATCATGCTGAATCTTTATCATCTCATGTGGCTATCAGGTGGCTCCTTAAACCTGGTAAACAGCTTACACTTATATTTTATAGGATGATTAAAGTCGCTTTAATCTTTAAGAATAGAATCAATACTTCCATAATAAATAGAAGAAGAATGAAGGTTTTGGCTCTTCGGAGTAATCGAATGGGTGCACCTAGAAAAAGACCTCGAGATGAGAAAAAGATATCCAGATAGATTCTCATGATGATGCATCTTTGACACGGTTTCTTGGTGTCAGCAGCATCATGCGTTCATGTTCTTCTCTTTTTATTTCTAGTTTCCGACCCCTCCTTAACTGCGTGCAAATTTAAAGCTCTCTCCCACAGAAACAGTAGTACTGCACTACAGTCATTCCAGGCAGACTGAACAAGAAAAGGAACTGTTTTATTTTTCTTTTCTGTTTCGAACTTTTTATTGGGGCCATTACTGCCGGGTGAATTTTCCATTTACCACTAGCATTGCATCATATGCCTTGAAAGCTGAAGCAGATGCGCAGTAAAATCACATATAACAAACCCAGCAATATGTTCCTGGAATCAGATGTTTCTCAGATCGGATTGTTGAATATATCTACGACTTAGAATTCAAAACTTCGTAGAACCTCGGAGATTACTGATGCACCAGGGGAAAAAATCTCCTGCACGACTACTAGGATTCTGATTTCGAAACCGATAAATTAGTATTACAAGGGATGAATGTACAAACAACAGCTAACCAACAACTGGAGTACTGGACCAAGAGCTCATACGTTCTAATAAAGGAAGTGATTCTTCTTGCTTCTGGCGATGATGGTACGTATAGTTCAGTTTTAAATTCCCACAACGTTCGCCTCAACTTTAGGTCAAAAAAGTATGGACCTGCATGTACAGAAATCAAACTGTCTGTTGAAATCAATTAACAAGTATATATTCTAGTACGTACATATGAATACTTAGTTGGATCATCATGGATTGTTGTTCATATTACACAGTAACCTATGTACGTAACTTCAATTTCTGTTTACAGATTACAACACTGAATTCACGTACACCTTTAGTTTTCCAATCTTTTACTTCAAAATTATTTTGGGACTGGAAAATTTGGCATTGAAGCAAAGAACATGTGAAACTACTGTGAGTATACACGTGCATGCACCCCTAAATTGGCCTCCTAGATCTGTGGTTCATAGAACATTTTTTTCTTTTTGATAATAAAACTTTTTATTAATAGAAAATTAAAATATTGACAAAAGTTGTGTAGATCGAGTGCCTTCAGAGGCTCGGGAACTCAGACTATCCAACTTAAAACATCCAACAACATACATGTTGGATTTGAATTGACCCTAGAAGCCAATGCAAAGGCAGTCTGATTTGCTTTTTCCCCATAATACCATAAGATTTAAGTTTTTTCCTTCCACAATCATGCTGGTAGTGACAAGTTTTTCATGAATGTCTCTAATTCTAGATCTTGCCTTCCAATCTAGATGACAGTACTGTCTTTTGATTGCTTTGATGGTGTTGATGCAGCTTCCTTCAATTTCAACGGCTATGGTATCCAACTGATAGGACCATGTTGTTGCTTCCAATGCCGCCTGCACCTCCACTTCATCATGACTTTGCGCCCTGTAACAGGGGTGTATTGGATCAAAATTTATCTAGATAAAATTAGATATTAGTTTTACACGAATTTAGTGGATTTATAATGTTTGTTATCGAATCTTTAAGATTCTTATAAATATATGATTCTGGATTATAATGGATTATCTTATGAGTAGTTTGCTTTTTAAAAATTGAAGTATATTACCAATTAGTAATAATATATTTGAAAAAATCAAGGTCATCATGATTCCCTTAAAAAAAACCGAAAATGGAGGTGGTGGTTGGTGTGTGTGGTGTGGTGATGGTGGGCGTGGCATGGGCGTAGGCTAGTTTGGCATTGCTGTGAGTTTTAGAAAAGTGCTTTTCTGTTGTGCTTTGATGTGCGTTGTTGTGTTGTACTGTGGAAATAAATCGGCATAATTTAAAAAACACTGTGAAATTAACAAACTGTAAATTTTGTTTGGTAAACTTGTATTTTAAAGTGTTGGTGACGTAGTTAATGACAAAAATAGACTTATTTCAAAAATTAGTTTTAAATACACTTTAATTATAATAAATTATATTTTTAATTCTAAATATAAGTAATTTTTATTTTATTTATTTCTTATTATTTAATAAAAAAATATAATTATGTTTGCTTAGAAAAATATTATTATATTGTAATTATTATTTATTATTTTAAAATAAAAAATAAAAAATAGAGAAATAAAATAGAAGTTAAAAATAAAATGATAAGTGTACAATATTCAAGGGTAAAACTTGTCTTTATAATAAAATAACAGGGCTAAAATAGAGAATCAATTAAATCAATTTATGTGGGTCCACAACTTCTGTTTTTCCAGCTTTTAAAAGCTAGTGCTGAGTAGCTTTTAAAAGCAGGCATAAAATAAAAGTGCTTCTCTCTGAAAGCACTTTGAAAAAAATTTATCAAACACAATTTTTGGTAAAAGTTTGTTACAAAGTGCTTTTGGTCGAAAAAAAAGTAATCCCAAACGAGGCTATATGATTCTGGATTATCTTAGGAGTATTTTGCTTTCTAAAAATTGAAGTATATTACCAATTAGTAATATATTTGAAAACATCAAGGTCATCATGATTCCCTTAAAAAAAAACCACAAGTGGAGGTGGTGGTGGTTTGTGTTTGTGGTGTAGTGGCGGTGATGGTGGGCGTATGCAGTGGTGGATGGTGTGTGGCGGTGATGGTGGTGGAAGTAATGGTTGGTGATGGAGGCGGTGGTCGATGGTGGTGGTTGTGTTGGTGTTGGTTTGTGGTGTGTGTTGGTGGTGGAAAAACATAGCATGTTGTGATAAGAAAAAAATTGTCTATAAGAATCCATAAAACTCTTGTGGTTTGGGTTGAGATTGATATGAGTTAATAACATACATATTTTACCTATAAATATCCATAAGAATCCATATATATCTTGTCCCTTTAACTATCCTAAGAAATCTTAAATAAATTGAATACTTAGGATATTTGTGGAATCTAAAACAATCCAAATTGAATACCATGTATATTTAATGATTCTTTACATATCCTAATTGAATACCTAGGAGTTTTTAGGATTGTTAAATATCCATATTAATCCTAATTCAATACACCCCTGTTAGAATTAAGGCAATGATTCCAACTTGTGTTTATCAAATTTGCCAGCAGAGTTAAGTTTCTGGATCTCAGAGGGGGGCTTATCTAAATGAGTCTAGTTTGTGCGAAAGTGTAGTTCTAGCATTGTCTAGAGGTCGCTTTCGGCTAGCATGAGCTTTCCAGTCCATTTCGGCTTGGGAGCAGACGTCTTTCGGACTCAGGTTGATTCCTCTAAAAACTTTGCCACATCTTGCTTTCTAAATGTACCAGATGACAGTGGCACGTTTAGGACTCCACTGTCCTAGGAAGCTGTTCCAATCTGCAGGGTCAGTATGCCATTGGAGAATCCAATTCTTCACGGATGAAGGAAATAAATTAGGTGGAAAAGGATTGCTATCGGAGTCTTAACTAAAGGAAACGTGAATAATATATCTTCCACAAACTCATTTTGCTGGGAACATAGAGCACAAGTGTTTGAAGCATCCATGAACTGTCCAAGTCTACTATTGGTAGGAATCATACATCGTAGGCATTTGAAAACAAATAATTTGACTCTAAGGGATGCCTGTATACTCTATATATTTTCACATTGACCAGGTCCATTGTAATCAAATCTCTGACTATAAGAGCAAGGGTTATGGTAGTGTCATCCTTTCAAATGAAAGAGTGCATTACCAATTTGAGCAAATTAGGCTCTCCTATGGGTAGGTTTCAACCCACTTTTTCCCTAAATCCTTCCACACACTCATTCAGACGAACAAGTAATTGGGAGTTTCATACTAGACGAAACGGGGGACAGTCCCCCGTTAGAACCTTTTTTTTTTGGTTTTTTTTTTCGACGGGGGACTATCCCCCGTCTATGTAGAATTTTTTAGGTTTTTCTGTTGATGGGGGATTGTCCCCGTCTAAGAAGATTTTTTTTTGGACGGGGGACAGTCCCCCGTCTGGTCCAAAATTCAATTTTTTTTAACTAAACGGGAGACTGTTTCTCGTGTAGTGTCTTTTTTTTGTATTTGCCCATAGTAGCTTCACTCATTCATCTGGGAGAGTAGTTTTTCATATGAAAGAGTTAGTCTCCATTTGGAGATAACGCATAGGATATGCTCTAATAATTAAGACTTTTTGTATTGAATGCACCAGACTTACACCTTGTTTGTTTGCTGCTGACTCACCTGAGTCATCTGGATCTGAGTCGTCTGGATCTGAGTGAAATCACCTGACTCATCTGGATCTGACTCACTAAGGTCTGAGCCCGAAAATATGTTTGTTTTGTGAGTCAGACCTGACTCAGCTGACTGGATTTTTTTGGACAGAAAATGCCCTTGTGCACGTTTCAAACCATAACATTTATCACTACTGAAACATCACAAATTGTTCCATTCCAGTCTAAACAACTTCCCTTTTTGATGGAATTAAACATATTAAACATCATAAAACAATAAAATCTAAAGATTAAAGTCATACAAACATAAAAGAAGCAACAAAATCTAAAGGAGACTAGCTATCTCATCAGGTAAGTTGTTCATATATATCTGCTCTTGTCGTCCAAACAGACGAGGTGCATTTTCTTCCGTTTCCGCTTCCACTTCGACTTCCACCTGTGTCTCATTCATATCAAATGTCTCATTCTCATATTCTTTAAATAGCCAATCATCCAATGCATTACGACGTAGAAAGTTATGTATTGAAATGCAAGCAATAACGATATCTCTTTGAGTCCCAAATGAGTAAGAAGGCATTTTACTTAAGACGGGAAATCTTAATTTCAATACCCCGAATGCTCTCTCAATCACATTCCTCAATCGAGCATGGGCTTGATTAAACTTCTCCTCTTTTGCCGTTGGAGGTACTCTTCGGTAATCACCTATCCAATACCTTATGTTGCGATACGGACACATAAACCCTTGTGTATGAGAGTACGCAGCATCACATAGATAGTATTTGTCTGCAAATTTTCAACAAAAACATTATGAAGTCATGCTGATGAAACTGCAGCAAGAGGTAACATATATGCTAGTCCAAAGTAAGGAAAGAAAAATGAAACTGAAGCGTAAATCAATAAGGTATGACAATGCGAATGACCAGTGTAAAACAAGAATCCCTGTCGACTACATTGAGCAATATTATGTGGCAAAAGAGGGGAACCAGGACTTCACACCCTCATATTAACTTATTCATGGCATGGCCAATGTAATGTTTACTGAATTCGAACCAATCTATGCCAAACCCAAAAAGAATGATCCTAATTCCTAAGTAGAGTTCGGTATTGTGATCAATTTCCTAGTTATAATGGCAGCACAGTTTATTTTTCCTACAATTCAAATATAGAAGAACGCATTGCACAAGAATCTAAATAAAATTGAGTAAAGAAAACAAACCCAATGCAGAAAAATGGGACTTAAAATAGAGATATTACCTGGTGGAGGTAAAGGAAACTTGAAATATGGATCACGCACTGCCTCGGTCAACACTCTCGAGTCATGAGCAGTGCCTTCCCATCCAACCACTACATATAAAAAGTACATATCCCAATCACATATCGCAAGCACGTTTTGGGTACATTCTCCTCTTCCCCTTCCTCTATACGGTGTTTGCTTCTCGACTGGAATGCTCGCACTAATTAGAGTGCCATCCAATGCACCAACAACACCTTTGAAAGCACCTTCTCTGAGACGTTTATGCCTTTTAGTTATAGCTGGCTTGTCAAATACATTAGACGGAGGAACTAAAACTTCAGCATACCAAATCTTCATAGCAGCCAACACTTCATGAAAATACTTACTAACCGTTTCACCCGAATGTTGAAAGTGATACAAAATTACACGATTCCTACAGTTGTGCCCAATTGTATATAAGAGCATTGCCATCTTCTCCTCTACTTCTATATATTTACTATCCTCTAAAAGTCCTTTGGCTCGGAACTCATTGCATAATAGGGTAAAAGGAACCTTACTCATTCTCAAAAGGTTGTACATATTCCTCGGATTTCCATCTAACAGGTCTTGGGTGAAAGCCTTTCCCGTTAAAATTGACTTCTTGTACTTCGGGCGTACACGCCGTTTTGCCTTCTTAAGTTTCTTCACTAACAAGCATAAAAATACTAGTTGAGATAATAACGTTTTCATTTTCCTGAAAAGACCAAGTAGATGAAAGAAAATCAATTTCAATACAATATTTAGTAGAGATTGGTGTACTCAAGTAGATGAATGAAACTCAACTTCAATACAATATTTAGTAGAGATTGGTGTACTCAAACAATACCTAATACCCAATTGCACATATACTTTTAAGGAATCCATCAAACTCAATTTCAATACAATACAAGCATTCATTCACAAACCTATATAAGAAAATGAGTACTTGCCTGTATTTAAGTTCTCCCCTTCTCTAAACCCTCTTCCTTGTAGCCTTTCAATCTGCAATGAAATGAAAGAAAAAGGTTTAAAGCATAAATAAGAAAATAACCAGCAAGAAATTGAATGTAACCAATAAGAAAATACGTATTCATTCATTCAACATTCACTCATTAAGCACAAATAAGCACAAATAATACTGATTCATCCATTAACTTCAAAAATACTCATTCAACATTCAACATAAAATAAAACTCTAGTACGTAAGTAACAAACACGAATGTTTTGCAATCCTAACATCTCTAACTATTTCCTAATTTCTCAACATCTCAGTGGATGAGTATTCAAGATTTCTCAACGTTCTTTTAAAAGTTTGTGTACAAAGGCAACACGGCGCTCATCGCTTTTCAAACTGACAAACAATTTCTGCCAACCAGGCATCTCTGAAGCTTTTAGAGTTATGCTCAAATACTCATCCATTGTGATGCAATCAGTCTCAAGTAAATTATCCAAAGCTTTCATGAATTCGGCTGCGCTATCCTTTTCTAGAGAAAGTTTCTTATGTTGAAGATGAGTCTCCATCGATGTTACAATAGAACAAACTTTCTCAGTTAATAGATCACTTGATTCTTCCTCCATTTCCTTCTTCCTTTTCCTGCCACTCCCCTTTGCATTGAGACTAGAATCAACCTCGTTGTCATCCTCATGATTTTTTTCTTTTCCATGACTTGTACGAGATTCAGATCCATTATTTGAAACCCCTGCAGTTGTAGAAGTTCCAGCTGAACAAGGCGGTTCCACTCTTCCAGGCGTATCTCTATTAGCTCCAGTGGAGAATTTCCCATCAAATAAATTCTGCAACTTCTCTGCATCTTCCAGCCCCTTGTTCTTGAATTGACTAGCGTTTTTGATTGTCTGCATCAATTAGAAAGTAAAAATCAATAAATATGTTCAGATGTTTATACAATCAAAGTTATAATTAGATGCACCAAACAGAGCAAAGGGGAGTGGCAGGAAAAGATGGAAAAGATGGAAATTGACTTTACCACAGATAGAACAGTATAAATACACATGTTGGTAGTTACAGAGAATGAAATTTTCTAACTTGTATATCTATATCTTTATAATCATGTTGTGCCACACTGCTATCTTTAGAAATTGACTTTACCACACTGAAATTGACTTTACCACACTGAATAGCTACAGGAAGAAAAGAATTTTTTAGAAATTATATGAAATAGGGGAAAACATCAAGGAGGCTGACTAGACACAAAAAACCATCACCATGCCCACCATAGAAACAAGGTGATACTACTGAATAGCTACATGAATAAGAAAAACTATTGTAGAGGTTTTCTGCAAGGTTCACATTTGATTTCATAATAACATCCGTTGAAGATTACTGCACTAACAATCATCACTTATACACAGACGGTAATACAAACCTCAAATAAGAGAATTAAAATGCTAATGCAACAACTAGCATAATAAACTCATGAAGATAGTAAGCAAAAGACACAGAACAAATAATTATATGTGCTTGTACACATCAGCAACAACCATCACTGTTTCTCATTTAATTCCAACAAGCACCTTCTCTAATGCGTACGAGATAAAACATAATATAAGGAACACACCTAAGCCTGCAATTATGTATTGAAAAGAAAAATTGGATCGACCAAATTGGCTCATTAAGGTTATGGAAACATTTAACACGGAGGATGCGCAAAATAAAATTAGTACCAAGCAAAGGGGAGTGGCAGGAAAAGATGGAAATTGACTTTACCACAGATAGAACAGTATAAATACACATGTTGGTAGTTACAGAGAATGAAATTTTCTAACTTGTATATCTATATATTTATAATCATGTTGTGAAAATTCAAAGAGTAGCCACAAACACAGGTAGGGTGTCACACAAAGATTTAATAAAAGTAGACAGTTAAAGAAAAGCACAACTATCCAAGAAAGGCTAAACTCCAAAGTGAAAATAACAAGTATGTAAGACCCAACATTCAAAGCTATAATTACCAGATTAAAATGTAGGTACGTGGAGCTGCTACACATATATTAGATTGAATCCTTCCATTTGCTTTTCAAATTGGGACTTGTATTCTTCAACTACCTCTCTGGGTATTCAAGCAGAGCACTAAAGTTCAACAATGTGTGGAATGGCTTATATACCTTAACTAATTTAAAAAGGACAATTACAAAGGCAACACATTGCCTTAACTGGCTTAACCTGATGGCAGAGCGGCATTTAAAGAAAAACAACGATAGAAGTAAGCCAGACCAGGGCTTACAAGCATAAATTTAATTCAATCATAAAGTCCAAACAAAACTGAAATAGTCTCTTACCTTGTCTAATTCAATCCATTGCTCTTCGCTCCAATCAAATGTGTTCGTCTCCGCGTTATACCCATGGCCGGTTCTTGCTAAGAGACGGGACCAAGTGACATATTGGGTTCGCAAGTAATCCCAGTGGTTTCTCAACTTTTTTTGTGTGATGGTGCAGTCATTCTTCTCAGAAAAGAACTTGCACAAATTTCCCCACGAAGTTTGCTTCAAAGAAGTTCCAGAAAATCCATACTCAGTAGCTTGTGCCAAACACTGGTCAATAAATAGCCCTCTAAATTTTGGGACGCTCCTAAAAGTTATTTTATTTGCTTTCTCATCTTCCTTTTTCTACATAAAGAACTAGCATAAAGTAAAACAAATACAAGACGTGGGTAATTTAAAACAAAAAGACTGTGCTAACTTTTGAGAATTACCATACAAAGTAATTTACCACTAGGCATGATCTTTATGCATTCAGGATATACGGGTTTAAAATGAAGATATAATATTTGACATCGAAAAGTAAAAGAAATGGTTGGCACCAGATCCTCATTACTATCCTAATATCAAAACAGAGATTCGCCAAAAGAATGCAACTAAAATCACAACTGCTGACCATTAACTCAGTTTTCAAGCTAGTGATTTCAGTAGGCATATACTAAAATCACGCACACTAATCTTCTCAAGTATCAAAAACTCTTAGAATCAAAAGCATACTTCAGTTCCAGATACTAACTAAGCAAACCTAAATGCATTTCAAAACAAACCCAAATTTGAAATGTTAGAAAAAAACACAAACCCAGAATTTTAATTCCCTCACATCAAAAACTCAAAATCATACTTCAGTTTCCCACACTAACTAAATACAATTTCAAAGATAACTCAAATTTGGTGAACCCCTAAATATCAGAAAATGAACACAAGACCTAAAATTTGGTGAACCCAAATTTTAATCACATTCACAACCACTAGCAGAGAGTAGAATAATACTTATTATACATAATAAGATTCGTTAATAGAATGTTGGTTCAAAAAAAAAAAAATCTTAAAACCCTAGATCTTGTATTTTAACACCGGCAAAATGCATGAACCAAAACCCAGATTAGATTTGAAAAGACCTGAATAGCAGAGTGAAAGATACCACCAAGACCAATCCCATATTTAAAGATCTTATTGATTTGAACAATTGTATTGTTAGTTTTTGCTGAACCACTATTAGTTACATCGTATATATGGAGTTTAACCTCCATTATTATTATATCTCTATCAAATTCAAATCTCTCTCTGTATTATTAATACACAAATCTCGAAGGAAAACCTTGACGGAAGAAACGAGAAAAAATGAATATCTGATTTAAAGGAAAAATGAAATACTCAAATTAGGATATCAAAAAAGAAACCCAATATTCCAAAATCAAACCATATGAAAATGATAGAAATTATATGGATGTCGAAATTATACCTGATGTCGATTCTTCTAAAACAAGTTGATGAGTTGAAAGTGATAAGTTGAGAAATTAGTTGCGAGTGATGAAGCAAACGATCAGTAAACGAGATCTGTTAAGAGAGGATGAAGAAGATAACTCTCTGAGAAGGAGATCTACGTTTTTCCACAATCCTCCATTTCTTCTCTCGAAGGAAAACCACGGAAGAAACGAGAAAGAAAAGACAAGAAAAAATGAATCTCAGATTTTTAAAGGATCAAGGGTCTTTTTGTACATTCTTACGACTCAGTGGTTTGAGTGATTGAGTCAGTTGCCTCTTCACACCTGACTCTATAGGTCCCGAGTCAGGGGTTGGCAGAGAGTCAGCTTGTGAGTCAGGAGTTATAGAAAATGCAAAACAAACAGTCTGACTGCTGACTCGGCGCGAGTCAGGAGTTGACTCAGACCCAGACGCCGAGTCACCTGCAAACAAACAAGGTGATAGTGGGGTTCCATTTAGGCGTATCCCTACATGAACTATTAATATGTACAATGGTCATGGCATTAACAGTAAGAGGGTCAAAGATATAATTGAGTAAAGATAGAATGGTTATGGCATTAATCCATTCAGAAGAGTCTTGAAAGATTAAATTCTTAACCAAGGCTACGATAAAGTTTGGATTCCTAGACGGGGGCATTATTTGAATGAATGGGATCCATTTATCTCCCAAATGTGAATAACTTTTCCATTTCCAACTTTTCATGTACAGTGATGCCTAATCTTCTCTAAACCTTTTTTAATACATTTACAAATCCATGAACCGTTTTTGGTTATGTTTCTAGCAAGTGGATGACTACATTTGCAAAAACAATCGACTCTGAGGATGGCAGCCCACGGAGCATCCGTGTTTGTAATAAGGTTCCAAGATAACATACCTAGTTCTGCTCGGTTGTTCGTGCGTAGGTCCCTAAATGCTAATCCTTCTGAGTGAATTGGTCAGAGCATCCCAAGCTTTAAGGTGTACGCCTTTACAACCTTCCATCTTCCCCAACCAGAAATCCCGTTGGATGGAAGTAAGATGGTTAATTATGAATTTGGGAATCATATAACAACCCATTTGGTAAATGGATAGTGATTCCAAAACCGACTTGACTACCACAATTCTAGCTGCATGTGAGAATAGTCTTCCCTTTGAAAACGTTTTTTTTTTTAATTTGGTTGTCATAGAATCAAAGCACTTCACTTTGGATCTACCAATGAACATTGGAGTACCAAGGTATTTTTTAGAAATTGCAATTTTCAGAACCTTAAGGATTCGCATATCATTTTTTCAAATTTTTTTTGCATGGATTTATTGAAAAAAATCCCATATTTATGAAATTTGATCATTTTCCCGGAGGCAGCGCTGAAACAGATTAAGGTATCAAACAAATTTCTAACGTCAAACAGAGTCCCCTTTGTAATGATTAAACGATCATTAGTGAAAAGCTTATGGGTGATGGTGATGCTATTGTTAAGGAATTTTATACCTCGTAATGTCTGGTCTACCTCAGCCTGCTTGAGCAGTCTGGACAGTCATTCCGTGCACAAAAGGAATAGATAGGGGGACAACGGGTCCCCTTGTCCATGAATCCTAGAGGTTTTAAAGTAGGTACCTGGTACCCCATTGCATATACAACAATTGAGGGGAGTACTCATACACTCAAAGATCATATCACACCAGTCAGGGGTTAAACCAAGCTCTCTTAACACTTGCATGAGATAAGTCCAGCTTACCCGGTCAAACGCCTTACTTATGTCAAGCTTCAGCCCCAAGGTATTGTAATTAATCTTCTTGGTTTTTATGATCCTTCATAGAATGAATCATTCTTGGACAAGGACGATGTTATCGGGCATTTTCCCATTCTTCGTAAAGGCTGATTGGAAGGATGAGATAATCTTGGAAAGAACATAACTTAATCTAATTGCCTGAATTTTTGAGATGATTTTGTAAGTAGAGTTACAATGACTAATTAGTCTAAATTCATTAGGAGTTACAGGGTTGTCAACTTTCGGGATAAGAGCAAGGAAAGTTGCGTTCATTTCTCTAGAAAAATATTTTATTCTAAAAAATTGTTGCACCATATCAATAATATCAGGCCCAACTATGTTCCATTGATGTTGCACGTTGAACCCATCATAGCCTGGCGATTTTTCCCCTGCAATTTCTTGACAATCTTAGAGATTTCGTCAGCTGAAGGAATAACAATTAACCTGGCATTTTCAGCAAGAAAAACTTCAAAAGAGAAAAGATCAATGACAAGTTGCGTGTTATCTATTGTTGGCTCATTTGCAATGTGGTTAAAGTGGGTAATGAGAATTACGAAAATGTCCTTTTTATTATTGTTAGAGAAATCCTCGATTAAAACCAAAAGTTTTGTTATCTCAAGATTGTTGTCAATGTTAGTTGATCAAAACTATATCTTGATTTCTAGTCTACTAAGTCAATTCTAGGACTATGTTAGAATTCGGTAGTTGAGTATCAGACATTACCCTGGAAGACTGAAGATCGACGAAGACATTTGGAGAACTTTTGTATTAGGTATGTGAAGACTAAACCATTCTATTTTGCTTACTATCTTACCATTATATCTGTTGAGACTATGCCTTATGACTTCTAGTAGATTTACAAAGAAGAAATTTTGAGTCAAGCTTGTCTTGTTAAAAATCTCGAAATATGATTCTAGCAAATATGTTCAACTAGACTTAACAATATTAGTTCGAAACAATTTATTGTTTGAGAATTAATTTGTGGATCAAATGAAAATCGCCTATATAAGTGATTTTATTATTTGGGAATCTTTCAAACATCATAAGAGAGAAATTCATGAACTTCTGATATTTATGCGTAGGGTAGGTTGGAAAACAACTTCGCAAACCATAGTAATAGTTTCATAAATACAAGGAAGGTTGGAAAACCAGTTGGCACCGTAAGTTTAAATTGGTACAGTTCATGAACTGTGGCAAACTGAATTTTTATGTTTGTATTAAAAGGCTAGCAGTTGGATAACCCGGTTTACGAACCGTAGCCATCTGAGTTTGGGAGTATTGTAGGGTTGGAGAACACGGTTTATGAACCATAACATCCTGATTCATGAACAAGCCTTACGGTTCAAAAACTGTTTCACCAACGGTCCCAGTAGAATTTAGCAGATGCTCAAAGACTTATTTTCTTATATATGATTAACATTGTTGTGAATCTCTTAAACACTTATAAGACTTCATTGACCACTTAAAGACTTATGTGTGTATTATGGTCAATTTCTTAAGAGTTTTAATAAACATCAATTACCTTATTGTTCATACGGCATACTTGCCAAACCGAACAATTATTATACATGGTTCCGTAACCAAACCATAATGTTTATTCTTCGATTTTATTTTCAAGATTAATTCTCACATATTTAATTGAATCTGTAACTGTTGCATCATATATCGGTCGAACCCACCAAGTGTTGGTATGTCAAGTTTGGTTGTCATCATATTTTAGTAACAAAACTCATCTAGAGTCGCTTAATTAAATACTAGAGTCAACTTCGTTGAGGTTAGATTAGAAAGTTTAGGAATGTTAAGACGTACAAGTATTACTCCGAAGACCTGAAGAATGTGAAGAAGTAACGGCTACAACGACGACATCATCCTTCTTCTTGAGGTTACTAATATTGACTTGATCTTGTTTCCATTCCTAACGTATCTTTCAAGTCATATTATATTGAAAACATAACATGCGAAGATGTATATATATATAATACTATAGTGGTTAGACTTGGTGATGACATTATGATTAAAGTGTCAAGGAATTTATTGAATTACGAAGTATAATGCTTATCTTTTGAACTTCATAAATACGACATCGACATAATCTATTGTATATAGTTGTTTGATTATATGTGCATTATATAGGTATGATTTCATCATAAGAAACAATGTTTTATAACATTTGTTTAAAGGAAGTACATGTATGAACTTGTTTCATAATCGAAAGGAAATCATGATTGGTCAGGTTCTTTATTGAATATCTTTTGAATGATCAATATAATATGACAACGTAGCACCTATCTTAACTTGTCAAGATTTATGGTATAACCGGTCCCTATATAATATAGCTAGTTGTAATCTATCACGAGCTACATTGGAATGCAAGTTGTAACCGGTCACAAGCTACTTTGGGATCCAAGGTATAACCGGTCACAAGATGAATTGGGAAGTTAGTTGTAAGCGATCACAAGATACCTTTAGTAAGCAAGGTGTAACCTATCACAAGATAACTCAGGAACTAAGGTGTAATCGATCACAAGCTACCTCTTGGAAGCAAGGTGTAACCGGTCACAACCTGGTATAACCGATCACAACTTACATTGTGAGGTTGTTACAACCGATCCCAAGGAGAAAAACCGAGTTTCCAATATTCACATATCTCTTTATGTTTTCTGTGAAGCTTGGAATTAGGGTTTGCTGAGAAACTTCTAGATGTCGACATTATTTGAACATGTACATAACTCTTATCATTTATTGTTCAAAGATATTCCTTGATACTTAAGGTGATACCATGTCCGAAAAGGTGAAAAACATTTAATTTCATCATATATGTATTAATTACCAACAATTAAATAATAGAAGTTTTCTATGAGAGTTTTCAGAAATACGGATTGGCATTTATGTGGAAATAAGAAAACCGAAATTAGGTGCTTTAATGAGAATATCTTGAGAATATTTTCGGTTTTGGAATTTCCTTGTTGTCCAAACAACCTTGGTTTATAAATACTTGAGTTTGCATTTCTTGCAAACTATCCTAAGAGCCAGGCAAACTTCATTATTGTTATTTTTGGTGGAGCCGTCTATCTGGAGAGGAAAGTATCCTAATTAGGTGAAATATATTATGAACGCTCGTTTAAAGACTTCTGTTGGATCAAGAAGCTCAACGAGTACCGTTGGTTGGAAACTAGATAATTGCATTGTTATTTTAGTTTTCGGTTATTGATTTGATTGACTAACTGTTGTTGAAACTTTGATTGCACCTAGTTTTTTTATGTTAGAGCACTGCTCGGTCGAACTCGCAAGCGTTGCTATCTCATGCTTGTTTGTCAAGTTTAGTTGATCAAAACTATATATGTTAGAGCACTGCTCGGTCAAACTCGCAAGCGTTTCTATCTCAAGCTTGTTGTCAAGTTTAGTTGCCAAAACTATAAGTCTTGATTTCTAGTCTACTTATAGCTAAGTCTCGTATTAGGACAGAAAGTGTAGTTGAGCATTAGACTTCACGACGTTCATTTATTGAAAACGAAGAACTACTAAGGGGAGCTTGTGGAACTTCATCAACAAAAGGTATGTGGAGACTTGAACTCATCTATCACTCAAAATTCTATCTATTCATCTCCTATTTGAGACAAAAGTCGTATAACTATATAGACTTCAATTATACACATTTGATATTTCGATATGAGTTTGACTCGCTTACATATTTCTCGACATATGTGTTGGTAAGCTTTCACTTTAACCAAATTTATCTTATATTCTTGACGAAAGTCAAAAGATGATCATGTGAAAATCACCTGGTAACATCTTATATAATTTGTGTGAGACAGTCATTTGATGTAGACTCGGAATGTTTCGTATTGATCATTCGATCACTTGAAAATTTCTTTGAAGCTAATAGTTTGTGTGAGATAGCTATTCCCGTATTCCGAGAATGTTTCAATGGTTGAAATGAGAGTTTAGAACAATTGGATATAAGCACAGTATGTGTACTTGCATATGTGTAATCCAAGTCAGGGAACCATGGTATGCATACCCGTGTGCGTACTATTTGGTTAAGTCAGGTCCGGGAACTAAGTACGCATACCGGTACGCATACTGGCGTGAGGTTCAAGTTCCGGGCCTTTACTGAGTTTGTGGTATGCGTACCAGTTCACGTACTGGCGAATCTGAACTCAGTCCGGCCACTAAGGTATACGTACCTGTTTGCATGCTTAAGTGGATTATATTCTAAAATCGGTTTGTTCATGAACTAATACATTTATATATTAAGGAATGCAATCTTTTGCAAACCGTGGCTATAATGTTCATGAATTGATTCGAGTTAATCAAAATCGATTTTGCTTCAATTATATCCTGTATACTTCTATGAGAATATAAACAATTGAACAACTCTAGAACTAGTTTCATTTGAGTCATTTAAACTAGTTATGGTTAAGATGAATATGGTTGATATGAAATTGTTCATATGGATAACTCCGGTTAACTATTGTTGAGCCAACAAAGGTGCACACGTTTAGGTACAGTTACTCATATCTAAATGAAGTCACTTTTCATTTGTGTGTAATAAGCTAAGTTCGGTCTAGCGGTTGAAAGATATTAACTTGTGTCTAATCAGGTTTTCATCTAACGATGATTATTGAATGCTTTGTTACCAAGGAAACATTGATTGCAAACCCTGATTTGAAGATTATATAAAGGAGAACTCTAGCAACTGGGAAACCTAATCCCCACACCTCTTGTGTGATACTAGTTGCGACTAGAGTCGATTCTCCTTTAACCTTAGGTTTTTCTAAAACCCTGTAGGTTAATGACTTGAAGACTTCATTGGGATTGTGAATCCAGACCCAACTATTTTATCTGTAGTTGCTTGATATGATCTTGTTGTTTTCTATCGTGATTGAGTACTATCTTATCTAACATTGGCTCGAGATTTAATCTCCGATAGGCTAGATAAAAAGTAGTCACAAACATCTTCGTCTCATCGTTTGTGATTCCAAAATATCTTGTTTCGCTACCATAAGATTAAGATTATTGTGAGGTGATTGATATTTCTAGGCTGTTCTTCAGGAATATAAGTCCGGTATATCAATTGGTTCATGTTCACCTTGATTTATCAAAAGACGGAACAAAAACTCGTAGGTTTATATGTGGGAGACAAATTTATACATTCAATAGACTTTTCTGTGTGAGACAAATTGGTTTATCAAGTCTTCGACTTTGGGTCGTAGCAACTCTTAGTTGTGGGTGAGATCAACTAAGGGAATCAAGTGTGTAGAGTCCTGTTGGGATTCATAGACATAAGGAGCGCAACTCTACCTTGATTTGTGTGAGATTGGTTAGGGCTCAACTACATTCCAGCCCGAAGTTAACTTGGAGTAGGCTAGTGTCTGTAGCGTCTTAATACAGTGTGGTGTTCAAATCTGGACTAGGTCCCGCGGTTTTTCTGTATTTACGGTTTCCTCGTGAACAAAACTTTTGGTGTCAGTGTTATTTTTTTTCGCATTATATTTGTTTATATAATTGAAATATCACAGGTTGTGCGTAAGTTCAATCAATGATGAATCCAAACTTTGGTTGTTCATTATATTGATTGACACTTGAACATTGGTCTTTGTTACCGTTCAAGTCATTTCACATAATAATCAGGCTCGCGGATTTCTATCTATTTGATTTGCTGATTACATTGTGAAACAAAGATATAACTTTTTGATATACTTTTCTTAAGATTGAGTCTGACTGTCTAGTTGATTCTCTTAAAAGTATATTGGAGTTAGTGCATACAGATTTCTAAGAGAAATATTGGGCGTGGTTGTTAGACCCCCGCTTTTTCAATATACTTGATTTCTAGTCTACTTATAGCTATATCTCGTATTAGGATAGAAGTGTGTAGTTGAGATTTAGACTTCAAGGTGTTCACCAATTGAATAAGAAGATCTACTGAAGAGGTTGGAGGAACTTCATCAACAAAAGATATGTGGAGACTAGAAATTATCTATCACTCAGAGTTCTATTCTATCTTCTAAAAGAAACTAAGTCGTATAGGTATATAGACTTTTACATTATACACATTTGAAATTTTGAGCCGAGTTTATCTCGTTTATATATTTCTCGAAATACGTGTTGGGAAGCTTTTAGCTTTATCCAAGTTCATCATCTGCTTGACGAGTTTAGTTGGAAACATTTTATTTGTTGGAAACTAAATATTAAGTCAAGATGATCATGTAAAAATTACCTTGAAATCTTACATGATTTGTGTGAGACAATTTTAATGTTAACTTGGGAAGTTTCGTATTGATCGATTAATCACTTGAAAATTACTTGAAGCTAGTGGTATGTAAGACTATCATTGTTGTCTTCTAAGGATGTTTCAATGATTAAATGAGAGTTTTAGAACTACTATCATATCTGAATATATCATGGTGTGTATACTTGGTATGCGAACTGTGAAGTCTAGTTCAGGTCTGGAACTCTTGTTGGTGAACTATGTTCTCCATCGAGCTTAACTGTCAAGGTCCGGAACTGTGGTTCGCATGTTCTGTTTACGAACGACTAGACACGGCTAAGTCCAGAACTGTGGTTCGCGTACTTTGTTTACGAACGACAAGACTATGCCAAAGTACGAAACTGTGGTTCGTGTACTCTATTTGCGAATACAGTGGTTAGGTTCTAAAATCTGTAAGTATGAAATTCATACTCATGAAATCAGGTTCGTCGAACTAAAGTCCCTAGAACTTTAATGAAATAATGTATGCGAACTTGTTTTGCAAACCGTGGCATTATGTCCATGAATTAGTTCTTGTATAAGTACCTTGTACTACTACAAACCAAACTGAATATGTTTCAAATTGTTCACGGATATTTCTATGAGATAGTGTACGTTTGGACAACTCTCTTAAAGCATATTTAGATTCATTTGATTATCTATCATGACTGATTGATCATCATATTTGATCTAGAAGTGTTAGATGAATATGGCTAAACTATAAGTGTTCATATGGATAACTTCAGTTAACTGTTATTAAGCCAACAAGATATACAGGTTTAGGTACGGTTCATCCATATCTAAATATAGCTATATTTCATTTGTGTGTATCAAAGCTATCTTAGATTTGATTGTAAGAAACCATTGTAAGCAACCCTGATTTGAAAGACTATATAAGGGAGAACTCTAGCATCTGGGAAACCTAATACTGACACTCTCGTGTTTCCTATTTGCAAACTAGAGTTGATTCTCCATTAACCTAGGGTTTTCTAAAACCATTATTAGGTTAACGGCTTGAAGACTTCGTTTGGGATTCGTGAATCCAGATCCAATTATTTTCTCTGTAGTTGCGTATTCTGATCTTACATTTTCTATCGTATTGAGTTTTATCTTCTCTAAGATTTACTCGATTTTATCTATGATAGGTAAGATATAAAAAGTAATCACAACACTTCTTCGTCTCAGACTCTTGTGATTTCGCAATATCTTCTTCTGTTAATTAGTTAGGTTAGTGTGAGGTGACTAATATTTCTAGGCTGCTCTTCGGGAGTATAAGACCGGATTATTAGTTGAGTTTCATGTTTACCTTGATTTATTTAAGGACGGAAAAAACAACCAGAATAGACATATCTGTGGTAGACAAAAAAATTTATAAGTCTTCGACTTTGGGTCGTAAAAAATCGTAATTTTGGGTGAGATCAACTAATGGAATCAATTGCGCGGGATCCTGCAGGGATTCAAGAGGCGTGAGGAACGCGACTGCACCTTAATCGGTGTGAGACTTGGTTGGGGCTCAACTACATTCCAGCCCGAAGTTAACTTGTAGTAGGGTAGAGTATGTAGCGGCTTAATACAATGTGGTGTTCAAATCTGGACTAGGTCCCGCGGTTTTTCTGCATTTGCGGTTTCCTCGTTAACAAAATTTATGGTGTCTGTGTTATTTCTTTTCAGCATTATATTTGTTTATATAATTGAAATATCTCAGGTTGTGCGTAGTTCAATCATAGTTGATGAATCCGACCGTGTTTGTTGGATATGACTTGATTGACACTCGGACATTGTTCTTTGGTACCACCCGAGTTATTCTCATATCAATCAGTCTCACAGATTTATATCTAGTTGATTTACTGATTTATTGAGAAATATATAAAAGATCTTTGATATCTTTCTTGATTGAGTCTCACTTTTAAGTTGGTGCTCTCGAAATTATATTGGAGTTTAGTCCATACAGATTGCCGAACGAAATATTTGTTGTGGTTGTTATACCCCGCGTTTTCAGTTTATTCTTGAGAATCTTCTCTTATGATATAAGATTCACTCAAATTAGATCAAATTATATTGACGGGATATTTAGAACCATTTTTGGATCTAAAGATATCTTCTGATAATCCATTGTTAACAGACTCCGTTCTGTGCGTGATTGAACACAAGAGATTTCAAGTGGTGTTGTGTAGGTAATTATTGATCTAACCACACAAAGGAGTTTATTAGATTAAACATGAGAGCCTTTGTCAACGACTCATAAGTGTCTGATTACCAAGATTTAATAGAGTGGTTACCAAACAGATTTATCCTTTACTGTTTGAAGTACGATCTAAAGGATTGGTGATTCACGTGCATGACTCTAGAAGTCGAAGGCGCAGGGATATTGAGTAAAATAAGTATATAGGGGTACTCTGCTTTCTCTCAACTATAAGAAGTTGGTATTAGATTTTGTATAGCGTCTTAATTCTGAGAGTACTCAAAGATGGACTAGGTCCCGTGGGTTTTCTGCATTTGCAGTTTCCTCGTTAACAAAATATCGTTGTGTCTTTTACTTTGATTTCCTCATTATAATTATTTTTTATAATAAAGTAAAATACACAAATACGGTAACTCCGCAATACTTAATAGTGATCCTATAAAGTTTGGTCATTACCGAACCTATTATCAAGTAACATACTTTTTTGTTGTATTGTCTCGATCTTGTATCCGTAGTCAATCACACAAGTTATCTTGTCGTTGTATTGTCTCGATCTTGTATCCATGGACGATAACACGAAGTGTGAACCGAATTGTTGTATTGTCTCGACTTTGTCCATAGAGGATCACATTCGGTAAAGGGCTTATAGGTGGATAAATAAAAGATTGTGGTGTATTTGGGTACCCTCATTTTTTTTCCAACTGGTATCCGAGCAGGCAAACACTAAAAGATCTAACAATTTGTGTTTGGTGCATTCAACCTATAAGATTTGAATCAAGATGGTTATTGTTGAACCTGTAAACGATTCAGTTAACAAAAAGCAAGATAAAGAAAGCATATGTGAAGAATCAATATCCACCAATGTCATCTCTTGTGAATCTACTGAACAAGTTGATCAATGTAATAAAGATTCTGATGATTGGGAAACTTATCTTGAGAAACAATTAAATGAAATTTCTAATGATGGAGATTCATAGATTGATCAAAATGTAGAAGAATATATTTATGTATTCTCTTATCTACTAGGTGTTGTATATAAAAAAGGCTATTTACCTCAGATGTTGTTGGTCTTCTTGCCCCTCTTTGCAGAGAAAATAGGAAACCGAGGAAAGTTTTCTCTGGTTTTCATTATGGATATCAAAATGCTCGATATCTTCTTAAAGATAGCAAAGAAAGCTTGAACTCAAAATCTCTTGATTATGAGAATCTCTACAGAAAACATTATCTGTTAAAAAGAAACTAGTTGAAACTGAAGCAAGGATTAATTCTCAACAATTAATGAACAAAGAAAGGAAGAGTCTTTTCTCTCCCGAGAAAAACTTCTTAAGGTCAACCTTGTCAATGATCTTGACCAAGTTAAGTCATTAAAAGAGTAAATTACAAAGTTAAAGAGACTCAATGATAATACCAACAATTAGATGAAATTTCCAATGATGGAGATTCAGAGATTGATCAAGATGTAGAAGAAGGTATTTTTGTATTCTCTTCACTACTAGGTGATGTATCTAAAAAAAAGGCTATCTACCTCAGATGTTGTTGGTATTCTTGCCCCTCTTTGTAGAGAAAATAGTAAACCGAGGAAAGTTTTATCTGGTTTTCATTATGGATATCAAAATGCTCGATATCTTATTAAATACTGCAAAGAAAGCTTGAACTCAAAATCTCTTGATTATGAGAATATCTGCAGAAAATATTATCTGCTAAAAAGAAACTTGTTGAAACTAAAGCAAGTATTAATTCTCAACTATTAATGATCAAATAAAAGGAATAGTCTTTTCTCTCCCGATAAAAACTTCTTAAGGTCAACCTTGTCAATTATCTTGACCAACTTAAGTCATTGAAAGAGGAAATTACAAAGTTAAAGAGACTCAATAGCATCAACAATCTATCCTCTCTAATTGAAGCAGGAAGAGTTCATCGCGACACACTAGGTTTGGGGTATGAAGGAACAATATCTCCCAAAAACAACAAAGAAGTAAAATTTGTTAAAGCCACAAGCTCTTCCACACTAGAGGATCTTCCCAGACCTTCTGAAGTTCATGATCTGCCAAATTCTGAAAGTGAGATTCTAGTGGATAGTGCTTCTGCAAGTGATCAAATTGAATCTCCAAAGGTTGAGAATAAGTATGCACAAAAGACCAGTAATTCTCACAAAGGTAATCTTAAAACTTATACTCCTTTCAATAATCATTGTTACTTTTGTGGAAATAAAGGTCATGTGCAAAGAAAGTGCAAAATTCGCAAGATGCAGGATGATCTATCTATTGTTTCAAAAGAATTGGGTATATTTACTTCTAACAAATAATTAGATCACCATAATCCTATTTTGAGACAAAAGAATTATCTTTATAGTTCGTATCCCGGTTTTACAAGGGTTATCCCTAAAAAGAACAATGATAAATAGGGTAATACCTTAGTCAAAGGAATAAAAGATCTGATGTTTTAAATTTGAAAAAAAAAAAGAATGTTGCAAAAGATGAAACAATGTCTTCATCCTAAACCCACCTACAAATGGATCCCCAAGTCTGAAATAAAAATCTCAAAAGAATCATCTAAAGAAAATTCTTAGAAAAACAATCAATTGTTAATCTTAGATAAGGACGATTATGAACGTCTAATTATTAATTTCAAAAATGATCTAAATATATCCAGTGATATCGATACAAAGATCCCCTTCAACAATCTGATGTATAGTGGGAGAGAGAAAAATAAAGTCAATCAGGAATTATTGATTACTCAAATATTATTGCTATAACTTTTTTTTTCTTCTTGGTATATATTCATAATATGAGTTTTGATAATTTTAGGTAATAAAAAATGAGACTTTTTTAATTTGTATATTTTTTATAGTTTTTCTGAAAATTTAAAGGTTTCCTTCTTGAACCTTTTGAAAGAGACTATTTATATGAATAGTTTCGGTCTTATTATTTTTCATACAATCTAAAGATTTTGCACAGTGTCCCTTCTTTATGAAGATGAGTGTGAGGAACATTTACTAGAAGAAATTTTGGATGTTGCAGATTTATGTCACTATCGAAAGAACTTTATACTATTCTTTTTGTAAAGAATGGAAAAGAAAGTAGTGATGTTGTCCGTGAATATTGTCATGGAAAGATTGAGAAAATTCTCGAGTCAATATTCACACATTTTGAAAAAGGGAAACTCGAACTGTGCTACGAATATTGTCATTTTCTCATTAAGACAACTCTCTCGAAAACCATAGCTTCTTGTCTGTTCTAAGAAACAATGGAACTCATTGGGAGAAGAGATCTACTCCAAGATGACATTGCTGATGCTAAGCATGGAATTTACGGGTATGTTCCATTGTATAACTCTCTCATGAATGAAAGAATGGATAACAAAAGAAAATTTCAATCGATTTTTTATTCTTTCAAAACCAGTTGTTATTTGATTAAATCATTTAAATATATAAATACAATGAATTATGAACTGGCAAATTTGAAGTGACTAAATCAGAAGTTTCATCATCCAACAACATAGACTTTGAGTTTGAATTAGTCAAAGTAATTTGATTAAAATTGGGTGAGAATTTGGATTACTGATTTTCAAGAGGCGAATGATCTATGTATAATTGAATATTATGATCGTCAGAAAGCCTGATATTGAATATGAGCATCGTGCATAAATCTACTTCTTATTCCATGTACATATATTTTTATTTTTGTAGTATTTACAAGGACCTAAGTTCTAGAAACAACAACATGTTAAAGATAAAACCTCCTTATAAGCATTCATCAAGACACGATGTGTTAAAGATCCACCAAAATCAGCTCTCACATCCACATATATCATAACAAAAATCATAAGAACGATTACTGCCAAAATAAATTTAATGAATTTTAATGTCTTAAATTAATAGCAGAGAATAAATATTTAAAAGTCTAAGAATTAAGAGAACCTTGCCATTCATTCATAACTGGATCATCATCATCGTCTTCGGCATATAAACTCAGTCGTAGAATTGGTGGTTCCATCTACAAATACAACTAACTTGATGTTGTGTTGAATTTTGAATTAGGAGATTAGAGATGAATAATTGAATGAAAAGGTTAATTATACAAGAAGGATATGATGCCTATTATAAAAGGATGTTGTATTATTGTAAAAGAAATCTGACAGAATCCGAGAACCTACTGAAGGAAATTTCAGAAAAAGCATGTAAACCAAAGATAAGATTAAGTTCTTATTTAAAATTAGGCTATTCAACTTGTTGATTTACTTCAATATTTTGTATAAGGTCTATTTGAATAAACCTATCAATATTTATTTATAAATGAATAAAATTATTATTTTATAATCTTTGTTTCATTATTTGATAGTTCTGATTGCATAGGTTGTGTTAGGATGCTTATATTTTTGTTATGTGCTTTCGGATTTATGATGTTAGACCATAGCTCGATTGAACTTACCAAGCGTTGGTATGTCAAGTTTCGTTGTCATATTTTAGTATCAAAACTCATCTAAGGTCGCTTGACTAAATACTGGAGTCAACTTCGTTTAGGTTAGACTACAAAGTCTAGGAATGTTGAGACATACAAGTATTACTCCGAAGACCTGAAGAATGTGAATAAGTAACGAACTACAACAACGACATCATCTTTCCACTTGAGGTTAGTAATATTGACTTGAACTGTTTCATTCCTAACGTATCTTTCAAGTCGTGCTATATTGAAAACATAACTGCGAAGATGTATATACTGTACATATTGTGTAATACTCTAGTAATGTGACATGATCATAATAGTATGATCATAGTATTAAGGAATTAGACTATGAAGTATAACGCTTATCTTTTGAACTCCGTAGATATGACATCGACATGATCTTGTATATAGTATTATGATTTTGTGAATGGTTTATGGTGAAGATTTCATCATAGGAAACAATGTTTTACATTTGTTTAAAGGAAGTACATTCATGAACTTGTTTCGTGAATCGAAAGGGAAATAAATAGGATTATTGGTCCGTCTATTCATTGCAAATCTTAGGATGACTAATATGTGCGAGTTAGTAGAACCGATCTTAACCCAGGTTATGTATCTTGGTACAATGCCTAGAATTATGATTTGGTATGACCGATTTTGATAATTGGTGTAACCGATCCTAAGTAATCACCATGTGAATGTATGATCGATCCTTGTAATTGGTGTGACCGATCATAAGTGTTGTGTGACCGATCCTTATAATTGGTGTAACCGGTCTTGCTAACTGGTGTGACTGACCACAAGTAATACCATGTGTATATGGAACCGATCCTTGTAACTAGCGTAACCGATCCTAGTGACTGGTGTGACCGATCATAAGTATTTCCATATTCAGGTGTAACCGATCCTAGTGATTGGTAGAACCGATTGAACCATGTATGTGATTTGATCAATCACATAGTAATCTTGGAATACAGGCAAACCAATTCTAAACTTGTTTGGAAGTGTGGTATAACCGATTCCAAGAATGCAAATCCATGTAATAAAATAAGGATTTGCAGTGAAAAAATATCAACATACTTTATACACGAGCAGTAACTCTTATAATTTATTTTTCAAAGATATTCTTTGGTACTCAAGGTGATCATGTCCCGAAATAAATTAAGAATCTTCTGATTAAGGTTTTTGGTTTTATATGCTTTAACTACCAGCAATTAACGCATATCTCTAGAGAATAAAAATTAGTAATGTGCAATTACTAAGTGGAGATTTTATATTGAGAGATTTCGGAAATATTGGATAAGAGTTTATTGGAAATAGGAAAACCGAATTTTTCCATTCATTGCATATCTTGAGAATACTTTCGGTTTTGGAAATTCCTTTGTGGCTAAACATCCTTGCTCTATAAATACCTAAGTTTTCATTTCTAGCAAACTATCCTAAGAGCCAGGAAACTTCATTATTTGTTGTTTCTGGTGGAGCCGTCTAATCGGAGAGGAATGTATCCTAATTAGGTGAAATCTCTTACGACGGCTCATTTAAATACTTCTGTGGGATCAAGAAGATCTATAAATACCGTTGGTGGGAAACTAGATAATTGCAGTGTTATTAGTTGTCGATTGATTTGATTGACTAACGGTTGTTGAAACTTTGATTCCACCTAGTTTATTTATTCTTGATAATCTTCTATTCTGATATCAGAGTATCGACGAGATCTTCAGAACTGTTGTTAGATCTAAATAATCGTATGATAATCCTTTGTTAATAGACTCCGTTCAGTGTATGATTGATCACAAGAGATTCAAGTGGTGTTGTGCAAGTTTTGAGGATAAAAGAGTATTTGAAGACGAAGAAGATTTCTTATTAGTTTTCGTATCTTGTGAACTGTGTGCACAAACCTTGATCGGCTGAGATCCAACTAGAATCGGATTCATTCGATTAATTAGTTGCGTGAGATCGACATTCTCTATATTTATCTTTGAGATCTATATCGATTGAGTACGAATCTATACTTGACTATTTCGTAGTTAAAGTTTGATTGATCTAACTAGACAAAGGAGTTTATTAGATTAAACGGAAGATCCTTAGTCAACGACTCATCTAAATCTTTCGCAAGATTGATCAAATTGGTTACCGAACAGATTCTTCCTTTGTTGTTTGGAATACGATCCAAAGGAATTGTTATCCACGTGGGTGACTCTAGAAGTTGAAGGCGCGAGGATACTGAGGGGACTAAGTAGCTAAGCGTAGTCTGATTATTCTCAACTAAATGAAGTTGGTAGTAGATTTTGTATAGCGGCTTAATTCTGAGAGTATTCAGAACTGGACTAGGTCCCGGGGTTTTTCTGCATTTGCGGTTTCCTCGTTAACAAAATATTGCTGCGTCTTTTACTTTGATTTTCTCATTATAATAAAGTAAAATACACAAATACGTTAACTCCGCAATACCTGATAGTGATCCTATAGAGTTTGGTTATTACCGAACCTATTATCAAGTAACAGACTTTGTTGTTGTATTTTCTCGATCTTGTATCCATAGTCAATCACACAAGTTATCTTGTCGTTGTATTGTCTCGATCTCGTATCCATGGACGATCACACGAAGTATGAACCGAATTGTTGTATTGTCTCGACTTTATCCATAAACGATCACATTCAGTAAAGGAATTATAGGTGGATAAATAAAAGATTGTGGTGTATTTCGGTACCCTCGTTTTGTTTCAATTGGTATCCGAGCAGGCAAACACGAAAAGATCTAACAATTTGTGTTTGGTGTGATCCAACATATAAGACATGAGTAAAAGTAGTGTTAAGCAAGAGCGAAAACTAAAGAAAGACTAAGTTAACGTATCGCAAGAGGCTATTGAACCACTCTCAGAATCTGTTTGTGAGAAATTGCTTACTTACAAAAATAGCCTAATTAGATCTAACGAGCTCATAGAGAAACTTCAAGATGAGTTGAAAGCAATAACTACTTAATATAAAAGGCTTCGTCAAGGTTCTGAAAAATTAAGAGAAGATGTTTCCCAGCAAATACAGGTTCTTGAAGACAAAGCTAGTGCTAGTCTCTCTCAAACAGAATTGTTAGAGAAAGCGCGTGATGATTTTCTTGAAAAGGTATAATTTTTGGAACAAAAACTTGCTGAATCCGAAACGAGGATTATCTCTTAAGAAAAGAGTTTTGAATGGAAGGAAGGTACATATCTCTCACGAGAAAAATTCCTCGAGGCTGATCTAGCTGGTGCTCTTGATAATATCAAGAAGTTGGAAGAAGAAAATTTGTACTTGAAAATGTCCAATGATAGCATAAACAATTTATCCTCATTGTTAGAAACATGAATTGTTAGAGCACTTCTCGGTCGAACTCGCATACGTTGCTATCTCAAGCATGTTTGTCAATGTTAGTGATCAAAACTATAAGTATTGATTTCTAGTCTACTATAGCTAAGTCTCGGACTAGGATAGAAAGTGTAGTTGATCTCAATAACTCCATGGCGATCATCATACAAGACGAAGAACTACTCAAGGAACTGGTGGAATTTCATCGACTAAAAGGTATGTGGATATTTGAACTTATCTATCACTCAAAAGGTCTTACTGTAACACTTGATGAGATGTATGAGATCTATCATTCTGATGAAGATAGGAAATCAAGTGTTGGTCTTCTATGTGAAAACATTGATGTTGATAATTGTAGCAATACATATATCAACCTTGATGGTTTCGGTGAAGAAAAGAATCCAATCAAGCTGGAAGAATCAATTGACCCATCCTTTGGAAACTCCGTCTGTAATGTTTCAGGATCTACTATGTATCTAGCTGCTTTCACACCACAGATGCCTGAATACTATCCAAGTTTGACGTGCTCGTTTTGTTCTCAAAAGGGTCATGAACTATCAAGATGTTACAAGTACAAACATCAAGTGAGGCACGCGAACAAACTTCAACGAAGAGCAAATCGATTAGCAAGGAAGCTTAAACTTGCTCAGAAGACCGCCGAGGTATGTAGGATTTTATCTTCGTCTAAGAAGTTGGTTTCCAAGGACAAAATAAAACCATTAGAGAAGAAGGTATGGTCAAATCGCTTTGATAGACAGAAGTCATAGGATTCCTCTTAAGAGGAAAATGGTGGACAAATTGTCGTTCACCACAGCACAAACTAATTGTGTTGTTTGGTATATCTTGTCTCATGTTCCTGATCAAAAGAGATAAGATTGTGTATCGCTCAGGCTTTAGGAAAAGTTTTTTTATTCTTAGGTTTGTTTTTCCTGTCTATCAGATAAAGGGATATTATCGACAATTCTACTCTTTATAGGGTTTAGAGTTGGACGTCCATGAACCTGTTTAAAGGTTGCGAACCCTACATTCCTTTTTCCTCTCTGATATCCTTTATATCTTAAGACTTCTTGATGAGATTGTGAATTCCACTCACAAAAACCAGTTGTTTATAACTGTTCTCTAAGCATCATGTCTTTGGATGGAAAAGATATCAACATGATTGTTAATCCATCAATCAAAGAAAAAGAGAAATCTCCAGTAACTCCATCCTTGAAAAGAAAGAGGAGGAATACAAGAAAGCCAAGGGTTGTCCCTTCTAACTCTCAGAAGTTTTCCGATGTTCTTGATGAGTTGAAGGAAGTAAGAAAGGAGATTGGTGAAATAAAGGCTTGTGTTTTAATATCTTTGGAAATTTAGAAAGCCCTGGTTCGACATCATCAACCAAGACGGTTTGTTGATATTAACTCCTATCTCCACGAACCTTATGTTCCAATAGATGTTGACGAAAAGGAGTTCGGGAATGATAAATAATTTCTCAAAGATATTCTTGCCTAGTATTTTTGCTTTTTGGTTTAGTTGGAAGAATAACTAGTGCTTTGAATAGCAATGATTGTGACCACACATAGCTATTATTTGTTCATCTTTTTTTTTTAGGTTATTGGTTTAAATTCTAAAAAAATTGGGAGGATGATGTTTTTTGCAATATTAATCTTTATGATTTGTTATATTGCAATTTGTTATGGGATATTGGGGTTTACGTTCGTGAACTATGTTTGTCCCATACTTTTTCAAAAGTAAAGTCGTTCGTGATCGGTATTCACGTATTGATAAAAGAATGAATGGACCTTTGACAAATACAAAAGTTAGCTTATATTGTCAAATATTTGATGGAAGATAGGTTAAAATCTTTTGTTTCCAAGGATTATGTCTATTAATATCGTTATGCAAATAGTGATGGAAAATAGAATGAATCCTTGTGTATTCCGCAGTATTGATCATCCATGATCCATATTTTATGTATTACTGTGAGGCTCCGTAATGTATCTTATGTTGAGCACTATACGACCAAGTTAATTATTTCTAGCTTAGTTGTTATTCCGTGAGATATGTTATGACGAGCATATTGAACTAAATTAATCATCTTGTTTGATTATTTAGTTATTGCTCCGTAAGTTTTCTTATGTCGAGCAAAACAAATGACAATTAAATTGATTACTTTTGTGATTAGTTTGGTTGTGTATTCTGATTAGATTAATTATGGTTTCTCTTGTAATTAATCTAGTTGAGTATTTTCATGTATCCATAAGTTCTCTTATGTTGAGCATAATCAATTGAATTGATCACTTTTTGTGTTTAATTTGATTGCGTATTCCGATTAAATTAATCATGGGTTTACTTGTGATTAATTTGATTGAGTTTTTGGATATAGGAAATCATTCTCATGGTTTTTGTGTCCAATAAAAATCCTTATTTTCTTTCAAAATTAAGGTCGCTCTTGTTGTTCCTTCGGGAATGACATCTAATGGGGGAGAGTTCTTTTGAACTTGTGCTTAATGGTCATATCTTGAAGGGTGTGCGGTTGTGGAATTTTAGAGGGGTTATCTTGTATCTTTAAACTCTTTGATGAATGCATTTAGCTTCGGCTTTATGATTGCATCTAAATTAGTTGGTATATATTTTTTCCTTTTGTCATGAAATGTCTCTCTCGGAAATTTCATTATGATCTCGTTCTTGTACCTTTGTCAATTTTATTGACAAAAAGGGGGATAATTAATATGTAGTTCACACTACAAATACATATGGTTTTCGGATCATTGTGTAAGGGGGAGTGGTTTCCATGTGAGATGGAGTATTGACTAAGGAGGAGTGACACATATCACCATAGTATTATTGTTGAAGTTGTGATACAATTGAACTTTGACGTTGTGTAATGATACTATGACACTGTTTAACAATGATCGAGACCTATGCTTTCTCATTGTTATAGCTACGGATATTCAACAACGGTGATGCTAAACTTACAACCTTTGGGATTATTGGAGTATTCCATATGTATTGATATTTTTGTCACTAAAATTCACAATGGGGGAGATTATTAGAGCATTGCTCGGTCGAACTCGCATACGTTGCTATCTGAAGCATGTTTGTCAATGTTAGTGATAAAAACTATAAGTCTTGATTTCCAGTCTATTATAGCTAAGTCTCGGACTAGGATAGAAAGTGTAGTTGAGCTCAAGGACTTCATGGAGATTCATCATATAAGTAGAAGAACTACTCAAGGAACCGGTGGAACTTCTCGACAAAAAGGTATGTGAAGACTTAAACTCTTCTATCACTCAAAAGTCTATCTACTCTATCTACTACTATTTGAGACAAGAAGTCGTATGCTATACATATAGACTTTGATTATACACATTTGGTATTTCGAGCCGAGTATACCTCGCCTATCTATATCTCGAAATGTGAGTTGGTAATCTTTTCGCTTTAACCAAGTTTATCTTTACCATGTGACGAAAGTCATAATATGTTTCAATCATCTTGAAAATTGCTTTGACGAGAAATGTTGTAACAACTATATAACGTCCTCTAAGAATGTTTCAATGATTGAAATGAGAGTTTAGATTACATAACCAATGGTGGACATGAGCATTGTTGTGGAAACACATTTATGTATAAGTCCTATTCCTTGAACCAAAGTTTAATAAACTTTGTTGATCAAGAGGACCAGAAGAATGGCGTGAGCCAAGTCCGCGAACTGCCGAAGTTCTCAAACCCGAGAATTTCTGCTGGAATTGACAAACTACTTGCGTGAAACTAAGTCCGCGAACCCAATCCCAATCCGCGAACCCAATCCGCGAACTGGTGAAGTTCTCATACCCAAGAATTTCCGTTGGAGTTTGTAAACTCTGTCCGGTAACTTAAGTCCGCGAACCTAGTCTGCGAACTTAAGAAGGTTATATATTTGAAGATTATTTCTTAACTTAAACTTAAAAAGACTAAGGAATGTAGTTTACAAACCGTGGCTATAAAAGTTCATGAACCGATTCAAGTGAATCATATCATCTTTGCTTCAATTATGTCTTGTGTAGTACATGAGATTTCCTTGCAATTGAACAACTCTCTAACTAGTTCATTTGGAATCATTTGAACTAGTTATGGTGAAGAAGAACATGGTTGATATGGATTGCTCATATGGCTAACCATTTGGTTAACTATTGTTGAACCAACACCTGCGTACGTTTGGGTACGATTAACAAACCTAGAAGCGTGCATTGTCAAGTGTGTGTAACAAGCTAAGTTTTTTATCTAACGGTTGATAAATATTATCTTGAATCTAAATCAGGTTTTCATCTAACGGTGGATATTGATTGCTTTGTTACCAAGGTAACTTAATTGCAAACTCTTTGAAAGACTATATAAGGGGAACTCTAGTGTTTTTGCAAAATTAATCCCCACACCTCACTTGTGATACTAGTTTGCATACTAGAGGCGGTTCTCCTTTAACCTTTGGTTTTCTTCTTCTAAAACCAGGTTAACGACTTAAAGACTTCATTGGGATTGTGAAGCCAGACCGATACTACTTTTATCGTAGTTGTGTGATATGATCTTGCATCTTCTATCGTACGAGTACAATCAGATTGATTGGCTTGAGATTGATATCTTCGATAGGAAAGATATAAAAATTAATCACAAACATCTTCGTCTCATTGTTTGTGATTCCGCAACATCTTGTTTCGCTACCATACGATTAATATTGTTGTGAGGTGATTGAAAACTCTAGGTTGTTCTTCGGGAATATAATATAGGATTATCAATTGGTTCCTGTTCACCTTGTTTATTATCAAAAGACGGAACAAAACCTTTTAGGGTTTATCTGTGGGAGACATATTGATCCTTTGATAGACTTGTTTGTGTGAGACAGATTTGTTTATTATCGACTTTGGGTCGTACCAACTCTTAGTTGTGGGTGAGATCATCTAAGGGAATCAAGTGCATAGCATCCTGCTGAGATCAGAGGCGTAAGGAGTACAAATATACCTTGGATAAGGGGGAGACTGATTGGGGTTCAACTACAGTCCAGTCCGACGTTAGCTTGGAGTAGGCTAGTGTGTGTAGCGGATTAATACAGTGTGTGTGCAATATGGACTAGGTCCCGGGGTTTTTCTGCATTTGCGGTTTCCTCGTTAACAAAATTTCTGGTGTCTGTGTATTTCTATTTCCGCATTATATTTGTTAATATAATTGAAATAATACAGGTTGTGCGTTTGAATCAATCAATTGGAAATCCGACCTTTGGTTGTTGATTGATATTGACTGATCCTTGTATATTGGTCTTTGGTACCATCCAATTTATTCCTTGTATTTGATTAGAACTCGCAGTTCTTGCTTGAGTAAATCAAATCAAGAAGAGAGATATAAACTTGTTGATATACTTTTAATTGATTGAGTCTTGTTGATTCTCTTAAAAGTATATTCGAGTTTGTCCATAAAGATTTCTAAGCCAAATATTGGGTGGTGTTGTTAGACCCCCGCTTTTTCATAGATGAACCTTGTGTTTTGACGAGACAGACAAACACTGACATGTGTGATCCTGATTACCCTTCAAAAGAGGCCATCTCTATTAATGAACGGGAAACAGTTGAAGAGAGTGAATTCATTATCAATCTCGTTAGAATCCAAGCTGATAGATTGAATCGGTTGAAACACCATGTCAGTATTCTTCTTGGTATAGTAAGAGAATGAAAATTTAAAGAAAATACTGAAGATCATTCTTCACGTATGTATCTTGAGGCTAGCCTCAAAAAGGATGCTTTGGAAATTGAACATCGCTTGAGTAAACTCTCTATTTAAGGATGCTATAAGCAGTATAATATACCAAGTACTTCTGCTACGACTGAAAATTTTCCATATCCAGAAGTAAACTCTGAATCCCTTCCAATCAGAAAAGATATGTTAGTCTCCTCCTATAATCAAGGAAGTTCCACATCACATGGAAGGAAGAAATCTCCTAACGAGACTGTTAAGACGGTACTATCTAATCACTCTTGTGATAAGAAAGTATGTCTCTTCTTTAAGGCAAAAAGTTCTGTCAAACAAAAGGGAAACTCTAAGTTGAATTAAAATCCCTTTGTTCAATCTCAACACACCTTAGACTTAATTCTCAAAGGTGTAATTGACATTCGTATGTATAAACCAATTGGTTTTCGTACTTACCCTATGTATGATGCCAGGAGGTCAGTTCAATGAGTTCCTCAAACACTCAGAGACAGAACAGTCGTTTAAACAAAAATCGTCTAAGGAAAGATCAAGTCTTGTCTTCTGTTAATAGAGAAGATAATGTTACCTTAGGTGAGAACAAAATTCCAAGAGAAAGGAGTAAAAATGATGATATTAATCATAACCTGAAGGAGATGATCAAAGGTTATAAAGAAATTGTCAACATATTTTCTACCTCCTCAAGACAAAATTCTTCTGGTAAGAACTCATACTATGTGTCACATTTTGATGATGGTAAATTCTATGATGATTTTCACATCAGCCTCTTCCAAAGTACAGAAGAAAAGGGTCTAATGAAAAATAATATTCATTTGATGAGCTAAAAGCTCATACTTGTGCCAATTGATCACAAGGTTGAAATCTTTCACACAAAATCCTGGTTGAGAGATATGCTCAGGTATACTTGTGTCAATAGTATTCTCGGATCCTCAAGCTATTTTCTTATCGTCTTTAGCATGAGTATCGTTGCAAAATACTTGCACAAGTATTTGTGCTTGCTGTGGTAATTTCTTTTTGGTTGTTTGGTTAAACAAGGATCCACTCATGAACTCTAAATTTGCTTATCTTTTGATTTTTTTTGGAATCATTATGATTTATTCACATTACTGTGAGTTTTTCTGCAAAGTGGTGTGTGTACGACTCTTGTTTTTCTTTTGGGTCGAGATTGATTTCGTACAGGTTACCCGCGTGACTGGCGCGAATCAATTAAGGAAACCCTAGAATTCCTTCCCTAAAAAATCCTTTAAGTACCAGACCCATTGAGTTACGTAAGTCACGTACGCATACTCTAGGTTGTTTTCTGGGTTATCAAGAATTTCTTCTTCTTCATCTCGCTATGGAGATTTTGCAAGGGGATTTCTTGAGAAAGGTTTTGGTTTCGAGTCCAAGGGAAGGAAGAAAAGAACCCTTATAGATGAAGTCATCCTAATGCCTCATGTTACTATGCCTACATTCATGAGGATGTTGAGAAGGAAGATTTGATCTCTGCTGAAGTGGTTCATGATTTTCTTAAATACTTAAAGGAGTCAAAACTGCAGCTCGTTGATACTCTGAAAAGTCTTGATGTGTTAAAGACTGAGTTGAAAAAGGTTGCCTCTAAACTTGGTCTCATAAAATCTCACATCAATGATATTCTCAAAGAGAATCTCTTCTCTGAAGATGCAATGAATGTTGTCAATAACAAGCTCAAAGACTCCAAGATTCGTGAGGTTCCTGAACCGTCTAATTGACCTTAGTTCGAGTACGGGCATAGCACTGGAGCCTGCTTTTTGTTTCTTAGCTTGTGGTTTTTAGTTTTTCCTAGTAAATCTTCTTTTCTCCTGTTTTTGTTTAGAAGAATAACTAGAGTTTGGAATAGCCATTATTGTGATTACACATAGCTATGTCCAACGTTTTCATCTTCATTTTTTTAGGTTTATTTGTTTAAATTATAAAATTGTTTGGAAGATGATTTTTTCAGTATTAATATTTATGGTTTTATATATTGCAATTTGTTACGGGATATGTGTGTTTGCGTCCGTGAACTGTGATTGTCCCATACCTTGTCAAAAGTTAAGTCTTTAATATGTCGATATGCATGAATTGATAAAAGAACGAATGAACTTTTGACATCACAAAAGTTTGAAGCCTATTATGTCATTATTGATGGAAGATAGTATGAACTTTTGTTGACAAGGATTATGTCTATCGTATGTCATTGTGCGAATAGTGATGGAAAATAGAATGAATCCTTGTATATTCCGCAGTATTGATCTTCCCTGATCCATATTTTTTATGTATTACTGTCAGGCTCTGTAAGTTCTCTTATGTCGAGCATGATCAATTAAATTCATCATTTTTTGTGGTTAATTTGGTTGTCTCCGATTAGATTAATTATGGGTTCTCTTGTGATTAATCTAATTGAGTATTTTTGTATTCAAATTCATATACGTATGTGATTTGTTGTGTCCAAAGAAATCCTTATTTTCTTTTGAAATTAAGGTTACTCTTGTTGTTCTTTCGGGAATGACATTTTATGGGGACAGAGTTCTTAATTGAACTTGTGCTTGATTGCCAAATCTTTGTGGAGAGTGCGGCTGTGGAATATCATAGGGGTTATCTTGTATCTTTATAAACTCCTTGATGAAAGAATTTAGCTTCGGCTTTATGATTGCATCTAAACAATTTGATATATTCTTTCTTTTGGTCATGAAATGTCGCTTTTTGAAATTTTATTAGGATCCCGTTTTCGTACCTTTGCCAATTTTATTGACAAAAAGGGGGAGAATTAATATGTAGTTCACACTACAAATACATATGGTTTTCAGATCATTATGTAAGGGGGAGTGGTTTCCATGTGAGATGGAGTATTGACTAAGGAGAAGTGATACATATCACCATAGTATTATTGTCGAAGTTGTCATACAATTAAACTTTGATGCTGCATAATGATACTATGACACTCTATAACAATGATCGAGAATACTTGTTTTCTCATTGTTATAGCTACGGATTTTCAACAACGATGATGATGAACTTACAACCTTTGGGATCATTGGAGTACTTGGAAGTGATGAAGATTTCTATTAATGTTGAAGATTAAGCATGTGGAATAGGAGCTACAAAAGTTTATTTATTTATTTTTGTATTCCATATGTATTAATAGTTTTGTCACTAAAATTGACAAAGGGGAGATTGTTAGAGCACTGCAGTGAGTTAGCATTTTTGTGTACATATATAGATGCAAACAAACAAACAAAAAAAAAACTAACTAACAAAAGAGACAAACTGGTATGGCTGAACCAACAAACAATCTACCAGCAAAATTCACATTTCCTGGGCAACATTTGAACTTACCAATTTAAAACTTACTCAAATATATATGATCAAGAAAATAGAGGGCGTGAAATTAAATACCTTCACATACACATTACACCAATCAAGAGCTTTGTTATGTTTTTCATTTTCACCCTACAAAACAACACCAACAAAATCGATCACAATAAGGAGTCGATTGAAATAAGTAATACCTGAAGAATGGTGGATTAAGTACCAAAGCACCGTCAGGTGCATCCGCAAAGGAATCACCTGCAAAGATTATTCTACGAAGCAAAAGATACAATGAGAAATGCAAAAAAGCTTTAAGAAAATCAATAGAAAGCTGAAAAATCAAAACAATCAAGAATAAATTTCATACGCATAGCCGCATAAAAGCAACACCTAGAAGGAGCATATTATGTTTCGGTACCTTAACAATTATCAAAACTCAAATAACAGGGAAAAATAAGAGAATTGAGGCAAGAAAAGGAAGTTGAGAGAGATTTGGAAGAGAAGTATGAGAGACAAGAGTTGAGAGAAGTCGTAAAAGATTTGGTTGTAATTGCTTAAGTTTAAGAATTACAAGACTCAAGTACTTATAGCTGACATTACTTAGTAAACAAGCCCGTACATCTATTTTAATCGAATACTTAGTCTAACTGAATAACTACCTTAACCAAATAAGCTAAATAAGGAAACTCTAAAAAAGGAAAAGACTCTTAGAAGTGTTGGTATCACAACATCCCACCCTGCTTAGAAAAGGACTTGTCCTCAAGTCTGAAACTCTGGAAAACGCAGTAGAATTTCATCTGCAACTTCCCATGTCGCTTCCTCAGTAACACGATCTATCCATTTGATGAGCCACTCGTACCAGCAACATTGCCTTTCTTATACATCTTACGATCTAAGATGGACTCAGGTTCCCACTTCTCGTAGTCCATTGTAACAGGAAGTTCAGTCTGCACAATGTCGGATACTCCAAGTTTGAGTTTCAAGAGTGAAACATGAAACACATGATGAATTCTACTGGAGATAGGTAACTCCAGTCGATAAGCCATAGTTCCAATTTTTTCTAGGATCTTAAATGGTCCATAAAATTTAGGTGAAAGTTTTGAGAATGATGAAGTAGCTGCACTTGTCTGTCGATATGGTTGTATCCTGAGAAATACCAAATCCCCAACTGAAAATGTTCTTTCAGTTCTATGTGCATCAGCATACGCTTTCATTCTCGACTGAGCATCTTGTAAATTGGACTTCAGAATCTTCAAAACTTGGTCTCTAGCTTGTAAAACTATATCCACAACATGGACAGTAGTAGAGTTAGAAACATATGTTGAAACTGTTTGAGGAAGTCTGCTATAAAGAGCTTGGTAAGGGCTCATTTTGATTGTTGTATGATAGATTGTATTATACCACCACTCAGCCCAAGGTAGCCACTTCATCCAATCAGTAGGTTTAATTCCAGCAAAACAACGTAAATAGCATTCTAAAGTTTGATTTGTAACTTCAGTCAGCCCATCAGATTGTGGATGATATGCAGAACTTCGACAAAGTTGAGTGTGTTGAAGAGAAAAGAAAGCCTCCCAAAATTGACTCATGAAAATTGAATCCCTGTCACTCGTGATACTCTTAGGTATTCCATGTAAACGAACTACTTCACGCACAAAAACTTCAGCTATATTAGCAGCTGAATAAGGATGTATAAGAGCCACAAAATGTGCATACCTGGACAAAGGATCCACCACTACTATAATAGATGTTCTTCGACTAGATGGTGGAAGGCCATCTATGAAATCCATGGAAATATCTAACCAAACATCAGTAGGTATAGATAAGGGATGAATCAATCCTGGAGGAGATATGTATTCAGCCTTGTTGCGTTGACAAATATCACAAGAAGCTATATAATCTTTTACTGACTTTTTCATGCCTGACCAATAAATTTTTTGTTGAAGACGCTTGTAAGTACGTAGATAACCAGCATGTCCACCAGTTGGAGTTGAATGAAATTATTCCAAAAGCTTAGTGCACCATGAAGATGTGGATACTACCACAATTTTGTTGTTATAACGAAGAATTCCATCTGTATAAGAATAATGCGGCATACAATCATGTTGATCACGTAATTTTGCAATTATAATGCTCGGATCAGTGTCATTATGACATTCTTGGACAATGTTAATAATCCCAGCAAGTATAGGTGCAGTAATTGCCATTAATTGACAATCATTAACACGAGATAATGCGTCAGCTGCCACATTTAAAACTCCAGAGCGGTAAATGATTTCATAATCATAACCCAGTAATTTGGACAACCACTTTTGTTGTTCCATTGAAGAAATACGTTGTTCAATGAAGTATTTAAGGATCCTATGATCAATGTATATTTTAAAGTGTCGACCAAGCAGATAAGGTCGATATTTATTAACTGCATTAACTATAGACAACATCTCTTTGTCATAAACTGATAGATTAAGATTCTTACCTGAAAGAGAATTCCTGTAATAAGAAATAGGCCTTTTATTTTGTATTAACACTGCTCCAAGACCATTACCTGATGCATCACAATCTAAACGGGAACTCTTTCGTGAAATTTGGAAGCTCCAAAACTGGTGTACTAGTTAAAGCTTTTTTGAGTTTGTTAAAAGTTGTAGTCGCTTCAGGAATCCATACAAAGGCATCCAACTTGAGTAATTTGGTAAGTGGAGCACTAATATTACCATAATCCTTAACAAACTTACGATAATATCCAGCCAATCCTAAAAATCCTCTCAAAGCTTTCACTGTAGTCGGAATAGGCCAATTTGTTATGCAGGAGATCTTATCATAGTCAACTGATACACCTTCTGAAGAAACCAGATGACCCAAATAACTGATTGTCTCTTTAGCAAATTCACACTTAGAATGTTTCAGAAATATCTTGTGTGCACGCAAAGCCTCAAACACCAACTGTAAATGTTGAATGTGCTCAGATTCTGATTTGCTGTAGATAAGTATATCATTGAAAAATACCAATACAAACTTCCGAAGATAAGGTCGAAGATTGTCATTCATCAAACTTTGAAAATTTGCAGGAGCATTGGACAACCCCAATGGCATTACCAAGAATTCGTAATGCCCATCATGCGTGCGAAAAGCTGTCTTATGTATATCATCCGAATGCACACGAATCTGATGATAACCAGCTCGCATATCTATTTTGGAAAATATTATTGCACCATGTAATTCATCAAGAAGTTCATCCACAATTGGAATTGGAAATCTATCTTTGACAGTAGCTTTATTAAGTGCTCTATAGTCCATACACATACGCCAGGATCCATCTTTCTTGCGAACTAAAAGTACAGGAGATGAAAAAGGGCTAGAACTAGTTCGAATTAATCCTGCATCTTTGAGTTCTGACACAATTTTCTCAATCTCCTCTTTCTGAAAATACGGATATGTATATGGTCGAACATTCACTGGTGCTGAGTTAGGCAGTAAAGGAATACCATGATCATGCTCTCTTTGAGGTGGTAAATCCGTAGGTGAAGCAAATAATTCAGAAAAACGTGAAAGTAAATTAGAAACTTCACCTGAGAGTCATCCTATAATGCAGTTGAGTGTGTGACCAATTGAAGCAGAAATCCATGATGAGTGTTTTGCAAAACCTTCTGCATTGGAATAATATCAAGTAGCATAAGTTAAGCTGACTTGTTACCCACCAAGGTATGTTCATGATCATTGGAAATAAACTGCATGTGTAATTTCTCAAAATCCCAAGAGATATTACCCAAAGTTCTTAACCATGCCACTCCAAGTAATGCTTCACAACCACTTAAAAGTCAATAGAGAACTGATAATCTTGCAGTTTCATAGAAATATCTAAACAAGTTCCTTGAGTTTTTAGAATTCCTCTATTACCAACCAAAACACTCATAGTATCATTAATTGACTTAGTCGAAATACCACATCTCTTAGCAATTGTAGGATATAAGAAATTGTGAGTCGATCTAGAATCAATGAGAATTGTGAGTGGTTGACCTGCAATGTAACCTATAACTCGCATAGTGTTAGGAAATGGAGAACCAGTAAGAGCATGAACCGATATTGTGTGTTCATGATGCATCTGATTCGCAGCTGCAGGAGTAACCATCTCTTCCGTATTAGATGATGTGATTTCTTCTTCACCTTCAGAGTTGAATTTAGGAGCCATCTCTAGAATTAATAATCTAGAAGTTAATGGTTTTGCACAAATATGTCCAGCCTTATACCGTTCATCACAATTGAAACAAAGACCTTGTTCACGTCTTTGTTGTTTCTCTTCCAAAGATAGACGCTTAACTCCAGAGGGAATTGTATTCTTCTTAAAAAGTGATTAGTTGGATTATCAGATGAAGTGCCAGATGAATGAGATGCTTGTCTGTATGGATTTGATCTCGCAACAGTTTTGTAAAAAGAAGAGTTTGAAAGTAACACATCTTCTTGTTTTATAGCTTTCATAAAAGCTGCAGCTAACGTTGGTGGTTCAAATACCTCAACAAAAGATCGAATTTCCTTTTTAAGAGATCTGATAAAGATATCAATGATATAATCGTCTGGCAAGTCAGTAACAAAATTAAGAAGTTGTTCAAATTCTCGATTATGATCACGTACTGAACCTTGCTGAGAAATTGTTGACAACGCCAAACGTGGATTAACAAATTTTTTATCAGCAAACGAAGAAGTGAAAAAAAGTGTAGCCATGTAGGATTAGTTAGCTTGTTATGAACCCATCTATACCAAGAATTGGCTTCTCCCTTGAAATAAGAAGTAGCAATGTCAATCTTTAATCCTTCAGCTGTATAGTGAAGACGAAAATACTGATCGGCTTGGAATATCCAACCAGTTGGTTATGTCCCTTCAAAAGTAGGAAACTTCAAATTATTAGGTATATGAGAACCTAAGATACCATTGCTGCCACCTGAACCACTACTTCCAGGCATACCATTGTTACCATTGGTGTCGTTACTGCCATTCAAGCCACCAAATCCAGGAGGTGTATTGAGAGGAAAACGCGCAAGGAGGAGTGATGCTTTATCACGAGTAATATTAGCAGCAATAGTGTTGATATTCTGTGTGTTTTGATGCATCACAATAGCCATCTCTTGTTTATGATTATCTAAGATAGTTTGCAAACTTGCATTATGTAAAGTTTGCGTTCTTTTCATCAGTGAATCTATAACAGCAACTCTTGATTGATCTTCATTGTCTGAAGTATCAATAACAGTTTCCATAAAGTCTGTAACTGTGGTGTTCAAAGTGTTAATCATAGCTGTAAGCTGGTTAAATTCTTCAGTGAGTGTCATGATTGCAAGCGGAAGCTAAAAAAAAATTAGGTTTTTTTTTTGAGAATAATCTAACCTGCTCTGATGACATATGTTATGGTTCAGTACCTTAACAATTATCAAAACTCAAATAACATGGAAAAATAAGAGAATTGAGGCAAGAAAAGGAAGTTGAGAGAGATTTGTAAGAGAAGTATGAGAGACAAGAGTTGAGAGAAGTCGTAAAAGATTTGGTTGTAATTGCTTAAATTTAAGAATTACAAGACTCAAGTACTTATAGCTGACATTACTTGGTAAACAAGCATGTACAGCAATTCTAATCGAATACTAACTCTAACTGAATAACTACCTTAACCAAATAAGATAAATAAGGAAACTATAAAAAGGAAAATACTCTTAGAGGTGTTGGTATCACAACAGAACAAAAAGCAATCGAATGCATTATACCTGCAAGAAAAACGATAGATACGCGTATTAAACAACAATACTCTAAGGCTGTGTTTGATAACAGAGAAAGGAAACAATTCCATGGAATCAGTTTCCTGGGGGAGGCAAGAAAGACTTTCCATGGAATTCCACGGAATTGAGTTCAAAACATACTTTAGACCACACTTTTATTGCAATTCCATGGAAACATATTTTTGACCAAACGACGGAAAACACGCTATTTCCATGGAAAGATGGCTAATTCCATGGAATTAACTCCTATCAAACACAACCTAAGTTTCAAAACAAATAAAAATAAGCGACCGAAAGCAAACGAGGTTTAGCTTTTTCCCCAACCCTTTATACAGAGAGACGGATCCTGCAAAACTTCCGAAAGATTATTTTTGAAAACATGTGAATCGGAATGTAAATAAATGCATAATTTATTAATTTCATTATTTTTGGCGTGCATATCTTACTTGTTGTATTATTTTTTTTTTAAACAGTAAATATTGCCACATTTAATCATTTGAGTTTTAATTTTATATAGAAATAAATTATAAAAAATATGTTAGTATATGAGGTAAAAAGGAAAAAAAATCCACTTTCAAGTATATATTTTTCTTTTCTATCAAAATAAGTAAATAATTTTTTTTCAATTTTATAAATATTACCTTATATACGTTCTTTAAGATAGATTTGACCAAACATATGTTTATCACTCTTACCATGTCAAGTAAAATTAAAATTGTCATGCTTCAATTATGTTATTTTTCCTTTTTTTTGTTCTTTTTCAAAAAATAAAAATTTATAAAAATTTAATAATTTAAATTATAGATATTTTTAGATAGTTGTCACACTAATTTTTTCCAAATAATATTTGAGCATATCTTGTACGTTTAAAGAATAATCAACTATCTTTCATCATTTTTATGGAATTAATAATATTTAGAAAAATAATATTGGAATTCATCCATTTTGTCCACATTTTTTTTCTCTCATTCTCAATTTTTTGCTTAATATCACGTATTTCGTCACTCTTTTTTATTAATAATTTTGTATTTTGACTCTTGGACAGGACTAACAATCAAATTCTTTTTGCGCAAAAGTAATCTCGATCTATGTGTAGGTTAGTAAGTATCCATAACTTCTTGTATTTTAGTTTTAGATTTTGGTCATTGATTTAAATTTGAACGAAGTGGTTTAATTTCTTGGAATTGTAATTACGAATCGTAATTAGGATTTGTTTAATTATTAATAATTTGGAATTCTAATTAGAATTCGCATGTTATTTAAGAAATGTAATTGGACACTGGACATTTTTTTTTGTAATTTATTATATGGTTAGTCTTATTTTTTGATTAACTCATGATGAATAACAGAATAATGCATATTTTGATGTGATTTTATTTCAATTTATTTATAATTTTAAATGTTATCATTAACTATGGTTAAATATATTCAAAATGAGTTGTTGATATATTTTGGCAACAACATGATATTTTATAAGATTTCATTATTTTAGGTAATCTTGTTTTTGTATCATGTCATTGGTCGAAAAATATATTGTGGGGTAATAAATATTTTCCTCGAATTCTATTGGTTGAAATCTGATAATATTACCAAAAATTAAATAACGGTTGGTCCAGAATCGCAATAAATATTATCCAGAATGTTTGATTTTGACTCTCGTATATTCTTGTTTTGTCCAGGATCGATGTTTAAAGTTTTCCTCAACTAATTCTTCTACAGAGGAAGCAGAATATTCTGGTCGATTGGAAATGTTCCAGGTATCTCTTTTTAATTTCACTAATTTATATAAATTCGATCAATAAATTTTTAATGCATCTCGATCAAACAATACATTTTAATGATCCTGTCCAAATGTAAAAATTAAACAATTCTTAGAATGCAAATATTACGGAAATGAACGGGTTAGGGTTGCAAAATGCTACAGGCCATTAATAACAAAAAATCTAAAAATAAAGAAAGAATAATTGTTTTTAGAGTTTTTGTCGATATAGCATCAGTGTTGTTTTCCTGTATGTAAAGGAGAATGGCGAGGCTGAGGTGTTGGAACCAGGTTAAATTTGATGTTTTCTCTAAGAATAGCATGCCACATCGTCAGTTTTACCAAAAAGAATAAATACGTCTCTTGGTCAATGGTTGTTAGCTAACAAGTGAAAAAATTCAAGCTAATTATTTTGATGGGAAGATACACGTCTTTAATCTTTACCCATACTACCTCACAGTTTTAGCATAAACATATCATCTCCCGGAATGAAATGAGCCATTGGTTCTGCAAATCGGACGAAAAACTGAATTGACTCAATTTTGATTTGTTTTCTCCCTTTTCTCTCAATCTTTCTCTAATTTTTGTTTTATGATCTAATCCTATGAGTTTGTTTCACTGTTTCTACTTTATATGTTATCTCTGTTAAGCTTTTCTACTTCAAATCTATTCTTTAAAATTTAAAAACAAGGTTTTTCTTTTATCTAAAATGTATAACTAATTTCTCTCAATCTTCTTTGTGATTGCAGCTTTGGTATCTTTAAAATGGTGTTTACCATGTCTTTAAATGTGATTCAGGCGTTTGCAGCAGTTGCTCTGAAGCTTTTTGAAGCTCTTGTGTTACTTCAGTTTGCCATTTTTGATAACTTCGGAAAAATTTCTCTGCCGATTCACCTGGGCGACTCAGTGTATTGGAAAAAGCCGCGATACAGTAAAATTCAAATTTCAGAAAGTCCGTTACAAGTCTGTTCCGATAATCATTCTCGCTATTATCGGCAGTCTTTTCTTTGTCAACCCTTCCTTTTCTGAAGCAGCATCTACCATGTAAAGAATCTTTCAACCAGAAATTCTCTCTCAATTACGAGATACTAGGATGAATATCTTTTTGAATTCAATTGCTGACCTAAATTATCCAGGTTTATTAGCCTATAAAGGAGAAATTTTTGCTGTTATTATTCATCCTAGAGTTTTTTCTTGTTCTTATCGAAAGATCTCACAGTGTAAAATGGCAGAAGGAAGTTCAAAAGCTGTTTCGGATCTTGCAACCAAATTTATGCAAGCTGCATTGGATCTTGGGGATGTTGAAGAAGTTGTTTATCATCCAAGTGATGATATTGATGAAAAAAAAGAAGATAATGAAAAAATCAGTCTGATTGGGAAGATCTTTTTTGACGGAAAAATGGGATTGAAAATGGTGGAAAGGTCTCTCAGTTTCATGTGGGATTTCATTCCTGCTGGAGATGTCAAGGTTTTTGAACTGGAAGATAACATTATGGAGTTCAGATTTAAAAATGAAGAAACTAGGAAAAAGGTATTTGATACTCGTCCATGGAGTATTAATGGCTACCTTATTAATTTTCTTCTTTACAACTCTTTGGAGATCTATCAGGATTTGGATTGGAATGTTCATTGTTTTTGGATTCAAGTTAAGGCGAAATCTCATGCGTTGCTATCTCAAGCATGTTTGTCAATGTTAGTGATCAAAACTATAAGTCTTGATATCTGGTCTACTATAGCTAAGTCTCGGACTAGGATATAAAGTGTAGTTGAGCTCAAGAACTCCATGGCAATCATGATACAAGACGAAGAACTACTCAAGGAACTTGTGAAACTTCATCGACTAAAAGGTATGTGGAGACTTGAACTTATCTATCACTCAAAAGTCTATCTACTCTATCTCCTATCTTGAGACAAAAGTCGTTTTGCTATATAGACTTTGATTATACACATTTTCTATTTCGAGCTGAGTTTATCTCGCCTATCTATTTCTCGAAATATGTGTTGGTAAGCTTTCGCTTTGTCCAAGTTCATCTTTACCTAGTGACAAAAGTCATGTTATGTTTCAATCACTTTGAAAATGGCTTTGACGAAAAATGGTTTGTGAATAACAAGTATATAACGTCCTCTAAGAATGTTTCAATGATTGAAATGAGAGTTTATATTATATAACCATTGTGTGGCAACACATATATGTATAAGTCCTTATTCCTTGAAACAAAGTATGCGTACTTTGTTGATCAGGGAAACCGGAACAAGAGCTGTGAGCTCAGTCCGCGAACTGGAGGAGGTTCTCATCCCGAGAATATATGCTGGAGCTTGTGAACTCCTTCCGGGAACTTAAGTCCGCGAACTTGAGTTGGTTATATCTAAAGACGATTATTTGTGAACTTATATTTATATTAATTAAGGAATGCAAATTGCAAACCGTGGCTATAAAGTTCATAAATCGATTCGAATGAGTCAAATCGTTTTTGCTTCGATTGTGTCTTGTATAGTTATATAAGATTTATACAATTGAAAAACTCTCTAACTAGTTCATTTGAGTCATTTGAACTAGTTATGGTGAAGAAGAATATGGTTGATATGAAAGTGCTCATATGGATAACTACTGTTAAACCAACAAATGTACATGTTTGGGTACGGTTACACAAACCTAAAATCGTGCATTTCATTTGTGTGTAACAAGATAGGTTTTCGATCTAATGGTTGAAATATATTAGCTTGAATCTAACCAGGTTTTCATCTAACGATGAATATTGAATGCTTTGTTACTAAGCTAACATTGATTTCAAACCCTGATTTGAAAGACTATATAAGGGAGAACTCTAGCAACTGGGAAACCTAATACCCACACCTCATGTGTGATACTAGTTGTATTAGCTAGAGTCGATTCTCCTTTAACCTTAGGTTTCTTCTTAAAAACCAGGTTAACGACTTAAAGACTTCATTGGAATTGTGAAGCCAGACCGATACTACTTTCTCGTAGTTGTGTGATCTGATCTTGCTGGTTCTATTGTGTTGAGTACAATCGTAACGATTGGCTTGAGATTGATATCTCCGATAGGAAAGATATAAAAGTAGTCACAAACATCTTTGTCTCATCGTTTGTGATTTCACAATATCTTCTTTCGCCGCGTCGATTACGATTATTGTGAGGAAATTGATAATACTAGGCTGTTATTCGGGAATATAAGTCCGGGTTATCAATTGGTTTTTTTCACCTTGATTCATCAAAAGACGGAACAAAACTTGTAGGTATTTCTGTGGGAGACAGATTTATCTATTACCGTATACTTTTCTGTGTGATACAGATTTGTTTATTAAAGTCTTCAAATTTGGGTGGTAGCAACTCTTAGTTGTGGGCGAGATCATCTAAGGGAATCAAGTGTGTAGTATCCTGCTGGGAGCAGAGATGTAAGGAGCGCAACTGAACCTTGGATCAGTGCGAGATTTATTGGGGTTCAACTACAGTCCAGACCGAAGTTCGTTTATAGTAGGCTAGTGTCTGTAGCGGATTAATACAGTGTGTGTTCAATCTGGACTAGGTCCCTGGGTTTTTCTGCATTTGCGGTTTCCTCGTTAACAAAATTCTGCTATCTGTGTTATTTCTTTTCCGCATTATATTTTGTTATATAATTGAAATATCACAGGTTGTGCGTTAGAATCAATCAATTGAAAATCCGAACATTTGGTTGTTGATTGAAATTGATTGATACTTGAACATTGGTCTTTGGTACCGTTCAAGTGATTTCTCTTGTATTCAATTAGACTCGCAGATTTCTATTTGCTTGAGTAATAATTGAATCGAGAAAGAGAGATATAACTCTTCGATATACTTTATTAAGGTTGAGTCTAGTTGATTCTCTTGAAAGTATATTGGAGTTAGTCCATACAGATTGCTAATCGAAATATTGGGTGTGGTTGTTGTACCCCCGCTTTTTCAGGAAGATTTCATGGTGATACACGAGGATTGGGATATTGTAAGGAATGAAGTGTTTCCAACGATAACAATGAGATAAATTTTTTTAAAGCTATAAAATCTTTTCGACCAAAGGCTTCCGCTGATGTCAAAGGTGCTTCTATTTCTTGTAAAGAAGAAAAGCTTGTCAAGCCTAAGAATTGTGTTCAACTGAAAGCAACAATGTTGAAAAAAGATAAGAAAAAAAAATAAAAATCATCGATCTCCAAGGAAAGAGGATCCGAAAAAAGGTAACATTAAAACTCATACTCCTTATGTGACTAAGCATTGTTATTTTTGTGGTAATAAAGGACACTTGCAATGGGGATACAAGGTTCCTAAGATGTAAGATGCACTTTCTTTTGTATCAAACTAATTGACTAAGGTTGTTCCCCTAAAGAACTCAGATCGTTATTTTCCAAAGTTTAGACAAAAGAATTATGATAATGATAATTCAACTTTTTCCTATCGCTCGACAAGGTCATCTTATAAAAGACCCGACTATAGAAAGAGAGAGGACTCTGTAAATACGAATACAAGATATGATGTTCCAAGTTGGAGAAAGGTTGTTTCGAAAAATATCCAAAAGGGAAATGGTCCTAATGATATGAAGGAGAAAGTTTCTCCAGCAAAACCCATCTCTAAATGGGTCCTGAAGTCCTCCATAACCAAACAAGGACAAAAATTTAGTCACGGGAGTGACACTCAATAGATAAATATTGGTAATAATACTTTTGAGAATCTTCTTAAAAGACTAAAGAAAGACATCTCGTTGTCTAAAGTATCTTGTACGAATGCACGTTGTGATATTGACACTCTTCATGACAAGTCAAAGAATAAAAACAAGAGATGGAACAAGAGTAAGCAAACCAAGCAAGAGGTCAAGAGTGATTCCGTCTTAGTCCCTTGTGAAAAAGATGACAAGGCTCAAATAAACACAAGATAGTTGTGCTGGAATGTGAATGTTCACCTTTGTGCTGAATCTAATGAAGGATGAGGAAGCACATGAAACTGAGCACATCACCTCTCGGCTATTATATGACTAATTAGCATCTTTTGGGAGATTTATTTTCTTCTATACTCATATATTCTCTATCTATATTTGATATTTTGATAGAAACGATAATTTTATGTTTATGATGTTGATATATACATGTCATATATGTGTATCTCTTGTTTTTACGGTTAAAACGAGCCAAAAATCACTGAATTCGGACACTGTATGCAAAAGTTATGTCTAAAACAGTTTCGTGTAGGATTCATGATGTGAACCGGTCCTGGTGATTGGTATGACCCATCAAAACTAATCACCGCAACTGGTCCTGGTGATTGGTATGACCCATCACAAGTAATCACCGTAACTGGTCCTAGTGATTGGTGTGATTGGTCCATACGAAGGAGTGTAAAACTGTTTTTCCCATAACTTATTCGTCCGAACACGGAGTGAACTCATTCTTTTTGTGTTGGTTTCGTAATTTAATTTCTTACAAGATTGAGGTAATTGCAATATGTTATTTTTTGTTGAATATTTATGATGTGTTGCAAATTGGATTTATGAGATGTTTGATTTCGATTGTTATTAACCTTAATATTCGATCTCATATGGTGTAGCCCTTATGATTTGTGTGACTTTTTGATTTAGCGGGATTAATTTCTAGCCCATGTTGGTAGGATTTATGAAAGGATCGTAAGGTGTTCCGATTTAAACTCATATGTGAAAAGTTACAATATGTTGAATCAATTTATGTTTACATGAGTTGTCTTTAGCATAGCATATGTGTTTCAGGTTTTCAACTTTTGCTATTGGCACACATTAGTTAAAAATGATTCAAACTTTCTCTGGTAAGGGTTGATTTTTTTGTTGTTCTTTTGTTCTTGCGAGAAGATGACAACACACTAGGGGAGAATTCTTATTTGAGCTTGCTGAAAAAGCAGGGGTCTAACAACACCACCCAATATTTCGCTTAGCAATATGTATGGACAAACTCGAATATACTTTTATGAGAATCAACAAGACTCAGTCAATTAAAAGTATATCAACGAGTTTATATCTGTCTTCTTGATTTGATTTACTCAAGCAAGAACTGCGAGTTCTAATCAAATACAAGGAATAACTTGGATGGTACCAAAGATCAATATCCAAGGATCAATCAATATCAATCAACAACCAAAGGTCGGATTTCCAATTGATTGATTAAAACACACAACCTGTATTATTTCAATTATATAAACAAATATAATGCGGAAATAGAAATAATACAGACACCAGAAATTTTGTTAACGAGGAAACCGCAAATGCAGAAAAACACCGGTACCTAGTCCAGATTGAACACACATTGTATTAAGCCGCTACAAACACTAGCCTACTACAAACGAACTTCGGTCTGGACTGTAGTTGAACCCCAATAAATCTCGCACTGATCCAAGGTACAGTTGCGCTCCTTACATCTCTGATCCCAGCAGGATACTGCGCAATTGATTCCCTTAGTTGATCTCACCCACAACTAAGAATAGCTACGACCCGAAGTCGAAGACTTGACAATAAACAAATGTGTCTCACACAGACAGGTCTATCAAAGGATCAATTTGTCTCCCACAGATAAACCCTAAAGGTTTTGTTCCGCATTTTAATAATAATCAAGGTGAACAGGAACCAATTGATAATTCGGTCTTATATTCCCGAAGAACAACCTAGAGTTATCAATCACCTCACAACAATCTTAATCGTATGGTAGCGAAACAAGATGTTGCAGAATCACAAACAATGAGAAGAAGATGTTTGTGATTACTTTTTATATCTTGCCTATCGAAGATATCAATCTCAAGCCAATCAATCTGATTGTACTCATACGATAGAAGATGCAAGATCATATCACACAACTACGATAAAAGTAGTATCGGTCTGGCTTCACAATCCCAATGAAGTCTTTAAGTCGTTAACCTGGTTTTAGAAGAATAAAACCAAAGGTTAAAGGAGAACCGACTCTAGTATGCAAACTAGTATTACACGTAAGGTGTGGGGATTAGTTTTGCACAAACACTAGAGTTCCCATTATATTATTTCAAATCATGGTTTGCAATTAAGTTACCTTGGTAACAAAGCAATCAATATTCACCGTTAGATGAAGACCTAATTTAGATTCAAGCTAATATTTCTCAACTGTTAGATCGAAAACTTAGCTTGTTACACACACTTGACAATACACGCTCTTGGGTTTGTTAATCGTACCCAAACATATGCAATTGTTGGTTCAACAATAATTAACCAAAAGGTTAGCCATATGAGCATTTCATATCAACCACGTTCTTATTCACCATAACTAGTTCAAATGGTTTCAAATGAACTAGTTAGAGAGTTGTTCAATTCCAAGTAAATCTCATGTATTACACAAGATGATTTGATTCACTTGAATCGGTTCATGAACTTTTATAGACACGGTTTGCAAACTGCATTCCTTAGTGTTTTTAAGTTTGAGTTCAGAAATCATCTTCAGATATATAACCTTCTCAAGTTCGCAGACTAGGTTCGCGGATTTAAGTTACCGGGCAGAGTTTACAAACTCCAGCATAAATTCTCGTGTATGATAACTTCGCCGGTTCGCGGACTTAGTTTCACGCAAGTAGTTTGTCAACTCCAGCAGAAATTCTCGGTTTTGAGAACTTCGGCAATTCGCGGACTGAGTTCGTGGACTTGGCTCACACCATTCTTTCGGTTCTCTTGATCAACAAAGTTCGTAAACTTTGGTTCAAGGAAAAGGAATTATACATAAATGTGTTTCCGAAACAATGCTTATGTCCACCAATGGTTATGTAAACTAAACTCTCATTTCAATCATTTAAACATTCTTAGAGAACGTTATATAGTTGTTACACCATTTTTCGTCAAAGCAATTTTCAAGATGATTGAAACATATTATGACTTTCGTCACATGGTAAATATAAACTTCGTTAAAGAGAAACGCTTACTAACTCATATTTCGAGATATAGATAGGCGAGGTATACTCGGCTCGAAATACCAAATGTGTATAATCAAAGTATAAATATATAACATATGACTTCTTGTCTCAAAGAGTAGGAGATAGAGTAGATAGACTTTTGAGTGATAGATAAGTTCAAGTCTTCACATACCTTTTTGTCGAGAAGTTCCACCGGTTCCTTGAGTAGTTCTTATACTTGTATGATGAATCGCCATGAAGTCTTTGAGCTCAACTACACTTTCTATCCTAGTCCGAGACTTAGCTATAATAGACTAAAAATCAAGACTTATAGTTTTGATCGCTAACATTGACAAACATGCTTGAGATGGCAATGCATGCAATTCTCTAACAATTTCCCCCTTTGTCAATTTTAGTGACAAAACTATCAATACATATAGAATACAAAAAAGATAAAGAAACTTTAGTAGCTCCTATTCCACATGTATAATCTTCAACATTCCTCGAAATCTTCGTCACTTCCAAGTACTCCAATGATCCCAAAGGTTGTAAGTTTAGCATCACCGTTGTTGGAGATCTGTAGCTATAACAATGAGAAGGCATAGGTCTCGATCATTGTTATACAGTGTCATAGTATCATTACACATCGCCAAAGTTCAATTGTATCACAACTTCAACAATAATACTATGGTGATATGTATCACTCCCCCTTAGTTAATACTCCATCTCACATAGAAACCACTCCCCCTTACACAATGATCCTAAAGCCATATGTATTTGTAGTGTGAACTACATATTAATTCTCCCCCTTTTGTCAATAAAATTGTCAAAGGTACAAGAACGGGATCATAATGAAATTTCTGAGAGAGACATTTCATGACAAAAGGAAAAAATACATACCAACTAATTTAGATGCAATCATAAAGCCGAATCTAAATACATTCATCAAGGAGTTTAAAGATACAAGATAACCCCTCTAAAATTCCACAACCGCACACCCCTCATTCCCGAAGGAACAACAAGAGCGACCTTAATTTCGAAAGAAAAGAAGAATTTTTATTGGACACAAAAAACCATAAGAAAGATTTCCTATATCCAAAAACTAAATCAAATTAATCACAAGTAAACCCATGATTAATTTAACCGGAATACGCAATTAAATTAAACACAAAAGGTGATCAATTCAATTGATTATTCTCAACATAAGAGAACTTATGAAGACACGAAAAATACTCAACTAGATTAATTACAAGAGAATCCATAATTAATATAATCGGAATACACAACCAAACTAATCACAAAAGTAATCAATTTAATTGTCATTTGTTTTGCTTGACATAAGAAAACTTACAGAGCAATAACTAAATAACCAAGAATCATTCTATCTTGCATCTTATCAAACATTCTATCTTGCATCTTATCAAACATTCTATCACAAGAATCATTCAAAAATCTAATTCTAAGAGAATTTTGGTCACAAGGAGAATTCAAGCTAGGGATTTTTGAGCTTTTTGAACACCTTTTTGAGATTCTAGGATTCATCATAGATCTGGAAATAAGCAAGGATCAAGAGGAAAAACTTACTTGGAGTGAGCCTTGAACACCCTTCCTTTTAATTTCTCCAAAGAAGCTTTAATGGAGGAAAGCAATAAAACCCTAGAGGTTCACGTACGCGGACTGTTCGAGATGATGAAGACGTCCGCGAACTTCTTTTATATACCCTACATGGGCTTTGACCCGTGCACGAACCGTGACCCATTTGAGAAGTAGGATTTTTTAAAGGTACAGACAACACAAGAAAAAGTACCTACTGAAAAGCTCTTATCTCAAAAACATAAGAAAAGAGAGATTAAAACAAAAATCAACCTGTTACTTTCCCCATTTCAAGTTATATACAAATGGGGTAGAGCCAATCCTGAAATCAGGTGTTGGAAACTGCATAAAATTTCCCATGCAATTTTTCTGGTTGATATTTGTACCCAGAGTCAGGAGTATAATCGTAATGATAATATTTAGAGTCATGTGGGTCCTTTTTCTTACGACACAGAGATGACCTTTTCTGACAAATGGTTCCTTTGTTCAATTCAGACGAATCCTTTTCATCGGCTTCACATGATTCGGTATTGAGAACAATTTGTGCATCATTAGAAAATGGTTTGACATGCACAACACTCTTCTCAGAACAATTCAAATTCTCTATGGAATAAAGTTTTTCTACGAATTTCACAACACTTTCAAACGCTTTGAACAGCTCCTTGTCAATGGAACCTTTATGGTAGTATTCCTTAAAGAGATTAAGAGTAATTCTGGTGAGAGTCCATACCCTTGAGCGTTGACCATGTTGTCATCGACAATTCTTTTTATTCTTTTCCTTAGATTGTTTCTTCACCTCTAGATTTTCTGACATGTTAGATGGTATAGGATTATCATGTGCATCCATAAGAATGAAGTATGATAATCTCTGAACAACCTTTAAGGAACTCTGGTGTGCGTTACAGATGCCACGAGCAAGCCTCCCAAAAAGATTTCCCATAGGAATAGACTTTTGAGGATTGAACAAACACAAACTTATAAGGTTTGAGGTGTTTGCCTGCTCTGATGCCAATTGAAAAAGCGGGGGGTCTAACAACACCACCCAATATTTCGCTTAGAAATCTGTATGGACAAACTTGAATATACTTTTAAGAGAATCAACAAGAGTCAATCAATTAAAAGTATATCAACGAGTTTATATCCCTCTTCTTGATTTGATTTACTCAAGCAAGAACTGCGAGTTTTAATAAAATACAAGGAATAACTTGGATGGTACCAAAGACCAATATCCAAGGATCAATCAATATCAATCAACAACCAAAGGTCGGATTTCCAATTGATTGATTCAAACGCACAACCTGTATTATTTCAATTATATAAACAAATATAATGCGGAATTAGAAATAACAGAGACACCAGAAATTTTGTTAACGAGGAAACCGCAAATGCAGAAAAACCCCGGAACCTAGTCCACATTGAACACACACTATATTAAGCCGCTACAGACACTAGCCTACTCCAAGCTAACTTCGGACTGGACTGTAGTTCAACCCCAATCAGTCTCCCACTGATCCAAGGTACAGTTGTACTCCCTACGCCTCTGATCCCAGCAGGATACTGTGCACTTGATTCCCTTAGGTGATCTCACCCACAACTAAGAGTTGCTACGACCCAAAGTCGAAGACTTGACAATAAACAAATCTATCTCACACAGACAAGTCTTTCAAAGGATCAATCTGTCTCCCACAGATAAACCCTAAAGGTTTTGCTCCGTCTTTTGATAACAATCAAGGTGAAAAGGAACCAATTGATAATCCGGTCTTATATTCCCGAAGAACAGCCTAGAGTTATCAATCACCTCACAACAATCTTAATCGTATGGTAGCGAAACAAGATGTTGCGGAATCACAAACAATGAGAAGAAGATGTTTGTGATTACTTTTTATATCTTGTCTATCATAGATATCAATCTCAAGCCAATCAATCAATTGTACTCGTACGATAGAAGATGCAAGATCAGATCACACAACTGCGATAAAAGTAGTATCGATCTTGCTTCACAATCCCAATGAAGTCTTTAAGTCATTAACCTAGTTTTTGAAGAAGAAAAGCAAAGGTTAAAGGAGAACCGGATATAGTATGCAAACTAATATCACACGTAAGGTGTGGGGATTAGTTTTGCACAAACACTAGAGTTCCCCTTATATAGTCTTTCAAATCAGGGTTTGCAATTAAGTTACCTTGGTAACAAAGCAATCAATATTCACCGTTGGATGAAAACCTAATTTAGATTCAAGCTAATATTTCTCAACCGTTAGATCGAAAACTTAGCTTGTTACACACACTTGACAATGCACGCTTCTAGGTTTGTTAATTGTACCCAAACATATGAACTTGTTGGTTTGTCAAGCCATATGAGCATTTCATACCAAACACGTTCTTCTTCACCATAACTAGTTCAAATGATTTTAAATGAACTAGTTAGAGAGTTGTTCAATTGCAAGGGAATCTCATGTACTACAAAAGACACAATTGAAGCAAAGATGATTTGATTCCCCTGAATCGGTTCATGAACTTTTATAGACACGGTTTGAAAATTGCATTCCTTAATCTTTTTAAGTTTAAGTTAAGAAATCATCTTCAGATATATAACCTTCTCAAGTTCGTAGATTAGGTTCACGGACTTAAGTTACCGGGCAGAGTTTACAAACTCCAGCAGAAATTCTCGGGTATGAGAACTTCGCCGGTTCGCGGACTGAGTTCGCGGACTTATTTTCACGCAAGTAGTTTGTCAACTCCAACAGAAATTCTCGGGTTCGATAACTTCGGCAGTTCGCGGACTTGGCTCACGCCATTCTTCCGGTTCTCTTGATCAACAAAGTTTGCAAACTTTGGTTCAAGGAATATGACTTATACATAAATGTTTTTCCACAACAATGCTTATGTCCACCACTGGTTATGTAATCTAAACTCTCATTTCAATCATTGAAACATTCTTAGAAGACGTTATATAGTTGTTACACCATTTTTCGTCAAAGCAATTTTCAAGATGATTGAAACATATTATGACTTTCGTCACATGGTAAATATAAACTTCGTTAAAGAGAAACGCTTACCAACTCATATTTCGAGATATAGATAGGCAAGGTATACTCGGCTCGAAATACCAAATGTGTATAATCAAAGTCTATATATATAGCATACGACTTCTTGTCTCAAAGAGTAGGAGATAGAGTAGATAGACTTTTGAGTGATAGATAAGTTCAAGTCTTCACATACCTTTTTATCGAGAATTTCCATCGGTTCCTTGAGCAGTTCTTCTACTTGTATGATGAATCTCCATGAAGTCCTTGAGATCAACTACACTTTCTATCCTAGTCTGAAACTTAGCTATAATAGACTAGAAATCAAGACTTATAGTTTTGATCACTAACATTGACAAACATGCTTGAGATGGCAACGCATGAAATGCTCTAACAATTTCCCCCTTTGTCAATTTTAGTGACAAAACTATCAATACATATGGAATACAAAAAAGATAAAGAAACTTTAGTAGCACCTATTCCACATGTCTAATCTTCAACATTCCTCGAAATCTTCGTCACTTCCAAGTACTCCAATGATCCCAAAGGTTGTAACTTTAGCATCACCGTTGTTGAAGATCTGTAGCTATAACAATGAGAAGGCATAGGTCTCGATCATTGTTATACAGTGTCATAGTATCATTACACAACGTCAAAGTTCAATTGTATCACAACTTCAACAATAATACTATGGTGATATGTATCACTCCCCCTTAGTTAATACTCCATCTCATATAGAAACCACTCCCGCTTACACAATGATCCGAAAACCATATGTATTTGTAGTGTGAACGACATATTAATTCTCCCCCTTTTTGTCAATAAAATTGGCAAAGGTACAAGAACGAGATCATAATGAAATTTTCGAGAGATACATTTCATGACAAAAGGAAAAAATACATACCAACTGATGAGTGCCTAATATTGTATATATTTATCCCTTTTTGTTGGCATTTAACTCATCTTTTGTGCAGTAATTCTACATTTTATCCCATATTCTGTATTTTCATTGTTTTCAAGAATAAATATTTTTATTAATTAATTTTGCATTTTTAGGTAATAAATAAAGTCTGGATGACTTGCGGAGCAAAAAGAGCAGAAAAGTAGTGAAAAGCCGGGAGGAATTACGCAAGGAAGCCGCGAAAAATGGTGCGCACAAGTCCAAAGAGCTAGGAATGGGCTCAAGAAGGAAGAATTGTTCTTAAAGAAGATATGGGCTTGGCATACCCAAGGCCCCAAACCCTTACCCAAACCCATTTTCTATATCCATAACCGCCTCCATCTTCAGCCGTCAGATTAGATTACATCTGCATCCGACGGTCGCTTCATCACAGTGCATCAAACTCTGAAGCTCTTGTCTAACACTACAGCACCTAACTCCATCTGGAGCCATCAGTTTTGTTGTGTCTCACAATCCCACGGTCTCTGCAAGCATTGCCATCTCAGCCGATAGATTCGATCCAGATGTGTCGATCCAACGCTTTAACTCACTGGACATCGAATTCCGATACATCCGATCAACATCCTAATACCTAACCCTATTCCTACCCAACCAAACACCCCCCTCACTCTTTTTCATCGACACCATCTTCTCTTTCTCCCCTCACCTCCTCTGCAACCTCCATGTCCGCCACCATCTCCTCCACCTGCTATCCCATCTGCTCCACCATCACCACCATAAGTACCACAGCGTCAAACAATGATAACCCATCATTGTTCCCCTCTCCCTAGTCCATCTACTTTACTTATTCCACACATTTTCAACCGAAACCCTAAAGTGTGAAATAGGTAAATTAGGTCGATCTAGAGGCAAATTGAAGGTATGGGAAGCAAGAGAGGACTAATTCTAAGCATGGGTCGAAGTTTGATTGGAGTCAGAGATTAGGTAAAATTCTAATTTTAATTTCTAAAACCCTAATTTTCTGATTTGGTAATTTTTTGGGGGAAATCAATTGAATGTTAAATTGAGGTATGGGTTAGTCTATTAGGGTTGTTATCAACATTAGGTAGGATTATTGTGATTTAATTTTGATTTTCACCAAACCCTAATGGAGACTGTTTTGGTCCTGTTTTGGGGGAATTGATTGTAACTATTAATATGGACTGTGGTGTGTGTAATGAAGTATCTCTGGACTAGCCAGTGTATCCCCATGAGGGCTGGACTAGCCAGTTTCTCTTGGGTAGATTTTTCTTCCCTGTTTTGTATTTGTAGATTTAAATTTAATTTTCAATTTCAATTCCTGCTTCAATTTCAGTTTATTGCATGTTAAAATTCTGTCTTGTTTCAGTTCCTGTTTTGATGTTTAATGTTTGTGCATGTTTCAATTTCTGTTAGGTTTAGTAGCAATTTTTATTTCAATTTTATTTTACTGTTGTGTGTTTGTTTTGATGTTAATTCCATGTTAATCTTAATGTTAATGCATGTTCAGTTCCTGTTTAATTTTAATGTCATGTTAGTGCCATGTTTAGTTCCATGTAATGTTAATATACCTGTTTTGTGATACATGTGAAGTGATAGAATGCTAGGCTAGAAACCTTTGAAGCACTGAATTGATTGAGTAATGGAAGAAATCAGTGCTCATAGCAAGCTGATTATCTTGCCATTCCATTTTTGTATGCTTAGGTTGCACTGATTTGATTGAGCATTGGGAGAAACTAGTGCTCACTAGTGACAATGAGCAAGCTAGTTCTCTTCCCACTCTAGAAGAATGCCTTAGCTTTGCTCTGTTAGCTTCTCCACATCCCCGCCCTTGGCCTTAGGCCTTGGTTTGTTTTGTCATCTTTCTTTGCTGTCTAGTATTTGCTTTGTTTAGTTCTTGCATTGTTCTCTGCTTGTTTACTTTATTGTCTTCACTGTTTTGTTCACTGCCATCTTTTCTTTCTCACTTGCCTTGCACTGCTGCATTGCTTTTCTTCCTTGCTTGTGCTACTGCTGTTGTTGCTTCCCCTGCTGTTGCTGCAGCTGCCTTTTCTTTCCCCTGCTGCTGTGCACTTGCCTTGCATTGCTTGTGCAGCACTGCTGCTGCTGCTTTCTTTTCTTTGCTGCTGCAGCTGCCTTTTCTTTCCACTGCTGCTGCTGTTGCTGTTGTCTGTTGCTGCTCCACTGCTGCTGCAACTGAGCTTGGCTCACAGCAATCCCAAAAGCCCAAGCTCAGTTCTAAGCCCACTGTCCATTGTTTGTACAAACTGAAGCCCATGTAATTAATGCTCAAAGCCCAAACCATTCAACTGTGGGCTTAATCCAAAAGCCTGAACTCAACTCTGAGGCCCAGTTCAGCCCAAGCCTAAGTTTAAGGCCAAAGCCTAGTGCACTTCAAGACCAACTGAGCCCAAGCTCAGTTCATTTCATTGTTAAAAACAAACCCATTAGACCCAATTTACTCAAAGGATAATCAAAGTCCAACAATAGCAACTAGAACCCAAAATAGCTAAACATTACAAAACACTCCCAATCTCTGTGGATCGACCCGTACTTGCACGAGCTACAACTGACGACCGTGCACTTGCGGTATTACTGTAGGCCCCCGTTTTCTTCGCTTAATTTTATACATATCTCCGGGCCCACCAAGTTTTTGGCCGGGGATAATTTTTAGGACCTTTTAGAAGCCTACCAAGTTTTTGGCGTCGTTGTCGGGGAACATTTTGCATTTAAATATAATATCTTTGAGGCCTATCAAGTTTTTGGCGCCGCTGCCGGGGATTGGTGTTGTGTTTTTCTTTAGCTATTTTGCATTTCACTGCATAGCATTTGCATCTGCATCTGCTTCACTTCATTTGCTGTTGGACCTGCTGTTCTGAACCTGTTTTTCCTCTGCTGGGACGCCACCAAGGAAAAGAACCAAAACCCAACTGGGTTTTTGCAACAATATCAGAGCAGCTGGGCTGTGCTAAAAAGGTAAGCCTAAACCCATTCCATTGAGAGAACCCAACCTGTGGGCTTCCAAATTTCTTTAATTGTGGGCTTGTAATAATTAACCCAATTTTTTGGGCTTTTTATTTTTCTATTTTGGGTTTGTAATAATTTATTTGTGGGCTTGTATTTATTTTGTGTGGGCTTGTTTAAATTCTTCCATTGGACTTGTATTTTGTATTCTGGGTTTAAACCCAGCTGAGCTTGTAACCGATTGTGGGCTTGCTTCCACTCAAGAGTGGACCTCGAAACCAAAGTTTTAAAACAAACGTCGGGCCTTAACCAACTGGGCCAAATTAAACTTTCAAAGTTAAAACTTAGTGTTTCGTGGGCTGCAGCCTTCCTTCCATTCCATTAGAGGACAACAGTGGGCGTGCTCCCAATTCAAAAACCAAATTTTATTTTCTTTTTCAAAAAAAAAAAAAAAAAAAAAAAAAAAAAAAAAAAAAAAGTTTTATTTTTCTCCCATTTAAGTCCAATTTTAGTGTTTTGAAACTTTCCATGTCTCTACACTTTTTCTTTTGGGTTGATCCTCAACTCTTTAGACTTTTGGTGTATGGTGATTTTTTTGTATATAATCCAGTAGATAAAATTTCTTAAAAAAACCCTTTTGTTCCTTTTGTATATATTTTGCTAATCCAATATGATCTCGGCTGAAATATGTTGGATTATTGCCTTGAATAACGGAGTTTTAATTCTGCTTTCGCCGAAATCGGGTATTCTCTCTCCTTTTACTCTACTCAGCATGTCCCTTTCCATATGATGCATTTTAATTCTTTCCATATTTTGAAACATTGAGGACAATGTTTAGTTTAGGTTTGGGGGTATAGAGTAGATACCACGATAATATGCTATAATTGAAAACGAACTCCTTCTTCTTTTTGAAAAAAATTGAAAAATTCCAAAAAAAATTGAAAAATCAAAATAAAAAATTAAAAAATCATAAAAATGGAGCTCATTTACCTTGAAATGTTGACTCTTGTGCAAATATGTATTTTTATTAGGAGTCTTAGTCTAGATATTTAGGCACCCTGATTCTAGCACAATTCACATAGTGATAAGAAATTTGCACGCGCACGATCTACCAATACATGTATGGCCTCGATCTTCAAGGTGTTGGATAGGAAGTTACGATTGCCAATCACTTTAGAATACTGAACGAAACTTGACTAGCTTGTTCTTTGGTTGGTTGGGATAGAAGGTGGAGGTTACATTAAGAAAGACAACCATCGAATTTAACTGGGTGCATCAAAAAGGGCTACCTCTTGCAAAGTGTCATGTAATCTTTTGTTTCCTTTTGTTTATGTATCAAAAGTGTTTCCTAGTGTAAAAAAAAAAAAAAAGAAGAAAAAAAAATATATATCAGAAAAATACAAAAAAATCAAGTATTTATCAATTCCATCATCTCTTGTTCCAAAAATAAAAAGAGAATAGTCAATGTAAATAAGAGTCATGTAAATTGTCATTTTGTTGTTTTTTTGTAATAAGCAAGGAGGGTGTATGCCATTGATGTACAACGCGAGTAATTGTGAAATACCTCCAACTCATTCACAATTCTCGTAAAGTCCGGACAGCTAGCTAGATTTCGACCTCAGTTCTTAGCCTGAGAAACTATCTCTTGGTGATTAGTAGTCATGACTTCATATCTTTCTTTACACATGTGTAGATACACTTTACACTCTTATCACATGTCTTTTTTTGTTATCAGTGCTAGGATTGTGCCTTACATAGCTAGATTGACATCTCCATTTTGCTGTGAGCTTAAACTGATTTGCACATGTCACATTTGATGGAATCTGAGCTTATATTTTGACCTAGAACTTTGTAGGTACGTTCTAAGCAAACCTTCACGAGACTTCAACTCGTCCACTAGGGACACTTAGTGGTTTAAAAGGCTTAGTGCATACGCTAAATGCATTCGAGAGACCAGCGACAGTGGTATAGTTAGGATTTCCTTAGTTTTGTTTTACTTGAGGACAAGTAAAATTCAGGTTTGGGGGTATTTGATGAGTGCCTAATATTGTATATATTTATCCCTTTTTGTTGGCATTTAACTCATCTTTTGTGCAGTAATTCTACATTTTATCCCATATTCTGTATTTTCATTGTTTTCAAGAATAAATATTTTTATTAATTAATTTTGCATTTTTAGGTAATAAATAAAGTCTGGATGACTTGCGGAGAAAAAGAGCAGAAAAGTAGTGAAAAGCCGGGAGGAATTACGCAAGGAAGCCGCGAAAAATGGTGCGCACAAGTCCAAAGAGCTAGGAATGGGCTCAAGAAGGAAGAATTGTTCTTAAAGAAGATATGGGCTTGGCATACCCAAGGCCCCAAACCCTTACCCAAACCCATTTTCTATATCCATAACCGCCTCCATCTTCAGCCGTCAGATTAGATTACATCTGCATCCGACGGTCGCTTCATCACAGTGCATCAAACTCTGAAGCTCTTGTCTAACACTACAGCACCTAACTCCATCTGGAGCCATCAGTTTTGTTGTGTCTCACAATCCCACGGTCTCTGCAAGCATTGCCATCTCAGCCGATAGATTCGATCCAGATGTGTCGATCCAACGCTTTAACTCACTGGACATCGAATTCCGATACATCCGATCAACATCCTACTACCTAACCCTATTCCTACCCAACCAAACACCCCCCTCACTCTTTTTCATCGACACCATCTTTCTTTCTCCCCTCACCTCCTCTGCAACCTCCATGTCCGCCACCATCTCCTCCACCTGCTATCCCATCTGCTCCACCATCACCACCATAAGTACCACAGCGTCAAACAATGATAACCCATCATTGTTCCCCTCTCCCTAGTCCATCTACTTTACTTATTCCACACATTTTCAACCGAAACCCTAAAGTGTGAAATAGGTAAATTAGGTCGATCTAGAGGCAAATTGAAGGTATGGGAAGCAAGAGAGGACTAATTCTAAGCATGGGTCGAAGTTTGATTGGATTCAGAGATTAGGTAAAATTCTAATTTTAATTTCTAAAACCCTAATTTTTCTGATTTGGGAATTTTTTGGGGGAAATCAATTGAATGTTAAATTGAGGTATGGGTTAGTCTATTAGGGTTGTTATCAACATTAGGTAGGATTATTGTGATTTAATTTTGATTTTCACCAAACCCTAATGGAGACTGTTTTGGTCCTGTTTTGGGGGAATTGATTGTAACTATAAATATGGAATGTGGTGTGTGTAATGAAGTATCTCTGGACTAGCCAGTGTATCCCCATGAGGGCTGGACTAGCCAGTTTCTCTTGGGTAGATTTTTCTTCCCTGTTTTGTATTTGTAGATTTAAATTTAATTTTCAATTTCAATTCCTGCTTCAATTTCAGTTTATTGCATGTTAAAATTCTGTCTTGTTTCAGTTCCTGTTTTGATGTTTAATGTTTGTGCATGTTTCAATTTCTGTTAGGTTTAGTAGCAATTTTTATTTCAATTTTATTTTACTGTTGTGTGTTTGTTTTGATGTTAATTCCATGTTAATCTTAATGTTAATGCATGTTCAGTTCCTGTTTAATTTTAATGTCATGTTAGTGCCATGTTTAGTTCCATGTAATGTTAATATACCTGTTTTGTGATACATGTGAAGTGATAGAATGCTAGGCTAGAAACCTTTGAAGCACTGAATTGATTGAGTAATGGAAGAAATCAGTGTTCATAGCAAGCTGATTATCTTGCCATTCCATTTTTGTATGCTTAGGTTGCACTGATTTGATTGAGCATTGGGAGAAACTAGTGCTCACTAGTGACAATGAGCAAGCTAGTTCTCTTCCCACTCTAGAAGAATGCCTTAGCTTTGCTCTGTTAGCTTCTCCACATCCCCGCCCATGGCCTTAGGCCTTGGTTTGTTTTGTCATCTTTCTTTGCTGTCTAGTATTTGCTTTGTTTAGTTCTTGCATTGTTCTCTGCTTGTTTACTTTATTGTCTTCACTGTTTTGTTCACTGCCATCTTTTCTTTCTCACTTGCCTTGCACTGCTGCATTGCTTTTCTTCCTTGCTTGTGCTACTGCTGCTGTTGCTTCCCCTGCTGTTGCTGCAGCTGCCTTTTCTTTCCCCTGCTGCTGTGCACTTGCCTTGCATTGCTTGTGCAGCACTGCTGCTGCTGCTGCTTTCTTTTCTTTGCTGCTGCAGCTTCCTTTTCTTTCCACTGCTGCTGCTGTTGCTGTTGTCTGCTGCTGCTCCACTGCTGCTGCAACTGAGCTTGGCTCACAGCAATCCCAAAAGCCCAAGCTCAGTTCTAAGCCCACTTTCCATTGTTTGTACAAACTGAAGCCCATGTCATTAAGGCTCAAAGCCCAAACCATTCAACTGTGGGCTTAATCCAAAAGCCTGAACTCAACTCTGAGGCCCAGTTCAGCCCAAGCCTAAGTTTAAGGCCAAAGCTTAGTGCACTTCAAGACCAACTGAGCCCAAGCTCAGTTCATTTCATTGTTAAAAACAAACCCATTAGACCCAATTTACTCAAAGGATAATCAAAGTCCAACAATAGCAACTAGAACCCAAAATAGCTAAACATTACAAAACACTCCCAATCTCTGTGGATCGACCCGTACTTGCACGAGCTACAACTGACGACCGTGCACTTGCGGTATTACTGTAGGCCCCCGTTTTCTTCGCTTAATTTTATACATATCTCCGAGCCCACCAAGTTTTTGGCCGGGGATAATTTTTAGGACCTTTTAGAAGCCTACCACCAACTAATTTAGATGCAATCATAAAGCCGAAGCTAAATGCATTCATCAAGGAGTTTTAAGATACAAGATAACCCCTCTAAAATTCCACAGTGGCACACCCCTCAAGATATGACCATTAGGCACAAGTTCAAAAGAACTCTCCCCCATTTTATGTCATTCCCGAAGGAACAACAAGAGCGACCTTAATTTCGAAAGAAAAGAAGAATTTTTATTGGGAACAAAAAACCATAAGAATGATTTCCTATATCCAAAAACTAAATCAAATTAATCACAAGTAAAGACATGATTAATTTAACCGGAATACGCAATTAAATTAAACACAAAAAGTGATCAATTCAATTGATTATTATCAACATAAGAGAATTTATGGAGACACGAAAATACTCAACTAGATTAATTACAAGAGAATCCATAATTAATATAATCGGTATACACAACCAAACTAATCACAAAAGTAATCAATTTAATTGTCATTTGTTTTGCTTGACATAAGAAAACTTACGGAGCAATAACTAAATAGCCAAACAAGATGATTATTTGGTTCAATATGCTCAACATAACATATCTCACGGAACAACAACTAAGATAGAAATGATCAACTTGGTTGTATAGTGCTCAACATAAGATAAATTATGGAGCCTCACAGTAATACATAAGATATGGATCAGGGATGATCAATACTGCGGAATACACAAGGATTCATTCCATTTTACATCACTATTTGCATAACGATATTAATAGACATAATCCTTGAAAACAAAAGATTTTAACCTATCTTCCATCAAATATTTGACAATATAGGATTAAATTTTGTATTTGTCAAAAGTCCATTCATTCTTTTATCAATACGTGAATACCGATCACGAACGACTTTACTTTTGACAAAGTATGGGACAAACATTGTTCACGGACATAAACCCCAATATCCCATAACAAATTGCAATATAACAAATCATAAAGATTAATACTGCAAAAACATCATCCTCCAAAAAGTTTTAGAATTTAAACCAATAAACCTCAAAAATAAGAAGATGAACAAATAATAGCTATGTGTAGTCACAATCATTGCTATTCAAAGTACTAGTTATTCTTCCAACTAAATCAAAAAGAAGACATACTAGGCAAAAATATGAACACGAATTACTCATCTTCTTCCTCATCGGAGATACTCCAAGATGCTTGAATTGCGTTCAAATCTTCCTTGAGCTCGGGAAACTTTGTTGCAACCAAAGACAATTGTTCTTGGACACACTTCACCCTTGAATCAACCTTACACACACCTTTATGAATTTTTTGAAGAAGGCTCACAATGGTGGGGTCACTGAAATCAAGAGAAGCGATTCTTTGTCCTTTGCAAGCATTTTCCCTTATGCGCCTGAAGGTACACGGACGAACTGGTTTGGGAACCCCAAGAGAGTTGCCAATTGAATCAAACCCACGGTCACGACGGATTTGACTAATCAAGCAAGGGTAACCTAACGTCTTGATGGGTGAAGTCATAAAAATCATTTGAAAGATAATGAAACCACAAATATCGAGACTTGGAATACCCGATTCAAGGAAATAGACCAATTCCGCAAACTCATGAATCCACCAAGAATTTTCAATTATGGAGGGAAAAAGATTGGGGATACCAAGTTTTTCAAAAGTCATCAAAGCAATACTAAGATCATTAGTAGGGAACTTTCCTTGACTCCAAACGACCTTCTTGCCACAAAGCCCAACTGAGATATCATCACATGATGGACGTTCATCACTTGGTCTAGGAAGCCGTACGTTCCCCGAAGGGATTTTGGCAATCCTTGAAATTAATTCTCTATCAACAAGAAACCTTTCTCTACCAATCATGGATTTGAACTCCATCTTGTTGTAATCAACATCATGAATGTTGGCATAGAAAATCTTTGTAAGAGAATCAAATCCTTGACCAAGACCATCAAAGATATTTCCAAGATTGTATTTTTTGAAGCAAACCGGATCCTCTTCATGTCCACTAGAGAAGTCCAATCTCTTTTCTAGAATGAATCTTTTTGAAGCGATCTTATCAAACATTCTATCACAAGAATCATTCACAAATCTAATTCTAAGAGAATTTTGGTCACAAGGAGAATTCAAGTTAGGGATTTTTGAGCTTTTTGAACACCTTTTTGAGCTTCTAGGATTCATCATAGATCTGGAAATAAGCAAGGATCAAGAGGAAAAACTTACTTGGAGTGAGCCTTGAACACCCTTCCTTTTAATTTCTCCAAAGAAGCTTTAATGGAGGAAAGCAATAAAACCCTAGAGGTTCACATACGCGGACTGTTTGAGATGATGAAGACGTCCGCGAACTTATTTTATATACCCTACATAGGCTTTGACCCGTGCACGAACCGTGACCCATTTGAGAATTAGGATTTTTTAAAGGTACAGACAACACAAGAAAAAGTACCTACTGAAAATCTCTTATCTCAAAAACATAAGAAAAGAGAGATTAAAACAAAAATCAACCTGTTACTTGCCCCATTTCAGGTTATATACAAATGGGGTAGAGCCAATCCTAAAATCAGGTGTTGGAAACTGCATAGAATTTCCCATGCAATTTTTCTGGTTGATATTTGTACCCAGAGTCAGGAGTATAATCATAATGATAATACTTAGAGTCATGTGGGTCCTTTTTCTTACCACACAGAGATGACCTTTTCTGACAAATGGTTCCTTTGCTCAATTCATATGAATCATTTTCATCGGCTTCACATGAGTCGGTGTTGAGAATAATTTGTGCATCATTAGAAAACGGTTTGACAGGCACAACACTCTTGTTAGAACAATTCAAATTCTCTATGGAATTAAGTTTTTCTACGAATTGCACAACACTTTCAAGCGCTCTGAACATCTCCTTGTCAATGGAACCTTTATGGTAGTATTCCTCAAAGAGATTAAGAGTAATTCTTGTGAGAGTCCATACCCTTGAGCGTTGACCATGTTTTCTTCGACAATTCTTTTTATTCTTTTCCTTAGATTGTTTCTTCACCTCTAGATTTTCTGACATGCTAGATGGTATAGGATTATCATGTGCATCCATAAGAATGAAGTGTGATAATCTCTGAACAACCTTTAAGGAACTCTGGTGTGCGTTACAGATGCCACGAGCAAGCCTCAGAAAAAGATTTCCCATAGGAATATACTTTTGAGGATTGAACAAACACAAACTTATAAGGTTTGAGGTGTTTGCCTGCTCTGATACCAATTGAAAAACCGGGGGTCTAACAACACCACCCAATATTTCTCTTATCAATCTGTATGGACAAACTTGAATATACTTTTAATAGAATCGACAAGACTCAATCAATTAAAATCATATCAACTAGTTTATATCTCTCTTCTTGATTTGATTTACTCAAGCAAGAACTGCGAGTTTTAATCAAATACAAGGAATAACTTTGATGATACCAAAGACCAATATCCAAGGATCAATCAATATCAATCAACAACCAAAGGTCGGATTTCCAATTGATTGATTCAAACTCACAACCTGTATTATTTCAATTATATAAACAAATATAATGCGAAAATATAAATAACAGAGACACCAGAAATTTTGTTAATGAGGAAACCGCAAACGCAGAAAAACCCCGAGACCTAGTCCAGATTGAACACACACTGTATTAAGACGCTACAGACACTAGCCTACTCCAAGCTAACTTCGGACTGGACTATAGTCTAACCCCAATCAGTCTCCCACTGATCCAAGGTACAGTTGTACTCCCTACGCCTATGATCCCAGCAGGATACTGCGCACTTGATTCCCTTATCTGATCTCACCCATAACTAAGAGTTGCTACGACCCAAAGTCGAAGACTTGACAATAAAAAAATATGTCTCACACAGACAAGTCTATCAAAGGATCAATCTGTCTCCCACAGATAAACCCTAAAGGTTTTGTTCCGTCTTTTGATAACAATCAAGGTGAACAGGAACCAATTGATAATCCGGTCTTATATTCCCGAAGAACATCCTAGAGTTATCAATCACCTCACAACAATCTTAATCGTATGGTAGCGAAACAAGATGTTTCGGAATCACAAACAATGAGAAGAAGATGTTTGTGATTAGTTTTTATATCTTGTCTATCAGAGATATCAATCTCAAGCCAATCAATCTGATTGTACTCGTACGATAGAAGATGCAAGATCATATCACACAACTACGATAAAAGTAGTATCGGTCTGGCTTCACAATCCCAATGAAGTCTTTAAGTCGTTAACCTGGTTTTAGAAGAAGAAAAACAAAGGTTAAAGGAGAACCGACTCTAGTATGCAAACTAGTATCACACGTAAGGTGTGGGGATTAGTTTTGCACAAACACTAGAGTTCCCCTTATATAGTCTTTCAAATCAGGGTTTGCAATTAAGTTACCTTGGTAACAAAACAATCAATATTCACCGTTATATGAAAACCTGATTTAGATTCAAGCTAATATTTCTCAACCGTTAGATCGAAAACTTAGCTTGTTACACACACTTGACAATGCACGCTTCTAGGTTTGTTAATTGTACCCAAACGTATGCACTTGTTGTTTCAACAATAGTTAACCAAAAGGTTATCCATATGAGCATTTCATATCAACCACATTCTTCTTCACCATAACTAGTTCAAATGATTTTAAATGAACTAGTTAGAGAGTTTTTCAATTGCAAGGAAATCTCATGTACTACACAAGACACAATTGAAGCAAAGATGATTTGATTCACTTGAATCGGTTCATGAACTTTTATAGACACGGTTTGAAAATTGCATTCCTTAGTCTTTTTAAGTTTAAGTTAAGAAATCATCTTCAGATATATAACCTTCTCAAGTTCGCATACTAGGTTCGCGGAATTAAGTTACCGGGCAGAGTTTACAAACTCCAGCAGAAATTCTCGGGTATGAGAACTTCGCCGGTTCGCGGACTGAGTTTGCGGACTTAGTTTCACGCAAGTAGTTTGTCAACTCCAGCAGAAATTCTCGGGTTTGAGAACTTCGACAGTTCGCGGACTGAGTTTGCGGACTTGGCTCACGCCATTCTTCCGGTTCTCTTGATCAACAAAGTTCGCAAACTATGGTTCAAGGAATAGGAATGATACATAAATGTTTTTCCACAATAATGTTTATGTGCACCACTGGTTATGTGATCTAAACTGTCATTTCAATCATTGAAACATTCTTAGAGGACGTTATACAGTTGTTACACCATTTCTCGTCAAAGCAATTTTCAAGCTGATTGAAACATATTATGACTTTCGTCACATGGTAAAGATGATCTTGGTTAAAGCGAAACGCTTACCAACTCATATTTCGAGATATAGATAGGCGAGGTATACTCGGCTCGAAATACCAAATGTGTATAATCAAAGTCTATATATATAGCATACGACTTCTTTTCTCAAAGAGTAGGAGATAGAGTAGATAGACTTTTGAGTGATATATAAGTTCAAGTCTTCACATACATTTTTATCGAGAAGTTCCACCGGTTCCTTGAGTAGTTCTTCTACTTGTATGATGAATCGCTATGAAGTCCTTGAGCTCCACTACACTTTCTATCATAGACCGAGAGTTGGCTATAATAGACTAAAAATCAGGACTTATAGTTTTGATCACTAACATTGACAAACATGCTTGAGATAGCAACGCATGTGAGTTCGACCGAGCAATGCTCTAACACTTGCGCTTAATGATATATCTTTCTGGGGAGAGTGGCTGCGAAAACTGAGGTAACGAATTTTTTTGTTAACCGTTTTCCTGTTTAAGAAAAGCCTGTTTATATTGTATATATTTTGCTTTTTCTTAAAAAAATTCGGTACAATTGATATGTTCCATTATGATGTGTATGGATGTTTATGTGATTCAATTGTTTCCGATTAAGAAAAACTGTGTCAATTTATTTGGCTTATTTTTTGGTATCTTCTGTATTGTTGGGTATCAAGTGTTTTTGCTTAATGAAATTTGGTGCAATTGCGGTGCTATAATATGTTGTTTGTTTCAATTGCTTCCGGTTAAGAAAATAATCGTGCAAGTCAATTTATTTTGGTTTTTATGTATTGTTTTGTGGCTTAACAAAAATACGTGATCATTTGTTTAGTCCAATTAATTCCGGATAAGACAAACTAAGTTAATTCTGATCTTAGTTAGACTTATAAAATTGGAGGATTCGGTTACTCAAGTCTAATCGAATTCCTTGACAAGAAAAACTAGTTAACTGACCTAGTGTTTGTTTTGTCTAAAGAGAAAGGTCTAAGTTATTGTCTGAATAATTAGAGCCTGATGAGAAAAATAAAGTCAATTCTGATCTTTATTTTGGTCTTGTCGAATGAACCGACTGTGTATGCGTTAGTACCATAAATCAAATTATTTGGCCAATCAGATTCAACAAGGGAATTGAGTATCTTAGTCGAATTGTTGAACTATTAGGTAAGATTGTGTATGCATTTGAACCGTAAATTAAATGATTTGGTCAATCGGGATCAACAAGGTAATTAAGTATCTTAGTCGAATTGTTGGAATATTTGGGAAAATTTCTTCAGGAAATTGTTTCCTTGATAACATATTGAAACTAAATTACTTTGTAGTTTCGGTTTTAATATTGGTTATCTAAAGTGGTATGTGAAACCTTCGTGCTTAACTCTTATAGGTTGTTTACAAGTCTTTTAGATTTGTAAGATCCTTTCGGTTTGTCCTTTATTTGATCGAACCTTTGTCATTTTGTGACAATAAAGGGGAGAAATATATGGAGTAAATACGTGATTTTTAATCACTAGGAAAGGACAATTTTGCTTAAACGTTATATCAAATGAAAGAGTAAAGCATTCACTAGGGGGGGGGGGACATATCATATTGTTGTGTAGTAATTCTTACTACAAAAGGGGAATAACAAAGATATTCGGATTGAATATTTACATAGCTTACCTTTAGGGGGAGTAAAATCTTTTGTTATTCAAATGTCGACAACGACATTTATTGATTGAATATATGCAGGTTATTATGTTGTTGAAACTTGGAATCAAGCGTATGAAGAATAGTTATCTTTTAATTCGCTTCATATGTAATAAGAGTTCTGTCACTAAAATTGACAAAGGGGGAGATTATTAGAGCATAGCTCGGTTGAACTCACCAAGTGTTGGTATGTCAAGTTTGGTTGTCATATTTTAGTATCAAAACTCATCTAGAGTCGCTTGATTGAATACTAGAGTCAATTTTGTTTAGGTTAGCTAGAAAGTCTAGGAATGTTGAGACATACAAGTATTACTCCGAAGACTTGAAAAATGTGAAGAAGTAACGAACTACAACGACGGCATCATCCTTCCACTTGAGGTTAGTAATATTGACTTGAATTGTTTCATTCCTAACGTATCTTTCAAGTCGTGCTATATTGAAAATATAATTGCGAATATGTATATACTGTACATATTGTATAATACTCTAGTAATGTGACATGATCATAATACTATGATTATAGTATTAAGGATTAGACTACAAAGTATAACGCTTATCTTTTGAACTCCATAGATATGACATCCACATAATCTTGTATATAGTGTTATGATTATGTGAATGGGTTATGGTGAAGATTTCATCATAGGAAACAATGTTTCACATTTGTTTAAAGGAAGTACATCCATGAACTTGTTAATGAATGAAAAGGAAATCAATAGGATTATTGGTCTGGCTATTCATTGCAAATCTTAGGATGACCAATATGTGCGAGTTAGTAGAACCGATCTTAACCCAAGTTATGTATCTTGGTATAACTAATAACAATGCCTAGACTTATGATTTGGTATGACCGGTTTTGATAATTGATGTAACCAATGCTAAGTAATCAGCATGTGATGGTATGATCGATCCTTGTAATTGGTGTGACCGATCCTAGTAATTGGTGTGACCGATCATAAGTGTTGTGTGACCGATCCTTGTAATTGGTGTAACTATTCCTGGTAACTGGTGTGACCAATCACAAGTAATACCAAATGTAGATCGAAATGATCCTTGTAACTGGTGTAACCATGCCCGATCACAAGTATTTCCATATTTAGGTACAACCAATCATAGTGATTGGTAGAACCGACTGAACCCATGTATGTGATTTGATCAATCACATAGTAGTCTTGGAATACAGGCAAACCAATTCTAAACTTGTTTAGAAGCATGGTATAACCGATTCCAAGAATGCAAATCCATGTAAATATGAAATAAGTATGTGCAGTGAAAATATGTCAACATATTTTGAACACGAGCAGTAACTCTTATCATTTATTGTTCAAAGATATTCCTTGGTACTCAAGGTGATCCTGTGCCGAAATTAATTAAGAATCTTTTAATTAAGGTTTTTGGTTTTGTATGCTTTAATTACCAGCAATTAATGCGTATCTCTAGAGAATAAAAATTAGTAATGTGCATTTACTAATTGGATATTTTATATTGAGAGATTTCGAAAGTATTGGACAAGCATTTATTGGAATTAGGAAAACCGGATTTTTCCATTCATTGCATATCTTGAGAATACTTTCGGTTTTGGAAATTCCTTGGTGTCCAAACATCCTTGGTCAATAAATACCTAAGTTTGGATTTTTAGAATACTATCCTAAGGGCCAGGAAACTTCATTATTTGTTGTTTCTGGTGGAGCCGTCTAATCGGAGAGGAAAGTATCCTAATTAGGGGAAATCTCTTACGACCGCTCGTTTAAAGACCCCTGTGGGATCAAGAAGCTCTACGAGTACCATTGGTGGAAAACTAGATAATTGCAGTGTTATTAGTTTTCGATAGATTAGTTGCGTGATATCGGCATTCTCTATATTTTTCATTGAGATCTATATCGATTGAATGTGAATCTATACTTGACTATTTCGTAGTTAAAGTTAGATTTCTCTAACCAGACAAAGAAATTTATTAGATTGAACGGAAGAGCCTTTGTCAACAACTCATCTAAATTTTTAGCAAGACTGATTAGAGTGGTTACCAAACAGATTCTTCCTTCGTTATTTGGAATACGATCCAAAGGAATTTCTATTCACATGCGTGACTCTAGAAGTCGAAGGCGCATGGATACTTAGGGAACTAAGTAGCTAGGGGTAGTCTGCTTGGTCTCAAATATACGAAGTTAGTATTAGATTTTGTATATCGTCTTAATTATGAGAGTATTCAAAACTGTACTAGGTCCCGGGGTTTTTCTGTATTTGCGGTTTCCTTGTTAAAAAAATCTTGCAGTGTCTTTTACTTTGATTTCCGCATTATAATTGTTTATTATAATAAAGTAACATACACAAATATGTTAACTCCGCAATACCTGATAGTGATCCTATAGATTTTGGTTATTACCGAACCTATTATCAAGTAACACATTTTGTTGTTGTATTGTCTCGATCTTATATACATAGTCAATCACACAAGTTATGTTGTCGTTGTAATGTCTCGATTTCGTATCCATAGACGATCACATGAAGTGTGAACCGAATTGTTGTATTGTCTCGACTTTGTCCATAGACGATCACATTCGGTAAAGGACTTATATGTGGATAAATAAAAGATTGTGGTGTATTTGGGTACCCTCGTCTTTTCATATGAGATGTTTATTTTCGATTTCTATTAACCCAAATATTCGATCTCATATGGTGTAACCCTTATGGTTTGTGTGGCTTTTTGATATAGCGGGATTAAGTTCTATCCCATGTTGGTAGGCTTTATCAAAGCACAATAAGGTGTTCCGATTGAAACTCATATGCGAAAAGTTACAATATGTTGATAATCAATTTATGTTTACATAAGTTGTGTTTAGCATAATATATGTGTTTTGGGTTTAAACTTTTGTTATTGACACGCATTAGTTAAAACCGATTCAACCTTTCTATGGTAAAGGTTGCTTTTGTTGTTGTTCTTTTGTTCTTGAGAGAGAATGACAACACACTGGGGAGAGTTCTTATTGAACTGTTGCTAAAACGATATATCTTTCTGGGGAAAAGTAGCCGGGGGAAATTGAGGTAACGATTTTTATTGTTAGTTAATCGTTTTTCCTGTTTAAGAAAAGCTTGAATTTATTGCGTATATTTTGCTTTTTCTTCACAAAATTTCGGTACAATTGATATGTTCCATTATGTTGTGTGGTGATGAGTGTCAACATGCATCTAGTTTACCTTTACAGACAAGTAAAACATCAATTGGAGAATGTAAAAAGCCCTTATATATTTATAATATACAATCAATGACTATAATAGGTAAAAAGCCCTTATTTTAAATTTATTATTTACATCTATCCTACTTTCTTTTTATCCTTGTCCCATGATGATAAATCTATGTATCCCATGATAAAGTCCTAAAATGATGGATGATAATTTGAAGTCCTAAAATAATTACTGTAGGAAACTATAATCAAGATGGTGAAGACCATCAACTGAAACAAACTTAAAACGTTTTAATTTTTAATTTATTTGATCTTTCCTTTGATATGAGAAAAAAAAAAGGTAAGATGTAAAAGACTTTATCTCATACCATTCTTCATAATTTAGAGAGAACAGTTGTGAACAAAAATTTGCCTTTCTGTATTAGCCAGCTGGTTATTAGAACTTCGTAGTACAACCATTTAAATCCCTTTGTTGTATTCTTTTTAAGAAGCCATTCTTTCTCCCTTTGTTGTATTATTTTTAAGAAGCCATTCTTTCTCCCTTTATTGTATTCTTTTTAAGAATCCATTCAATAAGTTTGTAACCCATAATGGAGAAGATGAAGAAAAACCTAATTTTTTTTGTAAGATTTCAAGCTTCTTATTTTGTTTTTGAAGATAATAGCTTAAAACATTGTATAAGAAGATAATTGTTTCTTCATGATATAAATATACTTTGATTTCTATATACATTGTATATCATCATATTTCATATTATTAGAAGTATATTTTTTGTTATTGTTGAAAAAATATTATCGCCATATTTAGGATTCAAATTATAAAAGAGTAATATAGTGACTTGATGAAAAGTAACAAAACTATCTATCTACTTTAAAGGTCGAGTTTGGAGTTCCACAATGTTGGTTCCTAATTTGTATGTTAAGTTGGACGTTTCTTCATGCTTTGGAATATTACTATTGTTTACTTTGATTTATATATACTTTGAATGATCATCTTGAAGATAACAACTTCAAACATTATATAAGAAAATAACATGCTTCGGAATTTTACTATTGTTTACTTCTATTTATATATACTTTGAATGATTATCTTGAAGATAACAACTTCATACATTGTATAAAAAGATAACATGCTTCTTCATGCTTGGAATATTATTACTGTTTACTTTGATTTATATGTACTTTGAATGATTATTTTGAGTTTTTATTCCTTTTTTTGATAAATCTTCAAATACTTTGCATATTTATATGAGAGAGGGGTCTTTGATTGTTAGTCTAGTATTGATAGGCGACGTTAATGTCGTCTTAATGGGAGCTGACACCAGGGTTCTGGTTGGTAAATTGTGGACATGCATGGATATTGATACAAAGATCTCCTTCAACAATCTGCTGTATAATGGGAGAAGAAAAAGAAAGTCAATCAGGAATCACTGATTACTCAAATCTTACTGCCAAAACTTCTTTTTTTAAAGTTTATAATATATTTTTTTCTTGGCATATATTCATAAAATGAGTTTTGATTATTTTAGGTAATCAAAAAGGGGACTTTCTTAGTTTGTATATTATATATATTTTTTCTGAAATTTAAAGGTTTCCTTCTTGAACCTTTCGAAAGAGACTATTTATATGAGTAGTTTCAGTCTTTTTCTTCTTCATACAATCTAAAGATTTTGCACAATGTCCCTTCTTTATGAAGAGGAATGCGAGGAAGATTTAACAGAAGAAATTTTGGATGTAATTAACTCCTGCAGATATATGTCACTATCGAAAGAACTTCGTACTATTCTTTTTGTAAATGATGGAAAAGAAAGTAGTGATGTTCTCTGTGAATATTGTCTCGGAAAGATTGAGAAAATTATCGAGTCAAGCTCCACATATTTTGAAAAAGGGAACTCGAACTGTGTTCTGAATACTGTCCTTTTCCCATTAAGATAACTCTCTCGAAAACCATTGGTTCTAGTCTGTTTGAAGGAACAACGGAACTCATTGGAAGAAGAGATCTACTCAAAGATGACATTGCTGATGCTAAGCATGGAATCTACGGGTATGAGCATTGTCTTGACAATCATTAATGGCCACTAAAACAATAAGGAGATGATGCCTATTATAAAAGGATATTGGAATACTGTAAAAGAAATTTGACGAATCCGAGAACCTACTGAAGGAAATCTCATAAAAAGCATGTAACGCAAAAATAAAATTAAGTTATTTTTTTAAATTAGGCTATTCAACTTGTTGATTTACTTTAATATTTTGTATAAGGTCTATTTGAATAAAACTATCAATATTTATTTATGAATGAATAAAATTATTGGTTTATAATCTTGTGTCATTATTTGATAGTTCCGATTGCATAGCTTGTGTATGAATGCTTATATTTTTGTTATATGCTTTCGGATTTATGATATGTTTAGTTTCGGTTTCTATTAACCTAAATATTCGATCTCATATGGTGTAACCCTTATGGTTTGTGTAGCTTTTTGATTTAACGGGATTAAGTTCTAGCCTATGTTGGTAGGCTTTATCAAAGGATCATAAGGTGTTCCGATTGGAACTCATATGTGAAAAGTCACAATATGTTGATAATCATTTTATGTTTACATAAGTTGTGTTTAGCATAACATATGTGTTTTTGGTTTAAACTTTTGTTATTGACATGCATTAGTTAAAACCGATTCAACTTTTCTCTGGTAAAGGTTGCTTCTGTTGTTGTTCTATTGTTCTTGTGGGAGAATGACAACACACTGGGGGAGAGTTCTTATTGAACTGGTGCTTAAACGATATATCTTTCTGGGGAGAAGTGGATGCGGAAATTGAGGTAACGATTTTTGTTGTTAGTTAATCGTTTTTCCTGTTTAAGAAAAGCTTGAGTTATTGCATATATTTTGCTTAACAAAATTCCGGTACAATTGATGTGTTCCATTATTCTGTGTGGATTGATTTTATGATCCAGTTTTTTTCGGTTAAGAAAAACTGTGTCAATTATTTTGGCTTATGATTTGGTATCTTATTTATTGTTTGGTATCAAGTGTTTTTTCTTAACGAAATTCGGTGCAATTGTGGTGCTTACAATGATTATATTTGTTTCAATTGTAAAAAGACGAGGGTACCCAAGTATACCAAAATCTTAAACTTTTCCACCTATAAGTCCTCTTACCGAAAGTGATTGTCTATGGACTGAGTCGAGACAATACAACTAATCGGTATTCACACTTTACGTGATCGTCCATGGATATGAGATCGAGACAATACAACAATCAAAGTGTGTTACTTGATAATAGGTTCGGACTTAACCAAACTCTATAGGATCACTATCAACTAATACGGAGTTAACGTTTGTGTAATTTACTTTAAATTATAACAACAACAATTATAATTGCGGAAAACAAAAGTAAATGACACACCAAGATTTTGTTAACGAGGAAACCGCAAATGCAGAAAAACCCCGGGACCTAGTCCAGAATTGAATACTCTCAGAATTAAGCCGCTATACAAAATCAAACCAACTTCGTATACTTGAGACTATGCAACTAAATCTATAGTTCACCTAGTTTCTTCAGTATCCCTGCGCTTCCTACATTCAATAAGTGCACACACTGGAACAATTCCTTTGGTTTGTATTCCAAACAGTAAAGGAACAACAAATCTGTTCGGTAACAACTTTATTCAATCTCAGTGATATGAGTTAGACAAAGGCTCTTCTGTTTAATCCAATAAACTTATTTGTCGGGTTTAGATCTATCTAAACAACAACTACCTAAGTAATCGAGTTTAGATTTTTCAATCAATAATAGGATCTATCAAGATGCTAAATACTGATGTCGATCTACGCAACTAATCAATCAAGTCTATCAAGATAAACCGATTATAGTTGGATCCCGACCGATCAAGTTTTGTGCACACCAAAGATTATGAACCCAAATCAGAAATCTTCTTCGTCTTCAAATCTTCTTAAATCTTCAATAAACACCTGCACACCACAACTTGAATCTCTTGTGATCAATCACACACAGAATGGAGTCTGTTAACAATGGATTATCACAAGATGTCTTTAGATCTGAAAATGATTTTAAAGATCTCGCCGATAATTTGATCTAGTTTGAGTGAGCCTTTATTAGAAGAGAAGGTTCTCAAGAATAAACAAACTAGGTGCAATACAAGTTTCAACAACTGTTAGTCAATCAAATCAATAATCTAAAACTAAAATAACAATGCAATTATCTAGTTTCCCACTAATGAAAATCATAATTAAATGTTTTACAATATTTCGTTTGGGATTACCTTGAGTATCAAGGAATATCTTTGAACAATTAATGATAATAGTTATGTACACGTTCAAATAATGTCTACATCTAGAAGTTTCTTAGAAAACTCTAATTCCAAGCTTCACACAAAATATAAAGAGACATGTGAATATTGGAACTCGATTTTGCTCTTTGGGATCGGTTCTACCATGACTCAAAATGTAAGATGTGATCGGTTATACCATGATTCCCAAACTAGGTTGAGACGGTTACACCATGCTTCTCATAGGTACCTTGTGATTGGATACACATTACTTCCGAGTTAGCTTGTGATTGGTTACACCTTGTTTCCAAAGTAGCTTGCGACCGATTACAACTAAATTCCAAAATTAGCTTGTGATCGATTACACCTTGCTTCCAAAAGGTAGCTTGTGACCGATTACAACTAACTTCCTAATGTAGCTTGTGACCGGTTACACCATGCTTCACAAAGTAGCTTGTGACCGATTACAACATGCTACATAGTATAGGCTATGACCGGTTATACCTCACTTCTCGACAAAAGTTAATATAGGTTCTACCTTGTCATCTTGCATTGGTCATCCAAAAGTTATTCAATAAAGAACCGGACGAATCATGGTTTCCCTTTTGATTATGAAACAAGTTCATAAATCTACTTTCTTACACTATTATAATAATACATAGGTTTCTAGGATGAAATAACAATTATATCTTACACATAATCAAGTAACTAAATATAAAGATTATGTTGATGTCGTATTTACGAAGTTACAAAAGATAAGTGTTCATACTTCGTAATTCAATAAATTCCTTGACACTTTGATCATAGTGATATGACAAAGTCTAACCACTAGAGTATTATATATATATATACAGCTTTGCGTGTTACCTTTTCAATATAATCCGACTTGAAAGATACGTTAGGAATGGAAATAATATCAAGTCAATATTACTAACCTCAAGTGGAAGGATGATATCTTCGTTGTAGTCCCTACTTCTTCACATTTTTCGGGTATTCGGAGTAATACTTGTACGTCTAACCATTCATAGACTTTCTAGTCTAACCTAAACGAAGTTGACTCTAGTATTTAATCAAACGCCTCTAGATGAGTTTTGATACTAAAATATGACAACCAAACTTGACATACCGATGTTTGGTGGATTCAACCGAGTTATGCTCTAATACTATCTAGACATATTTGATCACATTTGTGACTGAAGATTAAATGTCTTAAAGTGTTATATGAAAATGGTTAAGCTTGTAGTTCGATTACCTAGTTTCGGCTAACCTTTCATGAACAAGCCATTGTACACGTTCGGCTACGGTTCATCCTAACCAGAATATATATTTTGTTATGTTAATCTCAAGTCAAGTTTATCATATAACGGTGATTATTGATTTCTTGATTCCAAAGCAACCTTAGGTTAAATCCAAAGAAACCTTGAACCTGAAAGTCTATATAAGGAGAACCTCTAACATCTAGGATGTTTGAATCCCTGACACTATTCTTATGTGTCCTAGTTGTAAACTAGAGTCGTCCTCTCCTTCAAACCCTTCTAGGATTTAGAGACTAAAAAGACTTCACATAGGGATTCATGAAGCCAGGTCCAACTATCTTTATCTTGATTGTTCGTGTATCCTGATCTTGCGTTGATTGTTGAGCTTTGCTCCAATAAGCAAGATAGATAGAAATCCCAAAATTTCTTCGTATCAGACTTTGTGATTCTACAAGTTTATACTTGTGAGGTGAATAATAATCTAGGCTTCTCTTCGAGAGTCATAAGATCGGATTTCGAGGTTTGCTAGACTTTGTTTATTGCAGTCGATTTCCTACCTCACCTTGATCTTTGATCAGAACGGAAATCTCATATAGGATTATCTGTGGGGGAAATATTGGTTTAAAGTCTTCAATTGAGTTGAACTAACTCTTAGCATGTAAAGGACGCCAGCTAAGGGAATCAATTGCGCGGAGTCCTATTGGGATTCAGAAGGCGTAAGGAGCGCGACTGTAACTGAATTGTTGTGATGGTTTAATCGATCTCAACTACATTCCAGATCTAAGTTGTGATAGTAGGCTAGAGTCCGTAGTGGCTTAATACAGTTTGGTGTTCAAATCTGGACAAGGTCTCGGGGTTTTTCTGCGTTGGTGCTTTCCTCGTTAACAAAAATTTTGGTGTATGTGTTATTAGTTTTTCCGCATTATATTGTTTATCTTTGTAATTGAAATATCACAGGTTGTAAGTAAATCAATCAAAGTAGATATATTCATCCTTGTTTGTTGGATACGACTTGATTGATCTTGGATATTGATCTTTGGAATCGTCCAAGGACTTGTCTCTGTTACATTCTGATTGTGCGAGAAAGAGATATATGCTCTTCTTATCATTCCTGATCGAGATTCATTAAATTGTAACTCTCAGAATTGTAATTGAGTTTAGTCCATACAGGTTGCCTATGAAAAAGTTTGTAGTGTATTTTGGTACCCCCCACATTTTCACATCTTACTTTTTCTGTTGATGATCATGTCCTGAATACCAATAGTTCTGGATGATCCATGCAAAGCAACCCTCTTACTCAAAAAAACAAAAACAAAACAAGTCAGTCTATTGATTGAAGAAACTCACTCATTAAAGATTAATTTTCAACTGGAAAAATAACTTATGTTCAAAAAGTTTGATGGCATGGAACATGAACTAGAAAAGATGAGAAAGAAACAAATAAGGAGTAATAAACTTATTTATGATCTTAAAGTTCATAGGTCAAGAAATTATAATAAGAACAGTCAACATGTCTCCTCTAATACATTTACTGGCCAAATTCCTTCATCACAAGTCGTGAAGAATACCGACTCATCTGCAAAGATATGAAATCCTTGTATCAGTGTTCACTTTATAAAGAATGGAACTCATATGATCAATGTATTTTTAAAATCAGAAACCAGGGAATTCTTCTTCTCGGACTACTCAATCTTGGAAGAGGAATAGAGCTCAGAAATTGAGAGAGATGGTTCTTTCAAAGGAGATGGACTTGGTCATTCTTAGACTTCGAAGTTCTAAACAAGGGTAAAGAAACAAGTTGCGAAATAAGAAGAGAATCTCGAATCCCTCGGGTATTTCAGAACTCATTGATCCCTTGATACATAATAAGAGACATTATCTAAATAAGAATTTCTCAATGAGCTTCTTTTTCTTGAAAAACCTCATAACCTCTCACACAATGGGAGAGATTGCTCTCCAAATTGATCTTCTAGTTTGTTTTCTCCTTTTCCCTGGGTGAAAACTACAACCTAAAAAGGGTAGAATTCTCTGAATGAACTCTTTGAAAGATATCTTGCTTATAATTTCATAATTTTTCTAAAAAGTTGAGCCTTGCCCCTGGAGAGGTTTCTCACAGTACCTTCCATCATTTGTGTAATCATAATGTGTTGCGGATATTATGATTACTAAAAGGTCGACTCATAGTGTTTATCCTAGAAAATTAATTCTACAAGTTTGAATTTTTTAAACTCTGACTAAGGTAAGGGTAAAGGGGAAGGATCCGATGACATGGTTATAATAACATGGTGACGCCGTTTTTTCTACAAAACTCAAACGACAATGAATTTAAACTAATTTTTTGGTGACATATTCCTCTTATAAAACTATATATACAGTCCTACAAAAAATAGGTTTGAAGGAAGAAGGTGTTTATATCTTATAAGGCACCTTGATTCCGTAATTAGGATGAAAAAAAATCGTAAACTCTCGAAGTTTTAAATAGAGAAAGTCTCCTTCTTATACCTCCATAGAATTTCTTTCTTAAGATAAGGTTCCGAGTTCCTTTTATTACTTCATGTTTGTTTTTCCCGACCTGGGCTCTAAATCTGATTCGCGTCTGACTCAGGACGAGTTACATGTTGAGCGGTTTGTAATGGAAACTGCAAGATGAAACTTAGCTTATATAAAGACAACTCTCTTTATTGATGTTTAGAAAATCTCTCAAAACTAAACACAAGCTCTAATCTTGCTCATATGATCAACCACAACTTTGGTGATCATATATGTATAGAACTATGAATTCCTTTTCCTAGTCCTATTACCTTATTACATGTCTTTCCTTTTCTTAGAACTAGATGACTTCTAATTCCCTTATGATTACATCAATTTCCTAATTTTGTCCTAACCAGCTTGTTAGTGACTTCTATGTTGAAGTTAATCCAACATTCTCCCCCTTAAGATTCAACTGTGCTTGTGAGAAATCTTATACTCCTATTAATTTCCTCATTTCTTTAAACTTGATCCGAGCTAATGCCTTTATCAATATATCTTCCTTCTGCTCAGTTTCAGGTATGTGTTCTACGTTAATGACCTCCTTCTCGATGCATTCTCGTATGAAATGATACCTTTTGTGAATGTGTTTCGTCTTCCCATGAAACACTGGATTTTTAGTGAGTGCAATTGCAGACTTATTATCAATCTTGATGAGAACTTTTTCAGGTTCTCTTCCTTTGATTTCACCCAACAGTTCTTGAAGCCATATTGATTGTTTAGCTGCTTCTGTTGCAGCCATAAACTCAGCTTCACAGGATGAGAGGGCTACAATGTCTTGCTTCTGTGAACACCATGTAATAGGTGCTTCACCTAGATAAAATATATGACCAGTTGTACCTTTTCCATCATCTTGGTCAATATTATGACTGCTGTCACTATACCCAACAATTCCTTTTGATCCTCCTCGACCATACTTCAATCCACAGCTGATTGTTCCTCTTAGATATCTCAATATCTGCTTTATTACATCACCATGAGACTTGCGTGGACTCTGTATATAACGGCTTGCTACTCCCACAGAGAAAGCCAAGTCTGGTCTTGTGTGTAACAAGTATCTAAGGCATCCAACATTTCTTCTATAACTCGTTGGATCAATCTCAGCTTATTCTTGTGCCTTTGAAACTTTAAGTCCAAACTCCATTGGTATCTTAGTTGGATTACAAGTTTCAAGTCCTGCTTCTTTCAGAATTCTCCTTGCATAAGCTTCTTGTTTAATCTGAATCTCATCTACTCCTTGATGGACTTCTATGCCAAGGTAATAAGTGAGTTTTCCGAGGTCTGACATCTCAAACTTTGATGACATTTCTCTCTTGAACTCATTGATTACCTTAAGGGAGTTGCCAGTCAAAAATAGATCATCTACATAGACTGCAATCACAAGAAGCGTTCCCTTTTCTTCTCTTCTGTATACTGATGTTTCTTTAGAGCACTTAACAAATCTGATTTCTCTTAAGATTTGATCTAACTTTGTATTCCAGGCTCGAGGGGCTTGTCTTAGACGATATAGAGCTTTTGATAACTTATAAACCTTATGCTCTTGTCCTTTTACTTCAAAACCTTCTGGTTGTTCAACATACACATCTTCTCGCAATTCACCATGTAAGAATGTTGTCTTAACGTCTAAGTGGTGAATTTCCCATGAGTTTGATGCTGCCTCTGCAATTAATAAGCGTATTGTTTCAATTCTAGCAACTGGTGCAAAAACTTCATCAAAATCTATGCCCTATTCTTGTACATATCCTTTAGCTACAAGCCTTGCTTTGTATTTATTGACAGTACCATCAGCATTCCATTTTATTTTGAAGATCCACTTAAGACCAATCACTTTTACCCCACCTGGCTTATCAACTAGAAACCAAGTCTTGTTTCTGTTGATTGAAATAATTTCTTCTCTACATGCTTGTGTCCATTTAGTAGAGACCTTTGCTTCCTGAAAATTCCTTGGTTCATCATTAACAGAAAGTAGCATAATCTCACATTCTTCTGCAGCTTGAAGAACATAATCCTCCAGATACTGTGGCTTTTTTATCTGTCTTGTTGATTTTCGCAGTGGAATGGGTTGAGTTATTTCATCGATCTCCTCTTCTTCTTCTTCTTCTTCTTCTACTTCTTCGTTATTCTCAGTGTTTTCATTATTCTCTTCTTCTTCTTGATTAACATCATTGTTTCCATTGGTATTGATGATTATGGGTCCTTCGCCTTCATCAATTACTTGACCCCATCTCATGTAAAACATTCCTGGATCCCTACTTGGTCCATCATTAGTTTCTTTCCAGTTCCAATGTGTTGTCTCATCAAACACCACGTCGCGACTTACTACCACTCTGAATGTTGTTGCTTTTGGAAAACCTTGACGCGTTTGTTTCCCAACTAAACATGATTCACAGATCCTTGATTCATCATTTATTTGTGGTGGCCCTCGAACCATCTTGTCCAATTGTTAGGATTTTCAAGGACCGCCGGACCCTACTTCTGGGCCGGACCACATAGCACCGATATTGTCCCCACTTAACCACCTGTTGTAGCAGGTGTGGGATTTTAATCTAAAAGGCCTCGGTGCTATGTAAAGGAGATGCCCAAGCTTATTAGACACCATATGTACTTCCTCTTATTCCATGTGGGACTATCCTAGCTATATATATGTGGTTTACATCGCGCCACATACTCCAACAATCTCCACCTTGGCGAGATTAAACCACCTCACCAATCCAATCATACTCCACCATATGATCATCGTCCGTATATGTTACCCATCGAACATGATTATTGTCACTACGCGCCCTGGAACCCTACTCCACCTTGAGTTAATGGGAAGGCTAGCACTAACTCCACCTTAAGCACAACCTTGCCCATCATAGAACCATGCTCCACCTAAGTTAATGGGGTGCGGCATTAACTCCACCTTGAGCACCAGCTCTACCTTGGGCCTTGCCTGCTCCACGTGCGCCGTACCGGGTGACATCCACAACCACTTCTCCGTTCGGACAGTAGCCCCAACCATAGGCTCTGATACCAGTTGATGGCAACTGCAAGATGAAACTTAGCTTATATAAAGACAACTCTCTTTATTGATGTTTAGAAAATCTCTCAAAACTAAACACAAGCTCTAATCTTGCTCAAATGATCAACCACAACTTTGGTGATCATATATATATATATAGAACTATGAATTCATTTTCCTAGTCCTATTACCTTATTACATGTCTTTCCTTTTCTTAGAACTAGATGACTTCTAATTCCCTTAGGATTACATCAATTTCCTAATCTTATCCTAACCAGCTTGTTAGTGATTTCTATGTTGAAGTTAATCCAACAGTTTGTTCTTTTCCTTATCAAAGTCCGACTTGGCTCATAGGTTTAGGCTTTTTTCTCTTTTGAAAGTGTCACAAGAAAGACTCCACAACCACATTTATAGATAATAGGATGGTTCTTGTCTATTGATGTTCTGTACTAGGAGTTTCCCATTTTTGTATACCCATGTGGTTGTTTAATCTTTTATATGGCTATATATCAATTTGAAGTTACTTTCACAAATTCAACATCTAATAATCCCCCACATAAAAACCATCCATCCTATCCCTAACCCTCTGGTATTATTAGGTAGCATTTTTAAGCAACAATTTTGTTTTTTGCTATTTAATATCTTTGAACTCTTCTTCTCACACTAGTGCAATGCCTTAAGAGGGAGTTTTCTTGGCCATGTAGTATTACTGCAATAAGTAATGCATCACCATCGAGCTTCAAAAATGGAACAAAAGGAGTTGGTAAGGACAGCTATATAAAACTTGGACTTGTATTTCATTTGGGTTATACAAGTGCATCACACAATTGCTACTTAACTTTGCCTCAAAACACCACTATTTCCCCACACAGTTGTAGCTCTACTAGTAGTTTTTCTTTATCAGTTGTTCAAGATTTATTGAAGGGTTAAGAATGGGAACTCAGATACTTGAACTTCCTTCAACCATGAATTTCATTTGGAAGATCCGCAACTTTTCTAAGTTGAACCACAAAGTTTCCCACTATTCTGATGTTTTCAGTGCTGGCGGTGCTAAATGGTATTCATTTTGTTTCTATAATCTTTCTGTTCAGTTTATCTTTTTCTTTTTTGATTAAGCCTCTCCATTCTTGCAATCTTTTTTTCAATAGGAAGGCAAGGATTTATCCCAAGGGATGTGGGGAAGTGTTTGATCACTTATCAATTTATCTTTACCGTGTGGACTCGTCCAGTTTCCCAGTGAATGTGGCATACACTTTTGCTATTACTGATCAAACTAATCCCGCTAATACGAAGACAGTTGGTAATCCTCTATCTTTTTTCTTGAGAAAAATGTGAATATATTCAGGGAATAACCAGCAGTTATTATGTTGGTTTGCAGCGGGTGAAAAACAATTTGTTTCAGGTACTAGAGAAGGAGCATGGGGTTATCCTAAATTTTTCCCTCTTAGTAAACTGCATGATTCCAAGAAGGGATATCTTGTAAATGATATTTGCGAGATTAAAATTGAGATAACTCGTAAAATCCCTGCAAATGCCAAGAAGCCTGTTAATGTTAAAGGAAAAGGAAAGCACTTGCCGCAGGCCAAATCCGTTGTCAAGTCCAATTCCGGGTATTCAATCACTTGGTTTGGTGTTCGTATTCAAAAGGATTAACCATTCCTAGATCTAAAGTTTAGATTATATACACCTATCAACATTTGGACTAACAAAAATGGTTTGCATCTAGCAAGGTCTGTTACTTAAAAGTTCTCTGATTTAATTTGGTATTTACAGTTTACTTATGTATGAAGTTAGAAATGTTACTAGGAAACTCAGAAATGCAGTTGATCGATGATGCAGTTTGGTCTAATCTGTGGCTTTCCCAGTCTCTATTAGTTTTTGAAACTTCTTCTGTTCTCAAATGCTAATATTAATCCAAGTAGTTGGATATGTTCAAGTATTCAGGTCTTATACAGCCTTCTTTAGTATTCCCAACTAAGAAAGTATCCAGGCAAAATTACACAACAAAGAAAATTCATGGCATGTGTAATTATTCACAAGAATTTGGGAATCTATACAAAACGGGGTGGAGGATAGATATATGATCTTAAGTAAGAAAACAAGAAAAAAGCAAATCATGGCGAAAGAAATAGTGTGAAAACAGTGTCATCGTATATAGCCTAGTATTGAGCCGTTACAGGGACCTTGCAAACAGGGCAAGCATTTTTCTGAAGAAGCCATTGTTTTATACAGCATATATGATAGTTATGGCCGCAATTGAGCTTACCCACTTCATCATCTGCTTCATATTCTTCCTGCAATAAACATATACATACACACCAATCAATGTTAGCACAAAGAATAGCTTTTTCAATGCACAGAGTTATCGATAATTGGAGCGGGAAATGGTGAGAATTATAAAGGAAAAATCATAGCAAGGTCAGAATGTAACATACTTGACAAATACTACATTTCCAGTTCATGTCGGTGAGAAAGCGAGATTGTAAAGCATCTAAGATAGAATGCTTTGTTTTCCTGAGACAGCGAGTTATTTCATCCTCTCTCAATCCAGTGCTTACATTACCAATGCTTTCTCCAAGGTCGAGCAATTCCTAATTAACAAAAAAAAAAAAATAGTATCAAATGGAGGAGATGCACTGAATCAAAAGAATCCGTCTACATAGTCAGTACTACTCATCTTTTTGGGTGAGGAGAGAGTTTGAATACCTCATATGTCATGTTATCCACATCGAGCCGTAAATCCCTGTATCGATCATGTCCACTAGATCTTCCTTCCAGCAACAGGCTATTTTGGAACATTAGTATCTGCAATGTTGCACAATAAGTTAAATACACAGCACTTGAATACAAAGTTTGTTCCTTGCATTTTTTATACTGTGTTTGTAGTCTTTGCTCAAATAACGGCGATTCAGTGATTCAAGAGCTTACAAACAACCTAAGTAATACAACATTCCACTGAACTTTTTCAAAGGGCTTAGAAACTGCAAAAGACCAACGCTCTGAGAAACTAAACCTGTACCTCCTAATTGATAGAACCATTTTTATTTACATGAGATATTTATTAATCTAAACAAATGCCATATGAAAACAGTTAAGCACTAACTACAACTATGGCAAATTTTAGACTGCATTACAACCCAATGATCTAGTTTTATTCTGGCCATAAATTCTTGATTAGACCAATGGTCAAACCGTTGAAGACTACAGATGTTCCTGGAAGTAATAATATGATGCGTTTATAAGAAGTTCCTCTCATAAAGCAATTCTCACCAGATACTAACATATATTGCCAACTATAAGAATGTTGATTAAACATTTCTGAGATATCTTACTACTCATCCAGCACCAGATCAATGATTAAATGCTTAAGTTTTCCCACATAACAAATAAATTTCATTATACTCAAAGCTTAGGTGTATTATTCCTTGTTCATAGCCAAGATTTTATTCTTCGGTTTTTTATGCATCTTCATAAGGTTGAAAGTTTTGGAGAAAGGCAAAAGGAACTTTTATTTGGTAGTTGTTGAGTTCTACCTGGTCATACTTGCTTGGACACGGTGAACTATAAGGGTGTAGGAGCAAACTCTAAAAAAGTATGCTAGACATGGCTCAAATGCTTAATATTCTTTACTTGAACAATAACTGCAGCCTTTAAGAAATGCAAAATGCTGTGGCGTAATTTCTTCTTCACTACTGCAAGTATCTTTTGATTAATCCAAAAGTACTAAGGCAAGCATTTATGCTTAACAACAAAATGAGGCTAGTGAATGACAATGTTGAACTGTATATCCACGCTTTTCTAAACTTTAAGATTTCTTAACAAACAACAAAACTTCCTAGTCTTACCTCTGAGATTCCTCCAGGAGAACCATGTCGGTAATGTCGGTGATGCCTAGCTCCAAAAACTTTAGACTCAATGTGAGATGGTTCCAAGTCAGATGGTGAATCCAAAATTGAAGATATCTGTTCAAGAGTGGCAGTTCTCCTCGAAATACAAGGACGCTGTAATCGACAACCAGTAAACAAGATTAGAATCTGCACTTCAATTAATATTGAACACACATATTCATCAAGTAATACAAAGAGAAAGGACTAATTGCAGAATAAGAAATCTGAGCAATGACATAAATTCCCAATTTAAACTAAAGAATGTCAAACTAATTCATTAAAACTATAATATACTTAATACCAAGAACAGCAAGACATTCTAAGATCTGCAGAAGAGAGTTGATTATCAAAATGGGACACAATAAAACCAGGAATCTTGAAAACCAGGTACAAAGCTTTAATGGGGTAAATCCATAACTAACCCATTAATTAAAAACAACATAACAGAATCAAAGAAAAAGGTGAAAACAAATTTCTTAAATTAACAAACAAACACAAATATAGCAAAATAAAGGACATCCCAAAATGAAAATTTACCAAAAATTGTAAAGAAAAATGAGAAAAGAACATTCACCTCTCTGTGAGTATTATGATTATTATTAGAAACCCTATCACCTCCTCCACCATTATTATCATTTCTTCCTCTAGACGACTGGTGGAGTGGTCTTCTTGAGACAACACAATCAACAGAAGCATCAGTATCAGCAGCAGAGAAAGCAATTCCAGGAGCACACCAAACATCAGGAACCACAACAAGTGGAGTTGGGTTTGGTTGTTTCTTTCTCTGTTTCTTTTTCCCAACTTTCTTGGCTTGCCAATCTGCTGATGTTCTAATAACAGTGGGAGCTGATACTTGATGTGAAGATGTTGATGCACATCCAAATCCTTTAAAAGAAGATGAAGAAGAAAGATTCTTCTTCTTTTTAGCATTATCCCTATTATCTTTCATATTGTTTGAAGAAGAAGAAGAAGAAGTACCATTACTGTTGTTGTTATTAATAAAAGTAGATAGAAAAATGGATGAAATAGTTGGTTTACAACGTGTGGATTGAAGAAGTGGAGAGATTTGTGGTGTTGGATCTGCTGATGAAGAAGAAGACGGTGAAATTGATTGGTTTCTTGGTCTTCTGCTGTTATACCTAATCTGTTCTTCTTGTTGAATCATTAAGTTCTTATCTTTAACCACAGAAGAAGACATTGTAATTATCTAGGAGGAACAGATGAAAAGAAGAAGAACCCAGAATCAAAATACTAGTCCGTAATCATATCAATAGTTGTTATTTCTCTGTGGTAGAGAAATCAACATACATTTATGATATGAATGAAGAGTGTTGTTTTTGTTGTTGTAGTCTGTGGATTTATTTACTTGTATTTTTGTGGAACAGACAAGCTGATTGTGTACCTACTATATAACTTAATACTAGATTTTATTTTTATTTTTTTCATCAAAACAAAATTGGATTTTTTTACCTTTTTTCTTTTTCACTTTGATCAGGACCTCTGTAATTGTCTAGATTTACTTTAAAAAGGGTTTGGTTTGATTGATTAATACTCCAGGACTCGAGGTATAGTAAAAGTTACAGCTTCATTTAATTATTTTTTATCTTCCTCTGCTCTGCTGGTTCTTGTCATCTGAAATCAACAGGCCGTTCCCATTTCACATTTCTCAATGAGCTCATTTCTGGTGTCTGAAATAGTTTAATAGGCAAATGCATTTACTGCATATGACAAACGCCCATTGTAGTGACTTTAAATCCAACAGCATCTTACTTCGACTAGTTTTCACAGCAACGAGAGGCCATCCATAGTGCAGTGGTGCTTGGCGCCAGCCTAGTTGCAAGCCAATAGTAAATTTTGGCGGGGGCGTCCATCCAAAAGCCTTATATAGCCGGTTTGGATAGCATTTCGGAAGTAGCTTTTTGATTTATATAAGTCGAAAAGTTTGAAGTCAGTTTGGCTGTCAAATTTCAAAACGATTTCTAGAAACCGAAAAGTCAACTTTTTATGAAGCAAAATAGTTTTACTTTTGACTTTGCTTCTGACTTCGACTTTGGGAGAAGTAGAAATCAGAAACAGATTTGTATCCAAACGCGCTATTAGAACCCAAGATCCAAGACTTCTAGCGCGTCTGGATACCAGTATTTCTGCTTTTCCAGAAACAGAAACAGAAGTCAGAAGCAAAACAATTTCGCTTCACAAAAATTAATTTTTTTTGACTTCCAGAAGTCGTTTTAGAATTCTATACTCAAACCAACTTCTTGTTTTTTGACTTCTAGAAGTCAAAAGTAACTTGTGAGTGTCCAAACGTGCTATTCAGTATATTTACAAGTTACCAGCAATTGAAACAGGATTGAAAATCTAGGTGGGCTAAACATTAAATTTCTAGGGGGTTATTATTTATTCTTTACAAAAACTACACATGAAAAAAGACTTTCCGATGATATTTAGAGATTTGGGGGTGGGTGGAACACCCCTCAATCACCATCCAGTTTTGTCACTGCAGGTTACGCATTATTTTTGAGGCAATTATCAATATCATGCGGAAGTTATGAGATCCATCACAAGATTTTTAGTCAGTAAGAGACGGTTTTGGAGGAGTTTGTTTAGGTGGCCAGTCATTTTTGGTTATATAAATTTGTAAAAAATCTTGAGAACAATCGTTTTTGAAGTTTTACCTCTCACAGTCTATGAACAGTGGTTTTCTTGTGAGTACACTGCAAGTTTAGCATGAGTTGATATGGAATTTGCAAATTGGTAATTGGGTAGATTTCATTTCAAGAAATAGGAAAATTTTGAAAGCTTCCTTTTTATCATTCATATGATCTCTAGCATTTTTTAGGTGACCGAAAGGAAAGGTGACCAAACCAAAAAGTAAAGCCAATTAAACTCGCAACTTTATTTCTAACTAAAGTAATGAATTAATGGTGGAACAAATTGACTACACATTACATTGATAAGTATTATCCTTAACGTGATAATTTGGATAGATTATGTCTAATGTTGGAATGATAAATAAATAAAACATACCATGTCTGCTTTTTCTTTATTGTCTTACTATTTTATAAGGCAACTAAAATTCTTAGAATCAAAAAAAGATTGGTGAACCGTTTAATTCCCCTCAAAACCGTCCGTTCACATTAAAAAAAAAATTCTTATGTTTCTGCTTTCGTGTTATACTTACTATTCCTTAAAAAGAGTTACTCTTTTTTTTTTTCGGTATATATAATTTTTGGAGATTTTAATCCACAGTTTTCCTTGCAACACCGATGAAGATTACTCAAATTTTGCGGTAAATTCTCCTGACCCAGTATTTCTCTCCCGTGTAGAATAGTATCCTCGTCTTTACTTGTAATGTATTCCCGGTCATATTTTCATTCATCAATTCTATGACCCAAATGGGAGAATTAGCTTGCTACTTGATTAGAGTAGAACCATGTGGTAACCATTTGTCCTCATAAATCCTAACCATAGCACCAGTCTACACCAATGTAAATGGACCACGGCAGTAAATTCTCTAATGATTTCAAATCCTGTGTGTGTGCATATCATAACCCACTGAAGTAATTGCAATCTGGTCGATTGTAATTGCCTCTTTTTTCTTCTTTGGTCATAGACTTGGGGACCTCATAAATATGGTCACTGTCAATGTACGTAAGTCTGTCAGAGTGTACCAACAAAACATGCAGTCCATGTCTAGTCTAGTAGCTTTTATCATCGCGTAATATGAGAACTACATTTTTGTTGCAATACGTCTTGATCGTAGATTACTCGTAGTTAGTTGTTACCACCAACAGCTATAGAATACAAATTCCGTCGACATATTTTGCCATAGAATGGCCACCCTGGGCCTTCTGCCGTTGGCACCTTGCATTATCATATTGTTTGGGTTCTTAGATAAAAATAATATCTCCCCTAAACTACTAGTCTAGAGAGACACTAGACTTCTGATGAAAGTGATTTGAATCCCATTAAAATATACATACACTGGACTATGGAGCTGTTGGGATGTCCATTTTATGGAATCTAATATTCTTGGAACCACCAACGAGGAGATTAAGACATAACAGAAAACAGGCAGCAAAAAGATCACCTAAAACTAAAAGCAATCAGATGAGATTAACTTAAACTAATCTTCTTATCAAAAAACATAAACTAATCTTCCCAATAATTATTTCACTTCTCTTGTTACGTATTTGGTCGTTGGGATTATTTTATGAGAACTTTTATATTCAAGGTTGAGTTAGTATTCAAAGACTATCCGGATGATCACTGTTCCAGTCTCTGGTCGGATCTGTTGAAACAGCAATCTCTGTAAAGTTGGCAATTGTTAAAGCATCAAGATTCTCAAAAGGAGCAGTGCATTTGTTGTGTGTGAAGCGTAAGAAAAATGCAACTGTACAGTTTACGTTGCTGCCTGCCATACTGGTATAAGGTAGGGACGGACGGACGTTCCAAATGTTTTGAGTCAATTGACCGCTAAGAAAGTAACTACTCAACCAATTTCACAGACTGTAAACTGGAAAGAATTTTCCACACAAACCGATAAAGTTAAAACATTGCCAACAAGCCAAGTACTGAACGAACTTCATGCATTTGTTTTGAGGCTTACACTTCACATTTTGTGACTTTGCAAAATGCAGCCTTAACAAAGTTTGCATGAGAGAGACTTACTTTCGGTGTTTGTTCAAATTAGCTAAAGAGACCATAAAACGGCTATGTCCTTTACTTTGTATACAAACATTCTTGTTTTAGAGATTGTTTGTTGCTTGGTCTTGTTTTAAAATGAGAAATGGTTGGATCGTTTGTTCCTTCTGGTTGACTAAGTATCTAACTTTGATACTCTTTCCCTTCCATGTTCCTAAGAGCAAAGGCTATGGGTAGTCTTCAAATGGAGACTAACTCGTTCAAATGAGCGAGGACTCAACCAAACGAACGAGAGAACCCACCATGTGCAAATCCAAAACAAAAAAAAGGACACTACACGGGAGACAGTCTCCCATGCAGTAAAAATAATTGTGAGTTTGGACCAGACAGGGGACTGTCCCTAGTCAAAAAAATAAAAATAAAAAATCATCCAAACGGGAGACTGTCCAGTCCCCCGTTTGATGCAAAAAAAAATTGCTACACGGGAGACATTCCCCCGTGTAGCTCTATTTTTCCTGACAGGGGACTGTTCCCCGTCTAGTGTTACACTCCCAACCACTCGTTCACCTGAACGAGTGCATAAACAGGTTTGGGAGAAAAGTGGGGTAAAGACTACCCATAACAGCCTCTAATATGCTCAAATTGGTAGTGCACTCCTTCATTTGAAAGAGTGACACTACCCATAACCCTTGCTCTAACCTCACTTCCTTTTTGACATTGTGGCAATTCTTGGGATTGTTCACTCATATACTGAGTGCAATGTAAGCGCTCGGTCTAGAAACCATGTTTATCTATAGGTTACATTGCAAACACTGAGAAGGCAAGGAATAACTCAAGTCGAATTCTTCAAAAAAACTGACAATCCATTAAGCTACAAAGAATTGAGACCAATTTGATGTCACATATCCTAGAGAGATCCCTGTAAGAGGTTCTTAATTTCTACACCAGTTATAAACTTGGATCTTCACTTGATGGATCACTTGATCTTCATCGGTTGTCGCATACTTGAAGAGAACATCATTTCTACTGTTCCATATGGTTCAAGTGATCACCGTCGGTAGAACTTCCCAAAGTACTTCACCAGCTGGGGAGAGATTATTTATTCTCCGGCCTTTAATTATAATATCTATGCAATTTGGCATTACCCAATCAATCCTTGCAAAAGACATAAAATGCTATACTTTTGTTGCAAAAGCGCAGTAGAACAATAAATGAGTTCGCCAGCTTTGCGACACAAAATACAACCATTGACCAGCAGTTTTCCTTTTTTGTAAAGAACATCTGGAGTAGCTATTTATCTATGGTATACCTTCCATAAGAAGAAACCAACTTTATGTGGCCAAGACCTCGACCAAATATTTAGATTCTTCGTCTCTAAATATCTCTCCTTTGCAAACCAAGAATAAGCATACTTTACCGTAAAGATCCTTTTTTTATCAATCTTCCAAGAAAGAGTGTCCTCTTCAGAGCCCACACAGATATCTTGGATACTTGAACTGAGGTCGGTGAATTCTTCAATTGGAGTGTTGGAGAGTCTTCTACTTCGCTGATTGCTTGATAGTCCAATTCTTAGAAGTAAATATGAGGATATTTCAGGTTAAAGGGTTGATTCCCAACCCAAGTATCTTCCCAAAATCTAATAGTATTTCCATCTCTCACATTCAGATTCGAGCAAAGCTTAAAACAGTTTAACATAGAATAAATACATTTCCAAACTCCGCACTTGTTGGGAGGTTTCGGCTTTTTGGTCGATCTTTCAAACTGGATTGTATCATATTTGGAGGCCATGGCTTTTCTCCATAAGGCTGTCTTTTCTTTATTAAAACGCCACCACCACTTTGAAATCAAGGCCATGTTCATATTCTTCAAGGATTTGATACCTAAGCCTCCTGGTTTGAGAGGAGCACGAGATTTCTTCCAAGACACATAGTGATAACCTTTTTTCGTTTATGAAGGGGTCCCATAAGAAATCTCTGATTACTTTCTCAAGATCTTTGATATACCTTTTGCAATGTTTTCCACAAAAAGGTCATACATGGATTCGAATTTGTAACCACATGTATGTGTGCTAGTTCAAGACCGTCACAATTATATCATTTTTCTTTTTCCGTAAAAGAGAGTACCTCAAATATTTAATAATAAACCGACTTGGGTAGATCGAAATCGTTACAGAGTTTGTTCAAGTTCATCATACAATTATTAAGATTAGAAAAAATCCTTTAATTCTTAACCGTCAAACCTATCCTACCAGACTCATCGATTATTTCAGAGTTCCAAGAAGACAATATCACATTAAGATGCCAAATTGATTTTGTTTCGAACCAAGCTACACCAATTTCCAACACTGCATCTAGCGTTGATTGAATCATCTGAAGATCCAACCATGGTTTTTTTAAAATATGTAACCTAAAGGGAAACACTATATCAGAAATTTTGATTTCGGCAATCAAGGTAGCAGAATGTTTGATTCCACCGAGACATAATTTGGTCGCGAATCTCCGTTGACTCACCCCGGAATTTGGAAGGAACTTGCCAGAAATCTCGGTTGAAGTTCATTTATCTTGTGCTTCTAGTTTGAAATTTGTATGGATTTTGGGTTTTCTACTATTTTGAATGAAGACTTGTGTTTTTTTTTTAATTGGTGATATTTCATTATTCCTTTATACATCTTAACAAGTACAATGCATGAAAAATGTTCAATATACATACTGCAGGTATAAGTAGTTACTCCGAGACTTCAATCTCCCTGAGAAAGTTGTCCCTGTGCATAGGTCCCAACCGAGAAAGACCGAAATCTGGAATTCACTACATTGGTCAGGAGGTCAAATATGTTTTGCTTGAAACCAAACAAAACTGGTTTGCATCATTTCACATGGCAACGATGGCCTCTTAAAAAGATCCAACCAAGTATTTCCTAATACATATGAATCTAAGATACATGAGCCAAAGAAACCAAAAGAACAACATCTAAAGTATCATTGGTATTCTGAATCGGTCTGAATCCACCTGAATCGATAATTGAGTCTTGGTGGTACTTTAGCAGTTGATGAACTTGACTTTGAAACTATTGTTGATTTCGGTGTTGCTGTAATTGAAGTAAGACTTGTAGTTGCAGTATGCTTTGTTCTTTGGACAAGATCTAACAACCTTGTCTTGATAATCATCAACTTTGAAGAACAAAAATACCAGCGGCAATAATTCTTGCAGACCTAATAAATAACATGAAAAATTAAAACAAAATAACAATATCTAAAAACTAAAGCAAGGAAGATGGAAAATTAGCTAACAGAGACTAGGATGATTTGGTTCTGCTAAGATCCGCTTCATATTTGATCAAGGAAAATTCCAATAGCAAAAATAAATTATGCTATTGGAGAAGGAGAAACAGAAAGGAGGGATGTATCATGATCTCCCATTAGGTATGTAATATATTACAGACATATCATAAGCGTCGATATTATTATTTTTTATAGGAAAAAAACTTTATTAATTTTGAAAAAATTCACGTTTAAGAGGAGGAATGTTGGAGAAACTTTTATCCATTCTCCAGACTTAGAATGCATTCTACAAAGTTTGACAGCTAAATCTGCGATAGAAGTGCATTCTCTATTAATAAACTCAAACTTAATAAAATTGAAATTTTTTGCTAACATCTGACAATCATATTGAATAGGTTTACTAAACCAACTAGTTCGGTTATCTTTTTTTTTTAAGGTAAGACATAACATTCTTTACATCATTCCCAACACAAATACTTACAAAGTGCTTGATTCTCATCCAATTCAAAACTATAAACATTGTCATGCTTTCAGATTTTTCAGGATTTCTAGCTATCTCAATGATTTTACTACATCATTAGAACTTTCTTGCAGTATCAGTTATCACAATCCCCATACCAGTATGGATAGAGTCTCTTCATAGGAACCATCATAATGTACTAACATACAATCTTGATGAAGATTCTTATTTGAATGAGAATAAGAAGTCACAATAATACTCTGATGAGAATGGTTATTGTTGACATTCATAAAACTTGTAGAATTGTTAGAAAGGGTGACTGTCATTCTTGAAGAATGTAGATGATTAAGTTGTTTTCCCTGGAAATGACAAAAAATATTTGTCTCTCCATACACACCAAGTAGTTGTAAAGATATAACATATTTGATCCTTGTTATGACCACTGGTAATCCATGTTCAAATACAATCATGAATATTAAAAATTGCGCCTACATCTTGTAAAACTACAATACCAAATGGGAAGCAACGCATGTTGCTCTAAAGAAATTACAATGGAGTAATAAATGTTCAACACTCTTAGGAATGCTAGAATCACACATGTTGCAAAGTGTATCCTGGTTAGGAATAGACCTAAATAGTCTAACTTTGTTTGGAAAGATATTTTCGAAACATTTCTGAATAAAAGTTGAATCTAATTAAGGTAGCACAGGGAATTCCAGATAACCTTATAGACGAGATTTCCAGGGTTATTATGGTTTGGAAGATCATCAATAAGGAGTTAAAAATAAGATTAATAGTGGTGAAAGGACATATAATTCTACCCTCTCCTGAAATCGAGATTCTAGTTTTCAGAATTTGTTGGTTGTTTATACCAGTGAAATTAGCTTAAACTAAATATTGCTTCCAAAATTTAGTTTCTTATTTGATAAAACTAGTAGAAGAAAGATTAGGATTAGGATATGAGTTGCAGAGCGGGTGAGTAGCATTAGGTACCCAGTTGTCTATGAATGCATTAGTGTTATTGACATTTATGATTTCCCAAAAGGCATTTTGAGAGATAATTTAAACTCATCTCGAAATATCAAATGTGTATAATGTAAAGTTTGTACAACTATACGACTTAGTCTCAATATGAGATATAATAGAATAGACTTTTAAGTGATAGATGAGTTCAAGTCTCCACATACATTTTATTGATGAAGTTCCTCCAAACTCCCCTTAATAGATCTTCGTCTTCAATCGATGGACGTTGTGAAGTCTAAATCTCAACTACACATTCTATCCTAATCCGAGACATATTTATAAGTAGACTAGAAATTAAGACTTATAGTTTTGACAACTAAACTTGACAAACAAACTTGAGATAGCAATGCTTGCAAGTTCGAACGAGCAGTGCTCTAACAACACATGGTATTACTTGTGATCGGTCACACCAGTTACCAGGACCGGTTACACCAATTACAAGGATCGGTCACACATAATCATGACCAGTCACACCAATTATTAAGATCGGTCACATCAATTACAAGGACCGATCATACCATCACATGGTGATTACTTAGGATCGCTTACACCAATTATCAAAACCAGTCATACCAAATCATAAGTCACGCATTTTTATTAGTTATACCAAGATATATAACGAAGTTAAGATAGGTTCTACCATCTCACACATATTGGTCATCCAAAGATTTGCAATGAATAGCTGGACCAATAAGCCTAATAATTTCCCTTTCGATTCATGAAACAAGTTCATGAATGCACTTCCTTTAAACAAATATAAAACATTGTTTCCTAGGATGAAATCTTCACCATAACACATTCACATAATCATAACAATATATATAAGATTATGTTGTCGTCATATCTACGAAGTTCAAAAGATAAGCATTATACTTTGTAGTATAATTCCCTAATACTATGAGCATACTATTATGATCGTGTCACATCACTAGAGTATTATATAATATGTACATTATATACAACTTCACAGTTATGTTTTCAATATAGCACGACTTGAAAGATGCGTTAGGAATGAAACAGTTCAAGTCAATATTACTAACCTCAAGTGGAAGGATGATGTCGTCGTTGTAGTTCATTACTTCTTCAGGTCTTCAGAGTAATACTTGTATGTCTCAACATTCCTAGACTATCTATTCTAACCTAAACGAAGTTGACTCTAGTATTTAATCAAGCGACTTTATATGAGTTTTCATACTAGAATATGACAACCAAACTTGACATACGAACGCTTGGTGAGTTCAACTGAGCTATGCTCTAACATAATACCACAATGCCATTGCAAAATAATTATGAATGTGCTGGTAATAACGCCGGAAAGCCACAACACCATGAAATGCGAGCACTACAACGATATCCATAACTCATGGCCACAATGCTAGCATCACAACGCCAACATATTCACGATGCTAGATCAAGGCTAGCGCCGAGAATCTTGACCACCTTATCCTAATGCCAGCGTCAGCGATATAGACAACACTAGTCTAGTCTAGTTCTAATGCTAACTTCTTCCATGGCGCAGCGCCAACCTACCTCATGATTTTAGCCTAGTGCGAGTCCCAGCTATTTTACGATGCTGACCTAAATTTCAGTGCCAACCTATCTCACAGTGTTAGCCTAGTGTTATCTCCATATATTTCACGGCGTTGGGCTAATTCTAGCGCAACTTAATCTTACGGAGTTATCCTAATGCAAGCTCAAGATATCCTCACGGGCACATGACTAATGCCATATCCAAAAATTATCACGGTTATACTGGCCTTACTCTACTGAAACTAATATTAGTTGGCACCTTCTTTGTGGTGTAGTAAAAAATTCTTCATCTTGCTTATATACATGTCTCTCAATGTCTGAGTTACCTCTTAGTCCCTTATCCACAAATATTCAACAGACGAGCCTTTCAGTTGAGCTCATTCAAATGCAAACATCTGGTAATTCACACTGACACGAGGTACCAGAATTACTCATACGCCCACGACTGCTATTATCAAGTCTCAAGTATCAACACTCAATAATACAAATAGTTTATTCTAGGACTTACTAAATTTCAACAAGTCATTGATGGACTTGTTATTTTTTCTAGGCTCAACACTGGTCAGTCTACTTAACTAAGTAGTGAACTGAGCATCTCGCCTCACTAATTAAGTAAGTCATTATTAAGACTTGACCAATAAATCAGTACTTGAATCATACTATTAAAATCTATACGAGACATAAAAATACGTCACAAGGGGATACTCACTAGGGTATTGGTACGATGGTGCTTGGCACATATGGTGTAATTATAAACTAATGAGAACATAATAAGCCGGGAAAAAGTTGTTGAGACGAGGGAATAACAGGAATATGGTTTCTAGAATCTTCCATACATACATGGGCATGATTTCAACCATTTTCCCCACTCCTCCGCCTCTTGCACCTTGTACGAGATCATTAGCGTGAGCTCAACACTATATATAGATGTCTTCAACCATTTCAAGATGGTCAGAGGTTTGTTGGATCCATAACAGACTATCATAAATAGTCTTCACAAAAATCTTTCATAAAGATGATCTGAGGTTTCTCCTCCTTTGAGACGAAAATAAGGCTGGAACGACCATCTTTTGGCTTAGCTAGCCTTGTACTATTTTTATTTCTCGAATCTTATATACTCCTACATTATATTATTGTTAGAGCACTGTTCGGTCGAACTCGCATGCGTTGCTATCTCAAGCATGTTTGTCAATGTTAGTGATCAAAATTATAAGTCTTGATTTCTAGCCTATTTATAGATGTCTCGGACTAGGACATAGATAGTGTAGTTGAGCTTAGATTTCATAGAGTTCATCATTTGAAGACGAAGAACTATTAAGGGGAGCTTGTGGAACTTCTTTGAGAAAAGGTATGTGGAGACTTGAACTCATCTATCACTTGCAAAGTCTATTTATACCATCTCCTATATTGAGACATAAGTCGTGTTAAGATATAGTTTTCTCTATACACATTTGAGATTTCGAGCTGAGTATATCTCGCTTACATATTTCTCGAAATATGTGTTGATAAGTTTTCGCTTCGACCAAGTTCATCTTATATCATGAGAAAATTTCCGAGCAACATCTTACATGGTTCGTGTGATACAATCATTTGATGTAGGCTTGGAATGTTTCGATAATGGTTATTTCAATATCTTGAAAATTGCTTTGATGCTAATAGTGTGTGAAAACGGATATTGTCATTATTTTTAGAGCATTGATCATTCGAACTCGCATACGTTGCTAACTCAAGCATGTTTGTCAATGTTAGTGATCAAAACTATAAGTCTTGATTTCTAGCCTATTTATAAATGTCTCAGACTAGGACATAGATAGTGTAGTTGAGCTTAGATCTCTCGGCGTTCATCATTTGAAGATGAAGAACTACTAAGGGGAGCTTGTGGAACTGCATCAACAAAAGGTATGTGGAGACTTAAACTCATCTATCACTTGGAAAGTCTATTTCTACTCTATCACCTATATTGAGACATAAGTCGTGTTACGATATAGTTTTCTATTATGCACACGAGCTGAGTTTATCTCGCTTATATATTTCTCGAATATGTGTTGGCAAGCTTTCTCTTTAGCTATATTCATCTTACATTCGTGACGAAAGTTCGAATAAGATCATATGAAAATTTCCGAGTTACATCTAGCATGGTTTGTGTGATACAATCATTTGGTGTTTCCTTGGTATGTTTCATTATGATAATTTCAATAATTTGAAAATTGCTTTGACGAAAAATGGTTTGTGAAAAACAACAATATAACGTCCTCTAAGAAAGTTTCAATGATTGAAATTAAGAGTTGATGATATAACCATCCTTGGATATAAGCATATATAGTGTGTTCGCACATTAGTGTATAAATCCATAAACCGGGAACCAAGTGTATGCATATGTGTGTATACAAAATTGGTGAAGGAGACAGCATAAGGAATGCAATCCGTACGCATACTGGCAGAAGTTTTCGAACCGAAAATATCTGTTGTGTTTAGGAATTACAAACTCCTAAACTAGTCACCTTAAGTATGCGTACCCGTACACATACTAGAGGAAGTTTTTGAACCGAAAATATCTATTGAGTTTGGGAATTACAAACTCCTAAATTAGTCACCTTAAGTATGCGTACTCGTACGCATACTGGCAGAAGTTTTCCAACCGAGAATTTTTGCTGAGTTTGGAAATTTAACAAACTCAAATCCGGTTGCTTAAGTACGCATACTTAAGCTGGTTATTTTGTCAAATCATGAACTTAAACATTTAAATCTTAAGGAATGCAATCTTTGGAAACCGTGGCTATAATGTTCATGATTGATTCAAGTGAATCAAATCGATTTGGTTTCAATTGTGTCTTCTATACAATTGAACAACTCTTTAACTAGTTTCATTTGAGTCATTTGAAATAGTTATGGATAAGATGAATAAGGTTAATGTGAGAGTAATCATATGACTAACTTCGGTTGACCATTGTTGAGCCAACATGACTATACACGTTTGGGCACGGTTACACAAACCTAAATGAGGGTACATTTCATTTGTGTGTAACAAGCTAAGTTCGATCTAACGGTTGAAAGATATTATCTTGGTTGAATCAGGTTTTTTCATCTAACGGTGATTATTGAATGCTTTGTCACCAAGGTAGCTTGGATTGCAACCTTGATTTGAAAACTATATAAAGGAGAACTCTAGCAACTGGGAAACCTAATCCCCACACCTTCTGTGTGATACTAGTTGTATATATAGAGTCGATTATCCTTTAACCTTAGGTTTTCCTAAACCTTGTAGGGTAACGACTTGAAGACTTCATTGGGATTGTGAATCCAGACCGATACTACTTCTCTTGTAGTTGTGTGATCCGATCTTGTTGTTTCTATCGTTCGAGTACAATTGTAAAATTGGCTTGAGATATATTTCTCCGATAGGCAAGATAAAAAGTTAGTCACAAACATCTTCGTCTTATCATTTGTGATTCCTTAATATCTAGTTTCGCCATCATACGATTTAGATTATTGTGAGGTGATTGATAATACTAGGATGTTCTTCGGGAATATAAGTGTGGTTTATCAATTGGTTCTTGTTCACCTTGATTTATCAAAATACGGAATAAAAACTCTTGGGTATTTCTGTGGGAGACAGATTTATTCAATCATATAGACTTTTAAGTGTGAGACAGATTTTTTTATCAAGTCTTGGACTTTGGGTCGTAGCAACTCTTGGTTGTGGGTGAGATCAGCTAAGGGAATCAAGTGCGTAGTATCCTGCTGGGATCAGAGACGTAAGGAGCGCAACTGTACCTTGAATCAGTGTGAGATTGATTAGGGTTCAACTACAGTCCAGTCCGAAGTTAATTGGTAGTAGGCTAGTGACTGTAGCGACTTAATACAGTGTGGTGTTCAAACTGGACTAGGTCCCAGGTTTTTCTGCATTTGCGGTTTCCTCGTTAACAAAATTCTGGTGTCTGTGTTATTTCTTTTCCGCATTATATTTTGTTATATAATTGAAATATCACAGCTTGTGTGTTTAAATCAATCAATTAGAATATCCAACCTTTGGTTGTTGATTTACATTGATTGACACTTGGATATTGGTCTTTGGTACCATCCAAGTTATCTCTCTTGTATTTAATTAGACTCGCAGATTTCTGTTTGCTTGAGTAAGAATTAAATAAAGAGATCGAGATATTACACTCTTTGATATACTTTATTCTAGATTGAGTCTTACTGTCTAGTTGATTCTCTAGAAAGTGTATTGGATTAAGTCCTCTCAGATTTCCAAACGAATCGTTGGGTGTGGTTGTTAGACCCCCGCATTTTCAATTGGTATTAGAGCAGGCAAACACATTAAAGACCTAATAAGTCTGTGTTTGTAGCGATCTGATGACGGAAAATATCGTCTCTAAAAACGCTTCACCAGAATAACATAATCTCAACATCAAGCATGTTCTTGTTGTCATTGCTAAGGTTGAGAATCTTGATTCAAAAAACCTCATCAATTTTCTTTATTTCAAGAAACATCACTTGATAAGAATAATTGAGAGTCTTAATTGAGAAAGTCGAATCAAAAAATCTGAGATTCAAGAATGCTCTGAAGAGGTAAATAATCTCCAAAAGAAGTTAGATGAACAAATCCAGATCAACTCTGACCTTGTTTCAGAAATTGCAAAACTTAAGGATTTGAAATCAGTAAAATCATCTTCAATGGATTCGATTAATTCCTCTAATTCTTTGTTGAAGAATTTTCGTAAGTCAGACGATAAACGAGGCCTAGGCTTTGTGAAACCTGTTCGTGCTCAGAATTCTTAGAACAAGATTAACGATATTGGGACTTTTTTTTTTTTGTGGTTCTTGTAATCACTTTCAACATTCATGTTTATCTTTTAAGAAAAGATTAAAAGTTGCGAGTGATCTTCATAAGAAAGCTTTACAACTTGTGTCTCCTCTTAAAATACAATCTATACGAAAACCTAACTTGGTTAGTAGTACTATCATGGGATCTTTTGATCTAAAGTCAACATCACCCTTTCAATGGTTCCTTGATAGCGGATGTAGAAGGAACATGACTGGAGACTTCTCGTGGTTTATCAACATAAGCGACTTTGATGGTGGACCAGTAACTTTTGGAGATGGAAGTTGTTGCTACATAAGTAAGAAGGGGACGATCAAATTACTCGGTGTTCTTAAAATACATTATGTCGTATTCGTTAAAGGTATGACTGCTAATCTCCTTTCTATTAGTCAAATTTGCGACAAAGGCCATAAATTTGTCTTCAATGCTAAAGGGTGTGACAATGTCGGTAAATATGGAAAAGTTATTTTTCAAGGATCACGTGGAAAAAATAACTGCTATCTTCTTGATACTCAGTTCAATAATTTTTGCAATTTGACTAAGGTGGAATCTACACATATTTGGCATGAGCATTTTGGTCACATCAATTATCGTCTCCTAACTAAGATCATTAACAAAGAACTTGTTAGAGGCGTTCCCAAAATCAATGTCAAGGTTGAAGGTGTATGTGGTGCCTGTCAAAAGGGTAAACAAACAAAATTTCCACACAAATCATCTCAAGGTATTCTCACCACAGATCCACTTGATTTAATTCATATGGATCTCTTCGTCCCAATTCAACAGTCTACTATGGCTGAGAAGAAATATGCTTTGGTTATGGTGGATGATTACACCAGATTCACTTGGGTGGCTTTTCTTGCTCACAAGAATGAAACTCTAAGTGAATTCAAGATTATTGTGAATAGAATCCATAATGAACAAGGTCACAAACTAAAAAAAAATTAGAAGCGACCGTGATACTGAATTCAAAGACACCAAAGTATTTGAATATTGTAATTCTCTGGGAATTATTCAATAATACTCACCATTTATTACTCCACAAGCAAATGGAGTTGCAGAAAGGAAGAATAGAAACATTCAGGAAATGGCAAGAGTAATGCTCCATAACAAAAACTTACCGTTAAGGTTTTGGGGTGAGGCGGTCTTTACGGCTTGCTACTTGATCAATCGTGTTTATCTACGGTCAAAGACCTTAAACACTCCCTATGAGTTGTGGTATGGTAAGAAACCCAACTTACACTATCTTAAAGTGTTCGGCAGCAAGTGCTACATTCTAAAGGACCGTGAATAAAAAGGGAAATTTGATTCAAAAAGCGATGAAGATATTTTTCTTGGCTATGCATCTGACAGTCGTGGTTTTCGAGTTTTTAATCTCATAACCCAAGTCATGATGGAATCTGCTAATGTTATTATTGATGATTTAAGTAATTTTCATCATGATGACTCTCCTGTTGAATTGTTTCCTACTGAGACAATTGAGAATGTCAAAGAAACGTCAGAATCAGTAAAAGTTGTTCCAACAGTTGCTGATCCGGAAGTTTCTAGTGATGAGGAGAAAAGCTCTAGTCAATCCATTCCTATTGAACAAGAACGTGTTCCTCCACGACATCGTTGGGTTCAATGGAATCATGATACCAACAATATCATTGGGGAAAGGGAATATACTGCTAAGACGAGAGGTCAACTTCAAAATATTTGCAATTTTGGTTGTTATCTGTCGCAAGTAGAACCTAGAAATATTGATGAAGCTCTTAGAGATCCCCATTGGGTGAATGCTATGCATGAAGAGCTAAATCAATTTCAAAGATAAGACGTATGGGTACTCGTACCCTGTCCACCCAACATCAATATTGTTGGAACCAAATGGATATTTAAGAACAAGTCTGATGAGTTTGGCACCATTGCCGGAAACAAAGCTAGACTTGTCGCTCAAGGACACTCAAAGATTGAAGGAATCGACTTTGACGAAACCTTTGTTCCTGTGGCACGCCTCGAGTCCATTCGGTTGTTATTAGCTCATGCTTGTTTTATTAAGGTTAAGTTGTTTCAAATGGACATAAAATCTATTTTCCTAAATGGGAATTTAAAGTAAGAAGTCTATGTCGCTCAACCTAAGGGATTCGAAAACCCTAATATTCCTGATCATGTCCTTAAACTCAATAAGGCATTGTATGGATTAAAACAAGCACCTCGCCTGGTTCGAAAAACTAACTACTTCTCTTCTTAGGAAAGGTTTTTCGAGAGGCATAACTGATAAAACCTTCTTTACCAAGTGGAGTGGGAAAGATGTTGTGATTGCTCAAGTTTATTTAGATGATATCATCTACGGATCAACATCAGATAAACTTGCAAAAGATTTTCAAGTCTCTCTTGGTAATGAGTTTGAAATGAGCAATGTTGGTGAATTAAAATTCTTTTGGGTTTACAAATTCAACAACACAAGGATGAAATTTACTTATCTCAAGAAAAATATGCCAAAGATCTTGTTTCAAGATTCGCCCTTGATAAGTCAACTCTAAAACTGACTCCTATGCCTACCACGGGTAAACTTCATCGGGATGTGAAAGGTGTAAATGTGGATCAAAAACTCTATCAATCTATCATTGGAAGTCTTATATATTTCACTACCACAAGGACTGATATTGCCTTTAGTGTTGGTTGATGTGCTAGGTTCTAGGAAAATCCGAAAGAGTCTCATCTTGCAGCTGCAAAGAGGATCATATGCTACATTAATCACACTGTCGGGTATGGTCTTTCTTACACTTTTGATACTAACACTGATCTTACTGCCTATTCAGATGCTGATTGGGCAGGATGCGTGGAAGATAGAAAAAGTACATTAGGGGTTTTTTACTATGTAGGATTGAATCTTATTGCTTGGCATAGAAAGAAACAAAATTCACAATCTCTCTCAACATGTGAAGCAGAACATATTGTTGCGGGTTCATGGTCAGCTTCTATGGATGAAACAAATGCTTGATGACTATGGAATTGACTCAGAATAACTAAGATCTTTTGTGATAACTCCAGTGCGATTCACATAACTGAGAATCCTGTTGAGTATTCAAGAACCAAACACATTGACATAAGATACCATTTTATTCGAGATCTTTATTAAAATAGTATCATAAATATGGAATTTGTGCCTTCTGAAAAACAATTGGCTGATATTCTCACCATACCATTAGACACTGCCACATTTCAATACTTGTGGCAGTCTATTGGTGTTGTCTTGGTTCATTAGTTCTTCATAACTCTTGCCCCTGATAGAATCTCGATCTTTTGGGCAATTGAGTTTGGATTTCCATGAGTACTGGTTCAGTTTTTTTTTTTTTTTTTTACTTTTGTTTCTAGATAGATGCATTTCTGTTTGTATCTGTGTGTGCGTTGAAATCCCTCTTTTCTTGTAAAATCAAGGTCGCCTTTGTTGTTACTTTGGGGATGACATTTTATGGGGGAGAGTTCTTTTGAACTTGTGCTTAATCGCCATATCTTTGTGGGGAATGCGGCTGCAGAATACTTTAGGGGTTATCTTGTATCTTTATAAACTCCTTGATGAATGCATTTAGCTTCGGCTTTATGATTGCATCTAAATTTGTTGGTATGTTATTCTCTTTTGGTCATGAAGTATCTCCGTGGAAATTTCATTAGGATCCCACTAATTTTTGTACCTTTCCCAATTTTATTGACAAAAAGGGAGAGAATTAATGTATAGTTCATACTACAAATACATATGGTTTACGGATCATTATGTAAGGGGGAGTGGTTTTCATGTTGAGATAAAGTATTGACTAAGGGGGAGTAATACATATCACCATAGTATTGTTGTCAAAGTTGTGATACAATTGAACTTTGATGTTGTGTAATAATACTATGACACTGTATGACAATGATTGAGAGCATTTGTTTTCTCATTGTTATAGCTACGGATCCTCAACAACTATGAGACCAAGCTTGCAAACTTTGGAATCATGGAGTACTTGGAAGTGACGAAGATTTCGAGTCATGTTGAAGATTCCAAGGAGATCAAGCATGTGGATGAAGCTTCAATTTTTATTTATTTTTGTAATCCACATGTATTGATAGTTTTGTCACTAAAATTGACAAAGAGGGATATTGTTAGAGCATTGCTCGGTCGAACTCGCATGTGTTTCTATCTCAAGCATGTTTGTCAATGTTAGTGATCAAAACTATAAGTCTTGATTTCTAGCCTATTTATAGATGTCTCAGACTAGGACATAGATAGTTTAGTTGATCTCAGATCTCTCGGAGTTCAGACGAAGAACTACTAAGGGGAGCTTGTGGAACTTTATCAACAAAAGATATGTGGAGACTTAAACTCATGTATCACTTGGAAAGTCTATTTCTACTCTATCTACTATATTGAGACATAAGTCGTGTTACAATATAGTTTTCTATTATGCACATTTGAGATTTCGAGCTGAGTTTATCTCGCTTATATATTTCTCGAAATATGTGTTGGAAAGCTTTCACTTTATCCATGTTCATCTTACATTCGTGACAAAAGTTCAAATAAGATCATATGAAAATTGCCGAGTTACATCTAACATGGTTTGTGTGATACAATCATTTGGTGTTGCCTTGGAATGTTTCATTATGATAATTTCAATAACTTGAAAATTGCTTTGACGAAAAATGGTTTTATACAACAACTATATAACGTCCTCTAAGAAAGTTCCAATGCTTGAAATTAAGAGTTCATGATATAACCATCCTTGGATATAAGCATATATAGTTTGCTCACACATTAGTGTATAAATCCATAAACCGGGAACCAAGTGTATGCATATGTGTGTATACAAAATTGGTGAAGGAGACAGCATAAGGAATGCAATCCGTACGCATACTGGCAGTAGTTTTCGAACCGAAACTATCTGTTGTGTTTAGGAATTACAAACTCCTAAACTAGTCACCTTAAGTATGTGAACCCGTACGCATACTAGAGGAAGTTTCGAACCGAAAATATCTGCTGAGTTTGGGAATTACAAACTCCTAAACTAGTCACCTTAAGTATGCGTACCTGTACGCATACTGGCAGAAGTTTTCCAACCGAGAATTTCTGCTGAGTTTGGAAACTTAACAAACTGAAATCCGATTGCTTAAGTACGCATACCCGTACGCATACTTAAGCTGGTTATTTTGTCAAATCGGTCTGTTCATGAGCTTAAACATTTAAATCTTTAAAGAATGCAATATTTGCAAACCGTGGATATAATGTTCATGATTGATTCAAGTGAATCAAACCGATTTGGTTTCAATTGTGTCTTCTATACAATTAAACAGTTCTTTAACTAGTTTCATTTGAGTCATTTGAACTAGTTATGGATAAGATGAATAAGGTTAATATGAGATTAACCATATGGCTAACTTCAGTTGACCATAACATGAGTGTACACGTTTGGGTACGGTTACATAAACCTAAATGAGGGTACATTTCATTTGTGTGTAACAAGCTAAGTTCGATATAACGGTTGAAAGATATTAGCTTGGTTGAATCAGGTTTTTCATCTAACGGTGATTATTGAATGCTTTGTTACCAAGGTAACTTGGATTGCAAATCAGGATTTAAAAACTATATAAAGGAGAACTCTAACAACTGGGAAACCTAATCCCTACACTTCATGTGTGATACTAGTTATATAGCTAGAGTCGATTCTTCTTTAACCTTAGGTTTTCCTAAACCTTGTAGGTTAACGACTTGAAGACTTCATTGGGATTGTGAAGCCAGGCCGATACTACTTTTCTTGTAGTTGTGTGATCCGATCTTGTTGTTTCTATCGTACGAGTACAATTGTAAAATTGGCTTGAGATTTATTTCTACTATAGGCAAGATAAAAAAGTAATCACAAACATCTTCGTCTCATTGTCTGTGATTCCACAATATCTAGTATCGGCATCGTACGATTTAGATTATTGTGTGGTGATTGATAATACTAGGCTGTTCTTCGGGAATATAAGTGTGGTTTATCAATTGGTTCTTGTTCACCTTGATTTATCAAAAGACGGAACAAAAACTCTTGGATATTTCTGTGGGAGACAGATTTATTCAATCCTATAGACTTTTCTATATGAGACAAATTTTTTTATCAAGTCTTTGACTTTGGGTCGTAGCAGATCTTGGTTGTGGGTGAGATCAGCTAAAGGAATCAAGTGCGTAGTATCCTGCTGGTATCAGAGACGTAAGAAGCGCAACTGTACCTTGAGTCAGTGTGAGATTGATTAGGGTTCAACTACAGTCCAGCCCGAAGTTAATTGGTAGTAGGCTGGTGTCTGTAGCGGCTGAATACAGTGTGGTGTTCAAACTAGACTAGGTCCGGGGTTTTTTCCGCATTTGCGGTTTCCTCCTTAACAAAATTCTGGTGTCTGTGTTATTTCTTTTCCGCATTATATTTTGTTATATAATTGAAATATCACAGGTTGTGCGTTTAGATAAATCAATTAGAATATTCAACCTTTGGTTGTTGATTTACATTGATTGACACTTGGATATTGGTCTTTGGTACCATCCAAGTTATCTCTCTTGTATTTAATTAGACTCGCAGATTTCTGTTTGCTTAAGTGAGAATTAAATCGAGAGATCGAGATATTACACTCTTTGATATACTTTATTCTAGATTGAGTCTGACTGTCTAGTTGATTTTCTAGAAAGTGTATTGGAGTAAGTCCTCTCAGATTGCCAAACGAATTGTTGGGTGTAATTGTTAGCCCCCGCATTTTCAATTATAGAAGAATGTTTCAATGATTGAAATAAAGAGTTGAGAATGTAACCTTCTTTGGATATAAGCATATATAGTGTGTGTGCACATTAGTGTATAAATCCATAAACCAAGAGCCAAGTGTATGCATATGTGTGTATACGAAATTGGTGAAGGAGACATGTTAAGTATGCGTACACGTACACATACTGGCGGAAGTTTTCGAACCGAAAATTTTGCTGAGTTTGGTTTTGACAAAATCTTAACTAGTCACCTTAAGTGGAAGTTTTCGAACCGAAAATTTTAGCAGATTTTGGAAACTAAACAAACTCAAATCCGGTTGCTTAAGTACGCATACCCATACGCCTACTTAAGCTGGTTACTTTGTCAAATCGGTCAGTTAATGAACTTAAACATTTAAATCATAAGGAATGCAATCTTTGCAAACCGTGGCTGTAATGTTCATGATTGATTTAAGTGAATCAAACCGATTTGGTTTCAATTGTGTTTTCTATTGCAATTGAACAACTCTTTAACTAGTTTTATTTGAGTCATTTGAAATAGTTATGGTTGAGATGAATAAGGTTGATATCAGAGTAATCATATGGCCAACCTTGGTTAACTATTTGTGAACCAACATGGTGTACACGTTTAGGTACGATTACATAAACTTAAATGAGGGTACATTTCATTTCTGTGTAACAAGCTAAGTTCGATCTAACGGTTGAAAGATATTAGCTTGGTTGAATCAGGTTTTTCATATAACCGTGAATATTGAATGCTTTGTTACCAAGATAACTTGGATTGCAAAACCTAATTTGAAAACTATATAAAGGAGAACTCTAAAAACTGGGAAACCTAATCCCCACACATCCTGTGTGTTACTAGTTGCATAACTAGAGTCGATTATCCTTTAACCTTAGGTTTCTTCTCGAGACCCTTTAGGTTAACGACTTGAAGACTTCATTTGGATTGTGAAGCCAGACCCAACTAATATCTTTGTAGTTGTGTGATCTGATCTTGCTGCTTATATCGTGTTTAGTACAATTGAAATAATTGACTCGAGATTTTATATCTCCGATAGGTAAGATAGAAAATTAATCACAAACACTTCATCTCATCGTTTATGATTCCACAATAACTTGTTTCGCTAGTCGATTAAGTTTATCGTGAGGTGATTGATAATTCTAGGTTGTTCTTAGGGAATATAAGTCTGGGTTATCAATTGGTTCCTGTTCACCTTGATTTATCAAAAGACGGAACAAAAACTCTTGGATATGTCTGTGGGAGACACATTTATTCAATCATATAGACTTTTCGGTGTGAGACAGATTTGTCTATCAAGTCTTCGATTTTGGGTCATAACAACTCTTGGTTGTGGGTTAGCTCAACTAGGAATCAAGTGCATAGTATCCTGCTGGGATCAGAGACGTAAGGAGCACAACTGTACATTGAATCAATGTGAGATTGATTAGGGTTCAACTACAGTCCAGTCCGAAGTTAATTGGTAGTAGGCTAGTGTCTGTAGCGGCTTAATACAGTGTGGTGTTCAATCTGGACTAGGTCCCGGGGTTTTTCTGCGTTTGCGGTTTCCTCGTTAACAAAATTTTGGTGTTTGTGTTATTTCTTTTCCGTTATATTTTGTTATATAATTGAAATATCACAGGTTGTGCATTAAGATCAATCAATTAGAGTATCCAATCTTGGGTTGTTGATTTTCATTGATTAACACTTGAACATTGGTCTTTGGTACCGTTCAAGTTACTCCTCTTATTCAATCAGGCTCGCAGATTTCTATTTGCTGATTACGGATTGAATTAAGAGTTAGAGATATTAAACTCTTGGTATACTTTACTCTATAATGAGTCTGACTGTCTAGTTGATTCTCTAGAAAGTATATTGGAGTAAGTCCTCTCAGATTGCAAAATGAATTGTTGGGTGTGGTTGTTATCAGAGCAGGCAAACACATTAAAGACCTAATAATTCTGTGTTTGTAGCGATCCGATATGGACAAAGGTGTTATCTCTATAAACGTACCACCAGTCTTCGATGGCTCAAATTACTTGTAGTGGAAAATTGCTATACGTGCCTTTCTTCAAGCACGTGATTTTCAATCATGGGTTTATGTAGTTAATGTCTATGATTCTCCCGTTGTGGCAGTAGGGAATGCAACCGTTCCAAAGAATATTAGTGAATACAATTCTGTCGAGATACTTGCTGCAAAACAAAACTCCGAAGGTTTGAATGCCATCATACATGCCATTACTCCAGATCTTCAGCACCATGTGACAACGTGCACTAGGTCTAAAGATGCTTGGGATATCTTAGAAACCGTATTCGAAGGAAATACCAGTGAAAAGGAATCTAGGCTTCAAAACCTTAATTCCGATTGGGAAACCCTTCGTATGACGGATGAAGATTCATTTGATGAGTTTAATCACAAAAAATCTGAAATTGTTAATGAATCTTTTGAATTGGGTAAGACTTTCCTGAAAAGGACATTGTGATGAAAATTCTCAGATCACTGCCATCTAGATACGATTCTAAGAAGCATGTCATCGTTGAAGAAAATAACCTTGATACACTTTCCAGAAATACTCTTGTTGGAAAGCTTAATATTTTCGATCTTGAACTCTGTCAAAGAGAAAAACGTCATTTGTTAAGCAACCATGTTGCTACATATGATAAAAGGTCTCGGCGTCCTAAATTGATTGATACAAGGGATGAGAATTTCTTTAATTCAACTCTGTCACTGTTTATACAACAACTTAAGAAAACTCTTAGACAAAATAAAAGAAAGTCTCAAATGAAAGCCCAGTCAGTCAGAAAAAGGGATAGAAAGGTTCAGAAAAACTATGATCATGAAACTTGTTCTAAGTGCTATAGAAGTATTCTTGATACTTCCAAAAATTCTGATGAAAATTTGAGTGAGTTAACTAAAGCATGGATGGATACTCTCGACTGCTGTTCTGAGGATGATATCTGTGATAGTTCTCTTAACCTCTTTGCTGATAATCACGCTTGTCCTCCTAACAGTCCTGATTATTCCATGATGCACAATCCTACTTTTCCAGAAGTGTTTCAACTGGAAAAGAAAATCTTGATTAAAAGGATTGAAGATCTGGAATGTCAATTGTTTAACTTAAGACAGGAAGTTTCCATCACTCATAGTTGTGATACTTATAAGAAACATCGAACTTCTTCGATTAACTCTGTTAAGCATTATCAGCAAATTTCTCCTGATTCTATACCATTCTCAAATCACTCTGAAAAGTATGATGTGGAGAACTACAAGGGCTTACCAAATAGTTTGGTCTCCTTGTGTGAAAATCAGGGTCATCTAGAAATTGTATGCACTAAAGATCAAGAATATTTCCCCTATGTTAAACCTTATTTTCAGAAGATGAAAAGGAAATTGTCCATGAAATCTTCATCTGCTTCAAAAGGATTTCCAAAGATATTCATAGTTTGCGAAAATCAACAAACAAGGTATTCAAAACTGTGCTAAAAAGGGAAAAGAACGATGTGAGTAACTCTTCTTTCCTGAAGGAAAATAGAAACAGGGAAAAACAAATTTGTCTCCCCATCGTAAGAATTCACCCAGTCCTCTTTGGGATTGGAAAGATTACAAGTTGTAATTCTATTTTAAGATGGTTATTGTCTTTCTCTCTTAGACAAGAATCATAAACTTCAAGAGGGTTGTGATATTTCTGTTAAATACTTTGTTTGACTCTGTTTCTCTTCAATTTTTAGTCAAGAACTGTTTGGGTAAATAAACATTTTTTTTCTTGTAAAGACTTTTTCTTAGGGATAAGCAAACTCTGTTAGGGTTTGGTCAAAGGTATTTTTGGAAATTTTATCCCCCATCTTCACTCTTTTTAAGATGAAGACTTCTCCTTGATATGAGCATTTCATTTTCTCTTCTTTCAGCATGTCCTCATCAAGTCTCTAAAGCAAAGAAAGTGATGTTTGGGACTGTTACATATCCTTCCAAGAAGGTTCGGTTTGATTCCTCTGATAGTGAGATATGCTCTAACAAGCATGATTCCTCTTCTGGGAATCCCTCTGCCTCTCATTATGACAAGCTCTCTTTAACCATGAATCTCATCTTGGAACAAATTCATGCTCTGAAAAATGACCTTGAATCCTCATCCAAAAGACTAGAATAAAAGATGGATAATCTTGAATCCAGGATTGATCTGATTGAAGACGAGGTTGGTGATTATAGGGAATATGAGAAGAGTATTCAAAGTAAGTGAAATGCTTCATAGGAGTTGTTTTTTATTTTGTCTAGTAAATATTCTTTTGAGAATTTATTTCTTATGTTTTTAGAAGAATGACTAGGGTTAGGAATAGCCATTACTGTGAGTACACATAGCTATGTCCAACGATTTTCATCTTCAATGTTTTTAGATTTATTTATTTAAATTCTAAGTTTTTGGAAGATGATTTTTGCAATTTTAATCTTTATGATTTTATATATTGCAAACTGTTATGGGATATGTTGTTTACGTCCATGAACCTGTGACTGTCCCATACTTGTTCAAAAGTTATCTCTATTATGTCGGTATGAATGTATTGATTGAAGATAGAATGAACTTTTGACATTACAAAAGTTAAAGCCTTTTATGTCATTGTTTTGATGTAAGAAATGATAAAACTTTTGTTTACAAGGATGAAGACTATTATATGTCATTGTGCAAATAGTGATGGAAAATAGAATGATTCCTTGTTTATTCCGCAGTATTGGTCGACCTCTGATCCACATCTTTGTGCATATACTGTGTTGCTCCGTAAGGTTCCTTATGTTTGAGCATGACCAACTAAATAGATCATTCTCTTTTGGTTATTTTAGTTGTTGCTCTGTAAGTTCTCTTATGGTGAGCATGACCAATTGAATTGATCACGTTGTGGTTAATTTAGTTGTGTAATTCCAACTAAATTAATAGTGGGTTTTCTTGTGATTAATTTGGTTGTATTTTTTCGATTGCATTAATCAGGGGTTCTCTTGTGGTTAATTCAATTGAATATTTTGGATGCAAATTCATGTTTTCATATGATTTGAGTTATCCAAATTAAATCCTTCTTTTCTTGTGAAAGTAAGGTCGCCTTTGTTGTTCTTTCGGTAATGGCATTTTATGGGGGAGAGTTCATTTTGAACTTGTGCTTCATTGCAAAATTTTTGTGGGGAGTGCAGCTGTGGAATATTAGGGGATATCTTGTATCTTTATAAACTCCTTGATGAATGCATTTAGCTTCGGATTTATGATAGCATCTAAATAAGTTGATATGGTATTCTCTTTTGGTCATGAAGTATCTCTGTGAAAATTTCATGAGGATCCCACTAGTTTTTGTACCTTTGCCAATTTATATTGACAAAAAGGGGGAGAATTAATGTGCAGTGTGATAGTACAAATACATATTGTTTACGGATCATTATGTAAGAGGGAGTGGTTTTCATGTTGAGATGGAGTATTGACTAAGACGGAGTGATACATATCACCATAGTGTTATTGTCAAAGTTGTGATACAATTGAACTTTGATGCTAAACTTACAACCTTTAGGATCATGGAGTACTTGGAAGTGACGAAGATTTCGAGTCGCGTTGAAGATGCCAAGGAGATCAAGCATTTGGATGAGAAGCTACAATTTCTATCTATTTTGTAATCCATATGTATTGATAGTTTTGTCCCTAAAATTGACAAAGGGGGGGATTGTTAGAGCACTGCTCGGTCGAACTCGCATGTGTTGTTATCTCAAGCATGTTTTTCAATGTTAGTGATCAAAACTATAAGTCTTGATTTCTAGATGCCTCGGACTAGGACATAAATAGTGTAGTTGAGCTTAGATTTCACAGAGTTCATCATTTGAAGACGAAGAACTACTAAGGGGAGTTTGTGGAACTTCTTCGACAAAAGGCATGTGGAGACTTGAACTCATATATCACTTGGAAATTATATTTCTACTATCTCCTATATTGAGACATAAGTTGTGTTAAGATATAGTTTTCTCTATACATATTTGAGATTTCGAGCTGAGTATATCTCGCTTACATATTTCTCGAAATATGTGTTGATAAGCTTTCGCTTCAACCAAGTTCATCTTATATCATGAGGAAATTACCGAGTAACATCTTACATGGTTTGTGTGATACAATCATTTGATGTAGGCTTGGAATGTTTCGATAATGATTATTTCAATATCTTGAAAATTGCTTTGATGCTAATAGTGTATGAAAACGGCTATTGTCATTATAGAAGAATGTTTCAATGATTGAAATAAAGAGTTGAGAATGTAACCTTCTTTGGATATAAGCATATATAGTATGTTCGCACATTAGTGTATAAATCCACAAAACCGGGAGCCAAGTGTATGCATATGTGTGTATACGAAATTGGTGAAGGAGACAGGTTCGAAAATTTCCGCTGAGTTTGGTTTTGACAAACTCTTAACTAGTCACCTTAAGTATGCGTACCCGTATGCATACTGGCGGAAGTTTTCGAACCGGAAATTTCTGCTGAGTTTGGAAACTAAACAAACTCAAATCTGGTTGCTTAAATACGCATACCTATATACATACTTAAGCTGGTTACTTTTTCAAATCGGTCAGTTCATGAACTTAAACATTTAAATCATAAGGAATGCAATCTTTGCAAACCGTGGTGTTGATGGTGGTTTTTAGCTTAGGGTTAAAATCGTAAAATCGTACAACTGACATGACGTCACTATGAACATTAGCACATTTATTGAATCGATCAGCATGCCTGCGTAAGAATTGCCAGGGTACCTTTTTTTTATGTGTCATGTTCCACGACAGAACCTTTAACATTGACCGACATCATCTATGCCAAACCCTAATTCTCATGCTACCGCGCCAAGGCATTCCAACCATGCCAGCCGCACCACTGTGCCAATGGAAAACCATGCCAGCCACATCTCCGCGCCAAGGCATGCCAACCATGCCAGCCGCGCCACTGTGCCAATGACAAACCATGCAAGCCACATTTCCGCGCCAAGGCATGCCAACCATGCCAGCCGCACCACTGTGCCAATGGCAAACCATTCCAGCCACATCTCCACGCCAAGGCATGCCAACCATGCCAGACGCACCACTGTGCCAATAGCAAACCATGCCAGCCACATCTCCACGCCAAGGCATGCCAACCATGCCAGCCGCACCACTGTGCCAATGGCAAACCATGCCAGCCACATCTCCGCGCCAAGGCATGCAAACCATGCTAGCCGCACCATGCGCCAATGACATGCCAAACCCTTGGATCCACCATGCCAAGCCAACCGTGCCTTTCCTTGGCGCTAACCATGCTAGCCGCACCATGCGCCAATGGCATGCCAAACCCTTGGCCCCGTCATTCCAAGCCAACCGCACCTTGCCTTGGCCCCACCATGCCAAGTCGTCCGTACCAAACCCTTGTCCCCACTATGCCAAGCCATCCGCGCCATTGGCCTTGGCCCCACCATGTCGGCCTTCCACATGCGACTACCAAAACGAAGGCGTGTGACGATCAACGGCCACCCTTCCATCCTGGATGCAAATCCTATCCGTCCAAGGTCACCAAACAACGCATGGTAAGCTTTGGCTCTAAACCCTAGTTTTGGCCACACCAAGGCATGCCATGCCACATAGGGCTGCACAAGAACCGGTCTAAACGACCTGGACCGGAGTAGAACCAGTGATACCGGACCGGTACCGAACCGGAACCGGCTTTACCGGGACAGACACCGGTTATGAAATTTGAGAACCGGACTAGACCGGTACAGATACCGGTTCTTAGAGAGAACCGGACTTGAACCGGACCATATGCACCGGTTATTATTAGCCTTCAAGATCTGTATAGGGTTTTAATCCTAGCCATCCAAGACATAATATGTCGATAAAAATAAAACAGAAGAAGCATTTAGCATTCTTCATTTCTTCTTCTTCGTTTCTTTTTCTCACTTTCTCAGCGAAGGCGGCAGGCTGCACCGCTGCATGCTCGATTTTTCTGATCTTCTCTTAGGGTTTGAATCATTTAGATTGAAAATCACTATCAGTGTATCACCACCATCTCTATCAGGTCAGTATTCTTCTCCTTAGGGTTCGAATTGTTTGATTGTATATTGATTTAGGGTTTGATTTTAGATTGATTTAGGGTTTTTACTTGTTTACAGAATTGTGATTTGATCTGTATGTTCAGTGGCGTGAAGAAGTGAAGGTAAATCGTTCTTTCTATTCTTCCTCTGTGATTTAATCTTATTTCAATCAAAGATAAATGTTCAGTGCCATAAATTGACACTGCTATGTGTGTTGGGTTAGAACTTAGAATTACATGGAAGATAAAGATTGCTCTTTTATGGCTATAAATACAGTGAGTTGCAATTGTAGTTGTTATTTGATAAAAATTGCTCTTTTATGCTTGAATTCTTATGGGATGTCATTTATTTGATAAAAATTGCTCAATTGTGTTAGGTTAATGCTTGTATTCTGGGTTTATAGAATTTGAAATATCAAGAAAATTTTATAAAAGGGTAAAGAATCTTGGGTGGATTTGAGAGTGGTCAGTGGTGTGTTAAGAACTAGATTAGTACACTGATGCTGAGAAGGAGCGTATAGTGTAATTTCTGAAGTTTTAGAAATTGTGTTAGATTTTACACAGGGATAGTTCTATTATAAGAATGTTAATGTTAGTTGGTACTTGGGAACTAGTCTTACACTCTTACAATGTTATGTATTGGACCTATTGGTAGTGATATGAACCATGCTACTTGTAAATTTTCTAACTTGCTTCTCATTTTTCTCATTTTTCTTATTGGGAACTAGTCATACACTCTTACTGTGTTATGTATTAGCTAGAATGTAAAATTGTATGACATTCCGTGCATTGTAAATTTATAATTGTTGGTGTGTGATTGCAATAATCTGAATGTAATTGGTTTTTTTTTATGTTTGTTAGATGACCACATCAAATGCAACTCCAAATACAAATGCAACTGCAACTCCAACTACAAGTACAACTCAACAAACAGAAGTTGGATCATCCTCTCAAGCTGTATCTCACACAAATGAATCTGAAACTGAAACTGCAACTCCAACAAGTAAAGGCAGAGCTGAAGCAGTTGAAGTTGGTGATAGCAAAAAGAAGCACGGCAGAGTGAGATCATCTGTTTGGTTGGAAATGACTAGGATAGATGATGAATGGGCTAAATGTAGTTATTGCCACAATAAATACAAATCTCACAATGACAATAATGGCACTTCTGGATTGCGAAAGCATTTGAATAGATGTCTAAAGAATCCTAATAGGAAGAAAGAAAAGGGACAACCATCTCTGTTGATGCCACCCCCAAAACCAGGTCAGGATGGTAAACTTATTGCTCATACTTACAATTATGATAGGTTAAGAAGGCGTCTTGTTGAGTGGATAATTATGGATGAAATTCCTTTTATAAAAGTAGAAGGGTCAGGCTTTGTGGCATTGATGCAAGAGGCACAACCTAGGTTCAAGGTTCCAGGACGTATGACAATTTATAGGGATATTTTAAAGATGTATGTAGAAGAGAAGAATAGCCTAAAAACTTACTTCTTGACATCTAAGCAGAGGGTATCTTTGACAACTGACACATGGACATCACCAAATAATTTTAATTATATTTGTGTAACCGCTCACTACATTGATCAGAACTGGAAACTGCAGAAGAGAATACTCATGTTTTGTCAAGTTGAAGGTCACACAGGTATTGCAATCGGTGAGAAGTTGGTGGATTGTTTGGAAGATTGGGGTCTAAAAGATATGTTTGGTGTCACTCTAGACAATGTCAGCGCCAACACAGTAGCTATGGATCATCTGAAGCAAGTTGTTACTAGCTGGACAAGATCACCAATCAGAGCTAAATATTTACATGTAACATTCTCATTTCATTTACATGTAACATTCTCATTTCATTTCACATGCATCTTATGAGTTATGACTAATTTACTCTTAACTGTTTGTTTATTGTTATCAGGTGAGGTGTTCAGCCCATGTTCTTGCTCTTGTCATAAAAGATGCAGTACGACTCTTTAATGAATCTGTTAAAAGGATAAGGTCAGTTGTAAAATATTTTCTTGGTTCTCCTTCTAGGTTTGAAAAGTTTAAACAATGTGCTTCCCTAGCAAAGGTAGATTACAAGAAAGCACTGAATTTAGATGTATACACTAGATGGAATAGCACTTACTTGATGTTAGAAGCTGCTCAAAGATATGAAAAAGTTTTTGCAATGTTAGCAAAGATTGATAAGGACTTTCAAGAGAGGTTTATTTTCGAGCAAGACAAGGACTCTGTTTTACCAAGTGATGCTGATATTGAGGAAGCTATAGCTAGTGATGACATCTTGGAAGAAGTGGTTGAGGATATGGAAGAAGATGAAGAGGTTGAGGATATGGAAGAAGAGGTAAATAAGAAGAAGAAAAAGAAAGTAAAGACTCATGCTCCTTATGTAGAAGATTGGGATTATGCTAGAGGTCTTGTGAAGTATTTAAAGGTATTCTTCGATGCAACTGTCAATTTTTCTGCTTCTACACAAGTCACTACTCATTCTTTCTTATGGGAGTTGGTATTCATCCATGAACAATTAATTGAATTTAGAGAAAATGTAGCATCAGATCCATTTATTGCACGTATGTCTCGTCTTATGTTTGCCAAGTACAATAAGTATTGGGATGTGTACGAGAAAATGAATCCTGTTATGTTTTTTGCTCAATTGTTGGATCCAAGAGAGAAACTAAAGGGGCTAGAATTTACTCTTAACTGTTTGTTTGAGAACAATTTGTGGGAGGTTCAAAGAATCATGAGAAAGGTGAAATTAGAATTTCAGGAACTCTTTGATGATTATAGTTCAGTGTATTCAACTCATGAGGAAGGGTCATCTAGTGTTGCTTCGGTAGTTTCCAGTTCAGTTAGCATGCCATCTCAAGGGTTGAAATCAAGAATTCAATCAAGGAAGAGACATCATTGGGACAACCCAAGTTGTGTTGAAGAAGCAAGAACAACGGAGTTAGATAGGTACTTGACAGATGTGATGATGGATGGAAAAATGGGTGAAGTAGATCAAGATGATGACTTTGACATATTGGCTTGGTGGCAAGCTAATGCAAACAGGTATAAGGTACTGTCCTACATTGCAAGATATATATTAGCCTTGCCTGTGTCTTCAGTATCCTCTGAATCAGATTTTAGCACCGGGAAGCGCGTGCTTACTCCATGGAGAGCTTCTATGTCTACAAAGACAGTTGAGGCATTGCTCTGTACACAAAGCTATTTACAAAAACCCATTGCTCTTGATCTTCTATGTGATTATGTACCTGATGATGATGGTGAAGATGCGGCAGGTACTTATTTAGGTTTTTCTTATTTTTTGTTTTCTTTAATAGTAATTACTTTTATTGTACTGATTGAAGTTTAATTATTTCTTCTTGTTTATTTTTTTTTTGCCTGTTGCAGTCATAATTGAGAATTTCCTAAAAGATTGAAGTTTATTATGGAAATGAATGCAGGCTAGGATTGGAAATTGCAAGTGCAGGATTTGCAACCATCCATTTTCGTTTGCAATGATCACATTTCATTTCTTGTCGACTTGCCGTAAACAGACTTATGGTTGTGGAAATGTTGTTTTTTACTTTTTAGCAAACTGAACTTATTTTGGATTGTTGTTTTGAAGTTATGGAAATGTTGAACTTAAGTATGTATGCAACCTGAACTTATTTTGGATACATTGATCATATGGAAATGTTGTATAACTTATACTTAGTATTAATTTGTAACGTTTTCCGGGTAAAAAAACCGGTACCGGTCTTATACCGGACCGGTACCGACGGTACAGGTACAACACCAGGTACAAGTACAGGTACCGGTACTCAAAAAGAGGTACCGGTCAACACCAAGTACAGACACCGGTTCCATAAGAGAACCGGTCCGTACCGGAGTATGTGCATCCCTAATGCCACATGTGCCAATGGCATGCCAACCACCTTGTCGCGATACACCATGTCAGCCTTCCCTATGCGGCTACCAAAATGAAGGCGTGCGACGATCAACGACCACCCTTCCATCCTGGATGCAAATCCTAGCCGTCAAAGGTCGCCAAACAACGCATGGTAACCTTTGGCCCAAAACCCTAGTTTTGGCCACGCCAAACCGCGCCAAGCAATGTCATTCCACATGTGCCAATGGCATGCCAACCACCTTGCCGCACCACACCATGCCGACCTTCCCTATGAGGCTACCAAAACGAAGGCGTGCGACGATCAACGGCCACCCTTCCGTCCTAGATGCAAATCCTAGCCGTCCAAGGTCGCCAAACAACGCATGGTAACCTTTGGCCCAAAACCCTAGTTTTGGCCACGCCAAATCGCGCCAAGGCATGCCATGCCACATGTGCCAATAGCATGCCAACCACTTTGCCGCGCCATACCATGCCGACCTTCCCTATGCGGCTACCAAAACGAAGGCGTGCGACGATCAACGGCTACCCTTCCATCCTAGATGCAAATCCTAGACGTCCAAGGTCTCCAAACAACGCATGGTAACCTTTGGCCCAAAAACCTAGTTTTGGCCACGCCAAGGCATGCCATGCCACATGTGCCAATGACATGCCAACCACCTTGCCGCACCATACCATGCCGGCTTTCCCTATGCGGCTACCAAAACGAAGGCGTGCGACGATCAACGACCACCCTTCCATCTTGGATGCAACTCCTAGCCGTCCAAGGTCGCCAAACAACGCATGGTAACCTTTGGCCCCAAACCCTAGTTTTGGCCACGCCAAACCGCGCCAAGGCATGCCATGCCACATGTTCCAATGGCATGCCAACCACCTTGCCGCGCCATACCATGCCGGCCTTCCCCATGCGGCTACCAAAACGAAGGCGTGCGATGATCAACGACCACCCTTCCATCCTAGATGAAAATCCTAGCCGTCCAAGGTCTCCAAACACCGGATGGTAACCTTTGGCCCAAAACCCTATTTTTGGCCACGCCAAACCACGCCAAGGTATTCCATGCCACATGTGCCAAATAGCATGCCAATCACCTTGCCGCGCCATACCATGTCGGCCTTCCCTATGCGGCTACCAAAATGAAGGCCTGCAACAATAAACGGCCACTTTTTCATCTAAGATGCAGATCTTAGCCGTCCAAGGTTACCAGCTAACGCATGGCAACCTTTGGACCTATTTTGGTCGCGCATAAACAAAGCCAAAACCCTAACTTTTGGCCGTGCCTAAACTGAGCCACATTAAAGCCATACTGATCATACTTTCATGCCACTGGCTACCAAACAAAAGGTTGCAATAATCACCACCAAGCCGGCAAGTCTCCCAATCTCAACTTGCCAGAAAACAACAACATGCTACATGTTTTCCATAAAAACACTCGAGACATCAACACATGTCACAAACTCGGGGATGCTCATTGGGTATTGGTTTGGCGGTTTACAACGTATGGAATACGCTACGCTCGTTATAAGAAAGTGTCATAAGGATGAGGCGGTTAGTAAATACAGGGAGTAATGGTGAAGCGCTTTCTTTTATGGAACATCAGTTCCAAGCATTACCGGTTACCACCTCCTCCCATTTACTCACCCGTTTTCCATTTCTTAATGAGACCAGAGTACGTTTCACTTTGACTTGTATAAATAGGCATTACCTATTTCCACCGAACAACAAGTTCTGGTCAGGAGCATACAACACTCAGAAAACGTTTGCTAGCTTTCCCATATGTTAGCTTCCCACTTTATGATACAAGTCACAAAACAACTACTCTTCCAAAATCAACTATTCTGGTCTCAACACTCTCTTCACTTCCCTCTCCAAAACCAACCTTTCTCCTCCTCTTTGTGACCGAAGCAAGTTTGGAATGGTCATTTCTTGGTTTAGGCCGGATTTGTACAGATTTATCTCTCGAATCTAAAGTACTCCCTTGCAGTACATTGTTTAGGGTTTAGACTCGTTTCTCACCCACACGCCCGAAACTACCGAAATCAGCAGAAACAGTTTTCACCCTCAAAAAATTGGCGACCACAGTGGGAGATTGATATTTCGGTTACAATGTCAATTCCGACCATCGATCTCATGCTTCTACCCATACATCAAGGCGGTAGAAGCAGGCGATCCGCTCAAGGATCGACGACTCAGTTACCAGACGACCCGATTATCAGTCTTGACACGGTGAGGGATGACTGGGGACTGCCTAGAGGTTAAAAGAGAACGATCCTACCAGGGATCGACGACTCGATTATCAGACGAGACGACTGGGGACTTTCCACAATCACGGCGGTGCCTCCCGTAAAACTCGGTCTTACACCCGGAAGATTCCCTTTTCATCAGGAGACCTGAAAAACTGAGTAAGTCTTACCTAGAAAAAATACATGGTTTGCTATTTCAAGTTGTCACGGGAATGATAAAACCGATAGCCATGTTATGTTTCACCTCATGTCATCTACCGACACGCAACGCTCACGGTTCCATGGTTTTTCTGGGATGTTTGCGTCACTTGCAATCGTAACCAAGACAATCCATTCCAAAACAATTCATTCCAAAAGAATAATACAAAACCCTCAAGGTAATATTTGTCTATCAACCCAAAAATCCAGGAAATCAAAACTATAAACTAGGCGTTTCATTTTCCTTTCAAAAAAAAAAACCTAAAAATAAGAAGTTCAGAAGACATAAATACATTCAAGGAAAGTTTTTCAACAATGGCTTGCTCTTCTTAGAAAGATCCTCCTTCGTTTTTTCGAGAGCCGCCCTCTTCAACTTCAGCTTCCTGGAAATTTTTTAGACTTCCGCTTCCTGATTCTACATCATATCCGCAGAAGGACCTTCGACTGTTTCGACCAGCAACTTTTCAACCTCAGAGAAACCGTTAACGAACCAAAGAACATTGAACTCGAAGTTTACACACATGTCACCATGGAACCTCCAGCTCGAGATTACATCCTCAGAAACAGTATTACCGGTCACGTTGCACATGTCATCAATCGAAGACAAATCTTCCTCCACACGCTTAACCAATGCAAATCGACTAGTAACCTTCTTCGTCGTGGCGATATGTCCGTAGCTTTCCCATATCTTGGTGTATAGCGCCGCATGTTTGGCTGGCACGCTATATCCCATGATCAACATACGATCCGGATAAGGAACCAAGTATGGAGGATCGAAAGTGACGCCCACGTCTACATCAACAACCGGCAAGGGATTCCTAACGACAATTGCACCTGCCGCCACTGGAGTAATCTCCATTGTCTGAGTCACAAAGACGTTTTCATCTCGATCAACATCCATTTCAAGGTCGCCCGGTGCGGCCGCCACAATTGAAGACAAAGCTGTATCACCACCAGTCTCCGTCTCAGGGCCATCTTCAGAAACGGTTTCCCACTATGACATCATGGATTAGATATTTTCCAAAGAGAAAAAAAAACATGTGGGAGACTCACTGATTCGCTTTCAGACTGGCTAGAGGAATATTCAGCACTGCTGTCAGAAGAACTACTCTCGCCATCACTGAACTCTGAGCTTTCATCCTTCTCGGGTTCCCCATCGCCACGGATAGGCTCAGCACCGCCACCCTCCGTCTCGAGAAGCGATGTTTTCTGACTACTTGCAAGTTTGGTAAAGGCGTTCACGCTGCTGAGATCCTAGGCAAGATACAAAGACGGATACTCAGGAAAGAAACAAGGATATAAACGATCCAACTAAAGTCAAGACAAAAATCACACGTACCCGCGTATTGGACGAACTGAAAGTCGGTAGGGCTGTCGAAACTGACTGGGAACCATCTACACGGATTTTAGATCTTCACTCCTTCACTTGGGGACTATCTGCATTCAGGCTAACGGATTTTCGATTGGGCGAAGAAGGATCCCTCAGCAGTGGATGCTCCGCTAAAACCGCAGGAGAAGGCTTACCGCGACGGTTTTCTACCACATCATTCACGAATCCATGGAAAATGAGAAACTCATCCTGCCAAAATATGTTATATTTGGAGGTTGTTGATGGATTTCTTTCCGCAAGCAGGAAAGGGAAACTTTTACTCGATACAAGAACAGTAGCATCGAGAACAATTGGCAACGAGACTTCTGGAACAACCGGCTGATGAAAAAATGGTACCCCTTGGTCAAAACCCATATGCCGAGCCACCCTATCGATATTGTAAGAGACTGCTTTGCAAGATTCTCGAAAAAAATACGACACATAACCGAGCGTGCAGCTTCGCATGAACACCATCTTTCCAACACTCATATCCTCTTTATCAGAAGACAAAGACATGCTCGGAGCAGGAGCAAAGATACTGATCTGAGTTATGGACGCATGCACCGGAGCCCATGGACGAAAATTGACCGTGTGCGAGTTTTCAAGGAATCCAACCAGGTTCGAACCAATCTTTGGGCGCATATTCGACCAGCGCAGTATCCTAGAGCCACCCCAAGACTCGGGAAGTACGGCCAACGTTTTTGGAGTATACCTTTCGAAGTGCTCCCACAACCACGCTTGGAGAAAGACGACATGAATATATGAATCCACTTTCATGTAACCATTTAAAGCGCACATGTCCGCGACCAGATGATCCAAGTGTGTGTACAGAGAACCAAGAAACAAGCCGCCAATAGGGAGAACGATAACTTTTGCCAATTTTATGGCAAACTTGATAAGTTCCTGTCTTATGTCCTTCTTACCCGAGCCGTCATCGAAAATGTCTATGGATAACCAAAGAGCCAAGAACGCTGCGACATGAAGCGTACTATTCTTTATGATTCGGCTCTAACCCATCGGGAAACCATTGAGACACCCACCAACCATAGAAATACCTCGTCTCGTTTTATTTTCGAACGAATCCTTTTGATTTCGCAACCATAGCGGCGTGCATTTATTCTTCAACTGCAGACAATTTGACATCGAGGTTTCCTATTACAGGAAGGTTCAGCAACACGACCATGCTCTCTAAGGAGATAGTCATTTCACCCCACCTGCATATGGCCGTGTGAGTGTCTGGACACCATCTAGAAATAAGAGCAACTAAGCATAGAATATCTTTCCTAATTTGAAGCACTGCGGAAGCCGCGACAGCATCAATGATCTGTGTCTTTGTCAAACTGGCTTTTACACATTCCTGGCTCATCATGAATCTCATCCATTTCTCAAAAGGACGCAACGGACTCAGAGATATTTTAAAGTCAATAGGAGAAGCATGATACTCTTTCCTCTGAAGACAAAACCTTATTACACCTCCTGGCCGAACCGACCGGGCCTCTCCTTCACTTTCCGGACCAGTCAGAAGAATCGGCACATACTTGGGATGATTTCTCCTAATCGTGGCGGATGTTGTAAAGAACCCATCACCTATGTTTGGCTTGGAATTGCCAACATATTTCGGTACGACATAACTTTTATAAAATGACATCCTAACAAAAATTCTCTCACGCTACTTCCACCTTCCAAATAACTACAATGGAACAATACGAAGAGAAATTATTACGGAAAGTGCATGGAAATTATTTTATCAGACACAGGAGATCCATCCTGGACGCAAGCCAATTTGTTTCAAAGTCATAATGCGCATAGGCAAAGAAATGGGGACTGACAGACCCTGCATCACCTCCTCATGCCAAGACTGTACCCTGCAGCAGGAAATTTGCGCCCGGCCGAGGAGGCGCGCCCCACCACGGGAACCATACACATGGTCACACCATAAAAAAGAAGTAAACCCTAGAAGCTAGGTTTTCGCGGGAAGGGAATGACAATTACCAGCTCATGCATGCCTACTTTGCACGGTAATTGAGGCGGCCAACATCACTACGGTATTCACGCCTAAATGTTACTACAAGTTCGTGAAAAGCAGACCTACGACTAGGATTCATACTAACGCATAAGGACAACATTTCTACAAGTTCACGAAAAGGTACGCTTACAGCTAGGGTTTTCACTAACACAAAAAAAAAAAACAAGAAAAGAAAGTTAAAGAGGAAGTGTTGGAAGATATACAAGGGATTCGCTCGTCCGCTTTACCGTTAACACACGACCAGAATAAATAAAAAAATATATAGGTGTGAAGTAAAAGGAGAGGTCGGCCCTCCTTTTATAGGCGTGATACTTGGGGGTTTGAATAAGGAAATGACTTCCTATTTGAGTCAAGTAAGGAAAACATGCAACCGGCCCGCGAAGACCAATCACCATGCCAAGACCGTATGCGCCATTGCCTTTTCCCCACCACATAAATCTGTCCGCCATGCTTGCCTCACCAGGACCGCGCCATGCCTTGGCCTCACATGCCAAGATGTCCGTGCATGCTTTGCCTCACCAAACTGCGCCATTGCCTTGGCTCCACCACTCCAAGCCGTCCGCCATGCCTGCCTCGCCAGGACCGCGCCATGCCTTGGCCCCACATGACAAGCCGTCTGTATGCTTTGCCTCACCAAACTGAGCCATTGCCTTGGCCCCACCATGCCAAGCCGTCAGCGCCATGACTTGCCGCACCAATACCGAAAACTCGCCAAGCCAGCGTCACGATGTTCCCTAACCCAGCCAAGGTGATGCATAGCCAGACTAAGCCGACGATCTTCATCTCACCACTTCACGGTCTACACCACGAATAGAATCTACGCAAGGCCGCCAAACACGAGGATCATGGACTCTCCTTACCTCTCGAAAAAGGTTAGTCGGACCTTCCTGACCATCTTTCCACGACTTGTCGTTTCGATTTTTTTCCTTGCCCGTCACCATCTTATGCTTACCTCGCAACAATGCTCCTGTCCCGAGCTAATCAGGGGACTTAATGTTGATGGCGGTTTTTAGCTTAGGGTTAAAATCGTAAAACCGTACAACTGACATGACGTCACTATGACCATTAGCATATTTATTGAATCGATCAGCATGCCTACGTAAGAATTACCAGGGTACCTTTTTTGTTTATGTGTCATGTTCCACGGCAGAACCCTTAACATTGACCGACATCATCTAAACCAAACCCTAATTCTCATGATACCGCACCAAGGCATGTCAACCATGCCAGCCGCACCATTGTGCCAATGGCAAACCATGCCTTCCACATCTCCGCGCCGCCCCACCATGCCGACCTTCCCCATGCGGCTACCAAAACGAAGGAGTGCGACGATCAACGGCCACCCTTCTTTCCTGGATGCAAATCCTATCCGTCCAAGGTCGCCAAACAACGCATGGTAACCTTTGTCCCAAAACCCTAGTTTTGGCCACGCCAAACCGCGCGTGCGACGATCAACGGCCACCCTTCCATCCTAGATGATAATCCTAGCCATCCAAGGTCGCCAAACAACGCATGGTAACCTTTGAACCAAAACCCTAGTTTTGGCCACACCAAACCGCTCTAAGGCATGCCATGACACATGTGCCAATGACATGCCAACCACCTTTCCGTGCCACACCATGCAGGCCTTCCCTATGCTGCTACCAAAACGAAGGCGTGAGACGATCAACGGCCACCCTTCCATCCTAGATGCAAATCCTAACCGTCCAAGGTCGCCAAAAAACGCATGGTAACTTTTGGCCCAAAACCCTAGTTTTGGCCACGCCAAATCGTGCCAAGGCATGCCATGCCACATGTGTCAATGGCATGCCAACCACCTTGCCGCACCATACCATGTCTGCCTTTACTATGTGGCTACCAAAACGAAGGCGTGCGACGATCAACGACCACCCTTTCATTCTGGATGCAAGTCTTAGCCGTCCAAGGTCGCCAAACAAAGCATGGTAACCTTTGGCCCCAAACCCTAGTTTTGGCCACGTCAAACCGCGCCAAGGCATGCCATGCCACATGTGTCATGGCATGCCAACCACCTTGCCGCGCCATACCATGCCGGCATTCCCCATGCGGCTACTAAAACGAGGGCGTGCGACGATCAACTACCACCCTTCCATCCTAGATGCAAATCCTAGATGTCCTAGGTCGCCAAACAACACATGGTAACCTTTGGCCCAAAAGCCTAGTTTTGGCCACGCCAAACCGCGCCAAGGCATGCCATGCCACATGTGCCAAATGGCATGCCAATCACATTGCCGCGCCATACCATGTCGGCCTTCCCTATGCGGCTACCAAAACGAAGGCCTGCAACAATCAACGACCACTTTTTCATCTAAGATGCAGATCTTAGCCGTCCAAGGTTACCAGCTAACGCATGGCGACCTTTGGCCCTAGTTTGGTCGCGCCTAAAGAAAGCCAAAACCCTAACCTTTTGCCGCGCCTAAACTGGGCCACATTAAAGCCATAATGATCATACTCTCATGCCACTGGCTACCAAACGAAAGGTTGCAATAATCAACGGCTACCTTCCTCTTAAGATGCAAAATCTCGACCGTTGAAAGTCACCACCAAGCCGGCAAGTCTCCCAAGCTCAACTTGTCAGATAATAACAACATGATACATGTTTTCCACGAAAACACTCGAGACATTAACACATGTCACAAACTGGGGGATGCTCATTGGGTATTGGTTTGGCGGTTTACAGCGTGACGGCATACACTACGCTCGTTATAAGAAAGTGTCATAAGGATGAGGCGGTTAGTAAATTCAGGGAGTAATGATGAAACACTTTCTTTTATGGAACATCAATTCCAAGCGTTACTGGTTACCACCTCCTCCCATTTACTCACCCGTTTTTCCAATTCTTAATGAGATCAGAGTACGTTTCACTTGGACTTGTACAAATAGGCATTACCTATTTCCACCGAACAACAAGTTCTGGTCAGGAGCATACAACACTCAGAAAATGTTTGCTATCTTTCCCATCTGTTAGCTTCCCATTTTCTGATACAAGTCATAAAACAACTACTCTTCCAGAATCAACTATTCTGGTCTCAACACTCTCTTCGCTTCCCTCCCCAAAACCAACCCTTATCCTCCTCTTTGTGGCTGAAGCAAGTCTGGAACGGCCATTTCTTGGTTTAGGCCGGATTTGTACAGATTGATCTCTCGAATCTAAAGTACTCCCTTGAAGTACATTGTTTAGGGTTTAGACTCGTTTCTCACCCACACGCCCGAAATTACCGCAATCAGCAGAAACTGTTTTCATCCTCAAACACGTGGCTATAATGTTCATGATTGATTCAAGTGAATCAAACCAATTTAATTTCAATTGCGTTTCTATTGCAATTGAACAACTCTTTAATTAGTTTCATTTGAGTCATTTGAACTAGTTATGGTTGAGATGAATAAGGTTGATATGAGAGTAATCATATGGCTAACCTTGGTTAACTATTTGTGAACCCACATGGTATACACGTTTAAGTACGGTTACATAAAACCTAAATGAGGGTACATTTCATTTGTGTGTAACAAGCTAAGTTCGATCTAACGGTTAAAAGATATTAGCTTGGTTGAATCAGGTTTTTCATTTAACGGTGAATATTGAATGATTTGTTACCAAGGTAACTTGGATTGCAAACCCTGATTTGAAAATTATATAAAGGAGAACTCTAGCAACTGGAAAACCTAATCCCCAAACCTCATGTGTGTTACTAGTTGCATAACTAGAGTCAATTCTCGTTTAACTTTAGGTTTCTTCTCGAGACCCTGTATGTTAACGACTTGAAGACTTCATTAGGATTGTGAAGCCAGACCCAACTATTATCTTTATAGTTGCGTGATCTGATCTTGATGTTTCTATCATGTTGAGTACAATTGAAATAATTGGCTCGAGATTTTATATCTCCGATAGGAAAGATAGAAAAGTAATCACAAACACTTCGTCTCATCGTTTGTGATTCCACAATAACTTGTTTCGCTAGTCGATTAAGTTTATTGTGAGGTGATTGATAACTTTAGGTTGTTCTTCAGGAATATAAGTTCGCGTTATCAATTGGTTCATGTTCAATCCTTTAGACTTTTAAGTGTGAGACAGAATTGTCTATCAAGTCTTCGACTTTGTGTCGTAGCAACTCTTGGTTATGGGTGAGATCAACTAATGGAATCAAGTGTGTAGTATCCTGCTGGGATCAGATACGTAAGGAGCACAACTGTACCTTGAATCAGTGTGAGATTGACTAGGGTTCAACTACAGTCCAGTCCGAAGTTAATTGGTAGTAGGATAGTGTCTGTAGCGGCTTAATACAGTGTGGTGTTCAAACTGTACTAGGTCCCGGGGTTTTTCTGCATTTGCGGTTTCCTCGTTAACAAAATTCTGGTGTCTGTGTTATTTCTTTTCCGCATTATATTTTGTTATATAATTGAAATATCACAAGTTGTGCGTTAAGATTAATTAATTAGAATATCCAACCTTGGGTTGTTGATTTACATTGATTGACACTTGAACATTGGTCTTTGGTACCGTGCAAGTTACTCCTCTTATTCAATCAGGCTCGCAGATTTCTATTTGCTGATTGCGGATTAAATTAAGAGTTAGAGATATTAAACTCTTTGATATACTTTACTCTAGAATGAGTCTGACTGTCTAGTTGATTCTCTAGAAAGTATACTGGAGTAAGTCCTCTCATATTGCCAAACGAATTGTTGGGTGACTTGGGTGTGGTTGTTAGACCCCCACTTTTTCAATTATATTATATATATTACCTTAAAACGCCTTCACGTTTTTTCTTTTAATCTACCTGAATTTCCTTTATTTGATATCAAGCATAGTGTTGAGTTTCTTAGGCATATAAAGAACAACATGATGATAAGAAACTAAATACCCAAGGGCAGATAGCGTTGACACAATTCTTCCAACTTGGTTTATCTAGTTAGATTTCCAGGTTGCAAGCATGTTATTGAGCTTATCAAGTAACTGTCCATAAGATTCCATCTTATTGTTTTGAATGAGAAGTCAGACTCCCAAATACCTATTTTGAAGTCATATTTCTCTTAATGTCAAGGATGGCAATAATATCGTGGCTAGATTTACTATTAGTTTTAAGACTAAAAGCTAGCCGTGATTTGTGAAAATTAATTAGTTGATTACAAAATTGGGTGATTCTATCAAGTTCTACCTCATAATTTGTTCTTGCTCTAGTGAATATAAGGCAGTAATCAATAACAAGTAAAAAGATGACTAATTATTGGATTGTCTCTGGACCTTTATGCCTTGGATTTGTTATTACTAATTTCAGATTTAATTAGAAATATAAAAAATGATCTCATGCAAAATGAAAAAAAACAATAGATAATTGTAGTAGCAAACTCACATAGGGAGCCACTGAGCAATATTGAGGTTGAAATAATGGAAATTAAGCAAAGTGTTCAATCATCTGATATAAATTGTTTTGAGAACCTAGTTATTTTAGATTGTAGAGAATAAATTGTCATTCAATGCTGTCGAAAACCTTTGCTATGTCTAATTTACTGACCGTTGATCTATTCTTGGACTTTTGTTTCTTAATCGTGCATACTAGCTCATGAGCACAATATTGTCACTAGTCTGCCTAAGATTGTTCTCTCGAGGTTGGTGATTGGAAGTCCATTAGGTTTTGGGAAGATAAATGGATAGGCGAACAATGTGCTGAGATCATGATGAATGGAGGGAGTTGGAACTTGGGTTTGACCAGAAGACTTTACCAGAATCAGATTAATGAGGTTAGTTCGCTATTGGATCTTATTGAAACGAAGGTGATAGGAAGCAGTGAAGATTCTTTGTCTTGGTCGGTCGATAAAAATGGTTTGTTTTCTGCTATGTCCGCATATGCTTGGTTAGAGAAGGAACATGAAATGGCCACGCCTAATCTCAGTATCTGGTCGAGAGCTTGGCCGCATAAAATAGGATTCTTCTTATGGCAGGTATATCATAAGAAATTGGCAATTATGGACACCCCAGTTAAGAAAAGAACACTGGTGGAAAATGAATGTGTTTTGTGCTGCAAACAAGGGGAATCAGCCTCTCATTTACTGTTCCATTGCCCAATAGTTGCTGAAATTTGGAACTACTTCAGATCTTATGTTCGTATGGAATGCCAAATTGCATAGACTTAATCATCAAAGGTTGGAGGGTAAAGAATATTTCTACGACACGTCAAGCTTTATGGTAAGTTCTGCCAGCGGCCATTACATGGACCATTTGGAGGTCTAGGAATGATTTCATCTTCAACGGGAAAGCATTTGAAGTACAACAGGTCATCACCAAAGTGAAAGCATAATCTTACTATTGGGGCAAAATTTAGAAGCTTTAGAGGGGATTTCTCTAGAAAATGTGAAATCCAGATGGGGATAATTTTTTGTAATTTAGCTTTTTTGGAGTCTGGGAAGGGAAGTTTGTATATGGTAGTTCTTTTTCTTGGTTGTTCCCTTTTCACTGCTTTCGGTTTGTATTTTTGTATCCTGGTTTGGTTTGTCCGGGGATTGTAGTGTCTGTTGCTTTGAGTTTTTCTTACTCCCTGTGAGCTATTTAATGAATTCTTACCTTTGCCGATGAAAACAAAAATCTACCTAAGATTAAAGAATGCAGCTTGATAAGGACCAATGAATTTGTTCATGACACTCATTATTATTTGAGAGATTAGAAATGATTGAGTTGGAGAAGTAGTAAGAGTAGTATAGTCAGTGAAAATAAAAAAGAAACGTGTTAGAGGCCGGTTGAGACCTGGTGATGGTGGTGTTTCTAACTTGGGTGGTTTATGTTTTTTTGGGTTTTTCTTTCTTGTTTTTGGGTAGTGAAGATAAAAATCAGCATTATAATGCCACTGTATAATGATGGTGTATCGTGCATATTTTGCCTTCACACCTGTTTCAAGGCTCAAGTCCCATGATTTTTTCTACGCTTCCCTTGGCAACCTGTGACACGAAACTGGAATTTGTTGATAAAAAGTTTACCATAACCTTTCTCTCTCTTTTTTATCCTCTCTAGCTGCTTCTCAAAACCAAAAAAAGCCACCCACCACCATTAAAGCTTACTGCTTAGATCTAGTTCATTTTGGGTAAGATATGAGCAGGTTTCTTTACTTTTTCTTGTTTTCTTAGAGAAAATCCTATGGGTAGTGTAACCCTTTCATTTTGAAAGAATGACTACCAATTTGGTCTAATTAGAGGCTGTTATGGGTAGTCTTTACCCTACTTTTCCCGCAAATCCTTCCAGACACTCGTTCAGATGAACGAGTGGTTGGGAGTTTCACACTAGAAAAAACTTTTAGTACAAAACGGGGGACAGTCCCCCGTTAAAAACTTTTTTTTTTCGTTTTTTTTTTTATTTTGACGGGAGACTATCCCCCGTCTATGAAGCTTTTTTTAGGTTTTTTTTTTTGACGGGGGATTGTCCCCTGTCTAAGAAGATTTGTTTTTTTTGGACGGGGACAGTCCCCCGTCTGGTCCAAAATCCAATTCTTTTTAACTAAACGGGAGACTGTCTCCCGTGTAGTGTCTTTTATTTTGTATTTGCTCATAGTAGCTTCACTCGTTCATATGGACGAGTAGTCTTTTCATATGAAAGAGTTAGTCTCCATTTGGAGACTACCCATAGCCTTTTCTCTTAGATAGCTAGTAGTTTAAGTCAGATTTGTTTTAGTTTTTGCTTCAATCTCCATTGTTTTTAGGAGATTTTATGGTGTTCTTGTGGTTTTTTTTCCCTTTTCGTTTATATTTTCTCCTTTATGGAGATTCTGTATGCTCTCATGTCGTTTCTTTGTGATTTCAATGGAGATTTTGGGTGGAAGTTCAAGTGTGGTGATCAAGATTCAAGACTTTGGGCATATTACTCTCATATTTTTATGAGTAGATCTCTTTTTCAAGAAGAAAAAACCTTATCAAAATGGTTGGATTATAATCCCAAAACCATTCTTTCTTTCTTTTTTTGAAGGAAAAAGGCAGTGCCTGATAATTTCATTGATATGAAATTTTGGTTACATTAGAAACAAATGGAAAGAAACAACTAGTACAAATATTACATATTTCAAAACTTAAGAAAGAAACCCTGTGTTGTACTATTCTCCATTCCATCGACGAAATTGATATCTTTCTAATGGTTATGATTTTAAACCATTTTGATTTTTGATCTTCGGAATCTTGATCTTGAGATTCTTGATCATCAATATCATATATGTTATATGCTTTCATAGTGAAGAAGTAATAAACCCAAACCGACATCATCACAATCAGTATCGGTATCGTCGTCTTTCATAACGTACTTGATAATGATGCAGCAGCACACCAGAAAAAGTCATTATGGCTATCATATAAGAAATCTGAATGGTATAGAGACACCATCAGACCAGAGAGAAAATCCCTAAAAAATTGCTGGAACAACAATTACCTTTATTGAATATTTACATAAAACTAAGAGAAATAACCTTGATTTACCCGGAAGATGTGAAAAATCAAACCAAAAATCAGGAAGTTTGATCGATGAAATAGGTAGTTTTTTTTTTTGCCCGAGAGTTTTGGGAGAGAAGAGAGAGAGAGAGGGAGGGTAAAAAACAATTATTTCAATCTTAAAATTGCTTGGTACTCGTGTTGGTAGTTCATTATTTCTCATCACGGATTACTCTTTGTTAGTACCTTTTAGTTGTACTTGGATCTTTGATGCTGATGTTATAAAGTTCATCTAATCTATATTTTATCATAAATGAAATTTATCAAAAAAAACAAAAAAAAAATTTACGAAGTGAAATGATTATCACTGGTAAATTATTTTCTAAAACAAAAGGAAAAAGCAGGGTCGAAATTGCTAATGGGAACTACCATTTTACACGGGTATACCAATCTCCAAATAAGCCGAAACACTTTTTTACCTTAGTAATAATGGATCCCAACAAAATTAATACCCTGTCAGCAAGCATGAGAAATATACGAGGTTCAGAAGATTTTGTTGCTCTTATCTCTTTCATTTGCCAGTTGCCACACCATCTTTACGTATCTTATACATTGTTGTCGGAGAAAGTTGGTAGTTCTCTTCTCGATATATTAAAACAAGTTAACGAATGTGTTAGTAGTATGGAAGACACTGGCAGTAGGTATGAGCTGAATTCTGTATATAAAAATGTATAAAGAAACCAACCATTTGTATATAACACATAAACATTTTACAATCATTTTAGTGTAATATTTTCTTCTCTTTCACAATCCTGTACCGTGTCCCTTTTTATGTTTTCTGGGCCTCATGACACCAACCGTTCTTCAAGAGAAAACTATACAAATTCACAATAGACTTGTGATAGGATGCACAGTGCACTCGTGCATGCTCTCACAGAGGCACTCTAATCAATCTAGACTTTATTTGGCTAAATGCGAATTAGTTGAGTGAATGAATGGTTAAATACACGTTACGTGATGTGTTATCGATCATTTTTCATATCAAAGTAAACATGATTTATAAAGGGGATATCAGTTCTACTAAGTACTGATAATGTTTCATATAGGACAAAAAGATCCTACCGATCCTAGCCGTTGGATTGATGAAATGGTATCAAACAATTAATAGGACTGGTATCCCTTTTATAAATGGTGAAAGTAAGTTGGGAGATATTTTTTTTAATGATTCGGGATGGATACTCAATTCACAGATTATTCGACCACGGTCTCGTCAATATAACTCTAGGGCCCAAACTGACCATAACTCGCTGAAGGTAAATTTTTCTCAAGTACTATAAACTTTTTAATAATTGATTGAAATAGGCACAAACTTCATAAACTTAATTAAAATGTACATACAAACGCCCGTCAAACAATTCTCCAAAATGCAAATTCAAAGACTAACACGTTCATTTCATCTGATTATCGATTAATCAGATCATTTGCCGGGAGCGAAGTTGGTGGCGTAGTTCCAGGCGTTGTTGGCGACTGGATCAGCCAAGTGGTCAGCCAAGTTTTCCAAAGGACCCTTTCCGGTGACGATTGCTTGAACAAAGAATCCAAACATGGAGAACATAGCCAATCTCCCGTTCTTGATCTCCTTCACCTTCAATTCAGCGAAAGCTTCTGGGTCATCAGCTAAGCCTAATGGGTCGAAGCTTCCACCGGGGTAAAGTGGGTCTACAATCTCACCCAATGGTCCTCCTGCAACTCTGTAACCTTCAACTGCTCCCATCAAGATAACTTGTGTTGCCCAAATGGCAAGGATGCTCTGAGCATGAACCAAACTTGGGTTACCCAAGTAGTCCAATCCACCTTCACTGAAAATTTGTGAACCTGCCTTGAACCAAACGGCTTCGCCGAACTGAACACCATTGCGAGACAACAATTCAGGGAAAACGCATCCAAGAGCTCCCAACATAGCCCATCTGCAGTGAATGACCTCGAGCTCACGGTTCTTGGCGAAGGTCTCTGGATCAGCAGATAGCCCAGCGGTGTCCCATCCGTAGTCACCGGCGAATTCACCAGTCAAGTATGATGGGGATTCGCCAGAGAATGGTCCCAAGTACTTAACACGGTCAGGACCGTACCATGGGCTGGATGAAACGGTTTTTGGCTTTGCAGTGGTTTTTCTCATGGAGATTCTTCCTTCACCGAAAACTTCAGAGCTGGAAGGAACAAGTGCCTTACCGGCAAATGCGGGTGAAGACAAAGCCATTGTAGAAGCTGCCATGGCTGACTGAAGATGAGAAAATTGAAATGCTAAACTAAATTAATTGATTGCTAGAGATGAGATGGTGTTTGTGGTTCTAGCAGTCGGGTTGTTTAAGTAGAAGATTCAAAATGGTGGGTATTTTGGATAAGAGATCTTAAACTGCTTTCTCATTGGTCAAGTCAGATTTTAGAGCTTGATTCTCTTTGTCCAGTTGGCCATCTCTTAGCCATGAAGCACAACTCCTTTGTTGTTTGTACAGATGTTTGGTTTCAAACTGACTCCATATCAAAAATCTGCTTCAGTAGAGACCAAGTGTTAAGTTTGCCAATCAGGGCGTGACACGTTTCTAATGTGATATCCTTACAGATTTCCTACGTGGAGTTATCCTTAATTCACCAGTTGACTGGTATTCGAAACAAGTTCTATGGCAGTTTGGTTAGATGCGCCTTAATCTTTCTAGTACAAATGTTGGAAAACAATCCACCTGATCATTATTTCTTTGGTGGTGGCAACATGGTGTGGTTTTTACTGCAAAACGTTCCTTGTTAATCCGCATTCAGCCCGGAAATTTTCCCACTCATACGTGATAGAAGTATCGACGTAGGTTCGTGCACAAACATGCACCTAAAAGAGCACTCTGGCACTACACACTTTACATCTGACAATGTCTTTTTTACCCCATTACCAACTGTTACATACTGCTTCACACAATGCACCTTTACCAATTGCCAACATATTCAAAGTGTTTGCAGTAAAAGTGCTCTAAATTTTGGATACGAGATATTCCATAGCCGAAAGTCATATCTAATAAACATCCGGATGTCTGGATATTATTCAGCGTTTCGATTACAAATTCGGACTTTTCGAATATCTGTGGACAATTTGGCACCCTTAATAACATGTGGGCCGTTGAGTTTCAACCAGTAATAAAAGTACGTGGGGCGTTGGCTACCACCGAAATAATCCAAGTAAAACTAGAACATGCATTGTGTGAACTCGTGGATTATGCATTCCATTTTCTTGCAAAATGGATACATACAGCTATATACTACCCTGATAATGGTTATATGATGTTGTTGTCATTCTGGATTGCAGAGAATAATCCAAGCTCACTTTTTGCAAAATCAATCTCTCCATATCCTTCAGATCTTCTGGTCAAAAAGTTTGCATTTGATATATATTTATGATCGTGTCGTATTTGTGTGTTGGTACTTATGATATGTTCCTGAATGTTGAACAAGAAGATAAAATACATCTCAGTGATTAGGGATGGGTGCTAGTGTTGGACTGTCTCTACTTTCTCCATTTATACACTTTAGGACTCCACTACTTGTATCGTCTCCATACTCCTCTACCTCTCCATTAATATCTCACTTTTTTAATCGCATATTAATTCACCGATGTCGACCAATACATCTCTATAGAGTATAAATAGATGATCTCGGAGCTAGCATTGGTAATTTCATTGTTTAGTATATAGTAGCACAATGAACTCGTTATCGAAAGCTATGAGCGCGCCATATCTTCCAGTGACTTCTCCCACCAGTATCAGTACTAGTAACATCCATCGGTCATATCATGAAGATCAAAACCACAATGACCTTATAATCGATTTAGGACTCAGCCTTGGTAATTCTCTTCAAGCACCGGATGATCAGGCTTACCATTCCTCGTCAGGACAATGTACGTACCTTACTTTCTTCATTTATTTTTAACGCAGTTGCATTTTTTTTAGGACTAACGTACTGAATTCTTTGCATGGACAATTAGTTGTCAATTCAGCAGATTATGGTGAGCTTATGGGTTGGTCTCATCAGTTGAACCCGTACATGAAAGCTTCCATCTCAAATGTATATCAGACAATGGTAATGTTAGATGATGAAGAAACGGAGGTTGTTCAGAGCAAAGAGAGATGGGCTTATGTGAAGGTTAACATGGAAGGAATCGTTATTGGTCGTAAAATATGCATCCATGAACATGCTGGTTTCACAAGCTTGGCTATTCAACTTGAGGACATGTTCGGTACGTAGGCATGCAAACATTTTTTTTTATCGATTTGTAAGATGGCACAAGAACTTGATCTGTAAGATCGTTTCTTTTTGGTGGGCTATTGCATGTTTTTTTAGGTAGACACAGCATGTTTGGACTGCGCTTATTTGATACGGAATCGGAATTTTCATTGTTTTATAAAGACTCGACTGAGAGTTGGAGGACTGTTGGTGATGTGCCATGGAAGTAAGTTTGTCTTTGTTGATTTGGTTAGTAAATGTTTGATTTAGGAGGTGTTTTGTTGTTGATGAATTTTTTTGGGAATTATACGCTACAGGGAATTCGTGGACTGTGTGACGCGCTTAAGAATTAATCGAAAGGACGGCGTCATTTTTTCCCCTTCCCCTTCAGTATCGTCTCTATTCACCTAAGTTCGGTCTCTCAGAAAACCTTCTTATAAATTGTTTATCATTGTAATTCAGTAACATCTGTAAATGTGTTATTGTGAAGCTACTACATTCACTGTGAGTAATGGCTGGAGAAAAAGATTAAAAAAAATCTGGAGATAAGTTTTTTAAAATTAAAATTAATGGCCCATGCAGGTCTCGAACCTGCGAAACCAACTGAGCTAATGGGCCAATACATTAGTAAAACACCACCTACCTTCCATTTCAGCTTATATTAAGGTAGGACAAGTCACCTTCAGTTAGATGCAAACCACATCATTTTTTTTACGAAGAAAAAATAGTTACTGAAAACTAAACTAAGGAATTACATTTGTTGGAAAATTGGTGGACTACTGGTCCACTCAATCTGGAACAAATCCAACGTTCAAGTTGGACTATCTCTCACGGTAATTCAAGATTAAAATGAATTGCACCCAATGATATGCCGCAGAGGGGTCCAGCCCGATCATTGGGCACAAAAGTGATTTTTCCTTGCACCCATTTGATTCAAGTTCTCTCCGATAAACTCTTGAACCACAACTTGACTTGCTATAGTAGTAGGAATGTATCAAGAAAAAAAAAGACTTACTATAGTACGTCACAGTTTTCAACTCGAAAGTTAATTTTAAACCGACCTTGCTACAACCAATCCAACATAGGCTAGTCCAGATTTTGAACAATGTGTGTTAAAATACGGGCATCCAAATCAAAATTAATTGGCAATGAGTGGAGGGGCCCGCAGGATCTTAGATTGCCAAATAATGTGAGATTAATAACCTCAACGCTCCCGCTTACGTGTAGCCTCGTAGGGTCTAACACGTGGACAAACAATAAATCGGGTGACGCAGAGTAAAGATACAAACAAATGACTCGACACAAATAGTCTGCTCTGATACCATGTTATACTCAATTTTCCTCGGTACCAGTCCTTAGAACTGTCAAGAACCCTTCAAGACAGCAACTAAAAACATGGCAGACACAATCAGTTTCTACCCTTTTCACGGCTTCGAAACATCACTTTAACATTCACCATCTCAAGTCTGAGATGCATCTGTTGGAACAAAGGAGAATATTTGGTTTCTCTATTTATGATTGGCTTACACTGCAACAAAATATTCTCTAGATATGTTGCTATCTATACGAATATGTGGCATGTATAGGATATATATACACACGTCTTGTAAAACCTCCATTGATAATAAGAAACCCTAATCATTCTTCTCCTGTGGACGTAGGCTATAGCCGAACCACGTTAAACTGTGTTTTTTCTTTAATCTGTTTAGTTAACTGCATAAAATCTTATGCAGATCCAACATTGACTGCATAACAAGTTATGCATTCTTTAATCTGTTAGTTAACAACATGGTATCAGGGGATCGTTAACGATCCTGGCCATTTCTCTGTAATCAAGTTTCGTTTCTCTGTGTGTTTACTATGGAACAATCAGATCATAATACTAGTTTGCGTTTAACCTCTGTCTTGCTGAATGATGTCAATTATGTCAGCTGGTCTAGGGCTGCTGCTCTTGCTCTTGGGGGTAAAAGAAAATCTGGGTATATTGGTGAGAATAGTACTTGTCCAGATGCTAAAGATCCAAAGTATGAAGATTGGATTGCTGATGATCAACTGGTTCGCACGTGGCTGCTCCAGTCGATGGAACCCCATATTTCTGAAATTTTCTCGTTTTCAGAATCTGCAAAGGATTTGTGGAAGTCTGTTGCTAGTATGTATGGCTTACGGAATAATGCTGCTCGGGTGTTTGAGCTGAAACGTGAGATTGCTGAGGCTGCACAAGGTACGAAAAGTTTCACTGAGCATTTTGGTTATTTAAAAAAAAAGTGGGATGAACTGGATACATATTGTCCTCATACAACTGATGCCAAAATTCTCTTGAAGAGGTTTGAGGAGGATAAATTTTTTTGATGTGCTCAGTAGCCTCACATCAGAGTATGAATCTCTTAGAAGCACTATTCTCATGAGTGTTGAATTGCCAAGTTTGTCTAGTGTCTGTGCGACTGTGCAGCGTGAAGAGACACGTAAGAAAGTTATGAATCCTGTTTCTAAAAGCATTGTAGACCTGGATGCTGCTGAATCCAGTGCTCTTCTGAGCTCCAAAGATGATAAACGCAGAGCCATGCCATTTGATAAGGACAAGAATTCTCGTGCTAAGGGTAAGAGAGAAGTTTTTCATTGTGATCATTGTAATAAAACTGGTCACACCAAGGATCGTTGTTGGGATATTTATCCTCATCTTAAAGCTAATTTTGACAAAAATAAGCTTGCTCGAGTTGTTGTAGCTGATAATTCATCCTTTACTATCGACCAGTTGAAGGATTTCTTTCACCAGTTGGGTAATAAGAATGAGCGCAAGGCCAACCATACTTCAGGTAACCTTCTAGACTTTCTTACTACGCCTGTTTCCAACCGCCATATTTGGATTATTGATTCAGGAGCTACTGATCATATGGCGAATGATCCTTCGTCAGTTCATGCATTTATTCGCAGCTCTCATAAAAATGTGTTTGTTGCTAATGGCTCTACTGCTTCTGTGATGGGCAGTGGGAAAGTGCATTTTTTTTCCAGATTGTCCGCCATCTAATGCACTTGTTGTTCCCTCGTTTCCTACTCAGTTGTTATCTGTTGGTCAAATCATTAATTCTCTGAATTGTGATGTTACATTTACCCCTACCTCGGTCATCTTTCAGGATCGAAAGACGAAGAAGACGATTGGTAGAGGCATCTTTTCTCATGGATTGTACCTGTTACGCTCTAGTGACATGGAATGTCTCACTCAAAGATCACCTCCGCAGTTTCTTTATCATCAAAGACTCGGTCATCCTTCCAGTCGTGTTTTTTCTAGGATTTTTCCCACATTTTCTGTTCAGTCTCAAGTCTGTGATGTTTGCCAGTTTTCTAAACAATCTCGTTTTCCATTTCCTAACTCTGTGACTCGAGCTACAATGCCTTTTGAATTAATTCATTCTGATTTATGGGGTCCTGCTCCAATTGATGCTTATGATGGGTATAAATATTTTGTTATCTTTAAAGATGATTGGTCACGTGCTACATGGATCTATTTACTCAAATCCAAAACTGAAGTTTCATCTGTATTTGCGGATTTTCATTGTATGATACGCAACCAATTTGATGCACAGGTTAAAATTTTTAGATCAGATAATGGAACTGAGTTTGTCAAAGGCCCTCTTCCAGGTTATTTGCATAGTCATGGTATTATCCATCAAACTAGCTGTGTTGGTACTTCACAGCAAAATGGTGTTGCTGAAAGGAAACTTCGTCATATTCTGGAAACAACACGTGCTCTTATGATTCAGATGCATGTTCCAAAGAAATTCTGGTCTCATGGTTCTCTGACGGCCACTTACTTGATCAATCGTCTGCCTAGTCGTGTGCTTGAGTTCAAATATCCATTAGAGGTTTTAAAACATCATCAGCCAAGCATTTCTCATCTCAGAGTTTTCGGTTGTGTTTGTTATGTACATTTACAGGCTAAGCATCGTGATAAACTGGATTCACAGGAAACTAAGTGTGTGTTCTTTGGTTACTCATCTACAAAGAAAGTATATATTTGTTATCATCAACCCACTAGAAAGCTCCAGATTTCTCGTGATGTTGTGTTTGATGAAACAGTGGCTTATTTTCAGTGTGATTCTGGCAGTCGATCTCAGGGGGAGTGTTATACAGATTTGGCACCACTTCCAGTTATTAATGAGATACCTACTGCAACAGATTCCCACAGAGATAATGGTGATGGGGTAGAGTTGGTGGACGTACCTAATGCAGTGTTGGATGTGCATAATAAAGCAGTTCATGAAGAAGCTTCAGACAATAATGTTAGTGTTACTGATGATAATACAGGACTACAAGATGTTCCGCATAAAGTTCCAGAAACTGAGGTTATGGTTCCACAAGATCATAAACCAGTGGTACCAATTGTCAGAACCTCAAGTCGTGAGAAGAAGGCTCCAGAGAAATACAAAGATTTCTTTACATATATCATTCCGCTGCGTATCCTATACAAGCACATTTAACTTATGATCATGTAGGCTCTTCATTTCTAAGTGCTATATCCAGTCATCAAGAACCTAAAAACTACAATGAATCAAAGTCTAATCCAAAATGGAAGGAACCAATGGATAATGAGTTACGTTCCTTAGATGTAAATAATACATACAGTATTGTCAAGTTGCCTCCCGGGAAGAAGACTGTTGGATGTAGATGGGTGTACAAAATTAAATACAGAAGTGATGGAACTGTTGAGCGTTATAAGGCAAGATTAGTGGCAAGAGGTTTTACTCAGAGATATGGAGAAGACTACACAGAAACCTTTGCACCAGTTGCAAAGATGAATACGTTTCGTGTTCTTATGTCTCTTGCAGTTAATAAAGATTGGAAATTGTTTCAAATGGATGTGAAGAATGCATTCTTACAAGGTGATTTAGAAGAAGAGGTGTATATGAGTATACCACCTGGACACCCTCGAGAAGGAGAGAGCAATATGGTTTGCAAGCTTAAGAAGGCAATATATGGTTTAAAGCAATCACCACGTGCATGGTATGCAAAGCTAAGTTCAGTACTCATCCAGAATAAGTTCAAAAGGAGCTCTGCCGATTCTTCCTTGTTTATTAAAAGAAGTAATCTTGGTACAACTATAGTTCTAGTGTATGTTGATGACCTTGTGATTACAGGAGACAATCAACAAGAAATTAGAAATCTTAAAGCAATGCTTCACTCCAGATTTGACATCAAGGATTTAGGAATACTGAAGTATTTCCTGGGATTAGAAGTTGCTTACTCAAATAAGAGTATTTTTCTGAATCAAAGAAAATATGTGTTGGACCTGCTGAAGGCTACAGAAAAAATGGGAGTAAAGCCTTGTGATACTCCTACAGAAAATGGCAATAAACTTGATAATGATGATGATGTGTTAAGTGACATTGGGTCTTATCAAAGGTTAGTAGGCAAGTTAATTTATCTCACTGTTACCAGACCTGACATAGCACATGCAGTAAGCTTAGTCAGTCGTTATATGCATACACCTCGTGTTAAACATTTGAATGCAGTAACTAGGATTCTACAGTATTTGAAAGGATCACAAGGAAGAGGAGTTTTGATGACAAAGAATGAAGCCTATTCAATTTCTAGCTACTGTATAACAGCATATTCATATGTTGATTATGCTGGATGTCCAGTTGATCGTAAATCAACAACAAGGTATTGCATATTATTTGGTGGTAATCTGGTTACATGGAGAAGCAAGAAACAAAATGTTGTTTCTCGATCAAGTGCTGAAGCAGAATACAGAGCCATGGCTTCAACAACATGTGAGATTGTTTGGCTGCGAGCATTACTTAAAGATTTGGGTTTTCTGTCACCTCAGCCAGCTAAGATGTTCTGTGACAATCAATCAGCGATACAAATCGCATCAAATCCCACCTTTCATGAGCGTACAAAGCACATAGAAGTGGATTGTCATTTTGTTAGAGAGAAGGTATTGGCCAAAGTAATATGCACTCCCTTCGTTCGTAGTCATCAACAACTGGCAGATGTTTTTACTAAGGGTTTACCTGTCAAGCAATTCAATGGAATTCTATCCAAGTTTGGCTCCATTGATATCTTCGCACCAACTTGAGGGGGAGTGTTGGAACAAAGGAGAATATTTGGATTTTCTCTATTTATGATTGGCTTACACTGCAAGAAAATATTCTCTATATATGTTGTTATCTATACGAATATGTGGCATGTATAGGATATATATACACACGTCTTGTAAAACCTCCATTGATAATAAGAAACCCTAATCATTCTTCTCCTGTGGACGTAGGCTATAGCCGAACCACGTTAAACTGTGTTTCTTCTTTAATCTGTTTAGTTAACTGCATAACATCTTATGAAAATCCAACATTGACTGCATAACAAGTTATGCATTCTTTAATCTGTTAGTTAACAACAGCATCTCATCAATCTCATGCATATTGATTCAATTCATCGTCAGCAACTTAGTTCAAATCTCTTACCGGATCTCTTTCGTTCCACACAAATCCAATGTCATCAATTCTTCTTCCTATTTTTTTTTCTCGTGTCCACCACAACATAATATCTTCTCGGTTTCAGAGTCCATTAACTGGAAACATCATCATCTTGACACCCTACTTCTCGAGCACCCTCAAGATCATCAACGTTGTTATTTACTTGGTCTCTTTTCCATCTTGAGCCCGTCCATCTCTTTGCATGAGAACCACCAGCATACATTATTATTATTATTATTACTTCGTTCAGTAACAGTCTCACCCCTTTTTTATGTCGTGAAACTTCAAATCTTCAGCAATAATGGAAGCATATTTACCTCTTAGCAATAATTAATCTTCCTTTATGTATATATATATATATATAACCCTATCGAACACGGATTCTCACAATTTCGAGCTGTATTAATGGACGTAACTCCTTCCTTCTGAATTGAACAAACTTCCATATTTCAGTCGTTGATGATCACACTCGATCAGCGATGCTCTTTTCTCTTCATAGAAATATTATATCATCCAACAACTTGAGATTCAATAGCCCCAAGCTCGTCTGCCATCATTAGGTCGTCATCAACAGCAACAAGAGTCACCAACATCTCAGTTGAATTGTCTCCTTGAATCACTGAACGTATCTTCTTATCCAGAGCTTCAACTTTTTCTGCATATAACTCAGCTTAACTTCGCATGCATACCACAAACATGAAAGTAACAATAACTATGGAAAAATCTCATCAAAAAACACCAGCATGAATTTCTTATTTTCTATTGTGTTTTTCTCCAAACCCTAACGTATTCTTCCTAGAAACTTTTATTATTATCACAACTTTGCGCAACAACTTCATTTTGAATGAAAACAATTCTCTATCACGGAAAACTTATGAATCTTCTCTAAATATTTTTTCTTCTCCTCTCTCTTCCTCTCGCCTTGCTCTGATACCATATGTAGAATACGGGCATCCAACTCAAAACCAATTGGCAATGAGTGTAGGATCTTAAATTGCCCAAAAAATATGTGACTAATAGTCTCAACAATGCGTGACACAATCTGAATGATGGAGAGGGAAATAAATATAACATTAGCATTAGTAGTGGGGTGGATAGGAGAACGATCAAAGGTCAGAATTCATTGTCCCAAATTTGAACTATAATAGTTATGCCGGTTATAGAGTTTTCTTTCTAAACCACCAAAGCACTTAGCCTCCAGCTAATTTTACTCAGAAAAGCTAAAAAAATCTTTTTAAGCGTTTTATAACTTATACCACCTTGTAGCTTGCGAGAACAAATTTTGTCTCATTGCTTCAAGAACATACTCACATTCGATTCTTATGCCCCACCAAAAAATCATTTGGGATTGTTACATTCTATAAAGAATGGAGGGATCCGGAAAGTGTTTATATGATAGATTGGGAAGGATTTAAAAATATGCTAGACTAAGACAGACTTACCATCTTGGTTGAGATGTTTCTTTATCCAATTAGCGATTTTTTTGTCAAATTGGTCAATTAAGTGTCCAAATGAATCAGTTTTCTGTCTATCTATGAGAAAAACAAAGGTAAAGTATTCATTCTAGGGACCAATCTTTTTCACTTATAAGGATTTAGTAGGGAAACGTGGAAATCAGCGCGGACATTTTCACTGAAAAACACCCGAATTTATGAAAAACATCCGGATTTCAATGGCCTCTTGAGTATCATAAAGTGTTTCTAGTTCTTTTGATTTTTATTTTAATTTTTTCTGTTGATATTCAGTTATTTTATTTGTTTTTAATCTTTCAATTTCTTTCTTATCCTTTTAGCAGGCAAGTTAAAGATATTCTTTTTCATATCTAATAAGTTTCTGGATTAGATTAGTAGAGGCATTTTCCTCGGAGGTAGATTTCCAAGATTTTTTTATAACTCGAATGCAAGAGATTTCTTTCAGCCAAGTGACGTAAATTTTAAACACCCAGTCTGATTTTGAGAACTTAATGTGTAAAGTAAGAAGTATAGGACAATGGTCATATCAAATGAGATAAAGAAGCATTTGGAAATCGTAACTGTCATTCTGCATTAATAACAGTTCTATCAAGCCTTTCTTGTATGTTTTGTTTGCCTTCTCTATGATTGTCCCAAGTAAAGTCATAATCAGTATTAACCTAGATCATATAACACAGCTCTCTCTAAAATTTTGTAATAATATTCACTATTAGCTTTTTTAAAAGGTAATCCACCTTGTTTTTCTGATAGATTAAAAATCATGTTAAAGTCTCTTATGACTATCCATGGCATATTCGTTCGAGAAATTTTTATATTAATTTCTTCTAAAAAGTCTCAAACTACATTCTTGTTGGAGGTATATGGACTTCCATAAAAGCAGGTTAAGGCCCATTGCTTAGTGTCGAAAGAAGTGTTAACAATTATATTTATCATATTAATGTTCCATTGTACTATTTCAAGGTGGAAACCATCAATCCAAGCCACTACCATGCCTCCTGTTATACCTACAGGGTTAGGGAAGGAAGATACTAATTTTTTAACTAAGGGTCTCTGATTTTTAGTTTCATATAGAAAAAGGGATATCAGACTTTTCCTTACTAATTAGATTTATCAAATGGTTTTGAGTCAAGGGGTTTCTACACCCTTGCACATTCTAAACTTAGAGGGAGTGACAAAAATAGTGACAGAAAATCTAAATAAAATGGAGTAAATTCAATCAGACCTAACCGTTCATACCAAATTTAACAAACAAGTATTATATGACTTGAAGATTAACAAAGTAGTGAGCAAAGGTTTTTTATGTCCCTTCTTATGGGCACCCCCTTTTAGCCCTTATTTTATCTCCGGTGCCTTTAGTTAATTATCTGTAACTTTCCTTCACGTGTCTGTCTTTTTATTCTCTTCTGGTTGTTGTTTTGTGGCATAAATTATTGAGTAAAGCTTTTCTTCTTCTTCTTATGTCATCCTTATCTCTTATTATATCTGTTATCTTCTACTCTCATCTTGATCCTTAATTCTTCTCTTTTGTTGCTATATGATCCTCTTATCTTCATCTCTTCTCCTTATTTCATTCACGTGAACTATTGCTAGGACCCCTTCGTCAGTGAGGTTCACTACAAATTGGTACTAGAGTTGTTATAATCCTGTGATTTTTTTTTCCTTCTCTCTCTCTCTCTTTCATTCTAATGGCTAATAGAGAGAGGTTAGAAGAAATATCTAAACATATGGTTGAACTCACCCTCAAACAGAATGAATCTTCAACCAACCAAGCAAATTTTTTATAAAAAAAGATGAACTAGTAAACCAGCAGAAGGAACTCATTACCCAACAGAAAGACTTATTTCAATCGATCGTTACCTTAGATCAACAATACAAAGATCTTTTACAACAAGTTAATGAAAATCACAAACAACCATCTGAAGAATAGTCTTCAGGGTGAACATCGTGTGGATCCAAGTGGAGGAATCTTATGGTCAGATCCTGCTAGTATTTTCCACACTCCTCCATTTCATTACCATGGGGAAAACAGTGGGTTTCACCGCTCTTCTACTTCTAACGGGGAGAATAATTACTATTATTCCAAACCCAAGGTAGAGTTTCCGAGATTCAAAGACGACAGACCACGAGCATGGATCAAAAAATGTAAAAAGTTTTTTCAGATGTACACCATGGATGACGAACATAAGGTAAACTTAGCTTCTCTTTATTTAGATGCTAGGGTTGATTTATGGTTTCAAGATTATCAGTAAAGTAAACTTGTGGTTGTTTGGGATGATTTTGTTAAAGATATTAGTTTTCGCTTTCAAGAACTTGGTCACGGTGGCATTGTAGGTGAGTTTAATAAACTCGTCAGACTGGTTTCGTTATTGAATATCAAGAAATGTTTGAAGAGCTTAAGGCTCTTATAGTAGCAAAATTTCATTACCTCCCTAAAGACTATTTTACTTTTAGTTTTATTAGTGGTCTTAAAGAAGAATTACAGATGCATGTTCAAATGTTTTCATCCTCAACATTGGATCAGGCTATCTATCTAGCTTGTATGCAGGAAGCTTTATTAATCAAAAATGCTAAGAAGAACAAGTTTTCTTTTAAACCTACCCATGTATTCGTTCCTTCATCCACCACCTTTAAACCCTCTACTTCTTTTTTCAACCCAATTCTCAATACTAAACTTGTCACTCCCTCCAATTCACATACCAATTTAACCCTTCCACCAATCAAAATATTATCCTATACTGACATGCGAGCTCGCAGGGAAAAAGGGTTGTGTTATAACTGTGATGAAGTTTATACTACTAGTCATAAATGTACTAGACGAAAATTTTTTATGTTGGTATTTGATGAGGAGGAGGTCCTCGAAACATAAGACAGTTCTCCAGAATATTCACCACCAACAACCAACACTGAGGAGGAGATTGAAATTTGTTTACATGCTCTGGTTGGTAACATATCTCATTCCACAATCAAAATTCATGGTTTCATTAAAAAGAGGCCCATTACTATTCTCATTGATAGTGGTAGCACCCATTGTTTTTTGAACCCTGAGGTTGCCAAGATGTGTGGGTGTGTCATTGAGCCAAAAATTCCTCTTCAAGTAGTTGTAGCTAATGGTCATAAATTATTGAGTCAGACACGATGCCCATCTCGTAGGGACATAAATTTCAATTTGATGTGAGAATACTGGCTCTAGGTGTGTGTGACATAGAACTTGGAGTGGATTGGATGAAAGAGATAAGTCCAGTCATGATTGACTTTAATAAACTTACATTCTTTTACACTAGTAAGAGCGACAAGATCATGATTCAAGGTCATACTGAGACTGTATGATGTCAGCCAGTGCTGCCCACAATTTTTTTAAGAAGAATAAGCATGGGCTGATAGGTCAGTTATACTATATTTCTGCTAACCCTCCTACCACCCCAACTCCTCCACAAATTACTGAGCTGTCGTTTTTTCTGAACCTACCTCCCTACCACCTGCAAGGGCACATGACCACCACATTCCACTCAAAACACTTGCATCACCACCTAACCAAAGTCCATACAGAATCCCTTATATCCAGAAAGCAGCGGTTGAAACACTTTTGCAAGAAATGCTAGCCACAGAGGGTTATCCAACCTAGTCACAACCCCGTTTCTTCACCAATAATTTTAGTTAAAAAGAAGGATGACACTTGGAGATTTTGTGTAGATTATAAAAAGTTGATTGCTCTAACAATTAAGGACAAATTTCATATACCACTTATAGAGGAGTTATTTGATGAACTCCATTGAGCTAAATTCTTTACAAAGATTGATTTAAGAGCAGGATATCATCAAATTAGAGTTTTTCCTGCTGATACTCACAAAACTGCTTTTAAAACACATCAAGGTCTTTTTGAATTTTTAGTAATTCCCTTTAGTTTAACCAATGCACCAGCTTCTTTCAGGCACTTATGAATGATGTTTTTAAACCTTATTTGAGGAAGTTCATTCTGGTTTTCTTTAATGATATCCTTATATGTAGTCCTGATCTACAATCTCACTTACAACACTTGGAGCTTACTCTTCAACTTCTCCAAAAACACTCCTTGTTTGCAAAGGTCAGTAAGTGTTCTTTTGGGAAAACTGGAATTGAGAATTTGGGCTATATTATCAATGGAGATTGAGTTGTTGCTGATCCACAAAATATTGAATGTATGTTGAAATGGCCAACTCCAACTACACTCAAAGCCTTGAGAGGATTTTTAGGTCTTATTGGATATTACAGAAAATTCATTCAACATTATGGACTTATTGCCAAACCCCTTACTGAGCTCCTAAAGAAGAATAAATTTCAATGGAATTTTGCAGCACAAACAACTTTTGATCAATTAAAATTAGTTGTTACAACTACTCCTGTCTTGATATTGCCTGACTTCTCAAAAACTTTTGAGCTTGAAACTGATGCATGTGATAATGGAGTGGGTGCAGTTCTCATGCAGACTAGAAGACCAATTCTTACTTTAGAAAAGGCATGGGGGTCAGGTTTGCTGCTCTTTCCACTTGTGAAAAAGAATTAATGGTTGTAGTAATGGCAGTTACCAAATGGAGACCTTATCTTTTGGGTAATAAGTTCACCATTTTTACTGTCCACCAAAGTCTCAAGTATTTCATGGAGAAAAAACTACATTCCTTTGTACAACAAAAGTGATTATCTAAGCTGCTTGGTTATGATTATGAAGTCTGTTACAAGAAGGGAGTTGATAATAGGGTGGCTAATGCATTCTCTAGAGTTCAACTTCCTACTACCTCATGCAATGCTATCTCTCAACTACAACCAGCTTGGATTCGAAGGTCATCCAGAGTTATACTTCTGACAACCTTACACTCGATCTGATTCCTAAGTTACTCCTCACTCCAACAACAGTTCCTTCATACATATTGGATCAAGGGGTGCTTAAGTATAAGGGCAGAATTTATATTGGATCTACTGAAGATTCGAGAACTCAAATTTTGGCAGCCATCCTTTCATCTTCTATAGGTGGGCATTCTGGCACTCAAGCAAGTTACCGAAAAGCTAAATTGTATTTCTATTGGGTGGGTCTCAAGAGAGAATTATCCCAGTACAATCAAGAGTGTGACATTTGTCAGCAACATAAGAGCTCCAACTCTCTTTATGGTGGTCTTCTCCAACCATTACCTGTTCCAGACCAGGCATGGAAATACACTAGCATGGATTTCATTACTGGACTTCCTAAATCTGAAGGCAGAGAGGTAATATGGGTTATAGTGGCCAGACTCACTAAATATAGTCATTTTCTACCATTGAGTCATCCATTTACTGCTTCATATGTAGCTAATTTATTCTTGGACAACATATATAAACTCCATGGCCTTCCTAGATCTATTGTGTTAGACAGAGATAATATTTTCCTCGGCAACTTTTGGCAGGAATTATTCAACAAGATGGGCACAACACTACATTTAAGCACAGCTTATCACTCTCAGTCTGATAGGCAAACAGAAAGAGTTAATGCTTGTGTGGAGAACTACCTGAGTTGCATGACTAGCTAAAGACCATCCAAATAGGTCACTTGGATACCACTTGCAGAATGGTGGTTCAACTCCACTTATCACACCAGTATGAAGCTTACCCCTTTTGAGGCCTTATATGGCATAGCTATTTCACATACTCTATCTACATCTTCTGTTGAGGAATATCTACTAAGTCTGCCTTGGTGGAAGCTCAACATAGGATGAAGCAGCAAGCTGACGAGAAAAGAGTGGAAAGGTCTTTTCAGGTTGGGGATTGGGTATATGTCAGGTTTCAGCCTTACAGACAAACCTCAGTGCAGCTTAGAAGAAACCTCAAGTTAGCAGCAAAATGTTTGGGCCTTTTCAGGTGCTAGAGAAGATTGTCAGTGTAGCTTATAAATTGCAACTGCCACCACACTCAAAGATTCACCATGTTTTTCATGTATCCCAATTAAATCTCAAGTTGGCTGTTGGCATTCTTCCTCAAACTTCACTGACATCCACTGATAAGGAGGGTTCTCTGAAGATTACTCCATTGCAGGTGTTGGCCAAAAGAATACTCATGAAGAACAAACAACCTATTACACGGGTCTTAGTTCATTGGGGACACTCCACACCAGGTGAGGCTACATGGGAAGAAGCTTTGGCTTTACAATACCAATTTCCTAAACTGATTCATGAGGACAAGAATCTTGTGGAGTAGTGGGTAGTTGCTATGTGCCTTCCTATGGGCACCCCCCCTTCTTATCCCTTATTTTATCTCTGGTGCCTTTAGTTATTGTCTGTAAATTTTTCTTCACGTGTTTGTCCTTTTATTCTCTTCTGGTTGTTGTTTTGTGGCATGAATTATTGAGTAAAGCTCTTTTTCTTCTTCTTCTGACATCCTTGTTTGTTACAATATATGTTCTCTTCTTCTCTCATCTTGACCCTTAATTCTTCTCTTCTGTTGCTCTCTGATCCTCTTATCTTCATCTCTTGTCCTTCTTTCGTTCACGTGAACCATTGCTAGGACCCCTTTGTCAGTGAAGTTCACTAAAAAAATGGATAAATTTAATTTATGTAGGGAATTAATAATTAAACTAAAACACTATGTTAACTTAAATTATGCAGAGATGGGATAAAATACGAAAATAATTCAAATAAATAACAAATAATATGTAAAAATTAGAGTTTTATGAGAGGTACCTGTGTCTCCACCTGTTGCTTTGACGGGGTTAAGTTTGGGAATGGAATTGGAAGATAGGCACTTGAATGTGATTCATGTTCTATAATGTTTGATCCATATTGATTAATTTTAAAAAGCTTTCCATCCACCGAAGGAATAAAGCAAAGATTTTCCGAAGAAGATGAAGATAAAAAATCTGAAATCGATATTTTAAAAGCTGATTTTGGCTGAGTTAAAGGGGTTTGAAAAGATGATGCGATGGATATTTTTTTATCATGATTGGATTAGGGAGATAATACAAAGATTAGAGGAGGGGACGAAGAAATAAAAATTGGGGAATCAAAAGAATCCCTAGCATTTTCAAAAGATGATAATGACAGCCTATTGCCCCCAAAGATATGAGATACAATCCTAAGTTGTTGGTCCTGATTAGGAATGTCTTGTAAAAGGCCAGACCCATTTTCAAGCACCGATTCAGACGATCTTGAATCCTTCATTTGTCTATGACTCTGAAGGTTTCTGATTTAGCAGATTTGAACGATTCATCCACTGATTCAGGCATAGGAATAAAGTTCTCCGGATAATTGAAAAGGAAAGTCCCCTTTCCTAAAGCAAAAGAAGATGCAAGAGGCATTTCTTCCTCGATGACAAGTGGTCCTAAGACTTCATAGGATTGATGATTAGCCTCAAAATTAGGTTCCTCATCCATATAGGCTCTAAGGATGTCCATAAAAGTGTCATGTACACCGGGTTGGTTGAGGTATGACTCTATTGGCACTGTTGTTCCGTGGCAATCGGAGTTGTCCTTTGGATTCCAAATTGGAACTAGCTCATCATTCAACCAGTTCATATCATCATTTAGGTAAGATGAGTTAACTGAGATATCATAAATGTCTTCTAATGGTCTGCCATTGAGAATATCACAGTTAACAACTTTGTGCCCAAAACACAGACAGTGTGTACAAACTTTGGATGGAAGGTTTAAATAGTTGAAGTAAATGGAAGTGAATGGAAAGTTTCCTACTTTGACTAGGAGATGATCTATAAGGTTTTTTTTTTTTATGTTTACCCAAACTAACACTCTTGGCAGACAGTCAGGTATTCCAGATCCCTTGCACACTATTGAAACCTAGCCTATCTTACTAGCAATTAAACCAAGAATTTATATGCTCAATTTTATCATTTGAAATGGTATCCCATATTGGTATCTCTTTAACTTTGTCAGTAGATATACACATTCCTTGATATGTTGTTGTTGCCGCTAGAACGTTGCCAAATCGGTACCAAGATCCATTAGTCGAAATCCAACGAAAGTCAGCTTCCGTTTGAAAAGTGATAATAAAGAGGTTTGGATATATTTCTCATATTTGGAAACCCAGATGAGTTCCTCTAACTTCCCATTGTTTCAATATATCAGTAGAAAAAACCCTAGCTAAAAACTATTTGGTTTTATTCTAGAGTCCCTGATGAATGCTGGTGGAGTAGGAAGAAGACCTGTATTGCTATGATTGGCAAGACGCTGAGCTAAGGAGAGACCACTTAGATGTTTGTAAAGATTGATATGATCCCCATTGGAATAGAGAAGAAAGAGTAAGAAGGAATTAGAGACTTGATATCCATAAACATCAGGGAGGGGCTTTATAAAGATGATGGAGGGGATAAGGGCAACTAGGATATTGTGAGAAAATTTTTGCATGACCCTTGAATGTGAAAAAAGAGATTATCTAACAGGGGGTGGTCAAACAAGATTTATATGGACTTTCATAAATTTGTAATTTGAGTGACTCCCAGAGATTCTCTGAAAATCTAGAGACTTTTAGTGATTCTCTGAGAATATTTTAGAGAGTCTTTTCAAAGAGTGTATGTGATTTGTAGAGACAAAAAATGTATAATATCCCATGAAAAATTTAAAATGTCTATCAATTTTTTATTATCCATGTTACAATGTTTATAAAAGTACCATGTATACCTAATCAAATATGTGTCCATTGTCAAAGCAAATCTCATTGTTGTCATATGCCTTAATTTTCATTCTCTTTGTCCCCCTCGTACCACATTTTATTTTCTATACTATCTCGCCACATTTTATTTGATATAGGTTAGATCTTAGAATTATATGGAACAAAAAATAATCTATGTGCAGTAACTAATCTTGCATATCATAATCAGAATCCTGGATATCAATTATCTCTTTATTCTTTAAAATAAAAATAAAAATAAAAATAAAAAAAAGATTTGCATATATCTCTTCACATCTAATTACTATATTCCAAATCATTTGTTGCCTGGTGGAATACACTCACCATTCACATCATTCTATTGTAGACGGAGGCTCCATTTGGATCCATGATAATTTCTTCATCCATTTGAAATAACGGAGGATTACCTCTTAAGAGGTTGAATAAGATTCACGATGATAACTAGGTTGGATAATCCGATGACAACTAGGTTGGATAAGCATGCAACAGTGACACTTGTTCGTTGGATCTCCATGACAAAAAAAAAATATACTGATAATTGGGTCGATTGTGATCCTCCATAATTCGGTTAATAGGGAAGCATTGTTATTTTGCCTTTAATGTTTACCAAATTCTTTTCAAATTCAAGTCTCCCAAAATATTACCTCTTGAGGAGAGATTTCAACCATTCCTATTTTCATAGAAAAGTCTTCCCAAATCTCTAAAAACAACAAATCAATGACTTTCAATTCTTATTCGGATAACAGGGGTGTTAAAGTGACTCTTACACATTCTTAATCCAATAACACGGAGTTTTAGAGAATTTAAATGACTTAAAAAAAGTCTCTAACGAATAACAAGAGACATTGGGAGACTCTCTAAAAATCCTTATGGACTAACAGTAGATTTGAGAACTCCCCAGAAGTCCTCTGAAATCTCGTTTGACTACCCCGTGTAATTGATTAACCAATCTTAAATCGACAGCTACTTAAAATTCAAATTTAAATTGATGCATATAGTATTAGGAAAGAAGGTTATAGAAAATTAAAAACCTTTGACTAAACAAGATTTTGGGATACGTATCATCCTAGAAACGGAGACTAACGGAGAAAGGTAGAGGTGACACAAACATTACTTATATTCATAATTTTATGGATACCAAAAAAATGGTAGAATATCCAAACACGCTCTGAAAAGGTTGAGCTAGACTACTAAAAAGAAATACCTCGTACAGAAGATAATTTTACAGAAATGATTGGTCCACCAAGGATCTACACCGCAAGGTGTACCGTGATGCATTGGGTGAGATGTGGGGTGGGGCCCACTCATGCCCCACCCCTATCCCAATGCAGAGAGGGTAATATTTAGTCCATCAGATCCCCTCGATGCACATCACGGAACTGAATCACGTTGTGTATCATTGCTGATAATTTTATATGAAAAATTAAAGAACGTAAGAATCCTTAGTCTATCAAGCCATGTTAAGATAATTGTGTTGGCGTAGATTAATCCAGACTGAAGAATATAATGGTTGACCAAATTGTGTAAGAGGTAGATATGCATTACAAAAAGATAAGAGTATTTAGGTTTCAGATCAAAGGTAGGACCCATCCTATTATTTGCTGCACAATAAGAATTGACATTATTTCATACTAGTGTTCTGCACGTGCAAGCTGGGTCCAGGTCTATCACTTATGTTATTTATTTCCCATCACTTGGACAGTTGGATGGGCATGGATTAAGGGCAAAATAGTCCAACGAAATTTGCAGCTTCACCTGCCACAGTAAGCCTAGTTGGCTTTATATAATAGAATAGATGAATATCCTAAACTTGTCTCAAATTTACCTTACTCTATTGTGGTCAAAAACTTATTACTAAAAATGAAACTAATGACCAAATGTCAGTTGTCAATTAAGCTTAAATCAGGGCACAACAGCAGAGGTCATTGGGTTAATGTACTACGATGAACCTAATGGACTACTGAACGACCTATTAGCAATTAGACTTACCGTGATAAGAATGAAAAGAAAGAGAGTGAAAGGATTATACTTGCATGTCTCATTAATATACTAATAATATTTATGATTTTACAAATCTAGCGATTAGGCCTTTATATTGTCAGTTACCCTAGGACGCATCAGGGGCATCATCTACATCAGATTTAGAATAAGAAAGCTATGGTTGTAGTACGCAATAATTTCTCTATCTTGAAACGTCTAGGTAGTTATTACCCGAAGTAAAACCTATTTTATATCACTGTAAATCAATGGTAGTGTACAAGATCTCGGTATACTTAAAATGCTATTCTTAGTAGGTAAAGTGTGCTTCAGAGACTAAAATTGAGATCAAAGAGTTTCTTGGAAGAGCAGCGAATCAAAGAAAATATTAAAAGCTGAGAAGACTTGAGATTTACCAAAATAATGAAAGAAAAACAGTGAAAGAGTTATGCACGCAAGCACCATAAATACCTTGAGAAAAGAATTGAGAAATATTTTCTTGTTTCAACCATGGCTTGTGATCACAAAGTAGTACCAGAGAATGCTCAAGTTTACTAGAGTTATGCGATGCAAGGAAGATCATCTACATAGGCTGCAGTATTATTTCTGTTATCTTTGTGGTACTGATGCTTTTCTTCATCCAGAACATGTTAAATATTTTTCCTATTGTAATATGAGCCAAGAGGAAAAAGATAAAATTCATGCAAGCACCAAGGCAGAGATTTTGTTTAACATGGAAAACGGAATTCCAACAGATCGCTGTAATTTTATATATTGATATATAGTGAAATGCCACCATGTTATCATTATGATTATAGGCTATGGAGGAAACAATGTTTAAGGGTATCTAGAAGGATTATCTATGTTTTTAATATTTGTCTTATTTTGGTATTATAGGTTGTACTCAAGTAATTTATGTGTTTTAGGAATTCAGTCTAGTGATTATGTTTATGTTTACGGGTACTGTCTGATATTCCCTCGATGGTAAGTTGCTTATATCCTACATGCTTGCACCTATTTCCAGATCAAAAAGGATGAAACTAAATTTTTGTCTTAGTTTTATGAAGTTTCTCTTGGTTTGAAGCCCTCTATATGAAAATCAAACTAAGTGTTTTGTTTGAAGCAGACTCTTAAAAGGGATGTTCTGGGAATGTCAAATGCAAAGAATCATGATCAATTAAGCATGGCTTTCAATAAGTATAAAAAGATATAAAAGGAGTGCATCTCCAAAACTAGTTTCTCCAGATGAAACTAGGAAAAAACCATATCACTATCAAATACATAGCATATTACTTTTAACAATTTCATATTTAGAAACCCTCAATTCTTTCACAAAAAATTGAGAGCTTCTTAGTGCAAGGAATTTTAAAAGAAGGAAAGCTGATATTTTCCTAAGAGTATCCTAGACGCACCATGTCCGACTATCCTGAATTATAATAAGCAAGAAATCATACAAGATACTTACCCATACCAACTGTGATTTAACAAAAAGAAAATTAAATGTCATTAAGACATATAGACGTACTGCAGTACTTCCACAGAGACATTATTAGGAAATTTTGGAGATGCAAGTTCATTAAGAGAGAAGAAGAAGAAGAGATTAAGATTTACCATGTGGAAAATGAAAAGATATGATTGATTAGATTTTCCTAATCGCATTAAGTTTAATAAAAGAAAATCACCTATATTTATTAAGTTCAGACAGTGAAGAAATTTGCTAAGGATAACTAGAGATGAGACACACAAAGTAGAGAAAAAAGAATAAAGAAACTTAGAATCAGGAATATGATAGAATCTAAATGGCTTGCAATCACAAGATAGTACCCAACAATGCTCTGATTTCAACTACAAGGGTTATGCGATGCATAAATAATCATCTTCACCGGATCCAATACTACCTATGTACTAGGTGCAGTAGTGAAGCTTTCCAATATCCTAATCAGGCATAGTGGTTGGCCTACTGCAATCTAAGAAAACGGGAGAAAGATAAGTTGGATACTAGCGCTAAAAGAAGGATTCAGACAAAAATGGAGAGGGGGCAATCACTCGATGCTATTGTTTATCTTAAGGAGATGTCCCATGGATTTGATTATGAATATGTTCGTAGGAGGGAGGCTAGATATCAACGGAAAAATAGGAAAGGACGTTATGAAGAAACGGAGAGGATGAAGACTGAAGAAGAGATGGAGGATGAAGAATAATCTTGATATACAATTTGGTTTCTTTGGTAAATTTTTTATTTCGTGCTTTAATTGTGTTTGTAATTAGTACTATCTATCTGGTTTCTAAGAGGTCAAGAAAAGTCTCTCAATTGGTATTTCCTAAACTTTTCCGATTTAGTGTTTGGGTTGAAAACATGGGTCAACACAAAGAAGCAGTATTGTAAGAGTTACTCAAAATACCTTGTAACCAGGAATACTAATTTCCTGGGAAGATTAAGATAAAAAACCTATAATCTATATTCCTTCATGGACCTTGGAAAAACCTCTATTGGTGATTAAGGTTTTGGAAGAGACTATCATTTCTACAAATGTCCTAGAACTAAAACTATGCCAGAAAAAATCGAAAGAAGCATGAAATTAGTTCAAATTCATTTTATATGGTCAGCCAAAATCGGTTTTGTGAATCTAAATCAGAGTCTGGAACAGAAAGATAAGGTAAATTGATATTGGTTTTAGGATATAAATCTTTCTGATGTAAGATCCAAGGACTTACCATCATAAAGAAAGGATTTACACCATCTGAAAGGATGAAGAAAGGAAGTTGAAATTTGAAAATCATTTTGGAAAGTTTTGAAAGTTTGGGCCTCCATTAAAACAGTCGTCTATCATGTTCTTCTCATTCCATTACCCCTTCAAGCTAAGGATTTGACACAAGTGGATGGACTACTCTAGCCATTGCAGCTTCAGAAAGATTTGATATGAGAAAAGTTTGAAGCAAAATAGCCGTTAGAGAGGAGAGAGGAAGATACTATTATCACTACACATGTGTTTATTAAACCAATGTGTTAAAATTAGCCTTTATCTTTTCCGATTAAAACTCCATATAAGAATATTTTTTATATATTCCCCAATGATATTCTTATATAGAGAATCTACCGTGAAATATCCTTGTAAAATAAATAATAAAATCATACATCCAACTATCAAATTATAAAACTTCTCATTCAACATGATGAAACCAAAATACACAAAACAAGAAAATTCATGCATAATGATAAATTTAATAGATCATGATGTTAAACCTTAATACGGCAACAGTCATTTAGATTAAAATTCACACCGGTCAAGTTCATCACTAATCAAATGCTTTGTTTCATGCAGATAATTTTCAACACCTTCTTTCGCTTACGGTTCCATAAAATAAACAATCAAAATCCAAAAAACCCAAAACCATGAGATTAACAAACTAAGAAAAAAGGAAGTAAAGAATCAACATTAATACCTTAGCATCATTATAACGATCTGGCCACGATATTCTTGTGTTCTATTAGTATAGGTTCACCAGCTAACTAACATTCAGATTTTTTATTCTCTTTCGTAGATTTTGTAATCTTTCTCTTTCTCTTCTTTAAAGGTAGAGCAGCAATAGAAGTAGAAATTACTAAAGTATCATCATTCGCCATAATATTTATTTCAGATTGCCACTTCTTAATCTTCGTCAGTTAGGCTAGGACGCAATATGGGCATCCCACTTGGATACAAGTTGGTCGTCAATATTAAGGGCAGTGATGAAAAACAAGGTATTTGTAATTTTGGATGTTGCTTCTAAATCACTCTTGTTTTCCTTAAGAAACTCCTTAAACCTGGATGACAAACTGTATTTTAAATGATATTCACCTTAGAACCAAAGGATATTTCTCTGTTCATATCTTCGTCCAAAGCATTTAGAATCTTCCCTGACCAAACTTTAGTACCTGCTCTAAGGGCAACGAAATCGTCCCTGATTATATACTTATCATCCTCGTACTCTTGATGCTATTGCCTATGAATACTTAGCACCCTTGTAGGTGATGTGCGGATCACGTAATCATCATCATCTTGATCCGGATACACATAACCCTACATTCACAGGACAATAAGTAACCGTCAAGCCCTTTTGATGATATTAGAAGTGTTCCCTGAACTATCTTGATCCTTAGCTTTGATGATAACCCCTCCAAGCTAAGGATTTGACACAAGGGGATGAACTATTCACTAGACATTACATCTTCAGAAAGACAGCTTCAGAAAGATTTGAGATGAGAAAAGTTTGAAGAAAAATAGTCGTTAGACGGGAGAGAGGAAGAGACTATTATCTCTACACATGTGATTATTTCACCAATGTGTTAAAATTAGCCTTTATCTTTTCCAATTAAAACTCTACATAAGAATAACCTCTATATAAGAATATTTTTTATGTATTCCCCAGTGATATTCTTATATAGAGGTTCTACTGTAAAATATCCTTGTAAAAAAATAATAAAATCATACATCCAACTATCATATTACATAACTAAGAAACTTCTCATTCAACATGATGAAACCAAAATACACAAAACATGAAAATTCAGGCATAATGATAAATTTAATAGATCGTGCGTTCACCTTAATATGGCAGCAGACATTTAGATTAAAATTCACACCCATCAAGTTCATCACTAATCAAATGCTTTGTTTCATGCAGATAATCTTCGACATCTTCTCTCGCTTACGGTTCCACAAAATAAACAATAAAAATCCAAAAAATCTCAAACCACGAGATTAACAAACTAAATAAAAAACAAGTAAAGAATCAAAATTAATACCTTAGCAGCATTGTAACGATATGGCCACGATATTCCTGTTTTCTGTTAGTATAGGCTCACCAACTAACTAACATTCAGATTTTTTACTCTCTTTCATAGATTTTGTAATCTTTTTCTTTATCTTCTCTAAAAGTAGAGCAACGATAGAAGTAGAAATTACTAAACTATCATCATTCGCGATAATATTTATTTCAGATTGCCACTTCTTAATCTTCTTGATTTGACTTCTTTTTCCTTTAGGAATAATATATTAATGGGCCTAAAGATCTCTTAACTTGTTTCTTAGATGCATTTTTAGCCTAGGTAGTTTTTCTTGTTTTTTATTCCTCTCTGATATATCAGAATCAACAGTTACTTTCCCTTTAGGTTTCCATGTTTCGGTAGCCAGATTCATAGTATCACCCCTTGGTTTAGCTTCATCTTTGATTTAAGTGCTTCTTCACTCTTTTTTGGTTTTGGTGATGCAGAATATTTTGATTCCCAACCACGTTTCTTAATAGCAACTAGCAACAATAATTTTCACTGGACTTTAAATTTTTTGATAAAGATTACTGCTAATAAGAAACGTGGTCGAAAAACCAAAAGATTCTGAACCACCAGACTAGAAACCAAAAAAAAAAGTTGAACCTAGTGATGATGAGATGAATCTAGCTATTAGAATACAAAAACTTAAAGGGAAAGCTGTTGTTGTTTCTAATATACCAAGGATGAATAAGAAAACAAGTACCCCCGCTGAGGCTAAATCTGTAGTTAGAAAACAAAATAGAGACATGGAGGCCCATAAAAACACAATAAGAGTACTATTCTTAAAGGAAAAAGGGAGTTAAATCAAGAGGAAGATCATGAAGAGTAATAGTTTTACTCTCAAAATAAAGAACGGGTTGAAATATGGCTTAAGTTTTACATTTCAAAATCTTGTTCAAAAGCAATGCTTTAGGTATATCATAATCGGTAACGGTTTTCTCTTTTAAGTTTAGGTGTTTTGATTTTTAGATTTATCGTTTCACCACTGGGTTGAGCAATGTCCTTTTATTCTTTTTGGTTCTGGTGGTGCAAAATATTTTGATTCCCGACCACATTCCTTACTAGCAACAATAATTTCCGTCGGACATTCAAACTACTACTGCTGCTAGCAAGAAAAGAGGTAGAAAACCAAAAAATTCCGTTCCACCAGAACCAAAATGAGAGTAAAGGAGCATACCTTTATCCTAGTAGTGATACGATGAATCTAGCTACCAAAACGCAGAAACTTAAAAAGATAAGTAATTGTTGATTTTGATATATACCATAGATGAGTAAGAAAACAAGTAAATCTACTTGGGCTAAATTTTTAGTTAAAAAGCAAAATAATAGATCTCTAGGCCCGTTAAAGGACAACACTCATTATTAAAGGTAAAAAAGAACAAAAAGTTCTATATGAACCGAGATATTCAAACAGCGTAAAAACTACCCCTTATAGAATTTTCAAAGGCTCCCACCACAAGTGGCCCCCTGTTGTCCTCTGACGGGGTCCATTGGGACCCACCATACTAAACTGTGAGAGAAAAAGACAATTCGGTTTTGGTGCGGTTTGCGGATGACGGTCTGTGCAGAAGCACTGGAAAAAGAAATTAAATTAAGAAAAAGAAGTCGAAGAAGTGGCAGATTTGGGATTCCAAATTCCAAGAAGAAGATGTGAAGAAATAGATACTTTATTATTTAAAATGATGGTGGTTTAGTAGCTTTTACTTCTACCAAGCAAAAATTGTCTTTGGAGGATAAGGTTACCATTTACTCAGCAACATGAGGAAAATCTAGCAAAATGACGTCTAGTAAAAGTGGCACTACGAGTAAAACTAACCGATTGCTCATATCGACACAATTTATACCTCCTGTATCTTTTTCATTTGATACTGATATAATGGTGTTCAGTTAATAAGTTTCTACTTACATAATGGTGTTCGTCCCTTGTACCATCACAACCTCTACTACAGAGTGGTGTTCATCTCTTTTGTCTGGCACAGTTTCTACAGCTTGTTGCCTGGTCATCCACTACAACTTCTTGAATTCATCTTTCAAGTCCCTGAAGACAAAAACAAACATAGAAGATCTTATAGGACATATTAAGGAAAATGTCATCTCCTTCATTCTGTCTTATAGTCATCAAATGACATGTCATAATATGCACTCAAAATGATCTACTCACCTACAACACGGCACATAACACCCTGATTCGTTTTTGTATTTTTGGGAGTGAAGTTGAAGTTTTAAACACATATCACAGCCACTGGAACCAGAGATATTTCCATAACCTAAGGCAGTTAGGGTTACCGGCATTGGGAAAGTCTACATTCAGATGCGTGGACTAGAAGATCAAGCATATCATGTCAGAAGTTTTTATAGACTGATACACATAGTTAATAAATCAGGATCCTAGTTAGTAAGTTCGCGAATGATTCGCGAATCATTCGCGAATTTTTCCGTATCACGAATTTTTCCGTCTTATTCGCGTACGTTTGCAACTCCGAACCCAAGTCGCGTATTATGTGGCATTCCCGGATTATTCGCGAACCGTTCACGAATTTTACGTATTCCGAATGATACGTCCGCTTAATTCGCCATAAATTCTTTAGCTTTTACTTTTCAAAGACTCCACTTTTTGGGCTTTACTGCCTTCCGAGCATACACGACCGAATATTAGACGTGTTGTAATTTTTATGAAACAAAAACGACTGAAGAGATTTGAAGGTGAAGGTGAGAGAGATCTCAAACTCACTAACCAAGCATCTAAACCACCATACGACGTCCTCTTGGATAACTAATGTTGTATATATTATTAATATCATCATATTAAGTTTATTTTTTCTTTAAATAACTCACACATATGCATAAAAATTGGTCTATGACCTTATAAATACAAATTATTTGTTATATATAGATACCGAATTTTCAGAGCCGAACTCACATTTATAAATCGAATTATACACGTACGTATGCCGTTCCGAATTACTGACGAATCACGTCCCGTTGACCGAATTTTGGACCGAATCTGGATTTTACAAAACCGTATAATACTCGTACGTTTGCCGTTCCGTACGTTTACCGAATCCCGAATTGCTAACTAGGATCAGGATGTGCATGAGTTTTTACGTCTAAAACAGCAAATACATGAACAACTGTAAAAAGTACTCCCTTTCACTGCTTTTTAACCCTAAGTTAATTCAGCAACTGGAAAACTCAACCACGGGAAAAAAATAAATCTAACCCTAGTAATAATTAAAAAAAATGCAGGATTTGGGATTCTTAATAATCGATTCGAGAAAAGGAATAAGGAGGAAAAAACTCACTATTGCAGGATCCAGCGATCGGGGTTGGGATGACTGCCTCGCAGTCTGAAAGACGAACTTAGTTTTCACTAGTTTCTCTTCGGTAACCATGACAACGAATCCTCCATCTTATTTAACAGCCATAGACCCATAGACTATATATTGTTGCTCTCACGTATAAAGATATTAGGGAGAAAATGTAGGAAGTACAAATATTTTGATAGTATAAAAAATCTGGACCATATCAATCAGACTAGTAAAAGTACCCGGCCCATGCTTAACTTACTATATTGTGAATGACTGATTGAGAGAAGTTGTCCTGTTCAATTGCACTCCACAGGGTTTTCCTTTGCTTTTCTGACTTCACCAAAAAGGAATCAAAATGCAAAATCACATTCACATGTAGCCAAACATGAAAGACAAACATACTTAACATCAATGACTCCAAAAAAACAATTTGATACAAGCACAACACACTCATTTCCTTTTACAACTACAAACAAGTTATGTTCAGCCAAAAAAAAGAAGAAAGTAAATTGAAAGCTGAAAATCTATGCAAGAACAAGCCTTCCCTTTAGTTCTTTACCTAGCAACAAATTAAAAGTAACAGAACACAGGTTAAGACATGGCTTCAAGTTCAGCAAAAGAGAAGTTTTACATCTCAATATCTGGTTGAACAGCAATGGTGATAAATACGAAAATTGAATGATACATTCAGACAACATTGTCACTTCTTTACAACCCCAGGGATGGTCTATTTTAAACTTGGGTTACTGTTCAATGTGGCATTGAATATTACCAGTCAGAAACAAAGATTTTTCAGCCAGTGGCAATGATTAGTCTTTCCATTGTATCGGATACATGTCTCATTGAAGGCCTTCTTTCAGGACTGGTTTGTACACAAGCTAAAGCGACTTTAAGCACAGCTATGATTTCCTCCTCCCTTTCTGGTTCCCGGGCTAAGAATGGATCCAAAACGTCGCCTAACGGTTTCTTTTCTTCAATGCAAAGCTGAATCCATCGAACAAGATCCATTTCAGTTGTACCAACTTGCACCATTGGTGATCTCCCTGAGATCATTTCTAACAAAATAACACCAAACGAGTAAACATCCCACTTTTGTGACGGTTTAACATTTTTCAAGGCTTCAGGAGCTTGGTAACAAGACCCTAAACTCAATGCTGAATTGATTGTCGGAACTTCAGATGGAGCACTCTGTTGCAGCTGTTGTTGTTTCTCTGATGCCATTCTGTCTGATTGCAATGTTGGAGATCCGCCTGCTATATTTGCAAGACGGCCTAGTCCAAAACCAGAAATATGGGGTTCCACATTTTCTCCAAGTAGTATATTGCTTGGCTTCAAGTCTCCATGAACATATTTCTTGGGACTAAATTCATGCAAATATGCCAATCCTTTAGCTGTTCCTTTAATGATTTGCATCCGAACACACCATGTTAGAGGTGTGAATGATATCATCCCAGCCTTCCCTGATCATCCAAGGATATGATTTCAGAGATATTAGTTTAGACAGCAACCGCCTATACTATAATGATGCCAAAACTCAAGTGTATGGTACCCATAAACAAAATGCACATTTAAAATCATACTTTTCTAACTTCATTTTTATTAGGGGTGTTCGGCATAAATATAAGACCACATAAACCTGTGGTAGAGATGCTATTCGACTCTACCCTTCCTATTGCTTATCAATCATTAAACACCCTATTGTTAGGATTGTGATGTCTGTACAACAAAATGTCACAAGTGGTCCTAATGATAATAAATCACATACATAACTATTGTACAATCCTTAATCAAACTTCCTGAGAATAAAGTGTGTGTCCTACTTAAACTGCTTAAGCAAACTAAATCTGAAGAGTAATATGGAGTCAGAAAATTTACCGTGAATTGCGGCCGAGAGGTTGCCGTTTGGAATGTATTCATAAATGAGCAACTTCTCATCAATGGACCAATAATAGGCTTTCAGGGTGACAATATTTGGATGCCGAATCTTTCCAATTGCTTCTACTTCATTCTGAAATTCCTTAAACCTTTGAGATCCTCCTTCGCCCAATCTTCTAACAGCTAATGTGAGTCCATCTTCGAGCACAACTTTATATACAATGCCAATTCCACTCTTACCAAGAACAAAAGCAGACGCCTTAAGAAGCTCATCAAGGTCGAAACCAATCTGCAGATCCAACGCCACAAGATCACACTGCTCAACATTTTCAGACAGAGTCTCCGACCCATCTTTCCTAAAACACAGACACTCTTTCTTTCCCCTTGATTCCTTACCACTTCCATCTTTACCCTTCTTACAAGAACAAAACCTCCAGTAACAATACGAAAACAGCAACCCAATTAGGCAAATCCCAACTATGTCACATGCAACTATAGCAATAACAGCATTCTTACTCAACCCTTTGCTTTTCCCACTCTTACCACCACCAACATCATCAGCTAAAGGCGGAGAATCTCCCGGTAAATATGGAAATGAGGATGAACCATTACGAGCATTCCCACCTGAAGGACATGGATTCTTCAATGGAGGTCCACACAGACGTGGGTTTCCAATGAATGCAGTTGGTCCCCTATTCTCTAATGCACCATTCTGAGGTATAGGACCACTGAGATCATTAAAAGTAAGATCAATATATACTTTTTCAGGAAGGTTCCCTAAACTTGCTGGTATCAAACCAGAGAAATGATTATGAGAAAGATCTACAGTTCCTTGTAAACTAGACAAATTACCAATATCACTTGGAATTGAACCACTAAACTGATTTAAAGAAAGATCAAGCTTTTCCAAAGCAATCAAACCAGAACCAAACCCAAAATCCAAGGAACCAGTAAAATTGTTTTGACTAAGGTCAAGAGTTCTTAATCTTCTACACTGATATAAAGATTTAGGTAATGACCCATTCATGAAATTTTGTGACAAATCCAAAGACTGAAGATACTTTAAGTTACCAATCTGAATAGGAATAGAACCAGTGAAGAAATTACCATAAAGAACCAAACTTTGTAGTCCTTGAAGATTGAAAAGCTCAAGAGGTAAATCTCCATGTAATTTATTATTCCTTAGATTGATATGTCTAAGTGAAGTAATAGAACCCAGACTTGAATGAAGAAACCCAGCAATTTTCTTCTTTGGAATAGTAATTGAAACAACATTTTGATCTTTGCATGTAATCCCATTCCATGAACATGGGTTTTCATCTGAAGAATTCCAGTTACTCAATGACCATTCTGGGTCTGAACTAATTGATTGTTTGAATGAAAGAAGAGCAAACCCTTGATTATTCAAACAACTACCAAGAAATAGACAACAGTAGTTGAATGTAAAGAAATAAACAAACCAAACCCATGTGAAAATCATCTTCAAGAACAGGAAAAATGTGACCGTTGGAGTTAAATCCAAAGAAGAACAATGGGTTCGGTTTAGTTTAGTTTAGCTCATACCTTGTTTGGGTCTAGAAGAACGATCAGAGAGTCTGGAAACGTTGAGGAACTGAAGAAGAAGAAGAAGAAGAAGAAGAAGAAGAAGGTAAAGGTGAAGTCTTGAAGGTGGTGTGAGGAGGAGTGAGAGAAACAGAGAAAGGCATTGGAAAAATAGAGAGAATCCAATTGTGCTCTCTCACTGTTGTTTAGCTCCCAGTAATATGATAAATTATTATTACCAGTTTCTCGTGAGATATTGATGGAGGAGAAGAGATATAGTGGGCAATGGACAGAGGACACCTTTGTTCTCCGGACACGTCTTAGCGTGTAGTTTGTCATGCCACCATAGGGCCTAGAAAAATGCCAATATTGGATGGTATTGCAGTAGGCTAGTAGGTAGGGCTGGCACCGATATTGGAAGTTCCGATAAGGTTAAGGTTAAGGTTAAGGATGATCGGATATCCGATAACATCTGGCGGATATCAAAAAAATCCAATTCGATAAGGTTAAGGTTAAGCTATCGGATGTCGGATTTTTATCCGTTAAAATCCGATAACTAGGAAAAAAATTAAATCCTTGAAAAAAAACAGACTCTTTGTCTTTTTAAGTTCAAAATGTTCAGTGAGAAGTACGAACCCACACAAGCACAATGTTTAGGGTTAAAAAGTCTACTCCCAATCTAGTCAATGCAAAATAAAGTACACAACAGGCTACAACAAAGCCAAGAAAGAAAAAAACAATGTCTAACAGTCATAGAGGCTAACAATGTCAACACGCTAGTGAGTAGTGTAACTTAGTGTGATCTTGCTTGGCTGCCTAGCATGTTGTATCATTGCACCAACTTCACTTCAGTCCACGATTTCCATTTCTGCATTGACAAATCACAAAGAATCACTTGATAAGCAAATTCTGACATCCAACATTTCTCAAAGCTTTCAATATTATAAGCACCAGTGCAACACAAGGTGAGCAGAAATTTAATAATAAAGTTGCAGATGAGAGCAAACATTGCTACAAAATGTCTTTCAATGTTTCACAGAAGACAAATGCAGTTGCAGGGCCTGGTAAAACGCTTGTTACCCCCAAGATCTGGTCTAGCCAGTTAAAAATAAACTGCATATGCCTTTCAAATCTACCCAAGGGTCAATTCTAGGGGGTTCAGATTTTCAAGCTTTGACATTTGGGGTTCTGCAACAGCAAATCCCAAGTCATGGGAACCTTAAGGTCATTCTCACTACTACAAGGAACTGAATCACCTGATATACCACTACTATGAAAAGTGTAAACAAGCAAAATACATAGGCTTTCACTCAAAAAATCGATATATAATCTCAATTTTTAACAAAGAACTAAGCAAAGGAAAAGAAGATTTACCTGCATCAAAGAAGTCTGGCAGCCAATCACTTAAGCATATCAATGCTTGGACTAATTCCGGACTTAATGAAGTTCTGTGTGTAGTTGGAACCCTTCCACCATCGCTGAACATGGACTCTGATGCTACACTGGTCACCGGAACAGCCAACACATCCCTTGCTATCTTTGATAGAATTGGGTACTTAGCGACACTTAGCTTCCACCAACTCAATATATCAAAATTGTATTCATCTTGGGGTGACATAGTTGGAAGAATTGGTTCTTCTAAGTATGTCTCTAACTCAGATTTCTGAAAATCATATTCATCATTTTCCAATAAAAAAGTAGCGTAATCTGGGTTACTTAACTTACTTGTACCTGGGCTTCTTACATCCTTGCGAGAGACAGAGTTGCTAAAGAAAGCAGGAGCTGAAGTGTTGTTTTGAGATTTATATTCCTTGAATATTTTGGTCAAGTCTGTTCTGAACTTCTCATACTCAACTGCTGCAAGTTCACTATCCCTAAAAATTATCTTATATGTGAACCTTACCCATCTTGCCTTGTACCTTGGATCTAGAACCACTCCAATGCTCATAATCAAATTACATTCACTCCAGTATGCATTAAACCTTTGTTTCATTTTCAACCCCATTTCTCTGACATACCCAAAAGTACTATCTTCCCAACTTTTGATGCTTTGGTTAATTTTATATATCCCATTATAATAAAGATTTGCAGTTGGAACTTAATCCCTGCAAACTCAGTTGAAACATCATTAAAAGCTTCCAAACAATTACAAATTTCTATTCCTTGTTCCCACTTCTCAATTGATGGCAGAATATCAAAGTCAGAATCGAACTCACCAAGTCTTTCAAAACCTTCTCGCAGTTTGATTGCATTCTTAAGCATCGTAAAAGTGGAGTTCCACCTTGTGTCCACATCTAAACTAACTTCTCCATACAATCTACATTGTGTCAATGTTGTTTCAAACTTCTCTTTTCTAGCTTGTGAACCCTTTACATACTTAACACAATCTCTAATCCCCTCTATAAACTCAGCAGCTACTTTCATGCCATACAATACAATCAAATGCAGTATGTGGTTGCTACACCTCATGTGAAAAAAAATTCCTTGAAGCAACAAACAATTCTTACCATCTATCCACTTAATAAGATTTCTCATCATAACCCCATTAGATGGAGCATTATCAGCAGTCAAAGCAAAAAAAATCCTATCAATGTTCCATTCCAGTGTGCAAGTTTTGATAAAATCTGAGAGAACATCTCCTGTATACGGTGATGGCACTACAATGTAAGCTAAGGTCTTGACGATAAAATTCCACTCATCATCTATAAAATGGCATGTAACACAACAATAACCATCATTAGTGTGTTTGGCAGTCCACATATCAGTTGTGAGACAGCATTTGGAAGTCAAATTCTTTAATTGTAATTGCAATTCATCTTTCATTTCAGCATAACACCTCAACACATCAGCTTTACTTGTATTCCTACATGGCATTCTCGCAGCAGGGTTCAAAGACTTAACAAACTCTCTAAAATAGAAATGCTCAACCATGTTAAGTGGATAATCATGTTTGGCAATCATTTTAGCAAGGCAGTTCCTAGTAACTGTAGGATCATACTTGTAATTAAGTAATTTAACTTGGTTAGTACCTGCTTTTTGAACTGCAGTGGTAATCTTCATTTGGCCTGACTTGTTTTCAGGCTTCTCGGGGAAGGTTTTTAGATGTTGAGCCAAGCGGGTAGTTCCTTGTTCGCTACAAGCAGGTACCAACTTATGACAATGATGACATTCACCATAAAGGACAACCACTTCCTTACCCGGATTATCCTTATCAGGCTCTACAACGACTTTCCTTGTGAATTCATCCCATGACGGTGACCTTGTGGTGCGCAATTTCTTCCTTAAAGCAATAACAAGTGGATGATTTTCATTTACTGCTTCTGCTAATGATCTCTTATTACCCGAAGAAGGTGTTGTTGAAGCAATTGTTGAAGCAACACTTTGATCTTCTTGTTTCTGGTTGCTCGGAGTTGGGTTGACTGCTTAAAGTTCCAACTCTATTGGATGCTCTTTGACTTTCAGACATTCTGAGAACACACAAATTTGCATTTTTCATCAGCACACACATGATCATATATCCTATTCCAAGAACTAAGAAGCAAAAATACTTTGTGAAAATCAAAAGATCCAATTTCAAATTAGTGTATCCACCGTCTACTTATCATGCTTCTAGGCTCACTTTCAATAATCAAAACTAATGGAGTTCTTAATGAACTTTCTACATAAACCCCTTAATAACAAGAAATCAAACAAAGCCATAAATCAAAACACCTCTAAAACATAATCAAATTCAATCACTGGATGCAGACCTGCAACTGAAGCAGATGTATGCAGACGTGAAGCAGTGCAGGTTCCTAGAGATACAGGGGAGTTCTTTGCTGCTACTGGAGTTTCCGAAAACCTTTCTTGGGAGCCTGCAATAAACATTAACATCAAGAGATTAGCCCAGATTTCATGAACAAGACAATGATAAAACCATGAAAACCATGAAACTGAAAACCCTAGAAGATGGAGGGATTTAGATCGAGCTGAGATCGCACTTTATCAAACCCTAACTATCAATATTAAGTTATTCTTCGACCACATGTTCTAATTCAGTTTAAACCCATCTCAAATCTTTTATCCATACAGAAACCCTAGTTTTTTATTGCAACACAGAAACCCTAATTTCATAAGAATCAAACATAGAAATCGAACAAATTAAAAGAGAAATAATTACAACATAGAGATGGGAGCGAATCAATACCTATTGAGTGATTAATTATTGGAGAGGGGAAAATTATTGGGAGCGAGACTGAGAAGTGAGAACTGAGAAGAGAAGAAAAAAATACAAGGGAAGTGAGTTCTGTCTTCTCGACTCCTCCTCGACTAGTAGACTGGGTATGGGAAAATTACATGTACGCCCCTACACTATCGGATATCGGATATTAACCTAACGGATAGAGCTCAATCCGATTCCGATAGGTTAAGGGGGAATATCCGACAAGTTATCGGATTCGGATATCCGGTATCCGATATAACGGATAAAATCCTATAGGATTTCGAATAATCGGATACGGATCCCGGATATCGGTTATCCATTGCCAGCCCTACTAGTAGGTTATATAGGCAGACCCCAGGTCCTGTTGGCTACCAAAACTAGTGTTGGCCTACATCTATGATCCTAGACCGGAACATCATCATCCACCGCGATTATGGTAAAAAAAATGGTTTGCCAATTGCTTTCTATTGATGGCTGGCAGGCATCAAAAACATTCTCCAAGTTACGGAGGTTCGTGGCAAATATAAAGACGAGGAAGATTTTGTCCAAATTTACTAGATTGATCGTATTTACAAAGCTGTCGCAGAAATTACCAAACTCAGACCATATAAAACAAAACAATCTTCGACACCGGATCAATAATCCCCGCATTAATCACGTGTACATAGCTGAGTTTTTCATTCTTTCTTTTTTTTCCTGTTAAAAGCAGCGACCTGTACTGGTGGTACTCATGCTAAATTCACCGAAATTACCAAATAATATATATAAAACATAATAATCTCCACCACCTGATCAATCGGATTAGTAATCCGATTCCCGGCATCAGACCTGCTTACATGGCCGAGGCTCTTTTTCTTCTCTTTTGTCAAAAGCAGCGACCTGAACTGGAGGTACTCATGCTAAATTGGCTTCCTTAGGCACTTTTTTAAGCGTGAATTTGGGTTTTCTCGTGAGATTCTTACAATAAATAACTTTGCCAAGCAGGCTGGACGAATGGAATGGTAAAATTTACATGTGATCATCGAAATAGCCGTTTGTGTCAGTCTGGTCTATTTGACCCCACTTCTTTCCACTGTACCTCTAGTCTCTCTAGCTAGCCTTAACAGAAATTTGACACTTTGTTAGTTATTTTAATCTGATTTAAGGTACTAAAACAGAATAATTAACAGTTTTCCTCTTTTGCAGACTTGATCTAATGAATAAATCTAATTACCAAATGACAAATCTGCATTTTTATCAAGGTTCTCTTTTCTATGTCTTTGTGGACTGTGAAGAGTGTGAATATGTTCTCATCCGGGCCAGGACCAAACTCTGTTGTTTTGATTAGGAGAAAAAGAAAAGACAGGCAAAAATGTTTACAGAGAGACATCTCTGATCTCTTTGGCTTTACAGCTTATTCCAATTTATATTTTGTGAGAAAATAGAAGAAGAATTTGTAATAGGAAAATCTCAGATGCAGGGTCTGGTCACATTGGTGGGTCTATTGTGGAATATGAACCAAGGGAGGTACACATGTATTTTGTCAAAGCACAAGAAAGTGACTACAGACGGAGTACCAAACATTGTGAAATGAAAGGGAAAGGAGAGAAAGAAAAGGAAAACAGCAATCAAAAACTCCCAAACAAATCATAAGTTTGTGCTTGCGATTGTGAACCCTAAATGTAATGATCATCATGCAAGAAGATAATGAAGTTTTTTGCTTGATTAGTTGTTGATTTGATTACAAGATCGGCTGGGACTCTCCTGCATGCATCATTACATTCTTCTTCTTCTTTTTTTAAGTACACAATGGGGAGGATCATGCTAATAATGATCAAATGTGGTGTGGACCTCTCACCCTCATGGCTCACACTTTTATGAATGTTATGCATGATGATGAACCCATGTTTTTGCAAAAGCTCACTTTGGAATATATCCTAGAAAATCTGGATATATTCATTCTATGTTTAAAAAGACGCACAAGCACACCTAAGCTAGCTAGTTTTAGTGTTATCCAAGTTGTAGTAGTATAGTATTCCCTCCATGCTGAGGGTACCTAGTATTAAATTAAACACTTGACATTCTTTAAGTTCAAGTGTAGTAGTATCAAGCTTGTACCGACCCATCCTCTTTGGATTAATTTGATTCGCAAAGAAAAAATGTCAAACAGAATCGGGTTTAAGATTCTACTGACTATAATTTTTGAGCTTGCAAAGTCAATTCGCAAGACAATAACTTCATAATTTAAGCGTTATTGCAGGCGGTAACTACTGAAAGAGAAGAATGGGACTGTGGAATAAATTGACTGGAGGGTCCTCTTCTATCGACCTCCATTTTAGAGAGACAAAATTTCATGCCTATGTGAATCCTCCGGAAAGTCGTCTTCATGGGGTGCCCATCATCACTGAACATGATAAATGGGGTCAGTTTGATTTCTGTAGACGTACAGCAGTCTTCTCGAGCTCCTACTCATACTAAATGCTGGTTTATTAATTGCCTTTGTTAATGTCTTTTTGTTCATCATTGGGGTAGGGGTTGTATTAATTGTCGACATTTTGTTGGCCAAGTTTTGATTTGGGAGCAAAATATATAACATTTATTCAGCTAGCATGACAAAAGTTGTTTGATTCTTTTTTTTTTCATAAACGAGGGATCCCTAGGAACATTACATGATACAAAAGCCGACTATGAAAATCGGAACCAGTTACATGAATTTTTAAGATCATTGCACAATCATTATATCCATAGTGTCTCCACCAATTCTTGACTAACCCATATTATTTAAAAAACATTTTGTAAAACTCTATGGACCAAATTGTATCACAGTATCTGATTAGTTTTGAATCCACACTAATTTGTTTGACTGCATAAAGCAGTGGTTGGACTAAGATTTTTATAGTAAAAGTGTTTTACCATTAATTCAAAGTAACAGGACCAGTAGCAGTGTCTTGAGTAACATGAGCAATGTCTTGAGTAACAGAAAACAGTAACTGATCTTCGGTAGCAAGGTCTAAAGTAACATAGGTTTCTTGAATCGGTCTTTTGAAGTCTGGATCGGGATGTATCGGCCTGACTCGGCGTTGGAGTGTTTCTAAAAGTTGATATAATCGATGAGCTTGTTGATGATTTTGATTTTCCTGCTTTTGTCTTTGTTTTCTTAGTTGTTGTTGTTAGGAGATCATTAACAGGAAAGTAACGAGCTCGCTAGGGAAGTCGTCGGAGCATCAGAACCTTTCGGAGAAGATCATCTCTAAGCTTAAAGCAAATGTCGAAATAACAGCGACCCGAACATAAAAACACCATCACTAACACATCCCCAACAATAAAAAGTACACGGGAAAACCAGTAAGTCTTAAAACTAACCCTAACAAACAAAGGAAAAACAAATCTACAAACTACTAGATTGCTACAATAATCTAGAGCATCAAGATCATATAACACTAAGACAAGCAAAAATAAAACCCAACTACCACAATACACAGTGAAAAAAGGGGATGGGGATTGAGGCGAATCTAGACCTGTTGGGTTTGCTTTTTTTTCTTCATGGGGTAGAAACGAAAAATGATTGTATGGATTGGTTTCTTCCCTGCGAAACATCACATCCTATACCTGCATATTCATCCAAAGATCGATGGAGAAAAACCATAAAAATTGCAAACAGTAACAGTTCCGATAATGAAACCAAATTGTAACTAAACTTAAGTTTCTAACAGCAGACAATAGATCAGGAAAAAAGAGAGCGAGTTATGGTGGTTGATCTGCTCAGATCAGCTCCAAGAGAGCCGATCTGAGCAGAGAAACATTTAGTTAGACGAGGTCTTCGTTGGAGAAAAAAAAAAACTGGAGAGAGAAATTTGTTTACTAGTACCTAGATTTCTAAATTTGATTCTGAGTCTGATGAAAGATAGTTTTTTTTTATTTTTTATTTTTTTTATCTGCAAATAGATAGATTAAAGACCTATAAGTACGAAAATAAACTTTAGAACTACAAGATGACAACCCAACTAAAGCAAAAGGAACGAACTCTCAACAAATCCCAAAACCCCCAAAAAGATAGGCACAACAAGCTCACGAGTGACTACACTACAACATTTGCTAAACTCTTGCAATTGCAATGCCTCGTGCGTTTGGAGTTGGAAAAATTTGTATGTTATCCTTAGCAGAAAACTAAAAGATAATATAGCTCCTCGTGGCAACACCATTAATCGCATAAGCATAAGCGAGTTCAAATTCATTTTCCAGCACGCGTAATTTGGATTAAACATATCCACAATACATCCTAACAATGGATATCCGATTTTGAATAAAAATAACAAGACAAATAAGCAGATGCCAGTATAGTTTCACAGTAGCAAAGTAGTACTAAGTCCAAGCACTATGGTGAAGGATACCCTTTCGCTATAACTTATTTGTAGAGAAATATAACTATCATGGTCTTTCGTGTAGCTTAATTGTAGCGATATCCCTTAGCTACATTTCAAAATTGATCACATCTGATAAGCTTTTTAAAATAGGAAAATCACGCGGAAACTGTGTATCTGTTTGTTGTTTCACTTTATCGAAACTGAGTTTCCGTGTAATATTGAGTATCCGTCTATGGTTTTACCAATTTTAGGCTAATGTTTCTCTTTTTCACTTTTTTTTATTTGCATTTACTCTTTTTTTTACTACATGGATACTCAAGTATGTGTTTGACACTACTAACATGGAAGTATATCTAAGGGATGCAAAATCACCATAGTGAGATTAGCTTGAGACCCATTTTCCTTAACTTTAAATAAGCTAAAACTAAGGGAGGCCGGTCTCATGCATGCATCATTACATACTTCTTATTTTTTAAGTACATAATGGGTGGTCTTAGGAGGATCATGCTAATAATGATCAAATGTGGTATGGACCTCACCTCATGGATCATATTTTTTGATGAATGTTATGCATGATTGTGTGAAAACGCGGGGGTACCAAAATACGCCACCAAATTTTTCTTAGGTAACCTGTATGGACAACACCTAAATATAATACCGAGAGTTCAACTTAATGAATCACAATCAAGGAATAATATTCATAGTTATAGCTCTTTCTCACGCAATCACAAAGTTTACATAACTGGATCCGCGAACCTGATTATTTGCAAGAGTACTTAGACGACATCAAAAATCAATATCCAAGAACCAATCAAGTCAAACCCAACAAACAAGGATGGATATAACAACTTAGATTGATTTATGAACAACCTGAGATGTTTCAATTATAAAGATAAACAATATAATGCGGAAAAAGGAATAACACAGACACCAGAATTTTTGTTAACGAGGAAACAACAAGTGCAGAAAAACCCCGGGACCTTGTCCAGTTTTGAACACCGCTACATAATTTATCCTACTAAAAATAACTTCCCACTGGAATAGAGTTGAGACTGATTAGACCCTCACAGCAATTCAGTTACAATCGTGCTCCTTGTGCCTCTGAATCCCAGCAGGACTCCGCGCAAATGATTCTCTTAGTTGACGTCCTTTACAGCGTAAGAGTTGCTTCAACTTAATTGAACACTTTAAACCAATCTCCCTCCCACTGATATGCCTATATGTGTAATTTCCTTTTTGATCGTAGATAAAGGTGATACTGGAAATAGATAGAAATAGACAAAGTCCAGCTAACCTCAAAATCCGAACTTATTCTTCCCGAAGAGAAGCCTGGATTATTATTCACCTCACAAGTATTAAACACGTGGAATCACAAACCTATGGATACACGAACTATCAAGATAATGATAGTTGTACCTGGCTTCAACGAATCCATGGGTGAAGTCTGTTTTAGTCACTAAATCCTATAAGGTTTTAGGGAGAGGACGACTCTAGTTTGCAACTAGGACACACAAAAAATAATGTCAGGGATCCAAAGATCCCAATTGCTTGAGGTTCTCCCTTATATGGACTTTCAAAGTATAAGTTGCTTTAGGTTTAAGCTAAGATAGATTTGAATCAAGGAAACAATATCCACTGTCAGATGAATCTTTGAAATGAGATTAACATATCAAGATATACACTCTGGTTAAGATGAACCATAAGCGAACCGTGTATAAAGACATTGTTCATGGACGGTTAGCCAAGACTAGCCGATTAAACCATAAGCTTAATCATTTTCATATAACACTTAAGAATTTAAGTTTGAGTCACAACTATAGGTTATTATGTGATCAATCATGTCCATATAGTATTTTTAGAGATTTATTCAAATGCTAATTATCGCACAGAAATAATTTTTGTACATATGAAAATATTCGACAGGGCAAGTACGTGTACTCTACTTTGTTCGTGACTATTTTTCTCATGGTATATGTATCGAGTATGTGTACCCTTAAGACAAAAAAAGTTTTAGGAAATTACAGAACTTTTACGGTTTGTATACCGGGTATGGAATGACACTATTTTCAGAACCAACGGTTTATTTATGCGTCACGAGCAACGGATTTTTTATGGTATGGATACCGGGTATGCGTACCAGAAATTCACTGTCAACTATAGCTACGCCGGTACGTGTACTTGGTACATGTATTGCGGCTCCGGACCTATGACAGTTTCCGTGATATGTGAAACTTGTTTGCATACTGTCTTGTATCCAGATTTTCAGTAGTTCTATATTTTTATCTAAATCGATTCGAAACATTCCCAACTAACATCACATATCACTATTACAGGCTATTTTGGAATGATAATCTTGAATCACGATTTAGATTATGAACAATAAATTGTTCCTGACCAAAATTCATATGAATAAATGTTAATTAAGCTTAATCTAATATATTTCAAGAATTAATTACCAAGATAAACTTGACTCGAAATTCTTGATATGCTTGTAATAGTCTAATTAGTCATGCGACAACGTCTCATAGATAGAAATGTGAATATAACTTGAGAAATAGGTGGTTTCAGTCTTCAATTACCTTTTGTTGAAGAAGTTATCCAAAACCTTCGGTTGATCTTCGTCTTCAAATGGTTGAACGCAGTGATGTCCAATTCTCAACTACACACTTCTATCCTAATCCTAGACTTGACTAATTGTAGACTAGAAATCAAGATATAGTTTTGATCGACTAGATTTGACAACAATCTTGATACAGCAACACTTGTGAGTTCGACCGAGCAATGCTCTAACAATCTCCCCCTTTATAAATTTTAGAGAAAAAACTATCACTACATATGGATTTAAAAAAAAAAGCTTCAAAAACTCCTTGAATCCATCAAGCTTGATTTCCTTGGTTTCTTCAACTCCTTGAATTATTCGTTACTTGAAGTTGTAATGATTCTGAAAGTGTTCCACTCAGCATCGTTGTTGTTGAAGATCTGTAGCGATAACAACTTTGAAAACAAATATTCTCAATCGTCGTTATACAGAAACATAGTATTATTATCTTTTCCAAAGTTCAATTGTATCACAACTTCGAAGTAATACTATGATGATATGTTTCTCCCCCTTGATTAATGCTTACATCTTTTGCATAATAGGTGAAACATATAGATGTTGATGCACTCCCGCTTACATAATGATCCGTAAATCCTATGTATGTAGAGCAAAACTACTAATTAATTCTCCCTCTTTTTGTCAATAAAAATTGGAAAATGTACCAAAATCATGAGATCGTATTGAATTCAACTAAAAGATACTTCAAGATTTATAAGAATTACATATCAAACTTTATTTAGATGATATCACATAGTAAAAAATTCTTCGCGCTCATCTAGGAGATTTAAGATACAACCATTCCCTGTAAATTCCACATCCACACATCCCACAAAGATATAGCAATTAGACACAAGTTCATTTAAGAACTCTCCCCAATTTGATGTCATTCCAAAGAGAACAACATGAGTGACCTTTATTTTATAAAAAGTAGGATTTTGTCGAACATTAACAAGTCATAAGGATTTGTATCCCGAACATCGATTTAAATTAATCTCAACACCGTTACGAGCAAGAAAATAATTGTAATCGGTATGAATCAACATAAGAAACTTTACGGAGTGTATAGTGCAATAATAACACAAAAGTGTGATCAAAAGTAGATCGATACGGCGATCTAAAATTCACACAAAGTTAGCTTTATTTTCAGTTTTGGAAACATAATAAATTTAACTTTTGAGCATATATGAGATATATGTTCAATTCACATAAAGTAAAGTACACATATATCTCATAAGAATTTGCAATATATAAAACTAATAATGATTACATACTGCAAGTTCATATTCCAAAAACTCTAGAATTTAAATAAATAAATCTAAAAACATGCAAGATGAAAATTGTTGGAAATAACTTATATAATCACAATACTTGCTATACCAAACCCTAGTATATCCTTCAAAAATAAGAACAAATTCTCAGAAGAATTTTTCTTGACAATAATAAAAATAAAAGAAAATAACATGTATTTCAAAATCTTATACTTCATCTATTTCTTCATACCTTTCTGCAATTCCATCGAAGTTAATTGATAGTAGGCTAGTGTCTGTAGCGACTTAAACTGGACTATGTCCCGGGGTTTCCCTGCATTTGCGGTTTCCTTGTTAACAAAATCTTGTTGTGTTATTTACTTTGTTTTCCACATTATAGTTGTTATTATAATTAAGTAAATTACATATGTACATTAATATGAATTACTTGACATTGATCTTAATAGTCAATCGGTTATTGCCGTAACTATTGTCAAGTATATATATTTTTGTCGTATTGTTTCAATCTCGTCCATAAAAAATCACACAAGGTATAAGATTTAAGTTGTATTGTCCCGACTCTGTCCATAGACAATCACTTAAGATACTATAGGTTGATATTTAAAAGATTGTGGTTTATTTGGGTATTATAGGTTGATATTTAAAAGATTGTGATACCCTCGTCTTTTCAATCTATGAATTTTGAAAGTGTTAATTCCTACTAACATTTGAAGAATTAAACAAACAAAACCTTATGTGATTCCATTTTGAGAAGAGTTTTGGTAGAGTAATTCATTTTGTTTCGAAATTCTTAAAAAACCAAAAAAATCCAGAAAAGATTGCCAACAATTTTTTTTTATCTGGTATTTTTAATAACCAACATATTCAAAGTATCTGAGATAAAGATTCTCTAAATTTTATATAGGATATATTTAGTAGCTACCCGAAGTCGTATCCAATAAAAATCTGGATGTCTGAATTTGATATGAATTTTTTGATTTTATTCAGCTTTTGGATGACATAAGCTGAATTTTACAAAAACAATAATGCAAATATTTACATAACTAATGTAATATAATTATGTTTACTTAACAAATTAAATAAATAATTATAACTAATTATGTCAGTTTTGATTTCTACTTCGTAATGACCCTATGATGTTTTATCACCTAGCCTTCAATCAATTTAGGTATATCGAAACCGGACGATTATTTTATTATTAGGAGTTTTTGATTATATAAGATACACAAAAAAACTGAAAGAGATTTTGTTTATTGGGAAGGTCATGTCCACTTAAAGAACTTAAAGAGTTTGTTCTTCACGAATGTCGTGTTATCACCTTACCCACGGTAATGCTAAATTGTGTAGTTAAATCAGTTACTAGAAATAACTCGTGTTGTAACGGCATTGGCATGATCTAATATTGAAATTATCAACATTTTGTTCCTTCTAGTCATTCAGAATTTCCAGATAATTTCAATTTGAACCAAGCAAATATAATGTTTCTTACATAGAATAATTGGTAGACGCATTTATGTGTCTAATTTTTCCTCAATATTTCATATTGTTAGTACTCGTTTTCGTACTTATTATGGTGTTTTGTGTGTGTGTAGGTATTTTTTGGAAATAAATATTTTTGGAAAAATCAGCTCGAAAAGTTGTCTAAAGCACCCGGAGGACACGTGTTATTCGGCCTCTCACTTTTGGATAAGGGGTACCTAAATTTATAAGGGGCGTCTTAGTTGGGCTCATGCTGTTTGCACACCCGTTTTGGTTAGGGGGACACCATCCTCATCATTCAAATTCTGGTTTTGGCGGGAAAATGAAGAACATGACTGAGTGATTTTCGATCGAAGTTTGAAGGAGTTTTGGGTAGATTAAAGGGCTGAAATTTGTTGGGTAGTTGTGATATGTCCCAACAAAACTATCATGAGTGATTTGATCGATTAAAATTGGCTGGATTCTCGGCGAGAAGGAAACAGAGAAGCGTGTGCATGGAAAGAGATGTTCACAGGATTACTCCGTGCCTGGATTGATTTGGCATGCTGAAGAAGCGTGCACCATCTAAGCAAGGATATTTTTCACGAATCATACAGCTGCAGACGCATGAAGAGGCGAGAAAGGAAAGAAAATTGTCCGAGATTATTTTTTATTTACTGCCGAGCTATGGAAAGATTTTCCGGAGTAATGAGCGAAGATTTTTGTCGTTGTGGAGTATAAAAAGGGTCTTGAGGTAGCAGAGAAAGGGTCTGGAGAGTTTGGGAGAGTTTGGGAGAGCATCAGAGAGCCGAAAAAATCGAGTTGCAGAGAACACCATTTCTGCTGCTGCAGAACTGAAAAACACGAAAATAGTCGTTTATCAACAGTGATAACGATACACAGGCAGGGGTCGTAGAAGTTGAACAGCGACAATTGGCTTTTATCGATTTATGTAACAGTGTTTTGCAACAATTAAAAACGTTGCAAACACCCGATTTTTAATAGTTTTTCTCCAATTCATCATTTGTAAACACTTTGAGCAATGAAATCAACTTTTGAGCGCGTTTTCACAATGATGAGCTAAACCCAATCTTCTGGGGCGATGGAGGAAGCCATTCTTCCAAAAGTTATGTGGTAAAATTTATTTGAATTTATTTATGCAATTCTTTTATGATTATTTGCACCGAATGAAAATTGAGTAATGATTTTTATTAATTAGTTGTGTTTTCTCTTGATGAAGTATGCTTATTTTAGGGCTTTTGATACTTCATTCTTGCGATTAACAATTGATGTTTTGAAAATCTAATTTAGGAAATGATTAGAATCACAATTTCTTTTGATTGGAGTTATATTGTCTAGAATTGCATGATAAAAATTAACATTAAGTTACATGAATTTTGGTGAATGGTGAAATCCTGAACCCTGGTCTCTCTAATATAATCAGTTTTAATTTGCTTTATTTTCTTTAGTTTTAAAATTTAAATCTAAAAGCACAACCTTCACAAGTCTTGAACGAACTCTATTTTTTTTTACTACAACAACTTGAAACCACATCAATAATCAACCCACATACAGGAGTAAAATAAATAAATTAATTAAAACTCATATGTTTCGCTTCTCATAATATTAACCCATGCAAAAATATAACCAATTTTGGCGTTTTTATAGTTTAAGTTATGTTCATTTTGTAATTTTTATAGTTATTAACCCGTAAACAAATATAATTTTTATAGTTAATAAAAATACAGCGTCGCTACATATACCATGTTTGGAGAATGAAAATTTTTACACCTCCTCAAAACCAGAGTGCATATTTCTCATATTCCAGTTGGTAAGTTTTTCTGCTAATCATTTACATCATCTTCCAAATATCATAACTTAATGAAGTTTGGTCACCTTGACTCCAAAAAAGAACACAAACATGACCCTTCTTATATGTTGACAGTACTCGCTGCTAATAAACATGTAATACATCTCAATCCCAAGTGGAATAACAACAACAATGAAATTACATGTACGAATTAAAATATTAAAACTAGTAATAAACTCAAACCAAAAGAATATGACTGAGAAAATTAAAGAGTGTTAACCCACACGATACATCAATGACACATTTATTATGACCAAAACTAACAAAAGTTAAGAGAAAGAATATGTATGGCGAACACCTCAAAAACTCATGTGAGGAACATAGATGACCCTTTATGAGGATGTCAAGTGCTGTAGAAATGTAAATAATGATTAGTTTTTAGACGATATATAAAGTAAGATCTATTAAAATTATATTTTGATCAGAAAATTCATGATCCATGTATCATTTCAAAGATGACTTGGATTATTATTTAGCAGACTCATGATTTCCTACCATATAGTGACGGCCGATCTATGTTTTGTTTCTCTAGATATCACATTACATAGATAATAAAACAAGTTAACTAATTATTATTTCTAAATAACAATTTATAAATTTCATTTGTGTTTAGATTATAGAAACAAAATGAAGCCAAAGTTTAACATGCTAAACATAACTATCCCAACGGCTAAAACTAGAAGAATTCTCAAAACATCCGCTTACATATAGAAAAAATAAAAATCCAATAAATTTTTTAATAATCATAGTAATAAAACACTTGAGGATAAAATAACATGATGTTTTGGAGTTGAGAAAGAGAGTATATCTTCCAACAACACAACATCCAGAGGCTGGAAATTTTATCTTTTTACTTAACATCCATTGGCTCGGAGTACTCCTTGCTCACTCACAGTTCACTCATTCTCTTCTTCTTAGGCTTCCTGCCTTCTCTGGATCCAAAGCAAGACGCATACGAACCTCCTCATTTGTTTTTTTGTAGTTGGTTGGTAATCTTATTCCATGTTTTACTGTATTATGGCTTAGAATATCGGAGCCGATCATCACTTATCCACAATGTTTACACTTTTTGAAATTCAGGTTGTCTGTCATGATAAACTACAAAATCACACAGTGGCGTCAAGAAGGGAATGAAGGAGCAATGCTTGTATGTAAAACCCAAATGCAGTCGGAAACTAAATTAACAAAGTTATTTATAAAAACACAAAAGAAATTTGATCCAATATTTTCACTCATTTTGTGTATATTTGTCCTAAACTAAAGTTCGTTGATGGTTGCGGCTGGCATGGACAATATTATATGATACAAAAACTTAGTATATCCAGGGAATCCATTTAAAATAAACCAAGAAAAGCCTAAAATGCGAGAGACCAACCACCATTAAAATTATAACGTTGGAAAACCCCTTCTTACAATTTTAGAATATATTCAAATACACGGTTCTATTTAAGAAAATGTAGCCACACACCAAAATTAAAGAACACAATCATCGAACTTGCAATACACATCTTTAGGACTACATGTATATCTTCGTGGCATTCATGTATCGTTGGAAATGAGACATACATATTTTGGGCGACTGATTTCGTTGGCTGCAGCTAATCATGTTGTTTTCCTTTCACTATTCTTTTACCTAGAGAATGCTTTGGAAATGAGTGAATGAATATCTCAAGTGTTGCTATCTCAAGCTTGTTGTCAAATTTAGTTGTCAAAACTGTATCTTGATTTCTAGTCTAATTTTAGTTAAGTATCGGTCTAGGATAGTATCGTTAAGAAATGAACCAATCATCATTTGCGTTATACCGTTTGAAGGCGAAGATCAACTGAAGCTTTAGGAGAACTTCATCAACAAAAGGTAAGTAAATACTGAACCACCTATTTCTCAAGTTATATTCACTTTTCTATCCTTGAGACATTTGTCGCATAACTAATTAGACTAGCTTGCATAAACAAGAATTTCGAGTCGAGAACTAATTATATACAAATTTCTCAAAATATAATGACTAAGCTTAATGAACATTTGTTCATACTTGATCAATTTCAGTGGAGAACAATTTATTGTCTGAAACCAAATCATGATTCAAGCTTATCATTCGAAAGTAGCATGTAACCGTGATATGTGTCATTGATGTTATTCAGGAATGTTTAGAATTGGATTTAAAGAAATATAGAACTACTATATTTGGAATACAAGACAGTGTTATCAGTCTTACAAACTTGGATAACTATTATATGTCTAAATTCATATTACATGTACTCGTATTTGTAATGGAGTATCTATATATCGACTTTCAGATTTGTGTGATACACATATTCGCATGCACATCATGGGAAAATCTGTTTTTTTCGTGATCCAGATAGGTATGCATATTATTATGCAAACCATTTTGGAACTGTGACAAGGGAACCAGGTTAAAGTATCCAAACCAGTATGCAAACCAATACACTTCTATGTTCTAGAACCAATTTAGTACCGGTATGAATGAAAAGGTTCTGCGAACGCTGGAACTGGTAAAGTTTTAAGGTTTCCAAACCAGTTTGCAAACTGAAAAGGTTTTTCAACTCCGGAACTCAATTTTGCACTTAAGTTTGCAAACCAGTACGTGAACTGAATTTTTTTTGTCAACTCTGAAACTCGGTTTCACTTATAAGATTGTAAACCAGTCCATGTACCATGACTCAACCGATTCATAAATGACTCAAGTATTTGTACTTTGTGCATTTACCAACTATGTCAATTATGATTCAATTGCGGTTAAATTATTTCTATGAGATAATTTGCATCTGATTAATTCTCTATAAATACAGTAGACTTATTTGTTCACATTATTGTGACTCAAGATCAATGTCGTTGTGTTCATGAAAATGAGTGTTAACCTTTTAAGTTCAAACCGGCTAGTTTCGGAAAACCATGTTGGACATAATCCTTGTACGCGGTTCGGTTACGGTTTACCTAACCATAATGTATATCATGTTTATGTGATTGAGATTCAAAGTTTCATCTAACAGTGAATATTGTTTGCTTGGTTCCAAAGATATCTTAGCTTAAACCTAAAGCAACATATGATTTGAATGTTTATATAAAGGGAACTCTTGGCAACTGGGATCTTTGAATCCTGATACTACTTTTTGGTGTGTCCTAGTTGTATCGAGAGTCGTCCTCTCCGGAATCCCTTTTAGGGTTTAGCGAATATCAAAGACTTCATTGGGATTCGTGAAGCCAGGTCTAGTTATCATTTATCTTGATAACTTGAGTATCTTGTTCTTGTTTGATTGTTGATTTATCACTTAAACAAGATAGATATAAATCACAAAGTTCTCTTCGTCTCAAACTTTGTGATTCCACAAGTTTTATACTTGTGAGGTGAATAATAATCTAGGTCGCACTTCGGGTTGCATAATTCCGGATTTTGAGGATAGCTAGACTTTTGTCAAATTGCTATCTATTTTCATCACCTTGATCCTACGTTTGATCTGATCATCCGTTTCGATCGTAAATCATGAAATCAATTGTAGGCTCAATATGTGGGAGGAATATTTGTTTTAAAGTCTTCAATTGAGTTGAAGCAACTCTTAGTTGGTGTGACATCATATAAGGCAATCAATTGCGCGGAGTCCTGCTGGGATTAAAGGGGCGTAAGGAGCGCAACTGTACCTTAATCGGTGGGATACCTTTTTGGGGATCAACTATATTCCAGATCGAAGTTAATTGGTCGTAGGCTAGTGTCTATAGCGGCTTAATACAGTTTGGTGTTCAATATAAACTAGGTCCCATGGTTTTTATGCATTTGTGGTTTCCTCGTTAACAAAATTTCTGGTGCTTGTGTTATTTTTCTTTCTGCATTATATAGTTTATCTTTATAATTAAAATATCATAGGTTGTGCATTGATCAATCAAAGTAGATAGGTTCGACCAAGTTTGTTGGATAATACTTGATTATCCTTGGATATTGGTCTTTGATACCATCCAAGAACTCTCATTGTAATTAGGTTCACGGATTCAATTCTATAAACGTTCTAATCACAAGAGACATAGAGATATAATTCTAGACACTTTTCTTGACTGAGTTTTTACTCTCGGAGTTGTGTTGACTTTGTCCATACAGATTTCCTACGAAAAAATTGGTGGTGTATTTTGGTACCGCCAGTGTTTTCATTTTTGTATCATTTTATTTTTTGCATGAGTTACGAGCATTTCTTTTATACGAAAAAATATTTCAATAAGATAAATTGTGATGGTGTAAACGTTCACGAACGTTATTATGATAGAGAAAAACTTGAAAAACTAAAGTGAGAAAAGGTTACAAAGATAGTGTAATCATATTTCAATCCTAAATTTTAGCGATCTTTATTCCTCTTCTAAAATAGAAAAATGAACTGAATTGTGTAACTTAGAAAAGGCATCCTTCGAATTTCCTTTTTGCCTAATAATTGACATGTCTATGTTTGGTTCTCGTATTACCGCCTGAGATCAAAAACAAAAATTTAAAAAAAAAAAAGAAGTACATAAAGTGTTACCCTCAACGTCGGAAAAGTGATTTTCTTGCCTTGGTTTTACTTTTGCTATATGGATAATCAGTTTCATGTTTGTTTCTGTGGATTAAAAATTTTACCTCTACTGTTTATGTGAATTAGTTTTTGTGACCTTCTTACTCACAACTCATCTAAGTTTCGCTCCATAGTTTCGCTCCAAAGAAACACACCTTGAAATTATGCGAAAATCTTACATTTTGTCTTCTACCTATTTTTTTTAGGTCCATATGTTATATTATATTTTCCTTTTTTTTGCATTTTTTTTTCATTTTGTTTTGTGCTTACAAATACCGTGAAAATAATGTATGTAAATTGTTGAGTTTGAATCCATGTCAAGAATCAACGTAAGTCTGGAAATGTTAAGAAATCAGCATGATTATTTAAGGTGCATGTAATATATCTAGATGAAATGATCCTGATATATTTATATATTCAATATTTTGTAGTGTTTAATTGCTATTTTTTTTCTTCTTTAAGAGTCAGTCGTATTTATCTATGGAATATCATTTGTAGTATTTTTTTTTAAATTTTCTTAATTATACAGAAATCAATTTCATATGGACACTTATTGTCGTTTTCTTAAAATAGAAAACACAAACTCCACCGCGTACCTATAGTTGGTTTCTCACTTGTATTGTTGGGCTTTGGGTAGTTTAGTTAGCTAGCGCATGCCTTTTTTTTATATGTTTTTATTTATTATTTTGCATCAAACACCCGTGCTAAAGCATTAGGCCCTTGATAATTTACGGGTTCTCAAATATAAAATGATTTTTATGATATTTTTTAATATTGATAAAATAATTTAACGTTGTTCTTTTTTATAGGTTGATGGAAGATGGTTAATTTATCAAAGTAATAGTGTTTATACGTATTTGTAAGTGCAAAAATATAAATAATAACCTTAATTTATTTATTTTCACATTTAATTTTTCTTTCATGATCCTAATTACGAGGGAATCCAATTAATGCATATTTATATATAAACAAGTTAAAAAATTTACATCCGTCGAATGTCTTTAGTTGGGAAGAAATTGGGGTGATCAGATGTAACATTTTTCTTACAAAATGTTATCCGTCCGTGCAAACTCAAGAATTTTACATTCTTCGGATGTTTTTGGCAGAGATGGTCGGATACAACGTTTGTCTCTGAAAATGTTATCCGTATGTCCAAAACTCAAAAATCCATTATGTTTTGTCTTTAAATTTATCCAATGAACCACCGTATTGAGGAAGGTATTATGGGTACATAGAAAGATCATCCCTACCAAAAGGCGTGTATAGGAAGATCATCCCACCAAGAAAACCTAGTTTAGTCGGGGGATGATGAAATTAAAATGGGATATACTGATTCCTATTCCCCCTATGGGAGGTGATAAGGGGTGACTAAATGTGCTGAGAATACTAAATTACCCTAACCCCTAGGATTATGACACATGTCATCCTATTTATATATTAAATTAATTAACTTTAAAAAATTATATTTCTGTTTATCTTATAAATAATTTTGATTGGGAATTTTAAAGAACTTTTTGGTATTAATTTATTTTCAGTAGTTTTTCATATACAGTTGTCACGAGTCTTAAATTTCTACTATGACGACTCTTGTCAATCTTGAAACAATCTTCATATTTATATAGTTTAATTATAACTATTCTTAAATTTTAAAATAGAAATTGATCCTGAAAAAGTCGTCGAGATTATTTAAAGATCATAACGACTGTGTTAATTGGTCATGGTACAATCTATTTACCATGACCACTCTACTTGTATCGCCAAGGTCATAATTCAACTACGACGATTCTTACATATTCTTAATTAAAAAAGAATTTGCATAATTTTTGGAATCATACTAAAACTTTAACTATGAAGATTATTTAATTTTAAAACAAAAATTTACAATGAAAAGTCGTGGCGACAACTTTCTAAGGTCTTCATTGTACAAATTTAAACCGTGATGATTTTTTATGGTAATTAGATAATAACCCGTGCTTCACACCAAATAATCTTCTTAATTTGTTTGTTTTGTGCCTTAACCTGTGTGTCGTTAGCTGGTGCATCATTAAAATTATAATATGTGCAAACAAATCAACTAACTAAAACAGATAGGACTCAACGCTACAAACTTATTGAATTTTGACATGTAATTTGGCCTCCACAATTATCGTTTATGCGGAAAATTAACCGCAGAAAAAAACACATAGGTATTCAGATAGAGAAACTAATAGTCCTCTTTAATAACTCATGCGATATATTTAATATAGTTTTTTTTGTTACTCCCACCTACCCATAAACATCATATCCCTAGTTTTCGATCCGCTAAATTTCCTCATATAAGGTGTCCCAAATATTTCTCAACATCCACGTCATATGAGGTTTTAAGGGTATAATAAGGTCGAAATTCCGGTAGCAAGTGTTGCCATTATTGTTGGTTCAAACATTGCACTCTATATTGATTCAATTCCTCAAGTTCATTTGCTTCCCCCTTAGAATATGTAATTCTTGTGGCTTCTCAAAACAGCAAGAAGAGACCTTGGAACCATTTCAAAAAACAAATCCCCTAACCAAGACACATCTTAGTTGCACATGAAGATCCAAATGCTATGATTTTTCGATTATAGAAACAAAAACAAAAAAAAATTGCACAAAAATAATAAAAGATAAATAAAACACTGAAACACAAGTTAGAATGAACGTCATAACCTGATCAAATAAAAGAAATTAAATCCAACCATGTATATTTACACCACATGGAAATATGGTTGAAAGTGACAATGGAAACGTCGACTGTAATTACTAACATAGATTGATTGTTCTAAGAACTATTTATTTTGCAATACATTTTTTAAATTTTAACTATTTATCTAAACATATTAAAGAGAAAAAGAACATACAGTAATAAAAACTTATTGACTCAACCCTCAACCAATCCAGCACAGCGTTCGCTCGAATCTTATGCAGGAATTCCCATTCTTGGCAAAGCCATACTGAACTTAATTGGAAGATTCTGTTGCTTACATTCTATGTTCATGCTTCGCAATGCAGATATAACATACTGTTTAAGCATGAAACAATACATTCAAAACATGCATTGCAAGTGTCTGCTCACCAAAATTTCCAGAGTACAAAGTGTTTTTCTTGCAATGAGTAGTTGGTTATTTTTCAAATCATATTGTTGAAGCTATGGGTTATGTAAAATTTGGTTGTGCCATGGTTGAGATAATGAGAGTTTCTTAACAGTTAACATGATATTATGAGACCGACCAACCGGATGTCCCGAAGGGAGGAAGTCTCTTTTATGGTCACTTTTTTGTAAAATGAAGCATAATTCAGATGTGCAATTTGATTAAAAAAATTGGTAATTGTTACTATTCAAAAACCCAAAATGCCCCTCCCTTTTAGTCCAATTATTATTATTATAGCTTCTTATTTATCCTATTTTTTCGGGGGTCATAATTGACAAGCAAACTAGAATATAACATATCTAAAAATCTGTGCCTTGAAATTTTTACAAATTTTATCTCGTTGGAAAGATTTTAAAGAGATCTACGCAATGAATATAAACAACAATATCAAATTTCGTAAAAACTCGAAGGTGTTTATCCTCTTAGGCACAATTTTCGAAAATTAATTTATGCATCCATATATAGGTTTATGCATCAACTAATTTTTCGTTGCAACTAATAAAACGGTCTACTCCATGTGTTTTAGGAAAAGTGCTACTCTCACTTTAGGCACAATTTTCGAAAATTGAATGATATCCATTACTAGAATATTAGATCTTCGGTCGGCCCTCCCCACCGTGGCAGTGGTGTTCTAGTTTCTTCAAACATAGATACACATACAAGTATCGCAACTTAAGCTCTGATAATATGACTAGGAGATGAATATTTAAAAAGATGAATATCCCGAAGAAAAAAATTGCATCGAATTTGTGAGTTTAGTTATGTGAGGCGTGCTCACTGTTAGATCATTTTAAGTCCAGGATTCATTTGACGTCAGTGGAAATAATCATTCGCAACATTCTCCAGTATTATCCCAAAAGATACTTTACTAACTATTCGTGATCCTTCCATTGAAGAAACATCAATTCCTGATTCAGATGGATGCTTGGAATAATTGACAGATACTACTCATTGTTGAATGAAACCTAAATATATATGTCTTATTTATTCTTGCATGCAATGCTTTAGAATAACATAAGTAACCAAACAATATGAAATATTGAGTGAGGTATGAAAAAGAAACTCATGTGTTACCTTATAAAGACTACTGTGAACTCACTCGCATTCAAGCAAAACTAATTCTCATAGTCCCCCGACCAACAATGATACTCCACGATTATTTAGCTAGGCAAAAACATAGAATTCAGAGTCTTTTTAATGACTCGTTAGGAATAATACAATATTATAAGCTAATAATTGTTTAAACTTACACATAATTTTGGACTGTAATAAGAAATTTTTGGTTTTTAATCATCGATAATCAAGTTTCTACTTTAAACGCCGCGTGTTACCAATATTCTCAGTACAATATTCAACAACAGGTACTTAATTTTTTAACTTCGTCACTTTAATTCCAACATAGAAACCCCAAAAACCTTTATTGATTTGTTGATGAACAGAATAGCACAACCACCTTTAATCATAATTAACAGTTAACAATCCCAAAAATAATATAATTTTCCAGAAGATAAACCAAGATATGCTGAAGTTTGGTTTTGGAAATCGAGTTTACTTGAGAAATAAGATGTTTTGGTTCTAGAAAGTTCTAGAAGAGTTCTATTTTAGAGTTTGGTTTATGTTAGGAAAGTGTATTTATTTAGAGTTTGATCTTTGATAGGAAAGTGCTTTGAGTGGTCGTCAAGTTTGTGAAACTATAAATAGGTTGTTCAGCCATAAGAATTGTACACCAAGAATTATTATTATCAATGTAGTTGTTTTATTGCTTCCGCGTGTGGTCTCCTATCTCTTGTTCGATCCTACATATGGTATCAGATCCAGGTTAGAGGAAGAGAGGGGAGAGGGAGAGAGTTAGAGAAAGTTAAAGAAGTTTTTTCTTTTTGGTAGAGAAGTTGGTTGTGCAAAGTTCTGGTGATAATAAAAGTTGTGGTCTTCTTTGCCGGGAAGAAGGTGTAAGGTCTACTGCCGTCTTATTAAAAACTGTTGTTGATGATTGCATTTGATGCTCATATGCAAGGGTTAGGAAAAGAACATATGAAGAAGAACATCTGCAAGGGTTCGTTCTCTAGGGTTGAGAATTAAGTTCGATCTAAAATTCTAGAGCTGATGACTGTGAAGGTTGAAGAAATCAAGTTCAACCGTTTTATAAAACAAACTGTCGGGTAAGAAAAGACCAGCCGTTTTATAAAAGAAACTGCCGGTTAAGAAAGTTCAGCCGTTTTATAAAAGAAACTGCAGGAAAGTTCAGTCGTTTTATAAAGCAAACCACTAGGTAACTTATTATTTAAGCCAAGAAGCATGTGAAGAAAGAAAGAAGAATCTTGTTGTCGTTTGATATCAAGGTGAAAATCAAGTTTAAGGCACGTTATTAATGAAATGTGAAGAACAACGGAGAAGATAGCGTAGGAAAAAAATGTTGTTGTTGTATACAGTAGTGGCTGGAAGGTAAAAGTTTGAAAAAGTTTGGAGTCCGTGAAGATTTGTATTGCAGTCGAGCTATGGTGATGAATGATGGAGAATTTGTTGTCGAAGATGCATGGAAGTTGTTGTTAAGAGAAAGAAGAAGATTGATTTGTTAGTTGAGTTGCAGTTGATGCTGCAGTTTTGAATTGAGTTTACTGTATCTTTAAAGATGAGAAAAGACAAGAACGTGTTACTACTATTGTTAGTGATTCTAATAGTGTTGGGTGCTGCTGTCACTATTAGTGATTCTAATAGTGTTGTGTGTTGATGTTGATCAATGGCAGAAAAGGAATAGAAGATGAGAAAAGACAAGAACATGCTGCTACCACTGTTTGTGTGTGTAGACGTTGATTAATGGAAGAAGAAGAGGAATATAAGAGGGTTCCGGAGTTCTCTTCGAATGATGAACAATACAAGATGAGTTGCATCAGAAGTTATGGTGAAGAGAGAATGTGAAAGGTGGTTTAAAAAGAACAAGGGTTGTTGTGGCAGAGCATTGAGGTTCCGCAAGAGGAAGAACAGATGCTGAGGAGACGGTGGTACTGACGGTGGTACTCTACCATCCACTGTTTGACAAATCTAGTGTGTGATGGTTGGTTACAGTGGTTCGTTGCAAAGGGTTACTACATGTTCACAGTGGTTATGTTTCTATGTTTGGTAAAGATCAGTTTGGTAATGTTTGAGCTTAAGGGAGGATGGTAGGAGTTTAAGCTCAAACATGTTCAAGCAAAGGTGTGGTTGAAGAGCTTGTGGCAGAAGCGTGACAAGATCGTGAGAGAATCTTGAGAAATAAAGAAGTGTGAAGTTTTTCGCAAGGAAGAAGAGAACAAGAAACAGTAAGGTTGTGAAGAAAGAGAAGTAATCACCAGAAGTTGATGAGAGAAGTTAAGACAACAAAAGGTAGGTGAGTGAAGTCTAATGAGTTGTGGAAGAGACGTCACAAGGATGTGATCGTGATAAATGAAGCAATTTCAATGTGGAATTTGAAGAGTGGGGTACAACTATAATACTCTGTGTGAAAATCATGCATGTAAAGTAGGTTATAAATTGCGAGTGAAGTAGTTTGTATGGAAATCCTGCCTGTAAAGTAGGTAAACAAGAGATGAGGTTTATCTACAATACTCGGTGAAGAAAGTAGAAGATGAGCTACAATGCTCGGTGATGAGTTACAGAATTTGTTTTCGTATTTGGCTAGCATTTAAGGGTTAGTTAAGAATATCTTGGTTTAAGGGAGGATGTTGGAAGATAAACCAAAATATGCTGAACTTTGGTTTTGTAAATCGAGTTTACTTGAGAAACAAGATGTTTTGGTTCTATAAAGTTCTAGAAGAGTTCTATTTTAGAGTTTGATTTATGTTATGAAAGTTTCTTTATTTAGAGTTTGATCTTTGTTAGGAAAGTTCTTTGAGTGGTCGTCAGGTTTGTGAAACTATAAGTAGGCTGTTAATCCATAAGAATTGTACACCAAGAATTATTATTATTATTATTATCAATGTAGTCGTTTTATTGCTTCCGCGTGTGCTCTCCTCTCTCTTGCTCGATAATACGTAATTAACATATTAATTTCAATGCAAAACCAAAGCAAGCAGAAAACTGAAAAATCGAGATCGACAAAAGGAAAAACAAAAGAATAATAATAATAATAATAATAATAATAATAATAATAATAAAAAGAAGAATAAGAATAAGAAGAGATAATTACTTAATTTATCAGTTACCATTAACAATATCGATGCTTACACTGTTGAGTGGCACAATTAGGGTCTTCACAAAGATCTGCATAATGATTTGATTGATTAAAAGAAGAAAAAAAAGTGAATCTATGCGGGAGGCGACATATTTTTTTTAGCGATCTAATTACTTTGTACTTTCTCATCTCAGAACCAAAGATTGAAGAAGAGAAGGGAAGTGGGTATGTAGTGGTCGAAGAAGTGGGTTAGTTTTGGATAGTTTTGGTGGAAGTTACAAAGTGGGATAAGTTAATGGTGAAAAATATGGCATAATATTTTTTCAATTATTATTAAGGTGGGGTGTGAATCAGTTAGAATTCTGTATTTCCTAATACTTACACCGGAGATGTCCACAACAGCTTTTAGTGGGGCCACAATGAAGGAGAATTAAGTATTTGATTTGAATTATCATTTAGTTAGATAGATTTGCTGACTTATGAAAAATCTCATGGGCCTAATTTTTTATTTTTTTTTGAAGGAAAAGAGGATATATCTCTTTAGATTATATTAATTAGAAGTCATGAACAAGCTAATTCAAGTGCATCAAATAGATACAACATAAAAGTACAAAAGCAAAATATTACAAGAACATAAAGATTGTAATATAAAAAAAGTACATAATTGTTGATCATAGAAGTAATCGATGTAATTGGAGGGATGGTGTTTTGATTGTACATCCACCATTTGGAAACTTCTTCTTCTTCATTAAGAGAAAATCCTTCATAAAAAGGATAATTTGCACTAAATATCATTGTTATAACCAATTCTAATAGCCATTGGTCTTGCTTTATCGAATCTTGATCATCGTCACACCGAAATTGATTGTCTTCAAAAGATATACTTGAACGTGTTGTCGAATTTCAATTAAAACGCTCGGAGGCTATAGAAAATTGCACTAATGGCGCACAAAAATACAACTAAATGACATAAAATATCCATGAGATTGAAAACATAAAAATAAAGAAAACAAACCCTAAAACCTAAAATCAGAAATAACGTGATTTTTTGTTGAAAACATGAAAAACTAATTACAAAACCCAAATATACTTAGAAAATCTGATATCTCAGATCCGAGTAGATTTGGATTCAGAGATTAATAAATATAGAAGAAGAGAGTTTCTGGATATTGTTTTGGAAAAATCAGTTACGCGTAGAGGGAAGAGAGTCGTGGGCCTAATTCAATGCTGTGAGAACTCTTCATAAACATAGACATGATCATCTGAGGACACTTTATATGATGTATTGTGGATAATAGGTATTTCAGCGAAGAAAGAAGCGGCTGTCAAATTTTTGACTGATCCATCGAAGGGAGACCGACACTTAGGCCGGCGGATGTTTTAATATTTGGGTGGGATAACGGAAAACATGCATGTGTGTCCCTTACTGGGGTTTCTCCTTAGTAGGTATTGGACATGACACTTTTACAGCCGGGCAAGTAGCACTGAGGGCTGCCTCAGGTAAGATAGCGAAATATGAGAAAGCATGTCATGATAATGGGCAATGCCTTTATTCGTTTCTCTCTTGATACATTTGGTTTTTTGTCTCCAGAGGTGGTTGGACTCCTCAAAAGAGTCCAAAAAGGCATGCACAGTAATGTCATAACTCCCGGTTCGAGAGAGTTTGTTTTTAAAAGAATATGATTTGCAATTCAAAAAGGGCTTGCGGCGCAGCTTGTTCCGCGTTTTCCTATTACGTCGATGTTATATAATTTTAGAGAAGGGTTAATACTAATCCTAATTAAATAAAATTAACACTAGTTAAATAAGAATGACCAGGGGTCTTGGGAAATTAGGTTTGGATGACCAGATTTTGTTCTATTTATGTATACCCTTGTTAATTTCAGCATCCCCAATTGAACGAGGAGAAAAGTTGACATCGGTGCATCCTCGCACGCGTAGGTTATACTTCTACTAACCCAAGGAGATCAAAATGCCACTTTTAATTGTTGTTCACTGGACAAATTCTGTATCCGACCCCTAAACTTCGGAATAACAATAGGTGAAGACTTTATAAATTTGTGGTAAACCCCCCAAAACTGATTTGGGTATAGGTTTGAATCTAAAAACATTTCGTATTCGATGTATAACAAAAACGGGAAAACTTTTGCCCTAGCAGCACCAAGGACCCCCATGTGTCCATTTGTGATGTCAGTTAACACGTTCTTTAACCTCAGTTAGTTTTAGCCATCAAAAGTATTCAAAGCATCTTTAAGGAATGTGTAGATATAATATATCTTTATTTTTTGGCAGTGACGATAAAGAAAACTTCTCTTCAATAACTCTATTGCTTTCTACCTAAAGATTCATCAGAATCAGCTGCAGCTATGAATTACGAGCATTGGATAGCAAAGAAATATTGTCAAGATCGTTGGCTACTCCATCAAAACTACAACAATTAACACCACCCATGCCTAAACCCGATCCTGAACTTTCAGATTCTCTCCTACCAAAATCAAAATCAATTGTTTGATCTTTGCTGTCGAAAGTGGAGCTCGATTGCTAATAAATCTGCAAAAATTTCTAAACCAGTGGAATTCGAAGGATCAGATGAAAGTGTTTGTGAAGAGAAACCAATTTTGGATAAGAATCATAGAGAAAATTCTTTTGCAGTGGAAGAATGATCGAATCATAATAACAACACTAATAATAGGTGAAGACTTTCTAAATTTGTGGTAAAACCCCTAAAACTGAATTTGGTATAGGTTTGAACCTAAATACATTTTTTCCTTGATGTATAACAAAAACGAAAAAAAAAAATTGCTCTAGCGCTTCTAGATCATATTTGATCTAGCAGCACCAAGGACCTCTATGTGTTCATTTGTAATGTCAGCTAACTCGCACATAGTGCAGACCTCATGACATGGATGTCTGGTTGAAAATTCAGGCAAACAATGTTTCTCTGCCTTTTGCATTCTAGCTTTGTTAACAACATGTCGATGCCACTAATAGCCGCAACCAAGTTCCTTTCTCAGTCCATATCCAGGCTAGTTAAAGATTTTCATACATGTTGCTATTGAGTTATGACACCGGTCGGATACTTCTCCTGCCACTCATGTCTACACATCCTTAGAATCGACAATCCAGTATCTTATTTTTCATAATAATAACAAAGTCAAGTAAGCAGATGCCAGTGTTGTACTGCCGAAATATAAATCCTACCGAAAGCTAAAAGAAAACAAGGAAAGCAAACCAGATCCTTTAAGTGATAATCTCTTAAAGAAAAAGTAAAAAGATAGAAGCATAGCCTAATTGGTGATAATTGGAATGATAGTCGGCCGAAAGGTTACCACAATTTGCCATCGGGGATAGTCACGATTTGCTACAGGATGAAAGAAACGATGAAGCAATTCGGATTTTCTAAGTTTAATATTGTATGACACTTCATATTCATGACCATCGCGCTGGCATTCAAAGATCACAACATTCGGATCCACTGTAGTTTTAGGGTTTATGTTAATCTATGAAACTGATTTTGTAGTTTTACGTTTTATATTTTGGTTGAATAACTTATGTATTCAAAGTGTAGTTTTAGGGTTTTTATGTTTGTCGAACTGTTTCTGTAGTTTTAAGGTTTATGCGTTTTTTGATTCGAGCAAAAATGTTTCTGTATTGAGGGGTTTGATCCATGAAATGAATATGATGAAATCCATTTTATCCTTCTTTGATTATTGATTTTCATTTTTGAAACCCTAATTTTGAGATTTGGGGATTTTTCAGAAACCCCTACTTTTGAAATTTGGGGTTTTTTTAATTTCTCGATTTATGGCTGTTGTTGAATTGTTTGGATGATCCTTTTGGTTTTGGTGTATAAATTATGGGTATGGTTGTTGAATTGTTTGTATGGTTTGTGCTTGTTGTACGTGCAGAAGAAAATTGGTTAGGTACCCTAAAAGGAGTTTTAGGGTTGAACTATTCACCATTAACAGATACACTCTTTGCCATGATGTGGATGTGAAGTATGTTGGTCTTAACATGTTGACTGATATGCTTATGTCGGAGATGAAGATAATTGAAACCAAGAAACTTAATTTGTTTTGGTTTACTCCAGATAACATACCAGAACTGATTACCAGTGATGATGAGTTCTTTACAATGTGGAACAAGGCTGAATATCAAGATGATGGTTATGTGCATTTTTACTTCAGTATTAGTGACAAGGTTCTGAGGTCTGGTGATGAATGCCCATCATTTTCAGGGGTTACTAATGAAGTTAGGTATTTAACACCTACTAAGAAGGTGAGAAGTGACTCTGACTTGGTGTTTTCTACACCTAAGAAGAAGGTGACACATGACACTGACTTGGTGTTTTCTGTACCAAAGAAGAAAGTTATTAGCAATTGTTCACCAATAGTTTCTCCTGCTACTAGGAAAAGTCCAAGGTTGGTATGTAAGTCAATTTATGCTCAAATAAGTGGTGCATTTAGGAGGTTACCTTTTGAATGATGAGGATGGTTTTGTTAGGAGTCAAATGGATAATGTGGATGTAGAGTATGAGAACATTCAACTAGATAATGTGGAAGAGGATGTATGCCATCCAGTTGATGATGATAGAAGTCCACCATGATCTGATGATGAGGAAAATGATATTGACATAGTTGATGTCAGAGATTTTGTCAACAATTACTTTGATGATGACTTTTGTCAGAACTTTAGAAAGGAAGGTAATGTTGTAGCTTTTAGTAATGTTTGGTTGTGTACTTTATATTTATCTTAAGTATGTAAATGAAACCCTGTAGTTTGTGAAGGGGGGAATTCACCCGTAGCTCTGCAGTTAACAGGATCGTGAAGGGGGAATCCCCTGTAACTCCTGTAACCGGGGTAGGGTGTGAGTATATCCGTGTTAATGGTCGAGAATTCGTAATCCGTTAAAACGGTGATTACCTCTTCATCTGGCTCCAAAATTAAACACAAACGCGGTGTGGGTAGCGTCAAGTATTTGCCTACCGTAGTGTGGGTTGTGCGAGGCTTGACAGGCCGGCGTAAAAACTATGTTATACTTTTATGAGTTAATCTCTAACCTACCCGGTATTTGCTACTGGAAAAAGGCTTTGGTTTTGATTTTTTTTGTACATAGGAAGAATATCCCCACCAAGAGGCGCACATAGGAAGATCGTTCCCATCAAAAAAAAAAAAAGAGCTGACATTGGTGCATCTTCGCACGCATCTCAACGAGATCAAAATGCCACTTTTAATTGTTGTTCACCGGACAAATTCGATATCTGACCCGGACCTAAACTTCCGTCTTATCTATAATACAAAACATAATAGGATAACATTTTGAGAGACAAAAATGTGATCTAACCATCCCAGTCTCATCCCAGTCAAAGACATCTGATGGTCGTCGTTTTTGTAACTTATTTCATTTTGAATTCAAATTTATTAAGATTTAATTAGTGGATAACCTCTTAATTAAAGATATTTAAAGAAACATTAAATGAAACCACAATATCATTTATGCATTAATTGTATTTGGTGGTGGTAATGTAAATTTGATGGGAAGTGGGATTTTTTTCCCCTAAAGCATAAATGAGATATATAAGATTTTCGTAGCTACAAGTTCATGGGACAAAATAAGTTTTATCATAGTCTGTAGTATTTATTTAGATAATTATGACCAAAAATTATTTAGATCATTAACGGCACGGATTATTTCTAGTAACAACACACAATTACAAAATTTCGTACTAGTTTACTAACAATGTATAGATTGAAACCCTTTGTTGTAACTGGGCAAATGCCCAAGTTAAATTTATCGCACATAATGCACATACCTCATGACATGGATGTTTGGTTGAAAATTCAGGAAAACAATGTTTCTCTGCCTTTTGCATTCTAGCTTTGTTACTAACATGTCGATGCCACTACTAGCCGCAACCAAGTTCCTTTCTCAGTCCATATCCGGGATAATTAAAGATTTTATACACGTTGGTATTGAGTTATGACAGCTGCCGGATACTTCTCATGCCATTCATGTCTACACATCCTTATAATCGATAATCCAGTATCCCATTTTGAATAATAATAACAAAGTCAAGGAAGCAGATGCCAAATTTATACTACCGTAGCAAAGTAAAGTAGTACCCAGTGACCTAAGCTTGAAACTCATCGATATTTCAATCCTATCGAAAGCTAAAAGAAAACAAGGCAAGCAAACCACACCCTTTAACTTTAAGTGATAATCTCTTAAAAAAAAGTAAAAAAATAGAAGTATAGCCTAATTGGTGATAATTGGAATGATCGTTGGCCGAAAAGTTACCACAATTCGGGGATAGTCACGATTTGATATAGGATGAAAGGAGCGATGAAGCAATTCGGATTTTCTAAGTTTAATATTGTATGCCACTTCATATTCATGACCATCGCACCGGCATTCAAAGATCACAACATTCGGATCCACTGGTTGTCATTATAAGATATCATTATACCTCCTTCACCATCTATCCAATACTATATTCCACCATGGTTAACCAAGTGAGATATACAATAACTAGTCATCATGACTTTTCGAGAGCATGTGATTTTATGAGTAGTCCATTTACTTGTATCAGATGAGAAAATCTGGAGACTAGCATTGTGATATTTATAAAAAGGGTTAAGTGAAAGGTTATATGAAAGGCTGGATGAGAACGGGACATGTATTACCTTATAAGTTCCCGTTGAAGATTCAAAATCAAAACTGGTAAGGCCCGGTCTTTCAGAATTTGGTCGTGGTAGAGGGAGTGAGACAATTTATCTGGTGAATGGATTGAAGATGAAGTAATATCTATGGAAGTATTGATTCTGTTGAAGATTAAACAAAGATATAGATTGAGTAAGCAACTTGGAGAAGTTGACATGTTATTGTGGAAGCAACTAGGTGGAGTTGTTGTTGACTAAGTGGAAGTAACCAGGTGGAGTTGCTGCTGACTGAGTGAAAGCAACCAGTGGAAGCTGGTGTCATTTATGGAAACAACCAGTAAACGTTATTATGCGTTATTGTGAACGTGTAGTAAACTTGAGAAACAAGTTTGCCAGTTTTAGAGTTTGGTTACGAGTTTAGAATATTCTAGAAGAATCTTGTTTTAGAATTTGATTTGTTAAGAAAGTGTCTTTGCTTAAGAGTCAAGTTTGTTAAACTATAAATAAGCTTCAAATCCGTAAGATTAATTACATCAATAGAAGAGATTTTTGAGTTAGGTTTGTGTTCATTAAGTCTTTGATATCAGATTTTCTACATCTGGTATCAGAGCACTGGTATCAGATTCTAGGGTTGTGGGGTATGAGAAATTAAGTTGAAGAAGATGACAAGTTTAAGTTTAAGTTCAATCAAGGTGCCAGTGTTTGAAGGAAAGAAATTTGAACATTGGAGGTTACAGATGGAGAATATTTTTATCTGCCAAGACATATGGGAGATTATGAAAGATGGTTATGTTGAACCAACAGAAGGAGTTGTTCAAACACCAGAAAAACAAACAAATTTAACAGCAAACAGGAAGAATAATTCGAAAGCAACCTATATTCTTCATCAAGGTATTCATGAATCTCTCATGGACAGATTTATTTATATCAAACAAGCTAAAGCAGCATGGGATGGTTTGGTTAGCTATTACACAGGTTCTGACAAAGTTAAGAAGGTGAGGTTACAAACCCTAAAATGAAAATATGAATTATTACAGATGGAAGTTACTGAAACAATATCAGAATTTTTTCCAAAGACATTGAATCTTGTCAATGAAATGAAATCTAATGGTGATACTGTAGAAGATTCAGCAGTTGTTGAAAAAAATTTAAGGAGTTTACCTGAGAAGTATGAAGAAAAAGTAACTTCTATTGAGGAGTGTAACACTGTTGCAACTATGTCTCTTAATGAATTATTAGGTTCATTACAGGCTTATGAGCAGAGATTATGTGAAAAAACAGCTGCTGCAAAACCAATAGAAGAAGCTCTACAAAGTCAAGTTACATGGAGTAATAAACAAGGAAACTCAAAATCTGGAGGAAGACCCAACAATGGAGGTTATCAAGGAAGAAATAATACTGGAGGAAGATTTAATACTGCAGGTTATCAAGGAAGAAAACCATTAGACTTATCAACGGTGCAGTGTTATAATTGTGGAATTTATGGACACTTTGCTACTACATGTACAAAACCTAGAAGGACAACTGCTAATAATTATTAATCAAACTTCAAGGCAAACATATTAGAAGAAGAAGGAAAATAAGAAGATAATGTGAAAGACGAGAATATGTTCGTAGCTTGTCACACAACTGAAGAACAATTTTATCAGAAGTGGTATTTAGATACAGGTTGCAGCAATCATATGTGTGGAAGAAAAGATCTATTTGATAATATTGATGAGTCAATAAGATCAACAGTTAAGTTTGGTAATAATTCTACCATTCTAGTTATGGGAAAAGGAAGAATTGAAATAGTTCTTAAGAATGGTTATTCTATGAATATATTCAATGGAGTGTGTTCAATAAGAGATAGATATAGAAGACTCATTGCAAAGGTACAGATGACAAAGAACATATTGTTTCCTTTGAATATTCAATATGAAAGTGCAAGTTGTTATAATACTCATGAAAGCAACCAAAGTTGGTTGTGGCACAAAAGAATGGGTCATGTAAACTTTAACAGTTTAGAAGCTTTATCTAAGAAGGATATAGTGACATGTCTACCAGTCAGTGAGCTTCCAGAGTCAAGGTGTGAGAATTGTATCTTTCGCAAACAACACAGAGATCCATTCTCAGTGAACAAAGCAAGAAGAGAAGAACAACAGTTGGAGATAATACATAGTGATCTGTGTGGTCCGTTGAAGTTAAATCACATGGAGGTAATAATTATTTCATAACTTTCTTTGATGATTTTAGTAGAAAGGCTTGGGTATATCTACTTAGACAAAAAAGTGATGCTTGTCATGCTTTTAAAAGCTTTAAAGCATATGATGAGAAGCAAATTGGAAAGAATATCAAGATACTAAGAACTGATAGAGGAACAGAATAGACAGTTGTTGATAGTTTTATGGAAGAACATGGCATTCTACATCAATTAACAACAAGATATACACCTCAACAAAATGGTGTTGCAGAAAGAAAGAATAGAACAATAATGGAGATGGCAAGAACTATAAGAAGAACAAAAGATTTGCCAAAGAATTTCTGGAGTTATGCAGTTGATACAACAGTGTATTTACTTAATAGATGTCCAACAAATAGTTTGAATAATCAAACACTGGAAGAAGCTTGGAGAGGTGCAAGACCAAGTGTAAGACATCTGAGAGTTTTTAGGTGCATTGCTTATGCACATGTACCTAAAGAACTTAGGAAGAAGCTAGATGATAAGAGTGAAAAGTGTATTCTTGTTGGTTATAGTTCAGTAACTAAAGGATATAAACTTTACAATCCTATAACAGGGAAAATAGTTATAAGTAGAGATGTAATCTTTTATGAAGATTCTCAGTGGAATTGGAAAGATATCATCTCAACAAATAAAACTGTTAGAACAGTTCCAATAGCAGTTAAAGAACAAGTAAATACTCAAGATGGAGTTATGAACAACAAGAAGAAAGAAGAACTGAAGAAGCAATAACTGAAGAGGTAAGAACTGATGTGATACCACAACAAGAGACTGTAAGACCAAGAAGAAAATATGTTATACCAGCAAGAATGAAAGATTATGTGATAACAAGAGATGATGATACTGATGAAGAGGAAATGAATTTTTCTTTATATGGAGATTATGATCCTGTTGTTTATGAAGAAGCTTCTAAAGATAATGGATGGGTACAAGCAATGGAAGCAGAGACAAACTCAATAGAAAAGAACAATTCATGGGAACTTACAGAACTTCCAGAAGGAAAGAAAGCAATTGGAGTCAAATGGGTTTACAAGACAAAGTACAAATCAGATGGTGAAGTTGATAAATTGAAAGCAAGGTTAGTTGCTAAAGGATATAGAAAAAAACAAGGAATAGACTATTCTGAAGTCTGTGCACCAGTTGCAAGACTTGATACAATTCGAATGACCATTGCTCTAGCTGCTCAGAAGCAATGGAAGATTTTTCAGATGGATGTGAAGAGTGAATTCTTGAATGGTGTACTAGAAGAAGAAGTATATGTTGAGAAACCAGCAGGTTATGTTATGGAGGGGAAGGAGAATCAAGTGTACAAGCTAAACAAAGCTTTGTATGGTTTAAAACAAGCACCACGTGCTTGGTAAGAATAAATTCATACTTCATTGAGAAAGGTTTTACAAGGTGTCCACATGAGCATACACTGTATTTGAAAGCTGATTCACTTGGAAATCATATTATAGTTTGTTTGTATGTGGATGATCTTATTTTTACTGGCAATAACTCAGAGATGATCAAGGAATTCAGGGAGGATATGGTGACAAAATTTGAGATGACAGAACTTGGATTAATGTCATACTTTCTTGGCATTGAAGTACAACAAACAGAAAGAGGAATCTTTATTAATCAACAGAGATATGCAGATGGAATACTTAAGCGTTTCAAGATGGATAATTGCAATCCAATTTTAACACCAACTGAAGAGAGGTTGAAGCTAGCAAAAGATGAATCAGGAGAACTTGTAAACTCAATAGATTTTAAGAGTCTTGTTGGATGTTTGAGATACTTAACTGCTACAAGACCAGACATTATGTATGCAGTTGGATTGGTTAGTAGGTTTATGGAATTACCAAGACAGTCACATTTACAAGCTGCAAAAAGGATTTTGAAGTATGTCAAAAGAACAATTAGTTTGGGAATTCTTTACACAGTTTCAGAAGATCCTAAATTGGTTGGTTATACAGATAGTGATTGGGATGGAGACACATAAGGAAGGAAGAGTACATCAGGCTATGCTTTCCATTTAGGAACAAGATTCTTTTCTTGGTCATCAAAGAAACAACAAGTTGTTGCTTTGTCTACAAGAGAAGCTGAATACATAACTGCTGAAAATTGTGCTACACAAGCTGTTTGGCTGAGGATGATGCTGAAGTCTCTTTGCAATGACCAGACTACACCTACAACAATAATACGTGATAACAAGTCCTCAATTTCATTAACAAAGAATCATGTGTTTCATGGAAGGAGTAAACACATTGATATCAAATATCATTACATTAGAGAGCTTGTCAGCAATAAGGAGATTGTTGTGGAATTTTGTGAAAGTAAAGATCAAGTGGCTTATATTTTTACCAGGTCTTTGAAGTCTAATACCTTCATCTACTTGCGTGGAAAACTTGGAAAGATCAATAAAGAATATTTTGGTTTAAGGGAGGATGTTGAAGATTAAACCAAGATATAGATTGAGGAAGCAACTTGGAGAAGTTGACATGTTATTGTGGAAGCAACTAGGTGGAGTTGTTGTTGTCTAAGTGGAAGTAACCAGGTGGAGTTGCTGCTGACTAAGTGAAAGCAACCAGTGGAAGTTGGTGTCATTTATGGAAACAACCAGTAAAAGTTATTACGCGTTATTGTGAACGTGTAGTAAACTTGAGAAACAAGTTTGCCAGTTTTAGAGTTTGGTTACGAGTTTAGAATATTCTAGAAGAGTCTTGTTTTAGAATTTTATTTGTTAGGAAAGTGTCTTTGTTTAAGAGTCAAGTTTGTTAAACTATAAATACGCTGCAAAGCCGTAAGATTAATTACACCAATAGAAAAGATTTGTTTGAGTTACATTTGTGTTCATTAAGTCTTTGATATCAGATTTTCTACAGATTCGCTGAACAAAGAACTAAACCATTACTTGAAGCTAAGGGAAAAGGGTCGACGCGTGTTTTTACTTCTGGTCCGAATGTGTTCGAGCCTAACACGAAATCACAAGAAACTCCATCTTGACTAGATACGAATTCAAGGTTTAGTTGAGTACATGAAGTTAAAAAGAACGAGCATTGATGATAACCATCGGATTTGTACGTCAATTTAGTATGACTATGTTGTTTAACGATTGTCCATGGGGTAATACCACCACAACTTGTCATAACAAGCTTGTCAAAAAGCAAATTAATGAAAGACGGGCTTGACAAAAGTGATAAGCGTGATTTTGATACACACCTGAACTTGCAAACGGACCTGTAAGGAAGACGAAGGAAGATCTCGAACAAAGCATCTTCTGTTAAATCATTATTATTGTAACCTTGTCTATCTTCTCTAATGTTATCGTGTTCTTGTTGATGTGGTTTGACTGATGATGGTAATCCACACGAAGAATTAGGCATCTCTACAGTACAAAGATTTAACTCTCCGCTAAAGATTTTTCCTATTAATCTCTGTTTACGAGGAAATTAGGTTAGTTTTTTTATGTTTATATATACTAGTGTTAATCAGGTGTATACACAACCGAATTATAATGGGCTTTCTAGTTAGGGTCCAATCACTAACTTGTTGGATTTTACCCAAGTCCGCGGAATATGAAGCAAGGGAGGCATAAAGGGAGGTACATGTATTTTGTCAAAGTACAAAAAGTGACTACAAGGTACCAAACATTGTGAAAGAGAAAGGAGAAAGAAAAGGAAAACCGCAATCAAGAACTCTCATGATAGTAGCTACATTCGCAGTACACTTGCTTGTGATTGTGAGCAAAAGACCCTTATCATCAATATAATTAAGTTTGAAGGTAATCGAGTTTTGCTTGATTGATTAGTTGTTGATTTGATTACAAGAGCGGCTGGGACTCTCGTGCATGAATCATTACATTCTTCTTCTTTTTTAAGTACACAATGGGGGGTCTTAGGAGGATCATGCTAATAACGATCAAATGTGGTATGGACCTCACCTCGTGGCACATACTTTTATGAATGTTATGCATGATAATCAACCCATGTTTTTGCAAAAGTTTTGAGGTCACTTTGGAACATATTTCTAAAATATCGGGATATGTTTTAAAAGAAGCACAGGCAAACCTAAGCTGGCTAGTTTTTTTTTTTTTTTTTTTCTTTTTATTTTTCTTTTTCTTTTTCTTTTTCTTTTTTGATAGCCCCTAAGCAGCTAGTTAGTGTTATCCGAGTCGTAGTAGTATAGTATTCTCTCCATACTGGGGGTACCTAGTATTAAATAAAAAGCAATGATGTCCCGCACCATTTTGCGGGTAACTATCTCGCTCAAACGGTTTCTTTACCGTTAGGTCACGCTAAAACCCAGATCTAACAGTCTTGAACCCTTTAGAAAAAATGGTGGGTCATTTTTTGAAAGTGGTGAGTCCTTTCCTGAATTCGAATCTAACCATTGATCTGATGATCTAACGGTTAAGAAGTCCGCTTAAACGGGATAGCTACCCATAAAACGGTGTGGAATAGCATTTGTCTTAAATTAAACACTTGACATTATTTTAGTTCAAGTGTAGTAGTATCAAGCTTGTACCGATCCATCCTCTTTGGATTGCACTACAAGCTTAATTTGTCAAACACAATCAGGACTTAAGATTCTACTAATTATAAATTTTGAACTTGCAAAGTCAATTTATAAGACCATAAGATAGAAAGTTCATTTGCATAGCTCTTAAACTATGGTCTAGACAATTATGAGTGATGGCATACTTGTTACAAAAAACAGAAAATCTAGCTGCCCAAATCATTTGGGTTCTCCTAATTAAGGTAAAATCTTGAGCTAAAAAGTTTATGTGAAACTTTGTGTTGTTTCCAAAATCTTCACTAATCCGGTATCTTTGTTTTCTGGCCTCAGCATACATTTGAACCAGTGGCAGCAGAGTGGGTTCAGAGTTACTCCTGAAAGAGATAATGTGGCCACTCAATTTTGTCGCCCATTGTAAAGATGTGTCCGCTCCAGCTTTCTCTAATTCTTCTATGTTGGTGCAATCTACATGCAATCCTCTAGATTCTCTTATTGTTCCTGTAAAGTCACACAAAGTTAAACCAATTCCAGCTTTTACTGTAGAGTTCATGTAAGTAAAAACAATATTTAGTTTCATTGCCGTATTTGGTATTAATCCTTCCATTGGTTGAGAAATAATCTGAAGAGTCTCATCAATGTGAGGATTATAGTAAAGTTGTTGCGTTATGTTATAACCTGCCCTGTTAACATTGTTATATATATTAATAAACTTTAAAATGTTGTTTACTGTTACTGCACTATTCTGACTTTCCTTTTCAAACACTACTTTACACCTAGCTTTCCAAATGTACCAAATTATTATGCTACAAAGCACATTCCAATCTATTCCAAAATTTCCTCTTTCTGGGTTTTCAAAGCAATCACTTAGCCAATCATGAAAAGTAATTGTTCCATTAAGGATAAACTGCATAGAAAAGTTAAGATGCATCCAGACTTGAGTAGCATAATTGCAATGAAGAAAAGGATGTGTTAAAGATTCTGGTCCTTCATTACAAAGTTTACAAGTAGTATCTATGTCCGGGATCACAGACGCTACTCTCATACTATTAGGGAGAATAGTATGAGCTGCTTTCCAGATAAACTGTTTCACAAAAGGAGTGGTATCCATACTCCATATCATGTTCCATTTTTCATTAGCATTACTATTAGTGTTTATTTGGTGATACAAGGATTTCACAGAAAACATACCTTTGTGGTTTAGAGTCCAATTAGGAGTATCTTCCTTATCAGCAACATGAATTGTAATAATCTTTATTTTCTCTATAGTTTCATCATCAAAACATTTAGACAGTTTAACTAAATCCCAAATATGGAGTATGGTAATAAGATCACTGACTTTAATAAGATTATCAATTCCTATTTGAGGTTTCTGCATAGGAGGAATCCAGAAATCATCCCAAATGTTAATGTTGGTTCCATTTCTTAGTTCCCAAAACAATACTTTTTTATCTGTTGAATGCCAGTTAGCATTCCTTTCTAGATCCAATTATCCTTCAAATTAGGGACAATATTTATGTGCAATATATCACAATTGGGATAGTACTTTGCTTTCAGGATGGAGGCACAAAGAGAATCAGTATTTTCTTTTAACCTCCAACCCATCTTAGCTATCATAGTTAGGTTAAATTTTTTTACATTCTTAATTCCCAATCCTCCTTCTTCAAGGGATTGACAATAGAATCCTAATTATTCAAACATACCCTTTTTTTACCTCTTTCATTAAGACCTTTCTCATTTCCCCACCAATAATTTCTTTGGAGTTTTGTGATACTGTTACATATTTTAACCGGAATCTTAAAACATCTCATTTGGTAAACATAAAGGGAGGAAGTCACATTTTTAATCATAACTATTTTCCCTACATTGTTTAGATTTGTTCAATTCCAACTATGTATCATATGTTTCATTTTATCCACCAGAGGTTCAAAACACTGAATTTTTGATCGATTGGTAAATAATGGTGAACCTAAGTATTTATCTTGTATAGGAATAGCAGTGACTCCTGATATTTCTTTTACTCTATGTCTAATGCTAGTTTCAGTTTTTGGACTAAAAAAAACACCCGACTTGCTCAGATTGATTAGTTGTCCAGAAGCAGATCCGAACTCTTTAAACATTTTAACAAGATTACGACACGATTTTTCATTAATCTTACAAAATAAAAGACAGTCATCAGCAAACAGTAAGTGACTTATAGGAGGAGCTTTGTGAACAATTTTTTATACCTTTCAACAAACCTGAATTTTCCGCATGAAGGATTGTGAGAGAAAGAGCTTCCATAACAAACAAGAACAAATAAGGAGAGATTGGATCTCCTTGTCTCAATCCTCTAGTAGGCTTAAAGAATTTAGCAGTAGATCCATTTAGTAAAACTGATAAAGTAGTTGTCGAAATGCATTGGTGAACTAAGTTACACCTTTTAGTGTTAAAACCCATTTTTGTCATATTTGGATCAAGAAATCCCATTCGACTCTGTCGAATGCTTTAGACATGTCGATTTTTAATCCCATAAAGCCTTTCTTAGATTTGGAATTTTTCATTTTATGAATAATTTCATGCGCCATAGTAATGTTCTCGGAGATCTGCCTTCCAGGAATAAAGACCGATTGACAGGGAGAGATTATTTTCCCTAACAAACATTTCATACGGCCTGCCATTAGTTTAGAAATTATTTTATACGAGCTATTAGAAAGAGCTATGGGTCTGAATTCAGAGGGAGTAGTAGGGTTAAGGGTCTTAGGATGAAGGAAATGAATGAGGCATTCATCTCCTTAGAGATATTACCAGTAATAAAGAAAGTTTGAACCATGTTTATAAGATCAGTACTAATGATATCCCATTTTTGTTGAAAAAAATGGAAGGAAAACCATCCGGTCCTGGACTTTTGTCGGTTCCATGGAAAAGAGAGTTTTCTTTATTTCATCTTCCGTAGGAGTACCACAAAGCATATCATTATCGGTATGTGTTATACTAGTAGGTATACGGTTAAGCATTTCATGGTCTAATTCAGGGTTCACAGTCGAGGCTATTGAATGAAAATGATCTGTTATGCAATCAGAAACATCCTTTCTAGTGTTGATCCATTCATTTTGTTCGTTTTTTAGAATTTCAATTCTCTTCGAAATCTCTGTTTAGCTTTGTTATGAAAGTATCTCGTATTTCTGTCTCCTAGAACTAAGTTTTGGTCCCTACTTTTGTCCTTCCAGAATTTCTTCTTTATAGCATACCACTTGGCCAGATCTTTTCTAAGTTTAGTTAGATCATTTGTTTTATTTGGGTAACTTACCATTCTGTTATAGTCCTATCAAGTTCTTTTTTAATATTATCAATGTTACTATGTATATCTCCAAAACTATTTCTATTCCACGGTTTCAATATTTGTTTAACAATAGCTAATTTTTCGTTGACTTGGTGGGCATGGGATCCCCTAACATTAGTTTCCCAACACTCTTGGATTAATGGTTTGCATTCCTCATGTTTTATCCACTCCCCAAAATACTTAAATGGGGTTGCACCATCATTCCAATGGTTATAAGTGTTTAGCCTTATGGGAACATGGTTAGAGGCAAGATTGATAGACGCATTTATGTGTCTATTTTGTTCTCAATGTTCTGTATTGTTAGACTCGATTAAATACTTATTGTGTTATTTTATGTTTTTGTAGATGTTTTTGGAAAAATAAGCTCTTGCGGCGAAATTGGCTCGAAACTAAAAACACCCCAGAAATGCGCCGGAGGAAACCAGAAAAAATGATGGAAACACCCCAGAAAAATTACTTAAGGCACCCCAAAGGAATGTGTTATTCGGACTCCAGCACCGGATAAGGGGCGACCACTGGATAAGGGGTGACCTTCTTCACAAATTCAAAAAAATATTTTGGCGGGAAAATATTTCTTTTCACATGCAGATTTTTCGATCGGATTTTAGAGTAGTTTTTGTGCGATTCAATCGCTGAAACTTCATGGGTAGTTGTGATATGTCCTAACAAAGATAGTATGGGTGTTTGTTTCGATCAAATTCGTCTGGATAACTTGGTTTAATTCAAACAGGGAGTTGGAGGAAAAACATGAGCTTACACGAGTTGTGGTGAATCTAAACGTGTAATGCACGTGTTTGGAAGCCTTAATCAACACTTTGGAACGTGAAGAAGATTTATAAGGAATTTAATCCAGCTGCAGATGCGTAAAAATCAAAATCATTGATAAAAAAAAAGAAAAGAAAATATCCCGAGTAAATGAAGATTATTTGGAGTTAATGGAGGAGATTCAATGTCGCAATCACGTATAAATATGTTCACAAGGTATCATAGAAGGGATATCGGGAGTCTGGGGAAGAAAATAGAGAGTTGCATAGCAACTTCTCTGCTGCTGCAGAGAGAAGAAGAAGAGCTTTGACGCCTACGGACTGTCGCAAGAAACTGTCGTCTATTGACAGTACTTGTAACAGTCTGTCTGGCACGCTTAATTTGTATTTGCAACATCTATTGTAACAGTGATTTCTGTAACGCCGACACAGCGTTGCAGATTCATTGTATTATTAGTTTTCTTCAATAAAAACACCATTTGAGCTATAAATTATATTTTTGAGTTTGTATTTATCATGAGAAGCTAAAACCCCAACACTGGGTCGACGGAGGAAGACGAATTTCATACATGGGTAAAATTATTTAATTCTTTATAAGACTTTTGCATTAATTTTAATTGAAATATGATTTGAAAAAATTAGTTATCATTTTATTAGATGGGTCATGCTTGCTTAGATGTTTGATGTCCCATGCTTACGATTTATAACTAATGTTTGGAGAATCTACCTTGGCAAAAATAAGAGTCAATATTGTTTTATTTATTGAACGATAATTGTTTGAGAATGAATAATTGAACCTCTTGATATGAGTTTGGCCGAATCCTAGACCCAGTAACTCTTTATTTTATTCCTTTAAAATTAATTTTAACAAGTCTTAGAGTTCGAATCCCTATTTACTACAATTACAAAGACAATAAAAAAAAACATTAATCATTTTGGCGCCGCCGACGCGGATTTGTGCTTAGGTAGAATTTTTAGGTTTTTTTTTATTATTCCATTTGTTCTTTTTACGTCTCTTTGGTGTGTCTTTGTATTACAGGTTTGAAGTTGGACACTAAAGACCTTGAAATCAAAGCTTAAAGCTAAAAGAGAAGGAAAAAAGACAAAGCAAAAAAAGAAAAGGAAGAAAAAGAGAGAAAAAAAAAACGAGAGAATTATTATTTTATTTTTTTAAGAGACTTTCCATTTTTTATTTTTTTGTAATTATTATTATTATTATTTCTTTTATTTCTTTTCTTTGGACAATCGGGACAATTATTTTAATTTTATACCCTACGGAAGGGTTATATAATTTTATTTTTTATATAAATTGTGTGCAGGGAAGGACGACGATTACGATATCATCTCGGCCCCTCGGGTTCGCACACTGACACCGGAGTCAATGGCCCGAGTCGACTACAGCGGTTCATCGCCCGTCTGGTACGGGAGGTAAGTCTTTCGAAACACCCGCGAATCCCCTGTCAGCGGGTTTATTGTATGCCTTAAGGTGAATATATGCTGAGGATTTGAATACGGTTGTTTTAATTTCCTAGTAAAGGGCAAGGCTTGGCCAAATTAAGATAAGGACTCGGATTTGATCACCGTTTCCTTCTTGCCCGCCTTAGGAAAACGAAACCAAACGCGAACCTAAGCTTAAAATTTTGACTAGAACGAGACCTATAGGGTAACGAGCTTAATAGGAAAGTCGTTCGAAAAATATTGTTTACTCTTTTGAGCATACTTTGAAGTTCATGATGGTTTCTGCGATTTGAATGCGTGACTGCGCCGCCTTATAATACCGGTGAGACCTTGGGTATCAAAGCTCCTCGCAGCTTCCCTCGTCTGAATTCAACTTACTTAAACTCGGATTGATTCCAGAGAGGTTTGCTCATATTGTAACGAATTCCTTTTCGAAAGATTAGAAGCTGGTCTAGAAACAATCTAAGTGGAGCCATCATGCTTGTTGTTTGCTAGATTTTATAGGTTTGATTTGGTCGAGTCAGCCTTGTTTGTGATTGTGTAGAATTCCCTTGTGGTTAGGATGTCAAACTGGTATTATAATAGCCAATACAATGAGTATCCGACTGAGCAACTTGGACATTATCCTTTTTATGACCATAGTGTGAATAGTGATTAGGAACGCGAAACTTTTGAAGGTTATGGGTTATACCATGGTGAGCCCAATTACTATCCACATGCGCACCGGTCATACGAGCAAGAAGACTATAGCACTAGTTCCTCGTCTTTGGAGGATGCAATGAAACTATTGAAAAGTAGTCCTTTTTATGATCCTTCTGATAATTCCTCTTTACTAGAGTCAACACGTAAATTAGCTGAGTCGACATGTAAGTTAGCAGAAATGAATAACTCAGTTTTTGACGAAAGAGAACTTTCTATAGAGGAATCCCTCAAGCTGATGGCTGAGACGAACGAAAGACTTGCTCGAAATAATCTTACTTTCCAATATAGTGTTTCCAATAATACCCTTAAAAATGAGGATAGTTATTTTCATAATCAAGATGACGAGGTTAGAATTGGTAACACTACTTATTTTGATGAGGTTCGATCATTTTCATGTTATTATAATGATGACTATGATGAGGATAGTATCGATGAAGAACATGAAATTTGTTACTCCAATTAAGCTTTACGATGATAATATTATTTCTAGTTCAAATCCAAATAATTTTTATAATTATTCACCTATTCAAAAAGGCGAGGATTTGACTAGAGATACCCCCGTTTTAGATGATGTAGTATTTCCTGTCTACGAAGCCGATGATAGTTTTGAGGAACGAGTTTATTCTGAGAATATTGTTTTAGAGTCTAGAAATTTAGAAACATTAGACTTAGAAAAAGAAAATGAACTCGTAGAAATGAGTGAGGATGAACCCGACTTAGAAGAATCAATTGACCATTTTTGGGAATCCGATGACCTAGAAATTAGGGAAGTTGTGACTAGTCTTTCTAGAGACATAGAAAACTCTAAGTTTGGGGTGATTATCATTCTCCGTGTGCTTTAACTCTTAAAAAGTTCTCTCGTGTAGGACTTGACATTTGTGCCTCAACCATCTTACAAGATTATCTTCGTATACTTTTTCCTGAACCTAATGATGTCCAAAGAGAAGCTCAGTTGTTAGAGACCCATCCTCTGGTTGATGTGGTTAACCCAGGCTACGATACCAAAATTGACTTTGTTTTCCCACCAAAAACTTTTCTTCTAATTGTGGGAACATATGATTTTCAGTTGTGTCGGTATTTAAGTTTTGAGACTAAACCTAATTACTTTAGGATATTAGGGTCGACACATTTTCTTAAGAATGACCATTATTATGGTCAACTTTGTGAGTCAAATCTAATTGACTTAGAGGATCCCCAATTATTCAGGTTGTTGTTATGTGCTTCTAAATTTTTATTTGAGTTTTTACAGACTCTAGGACCTAATAATTCGGATCTCACTTTTGAGGAGTTGCAGCCTAAAGAAATATATTTAGACCCTTTTATAGAACCTGAACCTGAACCACAATTAGATGTAGTTGTCTTAATCAGGAAACTAGGTAAGGGCATGCTAGTCTTGTTCATTTTCTTGGTTTACTGCAGTTTCCTTTGGTCAGCTCTATTTGGTTTTGAAGACCCTCAGTTATTCCGGCTACTGTTATACGGTTCGAGTTGATTAATCCTTTCCTAAGTCTGGCTGAAGGCTTTAAACTTAGCACTTCTTGGGAGGTAACCCATGCTCATGCAACATGGTAATATCTTTCCTTAACTCTTTTTCTTCAAGTGGTAACAGTTTCTCCTTGTTCAAGCTTTTAATTTTATCTTTAGAACATCGAGGACAATGTTAGATTTAAGTTTGGGGGTGGGGAAGAACTTTTTAGTTGCACTTTTGAAACTCCTAGCGTCACATGGTATCCGGTTAGCTAAGTTTACATACTGTTTCTCACCGAAAAGATAGAAATTGGAATGCTAGGGATAACAACCTTTTGAGACATTAGAGAAAAAGACATTGAGATCCTTGAAATTCAGGAGAGAACTTGTTTCTTTTAGAGGGTAACCGTGATGGACCTAACCATACATGATGGAAAGGCAAGTAGGTCAGGAAAAACTAGAAAGACAAAGCAACCTCACAATGTAGTCTTAGTTACTGGATTGCGACTCTCTCTCAGTAGAAACTTATCATCATCAACAAGCAGAGCGACATCAAAATCTATGAAGAAAGTTGAAGACGTTTTAGGTTTAGAAGCAACAATAGAAAAGAATAATTCAAAAATCAAAGTTGAAGTTATAAGAGCAAATGATATAAGTTGTTAGAATCCATGATATCAAGACATCACAAGTTGCGAAGATCCAAGTTTTGAAAGTCTTTCTCTCATGGCCATGTAAATTGTTGTCTTGTAATTTTTGTTTCAAAAAAAAAAAAATGAAAAAAATGAAAAATGAAAAAAATGAAAAAAAAAAAAAAAACAAATGAAAAAAATCATCGTTACGTTTTGTTCAATAAGGCCAAAGGGAAGTAGAAATTTATAAGTCAAGGAAGAAATCGAAGAGAAGAGTTAATTGTCAAGGTTCTATGAGGTTCGATAGTTTATTATCAACAGTTGAAGACCGAAGAAGACGTTGTTTCTACTGAGCACTATGAGAGAGTCGAAGAAAGATACATTTGGTTGCTTTGTTAGTCCGCTTTCAATCTGGCACAAGATCTTTCTAGCACTGGTTTAACTCATCACACGTAATTAGTCCAGCTGTGTAGCAGATGTCCCTCTCATCTTTATCTCTCTCCTAATCTTATCCAGCTGTAAAGCAGCGGACGCATCTTAAAATGTTTATCTAGCTGTGTAGCGGATATCTCTTTATCTAGCAGTGTTGCGGATGTGTCTCCCCTTTTCTTCAGTCAGCTTTAGAGATGACACATTTAATTTCTCTGGCATTCTAGTTACTTGGAGATAAGTTGAGAATATGTATGTCCTCATAGCTCTTTGGATACTTGTGACCAATTAGAAGTCATGGTTTTGTGGGTACACCTCTGGTAAACCCTCCCGAGATTAACTCGGTCACTAGGGCCACCTAGTGAGTTAGGATTTTATTTTTTAGTTTTGCTCGAGGACTAGCAAATAATAAGTTTGGGGGTATTTGATAGACGCATTTATGTGTCTATTTTGTTCTCAATGTTCTGTATTGTTAGACTCGATTAAATACTTATTGTGTTATTTTATGTTTTTGTAGATGTTTTTGAAAAAATAAGCTCTTGAGGCGAAATTGGCTCAAAAAGTGGTGTTTTACACCCCATGATAGAGACTAAAAACACCCCAAAAATGCGCCGGAGGAAACCAGAAAAAATGCTGGAAACACCCCAGAAAAATTACTTAAGGCACCCCAAAGGACATGTGTTATTCGGACTCCAGCAACGGATAAGGGGCGACCACTGGATAAGGGGTGACCTTCAAAAATTCAAAAAAAATATTTTGGCGGGAAAATATTTCTTTTCACATGCAGATTTTTCGATCGGATTTTAGAGTAGTTTTTGTGCGATTCAATCGCTGAAACTTCATGGGTAGTTGTGATATGTCCTAACAAAGATAGTATGGGTGTTTGTTTCGATCAAATTCGTCTGGATAACTTGGTTTAATTCAAACAGGGAGTTGGAGGAAAAACATGAGCGTACACGAGTTGTGGTGAATCTAAACGTGTAATGCACGTGTTTGGAAGCCTTAATCAACACTTTGGAACGTGAAGAAGATTTATAAGGAATTTAATCCAGCTGCAGATGCGTAAAAATCAAAATCATTGATAAATAAAAAGAAAAGAAAATATCCCGAGTAAATGAAGATTATTTGGAGTTAATGGAGGAGATTCAATGTCGCAATCACGTATAAATATGTTCACAAGGTATCATAGAAGGGATATCGAGAGTCTGGGGAAGAAAATAGAGAGTTGCATAGCAACTTCTCTGCTGCTGCAGAGAGAAGAAGAAGAGTTTTGACGCCTACGGACTGTCGCAAGAAACTGTCGTCTATTGACAGTACTTGTAACAGTCTGTCTGGCACGCTTAATTTGTATTTGCAACATCTATTGTAATAGTGATTTCTGTAACGCCGACACAGCGTTGCAGATTCATTGTATTATTAGTTTTCTTCAATAAAAGCACCATTTGAGCTATAAATTATATTTTTGAGTTTGTATTTATCATGAGAAGCTAAACCCCAACACTGGGTCGACGGAGGAAGACGAATTTCATACATGGGTAAAATTATTTAATTCTTTATAAGACTTTTGCATTAATTTTAATTGAAATATGATTTGAAAAAAATTAGTTATCATTTTATTAGATGGGTCATGCTTGCTTAGATGTTTGATGTCCCATGCTTACGATATATAACTAATGTTTGGAGAATCTACCTTGACAAAAATAAGAGTCAATATTGTTTTATTTATTGAGCGATAATTGTTTGAGAATGAATAATTGAACCTCTTGATATGAGTTTGGCCGAATCCTAGACCCAGTAACTCTCTATTTTTTTCCTTTAAAATTAATCTTAACAAGTCTTAGAGTTCGAATCCCTATTTACTACAATTACAACAACAATAAAAAAAAACATTAATCAGTCCCTAGATGGTTTATACTAGAATTAGGAAATTTTTTATTCCACTTAGAGTTAAATAAAGCTCTATCTAACCTTTGTTCAATGTTTTCAGCGTCAGCTCGGTGATTATTCCAAGTAAAAGTGTAGCCTGTGAATCCCAAGTCCATTAGATCACATTTATTTATAAGATTATTAAAAACTCTTGCCTCATTTTTTTTAAAGGAAATCTACTGTTTTTTTCTTCTTCATGAAGAACAACATTTAGGTCCCCAGTTACTATCCATGGTTTATCCATAGTGGTTGCTATATCTTTTATGATTTTCTAAAATTTCAGTTTCAACTTTCTGTAGGGACTCCCATAAAAGCAGGTAAGAATCCAGCTACTATCATTTAAATGATTCGTGACAGTTGCATTAATGTGATTATGAGCATAGTCATTTATCTGAATATTAACATTATTTTTCCAGATGAGACATAATCCTCCTGCACTTCCTCTTGGAGGTACAAGATGGTAGTTATAGACATTTACTTGTCTTAAAATGTTATGCATTGCCGTGTTCTGTTGTTTCGATTCTGATAAAAATAAAATGTCAGGGTTTTTCTTATTGAGGGTGTCTAGCAGACTATTTCTGGTTTCCAATCTTTCTAAACCCTGACAATTCCATGCTACCATATTTATAAACTCCCAAAAATAGGAGATCACGGGATATCTAAATTCAACTAGCACAATATATTTATAAGTTCCACATTGCAATCTTAAACATACTGCTAATTTTCTATCATGATAATAAACATGGATAAAACAGTACTTGCGATGTTCCACATTATTGCATTCAACGGTTAGAACACAAGGGTCAAAATCTGTGTGAAGGTAGACAGTATATTTATTGGGTTTACTGGCAGCATTTCTAGATTTCCTAGGAAACAATATGGGGTTTAGGTTGACCTCTTGTATCTTGACAAGCCTTTGAAAGGGTGTAATCGAAACAAGTCACCAGCATGGTTAGATTTCCAATCTATCTTCTCATCCCTTAATAGATGTACCTTAGTTTTCGTCAGCTGACTGGTTTGTGCAGTTCCTTGAATCCCTAGTTTTCTCAGCAGTTTTCTTTTTTTCCAGTTATAGCAAATTGTACCTGGGGTCAGACGAGAATGCATTAGCCTTGAGATAAAAAGACTATGAACGAAATGAAACTTTCAATGGATAATAACTAATGAATCAACACAACAACTGGGAATGATTCAATTTAATAAAAATCAGAGACGAACAAAAATTCAGAAATAAATATAGAAGTCAAAATGCGATTAAAGGGAAACGAGGAACTAGTTAGAGGAAATTCCAAAACAACTCAGAAATCAAGTATTTATAAGGAAAATTATATTAATTTAATTTCTAAAGAAGGAAAAATTTAAAAAATTAAATATGAAGCAAGTATAGAAAATTGATAATCTAATGAAAAGAAAGTAGAGAAGAAGATAAAACAGGAAAGCTTCTGATTCTTCGGTTCTGTAGGTAGCAGGACCCAAAAATTTCTTTGAATCCCAGAAAAAAAGAAGGGGTCTTTTGATTTTGAATTTCTGTAACTTGGGTCTTTTGAGAATTTTGATTTGTGTCTTCTGAAACTAATGTCTTCTGTAAATTGAGTCTTTGGTATCAATTGTAACTTAGGATTTGGTGTATTTTGTAACTTTAGATCTTAGAAAAAGTTGTTGGATTTAATCATGAGGAAAAGAACTGAAATTCCTGATGATTTTAGTCACTGGGTTAATAGATCTGAGAGGGGTTTTGGTTAAAAAGATATAAGAATGAATTAATGATGGTTTCCGGTGATTTCCACCGCCGATGACGGTGGATACTGGCTAGATTTGGGTGGTTGCAGCCTAAACAGTGGTGGTTACTGGTAACATAACGGTGATTTTGGGGGTGGCGAAAAATCTCCTAGGAGTGAAAGGAGATAGGAGAGAGGAAAAAAATTCCAGCGGCATCACAGGCGATAGAAAGTTCAAGAGAAGGGTCCTCCTTCTATCCCTGGCGAGATTGGGGTATATCCAGATAATTGGGGTATACCCAGATTTATATGGACATAGTACCCTTATTGAGGGGAGGCCAAATATGGGTGAAGTTACAATACTACCCTTATCCTTTATGATTCTAATTACCCTAAATCAGTTTTATTCTTTTCATTCCATCTTCCTTATTTTCTTCTTCTTCTCCTCCACAACCATACCGGCTCTCCATCACACCACCATCAAAACTCGTCGTAATCGTCGATTCGAAAATTACGATTAATCTTCAAACATGGAGCCACCACGGCCGAAACCTAGTCGTACGAAAAACACAAATAGAAAACCCAACGAATACAACCGTGGAATTGCTTTGTTAGTTCAAAAGAAGAGAAGAAAAAAACGGTTGAAGAAAAAAAAATCGAAGCCGCTGAAAAAAGAAAAATGACGCGATTAAGAAAGTAAGGTCCTACTTAAACTTACTCTAGTACTTGAATCTCATGTTTGCATGTCAAATTAGGTCAGAAAAATCGAATCTTTGAATTAACAGTTATTTATCCGGCAAGGTGTTTGTTTCACGACCTTGCTGACTTTTCATAGCTAAGTTTAGTCGGCAAGCTCTTAGGCTGAAGATCTTGCCGGTTGTTTAGTATCTGTAACTGCTACTTGCAGGGTTGGCAAGGTATTCAACCTAGGATCCTGCCGGCATCAGGGTTTTTTTTAGCCGGGTCGGTTATAAATTTTTACCTTGCCGGCTGTATTTCAATTTTTTAGTATCTCCTGATGCCTTAAATTATGAAAGTCGGAATGGTATTTGAATACCACCCTGTCGGCTTTATATAGGACGACATTGTTTTGATTATAGAGCCTGCCGACTATTGATGTTGAAAATCCTGTGTTCAAGTTGTTATAAGCCTGCAGGTTATTGGAATAAGACCCTGCCGACTATACTTTAGCCGGCATGTAGTTTAGATATCGACCCTTCCGACTTTTGTGTAGCCGGCAAGGTTATATTTGTCGACCCTGACGACTTATGAATTTTTTCTTAATTGCTCTTGTTCAGGTTGCAAAAAGCAAAGAATAAAACTTCTACTCCTCCTTCAAGACCTCCTCGTGTTGGTGAAAAACTCTTGATTGCAACACATCGATGGGAATTAGTTGAGCCGGGGACGCTCAAGATCCATGTACGGAATGATTCTCAACCACCACGGAACCAAGTGATTCGGATGAAACTCCAGATGAAGACCAATCAATTCCATCTGGTAGAAGAGGTGATGATGATGATGTTGATGAAAGAACTCCGGCTGCTGGAGGAGGTAACAATGATGATGATGATGGTGATCAGGACATGCTACCTGTTGGAGGAGGTAATGATGATGATGATGGTAATGGAGATAAAGATAAGAATATCGAAGATGAAATTGTTGAAGAGGCAGTGGAAGAAGAAGAAGAAGAATATGGAGAACAAACTCAAGATAATGTTCAACAAACCCAAGCTTCAACTTCAACTGAAACCGGAAAGAAGAAGAGGGTTATCACTAAACCAGCTGATTCCCACATCCCTCTCACTCACTTGATGGTTAGACTGAAACCAGGTGAGCCTCCAAAGGGGAACCCAGCAGATGGTGGAGATGTTCTTTTGGATACAAAGACTCATGGGAAATGTCAAATCCATAATACTATCGTAAGTAATCTCAATCTGTCTTTGTTTTTTTATTTAAGTGTATTTATCTTAAATTTGTGTCCAGTGTTTTTATTTCTTTTCATTTTGTTTTTTTGGTATTTAGGATCACAAGCATGCCATCCATTTCATGAGGCGCCAAGCTTCATGTTCAATGACTAAGAATTGAGATCTTGAGGATGAATATAACGAGGTGAAAGTGATTGTCAAGAACTCCGGGTTGTGGTCTGCGGTGGAGAGTTCGAATATTGAGCATGATAGAGTTACCGTATCTGCATTATGTGAGAGGTTCTACGGAGAGACTGATACAATGTTATTCCCATTCGGTGAGATGGCGATAATTCCCGATGATGCTCATCAAATTCTAGGCCTCGAGGTTGAGGGAAAAGCAATCAGTGAGGGCTTCGATAATAAAATTTCTTGGGAGGATATTTACAAATTGAGCAAGAAATTGTACAATTGGAATCATATTGAGACGGAGTCTATGCTTGTGATGAAGGATGGTCATCTAAGCAAGAAGTTTAATCTGAAGAATTTGAGGGATACATTATCTAGGACCAAGAAAATCTTTGATAAGGAATGAAGGGTGAACTCGCGAATCAATGCAACCGCGTCAGCTTATTTTCTATACGTCCTGGGAAAATGCATCTTCCACGACAGTTCCGGAAGCTTGGTCGACGTCGGGTATATGCAGCTATTGGATCCCTTAGATAAGATGCATGAGTGTTCTTGGGGTACTGCGGTGGTCGCCTTCTTGAACAATGAGTTGACAAAAGGTTCAAGGGCACTCACTGCGCAAGTTAACGGAAATATATATCTCTTCCAGGTAATTTTATTGTCTAAATCATTTATATTTAATGCTAGTAAGATAATATTCTTACTAAACTTTGTGTTTGCATAGGTTTGGATATATGAGCACTTCCCTACTTTAGTGAAAGGCAACTCCTACGTCAAAGTGAATGAGAATCTTGCGATTGATAAGGCAAGAGGACAAATATAAAATTTTAAGGGTGGTCAGGATAAGGAAATGCCGCAACAACTTATCAAAATCCGAATCGTCATAGACAAATTGACTGCGGATAAGGTGATATCTGATCCGTATCGAGATGCTAGAAATCAAGGTTTAATCCAAATGAGAGATGATGTTGCATTATACTACGGACCCTTGTTGTGCTCCCATGGATTTTCAACGTACGATCCACATCGGGTAATCCGAAAATTGGGTTACGTTCAATAAGAACCTCATTTCGATGTTGAGTCGTTCTTTAATGTGTTAAGGGCTGACTGCACCACATCCCAAAAAACTATTAACGTCGCTCACGCTCCATCACAAGTTCTAGAACATTGGAATGGGAGACGTGGTCGTAAAGTCGATACGAGTCTTTTGGACGAGGTGACCGAAGGTCATGAAGCTGAGAAATACATGTCGTGGTACTTGGGTTGGGCTCGTCCTACTGTGATTAGGGAAATGACTGCTAAAGAATTGGCTCGTAAGAGGAAGATGGCATCGAAAGACCAAGCAACAAGTCTTAAGTTCTTTGTAAGTATTTTAGAGTTGCTCTTACTATTTTAAGATTACATTATCGAATCATTCTATTAATTGTTTGTTGTTTAATTGAAAATAGAAGGAGCATTTGAAGAGCCTTGTGAGGGTGATGTGTTGCTCGAGAGAAAGAGGACAACCTTTTTCGATTGAAGAGAAAAGTAAGCATATTGACTATGTTAGCAATGTTGACAATGAGTATGACTATAAATTGTTCAAGCAAGTTGATGCTGAAGTAAAGAGGAAAGAAAAATCCATGAGGGAAGCACAAGCCAAGATGAATGCTGACAAAAAGAGGGGTTTATCCCGTGGTGGTGAATGTATTAGTAGTGGTGGGTGCTCCTAAATGGGGTCGTGGTCGTGGTCGTGGTGGTGAATGAATGCATTCCTAGTTTATTTCTTTATGTTGTGATAGACAAATGTTAAGGTTAACGGTTGGATAAATGTTTTTTTTAAAGGTTTATGGGACATGTTTTCGTATTTGGACAAAAAGTGTTGGATTTCTAGTTTTTGAATGAACGGTTTGTTTAGCTATGTAAAGTTTCAATACCTCCGGTATGCTTTTTTTAAGTTTACATTGCCAACTACACCAGGGCCGGCGTGGTTGTGAACTGTCAGACTGCCGTCCCTGACAACATAAATCATGTGCATACCAGGGTCGGCAAGGTAAGCATATTAATACCTTGCCGGCTGTAAAACAGCCGGCGAGGTATTATGTTATCGACCCTGCCGACTATGTGTTGCAGAAAATACCTTCTCATGTTGCCTAAAATCATCATAACGTCGGCATGGTTATAAAATATTACTTCGCCGACTATATAATATTCGGCACGCTAGTGACCAAATACCACTCCGACGGTTAAACAGAAGAAAATGAACTCTTGATGCCTAAAATCATAATAAGTTCAGCATGGTTATAAAATATTACCTCGCCGACTATACAGTAGACGACACGTTAATGACCAAATACCATTCCGACGCTTAAACAGAAGAAAATGAACTCATGATGCCTAAAATCATAATAAGGTCGGCAGGGTAAGAAAATAAAGACCCTGGCGGCCAAGGTTAGTCGGCATGTTGGGAAACAAAATCCGCGCCGGCGAGTTCAAAATTCAAATTTTTTGCAAGTACAATTTCATTGATTCACTTGTACTTAGGCACTATAACGGCCAAATTTGGGCACCATCCTATAAATACACTACTTCTCTCTACAAAACAACACACAACTATTTGCATATACTCTCTAAAGCTTATATCATCATACACTCCATCTAAATCACCCAATAGCTCTCTACAAAAAACAATGGCTTCATTTGGTTCAAATGAAAATTTGGCAATCACCAAAGCGTGGTACGCGGAAATTCGAATTAGACATCAGTCCTCCGTAAGGGTGGATGCCGTAACCTTTTGGGCTAGGGTACACAACAAATTTAGGAAAGAGTTTGGGAATCCTAATGGAAGAAGTGTTCAACAAGTCCATGATAGGCACCTAGTCATCGAAAATGCGATACTTGCTTGTTTATCTCTCCAACCCCGGATTTTAAACGCTACCAACTTCAACTTGTCCATTGAACAATTTGTAAGTGTTTTTGTGGTTTATTTTACGTGATCCATGTTGTTTGATCTTCCTACTAAACACCACTAACAAATTAAGTTTGTGTTTTGTTTTTGTAGCATGAAGTCGTGAAAGCGCGCTACTTGGAGGAAAAGGGGGAAGCATTCGCACTCGATGCAAGCTATGAATTCTTGGTCTCCAAAATCCCGGAGTATGCCCCGGACTTCATGCAGGCCGGAGATGAATGAGATTCCTCCAATGAAGATTGATGGTTTTAGTGTAGGTTTTGTGGGTAGATCTTTATGTAAATCCTCACGAGTCTATAACTCGTCCACTAGGGTCGTCTAGGGGTTCAAAGACTTGATGCACATGCTAAGTGCATTCGTGTTTCCGTCGATAAGGAGTTAGGTTTTATGTTTCAATCAATGTAGTAACCAAAATTGCATGAATAAAGTGAATTACATCTTCATCTGTTGGGTAAAACTAAAAGTCGACAAGGTTAGAAATTAATTGCATGTTGATTATAAGTCAGCCGACAATGTTAGAAATTATTTGTATGCCGACCATAAGATTGCTGGCCCAAGATAGTCGGCATAATCTTCATTCAAAGACCATTCGGCCAAAAAAGGATCGGCGTTTTCTTCATCCACGGACCATGCCGGCTAAACTTAGTCGGCATCTTCAAAAGTGTTTCGTCGGCACCTTATTCAAACGTCGACCTTGCCGACCTTCCATATTTTCAAAACCAAATTTTTTGATCGAAATCGAACTCGTAAGACAGATTAAAGGTTTAATCAATCTGGGTATAATTTGAAAATTTTAATCTAAACTCAATTAATTAACCTAATCAGAATTTTTAATGTTAATTAAACAAGAACATATTAGTCATTAAGAAAATACAAAGTTAAGGGGTGGTTTCTTTTACTTAAAAATGACATAGCTTTTATCTTATTAGGTATACCCCAATTAATTTAGGTATACACCAATCAAGCCAGACTTTTATGACCTCCATTTTAGAGAAACAAAATTTCATGCTAATGTGAATCCTCCGGAAAGTCGTATTCGTGGGGTGCCCATCACTGAACATAATAAATGGGGTCAGTTTGATTTTTGTAGACAGCAGTCTTCTCTAGCTCCTGCTCATATTAAATGCTGGGTCATTAATTGCCTTTGTTAATGTCTTTTTGTCCATAATTGGGGAAGGGGTTGTATTAATTGTCGACATATTGATCTGTTTCTGCCGGTAGATTTGGGATGAGCAAAATCAACTTTGCTACGTTCACTTCGAAGTGGTGCACCCAGAGGGGATCAGACGTCCTAAATGTCATCTCTCTGTATTGGGATAGAGGTGAGGCATGAGTGGGCCCTATACTCTCTCACACGGTGCTGCACTTCGAAGTGTATTAATCATTTTCGGAGCAAAATATAACATTTGTGTTACCGTACCATGATAAAAGTTTTTTGATTCTGTGACAAAAGTGGTGTCTTAATTGGTTATTTACACAATGCTTGTTTACTCCTAATTCATCTAAGTTGTCTTGATCTAAGACATATGGATATGAGTAAAATTATCTGACTCATCTGAATCTGACTCGATACGTTTGTTTTGAGTCAAATCCGACTCATCTGACTCAAAAATATGTGAGTCAACGGTTTGGTCCCATGAATCAAGAGTATTTTATTACCTGACTCAAACGGGTGTGAGTCAGGGGTTAGGTCTGAGTAAGAGGTCGAATAATATCTGACTTAAAATAGGAAACAAACAGTCTGACTGCTGACTCGGTGCGACTCAATGGATGACTTAGACCCAGACGTTGAGTCAGCTGCAACAAACATGATGTTAGTCCGGCTTCAAAATAAATTCTATTGAGTTGATCCCGCTCAGCGGCTCCGCTACACTATTTGCTTAGTTAGCAATTGCAATGCGTCATTTGTTGGACTTGGACAAACTTTTTTTTTTTTTCTGATACACGAAAGCCGGACTCAGATCCCTACTCGAACCCGACGAGTTGGACTGACCCTACTACCAAACCCAACACTGCGAAACCCACTATACTTGGACAAACTTCTATGATTAGCCTTCGAAGAAAACTAAAAAATAATATGGTTCCTCGTGGCAATACCATTAGGCGTATAAGCATAAGCGAGTTCAAATTCATTTTCTTGCAGATGTAATTTCCGTACATCCTAATAATCAATATCCGATTTTGAATAAAAATAACAGGACAAACAAGCAGGTGCTTCCGTACCGATCATTAAATCTAACAATCATTAAATCTTTCTTTACCGATCAAAAAAAAAACAAGCAGATGCTTCTGTAATACTCCCTCCGTCCCACTAATAAGTGACATAGTTACTTTTAGATTGTGTCCCTCCATTAAGTGACCTATATCACTAAACAAGGTGATATTTCTAAAATTATCCTTTTAATTGATTATAAGAAATATAAGAAATGTGCATAATTTGATAGTTATGTTTATATTCGTTACGTAGGTGTTTTAAAATGCTTTTCAATGGTACAAAGTTTGAGAACATCCGTGGTGTAATTTGAGAGATAAATCATTTCAAAATTTCACTATTTATTATTCATAAGGGTATAATTATAAAAAGTGCTTAAAAATACTTTTCTCCTTGCTTGCCTTAAAAATTGTGCAAACTTGAACTAGGTCACTTAATAGTGGGACGGAGAGAGTATCACAATAATAAAGTGGTACCAATGACCTGAGCTGGAAACTTATTAGCAGCATTTAAATCCTACCCAAAGCTAAAAGAAAACAAGACATTGAAGACAAACAGACCTGATAATAATGTCTAAAATAAAAATTGAGACACAGAAATATAAGAACAGTCTAATGAGTGATGATTGGGATGATTGTTGGTCGTAAAGTTGCCACAATTCGACTTTGGAGTTCGTCTTTGTAGTTGCGCAGATGAGAGAAGCAAAGCCGTTCTGATTTCCTAGTTTTAATATGGAATGCCACTTCATGACCATTCTGACGGCATTCAAATATCACAACATTCGGATCCATTGGATCGAAAGCTACCGAAGAATTTTTTTTTCTTGACCGGGATGATATAAATGTGCGATCCATGCAATCCTTTAATTCAATATCTTGACACACCAACTGCCAAGCCGATCCATTACTATAGTAGCCATCTTGGAACACCCAAACACTGACAGTGCTTACTTCTCCTAAGTTCTTAATTTTTCCATAGCAGAGAAGCCCTTTGGACTCCCTTTGGACTCCCTCAGGCAAATCGAATAGCCTACAATCACCACCACAACCATTGTTGTGGTTGTCGTCATAAGCTATCATTTTGTCTCCTTTACCATCTATCCAGTACCATATTCTACTATGGTTAACTATGTTGCATACTGATCTAGCCATCTGAACTTCCCGGGAGCAGGGCCGGCCATGAGGCAAAGTCAACGAAGGTTGACTTTGGGGCAGAAACCAGCGGGGCAACAAAGCTAGGGGTGTCATGGTTAAAATAAAGGCAAAACTGGTTTAAAATGTAATTAGAGATAAACATTGGGACGAATTCGTAAGAAAATAAGGGGCACATTATAGATAAATATTTTACGTAGTAGTCCCACTATAAAAATATAATTAAAAATTTCAGTAACAAACTTTTGTTTAGCCAATCGATCTTCTCTGATCTGTACTGTTCTAAATCCCTCTTTCTCCCTCTCTATTACGTCGATCACCATTAATGGCGATTACTCATGTAAAATTGATTATTCATTATACAGATGCAACAATCATGATACAAATTCAATTTAGTTTTTTTGAGTTTTCTAAAAAGAATCCCCGATTTAATATTTTAGGGCAGAAACTTCAAGTACTCAATTCAGTTAAACTTAAATTTTCCATTGTTTGTTGGTTGCTTATTTTGTATTTGTTCTAAAACTACTTCGAATCTTCAATTTTATTAAAACTTCTGTGTCTTGGAAGGCACATAAATTGTTTTCCCAAATGCCTGGTAAGTGGGGAGGAGAATTTTTTCCTTGCAAATGGATTGTGGTTTTCTTTAAGAAGATTGACAACAATGGGTTCTTTACCAACATGCGCTTTTGGATTCTGCAGATCATGGTGATTGGTTTGATGATTGATCGATTTGGTAGCACCTATTGTACATCTGCTAGAAAGGTATGTGCATAAGTGGTTAAACTTTCAAGTTCAGAATGTACCTTTGTGCAACATAAGTGATTATTTACACCCGAACTATATGAAGGACTTATAACTCAAGGGATGGTTGTAAGGATTGTTTTGCAATCTAAAAATAGTTAGTAGTTTGGTAAGTTTTGGCGTGCTCAATGTTGTCCGTGTTGTACACAATTGGCATGTCTAACAGGGAAGAATTATTGTTCTCCCGATTGTCTGCCGGAAAGGGTTATTGGCAGTCATCGTACATGGATATTAAAATGAACTTCCTATTAATCATATTACAGTTGGTGATCAGTGGTCTTATTGAAGTGGAAATGTACAACAAAACTGTGTCGCTTAATTTATCTCAAACGTGTACGGGTACCAGGATGGATGGGGCAACAATTTTATCATAACTTCGGGGCATCCAAATCTCAGGGCCGGCCCTGCCTGGGAGCATGTGATTTCATGAGTAGTCCATTTACTCGTATGGGATGAGAAAATCTGGAGACTAAAATTGCGAGATATATAACAATCTGGGATGTGTATTACCTTATAAGTGCTGGTAGAAGATTCATAAACAAAACCAGTAAAGCCCTGTCTATCAGAATTTGGTCGACGTAGAGGAAGTGAAACAAATTGTCTAGTAAATGAATTGAAGATGAAATAATCTCTATGATAGTATTGATGCACTGCACAAAGAACTAAACCATTACTTGAAGCTAAAGGTACGTAATGACAAGAAATCCCGCCTAGACTAGATATGAATTCATGGTTTAGTTGAGTAGACGAGGTTAAAAAGAATGAGCGCTTATGATAAGTACCGTCGGATTTGTTGTACACATAATCCGTAAAACTATGCCGTTCAACGATTGTCCATGGGGTAATACCACCACAACTTGTCGTAACAAGTTTGTTAAAAAGCAACTTAAAGAAAGATGGTTTTGAGGAAAGTGATAAGCATGATTTTGATACACATCTGAACTTGCATACGGATTTGAAAGGAAGACGAAAAAAGATCTCGACCAAAGCATCTTCTGTTTAATCATTATTATTGGAACCTTGTTTCTCTTCTCTAATGTTACGATGCTCTCGTTGATGTGGTTTGACGGATGATATTACACACGAAGAATTACGCATCTTTACAGTACAAAAGATTTGACTAACTGGTGAATTAACTCTCTGCTTAACAATTTTCTATTGATAGATTAGTTTTCTTTAGGTTTTGTATTCGAGTGCTAATCACGTACAAACAACCTAATTATAGTGGGCTTGCTATTTAGAGTTCAAGATGTCACACTGTCAAGACTCCTAGCAACGAGGTTTGTAAGATGGGCTTGAAGAAAGTTTTTTTTGGCCTTTTTTAGGTTGATAAGAAAAAATCAAGAAAAATAAATAAATATTCTTGAAAGAATCGGAAGCCAGCATACCTGATGCCGTCATAGAGGCAAATGTAAAGTCATTGTTCTGCTTTAGGCATGTACTTTTATGCAGTGTTGTGTTTGATAACAGAGAAAGGAAACAATTCCATGTAAACATGGGAAGGCAAGGAAAGACTTTCTTCCACGGAACTGAGTTTAAAATATACTTTAGACCACGCTTTTATTGCAATTCCATGTAAACATATTTTTGACCAAACGACGGAAAACACGCTGTTTTCATTGAAAGATAGCTAATTCCATGGAATTGAGTCTAATCACCTAGTCAGAACGTGTGGTTTCATTAAGAGAAGGCAATCGATCAGAGTGGATGGTCTAGGAAATCACCCACCCGTAACAATTTGGGATTAGGTTGTCCCTTATTTATTCAAATTGCACTAAACCACTCCATGAGTAGAACCTACCAATCGTTCTTGTAACAACTTTTCAATTTTTCTAATGAATAGCCTACTGTGCTTCAAAAGTTCAAAACAAAAAACTAAAATTGTTTACAGTAACTTATTCTATACTATGACTAGGTGATAGATAATTACTGAGACGCTGCGATGGCCTTTTCCCTTATGCCTTTGAGATATTCCAACAAATCAGTATAGTTTGGGAGGTTCTCTTTGATCACAAGAACTTGTTTAAAGCTTTCACTCCACTCATGAATCTTAGGAAACTTATGTGCTTCAAATATTTTCACTCCTACTACTTCTTCAATTGCTCCCAACCAGTAAGCTATAGGTGCAATTGCCAAATCCACCAATCCGATTGTTTCACCTCCGAAAAATTTCTTCTCGCCAAGACCAACTTTTTCTTCAATAGTTTTTAGCATTTCTGAAATTTCATTTTGGGCTTTTTCTTGTTCTGCTCCGGTGGTCAGAAAAAATGTTCCAAAGTTTGAACCCTGAAATATATAAAAAAGCAAACACATAAAAATGGTCAACTAAACAAGACATAACTTTAATTTAGCAAGATGAGGTATATACCTTATCCTCCATGAACTTAATCCAAAACCGAGCTACAGATTTCTCATAAGGATCCTTGGGTAGTAGTGGGTAACTCTCCGGCCACGTTTCTTCGATGTACTCGAGGATAATCATGGACTCTGAAATTGGTTTCCCTCCATGGACAAGAACTGGTGTCTTCTTATAAACTGGGTTGTACTTCAATAGCATTTCACTCTTGTTTTTCAGATCTTCATTTATGTATTCATATTTGATACCTTTCAGCTCTAAACCCCACATGACTCTGTAAGTGAAAGGACTAGGCCAAGCCCCAATCAGTTTCACTGATGATGATTCTTCTCCCATTTTGTTGTTGTTGTTAGTGATCAGAGACGAGTGTTTCACTAATAAATACCTTGTTCTTGAGGAGTATAAGCTTGGGAAATAAGTTCTACTTTTGAGTCTTTGATATAATATCCATAGGTTGAATATTGAACGTTGAATGTCGAATGTCATTTTGATGTCATCCCTGACGTAACCTTTGCAATTGCATATAGCTATGTGGATCTGACTTGGTGGCTAATGGGGTGTCCGAAATATTATTTGGTTTACCAGGCTTTAAGTCTGCAGTGCAACTGTTCTCTAAGTACAAAAATGAAATGCACTCGAGTTTCAATTAAGAAAGCAATGAATGAAAATGTAATTTTATAAACAACATATGAATTCTTAGAGCTGTTCATCATCATTCATAAGATTCTTGTTATTACTACTGCTAAACAACTTATTAACTAGATTTGGCACAACCTTCCTCCTCTTCCTAAGAGTGATTGAACCTGAATGTATCAAATGCCGACCTCCTGGTGATCCGGGTACTCTGCGACCTCTTGCCCGTCTGCTTGGAGTTGCCGTTCCGTACTCCATTACTGCTTTGCTAATCAATGCTGTGGTTGGAGTTGTATTTGCAAGATCCTCTGTTGCTTTACTCGGCAGCGCTTCTTCGAGCTGCGAGCTTTTCAGAATCTCTGCCAGTTTTTCTTGCTGTAGCTGTCTCGCGCTATGTATCTCGGTTTCACTGTCTAAACTTTCTCTCAATGACTTCACAGTTCTGTATAATTCTTGATCTTCCATTAAACTTAACTCTCTTATCTCTCTCTCAGCTATCTCTCTTTTCAATTCCATTTCTTTCTCGCCAACTTTTACTGCTTCAATCCACGCCTCCGCTGCAACTACTTTCTTTTCTGCCACTGCCTCAGCCCTCTTGGCACGCCCCATCAAGTACTCGTACTCAAACTTTGAAATTGTTATAGATGACGAATGTTGTGACTTGGATGCTCTAGCTATTACCGTCTTCTCGGCGAGAATCTTCAGTTTCTCTAGGGCCATTGCTTCTGACGATTTAACCAGTTCAAGTTCTTGTACAGCAGATTGCAGTTTCTCTTCAGTTAATTTGATCTCGGATTCGTTCTTCTGCTTTTCTTCGGTAATGCGCACCATTTCCTCGTTTATCAGTCCTGACTCTCTCCTTGCTGTGTCGCTTTCGGACTTTAACTGCTGAAATGTGGTCGATAAATTTAATACAATGGATGCAGCTTTTTCCTCAGCTAAAGATGCTGCTTCCAACCTGTTCTTGGCCCGTAAGAGTTTCGTATTTAAATTCTGAATAGTTGCATCTGTTTCTCGTTCTGCTTTCCTTAGCCGCGCTGTTTCTTCACTTACACTCTTGCATTCTTCTCTTATGATATCCATAGAAGCCATCAACTTAAATCCTCCTCTTTTAATACGTGCCAGTTCCTTCTTTGACGCTTCCATTTCTTCGGTTACCGACTGTAACAATGATAATGTCGTGGATTTGTCTTCGACTCTATGAGAGGCTTCTTCTCCTGAAGCTTTTGCTGCATCAGACCGTATTTCCATGGCCTTCACTAGCATTAATTCATTTTGTAAAACGCTAACTTCAGAATTTGTAATGCCGAGTGTGATTTCAACCTCTTTCGTGCGATCTATCTCTCGAGTTACATCTTTCATTCTGCGCTTTACTTTTTCCATTTTGTTTACAAATTCAGCAGATTCCGCTTCTCTCTGAGCTTTAATGGCTCCAAATTCTCTGACAGCCTCAATCCTAGCCAATTCGACAAGTACTTGTTCTTCATTGGCTTCTTCAATTTCCTTCCTCAGTGTTTCTATAGTTCTTGAGCAAGACCTTATTCTTGAAATTGCAGCATCAGTCTCTTTATTGGCTTCAGCTTTCATTTCCATGGCATGGGCCATCTCAAGCTTAAGTTTGCACAACTCCTGTTTTGCTGATTGCAATTCCTCCTGCGCTTCAGCATATTTACAAGCACTATCTGATTTCCCATCATCTAATGCCGAGTTCTCTTGGCTTTTGTCAGACTTCTTCAGTGTTTCAAGTTCTCTTCTTTGTGCATTTGTTTTCAAGTTTGATTCTTCGATTTGAAGAGTGAGATTTTTCACTGTCTGTCTTGCTTTCACGAGTTCTGATTCAGCTTGGGTTCTTATTGATTCTGAAGTTTTCCAGCTCTTGCTGAATTGATTGATATCCTTTTGCGCAAAATGAAGCTCTTTTGTTTTTGAAGGTGATTTTTTCTGTACATGAATTTGTAAAAGATTAGCTCTTTTGTTATTGTCACAGACTCTCATAAGCATAAATGCTTCTACTTCTTAAGAATTATGGTTCATAAGGAATCAATATTTGTTCCTTAATTATACAAAAATTTGTGGAAATTTGCAAAATGAAACGAAATTCATACCTCAGAAATTTCGATTGGATGTTTCTTCAATCCCGGTTTTTCTCCATAAAAGTTAATAGCTCCTTTGACAGACTGAATCCTTTCCCGTTCTTCGTCTCCCTCTCGTATCTCCATCACAATCGTGTAAACTTCAAACCAACAAAAATCAGCACCCTCAGTTCAGTATATGTGCAACAAATGATTAACTGGGCAATGGTTTCTTGGAATTTTTTATAATGAGATAATTCCCTTGAATAAATTGGGAAGAAGATGCAAATGGCAGGAGATAAAACACATAGAAGATTGGCAATCACTGACTAAAAATGATGAAGATGCAAAGGGGGCAAAGTTAGAAACAGTAAAGGCTGAAGATGATATTTTTTCGAGATTTGTGGAATGCTTAGCTAGCAATGGTGTCTCTACTCTAAGCAAAAGGATGAATCAAATTCAAACGTTATGGATAAAATGTGAGCCACGTGGAAGCAAAGAAGTTGGAGGCTTGTGAAGAAGCTAACGAATTTAAACCGCACTTCTGACGTGGTGACGCGTCAGTACAACTACAATCTACAAGAGCCTTATATTTGCGCAACAATCAGTTGACCAGTGCATGAATTTAGCAGTTTGCTAAGTTGCTACCCTGCTAGGTCCCCATTAACTAACTACCATGGATTTGGTGAGCTGAATTCAGGCCTCACAAAGTGCATTACTACAGTGAAAAACGGTGAGCACAAATGGTAGTATAGTTACAGTGTTTCCACCGAGAAGAAGGTTTACCAAATGCTAGTAGGCTCTGAGTAGTCAAACTCCCTCTCTTCGACCTGAGTTTTCCGCAAGTATTCGCTGTTCATTCATCTGCTGAGTTGATTTCTTATTCTTCGCGAGTAATGGCGACAGAGTTCGGCTGAATTGGGCGTGTTTAACAGGGGTAGCCAAATGAGATTTCAATAAACTTTCATAGGTTTTCTATTTTTAGTGACTCGTGGAGATTTTCTAAATATCTGGAGATTTCTAATGATTATCTAAGAATATATTAGAGAGTTCTTGTGACTTGGAGAGATAACACCAAATGAGATTTACAAATAGTTAAAGAGAGAAAAAATCTATAAAAAAATTCAAAACACCTACGGATTACTTTACTGTGCACTTTATAATGTTAATAAAAGTACCATAAATACGTAGTAAAATATATTGTTCCTTGTAAAATAAATCTCATTATCGATATATCTGGTAACATAAAGTTTTAATTCTCTTTATTCCTGTCATCCACATTTTATTTGATATGCTATCTCGCCATTAGTTCACTGCACAAATGGCATATTTCTTGGTCATCGGCTCAAAAAAAAATAAAAAAAATGGTCCTAATCTCAAAAACAAATATTCTCCAAATTTCCAAGATTCCCAAAATATCACTTCTTGGGAGAGATTTTTACTATGTCTATTGTCCTTAAAAAAGTCTATCCAAATCTCTGAAAACAACAAATCAATTACTTTCAATTCTCTTTCAAATAACAGGGTGTTGGATGAAATCTTAATCAGGGAACTAAAATGACTTGAAAAAAAAAAAGTCTCGAACCATTAACAAGAGACATTAGGAGACTCCCCAAAATCCATATATGGACTAACAATGGATTTGGAAACTCTATAAAAATCATTTGAAGTCTCATTTAACTAACCCCACTAAGAGAGTTAACGAGTACACTGACGGGTGGTGATACACTGACTGCAATTTGTCCCGAGAAGAAACTCGAGAAAAATCTGATGGTTGGGAGAGTTATGATTATAACATTGGGTGGTAATGGAAGTCATATCGATACTTTTATTCAGGAGAATTTACATACACAGTCATATATGATCACATGACTAAGATACTATCCAGTAGTATAGGATTATCCTTAGAATATCTTAGGCCAAGCACTATGGTGCAGGGAATTTCTTTCTTATCCCTCAAATAAAGGGAAGGGATATCACAAGAAAGACAACCTATTTTTCCTTCCCTACATGATACGGAAACTCAGCAGCAGCCGTATGAATAGTGCTATACGGCTACTGAGTTTCCGTTTTTTTTCCCCAGTTTTTTTTCCAATAGGAATATATTTGTTTAGGTAAAAAAAGAAATTTTAGAGTAAAACAAAGATATATAATAGGTAAAAAAAGAGATATAATAGGTAAAAAAAGAGTATTAGCAATAATAAAAAAGTGAAAAAGGAAAGTTTTAAAGTAAAACTTTAAAAACCAGAAACGAAAACTCAATACCCGTGTAATATGCTATGGAAACTTAGTAGCCGTATCAACTGCCACACGGCTACTGAGTTTCCGTAAAGCGTAAATTTATACGGCTACTGAGTTTCTGTGTGATTTCCCTTCCCTACAAGGTGGATCAGATCTGATCCTCTTTGCCTTGTAGGGATGGGATATCCCTACTCATGTAGGGATATGAGAGATCATAGTGGATGGATTTTTAGGTTTTTTCCTACATATGATGGATTGGATAGGGAAAAGGGGCACCATAGTGCTTGGCCTTATGTGATAACATCTTTAACCGTCATATTCTACTTCAAAATATAATGAAAAATATGACGTGGAGATGAATCTGAAGGTATAGTTAAGACTTCTTTAACACCTTCACATTTGAGCAAAGCTCATGAATATTCACTATTTTGAAGAAACGTACATGAATAGTTGAACTCATAAACAAGCTATCAACCATGTGCGAGTCGAGACTCAGTTAGCCTACTGAGTTGCCAGTTCTGATTCGTACCATATATACCTCCCTAATGAGACAGGGACAATTATCCAATTAGGTTAAATGATAGTTGAATTTCTGCATAAAAAAAGTGATGGAGAGCTTTGACAACAACGCCAAGAATGGAGCGCAAAAAGTTGTTCATGTTAGAATATCAGCTTCTAATCATGTTTTTGATACGCTTTATTAGTTAATAAGCATGATTAACCAAATTAGGATTACAGGTTACACATATGCTGATATGGACACCTTACTTTACACCTATGATTACATGTTATACATCTGAAATTGACATGGATATGAACACAGAGAACATGCTTTATGCTTAAACCTAAACATGTTTAAGTACAACTACTTCATACTCCATCATGCTGCATACTTAAATTAGGATATACAGTCAGTACATGATAAACAAGAAATACTAGAGTTTAGGTGTACCTGTCTTTACCTTATTGAAGACCAAAAAATAGTCATCAGAAGAAACCTTCAGTTCCTTGAGAAACAGTATGAGAGAATAGCTTGCTGATACCTTAGACTAAGTTCTTGTTCATCTTAGATTGTTGTTTCTCTATAGATAATCACTTACAACAGAAGACTCTATGCTAAGATCTTTTCTTGGAAGTTCTTCATCCACTTCTATCACCCTTACCTTTTCTAATGGCAGAAATAAACTTTAAGTAAGGCTAGAAGGGAGTCCACCTCCAACTAACTTAGACATGTGTCACACACTCAGCCATCATGAGGTGGAGACACACCCCTTAACTGAATTTAATAAACTGCCCACGTTACAGATTAACTTGATGTACTTTGGCTTTATGTACACATCCCACAAAACAGAAAGTTTTGCCTTTGGTACATGATCTAAACCTAACACAAACTTGATTAAGATTAGGATAATCCGGTTTTGTTAAAGTAAACATGATTTGTTGCTAAACCATAAAAAAGTCTAACATTCTCCCACTTGGTTAAGCAACAAATCATTTTTTTTCTTTTGAAAAACATTTAGCAAATGACCTTTCGGATCAACAACTAAAAACGATTGTAGGTGCACCCATTTTGGAAAATAGAAAATCTTAATCAATGTGTAAAATATCATGTATAACTGAAGCTTAGATCAAATGGAACGCTATTGTCGGACCATAGAGACACAAACACCATTTAGAAGATGCATGGGCCATTTATACAATCACCACGCTAGACGGGCCATTATCCTTAAGCTAAACTTTACGGGCATATATAGTTCCAGGATGTCTACAAACTTAAGGTTAGACAATGAGCTACACTTTATGCTCATTGACAAGGACACTCTATGATCTGAACAAGATCCTTCATACCTCTAAGGTCTGTAATGAGCTTCACTTTATGCTCAAACTGAAACAAAACTTGAGGATTTAACTATATGATCTCAAAAGAGATCCGCACCTGCACAAACACAATTATGCAACAAACATAATGTATGCACGCTCCCACTGAACTATACATTACAACAAAAACGAGAACTTTACTCCCACTAGACTCTACAAAACAACCATATATTAGAGTTACATCATTAGTGAGACCTAAACATGCAAATTACTAACCTTATAAGCTTATCTGTAAACTGAAACATGCTTACATTGCCATATTCACAAGAAGAAACACACAAGGAAAGAAAACACACAAGGCAAGAGAGAAATGATACTTACATATGTCGAAATCTCAGAGATGGTAAACATAGAAACACTTACAGATGTCAGACGAGTGTAACATAGACTTTGATTACCATCAAACTTCAAGGTATTAAAGAATATGTAATCCAACTCCCCACTGACTTCGTGAAGCTTTAAACTTAGCATGGTTATACTCTTTGAAGTGTCCAAAAGATGTTCGATTGTCGCCATTTGTACCTCGGATTGATTATTGTAAAACTTGGCAAAGCTGGCCATACTTTTTGTTTTCTGTGCTTGTCCGATAACCACACCATATTTCTGTTGTTATATCGAAAACTTGGTACCATTCAGTAGAATTACCTTTGATGATGACTCGTGAACCTCCGTCGTTGTGATGCTGCAGCTGCCGACAAAGTTCAGAAGGGACTGGAAGTAAATTGGGTAATGATTGTCTTGATTGTTTTCTGCTATCACTTTATTGCAAGCTGAACAACCATCATTTTGACTGTTTCAATCTTCGCACGGCAACACTGGATCTGTAACTTGCAAGTGGACAACCTCCATCAAATCCTTAATCTTCTCTTCAACAGGAAAACCTCCTTGGACAACATTAGTTACATCTCCATGAACATTCTATTTGCATTTCTCAAGCCTTAATGCCACCCAAAGTTACTGAACTTGTGAAAAATTCAAACTTGACTGTAAATCGTATTTACTTTAACTGCCTAAGACCTTATGGCAAGCATAAACTTTACAAAGACTCGATATTACTGTCACTTCACCTTTGAGTAAAGTTAAAACATATCGAAATCCTCTGAATTGAAGTTCAAGACTGACCTACTCATATAAAGTAAGTAACGCATCTGTTAAACCTTTGAGTTCATTAGAAATATCACTTACTAGATATGAACAAATCATCTTTTCCATTAAGGATAACATCTGTATGATTAACCTTTGGGTTTAGACATACAGAATGTGATACAAAATGCAACTTTATGCAGTCCCTATCATACATAAATATGCACCTTTTGTATCCTATCAAAGTATCACTTTGGCAACACTTATCAAATAACAAAAGATATATAAGACTGCGGCATTTGAACACTTTCAACTTCATTTCAGGACAATAATATAAGAAATAAGCACCTATACATGGCACTAGAAGATTTGGAATCAATATACCATGACAACATATGAGGTGCTTATAAATTTCATGTTAAACACGACGACTATGTCATAATCAGATGTAAAATACTATTAAAACCTATAAGATCTTATACCAATGTTAAAATATCATCCTCTAATCATGCTTTTGATACGTTTTATTAGTTACTAAGCATGGTTAACCAAATTAGGATTACAGGTTACACGTATGCTGATATGGACACCTTACTTTACACATAGGATTACATGTTATACATCTGGAAACATTGACATGGATATGAACACAGAGAACATGTTTTATGTTTAAACCTAATCATGTTTAAGTACAACTACTTCATACTCCATCATGCTGCAGACTTAAGATTAGGATATACAGTCAGTACATGATAAACAAGAAATACTAGAGTTTAGGTATACTTGTCTTTACCTTATTGAAGACCAAACAATAGTCATCATAAGATACCTTTAGTTTCTTGAGAAACAGTAGGAGAGAATAGCTTGTTGATACCTTAGACTAAGTTCTTGTTCATCTTAGATTGTTGTTTCTCTATAGATAATCACTTACAATAGAAGACTCTATGCTAAGATATTTTCTTGGAAGTTCTTCACCCACTTCTATCACCCTTACATTTTCTAATGGCAGAAATAAACTTTAAATAAGGCTATAAGGGAGTCCACCTCCAACTAACTTAGACATGTGTCACACACCCAGCCATCATGAGGTGGAGACACATCCCTTAACTGAATTTAATAAACTAATATGCCCACGTTATGGATTAACTTGATGTACTTTGGCCTTATGTACACATCCCACAAAACAGAAATTTTTACCCTTGGTACATGATCTAAACCTAACACACAAACTTGATTAAGATTAGGCTAATACGGTTTTGTTAAAGTAAACATGATTGGCTGTTAAACCATAAAAAGTCTAACAGTTCAAACTGAGCTAACAAAAGCTGATAGTAAATCCCCTCATCAAGCTCTCTTGGTTTGAATTTCTGGCCATATAAGAAGATTAAATGGAATAAATTACCACATTATCACTTCGTCTCTGTGCTTTTGTTAGCACAGAGACAAGGAGTTTCTTCTCTAATTACATTTTTTGTGATTTCCAGGGTTGTGTTCTACAAGTGAGGATATAAGTCAGGTGGGGTACAAAATTTAATTAGCAGTTTCCGTTAATTAATCTTGTTTTACATATAGATATCAGAAATAGCAGCACATGTCCATACAGACTCAAACCACTGCCAGTGGGGTAAAATATATCATATGCTACAAATACATATTCATGCTCAAATACATATTGAAATTGTTAAAAAAAAAGTGTTGCTACAAAAAGAAAAACCAAGTGTCATCATGAGCAATACAAAGGAAAAATTAAAGATTACAAGGAGACATGAAGATCAATTATTCTTATTCAAGAACATTAAAGATTGCTTGCTTGTTTTGGTTCGTTATTGAAATTACTGGCCTAAAAACAGTCTTCTGGTAACTTTTTTGCTCTTGTGAGAGACAACTGCTTGTGAGATACACAACCGATAAAAACCAATAATCTTCAGACACCATCAGGCCCAGAAGTGGGTATATATACTCAAATGCAGTGTATGCATCACCTAAGAAGTGGGTATATATACTCAAATCCAGTGTATACATCACCTCTTTCCTTAGCCCATGTGGTAACTATTTTTTCTGAAACGGAGATAAGCACTGTAATATCTGGTTGTTTCATCTTGAATACCATACGATTAGGGAAATATTCAGGATCATCATAAAATTTTCCAACATTAGAATATTCAAAGCCCTCGAGCCTAATAATAAAGTTGACATCGCAGGAAGATACAATTTTATGTATCTTGAAGCCCCTAAATTTGACTGGAAACCCGAGAATCTGTACAATGCGAGCATACTTTCTTGCTTCTAATTTTGATTGTGCTTTAGTTTTGGCACCAGTGCAAAACACTTTTTCACTTGCCAAAATCAGCCCAGTTGTCTTGGGGTATTTTAATCTTATAGTAACTGCATAAAAACGTCTGGAACTATAGTCTGCATTACGTGGTTTCATAGTTATTTCTATAAGATTCAATTTGCAATCCAAGTTGACAGTCAACACGATATTCTGTCTCGTAGGAAAAATTCCAGAAGTATGATTGTTAACATCAAAAACAAAAATCAGAAAATAACCTTCTTAACGATATATTTAAAGGACACCGAGTGTTCAAGAAAATTTTCATTGTCATAACTACTAGGTGTTGACACAGGAAAAGAAAAGAAAAATGAAGGTGGAGAACTTACTTGAGAGTAATGGCAGCAGGAAAGATGAAACCAATGGAAACTGCATTTGTAGCTCTAGTGAACTAAAAAACATCCCAGATGCTAGGTATAAAGTTTGCACCAACGAAAACAACAGCAATGAGCCTAGTGATGATCATGGAAAATATTTTATTGCTTAAAGACAAAGGACCGGTTTTCGGGAAAAACAAACCATCCATGTTGATCCATAGAGAAAAAAAAACATGATAGGGAAGACAAGCATCAGGTGCATGGCCTAGCTAACACGAAGAGCTCACTTGCACTTTGCTCATTATTTCGATCTTGGGAAACTTCAAGTTTTGTGACTGATGTTGATGTTAAATGGAAGGAACTGCAAGTTTCGTCTGGTCTCATTAAATAAATTGGGTACAAAACAAAGAAAGTCGTATAAAATAAATTGGGTACGAAACTAAGAATATCGTATAAAATAAATTAGGAAAGAAACTAAGAATGTCGTATAAAATAATTGGTTATTGAAAACGCAGGGGTATAACATCCACACCCAATATTCGTTCAGAAATCTGTATGGACTAACTCCAATATAATTCCGAGAGCACCAACTTAAAAGTGAGGATATTAAAGAGTTATATCTCTTTCTCAATGCGATCAGTAAATCAACAAGATAGAATTCTGTGAGACCAATTGATATGAGAATAACTCGGAAAATACCAAAGACAAACGCCCGAAAGTCAATCAAATCATATCCAACAAACAAGGTCGGATTTATCAACTGTGATTGAACTACGCACAACCTGTGATTTTCAATTATATAAATAAATATAATGCGGAAAAAAATAACACAGACACCAGAGATTTTGTTAACGAGGAAACCGGAAATGCATAAAACCCTGGGACCTGGTCCAGTTTTGAATACCACACTTTATTAAGACGCTACATACTTTAGGCTACTACAAGTTAACTTCAGACTGGAATATAAATGAGCCTTAACCAAGTCTCACACCGATTAAGGTACAGTCGCGCTCCTTATGCCTCTGAATCCCAGCAAGACTCTGCGCACTTGATTACCTTAGATGATCTCACCCACGCCTAAGAGTTGCTACGACCCAAAGTCGAAGACTTGTAAACAAATTTTTCTCGCACAAATATGTATATTCTTGTTTTGTTTCCATCTTAAGGTAAATCAAGGTGAACAGGAACCTCAACTAATAACCCAGACTTATACACCCGAATAACAACCTAGAAATATTAGTCACCTCACAATAACCCAACTGATTAACAGAAAAAGTTATCGCGGAATCACAAAAGTCTGAGACGAAAAACTGATGTGATTACTTTTTATATCTTACCTATCGGAGATAAATCTCGAGTAAATCTTAGAGAAGATAAAACTCAATACGATAGAAAAAGTAAGATCAGAATACGCAACTAAAGAGAAAATAGTTGGATCTGGCTTCAAGAATCCCAAATAAATTCTTCAAGTCGTTAACCTAATAATGGTTTTGGAAAACCCTAGGTTAATGTAGAATCGACTCTAGTTTGCGACTAGGACACATGGAAGTGTCGGGATTAGGTTTCCCGGTTACCAGAGTTCTCCCTTGTATAATATTTCAAATCAGGGTTGCTTTCAATCAAAGATAAGATAGCTTAGTAACAAAACAATTGATATTCACTGTTAGATGAACTCCTGATTTAAGATTTAAGCTAAGTCTGCTTAGAAACTAAGCAATCAATCTCCACTGTTATATGGTATTAGCTTGATACACACAAATGAGATATACATATATATAGATATGGATGAACTGTACCCAAACGTGTATACCTTGTTGGCTCAATAATAGTTAACCGAAGTTAGCCACATTAACACTTATAGTTTATCCATATTCATCTAACACTTCTAGATCAAATATGAAGATCAATCAATCATGAAAGATAATCAAATGAATTTAAATATGTTCCAAGAGAGTTGTTCAAATGTTCATCATTGTATAGAAATGTATATGAACCATTTGAAATAAAATCGGTTTGGTTTGTAATTGTACAAAGTACTTATACAAGAACCAGTTCATGAACATAATGACACGGTTTGCAAAACAAGTTCGCATTCCTTATTTCATTAAAGTTCTAGGGACTTTAATTCGCAAACGAACCCAAGTATTTAGGCTTCAAATCGAACAAAGTGTTAAATATTGCGAACATCAAAAATTGCGAAACCATTACCATCATTATCGAAGAAATGGCGCATAACTCAGAAAGAAACCAGTTATTTGAATTCTAAGCGACCACCACCGCCTACAATGAGGTCGTACAAATTTTTTCTACCTAAAACCCACGATGGAGAAGGATCCAATATCGTCCAATAAAACAGTGGTATATATGAAATTCACAATATGAAGTAAACAAAATGCAGGACCTTTTGAAATCAAACCAATTTCAAACTGTCTAGGAGAACATTGGAAAAAAACTCTATGCCGAACATCAGAGCTGAAAATGTTCAACCGACTAAAAAAGTTAATCAACCAAATATTCAATCGACCAGTTACAGGAGGTTTTCTCTTTACCATACATATACTTACGAGACATGGCAGAACAGCGTATGTTTGTAGAGAGAGAGAGAGATTTTCAAATGGAAATCTGGTGCAATTTGAACTGAGATTCCCTTTTTTTATAAAGGAATGGATATCTGCGGCGTTATATTGATTCGATTATTATTTTATTTTTTATCTAAGTTATTACTATCAACAACAACAAGTGCCAGTTTTTATTGAGAAAAATATGTTGATGTTGCCAATCCTGAAAATAGTTCTAAACATAAGAAAGAAAATATTTTTTTTTAATAATAAATCTTGTTGAGGTTTTGTTTTCATCAATTTTTTAAGATTCACCTTTTTAGACTACATTACGAGTTTCATTCTAAACACAACTACATGTGTTTTTAATTAAATTAGGAATCTTATATTTGCGTACCGATTTTCTTTATTTTGGAAGTTTTTAATTAACATATGTTCTATTTTTCTCTTTAACTTGGGAATTTTTAATCAATAAGTGGTTTTCTTCTTCTTACAAGTATATGGATGTGGTCACTTAGAAACTTCGGGAAAAAAGTTACGTTTTAGAGGAGAAAGCTATTGACAAAGGCTTGGGGATGGTTTTGAATTTTTGATATGAAGTCCACCGGCCAGTATGCCAATATAATTCGTGTAAGTCTTTCAAATGTCAAAATCCGTGAAAATGAAGATAACTCTTTAGTTTGGAAGTTTTTAATTAACAAGTGTTTTTTTCTTTTTACAAGTATTGGGATGGGTTGCTTAGAAACTTCAAAAAAAAATTGTACCTTTTAGGAGAAATTAAGCTACTGACAAAGGTTGGGCGGATGGTTTTAATTAAAAGATCATTAGTTAATGTTAGAGCACTGCTCGGTCGAACTTGCATGCATTGCTATCTCAAGCATGTTTGTCAATGTTAGTGATCAAAACTATAAATCTTGATTTCTAGCCTATTTATAGATGTCTCGGACTAGGACATAGATTGTGTAGTTGAGCATTAGATTTCACGACGTTCATCATTTGAAGGCGAATAACTACTAAGGGGAGCTTATGGAGACTAAAACTCATCTATCACTTGGAAAGTCTATTTTTACTCTATCTCCTATATTGAGACATAAGTCGTATTTCGATATAGTTTTATATTACACACATTTGAAATTTCGAGCTGAGCTTAACTCGCTTACATATTTCTCGAAATATGTGTTGACAAGCTTTCACTTCGACCAAGTTCATCTTATATTCTTGACGAAAGTCAGAATATGATCAAGTGAAAATTTCCGAGTAAACATCTTACATGGTTTGTGTGATACAATCATTTTGTGTTGACTTGGAATGTTTCGTTATGATTATTTCAATATCTTGAAAATTGCTTTGATGCTAATAGTGTGTGAAAATGGCTATTGTCATCCTCTAAGAAAGTTTCAATGATTAAAATAAAGAGTTTAGAATCAAGTAACCATGTTTGGATATAAACATAATGTGTTCTCACATTTGTGTTTAAGTCCAAAACCGGGAACCTGAAGTATGCGTACACATACACGCAATGGCGGTTGTTGGATGTCTGGGCAAGTATGCGTACCCGTACGCATACTGGCGGAAGTCTCACGTCCATGAATTTCTACTGGAGTTTGGAAGTGTGAATTGGTATGCGCACCCGTACGGGCACCGGCGTAACCAAACTCGGTCCGGCTACTTAAGTATGCATACCCGTTTGCGTACTTGAGTGGGTTACTTTCTAAAATCGGTTGTATACATGAACTTAAACATTTATATAATAAGGAATGTAATCTTTGCAAACCGTGGCTATAATGTTCATGAATTGATTCGACTGAATCAAATGGATTTTGCTTCAATTGTGTTCTTGTATACTTCTATGAGAATATAGCAATTGAAAGACTCTTTAACTAGTTTCATTTGAGTCATTTGAACTAGTTATGGTTAAGATGAATAAGGTTGACATGAGAGTAATCATATGGTTAACTTCGGTTAACTATTATTGAGTCAACATGGTGTACACATTTGGGTACGGTTACATAAACCTAAATGAGGGTACATTTCATTTGTGTGTAACAAGCTAAGTTCGATCTAACGGTTGAAAGATATTAGCTTGGTTGAATCAGGTTTTTCATCTAACAGTAATTATTGAATGCTTTGTTACCAAGGTAACTTGGATTGCAAGCCCTGATTTGAAAACTATATAAAGGAGAACTCTAGCAACTGGGAAACCTAATCCCCACGCCTCCTGTATGTTACTAGTTGCATTAACTAAAGTCGATTCTCCTTTAACCTTAGGTTTATATCGAGACCCTGTAGGTTAACGACTTCAAGGACTTCATTGGGATTGTGAAGTCAGACCAAAGTATTTTCTATGTAGTTATGTGTTCTGATCTTTCCCGATTATATCTTTTGAGTATTATCTTCTCTAAGATTTACTCGAGATTTAATCTCCGATAGGCAAGATAAAAAGTAACACCTTCGTCTCATCGTTTGTGATTCCACAATATCTAGTTTTTCCATCATACGATTTAGATTATTGTGAGGTGATTGATAATACTAGGTTGTTCTTCGAGAATATAAGTCTGGTTTATCAATTGGTTCGTATTCACCTTTATTTATCAAATGACAGCACAAAAACTCATAGGTATTTCTATGGGAGACAGATTTATCTATTCCAATAAAATTTTATGTGTGAGACATATTTGTTTATCAAGTCTTCGACTTTGGGTCGTAGCAACTCTTAGTTGTGGGTGAGATCAGCTAAGGGAATCAAGTTCCTAGTATCCTGCTGGGATCAGAGACCTAAGGAGCGCAACTGTACCTTGAATCAATGTGAGATTGATTAGGGTTCAACTACAGTCCAGTCCGAAGTTCATTGGTAGTAGGCTAGTGTTTGTAGCGGCTTAATACAATGTTGTGTTCAAACTGGACTAGGTCCCAGGGTTTTTCTGCATTTTCGGTTTTCCTCGTTAACAAAAATTCTGGTGTCTGTGTTATTTCTTTTCCGCATTATATTTTGTTATATAATTGAAATATCACAGGTTGTGCGTTGAATCGATCAATTGGGAAATCCAACCTTTGGTTGTTGATTGAAATTGATTGATCCTTGAACATTGGTCTTTGGTACTGTTCAAGTTATTCTTTCTTATTCAATCGGGCACGCAGATTTGTATTTGGTGATTGCAGATTGAATTAAGAGTTAGAGATATAAACTCTTTGATATACTTTTCTCTAGATTGAGTCTGACTGTCTAGTTGATTCTCTAGAAAGTATATTGGAGTAAGTCCTCTCATATTGCCAAACGAATTTTTGGGTGTGGTTGTTAGACCCCCGCATTTTCAGTTAGTATGCTAATATATTTGATGTCAGTCTTTTAAATGTCAAAATCCATGGAATACAGGATAACTTTCTTTCGGTTAATAAAATATCAACCTTCTAGCTTCAACAAAAAAAGAAAAAATAAATATGAACAATTATATATTTGTGTTAAACGTGTATTCAATATTTCTCAGAATATGAACTTTCATATTCAACTTGCTCGTCTTTCGAAATCTCAAATCTCGGAATGTCAAATAGATATTTCGAAATCTGCAAACTTGGATCCTGTCCTAGTTGGGATCGATCCTGGGATGACACCGGTCCTGGGATCAGCCCTGAATCATGTTAAACTTCAAAACATAATTCGAGTCTAAACAAACTTTAATCATGCCAAATAAAATCTTTTCTTACACGATTCAAAGTCCGGATTCATCCATAGATAGATATATCTGGTTTCCCTAAAGGTCAACACTAATCCATAACAGGATTCATATTAGTGTTATGTCAAAATTACAAAAGCATAGAAAACTATACTACGTAACTCAATACAACAACCAATGTATATTCTTCCTTTTGGTACTTAGATCATAATAATGATCAAGTCATCTATTCCCTATGTTTCAAAAAGACCGTCCTCTATTCCATTTTGGTTTGTTTCAAAATTATGTCCAGCTTCTGTTTATAGTCATATTTTTCCAGTGAACTCTCTAATATACCCTTAAGTTTTTATGTTTATGAAATCTTTTTTAATGGGACCCAATCTAAAATATTAATGAAATTGTGTAACTAAGGAAACAAATACATAATTCATTCCTTTTTGTATATCCAGTTTACAATCCCATAACAATTATTGGTAGTTTTTATTACTAACAGTTTTATTGAAATAAATTAGGCAAGTAATTAAGGGTAGGCATGTAAACTACTATGGTCTCCTTAATATATTGACAAAGTCAAAGCGGACTGTCTTTTTGAAACGGAGGGAGTATTAACTAAAGCTATGTAAGATAAACTTCACAGGTTATGTTTGAAAAAACGGGGGTCTAACAACCACACCCAATAATTCGTTTGGCAATCTGTATGGACTAACTACAATATACTTTCAAGAGAATCAACTAGACAGTCAGACTCAATCTTAAGAAAAGTATATCAAAGAGTTAAATATCAATTTCTCAATTCAATCCGTAATCAAACAAATACGAATTTGTGTTAGAGCATTGCTCGGTCGAACTCGCATGCGTTTCTATCTCAAGCATGTTTGGTAATGTTAGTGATCAAAACTATAAGTCTTGATTTCTAGTCTATTATAGCTAAGTCTCGTACTATGATAGAAAGTGTAGTTGGGCTCAAGGACTTCATGGCGATTCATCATACAAGTAGAAGAACTACTCGAGGAACCAGTAGAACTTCTCGTATTGGAATGAGAGTTTAGATTACATAACCAATGGTGGACATAAGCATTGTTGTGGAAGTCCTACTCCTTGAACTAAAGTTTGCGAACTTTGTTGATCAAGAGAACCGGAAGAATGGCATGAGCCAAGTCCGCGAACTGCCGAAGTTCTCAAACCCGAGAATTTCTGCTGGAGTTTACAAACTACTTGCGTGAAGCTAAGTCCGCGAACTCAGTCCGCGAGCCGGCGAAGTTCTCATACCCGAGAATTTCTACTGGAGTTTGTAAACTCTGCCCGGTAACTTAAGTCCGCGAACCTAGTCTGCGAACTTGAGAAGGTTATATATATCTGAAGATGATTCCTGAACTTAAACTTAAAAAGACTAAGGAATGCAGTTTGCAAACCGTGGCTATAAAAGTTCATGAACTGATTCAAGTGAATCAAATCATCTTTGCTTCAATTGTGTCTTGCGTAGTACATGAGATTTCCTTGCAATTGAAAAACTCTCCAACTAGTTCATCTTGAAGTCATTTGAACTAGTTATGGTAAAGAAGAACATGGTTGATATGAAATGCTCATATGGCTAACCTTTTGGTTAACTATTGTTGAACCAACAAGTGCACACGTTTGGGTACGGTTAACAAACCTAGAAGCGTGCATTGTCAAGTGTGTGTAACAAGCTAAGTTTTCGATCTAACGGTTGAGAAATATTAGCTTGAATCTAAATCAGGTTTTCATCTAACGGTGAATATTGAATGCTTCGTTACTAAGCTAACATTGATTGCAAACCCTGATTTGAAAGACTATATAAAGGAGACATCTAGTATTGTGCAAAACTAATCCCCACACCTTACATGTGATACTAGTTTGTGTGCTAGAGTCGATTCTCCTTTAACCTTTGGTTCTCTTCTTCTAAAACCAAGTTAACAACTTAAAGACTTCATTGGGATTGTGAAGCCAGACCGATACTACTTTTATCGTAGTTGTGTGATCTGATCTTGCATCTTCTATCGTACGAGTCAATCAGATTGATTGGATTGAGATTGATATCTACGATAGCAAAGATGTAAAAAAGTAATCACAAACATCTTCGTCTCATTGTTTGTGATTCCGCAACATCTTGTTTCACTACCATTGATGCGCGTCGTTTACACAACAAATTAATTACTTCTTTCCACACTATTAACTAGTAATATAATGGCAAAGAGTTCGTTCCCACGAAGAGCAGGGAGATTTTAGTTGTTATAAAGTAACCGAAAGGGGTGGTGGTGGTGGTGGTGGGGGTGGTGGGGGTGGGGGGGGGTAGATTTTGAATCGAAATAATTAATAAAAGAAAATAATAAAACTTTGTTGTAAACAATGAGAAGAAAGATGACTAGGGAATCATTCGTCGTCACTGAACCGAAACTTAATTAGATACAAGTTTATCTATTGTTGAATTTATTTTGTTACCAACCGTAGAATAGCAATAAGCTCTGTTATCCCCCGTATTCCTGTTGTCACTGGATACGAAAGCGCTCGACTACCAGTTTCTATCCAACTAACCCACCAAGAATAAGCTCTCAAGGTGTAGATTAACCGAATGCTTTACACTCTGTGAATCAGGTTGATCCTACCATCAGACACATAGGCTCGGCCCGCTTACTAGTTTTATCTTTATACACAATTGCTTAACAGAATCCCTCTGTCAGCTCTTGCGATTTACTACTTGTGTACAGAGATGATGTGACAATTACACGTATCACACAACCCTAAACTAGTAGAAGAAATATTGATTGGTTAATTTAATTGATCACTTTAAATAACCCCTCAATATTCTTAAACATTAAAAGAAAAAAAAACTTGAAATAAACTTGATTTAAGAAATTAAAGCTTCATTGTTCAGGACTTTGAAATCATCCCTAATCAATAAGAAGTTTAGATAGACATAGCTAAAAAGTACTAAGAAATAATTAAAGAAGATAGAAATAAATTGAATTAAAAATAAAAACTCACAAGAAAAGCCTGGAACAAAAACTTTATTTCTCTATATTTCTATCTTCTAGTTAGAGAAAATAATAAAAGAAGAAGGGATTTTTCCTTTGATTTTCAACTCCTATTTATAACCTACACATAACCTAGCCGATCCACAAAAATCGTAGAATATAGAGATGCAAAGTCGGTGGAATTTATCCCAAACCAAATGCTGATGATTGGCTGTAGTGGACTGTGTTTTCTTAGCGTGTACACGGATTCTGATCCGTTCAATCTTCTGAGGAACCTTGTGTCTTCATCTGCACCATCAATCTATCCAGCTTCGATGAGCCGCAGTACACATAATCATCACTAATATTCAAAAAGCGTGTTTTCTTTCTCGCAAGTACAGCAGGCAGGACCCACCACACTTTTTCTCCTCCGATCACGTGCTCACGTCAGCAAAGCCATCCATCAGTCGTACAATCACGGTCGTCACGAACAACAGCTACGGCTAAACTTCTCTCTTTGATAGCACCACAACTTCTCCGTCACTGCCATTTTCATCTTCAGTTCGAGCCCCTTCATAATCACCATCATATGAACCTTCTCTATGTTCTTCCAGCGAGCAACCATTGCTCATATAACTCCACAAACTCGAGCACGATCAATCGAACAATCACATCCAACTCCATCTCGTCCCTGCTGTTATCAATCTCCTCACCAATCATAGCAAACTCGAACTTTCCATCGCCGCCATCATTCACAGCTCCGATAATCAATGGCATCAACATCAATGATTTGTTGAGCTCCATTACACAACCGTTGTCCTGTTCGAGTTATTCTTATCTTCACTGCCTTCATCAACAACAACAAGCCACTGTCTTCATTAATACCATGTTCTCTACCCTCTCTGTTCATCTCGAGCTCGTCACGGCTCCAACAGCATCGAAGTCATTACGAACATCAGCATCTTCATCTCCCTGAACCTTCTCGAGCCAATTGAATTGAAATCAGGTTCCTACCCAAGTTTTCCATCGTCTCTAGGAACCCAGTGATGTATTCAAATTCGAATATCACTGCTTCCAAAATCCATCACCGTCGTGATCATCATGATCATCAAGTTTCGAATGCCATTACATGTGTGCTGTTTAGGAATAAAGAAGATGAAGTGCCTCCAGTAATAAGTCGGATGCCTTTAGTAGTATTTGAACTTTGGCAGCCCCCTATTGTAAAAGACCTGACTGCCTCTAGTAGTTGCTTTGAACTTGACTGCCCCTTGTACTTGAACGAGTTTCAATTGGTCTTTGGCCCTTGTCCACTTGTAGCTAGCTTCTTTTATTGCACAATTAAGTGTTATTTCACTTCTTTTGGATGATTCACCTAATAAAACACAAATAAGAGAAAAAAAGCGTAATATACAATAATTTGCAAGAAAACCAACAAATACTAGCATGGAATTGACACCAAATATATGTGAAATATGCACTTATCAAATTCCCCCACACTTCCCTTTTGCTAGTCCTTGAGCAAACTAAACTAAACTACAACAACTCCATTTCGCCGAGGATACGGTTGCACTTAGCATGTGGCAACAGGCCTTTAAACCCCTAGGTGTCCCTAATGGACGAGTTATAGTCTCGTGAGGGCTTACGAGAGATATACCCACAAAACCTACTCCAACTTCAAAGCATTCCAGCGTCCCAAGCATCCATAGAGCTATATTCGGATTAAATGTAATACCTCCTTCAGCTATATTCAATCACTTATAGAACTCCTAGTACAAAACCAATTGTCTTTAAGAATTCTTCTCGTAAATCTTCTAGCAGAACCCAAGGCTCTCTTTAGAAGATACAACAACACGACTGAAACAATTCGATCTTTTGTTTGTACAAAATACCAGTTTGATTTCCCTTTAGATGTGAATCAAGGTTTTGAAATCTTGTGTTTGTTTTGAACAACTCCAAATAAAAAGTAGTGAAATCAAAACAAACTTGTAGATTAGGGTTTTAACTTACAATCAGTATGCGTACTCACAAGAATTCCGTGAACCTGATTTTCGTAAGTGAACTTGGGTGATTCCAAAGATCAATTTCCAAGTTAAGAAAACCCTAATAATTCTACAACAAGAACAACTAGATAAATCTAGAGATATCTTGTTTAAAACTTCTTAAGGATTTTTACGAGATACCTTAATCGAAGTTTTCTTTCTAACTTCCGATTTCAACTAACAAGTGTTGGTATACGATCAGAAACTAAAATCTATTAAGACCTAGGGCTTATGATCAACAACTCTTGAATGGTTTTATATCAGAAGAGAAAACCTTAGAATAGACAAGAGGTGAAAAACCTAGATTACAAAGTGTATGATCAATCACGAAGATTAAATCCAACTCGGCTTTGTGATCCCCTATACAAAGACTTTTATCTCACTCTTGTTCACGAAGAGCAGAAAACATGGAAAACAACCTTATGAAGCTTAGACAAATTTTCCAAAGGGGATGAAAACGTGTATCATTCATGAACCCTTTATTTATAGTGAACAATAACTTGGAAGCTACACAAAGCTATTTTCCTTTTTCAAGACTCACCTAATTTTGGGAGTCTTTTCTAAGTTATAACTCTTGCCAAAATAATTAAATAATTAATTAGCAAATATTGTATTTATGTGAATAAATCACATTCTAACTTAGGAAGGAATCACAAACACTTTAATATGGTAATCAAATATGTTTGGATTAATATCCATCTTGCCTAGATAAGGAAACATCACCAATTTGACTAAAAAAGACTTCTAGTCACGTAATTGGGCCCAAGTCTGTGAACCGTTACAAGCAGGCCATGGATTGTTTCCTACTAACGAACTGTAACAGTTACAACAACACTTGTAATTGTTACTTTAATAAATCACTCATAACTTCATCGTTATAACTCGGAATTGAGTGATTCTTGGCTCGTTGAATTCGTAGGCTCATTCAATATAACATGAGAACCTTTCTAGGGATAAAGGTTATTGTCACAAAAGTCGTGGCTCAAATAACCTCAAGTATATATACATAAGTGTACATTTACCGTCATAGGAATTGTTCCATAGAGTGAGCATTTGTTTCGATAGATTAGAAAGGTAGAATTAAACAAGAATCCAAGTGAAATCAATTAACACATGCCTTTGTATATGAAGTCCTTGTTGATGTCTTCTTGTAGTCTTCAAACTTCATCCATCAAGGATAGCTTCAATTCTACTTCTTAGACTTAATCTAGTCCGAAACTATCTATAGTATACTAAATCAAGAATACATTTTGGCAACTAAAATTGACAACTAACTTGACATACCAACGCTAGTGGGTTCAACCGAGCAATGCTCTAACAATCTCCCCTTTTGTCAATTTTAGTGACAAAACCATTTTACATATGGATTGTACTTGTTAAAAGCATTGCAGCTCCAAAATATGACATGCTTGATTTCCTTGGTTCTTCAACTATGCGTGTGTTCATCCTGTACTTCTTGAAGATCCATCATAGTATTATTACGCAGCATCAAAGTTCAATTGTATCACAACTTTGACAATAATACTACGATGAGATATATCACTCCCCCTTAGTCAATACTTCATCTCACAATGAAAAAAACTCCCCCTTACATAATGATCCGTAAACCATATGTATTTGTAGTGTGAACTACACATTAATTCTCCCTCTTTTTGTAAATAAAATTGGCAAAGGTACGAAGAATAGTGGGATCCTAATGAAATTTTCATAGTGGTACTTCATGACCAAAATATAACATATCAACTTTAATTTAGATGATATCACAGAGTCGAAACTTAGTGACTTCATCAAGGAATTTTTTAAGATACAAGTTAATCCCTATATGTTCCACAACCGCTTCTCCCCACAAAGATTTGGCAATTAAGCACAAGTTCAATCAAGAACTTTCCCCCATAAAAAGTCATTCCCGAAAGAACAACAAGAGTGACCTTTCTCCAGGGAGAAGGATTTATATATTGGATTTTAGAAATCCCACAAGAATATACGAGATAAGGTCCAATCATTAAAAGTTTCTCATGAGATCGTGTTACTAAAAATAGAACTATCTCATGGTAACGATGCACAATATGTAATCATGAAGAACAAGTATTGTGATCATATTTTCTAAGATACAAACTTGTATAAACAAGAATTGATATGCTTAAAAGGAAGAATAACCTTTTTCATAAGGATTTACACCAAGAATGGTTACCATAAGAGTATGAAAAAGAATAACCAACATCCAATGATTTTGATTATTACTTATAACCTGTTATGCTTAAGAGTTTTAATTACAAATCAAGTTAGGTAATTAAGAATCACACGCATGGTATTTATCCATATTCATCTTAACCATAACTAGTTCAAATGACTCAAATGAAACTAGTTAGAGAGTTTTTCAATTGCTTGGATCTCATATAAGTATACAAGACACAATCGAAGCAAAAACGGTTTCGATTCACTTGAATCGATTCATGAACATTATAGCCACGGTTTGCAAGTATGCATTCCTTAGTTTATATAAGTTTAAGGTCACGAATAATCGCTTTTAGAAACTAACCCACTTAAGTACGCATACTGGTACGCGGACTTAAGTACTCGGAATAAGTTTGTTTTTAGTTCACAAACTCCAGCAGATTTTTACGGGACGTGAACTTCCGATGGAGCGCGTACTGTTACGCGAACTTAAGTCCCGGTTTTCCTGAGCAGCAAAGTATGCATACTTTGGTTAAAGGAATAAGGACTTACACACGTATGAGTTATCACATAATGTTTATATCCTTTCAAGGTTATATTCTAAACTCTCATTTCAATCATTGAAACATTCTTAGAGGATGTTATATAGTTGTTGTTCACAAACTATTTTTCGTCAAAGTGATTTTCAAGTGATTGAAACTAATATGACTTTCGTCACTAGTAAAGATGAACTTGGCCAAAGTGAAAGCTTACCAACCCATATTTTGAGAAATATGTAAGTGAGTTAAACTCAGCTCGAAACAATAAATTGTTCTACATATTCAAAAATTACCCAACATAATATGTGCACCCCAATTCTTTTGTAATCCTCACCGCATTTACAAGGGCTTCTTAGTGAGGATGCACTTTCAACACAATCAGGTTATGTTGAGGCGAACAAAAACTTGCTCACCACGGGTATTCGAAACAAAATTATGCATGGACTCTAAGAATTTAACAACTTCCTTGAAACTTTCAATAACTGTTCCGTACCTTTTTAAGATATTATCCCTTGTCGAACTCTTGTCTGTGAGATCCTTCTTAATAGTACTCATTTCTTTATTGATTTTCTTTGGTACCCATTTCTAAGTAGCTTTTGGAGCAACGTGTTTCTTCTTCTCCCCAATATAATTATGAAATTTCTTTGAGGGAATACTAGAAGAACTGAAATTATGAGACTCATTTTTTCTCCAGTTTGGAACATCAAATCTTCTCATCTTAACAGAATCAGATCTGGTTTTATCTCGTTTAAGATATCTGCAATTCCATTGCAAGTGACCTGGTTTTCCACAATAAAAGAAATGTTTAGTAGAATGGAAAAAGTTATGTTTAGTATTACCTGAATGTATATGTGCTTTCTTTGGAGCTTGACATAATTTCCTCTTTTCGGCAGTTGGTAGAGATACTTTATTTTTTTCAACCGTGGAAGGTTTTGGTTGAGAAGAATCTTTAGCTCTGACAAATTTTACTTCTTTGCAAATACCAGGAGCATATATTCCTTCATATCCCAATCCTCGTGTATCACGTTGAATTCTACATGCTCCTAATATCGAGGTTAATTTATCTGAGCTGCTATTTCTAGACAACCTCTCTTTTAAGCTCGAGTTTTCTTCTTCCAAACTTTTGACCTTCTCAAGTGCAATAACTAGATCATTATTGAATGATTCACATTGAACTTTGAGATCTTCTCGTTCTGAATCCAATAACAAGTTCATCTCTATGTTCTCCAAGTTATCTAGCTTTGCTTGAAGAATAATTTCCCGATCTCGACTTCCGGGAATTTCTTCTTTAAGATTTCGTATTTCGTTGAGATAATCTATTGCACCAATAGAATCAAGTTGGTTTTGTAAGTCTTTATTACGACTACGAAGTCTGTCATATTTAACTTTCTCACTGAAAATGGTGCTTTCAGCTTCCGAGAGTTTCTGATGACATTCCTTAAGAGAGTTATTAGCAACTGGATCTACATGGAACACTTCTTCGTCAGAATCAGAATCAGTATCCGAAAGAATTTTTTCAGAAGCTAATGCAACCTCGCATGCGTACTCTTGGTGATCATAATATTCGGGTCCATCATCAAGAGTGGGCAAAGCTGCTGCATATGCCGATTGTCTACGGCTCCAGCTAGGACATACTGAAGAAAGGTGCCCAAAACCACGACATTTGAAGCAATTTACATCATCATTATGAGGTATTGCACCTTTAGAAATACTCTTTTTCCTGTGTCTCAAGATTTTTCTAAATTGTCGTGGAGTAACATCCTTAGCATCTGGAAAACCAGATTTATCCTTAGAGGATTCAGAATTATTTGCAGCTTTAAAAGAAATCACTTCTTTCCGGACCGGTGTTAATTATCAAATATCTTTAACTTTCCAACAAGAGTATTTCTGGAGAGTGTAGAAATATCATTTGCTTCTTCAGTGGCATGTTTCTTAGACTCATATCTTGATGGTGTAGACCTGAAAATGTGCACACAATAACTTTCTCCGAAATAGTTCTTCCTAATGAATATGAGGAGTTAACTATTTGAGAAAGTCTTTGTTTAAACTCATCAAAGGTTTCATCATCAGACATGCGAAGGTTTTCCCAGTCAGACGCTAGATTTTGAAGCCTTGCTTCTTTCTCTACGGCATTCCATTCGAATACGGTTTCTAAGATATCCCAAGCATCTTTAGACTTATTACACGTAGTCACGTGGTGCTGAAGATCTGGGGTAATGGCATGGATGATAGCATTTAATCCATCAGAATTTTTCTTTGCAGCAAGAATCTTAAGAACATCGTAATCACCAATATCCTTTGCAACAGTTACACCGTCTACTGTAACTAATGGAGGATTATATCCATTAACAATACGAACCCATGATTGAAAATCTCGCGTTTGAATAAAAGCACGTATAGCTATTTTCCACCATAAATAGTTTATGCCATCGATGGCTGGCGGTACGTGTATAGAGATAGCACTTCTGTCCATAGAATCAGATTGCTAAAAACACAGACTTACGAGGTCTTAGCGTGTTTGCCTGCTCTGATACCAATTGAAAAAGCGGGGGTCTAACAACCACACCCAATAATTTGTTTGGAAATCTGTATGGACTAAATCCAATATACTTTCAAGAGAATCAACTAAACAGTCAGACTCAATCTTAAGAAAAGTATATCAAAGAGTTATATCTCAATTTCTAAATTCAATCCGCAATCAAACAAATAGGAATTTGAGAGCCCAATTGAATATAAGAAATAACTTGGACAGTATCAAAAACCAATCCAAGTGTCAATCAATTTAATCAACAACCCAAAGGTCGGATTCACAATTGATTGAACTTACGTACAACCTGTGATATTTCAGTTATACAAACAAATATAATGCGGAAAGAAATAACACAGACACCAAAAATTTTGTTAACGAGGAAACCACAAATGCAGAAAACTCCAGGGACGTAGTCCATAATAAACACACACTGATTATAATTTGTTATACCAATTTCCTACTACCTATTCGAGCTAGATGTAATACCTCCTTCAGATGTATTCAAGCACTTATAGAACTCCTAGCACAAAACCAATTGTCTTTAGGAATTCTTCTCGGAAATCTTCTAGCAGAACCCAAGGCTCTCTTTAGAAGATATAACAACACGATTGATACAATTCGATCTTTTGTTGCACAAAATACCGGTTTGATTTCCCGTTAGATGTGAATCAAGGTTTTGGAAATATTGTGTTTGATTTGAACAACTACCAAATAAAAAGTAGTGAAATCAAAACAAACTTGTAGATTAGGGTTTTAACTTACAATCAGTATGCGTACTCACAAGAAGTCCGTGAACCTGATTTCGTAAGTGAACTTGGGTGATTCCAAAGATCAATATCCAAGTTAATAAAACCCTAATAATTCTACAACAAGAACAACTAGATAAATATAGATATATCTTGTTTAAAACTTCTTAAGGATTTTTACGAGATACCTTAATCGAGTTTTCTATCTAGCTTCCTATTTCGACTAAAAAATGTTGGTATACGACCGGAAACTAAAATCTATCAAAACCTAAGGTTTATGATCAACAAATCTTGAATGGTTTTATATCAGAAGAAAAAACTTTAAAATAGACAAGAGGTGAAAAACCTAGATTACAAGTTGTATAATCAACCACGAAGATTAAATCCAACTCGGCTTTGTGATCCCCAATACAAAGACTTTTATCTCACTCTTGTTCACGAAGAACAGAAGACATGGAAAACAAACCTTATGAAGCTTAGACAAATTTTCCAAAGGGGATGAAAACGTGTAGCACTCATGAACCCTTTATTTATAGTGAACAATAACTTGGAAGCTACGTAAAGCTATTTTCCTTTTTCAAGACTCTCCTAATTTTGGGAGTCTTTTCTAAGTTACAACTCTTGCCAAAATAATTTTATGTGAATAAATCACATTCTAATTTAGGAAGGAATCACAAACACTTTAATATGGTAATCAAATATGTTTGGATTAATAGCCATCTTGCCTAGATAAGGAAACATCACCAATTTGACTAAAAAAGACTTCTAGTTACGTAATTGGGCCCAAGTCCGTGATCCGTTACAAGCAGTCCATGGATTTTTTCCTACTAACGAACTGTAACAGTTACAGCAACACTTATAACTGTTACTTTAATAAATCACTGATAACTTCATCGTTATAACTCGGAATTGAGTAATTCTTGGCTCGTTGAATTCGCAGGCTCATTAAATATAACATGAGAACCTTTCCAGGGATAAAGGTTATTGTCACAAAAGTCGTGGCTCAAATAACCTCAATATATATACATAAGTGTACATTTACCGTAATAGGAATTGTTCCAAAGAGTGAGCATTTGTTTCGATAGATTAGAAAGGTAGAATTGAACAAGAATCCAACTGAAATCAATTACTACATACCTTTGTTTATGAATTCCTTGTTGATGTCTTCTTGTAGTCTTCAAACTTCATCCATCAAGGATAGCTTCGATTCTACTTCTTAGACTTAATCTAGTCCGAAACTATCTTTAATATACTAAATCAAAAATGCATTTTGGAAACTAACTTGACATACCAACGCTAGTGGGTTCAACCGAACAATTCTCTAACAATGTTTGTAATAAATATGACGGTAAGAATTTGATATAATGGAAGAAGTCAAAGTCAATAGTTACTAACCTCAAACTGAAGGATGATATCTTCGTTTGTGTTTAATACGTCTCTAGCTCTTCAATGAGGAATTATAGATTATCTTAACATTTGTATGTTCTAAGTCTAACATAACGAAGTTGACTTGCATAGTCAATTCAAGAGAACGAGTTTTGGAGCTAAAGTTGACAACCAAGCCTGACAAACGGATGCTTGGTGAGTTAAATCGAGCAGTAATCTAACAAAAATAATGGAGGATGGTTCTGATAAAAGAAAATAGGAAGTAGTATATCTATATAAGATTGATCAACACCAGCATCATGTAAATGACACAATTATTGCAATTATCACTGTAATATTGTTATATTATCTGAATCTCCAGGGTCTCTAATGGTGGGTCTAAATAGAAACCAAAGTTGTGTACTCATTTTTCGTTGGAGAAAAAATAATGGGGATTTTAACAAATTCCCATGTGGGAAAAAATGCATTTTAAAAAATACCCACGTTTTTTTGATTATATACTTAATGCACATACTTTAACCTTTTCCATCCTGTTTTATTGAAAAAACGGTTGACAACCGTTAGTACATTAGTGGCAGCAAAACAGTCATAGAAAATGTCCTTTAAGCCCCTAAATCGCCAAACTCAGAAGTAGTGAACTGAGTTAGAAAGCGAGTCAGTGTCCATTTGAAATGGAACTCAATACCGAGCTAAACCTATTCAAAGCTGAAAAGACGAGGGTACCCAAATATACCTCAAGCTAAAACTTTTCCTACCTATAAGTCCTTTCTTCGAAAGTGATTGTCTATGGACTGAGTCGAGACAATACAACTAATCGATTCACACTTCGTGTGATCGTATATGGATACGAGATCGAGACAATACAACAACGAAGTATGTTTACTTGATATAAAGGTTCACACATAACCAAACACAATATGATTACTTATCATGTAAATAGGAATTAACGTTTGTGTAATTTACTTTAATTATAATAAAATAATTATAATGCATAAATATAAAGTAAATGACACAACAAGATTTTGTTCACGAGGAAACCGCAAATGCAGAAAAACCCCAGGACCTTGTCCAGAATTGAATACTCTCGGGATTAAGCCGCTACACAAAATTACACCAAATTCGTATAGTTGAGACCAAGCAACCCATGCCTCCAACTTATAAATAAGTCACGTACTTGGATCAATTCCTTTGGTTCGTATTCCAAACAATAAAGGAACAACAAATCTGTTTGGTATCAACTCTCTTCAACCAAGTGACATGAGTTGGACAAAGGCTCTTCTGGTTATCTTAACATAAACTCCTGCGTCAGGTCCTTAGATCTATCTTAGGTTCAATTACCGAAGTAATCATTTAAGATTAAGCCAACAACACTCTTAAACCAAAGAATTGTGTTAGTACCGATCTACTCAATTAATCAATCCTATCTACCACAAGGATAAATCAATTATTAATTGGATCCTCTTTTACCGAAACAAGTATTGTGCACACCAAATATTATGAACTCACAAATCATAAATCTTCAATATCTTCTTCGTCTTCAAATCTTCTTATATCTTCAATATAAACCTGCACACAATCACTTGAATCTCTTGTGATCAATCACGCACAGAATGGAGTCTGTTAACAATTGATTGTCACAAGATCGTCTTTAGAACTAACAACAGTCTAAAGATCCCTGTCGAAACTCTGAACTAATTTGAGTGAATCTTATATCAGAAGAGAAGATTCTCAAACTTAAACAAACTAGGTGCAATCAGATTTCAAACACCGTAGTCAACTAAATCAATGGAAACAAAAGATAAACCGGAATTATCTAGTTTCCCACCAATGGTACACGCTAGAGCTTCTCAATCCCAAAGAAGACTTTAAACTGAGCGGCCATAAGAGATTTCACCTAATTAGGTTACTCTCCTCTCCGAATAGGCGGCTACACCAGTAACAACAACAAAGAGGAAGTCTATTGTTACGAAAGATTAGTTTGCTAGAAAGGCAAACTTCAAGTATTTATAGACAAGGAACTTTGGACACCAAGGAATTTCAAAAACCGAAAATATTCTCAAGATATTCATTAAAGCAAAATTTGGTTTCCATAATTCCTGGAAATGCTCTGTCCAAAAATAATGATCGAAATCTCTCGGAAAATCTAATTAGTAAATGCACATTACTAATTCTTATATTTACCTACAAAATGAAATTAATAACCTTAATTAAAAGATTTTTAACTTATTTATGTTTCGATCCTGGGATTTTCTTCCTTTAGCTATTAAGGAATAACTTTGAACAATTAAGGAAATAAACATTCACAACACGTGCTCAAAGTATGTCGACATCCTTACTTTGTAAGTTCTCTTTCACACTTACAACCTTGAAATCGATTTGCCATACTTCCAAACAAGTTTAGAATTGGTTCATCTGACTTTCAAGAACTATGCGATTGATCAAACAAACATTCAATCACGATCATGAGTTTAACGGTTCTACCAAAACAAGTTTCGGTTCTACCTCCATGTGAGTACTGTGCATAGTCACACTATCTTTCCAAAATTCGGTTGACTAGGTACTAGGATCGGTTCCCCACATATTTATGGTATCTAACTTATATGTGTTGCACATGTCCATAGGACCGGTTCCCCTTTTCCTAAAAACGTGTTGCACATGTTCATAGGATCGGTTCCCCTTTCTTCTATAAACCTTGTTGCACCCCATACAAGGATCGGTTCCCCTTTGTGATGTACTGCACCTCTTACTAGGATCGGTTCCCCTTTCCCAAATTTGGTCAGACAAAGCACAAACTCGATCATACCATCTCATGTGATCACTTAAGATCGGTTTCACTAATAAAAGTCATACCAATACATAAGTCAGGCCTTTCTGAATAGTTCTACCAAGAACACAAACAAGTTGTGAGCGTTTATGCTCAATCATACATATTGGGTGTTCATAAGATAAGCAATGAATAACAAAACCAATAACACCTGGCAATTTCTTTTTCGGTTCACAAACAAGTTTATGGACTTACTTCCTTAGAACATATGTAAAACATTGTTCCCCAGGATGAAATCCTCACCTCATACCCATACATAATCACAATAGCATCCAAATGATTATGGTGGTGTCTTATCTACAAAGTTTAATGGTTAAGCAATAAACCTGGTATTGTATTCCTTAATACTATGTCTATCTAGAGTTCAAATATGCTTTGCAGTTTTGTTTTCAATATGCACGACTTTAAAGATACGTTAGGGAATGAAACAGTTCAAGTCAAATATCACTAACCTCAAGAAGGATGATTGTTGTCGTTGTAGCTCCTTGATTCTTCACATCTTCAAGACTTCGCAATACTTGTAATGTCTCATATCCTAATACTTTCAAGCTAACCTATACGAAGTTGACTCTAGTATATGATCAAGTGACTTTTAACATGAGTTTTGATTCATTAAAATATGACAACCAAACTTGACATACCAACGCTTGGTGGGTTCAACCGAGCTATGCTCTAACAATCTCCCCCTTTGTCAATTTTTCGTGACAAAACTCTTACATCATATGGATAAACAAATTACAAGAATTCATTACACATACGCTTGATTCCCGAATTCAACATCATAGTAAACTGCTTATATTCAATCATTGAAAATGTCGTTGTTGACATTATAATAACAAAGCTATTACTCCCCCTAAGGAAGATAGGTATATATTCAATCCGCACGTCTTTGTTATACCAATTCATATGATATGTTACTCCCCCTTAGTTTGTGCTTTCACTCTTTCGTTTAGATAAAATGTTTAAGGACCAACGTTCTTTTCCTTAGCGATACCAATCAATATAAAATTAATGCTAGTATCACTTGTTTACTCCATATATTTCTCCCTCTTTTTGTCACAAAATGACAAAGAAACAAAAAATAAAGGACAACACGAAAAGAATCTTATAAATCTCAAAATAGACTTGCAATCTGTAGAGTTAAGCACGAGGGTTCCACACATCATATTCTGATAACCAATATCAAAACCGAAACTACAAGTAGTTTTATTTTGATATGTTACCAAGGAAACAATTGTCCGAAACAAGTTTTCCAATTTAGTTTAGAAAAAAAAAATCAACTAAGCACCTTAGTCCCTTTGCTAAACCGATTTTTCAAAAACAACTGCTTAATTCGATAAGACCAAAATAAAGATAACTCTATTTTTCTCATCAGGTTCTAATTACCCATAAACTTAGACCTTTCAGTTTTAAACAAGACAAGTACAAGGTTAGTTAACTATCATTTCTTGTTAATGCATTCGATTAGACTTGAATAACCGAAACCTCACTTCGATAAGTCTAACTAAGATCAGAATTAACTTAGTTATCTTATCCAGAATCAAATTGGACTAAACAACTCATCCCGTAATCCATTTATTTTGTTAAGCCATAAGTAATTCATACAAACGAACATAAATCAACTTGCATAATTATTCACCTCAACCGGAAGCAATTGAAACAACATAAGCATTAAAACACCGCAATTGCACCGAAATTTTGTAAGCCTAAACAATTGATACCACACAATAAAGCAAGATAACAATAGTTTTTCTTAACCGGAACCAATTGAATCACACACATCCACACACACATCATGGAATAAACATCAATTGAATCGAAATTTTGTTAAGCAAAAGCAATAAATATATATAATATAAACTCAGGCTTTTCTTAAACAGGAAAACAATTAACTAACAAGATTGTTACCTCAAATTTCACATCCACTTCTCCAATATGATTGCATCTTCGTCCATGGATAATTGATATCGAAATATCATCATGTTGTCATCCTTATGTAAAAACGAAAGAATAACAACAACCAACCTTTACCAGAGAAAGGTTGAAAATCGGTTTTAACAATTGCAAGCAAAAGTTGAAACCGTCGAAGCACATATGCTTTTATGCTAAACCAAAACCGATTCAACATATTGTGAATTTTTCACATATTGTTTCTACCAGAACCCCTCATGATTATTTGATAAATCCTACCAACATGGGCTAGAACTTAATCCTGCTATACCAAAAAGTCACCCAAACCACAAGGGTTCACAATATATGAGATCGAATATTAAGGTAGTAAAACCGAAATCAAACATCCCATAAATCAATTTGCAATACACCATAAATATTCAACATAAAATCAAGTATTGCAATTACCTCAATATTTTAGGAAATTGAATTATGAAAACAACGCAAAAAGAATGAGGTCATTCGAGTTCGGACGAAGAAGTTATGAGCAAAAAAGTTTTACACTTCTTCGTAAAGGGACCTCTCACTAGGATCGGTTCCCTCACAATGACATGGTACTAGGATCGGTTCCCAAGAGTTAGTTGTGACATATCACAATACTAAACTGTTTTCGACATAACTTTTGCATACAATGTCGGAATTCAGTGATTTTTGGCTCGTTTTAACCGTAAAAACAAGAGCTACACACATATGATCAGTAGATATCAACATTATAAACTCACAATTACCGTTTCTATAAAAAGATCAAATATAGAAAGATAAGGTATGAGTATAGAAGAAAAGCAATCTCTCTCAATATGTTAATAATAACCGAGAGATCATGTGCTCAGTTTTTCATGTGCTTACTCACCTTTCAAAAGATTGAGCACCAAGGTGAGCATGCACATTCCAACACAACTAGGTTGTGTTGAGTTGATCCTTGTCTTGTTCTTCATGAGTGACTAAGATAGAATCATCATTCTTGATCTCTTGCTTGGTTTGTTTTCTCTTGTTCCATATCTTGTTTTTATTCTTTGACTTGTGATGAAGAGTGTCATTATCACAACCTTTACTAGTACAAGAGATTTCAGACATAATGTCTTTCTATAGCCTTTCAAGAAGACTCTTGTAATTATTGTCACCATCAATTAACAGCTGAGAGTCATTCTTGTGACTAACTTTTGGTCCCTTCTTGGTTATGGAGGACTTAGGGACCAATTTAGAGTTTGTTCTTGCAGGAGCAGCTTTCTCCTTCATACCATTAGGACGATTGTCCTTTTGAATACTTTGCGAAACATCCTTTCTCCAATTTGGAACTGCAGATCTTGTCTTCGCATTTAGAAAGTTATCTCTCTTTCTATATTCGGGTCTTCTATGAGATGACCTTGTCGAGCGATATGCAAAGTTTGAACTATCATTATAATAATTCTTTTTCCTAAACTTAGGACAATATCGATCTGAGTTCTTACGAGGAGCAAACTTAGCCAATTCGTTTGATACAAAAGAAAGCTCATCTTGCATCTTACGAACTTTGCATCCCCATTGCAAGTGTCCTTTACTATCACAATAATAACAATGTTTAGTATAAATATACGAAGTATGAGTTATAATGTTACCTTTTTGTGGATCCTATTGTATTGGAGCCCGACGAGTTTTTTTCTTCTTCTTCTTCTTCTTCTTCTTCTTCTTAGCTTTGTTCAACATTTTTGCTTTCTTCACATTAGTAGAAAACCTTTCTTTCATTACTGCTGGTTGAACACTATTCTTAGGTTTGACAGACTTTTCTTCTTTACAAGAAATACGAGCATATTTGTCATCAGTGGAAGCCTTTGTGATCAGATTTTTAATTGTTGTTGTAGCACTATAAGATTCGAACTCTAAGACTTGTGAAGATTAAATATAAAGGTTTAGTGAAAGTAATAAATAAAAGCAAAAGCAAAAGCGAGAGATACTGTGACTAGGATTCCACCGAATTCATAATATAAGGTTCAATTATTTAATTTTAACATTTATTGCTCAATAAATAAAATAACATGGACTCTTATTTTTCCCAAGATTGATTCTCAAAACATTAGTTATAAATCGTAAGCATGGGACATCAAACATTTTAGCAAGTATGACCCATCAAATAAAATGATAACTAATTAATTCAAATCATAATTCTATTTTAATTAATACAAAAGTCATATAGACAATAAAATAAATTCACTCATGTATGAAATTCGGATTCATCCATCGACCCAGTGTAGGGGTCTAGCTTCTCATGATAAAAACACACTCAAAAATATAATTCATAGCTCAGATGGTATTTTTATTGAGGAAGACTAGTAATACAATGAATTTGCAACGCTGTATTGGCGTCACAGAAATCACTGTTACAAGAGTTGTTTCAAATTCAAATTAAGCGTGCCACACGGACTCTAACGAGTACTGTTTATAAAAGACAATTCTCTGCGACAGTCCGTGGACGTAATATTCTTTTTCTTCCTTTGCGACTGACTCAGGAAGTCCGTTCTTCTTCTTCTTCCCTGAAAATGCAGAACTCGTCTGCAACTTCTTTTATGAACCAGAACTTCACCCCTAACTCTCCATGCCCATCTATGACTCCAGTAAACTCATTATATAGTCTCAGCAGCACCCAATATCTCTTGTTCAATGCGCAAATATTCTCTCTTTACTCCATTATTCTCCACGGGAATATTTTCCATTATTATCACGCGATTTTGAGTTGTTTGATTCATCCCAAAACTCCCCATTAGACAACCGCAAATATTAAAAGTATATCCTACGTAACTTCCTATTATAACTCAGAGAATCAAATCACTTAAACCCGAAAATATCTTCTTATGACTTCTCTGCCAAATCATGGAGATTTTATTCTCCTTTCCTTTTCTGTTATGTGTATATGAGCTGTTGAACTATCTTTAGGATAATAACAAATCAAAACAGAATATATTCTTTCCATTTCCTTCCATATAACTCCCAAATATAACAGAACATTCGAGTTATTCTCTCTTCCCTATCTAACGATAATCAACAGATTTCCTCCCTTTTTTAACGTGAAACAATCAATTACCAACCCTGTTTTGACCTAACAGGGAGATAAGAATGCAAAATTGAGAGAATATCTGACCAAAACTCGTGGAAATCAATTCCACAAATGTACGCAGCTTAACACCATTTTCCCGCCAAAAATAATTACTTAAACCGTGAAGAAGAAGGTGTCCCCTATCCAGAGTAGGGTTGCCTATAACAGTGGGGTGTCTTGGGGTGCAAATAGAAGTTGGAGTGCCCCTTAGAAATGAGGTTTCGCTTAGTAATTGAGGTGCCCCTTAACCAACAGTGAGAGTCCGCTTAGCAAATGCCCTTCGGGGGTGCGTTTAACAACTTTTCGAGCTGATTCTTCTAAAAATGTTTATTGCCAAAAAAAAACACCTACACACAAGTTTAATAGTGATAAAATGAGTCCCAACTAATGTATTTATGGGTGAAAATGTGTCACACTTGCGTTTTCATCAAATTCCCCCACACTTACATTTTGCTAGTCCTCGAGAAAAACAGAAAACTGACCCGCTACACAACTGGTCATATAATAAGATAGAGAGAAAGAGGCCCGCTACACAGCTGGTCATACAATAAGATAGAGAGAAAGAGACCCGCTACACAGCTGGTCATTTTTTTTAGACCCGCTACACAGCTGGTCATAACATGCAAGAAAAAGGAACAGACCCGCTACACAGCTGGTCATAACCCTAACAATCAAATTATTATTATTTATTTTTATTTTTAATATTTTTCATCATTTTTTTTAGACCCGCTACACAGCTGGTCATGATTTGCAAGGAATTTCCTAAAAAAATAAAGTAAAAAGTTAACCTCTCCCCCACACTTAAACATTACATTGTTCTCAATGTAATTGAGTCATCCAACGCAAATATTAAGATGGGAAAGGCAAAAAGTAAACCAAAATAAGAATAAAATAAATATACCTACTGGAATATACAGAAATGGATCCCCAAAGATTAACATCCTAGAAATTTGGGGATCAACCCAAAATACAGTATTTACAAACAACAGCTTCACAATTATGCTATGAAAATATGGTGACATTGATATTGTCTGAAATAGAGGATTACCCCCAAACCTAATTTTTACTTCACATGGAAGTGAGTATAGCACATAATATGGGGATACTATTGGGACAGGGAAATTGTCAATAGGCTCATGCACGGTATCAGAAACAGGGACGTCCTCTGGGTATTTGGATGCAAAGTATTCCAACAAATTTTTTGAAGTACATAATTCTAACCCTAAATTAGGTAACTTTTGGAAGTCTAGGGGACTAGAAACAACCTCTAAGTCGGGTGAAAGATCTTGCGAGATAGATTCTCCTAATAAATTAGACAAATCATCTACACAATCATTCACAGGGTTATCTACAAATTCTGTCTCGACCAGAGAGTCACTACAAGACTGATCATCATCATCATATAATTTTTTACATTCCAGAATTCTCAATCTTAAGTCCAAACTAAGTGGTGTGTGTTTATAATACTTCTCATATATCTCTAGAGGAGATTCTTCACTTACCACATGTGGATCAAAAATTCCATACAGTTGCCTACACTTATATTCAGCAAGCGTCATCTCAGACGAGGTTTCCTGATAATTTGACTCTCAAATCTTATATTCCGCCAGCGTCATCTTAGATGACGTATCCCCAGAAGAAGTCATCATCCTCAAAATGTCCCTGAAAAGAAATACAAAAAGAAACCCATAAAAAAGAAGAAAAAAATCTAAAATAAATTGAAAATACTATACAAAATAAAAAAATAAACCTAAAAATTAATCTAAAAACAAATCCCCGGCATTGGCGCCAAAATGATCAGATTTTTAATTGTTGTTGTAGTAATATAAGATTCGAACTCTAAGACTTGTGAAGATTAAATTTAAAGATTTAATGAAAATAATAAATAAAAGCAAAAGCAAAAGCGAGAGATACTGGGACTAGGATTCCACCGAATTCATAACATAAGGTTCAATTATTTAATTTCAACATTTATCGCTCAATAAATAAAATAACATGGACTCTTATTTTTGCGAAGAAAGATTCCCAAAACATTAATTATAAATCGTAAGCACGGGATATCAAACATTTTAGCGAGTATGACCCATCAAATAAAATGATAACTAATTAATTCAAATCATAATTCTATTTTAATTAGTGCAAAAGTCATATAGACAATAAAATAAATTCACCCATGTATGAAATTCGGATTCCTCCATCGACCCGGTGTAGGGATCTAGCTTCTCATGATAAAAACACACTCAAAAGTATAATTCATAGCTCAAATGGTATTTTTATTGAGGAAGACTAGTAATACAATGAATCTGCAACGCTGTATTGGCGTCACATAAATCACTGTTACAAGAGTTGTTTCAAATTCAAATTAAGCGTGCCAAACGGACTGTAACGAGTACTGTTTATAAAAGACAATTCTCTGCGACAGTCCGTGGACGTAATATTCTTCTTCTTCCTTTGCGACTGACTCAGGAAGTCCGTTCTTCTTCTTCTTCCCTGAAAATGCAGAACTCCTCTGCAACTTCTTTTATGAACCAGAACTTCACCTCTAACTCTCCATGCCCATCTATGACTCCAGTAAACTCATTATATAGTCTCATCAGCACCCAATATCTCTTGTTCAATGCGCAAATATTCTCTCTTTACTCCATTATTCTCCACGGGAATATTTTTCATTATTATCACGCGATTCTGAGTTGTTTGATTCATCCCAAAACCTCCCATTAGACAGTCGCAAATATTAAAAGGATATCCTACGTAACTTCCTATTATAACCCAGAGAATCAAATCACTTAAACCCGAAAATATCTTCTTATGACTTCTCTGCCAAATCATGGAGATTTTATTCTCCTTCCCTTTTCTGTTACGTGTATTTGAGCTGTTGAACTATCTTCAGGATAATAACAAATCAAAACAGAATATCTTCTTTCCATTTCCTTCTATATAACTCCCAATATAACAGAACACTCGAGTTATTCTCTCTTCCCTATCTAACGATAATCAACAGATTTCCTCCCTTGTTTAACGTGAAACAATCAATTACCAACCCTGTTTTGACCTAACAGGGAGATAAGAATCCAAAATCGAGAGAATATCTGACCAAAACTCGTGGAAATCAATTCCAGAAATGTACGCAGCTTAACACCATTTTCCCGCCAAAAATAATTACTTAAACCGTGAAGAAGAAGGTGTCCCCTATCCAGAGTAGGGTTGCCTATAACAGTGGGGTGTCTTGGGGTGCAAATAGAAGCTGGAGTGCCCCTTAGCAACGAGGTGTCCCTTAGTAATTGAGGTGCCCCTTAACCAACAGTGAGAGTCCGCTTAGCAAATGCCCTCCGGGGGTGCGTTTAACAACTTTTCGAGCTGATTCTTCTAAAAATGTTTATTGCCAAAAAGAACACCTACACACAAGTTTAATAGTGATAAAATGAGTCCCAGCTAATGTATTTATGGGTGAAAATGTGTCACACTTGCGTTTTCATCAAATTCCTCCACACTTACATTTTGCTAGTCCTCGAGTAAAACAGAAAACTGACCCGCTACACAGCTGGTCATATAATAAGATAGAGAGAAAGAGGCCCGCTACACAGATGGTCATACAATAAGATAGAGAGAAAGAGACCCGCTACACAGCTGGTCATTTTTTTAGACCCGCTACACAGCTGGTCATAACATGCAAGAAAAAGGAACAGACCCGGAACACAGCTGGTCATAACCCTAACAATCAAATTATTATTATTTATTTTTATTTTTAATATTTTTCATCATTTTTTTTAGACCCGCTACACAGCTGGTCATGATTTGCAAGGAATTTCCTAATAAAATAAAGTAAAAAGTTAACCTCTCCCCCACACTTAAACATTACATTGTTCTCAATGTAATTGAGTCATCCAACGCAAATATTAAGATGGGAAAGGCAAAAAGAAAACCAAAATAAAAATAAAATAAAATATACCTACTGGAATATACAGAAATGGATCCCCAAAGATTAACATCCTGAAAATTTGGGGATCAACCCAAAATACAGTATTTACAAACGACAGCTTCACAATTATGCTATGAAAATATGGTGACATTGAAACTGTCTGAAATAGAGGATTACCCCCAAACCTAATTTTTACTTCACATGGAAGTGAGTATAGAACATAATATGGGGATACTATTGGGACATGGAAATTGTCAATAGGCTCATGCACGGTATCAGAAACAGGGACGTCCTCTGGGTATTTGGATGCAAAGTATTCCAATAAATTTTTTGAAGTACATAATTCTAACCCTAAATTAGGTAACTTTTGGAAGTCTGGGGGACTAGAAACAACCTCTAAGTCGGGTGAAAGATCTTGCGAGATAGATTCTCCTAATAAATTAGACAAATCATCTACACAATCATTCACAGGGTTATCTACAAATTCTGTCTCGACCAGAGAGTCACTACAAGACTGATCATCATCATCATATAATTTTTTACATTCCAGAATTCTCAATCTTAAGTCCAAACTAAGGGGTGTGTGTTTATAATACTTCTCATATATCTCTAGAGGAGATTCTTCACTTACCACATGTGGATCAAAAACTCCATACAGTTGCCTACGCTTATATTCAGCAAGCGTCATCACAGACGAGGTTTCCTGATAATTTGACTCTCTACGCTTATATTCCGCCAGCGTCATCTTAGATGACGTATCCCCAGAAGAAGTCATCATCCTCAAAATGTCCCTGAAAAGAAATACAAAAAGAAACCCATAAAAAAGAAAAAAAAATATAAAATAAATTGAAAATACTATACAAAATAAAAAAATAAACCTAAAAATTAATCTAAAAACAAATCCCCGGCATTGGCGCCAAAATGATCAGATTTTTAATTGTTGTTTTAGTAATATAAGATTCGAACTCTAAGACTTGTGAAGATTAAATTTAAAGATTTAATGAAAATAATAAATAAAAGCAAAAGCAAAAGCAAAAGCGAGAGATACTGGGACTAGGATTCCACCGAATTCATAACATAAGGTTCAATTATTTAATTTCAATATTTATCGCTCAATAAATAAAATAACATGGACTCTTATTTTTGCCAAGATAGATTCTCAAAACATTAATTATAAATCGTAAGCACGGGACATCAAACATTTTAGCGAGTATGACCCATCAAATAAAATGATAACTAATTAAAATCAAATCATAATTCTATTTTAATTAGTGCAAAAGTCATATAGACAATAAAATAAATTCACCCATGTATGAAATTCGGATTCCTCCATCGACCCGGTGTAGGGGTCTAGATTCTCATGATAAAAACACACTCAAAAATATAATTCATAGCTCAAATGGTATTTTTATTGAGGAAGACTAGTAATACAATGAATCTGCAACGCTGTATTGGCGTCACATAAATCACTGTTACAAGAGTTGTTTCAAATTCAAATTAAGCGTGCCAAACAGACTGTAACGAGTACTGTTTATAAAAGACAATTCTCTGCGACAGTCCGTGGACGTAATATTCTTCTTCTTCCTTTGCGACTGACTCAGGAAGTCCGTTCTTCTTCTTTTTCCCTGAAAATGCAGAACTCCTCTGCAACTTCTTTTATGAACCAGAACTTCACCCCTAACTCTCCATGCCCATCTATGACTCCGGTAAACTCATTATACAGTCTCAGCAGCACCCAATATCTCTTGTTCAATGCACAAATATTCTCTCTTTACTCCATTATTCTCCACGGGAATATTTTTCATTATTATCACGCGATTCTGAGTTGTTTGATTCATCCCAAAACCTCCCATTAGACAGCCGCAAATATTAAAAGAATATCCTACGTAACTTCCTATTATAACTCAGAGAATCAAATCACTTAAACCCGAAAATATCTTCTTTTGACTTCTCTGCCAAATCATGGAGATTTTATTCTCCTTCCCTTTTCTGTTACGTGTATATGAGTTGTTGAACTATCTTCAGGATAATAACAAATCAAAACAGAATATCTTCTTTCCATTTCCTTCCATATAACTCCCAAATATAACAGAACACTCGAGTTATTCTCTCTTCCCTATCTAACGATAATCAACAGATTTCCTCCCTTTTTTAACGTGAAACAATCAATTACCAACCCTGTTTTGACCTAACGGGGAGATAAGAATCCAAAATCGATAGAATATCTGACCAAAACTCGTGGAAATCAATTCTAGAAATGGACGCATCTTAACACCATTTTCCCGCCAAAAATAATTACTTAAACCGTGAAGAAGAAGGTGTCCCCTATCCAGAGTAGGGTTGCCTATAACAGTGGGGTGTCTTGGGGTGCAAATAGAAGCTGGAGTGCCCCTTAGCAATGAGGTGTCCCTTATTAATTGAGGTGCCTCTTAACCAACAGTGAGAGTCCGCTTAGCAAATGCCCTCCGGGGGTGCGTTTAACAACTTTTCGAGCTGATTTACTAAAAATGTTTATTGCCAAAAAAACACTTACACACAAGTTTAATAGTGATAAAATGAGTCCCAACTAATATATTTATGGGTGAAAATGTGTCACACTTGCGTGTTCATCACTCTGGTTGAGAAGAATTTGTAGCCTTAACAAATTTTAAGCATTTATTCCCTTATATCCCAATCCTCATGTATCACGATGATTTCTACTTGCTTCTAACATTGAGGTTAACTTGTTTGAGATTTCATTGGATTTTTTTCAATTCCTAAATTTTCTTCTTCCGACATCTTGATTTTATCAAGAGCACTGGCTAGATCAGCCTCAATGCGTTTTTCTCGTGAGAGATATACACCTTCTTTCTCCCAAAACTCTTTTGTTGAGAGTTAATCCTTGCATCAGATTCAACAAGTTTCTCTTCCAATAAATGAATTTTTTCAAGAAAAACATCACACTCCTCTTTTAACAGTTCTGCTTGAGAGAGACTAGCGTTTGCTTTTTATTCAAGACCCTGTATTTGTTGAGAATTATCTTCCCTAAACTTTTTGTGACTTTGATGCATCTTTTCACATACAATACGAATTGCTTTAAAATCATCCTAATTTTTCTCAAATGCCTTTTTGTAAGTAAGAAATTGCTCACAAACAAATTCTGAGGGTGGTTCAATAACCTCTTGCGATACGTTAACTGCGCCTTTCTTTAGTTTTCGCTCTCGCTTAACTCTATTTTGACTCATGTATTATAGGTTGGATCGCATCAAATACAGATTGTTAGATCTTTTCGTGTTTGCCAGCTCTGATACCAATTGAAAAGGCGAGGGTACCCAAATATACCTCAAGCTAAAACTTTTCCTACCTATAAGTCCTTTCTACGAAAGTGATTGTCTATGGACTGAGTCTAGACAATACAACTAATCGGTTCAAACTTCGTGTGATCTTCTGCGGATACGAGATCGAGACAATACAACAACGAAGTATGTTTACTTGATACAAAGGTTCGAACTTAACCAAACACAGTAGGATTGCTTATCAAGTAAATAAGAATTAACGTTTGTGTAATTTAATTTAATTATAATAAAACAATTATAATGCGGAAATATGAAGTAAATGACACAGCAAGATTTTGTTAATGAGGAAACCGCAAATGCAGAAAAATCCTGGGACCTTGTCCAGAATTGAATACTCTCAGGATTAAGACGCTACACAAAATTACACCAACTTCGTATAATTGAGACCAAGCAACTAAACCTATAGTTCACCTAGTTCCATCTGTATTCCCATGCCTCCAACTTATAAATAATACACGTACTTGGATCAATTCCTTTGGTTCATATTCCAAACAGTAAAGGAACAACAAATCTGTTTGGTATCAACTCTCTTCAACCAAGTGACATGAGTTGGACAAAGGCTCTTCTGTTTATCTTAACATAAACTCCTTCGTCGGGTCCTTATATCTATCTTATGTTCAATATTGAAGTACTCGTTTAAGATTAATCCAACAACACTCATCCAAAGAATTATGTTGATGTCGATCTACTCAATTAATCAATCCAATTTACCACAAGGATAAACCGGTTATTAATTGGATCCTCTTTCGAAACAAGTATTGTGCACACCAAAGATTATGAAATCACAAATCAGAAATCTTCAATATCTTCTTCGTCTTCAAATCTTCTTAGATCTTCAATATAAACCTGCACACAATCACTTGAATCTCTTGTGATCAATCACGCACAGAACGGAGTCTGTTAACAGTGGATTATCACAAGATCGTCTTTAGAACTAACAACAGTCTAAAGATCCCTGTCGAAACTCTGAACTAGTTTGAGTGAATCTTATATCAGAAGAGAAGATTCTCAATCATAAACAAACCAAGTGCAATCATATTTCAACCACCGTTACTCAATCAAACCAATGAAAACAAAAGATAAACCACAATTATCTAGTTTCCCACCAACGGTACACGCTAGACCTTCTCAATCCCAAAGAAGACTTTAAACTGAGCGGCCATAAGAGATTTCTCCTAATTAGGTTACTCTCCTCTCTGAATAGGCGGCTGCACCAGTAACAACAACAAAGAGGAAGTCTGTTGTTACGAAGGATTAGTTTGCTAGAAAGGAAAACTTCAAGTATTTATAGACAAGGAACTTTGGACACCAAGGAATTTCCAAAACCGAAAATATTCTCAAGATATTCATTAAAGAACAAATTCGGTTTTCATAATTCCTGGAAATGCTTTGTCCAAAAATAATGATCGAAATCTCTCGGAAAATCTAATTAGTAAATGCACATTACTAATTCTTATATTTCCCTAAAAAATGAAATTAATAACCTTAATTAAAATATTCTTAACTTACTTATGTTTCGATCCTGGGATTTTCTTCTTTTAGCTATTAAGGAATAACTTTGAACAATTAAAGAAATAAACATTCGCAGCACGTGTTCTAAGTATGTCGACATCCTTGATTTGTAAGTTCCCTTTCACACTTACAACCTTGAAACCAATTTTCCACACTTCCAAACAAGTTTAGAATTGGTTCATCTGACTTTCAAGAACTATGTGATTGATCAAACAAACATTCATTCACAATCATGGGTTTAACGGTTCTACCAAAAAAAGTTTCAGTTCTACCTCCATGTGAGTATTGTGCATAATCACACTAGCTTTCCAAAATTCGATTGACTAGGTACTAGGATCGGTACCCCACATATTTATGGTATCTAACTTATATGTGTTGCACATGTCCATAGGATCGGTTCCCCTTTGCCTAAAAACGTGTTGCACATGTTCATAGGATCGGTTCCCCTTTATGCTATAAACCTTGCTACACCCTATACAAGGATTGGTTCCCCTTTGTGATGTACTGCACCTCTTACTAGGATCGGTTCCCCTTTCCCAAATTTGGTGAAAAAACACAAACCCGATCATACCATCTCAGGTGATTACTTAAGATCGGTTTCACCAATAAAAGTCATACCAATACATAAGTAAGCCTTTGTGAATAGTTCTACCAAAAACACAAACAAGTTGTGAGCGGTTATACTCAATCACACATATTGGTTGTTCATAAGATAAGCAATGAATAACAAAACCAATAACACCTGGCAATTTCCTTTTCGGTTCACAAACAAGTTTATGAACTTACTTCCTTAGAACACATGTAAAACATTGTTCCCTAAGATGAAATCCTCACCTCATACCCATACATAATCACAATAGAATTCAAATGATTATGACGATGTCTTATCTACAAAGTTTAATGATTAAGCAATAAACCTCGTATTGTATTCCTTAATACTATGTCTATCTAGAGTTCAAATATGCTTCGCAGTTTTGTTTTCAATATGCACGACTTGAAAGATACGTTAGGAAATGCAACATTTCAAGTCAAATATCACTAACCTCAAGTGGAAGGATGATTGTTGTCGTTGTAGCTCTTTGCTTCTTTACATCTTCAAGACTTCGCAATACGTGTAATGTCTCATATCCTAATACTTTCAAGCTAACCTATACGAAGTTGACTCTAGTACATAATCAAGTGAATCTTAACATGAGTTTTGATTCACTAAAATATGACAACCAAACTTGACATACCAACGCTTGGTGGGTTCAACCGAGTGTAGATGGGGAAAAACGATTTGCTGGTTTTTACGGAATTGAGGAGATGACCGTGCGGAGGAGACTCCTTGAACCGAGCAAATGCCCAACCTCACACAGATGCACTGAAAGAAGGGAGTGTTTTAAGTTCGAGAGATCAATCTGTAGGACTCCGGCGTAAACCAAGACAATAGTCGTTCCAGAGTCAATTCGGTCACAAGAAAGGATGGGTTGATCTGTAGGAGGAAAGCTGAGAAATGTGTGAGATCAATGGTGATCAAAGATTGTAGGTGTGTTTAGTTCTCCGCGTAAAGAAAATAAGATAAGTTCTGATTGATTGAACGCTGGGTTCTTAATCTCTTGTTTGTCTGCTTTGACAAGAGATTGTCTTGTCCTTTCAATCATGATTCAGAGACTTATTTATTTTGCAAGAATTGTAAACACCTTGATCCCATGAAGTGTGACAGTTGCTGGAGTCAAATAGTGGGGAAGTGGGAAACCGTGTCAAAACCAGTTGCTCATCGTGCGGAGACTTGGTTAATTTTCCACCCACTACTTTGCTAACTCCTCCAAAGGATTGCACGACTTGCTCACATTCTCATCGTGTGTATGAACACACGTGCCGTAGACCGCCAGACCAAAACCCTAGTTAATATCCCTCATGTGACACGATTGACATCTCGTGATTGTGGAGTCAGTTGTTGACTTTATGGGACGATGAGTCCTTGTATTATTGAGTCAAACGTGATTTGCAAATATTCTGAGACTTATGAATTGAACATGTCTGCTGAGACAAAGGTATATTGTCGAATAAATGTTGATGACTTAAGGTGAGCAAATGTTATTGAATTGTTGAATATCGATAGTTGAACCAATATTTCTTAGTTTGAGCAAATGTTGCTCGTCTGAGAAAATGTTGCTCATTTGATAAATTGTTGGTGGCAAGACCAAATAAAATATTAGTTTAATATACTGACAACTAACCCAAGCATAATGATAAAAGTGTTGATCACGGGATCAACGTAAAACTATTGGTGTTTGAATCTGCTCAGGATTATGTTTATGCAGAGCTCTGGATTCGAAACCCTAATTTTTGATCAATTGATGATTTATTGAAAATCAACCACATAGTGAAGGAGGGACCGACTACATGGGATGACGAGTCGACCATGTAACGCCCAGATGATCAAATGAGCAAAATACCAAAGTCTCTTGAAGAAGACCAGTTGGTGAAAATATGATTAAATGCTGGTTTAATCATTTATTAAAATAATGCTCGTGTGAGCGTTAGGTAGTAAAACCTGATTATGAAGAGATGAGGGACCGACCAAGGGGTCATGGGACTGGCTCTTGGTGGTCGTTTGAGCAAACTCCCAGTTGTTTGAGAAGAGTTTGGACCCAATATGAGCAATTGAGCAAATTAGGTTAAAATTATTAAAACATGTGGGACCGTCTATTTGCAAGCCCTATGGACGGCCTTGGTCATTCAAGGAGACATGCCCGCGTCACCATAATGTCCATGTCTCAGTCCTGAGAGTTTCGATATTTTCTGGTGTGTGTTTGAGCAACATTTTGAGAAAATATGAAGAAATCAGGGATTTTTGCTGAAACCGTGAAAACTTCATGAGATGAAGGAATAAATAATAAAATAATGAAGGAATCATGAAGTGTGGGACCGGATATGGCAAAGGCATGGCCTTCCGTCCAAAGATCCGGTTCCAAGGCACTTTTCCTACTTTATAATACTTTTCATGATTTTAGAGAAATATCATAAAACCAAGGAGTTTGTTGAAATCAAGGAGTTTCCATGAGATGAGGGAAACATAAAAAATAAAAAATAATAAAATAAAGAGCGTGTGGGACCGGCTAGGGCATGACCGGACGGCTAGGGCCCGGTCCCACGAGTTTTCCTAATTTTATATTATTTTTCATGATTTGAGGGAAATTTCATGAATTCAAGGAGTTTGCTGAAATTAGGGAATTTCCTTGAAGTGAAGGAGTTTCCATGAGATTAGGGAAACAAAAAATATTAAAATAATGAGACAAGGTCGTGTGGGACCGGCTACAGCTAGGGCATGGCCCGCCGGCCAATGAGCCCGATCCCGTGAGTTTTCTCGCTAATTTTATGTATTTTTCATGAGTTGAGGGAAATATCATGAAATCAGGGAATTTTCATGGGATGAGGGAAATAACAAAGGAACCATGAGGTATGGGACTGTCCACGGCTAGGGCATGGTCGGCCAGCTAGTGAGCCCGGTCCCGACACCTTTCCTAATTTTTATTATTTCTTTAATATGAGGAAACACCATGAGACTGGGGAGTTTCCTTGAGACGGAGGAGATTTGCTCAAATGAAGGGATTTTCATGAGATCAGGGGGAAATAATAAAATATAGAATTGGGCGTGGGACTGGCCACGACTGACTGGACGGCAAGTGGGCCCAGTCCCCTAGCGTCTTTGCTAATATTTTATTATTATTATTTTTCTTCTTATTTTGCATAGGTTCATCGTTCCTTCGTGTTTTGAGATGCTCGTTCGTGCATTCAGGTCCCCGTTTGTGCATTGTTGTTGAGTATACTTGCACCATTTTGGTCGGGGCTTACTCGATAGCTGCTCTGATGCCCGTACATTGAATATTTATTACTAACCCATGGAATTCTGCTGGGAAGAACCACGAATTGAAGTAACGAAATACTATAAATGATGTTGAATATTTTCCGGGGATTCAGTTAATGAATCTAATAAGTTAGGAATAATTAATTGATAACTCTATACTAGTATGATTGTCTAGGAGCATTAATTATTCAGGTGATATGAGCTTGTTGAAGCGTCGTACTTATATAATCATGGAAAACATTGTTACATCCTGAAGACATTATTGCTCTATACTAGCAGGCACACCGTCTAGGAGCTGTCCAACCTTGCGATTCTATATAGAAGTGATTACTAAAATTTCCCAGTATTCATGAAATGTGCCGTTGCCTCAGCTGAGAGACTACACATCTACATATACTCTGAGAGACAGTATTCTCAGTCAGAGATTCTTGTGGCATGAGCTATCATGCTTCAATGAGAGACATGAGCCTCAATACTCATCTGATTGCTGGATCAGGAGCATGCATAATTATGGTTTTACGATTTTAACCCTTGTCGAAAATCCACCATCTACACCGAGTTATGCTCTAACAAAAGCAGTGTTGACCTTCTTTCCAAATTAATGCAGAGAAAAAAATTAAAAAAATTAATTAAATCATTCGACACTAATATCATACACAATCTTAAACAGTTTCAACACATCATTGGACATCCGATCTTTTTTCAATATTTATCTTATCTGTTGTATCACAACTCAAATTAACTTTCCAAATTACAATTAATCAACATCTTAAAAACAAGCAATCTTAGACGCAGACAATTCATATGTATGACTTCCAAATTTCCTTTTCAGTTGAACCCTGAGAATTTCAACAGATTTCCTTTTCAATTGAACCCCGAGAATTTCAACATATCTCTAATCATAAGAAAATTAACATACCAAAGACGATCTTCTTCTTCTTAAAGAAAACCCAAATTCCTAATGAACCCTAATTAAGAAAAATACCCAAATCAATATTCAGAAACCTAATTGATCAATTTATGTTTTAAGAAACATGCATAAAACAAATCAATATTAACCCATTGTCTTAAATTAAGTGAATTCGAAACCAACAATTACGAATTTGTTCAATCGTTTATATTCCACCCAATTGAAGTTGATGAAGCTCTTAAAAACTATGAACACCAGCAGAAACCGCTTCTTGAAAAGCCGATGATTGAATTGACAAAAGATTGTTGGATAACTTGTCGGAGATCAGAAGATAACTGAAATTTCGAGATAGTAGATCAATTACAGTTGTTTTTGTTGTACCCTTTTCTAGATTCTTTTGAAGGAATACTCCTGATATTACTTGAAAAGCTGATGGCAGCAGTGATGATGTTGATAACGATGATGACTTAATGGTGATGACTTTTTATATGTCTTTTAGTTACTATGTTTTAGCTTTTTTTGTTTTAGCTCTGATGTAATTGTGTCTTATAGTACTTTTTGTATCTCTTTTTATGTTGGTCAATAAATGAGAAAAAAATGTGATTCAGCAAAAAAAAAAAAACTTTTTATATGATGGATAGAGAGATATGTGAAGAGTTGGATCCTCTGATTTACCGAGTGGTGAAGGTGAAGTGGCTAGAAAAAGACGAGTCGGGAAGACATGAATGGGAAATTAGGTTTTCTAAAAAAAATCTAACGGTCACGTATTAAAGAAACTCATATTGAACCGTTGATTAGTAATGGGTAGCTTTGTAGTTTTGACGTGAATATATCTTCCCATCAGGTGAGAAATTTACTAAGTAACGACATTTTACTAATTTGATGGGCTCCTATGGGTTTTCCTGACGGCATCGGCATTTAATTTACATTGAAAAAAATATGGGCATTTACTTAAATGCATTTCCTCACACATGCATTTTTTTGAAATTTCCAAAAGTAATTGGTTAGCTTTGTTTGAGAAATCTTTTGATACCTTTTTTTGTATATCATCTATAGTTAAATTGTTAGTTACCCGACGGTGGAAGAAACTGGGCAGGTGGTGGCAACACCACGATGATGGTGGTTATGGCTTCGAAAGCCGCGATGAAGCAAAAATGTGGGAAGAGTTTACGTGTTATTATTAAGGTTATATTTTGGTCAACGTCACACCAATTTTAAATCAGTCCAAATAAGTGACTTGAGCATGCTTTTGCGTTCCTCAAATATTTTTTTTGCTCTTCATCTAACAAAAATCCTCACAAAGTGCATTTACAATGAAAAATGGTAAGCGTAAATGTCGTACAATTATAGTGGTTTTTGAGGAGAGGATACCAAGTATACCACTAACTTTTTCGTTCAGAAACCTGTATGGACAAAACCAAATACAATCACATGTATGGCAAAGAAAATATCCTTGAAGAAGAGTCTGTATACCTGATTGTGTAGAAGAATTCTTGGAGGATCTCAAAAATCAATATCCAAGATCATTATAGTCGTATCCGAATTAAGGGGATGTGAATTCTAATAAGTATGAAATTTGCAATCTATCTTTCAAGATATGAATTCGACAAGAACAAGTCTTGTTTTTTATTTCAAATAATAAGGAGTTAAGCTATCTAGTGGATTATGTCATACATGTGTTATTCTTATTATAAAGATAAACAATACAATATAGAAAGGAAAAAATATAAGACATCAGAAATTTTGTTAACGAGGAAAACTGAGCCTGCATAAAAACCCCGGGACCTCGTTAATATTTGAAAACCACGATGTAATAAACCGTTATAGACACTAGAATATTATCATACTTCGGAGAGGAATATAGTTGAGACTGAGTTAACCCTCCAAGCAATTCAGTTGCAATCGTGTTCCTTACGTCTCTTGAACCTCGCAAGATTCTACGCACTTGATGCCCTTAGCTTATGTCCTTTACAGCCTACAAGTTTCTTTAACCTCAGTGAAGAATTTTGATACCTATTTTCCTCTAACTAACAAACCCGTTTGATTTCTATTTTGATATTTTTCAATCTGTTTGCAGTAGACAAAGTCCAGCAAACCTCACGGATCTGAACACTTACATTATGTTAGAAGATAAGCCTGACTCACTAACCACCTCTGAAGAACAATCCAAACAATTCAAAGAAGAGTTTAGATATATATATATATTTTGAAGAATCACAAAGTCTTAGACGAATAAAACTTTTTGATTTCTATTTATCTTGTTCTGATCTAATGTACGTGAACTTCAATAACCAGTAGAACAAGATCTAGATACATGGACTATCAGGTAAAAAGATAGTCTGACTAGGCTTCACGAATCCCTAAGTGAAGTCTTCAAAGTCATAACCTAGAATATAGCTCTACGAGGAACCTAAGTTATAGAGGACGACTCTAGTTTTGCAACTAGGACATAAGAGTGTCGGGGATTGATAAGTTCTGTTCCGAGAGTCTATCTATTTATAGATTTTCAAGGATACGGATAGCTTCAAATTCAATCTAAAGTTAGCTTGATATCTAAACACATGATAAGTGCTTAATTTACATGTATAGAGTGGAAAATCCATCTTTGTTTTAACTATAATTCTTGCATTTTACTTCTTATTATAATTATTTTCTAGTTTATGTGTCATATTAAATGAATTATCCAAAAAGCGCAAGGAAGTGAAGTGTTATTGATGAAGAATGCCAAATACCAAATTCAACTCATCCAAATCCAAAAGTTCTCATGAAATATGAAGTGAACGCATATAAGATGTGGTCATTCCGAGTTCGGATAAAAAAGTTACCGACAAAACAACCGAGATAAAAAAGCGAAATACACGACCCAACAATCGGGATATGAAGGAGACCCCTAGACTTCCGATTACAGGTGATTTCAGACGCAGGAAAAGTCTGTTTTGGAGGTCTTAACGGTAGATAAAGTGGGTATCGAGCCTACGGATTATAGGCATTTTTTGGATATATGATATAACAATCAGGAGAAAGCCAAGATATCGATTATGGCAAGCCAAGAGAAACTTCTTGAACGCGTTTTGGATTTCAAAAAGAAGGAAACTTGATCCCAATTGGTTTCTTAACCCTAAAAAGGGGGAGTCTTAGAAGGCCAAACATTGAAGATTATAAAACAAGACATCCAAGGCCTAAAAAAATCACTTACCACCTACCTCTACTTCTCATATCACAACTTATACATCTAAACCTAGGGTTTACCCCTTTAGGGGGACCCATTCTTTTTGTAATTATGTATAACTAAATTTTTGTTGATTAAGGATGAATTCAATGTTCTAAGCGTGAAGCTTGGTTAACTAATCAAGTTTGTTTGAAGTTTTTATCATCTTATCGTTTGTCTTTAACATATTTAATGTTTATGAGCGATTCTTCGATTGATTTGGAGTGCACGCTAGATTGATCTATTGATTCTCGAGCTAGTATTTAGTTAGGAGATAAGTAATCATTGAATAATTCATACACAAGTAGAAATCGCGAGACCTTACAAAGGGATTTTGTGGAGAAATTGCGAGTTAAGACAACATCAGCAAGTGGACTTTGAGATAAGAGTTCAACTACTGGGATCAACCTAATTCACAAAGACTAAAGAGTTTGATTGGATTACACCTTGAGTGAGCTACTACTTTGTGGTTCGGTTGAATAGAAACTGATACTGATTTAGTTAACGTTTGGTAGCGGAAAATGATTCCTTTATCATTTTTCTTTTATTTGTTATTAGAACTTCACTGTGCCGTAACGGAACGACCTCCATAATAAGTTAAAAAGATTATGTCAGTCTTAACCCTTGTCATTTTTGTTTTGGCTCTGTATAAACTGATAATTGTTCTCCGTGTTTTTTAATGATTATGTTTTCTTTTGGAGAATTGGTAGGTTGACCGAAATATCTGTCTCGAAGAAACCACTAAGTGAAACATGATAAGCACATAAGTGCGACACAATTATACTCGTAATTACACTAGCTAATACTCGTTATTTGCCTAATGTATTTTTTTCAAGCCTTTTATAGGAAATTCGAGCGGATATCTCTCTCCTAATCTTTATCCATCTATGGATCAGATATATTTAATAAAATTATATTGATTAGGAATGGTGCATAAAACTCATTACAACAGTTATTTTCTCTCCTCCAGATTACATGGTATTGATAGTATACCGAAGTTAATAACTCCATGTTGTACCGGAGTGGATTTATCCATTCACATACAACACAATGTTAATTGTTGATTGAGGCATTCATGTAGTCAAAGATATCTTGGTCTTTGTTAGAGCACAATTCGGTTGAACCCACCAAGCGTTGGTATGTCAAGTTTGGTTGTCATATTTTAGTTGTCATATTTTAGTGTGTCAAGTTTGGTTGTAGCTTGATTATTTACTAGAGACAACTTCGTTTAGGTTAGACTAGAAAGTCTAGGAATGTTGATACACACAAGTATTACTCGAAGACCTGAAGAACGTAAAGAAGTGACAAACTACGACGACGACATCATCCTTCCTCTTGAGGTTAGTAATATTGACTTGAATTGTTTCATTCCTAACTTATCTTTAAAGTCGTGTTATATTGAAAACATAACTGCGAAGCTGTGTATTAGATATATTACTCTAGTAGTGGGACATGATCATATGATCATAGTATTAGGGAATTAGACTACAAAGTATAAAACTTATCTTTTCAACTTCATAGATATGGCATCGATATAATCTTATATATGATGTTATGATCATGTGAAGATTTCATCCCATAACACAATGTTTTACATTCTTTTAAAGGAAGTACATTCATGAACTTGTTTTATGAATCGAAAGGGTTAGGCTTATTGGTACAACTATTCATTGCAAATCCTTGGATTACCAATATGTGTGAGATGGTAGAATTGATCGTAACTTTGTTATGTATCTTGGTATAACTAATCACAATGCCTGACTTATGATTTGGTATGATTATTTTTCATTAATTAGTGTAACCGATCCTAAGTAATCACTATGAGATGGTATGATCAATATTAGTAATTGGTGTGACCGATTGCAGAGTGTTGTGTAATCGATCCTTGTAATTGGTGTAACTGGTCCTAGTAATTGGTGTAACATATCCTGGTAATTGGTGTAACCGATCCTAGTAATTGGTGTGACCGATCACAAGCAATACCATGAGTATATGGTAACTGGTCCTGGTAATCGATGTAACCGATCCTGGTAACTGATGTAACCGGTCCTGGTAACTTATGCGACCGATCACAAGTGTTTCCATATTGAGGTATAACATATATTAGTGATTGGTAGAACCGATTGAACCCATGTATGTGATTTGATATTTGATCAATCACATAGTAGTCTTGGAATACAGGTGAACCAATTCTAAACTTGTTTGGAAGTGTGGTATAACCGATTCCAAGAGTGTAAATATGAAAGAAAATTTACAGAGAAAATATGTCAACATACTTTGAACACATAAAGTAACTCTTATCATTTATTGTTCAAAGATATTCCTTAGTACTCAAGGAGATCATGTGCCGAAATAAAATTAAGAATCTTTTAATTAAGGTTTTTGGTTTTATATGCTTTGATTACCAGCAATTAAATGCCTATCTCTAGAGAATAAAAATTAGTAATGTGCATTTACTAATTGAAGATTTTCTATTGAGATGTTTCGGAAATTTTGGACAAGTATTTATTGGAATTAGGAAAACCGAATTTTGCTATTCATTGCATATCTTGAGAATATTTTCGGTTTTGGAAATTCCTTGGCAAACATCCTTGGTCTATAACTACCTAAGTTTGCATTTCTACCAAATTACCCTAAGATCCAGGCAAACTTCATCTTTTTGTTGTTTCTGGTGGAGCCGTCTATCCGGAGACGAAAGTACCCTAATTAGGCGAAATCTCTTACGACCGCTCGTTTAAAGACTTCAGTGGGATCAAGAAGCTCTATGAGTACCGTTGGTGGGAATCTAGATAATTGCAGTGTTATTAGTTTTCGATTGATTTGATTGACTGACAGTTGTTGAAACTTTGATTACATCTAGTTTGTTTATGCTTGAGAATCTTCTCTTCTGATATAAGATTCACTCGAACTAGATCGAAGTATCAACGAGATCTTTAGAACTTTTTGTAGATCTAAAGAAATCTTGTGATAATTCATTGTTAACAGACTTTATTCTATGTGTGATTGATCAAGTGATATTGTGCAGGTTTTTATTGAAGATTAAAGAAGATTTGAAGACGAAGAAGATTGCTTATCGTTTCTTATATCTTTTTGTATTGCACAAACCTTGATCGGCTGGGATCCAACTAGAATCGGATTTATTTGATTGATAGTTGCGTGAGATCGGTAACGCTTAGTAGTTCTCTTGAGATATATTTTGATTGTTGCAAATCCGAATCTTATTACTTTGGTAACAGAGATTGGATTGATCTAACCAGGCAAAGGATTTTATTAGTTTAAACGGAAGAGAATTTGCGTATGACTTGAGATAACTTTATCTTAAAGAATCAATAGAGTCGTTACCAAATAGATTTGTTGTTCCTTTACTGTTTGGAATACGATCCAAAGGAATTGTTCCAGTGCATGCACTCATCGAAGTCGGGAGCGCAAGGATACTGAGGAAACTAAGTGAACTAGGGGTAGTTGCTTGGTCTCAACTAACAAAGTTGGTGTAAATTTTGTATAACGGCTTAATTATGAGAGTATTCAATTATAAACTAGGTCCCGGGGTTTTTCTGCATTTGCAGTTTTCCTCGTTAAAAAAATCTTGCTGTGTGATTTACTTTTGTTTTCCGAAATTATATTTGTTTATATAATTTAAAGTAAATTACACAAACGTTAACTCCGTTATAGTTGATAGTGATCCTATAGAGTTTGGTTAAGTCCGAACCTATTATCAAGTATCATACGTCGTTGTTGTATTATCTCGATCTTGTATCCATAGTAAATCACACAAGTTATCTTGTTGTCATATTGTATCGATCTCGTATCCATAGACGATCACACGAAGTGTTAACCGATTTTTTATATTGTCTCGACTCTGTCCATAGACAACCACTTTCGGTAGAGAACTTATAGGTAATAAACAAATGGTGTATTTGGGTACCCTCGTCTTTTGAGCCTTCGTTATGCAACGAGAAGTGGAAAGTATTGGTGGAAATCAATTAGTTGATTAGTGTCATTTATTTATTATACTTCTTACCTTAACTAACCACATGCTAAAGTTTGATAAGAAAAAAATATATTATACGCATACACTCTTAACATATGGAAATGGAGGAATTGATTATTGAAAATATATCGATTATACTTATTCTTGTAACTAGGGTTATTGTTGAAACTACTTGGAGTATTATGCTATTTTGAATTGAATAAAATTGAGCAAAAAATTATTATGATTTGAATAGATTAATTCTTGATATTGTTTATTGATTAATCGAAATATGACTTCAATGGTTTTGTATACATTAACCTTTGTGCGTAATTGTTAGGTTCATAAATATATTTGTCTCATTATTTGATATTCTATACTTGGGTTAAATCCTTTATGGGATGTGCTTAGAATAGCCATGTATTATTTGTGAACCTATATTTAGTTCCGTTCACTAATGCAATTTGATGGTGCATGCTTGGGTTTAGTCTTTTGATGTGCCATGCTTAGGGTGTCCTAGTGATATTTGCAACTCTAATACATATAATAAGTGATGTCAATAGAACGAAGGATACATGATATTCAAGAGATGTTTCACTTCAATAATTGAATATAGATAGTGGTGGATACTATAAACCCTGGTTACCGTCTTTCCCATTGAATTTATTTTATTAGTTTAATTTTATTATTTCGTTTTCAATTATAAAAATCCAAACATATAATTTTTGGTTAGTTTATTAGAGATATTGATTAAGGTATTTTCCACAGCTCCCTGTGCATTCGACCCGTACTTGTCGTTGTCTACACTGTAGACTCCGTGCGATTGCGGTTATTACATATATAGGGTTTTCCCAAATCCTATCAAAACATGTAGTGGGACCAACTGAAAACCTTTATTATCCCAATGATAAATCCATTACCCTACTATCGTTCGATTTTTCTCGGGCTCTTTTCTGGCAAAAATTGTGATCAGCTTGTACAATTTTTTTTTTTGTTCTAGAACCAGCTTATTTTCACATTTAAAAAATTCAACCACAACTTCCATGATAATGTTATTTGTGTTTTAATGACATACAATAAACAGTTGCCTACTACCAGACTGAACCTTCACTACCACCACCAGAGCCACCCATGCACCACTACTCACAAACACCACCGCGATCATCCCTAATTTCTATTGACATGATTATTAACAAATTTATTATTATCTATTTAATAAAAATATATTTATAAAAATGTAATGGATATGGAAAAACAAGTTTACAAGTTATTATGTTTATTTATTAGCAAATTTATTATTTATTTAATGACAATATATTTATTAAGATAATTATAAGAAATTTATAATGCGAGAATTATAAAATATTTATGGTAGAAATTAATGATTCAATAATGATGTAAACAACCACAGCCATCGATTTAACTTTCCCAAGAATAAATTAGGAGCGTTCTTTATCTTGCCTAACTTGTCCAAACTCTGTATTAATAAGCTTGATTATTTTTTATTTACTTTAATTAGACCAATCCCCCTTTGTCTTTTATTTTATTCTTGTTTTGCTGATCCAAATAACATACTAATAACACAGCTCTCTGCGAGAAAGATCCTTACCACAGCTATATTACTAGTTAATTAGTGAGAAATATCGTGAGTAATTTGTTGTATTTACGACATGCATCAGCACACACTTTCTCAATTTAGATGAAATTCTTATCAGGAATCCATGTAAGCATGTGAAAAGTCCGCATTGAAAATATACAGAAGAATATGCACTATGGTCCGATTCTGAAACCGTGTACAATGATAATCCATAACGACAAATATGCCTTTGAACTTACAAGAACGTATAGGTGTTCAATAACACTCAAGAAAATATTCCACAATCCCAAAGTGATTTTATGACTAAAGTTGTGTTAGAAGTATCTATGAGAGTTCTAGAAAAAGCAAACATAGTCATATAAAATAGTTTGACCTTCCACTAAATTAGAATTGTATAGGTTTGTGAACCTCTGGAAGTTCACGACGTCAGTCCATTAGGGTTTGCAAACATATGCCAGTTCGCGAAGTCATCCGGTATGGTTTTGTAAACCTACCTCATTCCGAACTCAGATGTAAAGGATTCTCAAATCGGGTTTGCAAACTTCTACAGTCTGCAAAATTCAAACTGAAATGTAATACATACAAGTATGTACATTGCGCAAAGCAGTACTATATCTCTCATAATTCAATTTGAAACATTTACAATAACCATAGACATTATGCATTGTTGCTCGGGCAAATGATCAACTTTAAACAAAAATAGTTTGCGATCAATTGATTGAAAATTTCGATATTTTAACCAAGACAAGCTTGAACTCGAAATTTATTCTTTGCAATATTAAATCTACAAAATTCATATGACATAGTCTCATAATACAGAATGGTATATGCCATGAGTAAATATGATATATCAGTTTTCACATACCTCTTTATTGATGAAGTTCTCGCAAACGTGTTTGTTCTTTCTTCATTCTTTAATATTTGAGGGTTATTCGGTGATGTCTCATACTCAGATACCATACTCTAATCCTAATCGGAGACTTGACAAGTAGACTAGAAATCAAGATGTAGATCCTAATCGGAGACTTGACAAGTAGAATAGAAATCAAAATATAGTTTTGTACATCTAATACTGAAAATAAACTTGAGATAGCAAAAATTACGAGTTCGACCGAGCGATGCTCTAACAATTCCAATGTGATATTTATTTCCCACGCGCTAGTAGGATAACAAATTAACATGACAAATTATCCGTGACATTGACAATGAAATAAAAATAAATAAGACAAATGAAATTAAAAGACAAACAAAGCAATTTAATTTGGATTGAGTCACTTCACTCGCTTGTTCAAAAAATTGTCCAAGTATAAGCCCAAGCCTAAGCGCTCGACCTGGGCCGACCCGCTCTGTCCGATGACATGCTTCAGTGGGAAGTATCGAGCATCTAATATATTAATTGTTATTCTTAATATTAACCATTGTCTAATTCATTTCCCTCTCGAATAAACATGTTGTCTCATGAACATACCTTGGCATGAGAATCTTAATAATAATATAAAGAAGTCACATCTTTAGTTCCCAAATTATAAGCCTAAAGGTTTTATTTATAAATGTTAACCACTGTGTAAGACTAAAGGTATTATTTACAAATGTGAAGTTGAGCAAACAATTTCTATGGATCTTAGGGCTTATACTTAAGCCTCAAAGTGACTCAAACCCTTTAGAAAGCAAGCCTAATTTATGTATCCGGATCCCATTTCAGGTCCGAGAACAATCAAACAAAAAATGTATAACTAGAATCATTGACGGCCCACTGATATCCCTACACTAGAATAAGTCTTATGACCCTCGTTTTTCACATTCCAAAGTCGTACCACATCATACTTTGGAAGAAACTAAGTTTAATTTTTGCTTCGAAACCTAAACTCGAATTGAATTGGTGTTTTGGGTGTGTAATAATTGTGCGTTTCGCGCGTAATAGTTTTCGAAAAACATAAAATAAGGGGGAAAAATCCTTCAATAGATAATGGTTTTGCACCATCAGGGAGTAACCACTACCCACTTTACTTTGGATTCCTCTTTCGTGGGTGAATTTTGGAGTTTGAGTTACGATGACGGTCTTTGGATTTGAATTATTAGAATGCAGGTCAAAATACATAAATGTTGTTTGTAATTTTTTTAAAATTCAATGAATTAATCTGAGTTTGACTTATTACACCTGACTTGTAAATTATATTAAATAATAGTCATAAATTATTTGTTTTTAATTTTTAGTTTTAATAAATATCAATATAAAGAGGGTCTGGAAAAAAACTAGATGGAATCCTAACAACAAGCCGGGTTCCAACATCTTTTTGAATCACTATCCCTAGTATGTGAAAATAAATTACATTTTTTTATCATTAACATTAAACCTAGACAAATTGTTATGCAGCTTCTTTAAGAAATTCACCAAATGATCACCAACATCACCAAACGTCGTAAAAGACAAAGCACCGAAACCATACATCGAGACCCGGTAACATGCAAACACACATCACGATCATTGTCCCAATTATAGACTGAAATATCAGCCAGCCGCAAAACACCACCGTCATTGGACAAGAAGCCTAGTCAACCTCATTCCTAACTGGGATACCTGTCCGGAAACACATAGCAGTAATAGTGTCACGGACAAGATCATGTTGAAATCTAAGGCTTACCTCGTGTGCACAATCTAAAGCATTATCCACGTAACAATCCATGTCCCTTTTACAAAATACACAAAGGATATTTTTCGTGAATAATGAGATACCCAACCTGCAGCTCAAAACAACGCTAAATTGTCGTGCACCTATCCTCTGATTGAGTCATTCAATACGTAACGCCTTGAGAAGATCCTAAACATGGATAGACTTGTTATATTGCCAAAAGACATCATCTCATGCAAATATCGAAATATTTATACCGTCATAGTCTTCATGGACGGGGTCACTAAGATCAATGTTCACATCGGGACCATAAAAACCAGAGAACAACTCTTTGGCACGCTGCATACCAAGCCAGGTCTTTGTAGAGTAGTGTATGGGCTGTCGTAGGCACAACAAATTAATAAAGATATTTCCCACTAATTAACAGGTAATATAGCGGTAGTAAGAGATCGTTCCCACAGAGAGCTGTGTAATTGGTAGGTTATTTGATCAACAAGTAAAGTAAATAACAAAGGGTGTTTTGATTATGATATTAATAAAAAGACCATAAAGAAGAAAGGGATGATTAAGGAATCCTTCGTCGTTACCAAGCGTTAACAGGATTATAATACTTATCTATCGTTCGTAAGAACCATTCATCACCAACCGTAGAATAACAACTAGAGAAGTGTTATCCCCAAAGATCCTTGTGTATCTTGATACCGAAGCGCTCGCATATCAAGTTCTATCCAACCGAACCACCAAGTAGTAGACGAAAAAGCGGGGGTCTAACAACACCACCCAATATTTCTCTTAGCAATCTGTATGGACTAACTCCTAAATACTTTCTAGAGAATCAACTAGACAGTCAGACTCAATCTAGGTAAAAATATCTCAAAAAGTTAATATCTCTCTCTTGTTTTGATTTACTCAAGCTAATAGAAATCAGCGAGTCTTTAATCAAACACAAGGAATAACTTGGATGGTACCAAAGACCAATATCCAAGGATCAATCAATGACAATCAACAACCAAAGGTCGGATTACTCTAATTGATGATCTAATACACAACCTGTATAATTTCAATTATAAAGATAAAACAATATAATGCAGAAATTGAAATAACACAGACACCATAAATTTTGTTAACGAGGAAACCGCAAATGCAGAAAAACCCCGGGACCTAGTCCAGATTGAACACACACTGTATTAAGCCGCTACAGACACTAGCCTACTCCAATCTAACTTCGGACTGGACTGTATTTGAACCCCAATCAGTCTTCCAACGATCTAAGGTACAGTTGTACTCCCTACGCCTCTGATCTCAGTAGGATACTGCGCACTTGATTCCCTTAGCTGATCTCACCCACAACTAAGAGTTGCTACGACCCAAAATCACAGGCTTTGGTAATAAACAAATTTGTCTCACGCAGACAAGTCTATCAAAGGATCAATCTGTCTCCCACAGATAAACCCTAAAGGTTTTGTTCCGTCTTTTGATAATAATCAAGGTGAAAAGGAATCAATTGATAATCCGGTCTTATATTCCCGAAGAACATCCTAGAGTTATCAATCACCTCACAACAATCTTAATCGTATGGTAGCGAAAAAAGATGTTGAGGAATCACACACAATGAGACTAAGATGTTTGTGACTACTTTTTGTATCTTGCCTATCGGAGATATCAATCTCAAGTCAATCAATCTGATTGTACTCGTATGATAGAAGATGCAACCAGATCACACAACTACGATAAAAGTAGTATCGGCTTGGCTTCACAATCCCAATGAAGCCTTAAGTCGTTAACCTGGTTTTATAAGAAGAAAACCAAAGGTTAAAGGGTAAATGACTCTAGCACGCAAACTAGTATCACACATAAGGAGTAGGTATTAGTTTTGCACAATACTAGATGTCTCCTTTATATAGTCTTTCAAATCAGGGTTTGCAATTAAGTTACCTTGGTAACAAAACAATCAATATCCACTGTTAGATGAAAACCTGATTTAGATTCAAGATAATATTTCTCAACCGTTAGATCGAAAACTTAGCTTGTTACACACACTTGACAATGCACGTTTCTAGGTTTGTTAACCGTACCCAAACGTATGCACTTGTTGGTTCAACAATAGTTAACCAAATGGTTAGCCATATGAGTATTTCATATCAACCATGTTCTTCTTTACCATAAATAGTTCAAATGACTTCAAGATGTACTAGTTAGAGAGTTGTTCATTTGCAAGGAAATCTCATGTACTACACAAGACACAATTGAAGCAAAGATGATTTGATTCACTTGAATCGGTTCATGAACTTTTATAGCCACGGTTTGCAAACTGCATTCCTTAGTCTTTTTAAGTTTAAGTTCATAAATCATCTTCAGATATATAACCTTCTCAAGTTCGCAGACTAGGTTCGCGTACTTAAGTTACCGGGAAGAGTTTACAAACTCCAGCTGAAATTCTCGGGTATGAGAACTTCGCCGGTTCGCGGACTGGGTTCGCGAACTGAGTTCGCGGACTTAGCTTCACACAAATTGTTTGTCAACTCCATCAGAAATTCTCGGGTTTGAGAACTTCGGCAGTTCACGAACTTGGGTCACGCCATTCTTCGGGTTCTCTTGATCAACAAAGTTCGCAAACTTTGGTTCAAGGAATAAGACTTATACATAAATGTGTTTCCTACAACAATGCTTATGTCCACCATTGGTTATGTAATCTGAAACTCTCATTTCAATCATTGAAACATTCTTAGAGGACGTTATGTAGTTGTTACACCATTTCTCGTCAAAGCAATTCTCAAGATGATTGAAACATATCATGACTTTCGTCACTAGGTAAAGATAAACTTGATCGAAGCGAAAAGCTTACCAACACATATTTCGAGATGTAGATAGGCGAGGTATGCTCGGCTCGAAATACCAAATGTGTATAATCAAAGTATATATATATATAGCATATGACTTCTTGTCTCAAAGAGTAGGAGATGAGTAGATAGACTTTTGAGTGATAGATAAGTTCAAATCTTCACTAACCTTTTTGTCGAGAAGTTCCACCGATTCTTTGAGTAGTTCTTCTACTTGTATGATGAATCGCCATGAAGTCCTTGAGCTCAACTACACTTTCTATCCTAGTCCGAGACTTAGCTATAATAGACTAGAAACCAAGACTTATAGTTTTGATCACTAATATTGACAAACATGCTTGAGATAGCTACGCATGCGAGTTCGACCGAGCAATGCTCTAACAATCTCCCCATTTGTCAATTTTAGTGACAAAACTATCAATACATATGGAATACAAAAAATATAAAAAAAACTTTAGTAGCTCCTATTCCACATGTCTAATCTTCAACATTCCTCGAAATCTGCGTCACTTCCAAGTACTCCAATGATCCCAAAGGTTGTAAGTTTAGCATCACTGTTGTTGAAGATCCGTAGCTACAACAATGAGAAAACATAGTTCTCGATCATTGTTATACAGTGTCATAGTATTGTTACACAGCGTCAAAGTTTACTTGTATCACAACTTCAACAATAATACTATGGTGATATGTATCACTCCCCCTTAGTCAATACTGCATCTCACATGGAAACCACTCCCCCTTACACAATGATCCGAAAACCAAATGTATTTGTAGTATGAACTACATATTAATTCTCCCCCTTTTTGTCAATAAAATTGGCAAAGGTACAAGAACGGGATCATAATGAAATTTCCGAAAGAGACATTTCATGACAAAAGGAAAAATACATACCAACTAATTTAGATGCAATCATAAAGCTGAAGCTAAATGCATTCATCAAGGAGTTTAAAGATACAAGATAACCCCTCTAAAATTCCACAGCCGCACACCCCTCAAGATATGACCATTAAGCACAAGTTCAAAAGAACTCTCCCCCATTTGATGTCATTCCCGAAAGAACAACAAAAGCGACCTTAATTTCGAAAGAAAAGAGGATTTTTATTGGACACCAAAAACCATAAGAATGATTTTCTATATCCAAAAACTCAATCAAATTAATCACAAGTAAACCCATGATTAATTTAATTGGAATACACAATCAAATTAAACACAAAAAGTGATCAAATCAACTGATTGTGCTCAACATAAGAGAACTTATGGAGACACGAAAATACTCAACTATATTAATTACAATAGAACCCGTAATTAATCTAATTGGAATACACAACCAAACTAATTACAAAAGTAATCAATTTAATTGTCATTTTGCTAGACATAAGAAAACTTACGGAGCAATAATTAAATAACCAAACAAGATGATTAATTTATTTCAATATGCTCGACATAAAATACCTCACGGAACATCAACTAAGCTAAAAAATCAACTTGGTTGTATAGTGCTCAAGATAAGATGCATTACGAAGCCTCACAGTAATACATAAAATATGGATCAGGGATGATCAATACTGCGGAATACACAAGGATTCATTCTATCCTCCCATCACTATTTGCATAACGATATTAATAGACATAATCCTTGAAAACAAAAGATTTTTAACCTATCTTCCATCAAATATTTGACAATATAGGATTAACTTTTGTATTTGTAAAAAGTCCATTCATTCTTTTACCAATACGTGAATACCGAACACGAACGACTTTACTTTTGACAAAGTATGGGACAAACATAGTTCACGGACGTAAACACCAATCACATAACAAATTGCAATATAACAAATCATAAAGATTAATACTGCAAAAACATCATCCTCCAAATATTTTTTAGAATTTAAACCAATAAACCTAAAAAAAAAATGAAAAATAATAGTTATGTGTAGTCACAATTATTGCTATTCAAAGCACTAGTTATTCTTCCAACCAAACAGAAAAGAAGACATACTAGGCAACATGAAGCTTTCCCAATGCCTCTTCAGAGAATTCCTTCTCGTTGTTGAAAAAACCATTGATAATGGGATCATTCAATTCCTCCAACTCTTTGGAAATAACTGTCAACTTACTAAGTTCTCTTTTCAGTTTACGTACGGTGTTTTTTGTTAAATACAACATCCGTTCATAGTGAATTAGTTATTCCAAAGACGAAGCGATTTGAGATTTTAAATCGTTTCTTTTGCTGATGAATTCTTTTACCAGGTTCCTGAAGTTAACATCACTTTGATAAAAGGACAAAAACCAGTTTGAGGAATGACCTTTACCATAATTGCATCCTTCACTTTCTTCACCCTTGTGGAGGAAATTCGTGTACACCGACATACATTAGCTGCTTCAACTGCATCCCTGCTTGTGCTGCCTCTAGTTACAGGAGCCATGAAATAGTATTCCTTTGAGAAATAACACAAAGTTTACGAACAACTAAAACCCTAGACAACAAGACTTTTGTAGTTCATTATTTATATAGTTTTAAACAAAACTTTTTAACCAAGAAAATACTACTTGAGCCAAAAAGACGCAAAATCCATTTTCTCAAGTTAAATATGAGGATGCGAACGTCTATGGAGTTAGATAGAGACGTTGTGAGCCAAAAGCTCCCCTTGTTTATCACATCGTGAATTTTCAAGGTTTGTTGTGTGAGCATGAATCCTCCTCCTTTTGATTCTAGAAATACTCGTCTCATAGGACCTATGACGATTATCCATTCGAAACAGCTTGTCCTTAGGAAAATAAGCATGAGCTAACAAAAGTAGAGTGGACTCAGGGCATCCCACGGGGACAAGGGTTTCGTCAAACTCAAATTCTTTAATCTGTGAATATCCTTGAGTGAAAAGTTTGGCTTTGTTTCTGACAGTTGTGCCTAATTTATCAGAATATTCTTGAATACCCATTTAGAACCAATAATATTGATATTGGAATGACATGGTACAAGATCCCACACGTCTTGTCTTTGAAATTGATTTAACTCTTCATGCATTGCATTCACCCAAAGGAGATCGTTCAGAGTTTTATCAGAATTTCCTGGTTCTACTTGTGAAAGATAATAACCAAACTTGCACATATTTTGAAGTTGTCCTTTTGTTTTGGCTATAGTATCTCTTCCACCTTCACAGTCGATAGATGACACACGCCATGGAGAATCGCCTATCATATGTAATAAATAACTACATCTACTGTCAAGAAACCATTGAAAGGGAGATGTAGGACTTAAAGCAAAGGTACCCATACTATCAGTACTTTTCTGTTTAGAATTTCCTGATAGTTTTGTATGTCTTTTTAGAGTAACAAAAAGTTGTTTAGTTTTCTTACAAGGATCACTCGCAACAGTCAGACTCATTTCAAAAGACATATTAACTTGTTGAATGTGATTGAAGGGATCACAACATCAACACTGGCCAATACTTTGCAGTTTGTCTGAGTGGTTCCTAGTCATATCAGTTTTCACAACATTTGATCGTTGTTTACCATCTGATTTGCGACTATTCTTTAAATAGGAATAACTGGAGTTACTCAGATCCATCAAGGGACTATTACCAGGAAACAAATCCTTAAGAAGTGCAATTTCTGCAACAAGACCAGAGTTGATCTGGATTTGTTCATCCAACCCTCTTTGAAGAGTAACCAGTTTATCAGACTTTTTTCTACGATTGGTTTTTAAACCTGGTGAGGCGTCAATTGATATTTTGTGGTCCATATAGTCAGATCGCTACAAACACAGACTTGTAAGGTCTTGAACGTGTTTGCCTTCTCTGATACCAATTGAAAAAGCGGAGGTCTAACAACACCACCCAATATTTCTCTTAGTAATCTTTATGGACTAAATCCGAAATACTTTCTAGAGAATCAACTAGACAGTCAAACTCAATATAGGTAAAAGTATCTCAAGGAGTTAATATCTCTCTCTTGTTTTGATTTACTCAAGCTAATAGAAATCAGCGAGTCTTTAATCAAACACAAGGAATAACTTGGATGGTACCAAAGACCAGTATCCAAGGATCAATCAATGACAATCAACAACCAAAGGTCGAATTACTCTAATTGGTGATCTAACGCACAACCTGTATTATTTAAATTATAAAGATAAAACAATATAAATGCGGAAATTGAAGTAACACAGACACCAGAAATTTTGTTAACGAGGAAACTTCAAATGCAGAAAAACCCCGGGACTTAGTCCAGATTGAACACACACTGTATCAAGCCGCTACGGATACTAGCCTACTCCAAGCTAACTTCGGACTGGACTGTAGTTGAACCTCAATCAGTCTCCCACCGATCCAAAGTACAGTTGTACTCCCTACGCCTCTGATACCAGCAGGATACTGCGCACTTGATTCCCTTAGATGATCTCACCCACAACTAAGAGTTGCTACGACCCAAAATCACAGGCTTTGACAATAAACAAATCTGTCTCACACAGACAAGTCTGATCAATCTGTATCCCACAGATAAACCCTAAAGGTTTTGTTCCGTCTTTTAATAATAATCAAGGTGAACAGGAACCAATTAATAATCCGGTCTTATATTCCCGAAGAACAACCTAGAGTTATCAATCACCTCACAACAATCTTAATCGAATGGTAGCGAAACAAGATATTGCGGAATCACACAAATGAGACGAAGATGTTTGTGACTACTTTTTATATCTCGCCTATCGGAGATATCAATCTCAAGCCAATCAATCTGATTGTACTCGTATGATAGAAGATGCAAGATCAGATCACACAACTATGATAAAAGTAGTATCGGTCTGGCTTCACAATCCCAATGAAGTCTTTAAGTCGTTAACCTGGTTTTAGAAGAAGAAAACCAAAGGTTAAAGGAGAAACGACTCTAGCACGAAAACTAGTATCACACGTAAGGTGTGGGGATTAGTTTTGCACAATACTAGATGTCTCCTTTACATAGTCTTTCAAATCAGGGTTTGCAATTAAGTTACCTTTGTAACAAAGCAATTAATATCCACCGTTAGATGAAAACCTGATTTAGATTCAAGCTAATATTTCTCAACCGTTAGATCGAAAACTTAGCTTGTTACACACACTTGACAATGCACGTTTCTAGGTTTGTTAACCGTACCCAAACGTATGCACTTGTTGGTTCAATAATAGTTAACCAAATGGTTATCCATATGAGAATTTCATATCAACCATGTTCTTCTTTACCATAACTAGTTCAAATGACTTCAAGATGAACTAGTTAGAGAGTTGTTCAACTGCAAGGAAATCTCATGTACTGCACAAGACACAATTGAAGCAAAGATGATTTGATTCACTTGAATCGGTTCATGAAATTTTATAGCCACGGTTTGCAAACTGCATTCCTTAGTCTTTTTAAGTTTAAGTTCAGAAATCATCTTCAGATATATAACCTTCTCAAGTTCGCAGACTAGGTTCGCGTACTTAAGTTACCGGGAAGAGTTTACAAACTCCAGCAGAAATTCTCGGGTATGAGAACTTCGCCGGTTCGCGGACTTAGCTTCACGCAAATAGTTTGTTAACTCCAACAGAAATTCTCGGGTTTGAGAACTTCGGCAGTTCACGGACTTGGCTCACGCCATTCTTCCGGTTCTCTTGATCAACAAAGTTCGCAAATTTTGGTTCAAGGAATAAGACTTATACACAAATGTGTTTCCACAACAATTCTTATGTCCACCATTGGTTATATAACCTGAAACTCTCATTTCAATCATTGAAACATTCTTAGAGGACGTTATACAGTTGTTACACCATTTCTCGTTAAAGCAATTCTCAAGATGATTGAAACATATCATGACTTTTGTCACTAGGTAAAGATAAACTTGATCGAAGCGAAAAGCTTACCAACACATATTTCGAAATGTAGATAGGCGAGGTATGCTCGGATCGAAATACGAAATGTGTATAATCAAAGTATATATATAGCATACGACTTCTTGTCTCAAAGAGTAGGAGATAGAGTAGATAGACTTTTGAGTGATAGATAAGTTCAAGTCTTCACTAACCTTTTTGTCGAGAAGTTCCACCGATTCTTTGAGTAGTTCTTCTACTTGTATGATGAATCGCCATGAAGTCCTTGAGCTCAACTACACTTTCTATCCTAGTCCGAGACTTATCTATAATAGACTAGAAATCAAGACTTATAGTTTTGATCACTAATATTGACAAACATGCTTGAGATAGCAACGCATGCGAGTTCGACCGAGAAATGCTCTAAAAGTAGCGCACTCAAGGTGTAACCCAATCGGAAGCCTTAAGTTATGTGAACTTAGGTAGATCCTAGCAGTTAGACTCTTAGCGCAAGGTCCACTTACTAGTGTTGTCTTCATACATGATTGCTCCATAAAATCCCTCTGCGAGGTCTCATGTTCTCTACTTGTGTAAGGGTTATTCAACAATTACACGGATATCCTAACCCATTACTAGAAATAGAATGATTAATAGATTAATCTAGCGTGCACTCCTAAAAATCTAATAAATCAATCATAAACCCTAGATATAGTGAAAACAAACGATGATGATTAAAACTCTCGATAGATTTGTATTAATAATAAAGCTTCACGCTTAGAACATTGAATTCATCCTTAATCAACAAAGGATTTAGATACTCATATTACAACGAAGATGATAATGGTGGTTTCCTACTAAAGGGGTAAACCCTAGGTTTTGATGTAGAACCTGTGATATGAGATTCGATAATATTATTTTACATAACCTAATACCTTTTTATAGGTTTACATCGCTTGGTCTCCAAGTAGTTAGTTCGGTTCAAGAACCCGACCCAAAAATACGACATAATGAAACCAAACGTGCCATTAGGATTTCCAAGATGTTAATACACGTTTTCCACTTGGTAAGTTCGCGAACCCAGTCCTCGAACTTTACTGTCTTCGGTATTCAATGAAATATTGTTTTGGCCACAACTTCTTCATCCGAACTCGGAATGACCTCATTATTTTTGAATTCTTTTTATCTTTAAATTATCTTCAAGATGATGATGATAAATCCTTAATTTGAATGATTTAAGATCCGTCTTTGGCCCTTCTATCGATTTTGAGCGTTTTGCTCCTTTTCGTCGCACCTCTTCCACTTCTCTTGGACTTGGGCACTTGGATACTTGGAATACTTCTATTCTTATATCTTTTCAGCACTTTGTAACTCCTTTTTGGATGATTCACCTATTAGAGGCAAATAAGAGAAAACAAGAGTAATAATACGAAAATATGCAAGAATAATAGCTAAAGCAAGTATGAAATGGATACTAAAATCATATGAATTATGCACTTATCAAATTCCCCCACACTTAGGTTTTTATAGTCCTCGAGAAAACTAAATAAAACTAATCATAAATACAACAACTCCATGTCGTGAGGATACGGTTACTCTTAGCATGAATAACAAGCCTTTAAACTCCTAGGTAGTGGACGAGTTATAGTCTCGTGAGGGCTTACATGAGGTATACCCACAAAAAAACCTCCAATTTCTCGCCTGGAAGAACCACTAAGGATAGACACAAAGTAGTAGCTAAATAATTAGCTTGCATATGTTATTTAGTTCCATCCAGATCTGAATTTGAGATGACTTTACCATTGAAACCCACTCAGAGGAAGGCGTATCTAGGAATTGTTCGTGTAGATAGATTTGTTAGGTGGAAAAGGGTGGAAAGAGAGATTAGAATGCAAATGCAGTGGGACTCGTTCATTGATATGGAGATCATTGATGAGCAGACTGCAAGGATTGAACTGCCTAAAGATTACTGGCTTGACATTTGGAAGCCGAGGAAACTTAATGTGGATAATTCTGTGGTCCATATTTCTCAACTTACTGATCTTGCAGACGTGGATGAAGAAGACTCAAATCACAGTTCATTTTCAAACACAATCATTCCGTTACAAGCAATGATTAAGTTTGGGAAGTGGTTAAAGATTCGAGGCATTCCACAGAGACACTGGAATTCTAAGCTTTTCAAGTCCATTGGGAGGTTTGATTGAGGTAGCAACCAATCTCTTTGCAAGGAAAACGATCAAGATTTTTCAGGATCAATGTCAAGGGAGATTTCTCAAATATTCTGGAGGTTCTTATGGTTGAAGATGGTGACCAAAGATGGGCGGTTTCAATTGAATGGGATTTCAATTTTGATCCTAGAAAAAGGGCGACGTTGGAGGAATATAACAAAATGATAATTGATTTTGACAAAAAACAGGAAGTTTTAAATTCAAAATCAAATTGTCCCGCTATTTCAGGGGTTAAATCAGTAATACTCGATGAATCGGTCTCCAACGAGCTCAGCAAAGGAACTCAAGTTGGATTGTCTGACAAGTCAGACAAAAACAAAAATAAAAACAACTTGAGTGTCCACAGTGGATCTCATACAGTTAGAGTGAATGAGGAATTTGATGCTACTCAGGCTGTTTCTTCTGGTTTACGTGCCGGTGAGTGCAGTGTTGGCCATGAGAGGGAGGTCGATAGGTTTGTATTTGAGAATAATGGAGGTGGGTGCTCATTGTCTCAAAATAAAACTATCATATCTTCTGTTAATAGATTCCAAGTGCTAGAAGATGTTGGAAGTGAAGGTGAAGTCCCCACATCAGCTAGATTGGAGTTAATTGACAATATACTGGCAGCTGAATCTTTGGGCTTGCGGATTGAGGGAGGTGAGTAGTTCCCATTTGTTCTGGTGATCCCATAGACTTAGTTGTTGGGTAAATTACTAATAATGTAACTGAGAAGAAGATACTTAGCTCAAACCGATGTTGCTAGAGATGCACAGAAAATGTAGAGGCACGTATACGATACGCTGTCCTAAAGGCAATATCGCCTGCCACTCCTCTGAGATGCTACAGCAGTTGGCGAGTCACCTCCAGGATACAACTACAGTTAGTACCCCTCAATGTAGCATACAATGAGGGTACCCTTAGAGCTTGGCAGAACTTAAAACAGTAGAAGAGATGTTTACAGAAAAACTGAGGGAGAGTAGAAGAGATGTTTCTCTGTGGTGTGTTTTCTGAGCTTACAACTACTCTCTTATATAGTGTTTGTGTAGTTACAAACAAGAAAGAAAACCCATGCTTATGACAGAAATACTGGTAATGTTGGGTTAAAGATAGTGCAAGAAAAGTTGTTTTGTCAGGCATGGAGCAGTGTGTTGCTGCCAAGCCAAATACGTACAGACAAGGGATCCAGGACAAAACACGTACAGACAAAGAAGCCAAGACAAGCACGTTCAGACAAAGAAGTCAGGACAAAACACGTAGATTCTTCTACTTGTGTGGAAAACACGTACCAAAAATTTCAGCAAAAAGATAGGATCTAATGAACCCACACCCACACCCGCACCCGCACCCGAGCCCGACCCGACCGACCGGACGGACGGCGGCGGCGTGCGTGCTTCTGTGCGAAGCACCGCGCGTACGGGAAAGGAAACCTTTCCCTAGTCTAGGCCTTCCCTCCAAGCACAAAATTCTAATGACCCAAGGGCCATGCCCTTATAGCCAATTCTATGGTATTTAAGAATAAAACTCTTTAGATTTTAGTCAATGTGGGACTATTGTTTTATCTATTCAAATGAAAAAACAATTAATGGGCAATAGGTCTAGGGATCAAAACATATTCCATGGAAAAATTGGTATTTTTAAAGCGTTTTTTCTAACAATCCCCCATATGAATGATAAAACATATCGACGAAATACGAGAAAACATAATACATCAATATTAGGCTAAGGTGTCCCAGAGATTGAACCTTAACTTAGTGAGAGGTTACCGGAACTGCTTGTTGTTACGGTGAACACAATGTCTTGAACCGTCAACAGTGAGTGCAATTCAGAAATAACAACCACACTTTGATGTCTCAAAGAAAGCTTCCAAGCTCTTGCCGTTGTGCCCGTTTTGGCCGTGGGATAAATCCCGGACTTAATGAATGTCTCTAGAGAAAAAGCTCAAATTCTCATAGGAAGCGGCCCCACTTCCAACATCCACATAGGTGAGTCCATTAAGAGTGTCCTGCCACACTCCGCTTTAAGCAAAGCCATGGAACTCATTAAGATCTTGACAGATCATCCTAAAACATGCAGGCAGCACTATCATACGGTTACACCATAGGGAGGGACAAAGATAATGCTCTCTCTCGACATCACCAAAAATTAGTTATCCAATTGAACATTGATCTTGGAGCTCCATTCACAAGGTTGAGTGTCCTTTATGGAGATTTATTCTATGAGCTTGAGTCCCATCCCCTTCGATGTGGATCTAACTACCTCTCTAGATAACCCTTTCGTCAAAGGATCTGCAATATTCTCTTTAGACCTTACAAAGTCTATAGAGATGATGCCAGTAGAGAGTAGTTGTTTCACTGTCTTGTGTATTCTTTGAATATGTATAGACTTTCCGTTGTATACACTATTCTTTGCGCATCCAATAGCAGCTTGACTGTCACAGTAGATTGCGATCGAAGACACAGGCTTGGGCCAGAGTGGAATTCCATCCAGGAAACCTCGTATCCATTCAGCTTCCTCTCCAGCTTTCTCCAAGGCTATAAACTCAGACTCCATGGTGGATCGGGCTATACATGTCTGTTTGGTAGACTTCCATGACACAGACGCACCACCAAGTGTGAAGATGTACCCACTAGTGGATTTGCACTCATCTGAGTCTGATATCCAGTTAGCATCACAATACCCTTCTAGCACAGCAGGATACTTCCCAAAACTTAAGCAATAGTTTGAAGTTCCTCTCAGGTACCGTAGAACTCTGTAGAGAGCATTCCAGTGATCCTGCCCAGGGTTGCAAGTGTACCTGCTTAATCTACTCATAGTATAGGCAATATCAGGTCTTGTACAGTTCATTAAATACATAAGACTGCCAATAACACGAGAATACTCAAGTTGATAAATACCCTCACCCTTGTTCTTTTTCAATTTACAATTGGGATCATAAGGAGTAGTTGCAGGTTTAGCATTTTCATGATTAAATCTCTTAAGCACAGTTTCAACATAATGAGATTGACTAAGACTATATCCATCAGACATCTTTCTGATTTTCATCCTAAGATTACATCAGCAGGGCCTAAGTCTTTCATGTCAAAGTTTTCGTTAAGCATGCTTTTAGTGGTATTAATACTATCAAGGTTACTACCTAATATGAGCATATCATCAACATATAGGCACACAATAACATGAGAATCATCCACAGATTTAATGTAAACACATTTATCAGATTCATTAACCTTGAAGCCATTAGATATCATTACATGATTAAATTTTTCATGCCACTGTTTAGGTGCTTGTTTTAAACCATACAAAGATTTTTTCAGTTTGCATACTTTATCTTCAAACCTTTCACAACAAAACCTTCAGGTTGGTCCATATAAATTTCTTCATTCAATTCACCATATAAAAAAGCAGTTTTAACATCCATCTGATGTATATGCAAATCATAAATAGAAGCAATAGCAATCAGCATCCGGATAGAAGTGATTCTAGTGACCGGTGAATAGGTATCAAAGAAATCTAATCCTTCCTGTTGTCTGTACCCCTTAGCTACCAACCTAGCTTTGTGTTTTTCTATAGTTCCATCTGTTCTAAGTTTCCTTTTGAAGACCCACTTGCAACCTATGGTTTTACTACCAGGAGGTAAGTCTACAAGCTCCCAAGTTTCATTTTGTTGAATGGAATCCCACTCATTATTTGAAGCTTCTTCCCAGAAGGGAGCTTCCGGAGAAGTCATAGCTTCCTTATAGGTTTGGGGTTCAGACTCTACCGTAAGAGTCACAAAATCTGGACCGAAACCTTTCTCGGTTCTGACCCTCTTACTTCTTCTAGGTTCGGTTTCAGCATCTAGAGACGGGGGTTGACTAGTCGAAGGAACATCTGAGAGATCATCGCGGACCCTTTTATGAGGTCCAGACCCTAAAGGGAAAATGTGTTCGAAAAACACTGCATCTCTGGATTCCATTATGGTGTTCTCACCAATTACCATGAACCTATAAGCACTAGTGTGCTCAGGATATCCTAGGAAAACACAATCTACAGTTTTAGGTCCTATTTTGGTTTTCTTGGAACGAGGAGTGGCCACCTTGGCCAAACACCCCCCACTTTAAAGTATGCATAGGACGGTTGTCTTCCTTTCCATAACTCATATGGAGTTTTGTCGGATTTCTTAAATGGAACTCGGTTCAAGATATAGCAAGCAGAGAGAATTGCTTCCCCCCACAGGTTCGAAGGTAGCCCTGAACTAGCTAACATAGCGTTCACCATATCTATGAGTGTTCGGTTTTTCCTTTCAGCTACTCCATTCGACTCAGGTGAAGAAGGTGCAGTAGTTTCATGAATGATGCCATTAAGTTTGCAGAATTCTCCTATAGGTATCACATACTCACCGCCTCGGTCCGACCTAAGAGTTTTAATAGTAACACCTCTTTGGTTTTCTACTTCAAGTTTATATAATTTGAAAGCGTCTAAGGCTTCATCTTTACTTCTAAGAAGATAAACCTGACAGTATCTTGAGTGATCATCTATAAAAGTGATGTACCATTTTTTACCTCCTCTAGTTGGTGTTGATTTCAAATCTCCCAAATCGAGTGGATTATTCTAGGGGAGTTGTACTACGTTCAACCTTTTGTTAAGGGTTTTCTAGCATATTTAGATTCAACACAAATTTCACATTTATGACCTCTTCAAAGTTTATTTTAGGAATGCATCCTAATTTAGCAAGTCTTTCAATGATTTGAAATTAACATGTCCTAGTCTATCATGCCAAACATGTGAGGAGTCACAAACATAAGCAGAAGAAGATGCATTGTCATTCAAGTTCAAAGAAAGTACACTAAGCTTAATCATGTTTCAGTGACATATCCTTTTCCTACGAAGTCACCACCTTTAGAGATTACAACTTTGTTAGACTCAGCTACAAATTTAAAACCTTTCCCAAGTAAGATGGTTTCTGAGATAAGATTCTTGCATATGTCCGGGACGTGATACACGTCATTCAATGCGAGAGTTTTTCCTGAAGTGAGCTTCATTCAACCTTGCCTTTTCCTACCACTTTAGAGGTAGAAGAGTTTCCCATAAACAATTTCTCATCGTCTCCTACTTTGTTATAGGAGGAGAAAGCATTTCTGAACTTACAGACATGCCTAGTGGCTCCAGAATCAAGCCACCAGTCTCTCACATTGGTCACATTAGAGACAAGGTTGACTTCAGACACCATGCCAGTAAAATATCCAGAATCATCTACTACGTTTGCCTTATTTTTCTGTTTAGGATCATTTTTGGTCTTTTTAGGTGCCCTACAGTCTTTGGCCATATGACCAGTTTTCCCACAGTTATAGCAGTCGCCTTTGATGGTGTTTTTGGAGACACCACCCTTTGGCTTAAGATGGTTACCTTTGGAGTTACGTTGTTTGTTACGTTTACCATTTTTGCTGGATTCTCCTGCCTTTTCTTTGACGCAGCATTATCGTCCAGGACATGAGCTTTGTTGACATGTCTTTGCTCAGCATCAGGCTTTGTCCTTGCAGCACAGAAGTTCCTCCACCTGGATCTTTTTCCCCAGCTCCACCATGGTGATTTCACGATTCTTGTGTCGCAGCCTCCTCTTGTACTCGTTCCATGAGGGTGGTAGCTTTTCAATCACTGCAGATACTTGTAGAGATTCATCAATATGCATGCCTTCAGCAAGAATTTCGTTGATGAGTAGCTGGAGTTCGACGAATTGTTCTACAACAGGCTTTTCATCATCATCATTTATATTCCAGGAACCTAGCCACCAAGAACTTCTTGCTTCCAGCAGCCGCAAGATATTTTTCTTCTAGGGCTTCCCATAAATCAAAAGCAGTAAAATTCTCTTTTGCATTATAAAAGTCGTACAAGGAGTCATCCAGACAGTTAAGAATGTGGTTTTTGCACATGTAATTCTTCCTAGTCCACCTATCCAGTCTATCTTCATAGCCACGGTCATGAAGTCTTCTTGAGGGTCTTTCTAAGGCAACTTCATCTAGCCTTTGGTCTTTTAAGAAGAATAACATTTTGGACTGCCATCGTTTAAAGTCTTTGCCACTAAACTTTGGGGGTTTGTCTACAATACTCTTTCCCATGTTGTTACAAAATATAGTAAAGAGGATATTGCCTTTAGAATGTTGGGTAAATTACTAATAATGTAACTTAGAAGAAGATACTTAGCTCAAACCGATGTTGCTGGAGATGCACAGAAAATGTAGAGGCACGTATACGATACACTGTCCTAAAGGAAATATCGCCTGCCACTCCTCTGAGATGCTACAGCAGTTGGCGAGTCACCTCCAGGATACAACTACAGTTAGTACCCCTAAATGTAGCATACAATGAGGGTACCCTTAGAGCTTGGCAGAACTTAAAACAGTAGAAGAGATGTTTACAGAAAAACAGAGGGAGAGTAGAAGAGATGTTTCTCTGTGGTGTGTTTTCTGAGCTTACAACTACTCTCTTATATAGTGTTTGTGTAGTTACAAACAAGAAAGAAAACCCATGCTTATGACAGAAATACTGGTAATGTTGGGTTAAAGATAGTGCAAGAAAAGTTGTTTTGTCAGGCATGGAGCAGTGTGTTGCTGCCAAGCCAAATACGTACAGACAAGGGATCCAGGAAAAAACACGTACAGACAAAGAAGCCAAGACAAGCACGTTCAGACAAAGAAGTCAGGACAAAACACGTAGATTCTTCTACTTGTGTGGAAAACACGTACCAAAAATTTCAGGAAAACACATACCAAAAATTTCAGCAAAAAGATAGGATCTAATGAACCCACACCCACACCCGAACCCGAGCCCGACCGGATGGACGGCGGCGGCGTGCGTGCTTCTGTGCGAAGCACCGCGCGTACGGGAAAGGCAACCTTGCCCTAGTCTAGGCCTTCCCTCCAAGCACAAAAGTCTAATGAACCAAGGGCCATGCCCTTATAGCCAATTCTATGGTATTTAAGTCTAAAACTCTTTAGATTTTAGTCAATGTGGGACTATTGTTTTATCTATTCAAATGAAAAAACAATTAATGGGAAATAGGTCTAGGGATCAAAACATAGTCCATGGAAAAATTGGTATTTTTAAAGCGTTTTTCTAACATTAGTATGCCATGGAAAATTCGATGTTGTAGGTAACGTGGGTGGTGTTGGTGTTCCCGTTACTTTGGCAGTGAAGAATTCTGGTTTGGTTTTTAGTGCAGGTGAAAGGGTTAATCACTCAGTGGCTCCGGAAGATCTTCAGATGATTATTCATGTAACTGATAGGAAGAATACTGGAAAGATTTTATCAATTGAAACAGCAAGAGACACTGATCAGGCTGATGATATTAATCTTTTTAAGGTGATGGAAGATAAATTGTAATAAACCTGGGAGATATTCAAGGAGCTAATATTTATTCTATTGAAGTTATTTTCTCAACTTCCAAGCTAGTTTTTGAGCTGTGTAGCAGGTTTGGTGGTATACAGTAAAAGGATGAGCAACAAGCTAAGGAAGTTATTGATGAAATTCAATGTAAATATAGAGACAAATACAAAGCACTGGCGGAAGGTAAAAGAGCTCAAGATAGTTGCGACTCTATTGACTCTAATAATACTGATGTTGTGCAGAATGAAATGGAGGAAGTGAATTCAAGGGAGTTAGTTGTTGTAGATGGGGCCTAAAATAATTAATTGGAACGTTAGAGGCCTGAATGCTTATGACAAGCAAATTTCTTTGAGGGATTTGATAGCCTTGCACAGGTGCTTAATTTGCACAGTTCAAGAAAAAAAAATGGTATCCATGTCATCAGGGTTTGTAAGGAAATTGTTGTATGATGCGGATTTTGGAATGGAAATGATGTCTTCACAAGGATCAACGGGAAATAGTGGTGGACTTCTTACGGTTTGGAATAACCACGCATTGGAGCTGCTGGAAAAAAGGCTGGGGGTGAATTCCATTTCATGTCTTTTCAGGTTCAGAAATAATGGTTTTAAATTTGTTCTAACAAATGTCTATTCTCCATGAGAGTTCACTGCAAGAGAAGCTTTTTGGAACGATGTTGCTGAAATTAGAAATTGGTGGAGCGAACCCTGGTGTTTTGTTGGTGACTTGAACTCAGTTAGAAGCGATGCAGAGAGGAATAGGGCTGGAGCTGATTTGAGAAATATGAACTTTTTGAATGACTTTATCTCAGAACAAGAGATCATCGACTTGCCTTTACATGGAGGGGCTTTCACTTGGAGTAACAGACAAGATGATCCGTCATTATGCATGCTTGATAGATTTCTGGTTTGTGCTGCTTTTGATGCCAAATTTTGTAATGCTACTCAGACGGCTTTGGTTAGAACGTTTTCGGATCATAATGCTTTACTTTTGGAGCTGAATCCTGGAGCGCGAAGTAATTCAAATTTCAGAATTGAGAACCATTGGTTATATCACCCAGAGTTTGTCAAGTTGGTGGAGGTCTGGTGGAATTCTATGGAGTTTGTGGGTACACCAGGATATGTGCTTTTTCGAAAGTTGCAGAATTTAAAGTTTTTTATTAAAAACTGGAGCAGACACACTTTTGGTAATGTACGTAAGGAGGAGGAGGAGCTGAGTAAAAATATTAAAGCACTTAACTTGTTAGAAGAAAACGCAACACTGGATACAGCTCAGATTAAGGAAAAGGAAAATTTGTTGATTAATCTGAACAAAGTTAAAGTCACGAGAGCAAGGATGGCGTACCAAAGGGATAAGGTTAAGGGTTTTAAGGAGGGATATAAACACACCCAGTACTTTCACAAAATAGCAAATGGAAAAAGGAGAAGAAATTGTATTACAAAATTGGAGGTGGAGGGTGTGGATGTGTTCAACAAGGACGTCAGAAAGGGAGAGATTCATAATTATTATTCAAATGTTTTTACAGCTACTTCTTCAGTGTCTCCATCGTTTGAGAACATGCAGTGCAGGAGTATCGATATCACTCAACAGATTTGGCTAGAGAGAGTCTTTGAAGAGGAAGAGGTGGTGAAGGCAATCAAGATGTGTGGTGCAAATAAAGCTCCAGGCCCGGATGGGTATAACCTGGAGTTTTACAAGGATTGTTGGAGCATTCTGAAGAGGGAGGTTATGGCTGCGGTGAATGAGTTTTATGTTAAAGGAAAGCTGTATTGGAGGTTGAATATGTCCTTTTTGAAACTAATACCGAAGAAGTAAGATTCAGCAACGGTTAAGGACTTCAGGCCTCTAAGTCTGATAAGTAGCTTTTATAAGATTTTATCTAAGCTGCTAGCTGGAAGGCTTAAGGTGGTGATGCCAGGTTTGATTTCTAACGCTCAAGGTGATTTTGTTAAAGATAAGCAGATTCTTGATGGAATTTTAATAACAAATGAGTGTATAGATAGCAGGTTAAGACAAAAGATTCCATGTATTATGTGTAAAATTGACATCGAAAAGCATTCGACAATGTCATTTGGCCTTCTCTTTTTGTTATTTTTAAGAAGAATGGATTTGGTGAGAGGTGGATTAAGTGGATAAGTTGGTGTGTGACTGGGGCACAATTCTCAATCTTGGTGAATGAGGAAGCTACGAACAGAACTAAGCCATCAAAAGGAATTAGACAGGGAGATCCTTTGTCTCCTTTTCTTTTTCTTTTGGTTGTTGAAGTGCTTTCGATTCTTCTAAATCAAGCGGTGTCTCAAATAAGGATTGTTGGTTTTCAGGTGGAGGAGAATAGTACTATTATTTCCCATCTTCAATTTGCGGATGATACAATCATTCTGCAAAATGCATCAAAGGAGGAGTTAAGAAGATTGCTTGTAATTCTCTGTATGTTTGAAGTGTTAACGGGCTTGAAACTCAATCTGCAAAAGAGTTCAACGACGAGTATTGGAGCTGATGGCATGATACAGGAGTTGTCTTTAGAGTTGGGTTGTAAGATAGAGACACTTCCAGTAACTTACTTGGGTATGCTAATTGGTTCAGGTAGAAGGAGTGCAGCAATATGGGAAATCATTATTCAGAGGATGAAAAAGAAGTTAGCACCATGGAAGCGGAAGTTTTTGAATAAGGCTGGAAGCTAGGTTTGTGAAATCGTAAATCGCGGAGCGAATCATTTTTTAATTTTGTAAATCTAATCGCATATTAAAGCGAGAATCGAAGATTCATGGTCGATTATTAAACCGTATATTTTCTTATAAATAATATTGAATTATGCTAAGTATCTAATAAAGACTACATTCTTTTGCAAAGCTTTGGTGTTTTATCTAATATATACAAATAAACTTCGTTAAAAATCCAAAAAAACCAAAGTAGATTACTGGTTAGAGGTTACTGTTATGACTTTGGTGGTCTTGCGTTTGACCCTCCACCCCCTCATTTCACCCTTCATTTTTGAAACTAATGTTTGACTTTAGGAATTAGTCAAGAATCGTAGTCAATGATGGTTGAATACACGATTCAGTGGAAGAACGATTCCACCATGCGATTCAAATCGATCTGCTTCAAAATGAATTGAATCGTACGATTTTTAAAACCATGGCTGGAAGGATTGTTTCAATAAGAACTTCACTGGAAAGCTTATCTACTTATTTTATGTATCTGCATTATATGCCCGCGTCGATAGAGAAGAGGCTTAACACGATTATGAGGAAGTTCTTATGGGGGGAAGATGAAGATCAGAGGAAGATGAGCTGGGTTTTCTGGAAGAAAATCAACAAACCAAAGAAGAAAGGTGGTTTGGGCATTATAAGTTTAAGGCTGGTAAATAGATATTTATTGGCTAAATGGCATGGAAGATACAGTAAATAGAAGACAAATTTGTGGAGACGTATTGTTTGTGAGAAAACCAAAGAAGAAGAGAACTTTTTGGTGCCTATGCAGGTGCAGGATTCGGTTGGTCAAATGCAGATTTGATATTTTGAAATGTAATGCAGATTTCTTTGATGCTGTAGATATCCAAGTTAAAGTGGGAACTCAATCCGATTTTGGCACGACTGGTGGTTGGAGAAAAGGTCGCTTAAGGATAAATACCCTAGACTCTATAAGATAAATACTCAAAAATTTGATTCAGTGGCCATGATAAAAACAGATAGATGGAGTTTTAGTTTCAATAGAGAGTTGAATCCAACAAAAAGGATTGATTTTTTGGAGATCAGCGATGATATACCGAATGTTAATCTGATTCAAGGGGAAGATGATATCTTGAGTGGAGACTGTACGGCAAAGGGGATTTACAACAAACTAATGGAAGTTGATACAAATTGGGATTGCTAATTTGTCTTGAACAGCAAGCTTGCGCCGCCTAAGGTCTTATTTTTATTTTGGGCCATGCTTCATCACTCAATACCAACTAGGGCTATGCTGGAAACTAGAGGAATGATCATTCAATCTAATTTCTGCTTATTTTGTAACAACTCAGTTGAGACTATCGAACATCGGTTTGGACACTGCAGTTGGGATATGCACTTATGGGAGGTTTTTATAGCAACATTGCAAGTTAGCTGGGTTATGCCGTATGGATTCAATGAGATGATGAAGGGTTGGAGATTGGAAAGAAGCACAATAAGGAGGGGGCAAGTTTGGCATCTGATTCCGTTTTCGATTTGTTGGGAGATGTGGAACGAGAGGGATAATAGAGTTCGTCATGGGAGACACAAAACCAAGTTTGAACTGGTATATGCGGTCAAGTTAAACATCATTCTTTGGAGTTCCAGCATAGATGTTTTCAAAAAATACTCGGCTAATCAGGTTCTTAACCAATGGGAGAACATATTGGTTTTGTGATATTTAGTTTCTTTCAATCTGTTTGGAGTTGAGCTCTTTCTCCCTGTAAATAACCTGTAAATACCCTTTTCTATTTTCAATATATCCTTCTCTTTTCAAAAAAATAAATAAATCATCACACACAAGCAATTACTTACGTGTGACATTCAACCTGATTGCAAAACTCTACTAAGATAGTCATCGTACTTGTTGCAACATTTTTCACAACACTCGCATACTGAAATCACATGGATAGATAAGAGAATGGAAATAGAAAAGTGAAGTGTGCAAATGTTGACTGAAGTGAAAGATGTTACCCACAATACTTGTATGAATGTCGTCAAAGGATCTTTATTTATAGCACAGTAGTTGAGAGAAGCACCCATTTAACTCGACCACATGATTAGATACTCTAAGCGCATGTTCCTTTTCAACAAGTACATGATAGTTGCCTTGAATCCTTCTTTCCACGCTTGCTTAGGCGACGGAGACAGGGACAACGTTTCACACATACTGCTACCAAAGTGTCAAGAACCTCATCAATAGTCTTTTTGACTTGCTATATAATGATGATAGGTTTTTATTTTCATCGACTATGATTAGTCCGAAATTCCGGACCTATCATTTATTAGTGTCGATAACGCAGAAGAGCCTTATATGTTTTTTTTTTCCCGGCTCACTCTTTATGAGTGTTAGACAATTGTCTATGTGGATTTCAAATACTCAACCAATGATTACCTTGCTACAACATCCACGGCAGTATCAGGATCCCACCAAATCACTTTAGAGAAACATATAACTGCAAAAATAAAAAGAAAGTGATTCAGTAATGATTAAGTGCGAGGATAGATCTTTCAAATGACTACCATATCTTAGTTTCACAATCAATTATGAACTATATATAAGGATTGTGGAATGATAAAGTGGAACTCAATCTCTAGCTGTAAGAACTGTTTCAACCTTAAAAAGGTTTAGAGTGTCATCCTAAATAGCTCATAATTAACTCCAAAAGATGAAATCTCAAGAACGCAAGAAATCAAAGAGTAAATTTTTATTTTTTTATTTTTTATGCATTCCAGACATGCTTAACTACTCCCGCACACTTAAACTCAACATTGTCCTCAATGTTCAAAACCGAAAATTCTGATTTCTGACATAATAGCCCTGAAAAACTCAAAAACTGTACCAATGGGTAGGGAACTAGGAAAACCATCCCAAACAAAAGTTGTTCGCCTACGTCTTTTATATAAGGTTTACAAATTTCACAGTATTTAGATAAATGTTCTGACTTTTATGGCCTCCGGACTGACTTACACGCAATCTGAAAAACGTTTTGTAAAAATACCAAAACTCAAATATCCAGGCCTATCGCTCCAACTTAACAGACTCCAAATTCAGATTTTCTTTTTGGAAAAGAAAGGTATGTATGTTCTATTTAAAATTTGGGGTCAACCACTCAAATCGGACTCCGTTTGGAGTCTTGAGAGCTGTTTTCGTAACAAGTGCGCAGTCAGAATTTTCTGACGAGAATTGTTTCGTCAAAACTTTCATTATGGGTATAGAAATTTGTAAAGCCTAAGATGGGAATGCAAGATATGATATGAAAAACTAATAAAATTAAAAACAAAATGGATAGAGATACAAAACTGATGGGTTGCCTCCCATTTAGCGCTTGTTTAACGTCGTTAGCCCGACGTTATTGTTATCGTCCGTACACCAACAATCTGAAAATTTGGTAATCCTTCCAAATAACAATCTACAATTGAAATAACAGCTTCACAAAAACATTAGCAAAAAATATAAATATTGAAGCTATTACTTTATTGAAGTTTCCCCCACACTTAGTCCTTTCGAGACTCGAAAGTGGATAGAGAACATACAACTCGGGAACTTCAAAAGGTTCTTTAGCTTGGTGAACCTGCACAATACTCGAATCAAACACATCAAGTGGTGGATACTTAGAAGAAAAATAATCCGTTAAAACTTTGGAAGCACACAACTCCAATCCTAAATGAGGTATTTTCTTAAAAGTTGGGTTACCAACTCTTTGAGAAGCTACTTCAATTGGATGGAAAGGATCAATAGATATAGAATTAAGCAAAAGATTAGACAAACCTTGTTTCTGATCCTCATTCGTAATTAACAGTGAATTATTTACCTCAAGTATATCGTGGTCCTCTATCAAACTATTGTTATCTAGCTAAATTGGGTCTTCCACGACTTCAATCAATTTGGTTTCATTCTCAATCTCAATCTCTTCAACAACCTCTTTATCGGAATCGGAATCCTCTCCTAAAACGTCTAGTTCATTGATGAAACTCCTAATTTCTTCGTTTGAGTATGTTACACCATTTATAGCAATAGATATGTCATATCCAATCTCCTCCTTTTGAATAGGTGAGGGATCTTTATTATGATCCGGAGTTGGAATAATCGTATCATTGTTGCAAAGACTTTCGAGAGGTGGTTCATCTTTATCAGAATCACTGTCAACCTCAGAATCGTCAACATCAAAACGGCGTTCGAATTCCATGTCTATGGCCTTGTTAATTTTGTCAAGAGTCTCTTGTGATGCACCAACTTTTTCTAGATGCTCGTGTTGCTTAAAAAGTTTTCTGACGTTAACACGCTTTCCACCGTTATGCACAATCTCCTCTTTTGGAAAGAGTGAAGGAAAAACACGATGAAGAGGAATATGTTTTGATTCAGTATCATAACTTTTTAGTTCCAAACTCTCTGTCATGTGCACATTACTAGAAAACAATTGATCAGAAGCATAAATATCCTTCCATCCTCGTGATTGTTCACTTACATGCCTGTCATAAGGTTGTTGACATGTATGAGAATATCCATAGGGTTCCGTGGGATATTGATCATATCCAAAAGATTGGTTTTGATTATACCCATAGGATGGTTGGTAGTTGTCATATGAATGAGATTGAAAACCATATTGATTACCACTGTTGTATTTGTAATCTTGTGCTCCGTACGTGTTATTTCCGTAAGGAAACATGACGATTCACAAGAACAAAAGAGAAAATAAAAGAAAATATCTAAAAAAAAACAAGCTAAACAAATCAATTAGCGACTGCTCCGTGGCAGCGACGCCAAAATTTGTATGCGCTGTCGTAGGCACAACAAGTTAATAAAGATATTTCCCACTAATTAACAGGTAATATAGCGGTAGTAAGAGATCGTTCCCATAGAGAGCTGTGTAATTGATAGGTTATTTGATCAACAAGATAAAGTAAATAACAAAGGGGTTTTTGATTATGATATTAATAAAAATACAATAAAGAAGAAAGGGATGATTAAGGAATCCTTCACCGTTACCAAGCGTTAACAGGATTATATTACTTATCTATCGTTCGTAAGAACCATTCATCACCAACCATAGAATAACAACTAGAGAAGTGTTATCCCCAAATCTCCTTGTGTAACTTGATACCGAAGCGCTCACATACCAAGTTCTATCCAACCGAACCACCAAGTAGTAGCGCACTCAAGGTGTAACCCAATCAGAAGCCTTAAGTTATGTGAACTTAGGTTGATCGTAGCAGTTAGACTCTTAGCGCAAGGTCCACTTACTAGTGTTCTCTTCACACATGATTGCTCCACAAAATTTCTCTGCGAGGTCTCATGTTCTCTACTTGTGTAAGGGTTATTCAACAATTACACGGATATCCTAACCCATTACTAGCAATAGAATGATCAATAGATTAATCTAGCGTGCACTCCAAACAATCTAATAAATCAATCATAAATCCTAGATATAGCGAAAACAAACGACGATGATTAAAACTCTCGATAGATTTGTATTAATAATAAAGCTTCACGCTTAGAACATTGAACTCATCCTTAATCAACAAAGGATTTAGCTACTCATATTACAAAGAAGATGATAATGGTGGTTTCCTCCTAAAGAGGTAGACCCTAGGTTTTGATGTAGAACTTGTGATATGAGATTCGATAATATGATTTTACATAAACTAATACCTTTTTATATAGGTTTACATTGCTTGGTCTCCAAGTAGTTAGTTCGTTTCAAGAACCCGACCCAAAAATACGACATAACAAACGTGCTCTTAGGCTTTCCAAGGTGTTAATACACATTTTCCACTTGCTAAGTTCGCGAACCCAGTCCGTGAACTTCAAATTCCAGTAGATATTTTCGGAATTAAAGTATGAAACCCGTCCGCGAACTTTACTGTCTTCGGTATTCAATGAAAGCTTGTTTTGGCCACAACTTCTTCATCCGAACTCGGAATGACCTCATTCTTTTTGCATTCTTTTTATATTTCAATTCTATTCAATATGATGATGATAAATCCTTAATTTGAATGAGTTAAGATCCGTCTTTGTCCCTTCTATTGATTTTGAGCTTTTGTTCCTTTTCGTCGCACTTCTTCCACTTCTTTTGGACTTGGGCACTTGGATACTTGGAATACTTATCTTCTTAGCTATTTTCAGCACTTTGTAGCTCATTTTTGGATGATTCACCTATTAGAGGCAAATAAGAGAAAACGAGAGTAATAATACGAAAATATGCAAGAATAATAGCTAAAGCAAGTATGGAATGGACATTAAAGTCATATGAATTATGCACTTATCAAGTAGTGTTGCAATTAGATATGTGCCAGTGAGTTACGTATACATTGTAAGTAACTTAAACTTCTATGAGTCATAAATTGTAAGTTACTTAATGAGGAAGGCTTCCTTCACACTTTTATTCTTACACTATCTCACACGTTGGATGTGACTTTTGCAATTAAAAACCAAACAGTAACGGATTTGAAATTAATATTTTGGGATATGTTTCTCTTACCAAGCTAAACATGCCTACCAAATATGAGCACATTCTGAAATATAAAACTTCACTATCTACCGGTATTAATTTCAATGGAATCCGTTAATTCTCAACGACTCATTTTCAAAGCATTAGACGGTAGTGTTATATGTTTCAGAACATACTCATTTTCGGTAAGCATATATAACTTGGTAAGAGGAACATACCCCAAAATATTACCTTCAAATTCGTTACAGTTACATCAGCCACTACAAAAAGAAAGCATTATTTTCAATATTTTTCATAAAAGCGAAATTATAGACTTTCTGTACTTCATTGCTTTAACCAAAAAGAATCTTTCAGAGTTTGGCTTTTAATTGTAAAAATCACGTCAAATATAAGACAAAACGTGAGAATAAAAATGTGAGAGGATTTGAGGTCGTGATTTAAACTTCTATGATTCAGATCCAGAGTCGAGTAGATAACAACAAACAAGGTAGTGACTAGTGAGGTCTGGTAGACTGGTGGTCTGACCATGTTGGTTGTAATTATTCGAGTTCCCGCTGGACTCGTTGATTTCCCATCTTTTCCCCCAGGGAGCAGTTGCAGCAATTCCCAAATACAAACACTTCTCATTTATTACGAACAGCTTAAATAAAATCTATCCCCTCCCCTCACTTCTGACTTCGTTTAATTTTTAAACAGAAAAACAAAATTGATCTCGATTCAAAACCCTAACCAAATCTCCGTAAAATTAAAGATCAAAAAAACATGAAATGATCCACCAATAACACACACACAGAGATCTCATGAGAAATAATGGATGTGGAAAAATCATCTCTGTGTAATTGTATTGTGAATTTCCTTCTTGAAGAGAATTACTTACTCTCTGCATTTGAGTTACTTCATGAATTACTTGATGATGGTAGAGATGCACAAGCTATTAGACTTAAAGAATTCTTCTCAGATCCATCTCAGTTTCCTCCTGATCAGATCTCTCGTTTCAACACTCTCCGTGGTACTCTACTACTACTTCTTCTCTACTACATTGCTACTCTCATTATGGATCATTAAAATTTGTTTCACTTTTCTTTAAATATTGTATTGATTTCGATCTCGTAAAACAAGATCTAATTAGGAGCTGACATTAGGAGGAGATCATTATCCTTATAGGTGTTAGTTGAACTGAGATGAGGTGCAATTAGTATATAAGTATCATTGGCATGTTGTTGTGAGTATGATTTAACACTTAAGTTGGATCGTAATATTGAAGACTGGAAGGAAATTAGTTAATTAACAAGTAATGCATCTTTTTAGACGTCTCTTGGTTGTGTTGGGTAATTGTAGTTTGGACTGTGGACGAACTTTCTGAGTCTAACTAGGCAAGGTTTGAGGATTGTACTGGATGTTTATACATTGAGAACTTGAACCTAAGGTGTTTGCCATCATGCCCTGTGTCTTTGAGTCTCCCCCGTGCAAGACAGTCTGCAGCTCTTAATCTAGATATAGGTTATTTGGAGGTTGCCCGAGTTTATGATTAAATTTTAGAACATGATAAATGTCAGGTCATCATGTGTTACTCATATCGTAAATGTTATGTGAGTTCAGAAAAGATTCAAATGAATGCTTTATCCCTGGTTTGGTATCAGTATCAGGTCGTACAAGTAGTAGGGGTCTGATGTCTTAGAATAGTAAAAAAGAATCAACATAGCAGGTGTTACAGGAATTCCTGGAGCTTCGGTTGGTTGGAGAAAAAAAAAGTGTCCAAAAAGGAGACTGTTATATGAATCAGCTTTGTTTATCTAATTGTACATATACAATAGTTTTTGGTGGCTTCATTCATTTGATCCTGTCTGAAAATTATGCTAGATATTGCTTCAAATTGCACCCTGTTGATCATGGGAAACAGCTTTTAGCTTACTTTTATCTTTATATGTTTTCTCTTCTTGGTGGATAAGCACCAGAATCTCGGGAGTGTGAGGGAGAAAAACATTACAAATTATGCTATGTTGATTAAGTAATAGAAATACTTATTCATGGCTTTTCTTTTATACCCTTCAGTAAATAATATCTGTTTTCCTTTATGTATCTTTGTAACAGTTGCAGACCCTCAAAGCTTGCTAGAGGAGAAAGAAACTGTGGAAGAAAGGTTGGCCATCAGTGAGTATGACCTTCGTTTAGCTCAAGAAGATATTTTGAGGCTCAAGGAAGAGCTAGAGAAGAAAAGAGAACCATCTTCGGGTGAATCAAATGGTAAACTTTCCTTTTAGTTGCATCTACTTGGAGCAATTTGCTTTCGCAAAGTTATCTTTTCTTTTATGGCGTAACATGTATGCCGGTGACAAGCATATTTCATTAATCATTTCAAACACTCGCATGGAGCAATTGAATTAACTCCTGAAAGAACTATATCCACAAATTGACTTAGTTTTGTCCTAGTCATTTGCAGGTTCCAAAGCAGGTGATAGTGCAGGTGAGGGTCCGGAATTTGAACAGGGAAAGAGGTATACTTCCTTTACTGATCTGGGACCTTTGAAGGACAATGAGCGTAAAGATCTTAACTGTGCTGTAAAGGAATATTTACTTTTAGCAGGATATCGGCTTACTGCAATGACATTTTACGAAGAGGTGTGTAAGGGTTATGCAAAATATTTATATTACTTTTCTTAATGTTGCCACTCTTTGTATAGGAAACGAACGAATCAAGTCATCCACCTTCACGTGTATGAATTTGGAGTCTTCCCTTAGGCTAGCTAATCTCGTATCCCTTTTGTAAACACTAGATTTGGATAAAATCATTCACCCTTACATATATAAATCTGGAGTTTTCCCTTGGACCATCCAATCTCGTGTCTCTGTTTCTTAAGGACTATTTTCACAATGTTTGTTCCTTATCATATTTAATCCTGGTTGAAAATCCAAGATATCATGTAGGTGCTACTGTGAAGCACAGACTCTTCGAAAATAGTCGTGTGTCTGTTTCCAGTGCATGGACACGTGGACACATCAGTGACGTCACTCACATATGGCATACACAATTTAAGTGTTACTTCCACTCGTCTATGCGGCTGTGCCGTCTATCGGAAACAAGATTCCAGAATAGTATATTTTCATGGCAGTATACTTATGAAGCCTTTGTTATGTACCTTAATGGCTGTTCTCTCCATATACTTCCTTTTAAAAGTAAAATCCAGCGCTGGAGCAGAATTAGTGCACTTAGGTTGAGTAATACAGCTTTCTATCATTTCTTGGCTGTTTCTGCCATTTTAGTTGAATTGTGGTTTTGTTTTCATTTTTATTGTAAGAAGATATACTTTACGACTTAATACCCCTTTTGCAGGTTACAGACCAAAACCTTGATATTTGGCAGAAGACACCTGCTTGTGTACCTGATGCTTTGCGGCATTATTATTATCAGTATTTATCGTCCACCGCTGAGGCTGCTGAGGTATGAACATAAATGATGATTCAACAACTTGCTAATTGACAAGGATAAACTTTTTCCGAGGTTGCAGATGACATTTAACACCTATAACCGGCAAGGGGTAATTCTTGTTTCGACCACGTATGCTTAGAATTGTAAAAGCAAGCAAGATGTTGTTAATCAAACTGTACATGAAATTCAGATACAGATCTCATTACATTTACAATAGAGTGCAAGGCCAGTATGTTAGAAACATGCTGTTAGCAATAGTTCTGCTGTTTAAGCTTGATTTTATAACCTGATTGTGCCTATTTTAACATGCTGATTCTGCATAAAGTTATATCACCTTTTGTATTGCAGGAGAAGATCTCAATTCTTCGAGAAAACGACACATTACTAAAAGCAAAGGAAAAGCTGAATCTTGAGATGGATTCCTTGCTGAAAAACAAAGATTTAGCTGACGGTCAAATTATGGCACTAACAAAATCATTGGAAGCTCTTCAGAAAGATCTTAAGGACCGAGAGCTTCAGGTAGTCACACTTGGTACCGTATTTTTCGAAGCAGTTAAAAGTTTCAGTCACTGTAAACAATGTAATAATGATCTTCTTTCAGGTACAAGATTTGAAGCAGTCACTGGAGCTTGAAAGACAGGCACTAAACGACTGCAGAGCTGAGATAACTTCACTGAAAATGCACATAGAAGGATCTCGGTCTGGTAGGGGATGGGTTACAGGGGATGCCGATCATACAAAGTCACAGTCCTTAGAAAGCTGTAGAGCAGAAATAAAGTCATTGGAGAAGGAAATAGAAAGTTTAAAGGCTAAGAGCTCCGTCGCTGAAAGTCTTGCGGAGCCTGTTACTTCTGAGGAGAATATTGAGGTGGAAGAAAAGGTTGTTGAGATAGATGAAGATAAAGCTGTGATATCTGATCCTGCTGATTTATCATATGAAGTCTCGGATGTGCGAGATGCTGAAGGTCAGACAACTCCGATCTTTGGGGACAACAATGTTCAGCAGAAAGGAAATCTACGTGAACAACTCTCAAATTCCTCCACTGATAATGGTGTAGTCGAAAATAATGGAAATGTCTACAAACAGGATGCTGGACAAGTGCCACATGATAATGGTCTGTTAATGAAATCAGATAGCCTTTCTAGTGAACCTGATCCTGAAAAGATGGTAAGCCTTTTGTTTGATAACCTTATTACCATCATAGAAACTTTATGATCATTATCCATTGTTTAATACTAAAAGGATTTTTTTTTTCTCTCTTAGGGTTTGGAAACAATCCAGATCCTTTCAGATGCTTTGCCTAAAATTGTTCCTTACGTACTGATTAATCATCGGGAGGTTTGCATCTGAATTTCTTGTTCTTAAAGAGTACATCTACTAATTTTGTGATGGAAGGTTAAATTTTCTGCTATTGTGGTTGTATGATTTTACCTGCAGGAGCTCCTTCCTCTGATTATGTGTGCAATTGAGCGCCATCCAGATAGTAGTACCCGGGATTCCCTGACACACACATTGTTTAATTTGATTAAACGACCAGATGAACAACAAAGGAGAATTATAATGGATGTAGGTATTTCTGGAGTGTCCGTTGGCCCATGGAACAAACGTATTGAGATGGTCTTTATCTAAAGTTTTGGGTATTCTGCTTTCTTTGTGATATTAGGCTTGTGTGAGCTTGGCAAAAAATGTTGGAGAGATGAGAACAGAATCAGAACTGCTTCCTCAGTGTTGGGAACAAGTAAGCTTGAAATGTTATTGTGCTGCAATTTCTTAAGTAATCTGAATAGTCCACTTTTTGCATAAGGAAACAGGATGACATGTCTGTTATTTCTGAACTGTAGATTAATCACACATATGAGGAGCGTAGGCTGCTTGTAGCTCAATCGTGTGGAGAGCTAGCAGAATTTGTTCGGCCAGAGATTCGTGATTCCCTAATTCTGTCAATTGTGCAACAATTGGTTGAGGATTCTGCAACTGTTGTCCGAGAAGCTGCTGCTCATAATTTGGCATTGCTGCTTCCACTTTTTCCAAATATGGACAAATATTTCAAGGTCAGCCTCACTAAATATGCTCAGAGGCAGTCATGGAGCAGAAAACTGACTTAACTGAATGTAAGCTCTAGAACAGGTCTAGAAAACATGGTTCTGGGAATGGCTTGAATGCTTTATCCCTGATCATGGTAATGATGACATTTAAAGGAAAAAAACTTTTTCCACATCTCCTTTTTTGTTGTTGAATAGGTCGAGGAGTTGATGTTTCAATTGGTGTGTGATCCTTCTGGAGTGGTTGTTGAAACTTCATTGAAAGAATTAATTCCTGCTATTATGAATTGGGGAAACAAGCTAGACCATACGCTTCGAGTGTTGCTTTCTCATATTGTGGGATCTGCTCAGGTATGCTTTCTCTTAACAAAACATATCTAGACTGTAAAGTTCCCCGTTTCTAGTTACTTATATAATTTTTACTGTTTTCAGCGGTGTCCTCCTCTCTCAGGGGTAGAAGGTTCTATGGAATCACATCTCCGCGCTTTAGGTGAAAGAGAACGCTGGAACGTTGAAGTTTTATTGCGGATGTTGACAGAGCTGCTTCCATTCGTGCACCAAAAAGTGATTGAGACTTGCCCATTTCCCTCCGCAATGGGATCTCCTACATCTTCTGAAACAGCGGGATTATTCACAATCTCCTTGTTCGAATTGTATGCAGGGTGTGTTATACTTTCCTCTCGCTTTTCTTGTTTCTGAACTTCTTCAGTACCGATTAAGTCCATGTATGAACTCCTTTCTTGTTGTAGTCTGAGTGGTTTTAATTATCCCTGGTTAGGGGACATGTGGAGTGGCCTCCATTTGATTGGATTCACGTTGACTGTTTGCCTGACTTAATTCAAGTTGCCTGCTTGCTGTCCTCAAAGGAAGATAATCTGCGGATTCGAATTACCAAGGTATGATTCTTTATCATGCATTCTCGATAGTCTTCTCACCAAAATGAAACGCCAAATTTTGCATAAGCTTGCGAGTTAGCAGTTTCTGATAGAAGAATTGGTGCTGCAGTTTCTGTTGGCTGTGTATGAACACTTTGGGGATCATTATGTCACACAGATAATGTCTCCTGTTTTCATGTTGGCTACAGGAGATAGTGCAGATCTGAAATATTTTCCCTCGGGTATCCAGTCAAGAATTAAAGGTAGGGAATGTCAAACTCGTACAAAGTTATAAGCTGTATTGTCTGGCTACTGTTACTGAAAATAAGGAACTGATGTCTTGGTTTATATTGTTTGTTGATCTCAGGTTTGCGACCCAAAAGTGCCGTGGATGAGAAACTTGCTACAATGTGTGTTCTGCCGCTTCTCTTAGCGGGCATTCTTGGTGCTCCCAGTAGGCACGAGCAATTAGCAGAGTACTTGAGAAAGTTACTAGTCCAAAGCACAGCTAGGGAGAGCCGCTCAGTAAATCGTACTGCTGAGATTATTGATGCAGTGCGCTTCCTATGGTTGGTATTTGTGTTTCTAGGATTTTTGTTTGACATACTATCACTAACGTTTCTGCTGAGGCTGACGAGTTCTTTTCATAATGCAGCACATTTGAGGAACATCATGGAATCATTTTCAATATTTTGTGGGAAATGGTCGTCAGCTCCAACATAAACATGAAGATAAATGCTGCCACCCTGCTGAAAGTTCTTGTATGTGTTGTCCTTATCTTGAACTTTCAGTTTTTTGTTACTCCTGATTTTATATTTGTTGACGCTTTGTTCCTTAATAGGTTCCATATGTTGATGCTAAAGTTGCATCAACTCATGTTTTGCCTGCTCTGGTCACTCTTGGCTCCGATCAAAACCTGAATGTGAAGTATGCAAGTATTGATGCATTTGGAGCTGTGGCTCAGCATTTCAAAAATGACATGGTACATAAATCTGTTATTAGGTTCTTGAGTTCTGGTGTTTTTTCTTGTTCCATGATGTTATTATTCTTTATTGTTCCAAGAATAGTAAAGAACTAGTAAATGTATCTGGTGTTTCATAGAAAGCAGCTAATGTCTTACCTCCACCCTTCCTCGGGTTGTTTTGATCATCGTATATTATCTAACAAAGCGTTTTGCATGTGTTAGATTGTTGATAAGATCCGTGTTCAGATGGATGCCTTTATTGAAGATGGGTCGCATGAAGCTATAATTGCCGTAGTTCGTGCTTTGGTGGTGGCTGTACCACACACAACGGATAGACTGCGAGATTATATCCTGAAGCTCATCTCTTTAAAAATTTATTACTTATTACTAACATGTGCTTGTTTTATTAATCCCATGAAATTTATTTCAGTAGTAGATGCAATAAATTTAGGATCTGAATTAACAGCATGTCTCAATGTTCATTTCCTTAACATGTCGTACATCTTCTATCCAAGATTTTTCATTTATCAACAACACCATTATCTGGAGGTGATGTGATGCGCCGCCGTGACAGAGCCAATGCATTTTGTGAAGCAATACGTGCTTTGGATGCCACAGGTTTGCTTCCATCTGGAACCAATACTATTGCAGCCTTTTAATTATTCCCCTATTCTGAAAAGTTTGAATTGTTATCATTTTCTGGTGTTCAACTTAGATCACCTCACCCATAAGGAACATATTTATTCTAGTCTACTCCCCTTTTAAACAGTTTCCGTATAATATCGTGTTGTTTACTATTTTCAATGTGTTCCAATCTGATAGGTTAATAAGAGAACTAGGCGGAAAATTACACAATTGTATCCTCTCATAATTTTAACCTTTGTATGTGTTGGTTTAACGATTTCACGGTCATATGCATCATGGTTTCTGACAATTAAGTACAAGTTTTTGAAATTTTTATATGTTTCTAATTTTAATTTCCAATTGCATCTGTGAATAGATGTTCCTGCGAATAGTGTTCGTGATTTTCTCCTACCTGCCATACAAAATCTATTGAAGGACTCAGATTCATTGGACCCAGCTCACAAAGAAGCTCTTGAAGTTATAATGAAGGAAAGGTCAGGTGGAACTTTTGAAACTATTAGTAAAGTTATGGGTATGGGTGCTCATCTAGGAATTGCATCGTCAGTCACCAATTTCTTTGGAGATAGCGGGATTCTAGGAAAGAAAGAAAACGTAGAACAGCCTGAACCTGGGGAGAGTCCGAAAACTGTCCAGCAAATCCCAGCTGAAGACACGAGATTTGGGCGGCTCATGAGAGGAAACTTCACCAATATGCTCGCTAGGAAAGGTAAAGGCAACGAAGAAACCTAGAGGTAAAATCAGGAAACTTATTTTTGTCCCATTTTTGTTTCATTTAGTGAGAATACCCGCCTCTACAGTTTTACCCCTTGTAATGTTATGGGGACTATCAGTTAGCAATTCGATCTAGGGTGGGAATACCTTACAATGTTTTGCAATCGATGGAAAGTTTAGATAAAAGGAAAAGTAACATTCAGGCCACATCTAGGGTTTCTTGTAAATCTTACGTGTTCAGTAAAATATTCATTTTCCTGTTTGAATAAATTAGGATAATATTATTTGAATGATGAGTGTTCATTTACATATCAAGTGTTTTTACAAGTATTGTAAACCATTTATTTGAAATATTTGAGCATGTCTATCATTTATTTCTTGTGCTTCACTGGTCCTCTTGGAATTCTTCTAAGAACTCTGGAGTCAAATCTCCTGTAAACTTTTCTCATGTCTTTGTTCCATTTGCTGGCAACATAATCCACTTCGTCTTGATACCGATCATAAAGAGCAGGTATAGTTCCAACACACAGAAACCCTAGTTGAAACACATTTGAAGTTTAAAGTTAGAAATTTGAAACTACTGATCTGAAAGCACACAGGGTCTGGGGCGGTTTGTATCTTACCAATATATATAAGATTCAAAGTGCTGAAATATGCTCCAAACACAGATAGAATCCAGAGAGAAACAATGGCCTGGACAAACAATTAGGTTTTTCAGTTAAACATTATGATCTGTTGAATAAACAGTAATGAAACTATTCGGGATAAAAGTTTTAAGTACCAGAAGGAAAAACTTTAAGTCCTTGCCACACGCGATATCATAGATGGTATTGATGAAATAGTTGAGATTTGTGTGGACAGCTGAAGCTACTTTCTTAAATGTAGATTCAGACAATATCATCTCTGGGATCCTGGGGGGACTCCTGTTAATTGGACACAACAGCAATATGAATCAGTTAGATGGCTGCATTATAATTTTATCTCTTAAGTTGCAATTCTATGGCCATAGCTAATCGTTCAAGTTTTTAAAATCATTTGCATAGATACAAATTAGCTCATCAGAGAGAGGTTATTTGGAAGAAAAGGAGGTTACCGATTGAAAAGTACAGCACCATTAGACCATATGAAAGTGATGAGCATTAACGTTATTGATAAGTGGCACAAAAGCGGTAAAAACTGGTATTCGAAAACCTCGAAGAGGAACCATATTACTGTTATCCCCATCAATATTGCCGCTGAGATATTCCTTTTTCTCCATAATAACAAATCAGCAGCTGCAAAGTCGACCAGCAAACAAATTTCAGCTTTAAAATGTACAAAATCCCCAAATGGTACCTGATAAAAGAACGGAAGTAGCATCATATCTTCCTGACACGCTGAAGTGTACATAGGCAAATACCTCTTCCACCTCCAAAAACAGAATGAAGAGATCTTTCGCGATGAAAGAGTCTCACGGGCGCAGACCTGTGGCCATCGGTCTCAGAATCCGAGTCTGACGATGTCATTGCATATTTCGGCATGATTTTTCTAGTAGAGGAATGAGAAATCTGATATATATATATATATGGAGTAGATTATTCAAGAACTGATTATTCGGATGATTTTTGTTATAGTAGTGATCAAATTCTAGCATTTTTATACACTGTGGAGCTAGTTAATTAGCAAAGGGTTCTAAGCTTTGCAGCCAAGCAAACCAAAACAGAGGGAAAGGGATGACTTTGACATGCATGGTTGCATATGAATCAAACTTTGAATGAAGTTTGCTTCACATGGTGTTGCTACTTTTACTATATGAAATCATTTATTTTTTTATTTTTTTTTGCCTTTTTTCCTCCAAAGAGAATCAAAGCATCTCATTTTCTGATTTCTTTCTTTGCAACATAGTCCTTTTAAGCTTTAGAGCATCTAAGTATATCAGTATACGACTCCTGACGTCAAAAGGCTCGATCTTCAAAAATGAAGGCCGAGTTAGCTATACTAAGAAATGATCTGTTGTTTGCCACTACACCCGGACACTAATCCAAAAGGTGGATACTAGTCATCCCATAAAGTATCCAAGTAGCTTAAAAGAGAGGAACAATATCAAAGGCCATCATTAGAGGACACCAATCCAAAAAAGTGGAAATTCCCTCCCATACAATATCCAAGGCCATCATTGCACAATAACTTTGATGTTCGTAGGCTGCGAAATTCCCATTAGAAAGATGCTATTGCCGGACATAATAACAAGAAGACTTCTTCCACTTACCGCAAATGGACGTTTTTTCCTAAATTTTCATGCAAAAACCGGTTGTCGATGCCGAATTGCATCTGGAAGCGAAGAACCTTGGTCATACGGTTACGTGCAGGGATTCTTTGCTTCCAGATGCAACCTGCATCGAGCACCCGATATAGTTTCATCCGGATTTACCAGTGTTGCAAAATCAGGAAGATTAGATTAGACCGTTCAAATTATGGAAACAAAACTTGAAAGTATTTAAATCCAACAATTTCTTTTTCTTAAGTGACTTATATATACCAGACCAAGCTATTTGTACCGGTAACGAGGATTAATACCATTACCAGTACAGAAGTAAAGTGGCTGTGAATTCGAGGTGGTATCACAGAATCCCGGTATGTGAATGTTGCCTTTTTAGAAGATAGAAAACGAGACCGATAAGGATGGCATGCTTTTGACACTTACTACTTACGTGTCAATGAGTACACTAATGCTAACTTATCCATAAGCAGTTCATGATGGTCCGTTATCTCGGCAGGTAGTGGTGGGCCATTCACCTAAAGCCCAAATTGATATCGAAAAGGGGAAAGAGGGATTCTGGACAAACCGTGGGGTGTGTGGCCTCCCCGAAACCGCCCTATGTGGAGCAGGTACCAACCAACCTAAAATTAGCGGAGGGTCATTTTGAGTGGGATGTGTCTTATTTCATGTGAATAGGCGGTTTTCTGGGAGTCCCAACCCTAGTTAGCAATTCGGGATTCAGGCAGAAATTCGGGATGGCAAACGTTCAAGAATTATACGGATTCAGATCATTTAGATTCGGTCAAAAAAATCGGTCAACTGTTCGGAATACGACAACAGTTTGGAACGACATACATACGTATATAATTCGTTTTACAGATATGAGTTCAGAATTGAAAATTCGGCATACATCAAATTAATAGAGATGACATTTCTAAGGTTATATTGAATAAAAAAATGATTTTAACCAATTATTATGTTATATAGAAGATACATTAAAGATTATTCAACAACAAGTGAACAACTCAGTGGTTGGAGTGTTACCCTTCAAAAAAAGAAGGAATGATATTCAATCGGTTCGACTCGCCGAGTCAATGACCCAACATCGGAATCGGTGAGTCATTCCCGGTTCAGTATGTAGACGGTTGTCCGAATTTTTCGAACGAATTATAAGCGAACCCGAATTATTTGCGAAAAATTCGAATTACCCATATAGTGTGCGTACCTGGTTTGGTGTTCTAATAGTTCAGACATATCATACGTATTCGGTCAGTTCGGTTCGATTCGCGAATTGAGATTGTATCTCAGCACAAAGAAACATGGACCATGCAATTTGATTAGATTATGGACATAAAAGACATCAAGAGCCTTGGATTGAACAAATTCTCAAATGAAATGATAATCCAGTTTAACATGCTTCATCCTAGAGTGCATGACTGGGTTGCAGGCAAGAGAAATAGAATAAATGTTATCCATCCAAGCTCTAGGATACCAGGAATAGAGAAGTGAAGGGTATTCAACTATTGCAGGCCCAACAAGTTTTGCAACACTGTGAGCTAAAGTTTTATATTCCATCTTTTCTACTGGATCTATCTACTTCGATATGTTCCTTTATGACCAAGAGACGACATTTGACCCAGAAAGATAAAATATCCCTAGTAGATCTGATACAGGTGTATCCGTATTTCTTTAGGGAACTTAGTTAACCTCAAGCTAAGTTGAGGGAAGAATCCTATTCTAGGCAGGAATACTTATTTAGGCAGAATTCCTAGTTAGGAAAGAGTTTTGTTTTAAGCAATACTCTTAGTTTAGGAAATAGATTCCTAATCGAAGTCCTTGATCGGCTGAGTACGACAAAAGACTATAAATAGAGAGCTTTGGCTAAAATCTAAAAGACACACAGATACAGAAAACCTAAAGAGAAGTTTGCGAGACAATTAATTATTGTAAAAGCAGGCTTAGTAAACAGTTTAAGTTTGATCCACTGTTTAGGGAGATTGTGAGCGTAACAAAGAGAGAATTGTAATCGTTTTCTTGTTCATAATCTAGAGAAGATATACTTCTTCGAATTAATTTCTTGTGTCTTATGTTTTCTAAGTATTTTTGTCTATTATTATTCTGAATTCCGCCTCTATAATAATAGCTACCAAGGTATAGAGATCAATATATATCAACTTGGTACCAGGAGCAAGGTTAGTTTCTAGGGTAGATCCCCGTGGTTTATGGTTTTCACCAGGTCTCTCTACATAAAGCTTGGTGAGGTACTCGAGAATCTAGAAGACGTCAGGAGAACAAGGGGATCAAGGATGACGAAGTTAGATGATGATCCTAAGAAAATCGAACCACAAACTATGGAAGAAAAGGTGGCTACGCTTCAAACAGACATGAAGTTGATTCAAACCAGCCTTGAAGAATTTACTGAATGTATTCGTTCTCACACACCCAAACCGAAGGCAAAGAAGAAGATTATATCTTCACCTGAAGTTTCGGAAGAAGAAGAATAAGAAGAGGAAGAAGATGGGGACTAAAAGAAGAATAGTGAGTTTTATAAAAGTCCTACTTCAACTAAACTTCATGGTAAGAATATGAAAATTGACTTCCGCGTTGATATTCCACTTTATGATGGAAGTGCCGACATAGAGAAATTGGATGATTGGATTGAACGTCTGGAGACGTATTTTTGTTTCTTTGAATATAGTTCAAAGGAAAAGATTGATTTCGCGGTTTTGAAGCTACAAAGCATGCTCTAACATGGTGGAAAGCTTATCAAAGGAAAAACCTAGGTAAGAGAGCATTGTCGTGGAAAAGATTCAAGGAAGTTGTAAGGAAACAGTTTTATCCGGTCGTATACCTTGAGGAGAGATGGTTCAAGTGGTACAAAGCAATCATACAACCAAACCGTGCAAGAATATACTTTGGAATTTCAGAATCAAGCTATGGTTTTGGATTTGCACTTATGAGATTATGTTATATATATGAAATATATCTCCGGGTTCCATGAGTATATACGAAAGGAGTTGAATATGTTTTCAGTAGAAATTATTGCTGAAGCAAGTATAAAAGCTAATGCTATTGAAGGCAGGCTTAAGAAATCTGACTCAAAGGGAAATCTGTAGGTACCACTGCGAAAGGAGGTGAAAGGAGCAAAGAAGAAGGGAAGTCTAATGACAAGGAAGGTTTGAATTGTAGCCATTGCAAACAAATGGGTCATGTTATCGACAAGTGTTGGGTGAAGAACCCTCATCTAAAACCCAAAAGGTTGCAGAGAAAAGAAGCCAAGAAGGCAGCACTAGTCGCGCAAACTCCAAAAGAAATCCAAGGACTAACTGAACCCAAATCAAAGCTCTCTCTTATGACAGGAGAAAAGGAAAGACCTTTAAAATATGATCCTAGGGAGCCACTCTTCACAGTGAAGATGCAAGTCAAAAAATCATTGGTCGATGCTTCTATTGACTCGGGAAGTCAGAAGAATTTACTTTCACATTTTTTGGTACAAAAGTTGGGTTTGAAGACTTTCAAACATCCGAAACCATATCCTTTAGGGTGGCTTCAAAAGGAAGGAGGGCTACAGGTTGGGGAACAGTGTATGTTCAAGTTTGCTTTTGATGAGTCATACATTGACGAAGTTACATGCGACGTAGTACTTTTGGATATTTGTCAGCTAGTACTAGGTAGTCCTTACCTATGGGATATAGATGCTACCTTATATAGGAATGAGCAAAAGTACACCTTTACCAAGAATGGATAGAGTTTTGTGATTCGAGCTACATATTCTCCTATTGAGGTGGCAATCTTGATCACAACCACTCAGTCTAAGCATTTGGTGAATACTAGCACAAAGTTCATTCTCCTTGTGATCCATTCTTTTGAGGAGAAGCCGAGTAGATTTTTTTTTGGCAGCCTTGTATGCGCAACAAGAAGGCGACCTAAAAAGGTTGAAGTACAAGGATTTATTTTCAGATGTCACGGGATTGCCATCAAAGAGGAGTGTGGAGCATGAGATCATGTTGACCGGGGAGAGTTCTCTACCTAATGTAGGTATTTACCGCACATATGTAGAGGAATCATATGAGATCAAGAGACAAGTCCAAGAACTTCTAGAATTAGGAATGATAGTGCCAAGTGCTTCACCTTGTGGATCAGCAGTGTTGTTGGTGCCAAAGAAATATGGAGGATGGCGTATGTGTATTGATCATAGAGCATTAAACAAAATCACAATCAAGAATCGTTACCCTATACCTAGGATAGACGACACGATGGATCAGTTGGAAAAAGCTCGAGTCTTACAAAGTTAGATTTCAAAATCGGATACCATCAAGTAAGGGTCCGAGAAGATGATACATGAAATACCGGTTTCCGAACCAAACAAGGCTTGTTCGAATGGTTGGTGATGCCTTTTGGTTTGTGTAATGATCCAGCGATGTTTATGCAATTGATGAATGATTTACTACGACCTTTTATAGAATATTGCGTGATTGTTTACTTGGATGATATCCTCATATACAACAGAAATTGGGAAGAGCATCTCGTTCATGTTGAGAAGGTGTTTAAAGTGTTACATGAAGGCCAGCTGAAGTTGAACAAAAATAAGTGTGCGTCTGGAAAAGATGAGTTGGTGTATCTCAGATTCATTTTTGGTGGAGGAAAACGGAAGACTGATCCAAGGAAGCTTGAGGTGATTACTAAGTGGCATAGACCTAGTACGGTAACTAAAATTAGGAGTTTCTTGGGAGCTTGCACATACTTGCATAAGTTTATTCGACACTTTTCGACTATTGCAGGACCACTGCATAGTTTAACTGGAGCACGCAAAGTTTGAATGGCATCAAACCCACGAAGACGCTTTCCAGTTACTAAAAAAGAAGATTTCAGAAGCACCGGTGTTGGCATTTCCTAACTTACAACGTACTTTTGAAGTTGAGACCGACGCTTCTAACTATGCAATGGGAGGAGTATTGTTACAGGATGGTAAACCAGTGGAGTACCATTCACAATTGTTTTCAGGTGCTACTAAGAACTATGCACCTTATGACAAAGAATTTTATGCTTTATATCAATGTATCAAGCATTGGCGAGTGTATCTCTTAGGTAAAGAAGTTGTGGTACATTCAGATCACAAACCAGTAGAGTATCTACACCAGACAAAACTACAACAAGCCCAGCACATGAAGTGGATGTCTTACTTGATGACTTTCAGCATTCTCATTAGGTACAAGAAGGGAGTAACAAACAAATTGGCAGATATGTTGTCTCGTCCACCAGTCCGAGCACTGATGGTTGCTATGAAAATTCATCCAATTATTACTCAAGAGTACGCAGAGTCATACGCATCCAACAAAGATTTCAAGAAGGTGTTATAAGGTATAAAAAGTGGTTTAAAAGACGAGTACGAACTCCGGGATGGATTGTTATACAAAGGTCAGTTACTTTGCATACCAGAACATGAAGATCGTTTACAATGGTTGAGAGAGGCACACACTTCCCGAGTTGCTGGAAACTTTGGGATGAATAAAACTCTACTTAACCTTCGACGTTATGTGTTTTGGCCAAATGTGCAAGATGATGTGACTAAGTTGGTTAGAGGATGTAAGTTGTGCAGCACATCTAAACCTTCTAACAGGAAACGTAGGTTATATCTACCATTACCAGTACCATCAAGACCTTGGGAAAGTATCTACGGATTTTCTTGGTGGGTTACCAAGGACCAAGTCTGGTTATGATTACTTGTTCATTGTGGTCGACCGATTCAGAAAGATGATCGTATTAATTCCATGTACAAAGACGTAACGGGAGCCGGTGCAGCAAAGCTCTTCTATGAGCATACGTGGAAGCATTTTGGGTTACCTACTTCAATTATTTCTGATAGGGATAGTCGGTTTCTTAGTTATTTTTGGGATTCTTTATGGAAGATGATGGGCACTAGATTGAAGAAGAGTACAACTTTTCATCCACAAACAGAAGTGGTTAACATGACTATGGTTCACATGTTAAGGGGATATAATTCTAAGCATCCTAAAACTTGGGATGCGAGTTTACCATATCTACAGTTTTCTTTCATTAGAACAGTTCGCAGTTCTTCGGGAAAATCTCCTTTTGAGACGTGATATGGTTACTTACCACCTAGCCCTTTGGATCTAGTATTTTCTAGTGATACCTAAATGGGAGGAAAGGAAGGTAATGAAAGACAAAAGGCACAAAATTTTTTGGAGAAGATATCTCGGATTTATGTAACTGTTGAAGCACAATTAAAGAAGTCTCAAGCCAAATACAAAGCAAAACATGAGAAGCATCTTGTGCCTTGTAATTTCGGTTAGGGACTTGGTATGGTTAAAGTTAGGTAAGGTACGACTGAAGGGGGAAGGTAAAAAGTTGAAGCCATTGAGATATAGACCATTTCGTATTCTCGATCAGATTGGTGAAAATGCATTTCTTCTGGATTTATCACCTTACCTAGGAATGTACTCGGTTATTTTAAAATGCCGAATACTTGAAGTTGTTTGAACCACCTTGACAGCGATGACACTATGATCTTTCCACGAGTAGAATACTTATGGTTTGATAGAGAGGAACCACTCAAGGAAGACTGCATATTGGAGTGAAGAGTGACCAAAACACGACAAGGAGAGAAATAATCTTTTCTAATTGGAAGTAAAGGTCAAGTACCTAGCAAGGCCAAGTGGTTTAACAAGGAAAAATGGACTCTCGAGTTCCCTAACCTTAATTTTTTAACTTTCACAGGAGTTCAAGTTCTTAAAGGGGGAACCCATGATACATGTGTATCCGTACTTCTTTAGGGGACTTAGTTAACCTCAAGCTAAGTTGAAGGAAGAATCCTGTTCTATGCAGGAATCCTTATTTAGGCATAATTCCTAGTTAGGAAAGAGTTTTGTTTAAAGCAATACTCTTAAGTAGGAAATAGATTCCTAATAGAAGTCCTTGATCGACTGAGTACGAAAAAAGACTATAAATATAGAGCTTTGGCTTAAAGCTAAAGACACACAGATACAGAAAACCTAAAGAGATGTTTGTGAGACAATTAATTATTGTAAAAGCAAGCTTAGTAAATAGTTTAAGGTTGATCCACTATTTAGGGAGATTGTGAGCGTAACAAAGAGAGAATTGTAATCGTTTTTTTGTTCATAATCTAGAGAAGATATATTCATTCGAATTACTTTCTTGTGTCTTCTGTTTTCTAAGTATTTTTGTCTATTATTATTCTGAATTCCGCCTCTATAATAATAACTACCAAGGTATAGAGATCAATACGTATCAAGATCTCTGTCATCAGTGCAACATCCCCAATCTGTATTTGAATATTCCCAAAGAAATGAAATTCCTTTAGTGAAATGTAATCCAAAATCCATAATTCCTTTAATATACGTCAAGATCCTCTTTGAAGCTATTAGATGATGACACCTAAGATGCTGCATGTGTTGACAAACCAAATTGACAGTGTAAGAAACTTCAGGTCTGTCCAGGTGATATAGTGAAGAGAACCACTAGAGACCTATATCATGTTGGATTGTCTAGAAGTGTACCACCATTCTTGATTAGCTTATCAGAAATAACAATTGGAGTTTGATAGGGCTTGACACCTTCCATATGATGCTTGTGAAGTAAATCAACAATATATCTAGTTTTTGAAAGACTGGGAGTATCAGAATCCCTTTTAATTTCAAGTCTCAGAAAATAGTATCAGTCACTTAGATTCTTGATAGAAAAATACACTTATAGCTAAATGATGATGTGTTAAACAAAATTTAAGGAAGAACCGGTAAGAAGGATATATCCACATATACTAGAGCCACTGTAAGTTAAGAACCCTCATTGTGAACAAATAATGATGAATTAACTGCAGATCGATAAAATATAGAGATTGTAAATCATTATTCTATCACAGTGTGAAAGGTAGGGGCTACCGTAATGGCTGCCAGTAATAGTTAGTTGAGGGTGCCATATCATTTTCTGTTTAGTTAACTGTGTCCATTGGATCTGTGACACGTATGTCCGATCCGTTGACGTAGTCTTAAGGTTAATCTTTAGCTATAAGGTTGTAAGAAGAGTTCATCTCTTCATTATCTGAAATTAATGAAATGAAACCATTGTTGGCTGCGCTTCTAAAGCACAGATTTCTCCTGAATCATTTGATTTAGGAGGTGTTTATCACCAATTCTACCATTATGTTTGTTAATTTGTTGTAGTAATACAACAATTGGTATCAGAGAATGCAAGCCAATAATTCTATCCTTCTGCTTGTTGTAGTAATACAACAAGCAAATAGATGTAAATGGAGGATAATTGGTGTTAAACACCTCTTGAATCAGAGATCCAAGCCAAGTTTTTGTGCTAATAACCGCAGCCAAGAAGAAAAACAATTTTATTAACTTTCAGATAAGATCCAATAAATCCTTCTTACAGCTTAAATAACCAATAACTGGGTCTAACCCTACTGAATGGATCACACACACGTGTCCACAATCAAACGGCTAGTAACATCCAGTAACATAAATGTTAAATACACCCGAGTTACTAATAAAGGCAGACTAAACTGGTAGCCCCTACTATGCACACTGTGACATTACCTTCCCCTAAAAAACATCCTTGTCCTCAAGGATGAACTTTGGATAGTGAGTCCGAATGTTGGAGAGTTTTTCCCAAGTTGCATTCTCTGGGAAGGAATTAGTCCATTGAATTAATATCTTCCTGACAAGCTGCTTTCCCTGTATAATTTTCCTTGTACCCAAAATCTTTTCAGGTAGCATAATCACTTGGCCTTCATGATCCACTATTGGCAGAGATGGTGAGGGAGTGTGCTTCTGACCAATGTGTTTCTTGAGTTGAGAGACATGAAATACAGGGTGAATGTGAGAGTGTGATTGTAAATCTAACCTGTAAGCCACTTTGCTAATACGCCGAAGAACTTGATAAGGACCATAAAACTTGAAAGATAGCTTAAAAAAATTTCTAAAAGAAAGAGAAGACTGCCCGTAGGGTTTAAGTTTGAGGTAGACAAGGTCTCCCACTTCAAAGGTTCTATCTTGTCTTGACTTGTCAGCATATAGCTTCATTCTCTCTTTGAGCTTTAAGAAGGGACTCTTTGAATATATCAAGTAAAGAAGCTCTGTCTTTCAAGTAAGTCTCAACTGAAGCAACTGAAGTGGTAGTAGCAGAAGGAAAATCAAGATGAGGAGGAACATACCCATACAGTGCTTTATAAGGAGAAGTATTCAAACCTGTGTGGTAGCTAGTATTATACCACCATTCTGCCAGAGCTAAGAATTCAGTCCATTTTCCTGGTTTGTGTCCAATAATGCACCTCAAATAATTCTCAACACAAGCATTGACCCTTTCAGTTTGGCTATCTGTTTGGGGGTGGTATGTTGTGCTGAGGTTGATGCTAGTACCCAATGCTTTAATAAATCCTGCCAGAAATTGCCGGTGAAGACTTTATCTCTATCAGACACAATTGAAGAGGGTAATCCATGTAACTTGGCCACCTGATTTAGAAATGCATGAGCTACAGATGCAGGAGTATGTGGATGTTGCAGAGCTAAGAAGTGAGCATATTTTGCCAGTCTATCTACCACCACTAAAATGACACTTTTCTTGCTGCTTATAGGCAAACCCTCTATAAAATCCATGGTAATATGTTTCCAAGCATGTTCAGGTATAGGCATAGGTTGGAGAAAGCCAGCAGAGTTAGTGTGATCAGCTTTGTTTATCTGACAAACATCATACTGAGAGATAAGGGAAACTGTGTCTTTATGCATACCTGATCAATAAAAATGACTTCTTGCTCTCGCAGATGTAGCCTGAATGCCAGAATGTCCTCCAATGGCAGAAGTATGTAAGGATTGTAATAGTTTATCTCTAATCTGAGCACCAGTACCTATGTAAAGTTTGTTTTTGTATCTCAGAACACCATCAATGAATGTGTAATTAGGTAGAGTATCAGGGCTGAGTAGGAGTTGATACATGATCTGATTGGCCTTGACATCATTAACATAGCTCTTCTTGTACCCAAATTGGTGTAGATATTGCCATGGAGTGGCAAGTAGCAGAATCTGAGGGTCTTCTAGAAAGTGCATCTGCAACCACATTGTCACAGCCATTCTTGTACCGAATTTCATAATCAAACCCCAATAATTTGATGAGCCATTTTTGTTGGAATGCAGTGGTAACCTTTTGTTCCAATAAGTACTTCAGACTTTGATGATCAGTTTTTATGATGAATCTGGTACCCTGGAGATAGTGTTTCTACCTTTGAACTGTAGTAACAATAGACAGAAATTCCTTCTCATAAGTTGAGAGTGCTGCAGCTCTAGGTCCTAGTGGCTTGCTGAAGTAAACAATAGGTTTCTTCTCTTGCAATAGGAAAGCTGCAATGCACAGGTCACTAGCATCACTTTCCACTACAAAGGGCTTAGAAAAATCATGTAAAGCCAATATAGGTGTAGAACTCATTGCCTTTTTGAGAGTCTCAAATGCAGTTGTGGCAGCTGGGCTCCAATGGAATGAATTTTCTTGAGAAGATTAGTTAGTGGCTTGCTTATAATTCCATAATGTTGTACAAACTTTCTGTAGTAACCTGTGAGACCCAGAAACCCTCTCATCTCTTTTATATTCTTTGGTAGTGGTCAAGATTGCGTACAAGCAATTTTATTTGGATCAGCACAAACACCCTCTGTTGTTACTATATGACCAAGATACTCCAAAGAAGGTTGTCCAAAGCAACATTTGGATAGTTTGGCAAAGAGTTGATGATGTCTGAGCAGAGTAAAGACCATCCTGCGGTGCTCCAAATGTTCACTCATGCTTTTACTATAAATAAGTATGTCATCAAAGAAGACCAACACAAATTTTCTTAAGAATGACTGAAAAATATCATTCATGAGAGCTTGAAATGTGGCAGGGGCATTTGTGAGGCCAAATGGCATGACCTTGAACTCATAATGGCCTTGATGAGTTCTAAAAGCTGTCTTGTGGATGTCAAGATCATGAACCCTGATTTGATGATATCCAGCCCTCAGATCTATCTTTGAAAAGATGATGGCACCATGTAGTTCATCTAGCAATTCATCCACAATAGGGATATGAAACTTATCTTTAATAGTGATGTTGTTGAGATTCCTATAATCCACACAGAATCTCCATGAATTATCTTTCTTTTTCACAAGAAGAATGGGATAGGAAAATGGGTTGTGGCTAGGCTGAATGATCCCAGTTTGAAGTATTTCCTTAACCAATTGTTCAAATACTTCTTGGGTGACTGTTCTTTTTGGGTCAATTTTGACGGATGCATACAATGCGAATTTGGTTTGTGATTTTTTTCCAAGACATGGGTATCCGTATGAATTTCAGTTATTCCATCGTTCGCCAGATGCAGTTAGAGTAGCATATATTCAACTACAACTACAGTACAGATTGCTTGGAGTTATAATTCGTCATCTTGGGTCACTAGATATTTTTCAGATTACTTTAAAGAGTTGTGCACCTGCCCACGAGTCTATCTTAATGGCTACTTCAAGCATTCATACAAGGTTCTTTACACTGCCATTTTGGGTTAAATCCCATCTTATGTTTCTTTTTTTATAAGGATCATAATGAGTGGGTTACTCAAGTTGTTATAACATGTTCTTAAATCATTGAGAAGGTGTATTTGCTAATAACTAATGTGGTAAATTCAGCAAATGATTTTAAGTGGGTCTATTATTATTCTATTATGGGGAGTCTCTCATTTGCTAGAAAGTGCCCTGAATTCTTGTGGCTAGGTTCCTTCTTACCTTTTCTTTTGTTGACGTATGAAGTGTGTGGTTGTCTAGTGGTTCGAGAGAAAATAAAAAAGGTATATCCACATTCCGCCATACACTCAACTTAAATCTTATTGGAATAGAGCTTATCATCCAGTGAGATGCTTATTCAAACTAGCGGTTTTTGAAAGAATGACGGACACTCAAGCCTCACCTTAAGTGTTTGATCGTGGAAAGACGTGTTGTAGGTCCAGGGTAATGGAAAATTACAATAAAAAATTTGTTGTTGCACTTGTTTTAAAACTTGGATACTCATTAAAGTTGCTATGGAAGGGCTCGATTATATTTATGTTGGTTCAAGGGGTTGAGACCGGTGCTGTGTGCAAGTTATTGGATAAAAGGTTAAAGCAGGGTGCATTTCTATGGGCTAGGTTGATACTTCAACTAACAAGTAATCATGAAGCTAAGACTGCGAGGGAATTACTTGATCAACTACACCATAGTAGTAGATACAGTTTTAGTGGTTTTATATTCTCGCAGTTGGGAGGTGGTTCACACAAATCTTTGAAGGTCTGTATTGCTGCGAAGAAATATGTTGGTAAGTCACATATTCTCTCAAAGAGACTTACCTGTATGTTTGTGTTTAATGTTTATTTCATTTGGTGCTAGCAAGCTGTGTGATGAGTTTTTGCAGCAGGGGATCAAATTATTGCTTAATCTGGGTTTGTGGAGTACAACTTGTAGTGATGTTTTCACTTGGTTTTTCACTGGGCTACCAAACGGACCTAGCTCTACAGTTTGCAGTAGTAATGAATGTTGTCTTGGTTGGGAAGAGTTTCTTGTGGTTATTGGTGGTGTATGCTTTTATGGATATTTGAGGTGGAAATTTAAACTTGTTCCGCTTGGGTTCTGGAGTCTGAGGAGTGTTAACATGACAGTTCAATTCTCAGTTTTCAGCTTTGACAAAAAATGGACTTCTCATTCTAAGAGCCTTGGTTTTGTTCCTGTTTACACAGAAATTCTATAGAGCAGCGACGCAGATAATATTCGTGAACATGGTTTTCTTAATGCTTCTGTAGCTATGACTTATGCATGGTTGGATGGTAGTACAGGTACACTTCGAAATGAGAATTCTGCCTTGGCGACAGTTGGTTGTTGGGCCTGGTTTGAAGTGTGTCAGAGCCTCACCAGGTTATTCACTAGCGTTACGGATATTGGGCTTCTCATGCGTATTGGGATGAGCTGCCGCTACCTTTTTTCCAGCCAGTTTGAAGGGGGTATGTCGACTCCATACCACAATCCTTGTTCTTTGGAACGTGTTACAGGAGATGAATATCTGCCACTCAAGTTAATTTTCATCCTTGAGGACAAGGATGTTTTCAAGGAGAGTGAAATGTCACAGTGTGAAAGGTAGGGGCTACCGTAATGGCTGCCAGTAATAGTTTATTGAGGGTGCCATATCATTTTATGTTTAGTTAACTGTGTCCATTGGATCCATGACACGTGTGTCCGATCCGTTGACGTAGTCTTAAGGTTAATCTTTGGCTATAAGGTTGTAAGAAGAGTTCATCTCTTGGATATCTGAAATTAATGAAATGAAACCATTATTGGCTGCGCTTCTAAAGCACAGATTTGGCCTGAATCATTTGATTTAAGAGGTGTTTATCACCAATTCTATCCTTCTGTTTGTTAATTTGTTGGTGATAACCTTTAGCAGCCAGTCTTGCCTTATAACTATTTATACTCCCATCTATGTTAAGTTTTATTATGAAAACCTATGTGCTTGCCTGAAGCAATGCATTGTATATTCTTCAACAGATGCTATCCTCCATACTTTTTCTTTCTTAGCAGCTGCAATACTCCTTAATATAGTAGACACAAAGAAATATGCAAGGGATGTTTTGTCGCATACTAAGATTTTGAGGTGAAAATGCCATTTTTACCTATAGTAGTCATGCAATGATAATTTCTGGTAACATGAGTAGTATGAGATGAACCAGAAGAACAAACAGGAGGAAATATTTGAGGTAAGGGAACAACAACACATATAAGGAGTAGAAAGAACAAGTTCCTTATAAGGAAAATATGATTCACTAAAATATACACATATGGAGATGTATACAGTAGTAGAAGTAGGATCCAAAAATCAATAAACTTTATGTTGTAGGCTATGCCAAAAAAATAAATACAATGTTTACTTCTTAGTTCAAGTTTGGTTGTGGTATAAGGCTTGAACCAAGGAAAATAAACACAACCAAACACCTTAAGAAATTTATTATCAAAAAGTTTCTCAAAAGGAGTATGAAATTCAATGGATCTAGTAGGTAATCTAAGTTCTCTTCGTATCATACTTTCTGATTCCTAAATATAGATATCTGAAAACTATTCTTAATTGATAAGTTGAAGATTATTCTTGAGAGGTGGTAAAGAATACAGGCTTCTCATCTGAGTGAGTGTAAGTATTCTAGATTTGTGAGGTTTGGTAGCTTTGTCTATTGCAAACAGATTTCCAAGGCTTGATCATTGATCTAAAGGAAAATCAAATAGGATTATCTGTTAGACGCAGATTGGTATCAAAAGTCTTTAATTAGGTTGAAGAAACTCTTAGGATGTAAAGGACGTCAGCTAATGGAATAAATTGTGCACAACTTTTTGAGGTTCAAGAGACTTAAGGAGCACGACTGTAACTGAATTTATTGGAGGGCGGATTCGGTCTCAAGTACTTTCCAGTCTGAAGTATGATATTGGGCTAGTGTCTGTGGCGGCTTAATACAGTTTGATGTGTTAGAACATTGCTCGGTTTAACTCACAAGTGTTGCTATATAAAACTTATTCTCAAATTTAGTTGTCAAAACTATATCTTGATTTCTAGTCTATATTTAGTTAAGTCTCGGATTAGGATAAAATTATGTAGTTGAGAATCGGATATCACTGCGTTCTACCATTTGAAGTCGAAGATCAACCGAAGCTTTTGGAGAACTTCTTCAATAAAAGGTAAGTGAAGACTGAACCTCCTATTTCTCAAGTTATATTCATCCTTCTGTCTATGAGATGTTGTCGCATGACTAATTAGACTATCGTAAGCATATCAAGAATTTCGAGTCAAGTTTATCTTGGTAATTAGTTCTTAAAATATATATGACTAAGCTTAATGAACATTTGTTCATACTTGATGAATTTCGGTTAAGAACAATTTATTGTTCATAATCTAACCTGTGATTCAAGATTATCATTCTAAAAATAGCCTGGAACAATAATATGTGTGATTGATGTTATTTGGGAATGTTTCGAATTGATTTAGAGAGAAATACGGAATTACTGTAAATACAGATACAGGACAGTATGCATACCAGTTTCACAAACTGGGAAAACTATTATAGGTCCGTTGTCTATTGCATGTACCCATTACACGTAACAGAGTAGCTATATGTCGATAGTAACTTAATGGTACGCATACCCGGTCTCCATACCATGAAAAGTCCGTGAACTCGTGAAACTAGAATGGTATGCGTACCTAACATGCATACCGAAATAAAACTGTTGGTTTTGAAACAGGTGTGGTATCCATACCCGGTACTCAAACCGGAAAAGTTCTGTAAGTTCCTGAACTTATATTTGTCTTAAGGTACATGTAGCGCCCCCTAAGCTAGCAGCTGACTAATCCAATAGGTTAACTAAATAAAGAGGCATTACGAATCTAATTCAAATACTTAAACATTCAATTAAGAAATCTGCTACAAAACTTATCTCAAAACTAACCGCGCTCAGAATATATATACATGAACTTCTCTCAAATGATACATATGCAATAGTCAATTGGTTTACAGATACAATAAACAGCATAATAAACATAACAGAAGTTAACTAATTAACGGAGTCAACACTTGTGGCTTTCGCTGCGCAATTCTGATCTGTCTCTGAAAACTGAAAGTGGGAATAATTAACATTTAACTTCTAAGTAATCATAAACAATATTAAGAAAAACAATAATGTTTTTCCCAGACATTAAATAGTGACCAAGTCACTGAGATACACAAACACGAATTGGACAAGCTCTTTCTTCAAACAATGTATACTATGGTTATGCAATTCCGAACTCGCAAATCCACACCTAATCGTAAATATGGATGTCGACCATTCCGAACTCGCAAACTGTCGACCGATATAAGCATAAAAGTTGAATTCATGTAGATATAAATGTGAAAGAGCATATCCTCACAGAAGTAAACAAACATGTATATGGACAAACTCCTTCTTCAAATAATGTATACTATGGTTGTGCAATTCCGAACTCGCAAATCCACACCTAATCGTAAATATGGATGTCGACAATTCCGAACTCGCAAACTGTCGACCGATATAAGCATAAAAGCTGAATTCATGTAGATATAAATGTGAAGGAGCGTATCCTATATACCACAAGTGGAAATTCGTATTTCCCATAACAATTCATATGACAAACAAACATTACAAGTCATTTCCAAACCATGGAAAGATTAACAAAATCAACAGAAGTATAGTAATGCAATTTAAACAAAACATGGAATGCACACTAGAAAATGCATGAGTTTGTTAAGCATAAACTTTTGTAAAAGAAACAACAATGGTTACAAAAGAGTCAAATGTATTCCCACCTCTTTTGATGACAAGCCACGCCTACCTCGAGATCCACGATCCACTGGTTCGTCCTTTGAATCGATCTTTGTTAATAACTAATTGTTAATCATACAAGAACTCTAAGAATCTAGCCAAAATATCTCATTCAAGAATCATACAAGTCTATCTAATTGTTCTAAGCCCAATTATAGTTTTATATCCTTTTATTATCTATCTTTAGTATGTCTAAGGTTTACTAATTCAATTAGGTTGATTCTATAGTCCGTAACTAAGTCTTATGAATATCTACAACTTTGTAGAAGGATACAAGGTACTAAGCCCAAGTTCTCTAAAAAGACCCATTAACTAAGGTCCGGTCCACCTGAGTCAACTAACGGTAAACGTCAGTCAAAGGTCAAGGTCCAGGCCACGGTCAAAGATTAACTCGGTCAAGGTCAACTGAGTCAAACCGAATCAACTCAGTTTAACAAGGGTAACTCGACTCAGTCAGATTAACTGAGTCAGCTAAGCAAGACGAGTCAGACTGAATAAGTTCAGTCAAGGTCTAATGAGTCAAGTCTAGTCAGGTCTGGTCATTGAGTTAAGTCAGTCAGATATGCTGAGCCAGATGAATGGGATGACTACGGGTAAAGCTATGCCATAACAGAAGCCAAAACTCTAATGCACCCTTCTATGTTCCAACTGAACAGAAACTCTACCAAGGTTACAAACACATCTAATCTCTTTATCAAGCAACAACATATTCTTAACAAAAGCAATTCATATATTCTTTCTAAATAAACTTCATAATCAAATGAAACCCACCTCTAATTACTCAATTAATCAATCAATTTCAAATAATTTAATCCTCAAATCAAAAGAACCCTGGTTTACCTTTTCTTTACGATTCAGCACCAGAACAGCTTCACATCATCAATTAAGAACACCCATCTTCTAACTTCTTTGATTCATCTACTAAATTGAACTTTAATTGAAACCATAGAAAACCTAAATCTTTGTTTATTCATTAAATCAACCTCATCACTTTAATTCAACTACCACCCTCATGTTCTTCATTTAACAACAACCCATCTTTGTTCGCTCTCTTCTTGTTTCGATCCTCCACTCCAATTTTACACAAACTCGAAACCAACCCAGAAACCCTAATTTCAATTCATCTCATATTCGAATTTGAATCCACAACAAACAAAATCACCACCAACAACCCTTCGTGAATCTCGACCAACTTACTAACGACTCAAACTCATGAGTTGATTCTCAATTTTTCATCAACTGATGAAGATTAGGAGCAGAGGAACGAAAAGAAAAATGAAGAAGAAAAGAAAGAAACGAGATGAAAGAAGAAGAAAGAGAAAGCAAAGAGAATGAATGAATTCTTACCGATCGGTTTCTAGAGATAATACCAAGGAAAACACTAAGGAACGAACCACATTTGATAAGGGAAGCCAAGGTCGGTGATGTGATTTGTAGATAGTGGTAAAAGTGGTTCGATTAACAGACTTGTGAAGGATATTAATTAGACTTAAATTCTAATATTAAAATAGAAAACTCACTAAAAATTATAGCAATCCCAATCAAAGTTGATATCAATATTAAAAGAACACCGAGGCTAAGATTCCACTATTTTCCAAATTCAAAGTGATTTAATCCAATATTTATATTCATGCAATTTTCTTGTTCAATTTGATTCTTACTATTGCAACAAGTAGATTTTCTAAAGCAATAATTGTAAATACCAAGCATGAAGCATCAAGAGTCTATAAACTAAGCATACTCCATCAAAATAGATCACAATCACTCAAATAAAAATTATATTCAGTAATAGTCCAAGGCAAATAATCATAATAATAATTGCAATAAATTAAATTAAATAGATTGTACCGCTTTTTGTTGGAAAAATAGCTTCCTATATCGCCTTAGCAATGGGGTTTAGCTCCTCATATCAAAAACAGGTTCAAAATAATAAATCATGGCTCAAAAGGTGGTTTTATTGAAGAGAATATATAAAACAGCAGATCTGCAACGGTGTATAGAAGTCACCGTTACAGTTGGTGTTGCAATACTGAAGATATACGTTACTAATCAACTGTTACAGGATTAGAAAATTAAGACCCTAGAATACGACTGTCCTGCACAGCTTAATGTTCTTCAGCTATTAAACAACGACACTGTTCTACGACTGTTTCCCGTGCGTCAATGTTCTTCGCGTTCTTCCTCTTCAGCAGCAGCAACAGCAGAAACAGAGTTTGGTAAAGCTATGATTTCTTCTTCTCTGGCTCTCCTTAGGTCCCCAAACTCTCGACACCCCTTCTATATGACCCAAACAATCTATTTATATCAAAAATACCGATTAAATCTCTCCCAAATCTTCCAAAATCTCTTTCCTTCTCTTCACGGTAAAGTTACGGCAATTTCTTGTTTTAGAATTTGTACGCGTTTCTGAGCTTTCCTTTTTATTCTAAACTCTTCCTTAGATAGATACAAATCTTTGGGAAGGTTTACAACACTTTAATCTCTCTAAAATTCTCTAAAACAGGTCACACACGTGACTTTCCATATTTTCTGTTGTGATAAAAATCCATCGATTGAGACCAGTCTAATCGATTTCAACACCCATACCAGATTCCTAGACCCATAAAGAGTCTATCCTATGAAAATCAAAGGTTTAATCGACCTCAAACTCCTTCAAATCAATAACCCTAAATCTGCCAGAAATGTATCTACTTTCCCGCCTTTTGAATTTCAAATATTGAAGATGGTTTCCCCTTATCCATGGTAGGGGTGCGATTAGCAGCTGCCTGGAAATGGGACACCCCTTAGTAATTAGGTTACCCCTTATCCAAATTGAGAGTCCGAATAGCAAATGTCCTCCGGGTGCTTTCCGACAACTTTTCGAGCCAATTTTTTCCAAAAATGTTTATTGGCTAAAAATACCTACAAATAAATAAAACACCATAATAAGTACAAAAATTAGCCCTAACAATATATAGAATCGAATCGGACACAAAAATGTGTCTATCAAATACCCCCAAACCTATTATTTGCTAGTCCTCGAGCAAAAATAAAATAGAAATAAAATCCTAACTCACTGTCGCAGGCATCGTCGATTGCATTTAGCGTATGCAATAAGCTTTTAAACCCCTAGGTGTCCCTAGTGGTGGAGTGTTGTCTCCGGAGAGCTTACCAGAGGTATACCCACAAAACCTTTGTACTCCAGACCCTAGCTATCTACACAGAACCTTGGAAGGCACTAAAGAATCTCCTTGGTTGGCATACTTATTGACTACAGGAGGAAGTACCCTGATGCGAAATTCCAATTGTTGTACACGAGTTTGCACTCAAGCATACTAAAATTCATATATAAGTGACAGAGCTCTACTCAGATAGTTGCACTATGGACATCAATATCCGGAGTCGAAACTAATCACATGGATAGATCAAGAAGATGAGTATAGAGAAAAACATAGATGGTTTTGATGTTTACTAGGTGAACGGTGTTTCTCATATCTTTCTGAAGGCCTCCGCAAAAATGAACCTATCCTAATGGATTGAGATACCGGTCTGACTAATATCAACACACTGGCATATACAAGGGTACCATTGGTCGATAATCCTAACTCTAGGTCAACACAACTAGCATATACAAGGGTTCCAGTGGTCGACTTTATTGAATTTATTCCAGTTGGTCTGATGGTCTGATCTCTTTTTTTTTTTTTTTGGTATCTCAATCACTCTAATTCACCCTAGCATTGGTAACAACTTGAATCGTGAGCCCCACCTAATCACTTAGAGAAACATAGTTTAAAAACAAAATAAAATAAAAACAGAAGTGAAAAAGACTCAACGAGATATGGTGAAACTATCATGTTATTTCTAACACATGAGCTCTGTGCTTTTATGAATAGACTCTTTAGATGTTGCCATCTAGTCAGATTGGTTCCTCAACTCCTACAACCAAAATGATTCCATCCACTTAGATTGGTTAGTGCCATCCTTAATAGGGATAAATTTCTAGGCTCTGGAGTTTATTTATTGCAACGAAAAGGTAACAAAAAGTTCTACCCCACCCCCAAACTTAAATCTAACATTGTCCACCATGTTTCTAATCAAAGAACAGTACCAAAAATATAGTAACATGAGGAAATAGTAAAGAGAGAAGTCGGAAAGATAGTACCTGGGTGAAGTGTAACCAAAAACCTAAAAAATATTATACAACATACAAAATCGCCTCGATGGTCAATCAAGGTAAACAGGGTCCTCCAGAGGGACCTCCTCAACATCACCTGTAGGAAAAGGCTCTAAAAAGGGCTTCAATCGCTGACCGTTAACCTTCGAAGAACTACTACCATCTGGTGTCTCAATCTCAACACGCCATGAGGAAAAACAGTACGGACCACAAAAGGACCGGTCCACCGAGAGCGCAACTTCCCGGGGAATAGATGCAAACGAGTGTCATACAGAAGAACTTTTTGACCTGGAGAAAATGACTTTCGTAAAATATTCCTATCATGCACAAGTTTCATTTTGTTCTTATACTCCTTAGCACTATCGTATGCATCTCTACGAATCTCGTCCAACTCATTGAGCTGGAGCTTTCTTTGAGCTCCTGCCTTGTCAAGTGAAAAGTTTAAGTTCTTAATAGCCCAATAGGCTCGATGCTCTAACTCAACAGGCAGGTGACATGCCTTGCCAAACACTAAACGATAAGGTGACATTCCAATGGGTGTCTTAAACGCAGTACGGTAAGCCCATAAGGCATCAGTAAGCCTCGACGACCAGTCTTTCCTATTTGGATTAACTGTTTTCTCTAGAATACGTTTAATTTCCCTATTGGAAACCTCTACCTGACCACTAGTCTGAGGGTGATATGGGGTTGCTACTTTATGGGTAATACCGTATTGTTTCATTAAAAGAGCAAACGGTCTATTACAAAAGTGTGAACCTCCATCACTAATTATAGCTCGCGGCGTACCAAAACGTGTAAGTATATTCTCTTTCAAAAACTGGACTACGACCCTGTGGTCATTCGTTTTACACGGAACCGCCTCAACCCACTTAGACACATAGTCTACAGCGACAAGTATGTAAAGATAACCAAACGAAATAGGAAATGGACCCATAAAATCAATGCCCCACACATCAAAGACCTCAATCACTAAAATAGGGTTCAAAGGCATCATATTTCTACGGGAAATGGTTCCTAACTTCTGGCAACGCTCACAAGAAACACAATGACTATGGGAATCTTTAAACAACGAAGGCCAGTAAAATCCACACTGCAAAATCTTAGCAGCAGTCTTAGCACTAAAATGACCCCCACATGCATGTTCATGACAAAAGGAGATAATACTAGACTGGTCACTCTCAGATACACATCTCCTAATAATCTGGTCCGGACAATACTTAAACAGATAAGGATCGTCCCAAAAGAAATGCTTAACCTCGGCTAAAAACCTAGAACGATCTTGCTTACCCCAATGTTGAGGGGTTCGACCAGTAACAAGATAATTCACTATATTTGCATACCAAGGTGATTGGGAAACAGAAACAATTGTTCATCAGGAAAGCTATCCCTTATAGGAAGGGAATCACTAGGGGAACTAACAACTAGCCTAGACAAGTGGTCTGCTACTACATTTTCTGCACCCTTTGTCTCTAATGTCTGATGTCTGGGAAAATTCCTGTAACAATAGGATCCATCTAATCAATCTAGGTTTGGTATCCTTCTTAGATAAAAGGTATTTCAAAGCAGCATGATCTGTATAGATTATGATCTTAGAACCTAATAGGTAGGACCTAAACTTATCCAAGGCAAACACGATGGCTAAAAGTTCCTTCTCGGTAGTTGTGTAGTTCATTTGGGCATCATTCAGAGTTTTGCTAGCATAATAAATCACATGAAGTAATTTGTTTTCTCGTTGTCCTAAAACGACGCCTATAGCATAATCTGAAGAATCACACATAATCTCAAAGGGTAGGTTCCAGTTAGGTGCCTGGACTATCGGGGCAGTAGTGAGTAAAGTTTTAAGCTTCTCAAAAGCCTCTAAACAAGCATCATCAAAGACAAACTTAACATCTTTTGCAAGCAAATTGCAAAGAGGTCTAGAAATCAAGCTAAAATCCTTAATGAATCGACGGTAAAAACCTGCATGCCCTAGGAATGACCTAATATCTTTTACGGTTTTTGGGACCTGTAAAGTCTTAATAAGGTCAACTTTGGCTTTGTCTACCTCTATACCCTTTGAAGAGACGATGTGCCCTAACAATTCCTGATTTAACCATGAAATGGCATTTTTCCCAATTAAGCACTAAATTTTTTTCCTTACACCTAGTCAACACTAATGTCAAATGATGCAAGCACTCATCGAAAGATGAACCAAACACTGAAAAATCATCCATAAAGACCTCTAAGAACCGTTCTACCATATCAGAAAATATGCTCATCATACAACGCTGAAAAGTTGCAGGGGCATTACATAGCCCGAAAGGCATGCGTCTATACGCAAAGGTACCAAAGGGACAGGTAAAAGTGGTTTTCTCTTGGTCTTCTGGGGCAATAACGATCTGATTATAACCGGAGTAGCCATCTAAGAAGCAATAGTGACTATGTCCAGCTAATCGCTCTAGCATTTGGTCGATAAAAGGAAGGGGAAAGTGATCCTTCCTTGTGACCTTGTTCAATTTCCTATAGTCAATACACACACGCCATCCCGTGGTCACTCGGGTTGGGATTAATTCATTATTATCATTCTGGACTACAGTGATACCTGATTTCTTGGGGACAACCTGAACAGGGCTGACCCACTTACTGTCTGAAATTGGGTAAATAATACCCGCATCTAACAACTTAAGCACCTCTTTTCGAACTACCTCTTTCATGTTAGGGTTCAGTCGACGTTGCATCTCCCTAGAAGGTTTGGAGTCTTCCTCTAAATGAATCTGATGCATACACACAGTAGGACTTATACCCTTAATGTCTGCTATAGTCCACCCTAAAGCTTCCTTATTGTCTTGAAGTACATTTACTAGCCTACTTTCCTGATCACTATCCAAATGGAAGCTACAATCACAGGTAAAGTCTCAGATGGGCCTAAAAACACATACTTTAGAGTATCGGGTAGTGGTTTAAGGTCCAACTTTGGGGGCTCTTCTAAAGAAGGAATTAGGGTAGTCTCAGAAACTGGTAACGGTTCGAACCTAGCTTTCCATCTATCAGTGTCTAACACAGGGGTAGAATCTAATAGAGCATTCACCTGTTCAATAGTGCTATCGTCGTCAAAATCTAAACCAAAATGGGATAGACAACTTTCTAATGGGTCTTCAGACAAGATGTTTGGTAATGACTCCTGAACTAAGGCTTCTATCATGTTCACCTCCTCAACACATGTGTCATCTAGCTCATGAGGTTGCTTACTGACATTAAAAATGTTCATCTCCATAGTCATATTACCAAAAGATAAACTCATCACACCATTTCGACAGTTAATGATCGCATTAGACGTAGCTAAAAATGGGCGACCTAAAATCACAGGTATCTGGTTCTCTGGGTCAGGGACAGGTTGGGTATCTAGGACCACGAAATCCACTGGATAAATAAACTTGTCGACCTCAATAAGAACATCCTCGATAACACCTCGAGGGATTTTAACAGACCTATCAGCTAACTGCAGTGTCATCTGAGTAGGTTTCATTTCACCAAGTCCTAGCTGTAAGTATACATGGAATGGCAGTAAGTTCACACTGGCTCCTAAGTCAAGTAAAGCTTTTCTACCCGGAAGTTACCTATTGTGCAAGCAATGGTAGGAGAACCTGGGTCTTTGTACTTTGGAGTTGTGGTGTTCTGAATGATTGAACTTACGTGACTAGCTAAAAAGGCTTTCTTATGGACGCTAAGTTTTCGCTTTCGCGTACACATATCCTTAAGGAACTTGGCATAAGCAGGAATTTGCCTAATTGCATCTAATAAGGGAAGGTTTATGGTAACTTGCTTAAAAACCTCCACTATGTCATTAAAGTTCGATTCCTTCTTTGTTGGTACTAATAGCTGAGGAAATGGGGCTCTAGGCCTAAAATCAGACCTTTCAGGAACCGAATTCACATCATCAGAAACTTTATCAGTCTCTTCAGCTACTGGTCCTGAGAGGTGAGATCCTGAGGGGTGAACTACAGTATGTTCACTATCGGCATGGTTACCTTATTGTCTACAACTCTACCACTTCTAAGGGTTCTAACAACATTCAATTGATTCGATGGTTTTGCACCTAATTCATGAACTCCTCTAGGGTTGGGTTGTGTTTGACTAGGAAACTTACCTTTTTCTCTCAAAGAATCACTTATCAGACCAACCTGGGTTTTTAACTCGGAAATAGCCTGACTATTTTCTTGTCCTATCCTGTTACTAGCTTGTAGACTCTGTTCTACGGATAACTGAAATTTTGCAGTTTGCTGAGTTAACAAGGCGAGAGATTCCTCTAAACTTAGGATTTTCTTATCTGACTGATTCTGAAACTGAGCTAGTCCTGAAGGATTCTTAGTATAGCCAAAACCTGGGGAGCATTAGAATTACTAAACTGACCTTGACTTTGGCCCTTAGACCACGAAAGGTTCGGATGGTTTCTCCAACCAGGATTATAGGTTTCTGAATATGGGTCAATCTTTTGACGGTTATCAAATCTAGTGTTATTATAAAGAGCATTGGCCTGCTCTTCAATATTCTGGCCTTCCCAAAAAGGCTCCACTCTACCACTAGTCTGGCCCACTTCTAAGGCTTCTAACCTTTTTGCTATAGCAGCAATTTTGGCATCTGATTCATAGCCTCCTTCTACCCTATTAACGTTTCCTCTACTTAAAAGAATTGTTTTCTGGGGTGCCCTACTATTTTCCCATTGCTGGGTTTTTTCGGCGATTTCATTAAAAAATTCCATCGCCGCATCAACAGTTTGGTTTTCAAATCCACCAGTGCATAGAGACTAACCATGGTCGTTGTGGAATAATCTAAACCCTCATAAAGGATCTGAACTAGCCTAACCTTTTCTAAACCATGATGAGGACACTGGGATAATAAATCATTGAACCTTTCCAAATACCTATATAAAGATTCTCCCTCTTGTTGTGAAAATGTGCATATTTGCGTCCTAATAGACGATGTTTTGTGCCTAGGGAAAAACTTATTGAAAAAGGCAGATGTAAGTTGTTCATATGTCTCAATTGACTCGGAGTCCAAACTATACAGCCACGACTTGGCCTTATCTTTCAGGGAAAATGGGAATAACCTAAGTTTCAAAGCATCATCATCTAAGCCTCTAATTCTTAGAGTACTACAATTTCCTCAAAATCCCTAACATGGTAATAAGGGTTTTCATTTTCTTTCCCTAAAAATATTGGGAGCATCTGTAAGGTCCCAGGTTTCAGTTCATAGGGTGCCTCCGTTTCAGCTAACTTAATACACGAAGGACGAGTAGTCCTAGTTGGATTCAACAAAGCTTTCAAAGTTGCCATTTCTGGCGCTATCGGAGCAACATGGATTCTCTCCTCAGTCAAAGGACGTTCAAAAACAGACTCTTCAAAAGTCGGACTTTCTAGATTAAGGTAATCGAGACGCTTCGAACTACTAGGTTTCTCTTTAACAAATCTACCTAGTGCGTCTCTTTTACGTTCAGGCATACAATAGAATTTTCTAAATTGGAAGGGTAAGCAAACACAGATCAAGGCCGACTCAACCAAATCAAACCTATTGATTTCTAGCAAACAAAAAGCATGATGGCTCCACTTAGATTGTTTCTAGACCAGCTTCTAATCCTTCGAACGGGAATTCGTTACAATTTAAGCAAACCCCTCTGGAATCAATCCGAGTTAACGTAAGTTGAATAGAGGCGAGCTCGGTGGAGCTTTGATACCCAAGGCCTCACCGGTATTACAAGGCGGCGCAATCACGCATTCAACTTACATAAACCGTCAAGAACTTCGAAGTATGCTTAAAAGAGTAACCAATATTTTTCGAATGACTTTCCTGTTAAGCTCGTTACCCTATCGGTCTCTTTCTAGTCAAAATTTTAGGCTTAGGTTCGCGTAGGTTACGTGTTCCTAAAGCGGGCAAGAAGAGAACGGTGATGAAATCCGAACCCTTATCTTGTATGGCCAGGCCTTGCCCTTTACTAGAAAAATAAATATGCGTATTCAGTCCTCAACATATATGCATACGAAGGAGTCCAGTAACTCGCTGACAGGGGATTCACGAGTGTTTAGAATCTTACCTCCCGTTCCAGACGGGGAATGAATCGGTTGTAGTCGACTCGGGCCACTGACTCCGATGTCTAGTGTACGAACCCAAGGTGCAGAGACAATATCGTAATTGTCCTCCTTCTCTGCAAACAATTTATATTTAAAGTACCCTTCCGTAGGGTAATAAAAAAATAATGTCCCAAGGTCCAAAAGTCCAAAAAAAAAATAATTATAAAAATAATAAACCCTAATACAGTTTTTTTTTTAAAAAGAAAATAAACAAACCCTAAACTAAAATTGTCTAAAATAAAATTTTCTTCTTTTCTGTTCTTTTTGCTTTAATCTTTAGCTCTAAGTCTTTATGAAATCACCAAACTCTTTGGCTCAATTTTCTTTATGATCCAGAACCTGTAGAGACAAGATAAATACCCAAAAAAATAAAAAAATAATAATAAAAATAAATAAAATAAATCTAAAACCCTAAAAACAAGTCCGCGTCGGCGGCGCCAAAAATTGGTGTGATTTGTAGATAGTGGTAAAAGTGGTTCGATTCTCAGACTTGTGAAGGATATTAATTAGACTTAAATTCTAATATTAAAATAGAAAACTCACTAAAAATTATAGCAAACTCAATCAAAGTTGATATCAATATCAAAAGAACACTGAGGCTAAGATTCCACTATTTTCCAAATTCAAAGTGATTTAATCCAATATTTATATTCACGCAATTTTCTTTTTCAATTTGATTCTTACTATTGCAACAAGTAGATTTTCTAAAGCAATAATTGTAAATACCAAGCATGAAGCATCAAGAGTCTATAAACTAAGCATACTCCATCAAAATAGATCACAATCACTCAAATAAAAATCATATTCAATAATAGTCCAAGGCAAATAATCATAATAATAATTGCAATAAATTAAATTAAATAGATTGTACCGCTTTTTGTTGGAAAAATAGCTTCCTCTATCGCCTTAGCAATGGGGTTTAGCTCCTCATATCAAAAACAGGTTCAAAATAATAAATCATGGCTCAAAAGGTGGTTTTATTGAAGAGAATATATAAAACAGCAGATCTGCAACGGTGTATAGATGTTACAGAAGTCACCATTACAGTTGGTGTTGCAATACTGAAGATATACGTTACTAATCAACTGTTACAGGATCAGAAATTTAAGATCCTAGAATACGACTGTCCTGCACAGCTTAATGTTCTTCAGCTGTTAAACAACGACACTGTTCTGCTACTGTTTCCCGTGCTTCAATGTTCTTCGCGTTCTTCCTCTTCAGCAGCAGCAGCAGCAGAAACAGGATTTGGTAAAGCTCTGATTTCTTATTCTCTGGATCTCCTTAGGTCCCCAAACTCTCTACACCCCTTCTATATGACCCAAACAATATATTTATATCAAAAATACCGATTAAATCTCTCCCAAATCTTCCAAAATCTCTTTCCTTCTCTTCATGGCAAAGTTGCGGCAATTTCTTGTTTTAGAATTTCTACGCGTTTCTGTGATTTCCTTTTTATTCTAAACTCTTCCTTAGAGAGATATAAATCTTTGGGAAGGTTTACAACACTTTAATCTCTCTAAAATTCCCTAAAACATGTCACACACGTGACTTTCTATATTTTCTGTTGTGATAAAAATCCGTCGATTGAGCCCAGTCTAATCGATTTCAACACCCATATCAGATTCCTAGACCCATAAGGAGTCTATCCTATGAAAATCAAAGGTTTAATCGACCTCAAACTCCTTCAAATCGCCAGAACTGTATTTACTTTCCCGCCTTTTGAATTTCAAATGTTGAAGATGGTTGCCCCTTATCCAGGGTAGGGATGCGATTAACAGCTGCCTGGAAATGGGATGCCCCTTAGTAATTAGGTTACCCCTTATCCAAAGTGAGAGTCCGAATAGCAAATGTCCTCCTGGTGCTTTCCAACAACTTTTCGAGCCAATTTTTTCCAAAAATGTTTATTGGCCAAAAATACCTACAAATAAATAAAACACCATAATAAGTACAAAAATGAGCCCTAACAATATATAGAATCGAGACAAATCGGACACAAAAATGTGTCTATCAGTCGGTCCAAAGGATAAAAGACTATTTTGCCCTTCATATTTATCCATAGATATCTTCTTCGTCCAGTATTCGATTGGCACGTTCGAGTAGTCTATTCTGCGTAACTTTTCGACATCTATTCAACGGTACTATTTTCATATCTAGATCGTTGTTAGACTAATTCCTATATATTAATGTTCGAGTTAAAAAAATCGATTAATTAGCGGCTAAGACGTCTCTTGACTAGTCTAATTGTGTTGACGAGCCTGAGGGTCTTTACATTCTCCCCACCTTATATATTTTCGTCCACGAAAATCAACCATCCTTCTGGTATTCAAAACTCCCCACCTTATAGAATAATCCCATCTCTTGTCTAAACGCAAACAACAAGTAACAAAGCACAAACCTATATGGCTCTACAACTAAAATCTAAAATTTATAACTCTAAGTTCAATTATGCTGAGTTAAGTTCTATCAAATGGTGAAGTCTAAGTTTCTTGCACGAATTTCTATAATGGAGAACTATAAATTTCCGTCTTTAAGACCTCTACACTAATTTCTATTTCATAAGATATATAATTGTCTCTGATTACAAGGGAGATTCCTAAGAATCTTTCTAAGTGTAATTATGTCTAACAGTTTCCTAAAATAATTAGGACACACTCCTATGATCAGTCATCTCTGAATGTAGTTGCCCTGTCAAGGTTGGCCAGTCCCAACAATGCCTTCCTATGAACAGAGAAAACAGAACCTTCACTATTCCCCAGTGATGGATTAACTAAATACAAACTTATTAAGATTAATTAAGTATTAATTTATTAAAATTAATTAGTCTTTAAACTTTTATCGTAATTAGTGTAAGTTTGATAAATTTACTTCGTAAAATATATAAAGAGTTTACATCATTTTAAACAATTTAGTCCTCTGAATTTATTTATTTATTTCTATATATATATTTTTTTTCACTATTATTATTCATTTATTTTAATGAAATTGAATTTTAATTCCAAATATTATCTATTATAAATTTATTACCAGCTTAATTACTCGGATATTGTTATCAACTGTGTCATTGTTCCCATTATTCTTAAGTTGATAGTCCAATTGGTACATTAAGTCTTAATCTTCTAAATACCATTCTACATTCACGTAAAGATTGATATAATATATTTTATTTATTCACATTGAACTTGTATAGTATATCTTGTTAAACATTGACGTTGGTAATTTAATATGATCTAAATTTGAGTCTGCATAAAATTATAATATATCTTAATATATCTTACGAGTTTATTTCCTTTTAATTCTAATATTGCATTACATCAAAATTCTATCATTACTATTTCATGTATATTTGTTTCATTTAAAGATTTGCTGGATCATCTATTACACTAAAAAATAATTTTGATACAAAATTACTAACAAGTTGAGTCTTTTTATATAAATATTAGTTAGCAACTACTTATATGAGCTATTAGACTAGTCAAGAAAAGTAGTTAGGATACCAACACTGTAGCATATGCCCATATAAGCTGCTATCTTAGGGGGCGCTACTAATGGGCTCTGATGATATTTAGCTAACCAATCCACCTGATCGGTTTATTGGTCCATTTCAGATTGTTGAGAAGATTGGAGAGGTAGCATATAGGCTTGCACTACCAGCAAGCATGAGTCAAGTTCATGACGTGTTTCATGTGTTTATGCTTCGTGGATACGAGTCCGATTCCTCTCATGTGTTAGATTGGAAAACTCTATCGTTGGAAGATAATGGTTCTTATAAAGAAGGGTCAGTAGGAATTCTGGACCGTAAAGAAAAAGTTTTGCGAAATAAAATCATCCCACTAGTGAAAGTGCGCTGGATTCATCATAATACAGAAGAAGCTACTTGGGAGAAAGAATCCGATATGCGAGCTAATTATCCAGGATTTTTCATTTGAGGTATGTTCCTTTTCTTTTCGAGGACGAAAAGTTCTTTTAGGTAGGGTGATTATAGCAGTCCAATAATTTATCTTTTGATTTTTGGCATTAGGAATGCACAATTATTAATAATTGGAGATAGTATAATTTTTGTGGTTAGTCGACCATTCGGTTGGTTCGTTATTTTGGTTGGTTATCAGTGTTCTTTTGTGAATTAGACTGCCAAGTCTTCTTACTGTGTCTTAGATTTGGTTGCTGTTGAATGACTAGCTTAGTGTAATACTAGGATTATTATTATTTTTAATTAGCTTAGAGTGCAGTCTCCTTGACATGTGGTGAAATTCTAAATCGACACATAGGGTCACAATCTGTTAAGGACCCGTTTGGCTAGAAAAGAAAAGGGATATGATTAAACTCTCGAATTTATCTTCTTGTATTCATTGTTTTTTTTCAACGAGATTAGAAAAAAAAAAATAAGAAGAGAGGCTGAGTGAAAAGACAAAGAGCAGAAGAAAAAAGTGAATTTTGATTTGAATCTCTAATTTCAATCTGAGAGGAAAGAAGGTTATGGTCATGAACCCTTCATTTGGTAGGACTTCTGTAGAAAATTGAAGGATTGTTAAAAAGGGGCTTCTCTGTGTTCTTGGTAGAAGATTACTGGTAAGAATTCGACCTTGAGTATATATCTTGTTTCAACTAATTTAGTTCGTGTTCAATGATTCTGCAACCAACATAAATTGTAATCAATGATTCTATGGCTCCTAATACTACTTAATCGTTTCAATTTGTGTTTATGAAACTTAGGGTTTCTTTTAGAAATGGGTTTCATCTCTGCCTACTGCTGATGCTTGATAGGTGTAGAACTGTGTTAGGGTTGGAATTAGATATATTATGATCTTACCTGATACCATGGATTTTAGATTTCTTATGAAAAATTGTTGAATTGAAGTACACAGTAACACGCCAGAATTTTACATGAAGTCAGGTGACATTTAGACATTTTTAAGGCTTTGAAGCTTATGAATGGGATTAAAGTTTTTTCCTTTGAAAAGTAGATCCCTGAATGGTGATGAAAACTTGGTGTTAAATGCTCCACTTTGATTTATACGTTGTGAGAAGTACTAGTTTCAGATACAACTGTTTTGTATTTACGGCAGTTGCGTTTTCAACGATGTGGACGTGTTTTGTTTCTTAATCTAGCTTAAGACTTTTACTGCTAAGTACCAGTTATCCTTTGAACAAGAATTCCAACATGATGATTTTAGTGTTGTTATGAAATCTGGAGTTTCCTTGTAACTGCAGTGAGTAGGCATCTTTTTGGACTTTTATAGATATGCTAGAGACCGATTTAGTTCATGTTGTCTTAACGAAAATTGTAGAGGAGATTGCTATCTTTCTAAAGAGCTATTGGTTGTTTAAATTCAATCAAATATGAATGTTTTATACACCCCGAAATTTAGACCCTTGTGTTGTTTACAAGAATGATGGAAGTTGAAGATGAAGCAAGTTTTAACCAAACTGCACTGTGCAGGTTTTCTTATATGATTAGGTGTCCCTGGATTTCAGTTGGCGGACTATGCAGATTGAGGTTTGAGTAGCTGGAGTTGAGGTGGGAACTTACAGTACTCTTTTGTAATCATTGATGCTCTTTACAAAACTGTGTCTATGTGCTTAATCAAAACGCATGCATTGCTGAATCTTTCATTACTTAAAATTCTGTTGATTCTTTTAACCTTTCCGTTACTTGGAAAGGAACTGAAGTGTATTTGCTTGCCTTATGAGTGTTCTGGGAAATAAGAATTTCCTTCTATGGTATTTAGGATTGTGCTCCTTCTTTTATACCTAGCTTTTATGCATATATTGGTCGGCAGTTTGTGAGTTCGGAATTGTCGACATCCATACGTACGATTAGGTGTGGATTTGCGAGTTCGGAATTGCACAACCATATTATACATTGTTTGATGAAGGAGTAGGTCCGTATATTCAGTGGGTTAAATGTGCTTTCAACGTTTGGTAAATTTGCATTGTTTGAAATTCAACTTTAATGATTCCATTTGAGAAATGTAAGTATCCACTGAGCTTGTTGGTCTCACTCTTTCCACCTCTTTTAGTGACAGGTAACTGTGATGTAAGTGGCGTCGATTTGGGCGAAGGAGAATTTAACGTTTGGGTCGATTAGTTGTGTTAACTTATGTCCTTGAGAGATCATTGCTGGTCTCAGTAGGACTGTGCAGTCTAATATCTTTCGGAAGGTGTATTTTCTTGAGTTTTTTGATTGTAAGTAAGGCTCTACCCTCTGTATGTATATATTGTATATCACCAGAATAACACACTTGTAAATTAGATGGTTATGTATATTATGAATAGCCTAGTTTGTATCCTTGTTTTGACTTGGAATTTTTTTATCTCAGTTCAAGATAGTTTTGATTTTAGAATCCTAAATACTGATTTTGGAAAAGGGGATCTACAGTAAACATATACAGTACGTGTACCATGACAAATATAGTCACGAACAAGGTTGAGTACACGTACTTGCCTTGTCGAATATTTTCAGATGCACATAAAATTATTTCGGTGAGATAATTAACATTTGAATAAATCTATAAGAACACTGTATAAACATGATTGATCACATTATAACCTATGATTGTGACTCAAGCTTAAAGTCTTAAGTGTTTTATGAAAATGTTTAAGCTTATAGTTCAATCGGTTAGTTTCGGCTAACCATCTATGAACAATGTCTTTGTACACGGTTCGGTTACGGTTCATCCTAATCAGAGTGTATATATTGATATGTAAATCACATTTCAAAGATTCATTTAAGGGTGGATATTGTTTGCTTGGTTCCAAAGCTATCTTAGCTTAAACCTAAAGCAACCTATCCTATATAAAGGGACCCTCAAGCAACTGGGATCTTTGAATCCCGTTGCTATTCTTGTGTGTCCTAGTTTTAAACTAGAGTCGTCCTCTTCCTAAAACCCTTTTAGGGTTTAGTGACTAGAAAGACTTCACAGGGATTCATGAAGACAGGTCCAACTATCTTTTATCTTGAGAGTTCGTGTATCCTGATCTTGTTTGATTGTTGCGCTACTCACTCAAACAAGATAGATAGAAATCGCAAAGTTATATTCGTCCCAGACTTTGTGATTCCACAAGTTTAATACTTGTGAGGCGAATAATAATCTAGGCTGCTCTTCAGGAAGCATAAGAACAAATTTTAAGGTTAGCTAGACTTTGTCTATTGGTATCGATTATCGGTCTCACTTTGATCTACGATCAAAAAAGAAATCACAAGGGAGGAAGAATGGTTTAAAGTCTTCAATTGACTTGATTGATTCTTGGATATTGATCTTTGAAATCGTCTGAGTACTCTCACACGTAAATCAGGTTCACGGACTTGTCTCTGTAAACTTTCTGATCGTGAGGGAAAGAGATATAACTTTAAGTATCATTCTTTGATTGAGATTCATTAAGTTGAACTCTCATAATTATATTTAAGGTTTTCCATACAGGTTTCCTAAGAAAAAGTTAGTGGTGTATTTTGGTACCCCATCGTTTTCATTTGGTATCAGAGCAGGAAAACATGTGAAAGACCTAATAAGTCTGTGTTTGAAGCAATCTGACTATATGAACATGAGTGCAATCTCAATAAACGTACTGCCATCCTTTGATGCCACAAATTAGTTATGGTGGAAAATTGTTATGCGTTCCTTTCTATAAGCTTGTGACTTTTAGACATGGAAACTTGTGGTTACAGGATACGTTCCTACAACAGTTGTTAGAGACGAAACCACTTGCGAAGCCATTAGAAGAATATATCGAAATCGAGATAAATGTTGCAAAGCATAATTCTGACGGATTAAGGGCTATTATCCACGCCATAAGCCAAGATCTTCAACACCATATCACTTCGTGCACTATGTCTAAAAAAGCTTGGATATATTAGAAACCGAATTCGAAGGAGATACCTCAGAAAAATAAGCTAGGCTTCAAAACCTAAATTCTGACAGTGAAAATCTTCATATGTCTGATGAGGATTCATTTGACGAGTTTAACCAAACGGCGCTTGGAATTGTTAATACATCTTATGCGTTAGGGAAGACTATTCCCCAAAAGGACATTGTGATGAAAATTCTCCGATCTTTACCAGCAAGATACGAGTTTAAGAAACATGGCATCATGGAAGGAAATAACCTTGAAACTCTTTCCATAAATAGTCTCGTTGGGAAGTTGAAAATATGTGATCACGAGCACAATATGGCTAAAGATAGCGCTTTTGTAATACCCGGTATTTTTGTGTACCATTTCGGGTCGGGTTAGACCTTTTAGCTTGTCATTTAGGTTGTTGTTCTTTGGCCTTAGCCTAGGTGGGTTGCTTGAACCAGAAAAGATTAAAAATTGAGGTGGAAATAGAGTCACCTAATATTTTTATTAAACAAATGAAAATGAATAGAAAATAAGAAGGAAATTAATATAAATAAAGAAAATAATAAAATGTTAATTATTATTATTAGTATATAATAAGTTTATATTAGATTTTTGGAGAGAGAATTTAGAGAATAGAAAACCAAAAAGCTAGAGATATTTGGAGGAGAAAGATATGGAGAGGAAGAAGATGAACTGGAGTTAGGGTTCTTGAGGAGAAATTTTAATTAGGAAAATCAGTGCAGGATCAATGGAATTGAGGTAGAATGTGAAACCCTTTCTCTTTTGATGTTTCTTTGGGTGTTTATTTTATATGGTTTTGTATTGTTGGGTTTTAGTAATTTTAATCAAACAAATATATATCTCCTAATGATGATCAGGCTTTTGAAATTGTTATATAACGTGATTAAGTAACTATGGTTACATTTTGAGAACAATACATCACAAATTCACCGTTGAATTTATGTTTGAATTTGGATGATAGTTTCTGAAATTATGGACAGTTCCGCTTTTCTGTGTTTTTGATACCCTTAGGAAGTCTTAATGATAATAAAACGATTTGAGTCCTAACAAAAGTTGTATATTTGTGGTTTATATATTAGCGTGCTTTGGATTGAGTCAATTTTATATTTCTATCAATTTATCATGAATTGTTTGGTAATGACATGTAATCTGCCCAGTTTTTAGGATGTCCTTGTAAATTCGATAACTTTTGTTTGAACCGTTGGTTTTCTGTCAAATTTGGATATGTGGTTGATTATGGAGCTATGTATATTATGTAAAAGTTTCAGGAAGATCAGATGAATAAATCACCCAAATTTGTATGATGCAAAATGGATGCAGTTAGCTTGTTTGTAGAAATGCTTGAAAGAAAATTATGTTCTTATGCCATGGTTGCTTGTGCCGTGTGTAAAAATGATTTATAAAAGGAAACGAGTTCATGTTTTTCCGTTAGATGGAATATCGTTTCATGCTAACGGCGTGTAATGATCCCCGAGAGTTAAATGGGTACTGATCCCCATGGGAACTTGTGTTTCCCTCCATCGATGACGGCTGTCCATGCCGGTAAACGACAGGTGGTGTACGAATCAAGGTTTTTATACTGTGAATGAAACGGGTAACGATCCCCGAGAGCAAATGGGTATGATCTCCATAGGAACTTTTGTTCCTGACCATCGATGGAGGTTGTCCGTGCCGATAAACGATAGGTGGGTGTACGAACCAAGATTTTCGTACCGTGAACTCATGGTTTGAGGTGACTTATAAATATGTGAATAATGTGTTCGAAATCTGAACTAAATGAGTTATTTGAAACATAATCGATGTTATGAACTCATTTGTGAAATTCAAATGGAGTATTGTTGTTGTGAATTGATGAGTTGAATCCTAAATGGATGATTTGACAAATGGTTTGTTGATAATAATATAAATGTTGTGAAGTCATGGCTTGTTGGTTACGGTATTAATTTGTGAATCGTGTGTTGGAATCTCTATTGAGTGATTAGTGGAAACCTTATTGGTTTTATGAACTCAAGCATTGAAATACGATTGAAGTATTTGTAGGAAAATTTTATACTTTTGTGAACTCACGTGCGAAATCTATTTCAATGAATTGTTGAACTCAAGTGTGAACTTAAATGTATGAATTGTGAATTGATGTATTAAATCCAAAATGGATGATTAGTTGATAATAATAATGGTATAATAAACTCATGTTTGGTCGGTGACAATGTTAATATGTAAAAATGTATTGAAACTTAAATTGATGGTTTGTTGATAATAATTTTAATGCTATAAACTCATAGACTGAATTCTAGATTGGATAATTTATCGAAAATATTGTTGGTATTATGATTCTTGAATATATCATGGATTCGTTGAAGTTGTACCATGTTCTTGTCATATGTTTTTCCTTGATAAAAATGATTATGTTTGCGCATCTTTAGAGAATTGGTAATCCATTCTACTGAGCTGTCATCTCACCCCAATTGACATCCTTGCAGATTTATTAGAGTCGCGCAGCAGAAGCTAGGATTGAGTAGCTTAGTGATTTGAATCTTTTCATTGTATTGATTGAAATGTAATTTGAAATAATAAGTTTGGTGGAAATGTTGTTACAAATGATTAGCAAATTCATATGTTTAAATTCATATTAGAAAGACTAAATTATATTTGTTGTAATAAAAAAAAATTAACTAAGAGAAATATATATGTATAATTCTCTTTCCGACCGGTAATGACTCGAGTTCGGATCTCCATATGGGTTTGACCCTGGTCCAGAACTCGGGATGTTACAACTTTTGTACTTGAATCCACAACCAAAGAAAGCATAACCTCTTCGAAGGGAAGCTTGTCTTGGGATGACGAGTGTTTTGCTGATCACAATGAAGAGAATATCTCTATGATCATACAACAAGTCAAAAATATCCTAAGGAGGAGCACACATTCTAAAAATCGGCGCTCCCGAACCGCGAACCAAGATGATTCAATTATTAAAGAAGGAAGTTCTCTTCAAAGAAATAATGTTCTCATTGTTTATAATCCTGATGAGCTTACTTCTGAAAATATGATAGAAAATTCAGCCCCTCGTGCAGAAATATCTGTTGATTCTGATTCGGCCTTTAATTCCGAGTCAGAAAAGGAGATTTTAGAATTCTTGAATAAAAGTGAACAAATTTACCGAGAAAACCTATGTTTGAAGAAAGCTGTGGAAAAATTCGAATCATATCTTCAAGTGAAAAAATTAGAGTTGGATAAACTTAATGAAAATTTCACTAGAATGATGTCTGTAAAAGATAACGGGATTGATACCTTCAAGTGTGATCTACAAAGGCTCTCGGGAAGCTCAGACAAAATCTCAGCTATGTTGTTTGGGCAAAATTCCTTTGGTAACACGAATGTTATTGGGTACACCAGCAATACCTGAATCACCAACAACTGTTTCATCCTTGTCGGCTCATGTAAAGTGTCGGCTCATTGTGATAAAAAGGTAGCTAAGTATTCTAAAGATGAGCCCTCTCCGCATTGCTTCTTTTGCGGCGGTAAGTACCATGTTCAAGAAAACTACGGGAAATTAAAGAAGAATAACAAGAAGATTGTTAAACTTCAGAATGACATGCAAAGAATGAGTCAGTTATTGAAGTATGGTTCGGAATTTTCAATGATGCTGAGCTATTAAAACCCCATCGTTACAGAGCATATCTGCAATCTCTTCGCCTCAACCATCTTCATCTTGGGTGGTTGCACCTAAGGATTGGACCAAGATAAATACAGATGGTTTTTGGAACCCAAGTTCTCCAAATAGAAGAATGGTTTCCATTCTTAGAGAATCATACGATAAATTTGTTGACACTCAGTCAACTTACTTGGTATGTTTCTCTGCAGAGAAAGCAGAGACTCATGCAATCAAATATTTTTTGATGTTGGCTTTTGAGAAGAGACTTGATCAAATCATTGTTGAGAGTGTCTATTACAATACCACCACCTTAAATTGGAGTGGTTCGCGGATCCGGAATATACTCAAGCCTAGATCTTCGACGTTACTTGCCCCTCATGAGATCAGTACCTGACATATATCGTCTAGCGTACTCTCCCACCCTCGATAGGTGACCCGTCGTCGGCTCTGATACCAATTGGAATGATCCGACCCTCCACCGATATTGTCCCCACTTAACCACCGGGGTTATCCGGTAGTGTGAGGTTTTCAATGAGAAACTCTGCGGTCATCCAGCAACAACTTCCCGGGAGGTTTCCCATCCCTGGATTATTTCCGTCCAAACACGCTAAACTGCAGAGCATACTCTCTCAACCGAACAAAAGCAAACCGTCTTAGTTGTATCCCAACTAACACCGATATTGTTCCAACTTATCCACTGCGGTTATCCAACAGTGTGGAATTTTTAACGACACTACTGCAGTCATCCAGCAACAGCTTCCCGAAAGGTCACCCATCCTGTGGTTACTCCTACCGAGCACGCTTAACTGAGAAGTTTTGCCCATATCTCAATCAAGTGAACCCATGAGACCTCGGTGTTAGAAAAAGACGGACCATTACTTATATTCCATTCAGCCAACCACTGCTGAAATTGGGGTATTACAGTAACGCCTTATCAATCTTGGAGCAAATAAACAAGAAGACCTTCATGGGAGATCAGAAAATCCATTGCCTATTATAAGACATTAAAATACTTATTCCTAAATTTAAATTTATCTCCTTTGTATTTGTTAACCACGTCGCAAATGGAGTTGCTCACGATTTAGCCCAATGAGCTAAAACAAATGTCAGCCATATGGCTTGGTCTGTACCCCTGTTTGGCTCTTGCCATCTTTATGTAAGGACCACAGGGGCGGTTCGTTGTAGTCGCCTGTCTGATTTTTGCTTTAAAAAAAAAGACAAAAATATAAAAGAAAAAGGAAAAAAAATAAAATTATAGCCAACCCCATTGGACCAACTCGCAAACTAGTTTGGAGATGCCCTCAAATTCGCCAGGTTACACATGTGGAGAAGGTTTGGGTGTTTGAAAATTTTCACAGTCTCGATGTCTATTTTCTACTCCCTCCGTACCACGTATATAGACGGAGGTAGGGGTGTGTAACGGACGGACGGTTGCGGATTAGGGGTCACCCGTAACCGAACCGTCAAAGTTGCGGATTTTCAAAATTGAACCGTGACCGGCCCAATCACCCGCGGATTTAACCTTTGCGGATCCGCGGATTGTACGGGCCGGTTGCGGATTAACCGCGGATTTGACCTAGTTTTGATTGTACTTGTTGGGCCTAAATTCAGTTAGTGTCTTAACTTAGTTTTGATTAGGGCTGAGCATAAAAACCGTAACCGCGGTTTTTATCCGTATCCGTCCGCAAAATTGCGGGTGAAAATCAATCCGCAAGAGCTATGGACCGTACACGGATGCATTTTCAAATCCGCAGGCGGTGCGGTTACGGTTGCGGTTGAGATTTGATAACCGCGGATTACCCGCACCGTAGGACAATTAGGGATTCAATCGATTTCTTCTTGGGCCTCTTATTAGCTAAGTATAATTAGTTGGGCCTATAGCAAACTCTTCTTGGGCCTCTTATTAGAGTGACTCTACACGTAGCGAGGCTGCGAGAGGATAAACTCTTATTTTCTCTTCTTTCTTCTTCATTTTTCCTTCTTCTTCTTTTCTTTCTTCTCTTCTCTGCTTTCTTCTGTTCTTCGCTCGAGTAGTGATTTTGAGAGTAGATTCAAGAAAATTCAATTCGCGATGTTGTTTATATGGAGGAAGAGTTGATGTATCAGGGAATTACGAAGAAGAAGGTGCTTCCGGGAATCGTGATGAAGAATCAATGAAATTAGGGTTCCATGAGAAGAACTCTGAGATGATTTAGAAAGTGAATCTGACGCTCTAGATAGATGATTAGAAGTGGGTTTTGTTGATTGTGGAACGGGTCGAGGTTAATTGGATGATATGGAGTCATGCGTGAAGAATCTGATAGTTAGGGTTTCATGTTCTTCCCTAATTTTAGAACTAGAGTTTTGGAAACCGATTGAAGATTGATTTGGAGTTAGACAAGAAGAAACTGAAGGCCGGGTGTAGTGAATTGAGGAAGAATCTAAGAAGAAGGTGATGCTTCTGAAACTGATTAAGAATAGAAGACTAATATCAGAGAATAGTTGATGATGGTGTGTTGCTTCAAAGGCTGTTTCAAACTCAGGGGAGATGTGAATTAGATTTCAGCATTAGTGGGTGGTGGAACATCAATTCAGGGAAGATTATTGTTGGATAAGTCTGTATGTTGTTTAATTTCAGTGTTTGAAGTTTAATTTTGGTTCCTTAGGAATTGAGGTTATTCATATGTTCTTTCCAAAATCAGTAAATTAGGATTCGTGGATTTTAGTGGAACTATTCGTTTATTTGTATTTGATAAGATGAATTCCAGATTTGTAACAAAGATGTTAAATGTCTGCTGTGTGTGTTGGAGTTGTCTTGAAATGGAGCCACAGATTATTGTTGGGTAAGTCTCTTTGTTGCTTATTTCATTGTTTGAGGCTGAATTGTTTAGCTTGTATGTGTTGAATTGAGATGGACATGGCGGATATGAGACACAACTATGGTTTTTTGTGAAGATAACTTCTTTTTTTTTGATGATTTTTGTGATTAAAAATCCACGGTTAATCCGCAACCGGCCCGCACAATCCGCGGGTGATTGGGCCGGTCACGGTTTGATTTTCCAAATCCGCAACTTTGACGGTTTGGTTGCGGGTGACCCCTAATCCGCAACCGTCCGTCCGTTGCACACCCCTAGTTTTGATTGTATTCAGTTAGTTAACTTAGTTTTGATTCTATTTGTTGGGCCTAAATTCAATTAGTGTTTTAAGGACTTTACTTCTTTCTCTTTGGGCCTAAATTCATTTAGTTAACTAAGTGATCAAAGAACTTCACTTCTTTCTCTTTGGGCCTAGGTTCATACTCAGGTAAGAAAACTTTGCTTCTTTCTACGGTTGCGGTAATCCGCGGTTTTCAAATAACAACCGCAACCGCATCCGCACCGCATGCGGATTTGAGAATCCCACCCGTGTCCGGCCCATACGTCTTGCGGTTTGGGTGAAATCCGCAATTTTGCGGACGGATACGGGTTAAATCCGCGGTTCCGGTTTTTATGCTCACCCCTAGACGGAGGAGGGACAAGTTCTTTTAGATTAAGAAACTTTTTGGATTTCATAAATTTTTATGTTTTTTCCTGTTTTACACTTAATCATATTCCTAATGTTAAAAACATATATTTAATTGTGATGATTCTCCACCAAATAAATAGGGTTAATATAAGTAAAAATTCGTTTTGAAATTTGGGCTCGGCGCGCATAGGTAGCTAGGGAGTACATTCTACAGTACAGTCTCTATGACTATTTTTTACACATCGAAGGAAGAGAGATCCGATCACAGGGAGTCCGGAAGTGCCTAAGAGCAACCACAGTCATGACCAAATTTGGGGACTATACCCAAATTTGGTCCCAAATTCAGCCGCAGTGGTACTGACTAAAACCATATTTAGTCCAGTTAATTAGGGTTTGCGACCAAATGTGGTCGCCAACCCAGACTAAAATGATTAATAGTGGGACGGAAGTATAGTGGGCGTATGATTTCAGACGGAAGTATAGTGGACGCTCCACATCGGGCGTACGTATAAAGGATGTATATAGAGCGTTTGAGTTAGGCGTTATTATAAACACCGCCGGGCCATACGTAGATAAAACCTACGCCCCATAGCAGACGCAGTTACTAAAAACGCCTGGTTTGGACGCAGTTACTAAAAGCGCCTGGTCCGGGCGCATGTATTATGACCGTATGCGGGAGACGGACGTATTATTAACGTCTGTGTGAGACGCATGTTTTATGGGCGTATGAGTGAGACGCATGTTTTATGGGCGTATGAGTGAGGCGCATATATTACGACCGTCTGGAGTGGGCGCATGTTTTAGAAGCGTCTGGGATGGGCGCATATATTAGGACCGTCTGGAGTGGGCGCATGTTTTACGAGCGTCTGGGACGGACGCTCGTATTATGAGCGTTTGTTCGGAGCGCATGTATTACGAGCGTCTGTTACCAGGCGCATGTATTACGTGCGCCAACGGTTATATTTTGGAATTCTGATTTTGGTTTTCTGATTTTCCGACCGTTTGATAGATTGCAACGGCTCTTTCGTATATCTATATATAGCATTTGACAAACTTATTTCTGCATAATCTTATCATTTATAATTTCTATTTCAAGAAATATAGAAATATGGCACCACGAGGTCCCAATTTTACAACATAAGAAGATACAATGATATGTAGAATCCATTTAGCCATATCTCAAGATTCTGCAACCGGAACCGATCAACCAGAAAGAGTATTATGGACAACCCCAAGATTATATTTTATTTACTTACAATATAGAAGATCAAAAAAATTTACAAAAAAAATCTAGACACCGTCTTTATCATACAACTGTTTAACATTTTGTATCTCCCCTTTGTGAGCAACAACAATTCATGTTTAATGGATTTCAGTGAACTTAGTCTATCAGTAAAATTATTCTATCAGTGAAGATCAACAACAACATTTTGTATCTCCCCTTTGTATTCTATCAGTAAAATTATTCATACATAATCAAACAAACAAATTATTCATATTCTATCACTCAAATCATTCTATACATAATCAAACAAAGAACAGTAACAGTAACATAATCAAACAAAGAACAGTAACAGTAACCTCATGTTATATGGTTAATGAAATCAAACAAACACGGTTATGCTTAATGAAATCAACATGCAATCCACTCATTCCACCCAAAAACAGCCTAATTAATCATACCTTTAATCTTCAATCCAACCAAAAACAAATTACCCAAAAACAAATCATACCTTTAATCTTCAATCAAATTTCCCCGCACCCAATTAACGAATAAGATTACTCGTTTCTTTCGCAAGAACTCGTTTCCCCGCACCCAATCAAATTTCCGTCACATTCGATTTAGGTTTTGCCCTAGATTTTTCGTATGTTTTCGTCTTTTTTTTTTCTTCTGTAAAAACTGTTTATGTAAAAGGAGGAGGAGAAGAAGAGATAATCACGTCTATATCCAGACGGATTTTCCGTGCACGCCTCACTCAGACGCACGTATTACAAACGCTTGATTCAGACGCATGTATTACAGACGTCCCACTCAGACGCACGTATTACAACCGTCCTTCTCACACGCACGTATTACAAACGTCCCACATATACGCAGGTATTACAAACGTCCCACTCAGACGCTCCTTCTTTAAACGCCCCAACCAGACGCTTCTTAAATGCACGCTCCACTCAGACGCTTCTTCTATAAACGTCTCACCCAGACGCATAATCCATTAACGCCCGAAACATACGCATAATCCATTAACGCCCGAAACATACGCACTTTATATCTCCGTACGAGTGATACGCACTTTTCATCTCCGTCCCAGTAGACGCACTTTCCATCGCCGTCCCATATCCGGCGTTAGTTATACCTGCGCCTCAATCAAGCGGGCATTATACCTCCGTTTCATTCAAACGCATAATAAAAATCCGCTTCATCAACAGACGTGAGTATAAGTTACGTCTGGCATCGGGCGTTAGTGTAAGTTACGCTTCACCAAATTTGGTGTTATCCCACTGCGGTTGGGTCACCCAAAATACCAAATTTTTTTGGTTTTTAGTCTGGCTTTTGGTATTTGGTCCGTCTCATGACTGTGGTTGCTCTAACCCTACAAATTACTAAACAAAAGGAAAGAAATAACCCCACTTGAAACTTCGATCCATCCGAGGACAATAATACCATTTCTTAATTCATTTTCCTTCAAGTCAAATTGTATTTTCAGATCTTAACAGTTTTTTGTTAATCATTTTTGCAGATTCTTATAGTTTTACTTTAATCAAAACAAACAGAATCAAATACCCTGAAAACGTTAAATTTACAATCAAATAATTCAGTTTCAATATATCAGTCTCACTCACCTAATAGTCACTCTCACAAACCCTCTCGTTGAGACATCAAAACACTCGAAAACCCAATCAAAAACATCCAGGGAAAGATCCAAAAATGTCATCAAAATCAGTTTTTGTATCAAACCCATTACTCAATCTCTCTTCTCCTTCAAAAAAACATTATCTTTGTAACTTCAAGACCCCCATTGTAGCTATAGCAACTGGTAAAAAACCAACATCCGTATCAACAGCAGCAGTAGCAGCAGTTCCTGAAACAAATACAAAAACAAAAATGAATCTTGGGTTTAAGAGTTTGTTAGATACATTTCGTATAGATGTACAAAAAGCTGAAGGGAGACCATTAAATGTTCCATTGATTGCTCCATTTACAATTGCAACATCAAAGCTTGTAAATGTTGAGAATGTTGCAATAAGGGTTGAATTGAATAATGGATGTGTTGGTTGGGGTGAAACGCCTATTCTTCCTTTTGTTACAGCTGAAGATCAATCAACTGCACTTGCTAAAGCTGCTGAAGTTTGTGAGTTTCTGAGATTGAGTAAGCCAATGAGACTAAATTTCCTTCTTAATGAAATTCAACAACTTCTCCCTGGACATCAATTTGCTTCTGTGAGTATGCATACTTTCCAGCTTTGATTGTGTTTGCATGTTTAATTTGAAGTTTGGGTTGTGAGTGATTTGAGATCCTCAAAAGTTTGAGCCTTCAGAGAAGAGAATTTGCCTAATTGTTGTGCCCCAAGTGGGTTAGGGTCTAAATTTATATCTTGATTTGGTTAAACAATGTGGTTCTTGATTTCAGCTAGAGACCTTAGCATTACCTATTGGAATGTTCAGTTCTCCTTTTAATTATGGTTAGTCTCTTTTGTACTAAAATCTATGGTAGAGACTGAATGTTGGTGTGTCCTATGCAATATAAATGAGGTTCAGATTGAGGTTCGCTGATTCTCTTAATCTATCAAGGATATTGTTCTGAAGGTTCATTTTCTTAATGCAATTGTTAAATTATAGTGGCAAAAAGATTGCTGTGGTCCTAAATGCGTGTGCAAAAAGTTCCGGGTATCTGGTGTAAATTGTTAAATTCCATAAAAGGTTTGGCTTGGATCTGCCTCCATCGGCCATATTAATAAGTGAAACTAGTCTTTCATAAGTTGGATTGCTGAAGAGTAGAAAGAAATAGAGGGATGGTGATTTCTTATGCAGCCACTAAAACTTGCATGGTTTTACTGAAATAACTGAGAGGAACAGTGGCTTTGCTTATTTTGTAGTATTCTTATGCGTAAAATAATTTTGCAGTTCTCATGTAGCCGTATGCTTGTGTGAAGGTTAGGGCAGGACTTGAGATGGCATTGATTGATGCAGTTGCAACAAGCATTGGTGCACCGCTATGGAGATTGTTTGGTGGTGCATCAAACACCATTACAACTGATATAACAGTTTAGTTCCTTCCTTACATACTAATGCTGCTCTATCATCAAAACAAGTCTTCCTAGAAAACAGTTCTCTGTTCTGTCTTTTCATCAACTTTTATGGTCATTGTTTAACAAATTTTGTATGTGCAGATTCCAATTTGTTCTCCAGATGAAGCTGCCAAATTGGCTTCAAAGTACCGTAAACAAGGATTCAGCACCTTGAAGCTTAAAGTTGGAAAGAATCTGAATACAGACATAGAAGTTCTCAAAGCCATAAGGGTTGCTCACCCTGAGTGCTCATTTATATTGGACGCCAATGAGGGATATACATCCTCTGAAGCCATCAAAGTGCTTGATAAGTTACATGGTAATTAGATCAAACTATGGTGCAAACATTTTTCCTCATCTGCTGTGAACAGTTTTCATGGCTATCATGATATTCTCCACAAATGTTGTTCTTCTTACCCCTCTCTCTGAATTTGGATATATATATTTTTCGACACTGTTGAACATTTCTATACTGTGGCGTTGTTGCAGAAATGGGTGTAACCCCAATTCTCTTTGAGCAACCAGTTCACAGGGATGACTGGGAGGGTCTAGGTCATGTGACTCAGGTTGCCAAGCAAAATTATGGGATATCTGTTGCTGCAGATGAAAGCTGCCGAAGCTTGGTTGATGTTGAGAAAATCATCGAAGGAAACCTAGCTGATGTTATAAACATCAAACTTGCAAAAATTGGGGTTTTAGGGGCTATTGAAATTATTGAGCTTGCAAGGAAATCAGGCCTGGACCTCATGATTGGTGGCATGGTTGAGACTAGACTTGCCATGGGTTTTTCTGGTCATCTGGCCGCTGGTCTTGGGTGTTTCAAGTATGTCTCCTTTTTTTCTTTTCTTTTTTAATCCACTGATCCCTTATAGCCAGGCCTCAAATTCTGAAATATTCTCATTTTGGTAACTTTGCAGATTCATTGATCTTGATACGCCTCTTCTACTTTCCGAGGATCCAGTTGCTGAGGGTTATGAAGGTATGTTTCTTTCTCATGCAACCACTCGGACCGTACACTGTGATATTCACAGCTTCAATCTGTAATATAATTGCAGATACAAGGAACTAAAACTGTTATGCTGAACATGATTACGTTGTTGCAGTTTCTGGTGCTGTTTATAAGTTCACTAATGCCAGAGGTCACGGCGGCTTCCTTCCTTGGGACAGTATTGCATGGTAGTTTTACCTGCATCTCGCTTTCCAATTTGTTTGCTCTCCTGATTCATGCTTGGTTGCTAAAATTACAAGCACATAGTACATAAGATTACAGATGGTTCTTTGTTTCCATATTTTATATGTTTAAGTCTATATCCCATTTGTATTTCAGATCTAGTTCTTGACAGAGACAACAGTTGCAGAGTACTATACATGGATACAGAAAACTTTGTCTCTCTGAAGTTATTTAATTCAATTTGAAGTACCAGTTTGTCTACTTATTTATATGTATGTAATGATATGGACAGAAATCTCCAGTTTATAATGGAATGGATTAGAGTTTAGATCGTTTGGTTTAGATGAATGTGGCATTTGTATTCTAAAATCAATAGCTAGAATAGGGTGCTGCTGCACCCGCAAGCATTTCTCGATTTCTAGTTGTTGCTGACATTTAAGAATTTCATTTGAAGTGAAGTAATGAAGAGCCATGAGTTCACCGTTAGGGTACTCATGGCCATGAGACAATATTATCAAGTTGTCATCAACCCTTCTCCGTTCGGTTGGTGTGAGTTTTAGGGCTTCCTACTTGGATAATCCTGACCAGATATGTGGTCACCTCAAGTAAGATGGATGCTTACGAGTTTAGGATATAAATTTGGTGCATAACCTGTGAAGCACGTCATGTCGCCATCGAAACTATCAGATCATTGATGACCAAATCAGGAAACTAACCAATTGTCTGAGATTCAAATTTGATGTCTTTCTAAGAAAAATCACCTTAGACTGGGTCTTATTTAGACTCACTCGTCACAATTCAAGCACTAGGCATGCAAAAAGTTTGGACTGGTCTAGAGATTCCACATTTTTGTGAGTCTCCACTCTCCATGAAACCCAGTTTTAATTACTTGGTATATGTATTACACGTATCTTCAACTTATCAAGTAGGAAATTACACGCATCTCCAACTCATAAAAATTGAGAAGTCCCTCGGCCAAGTGTGTGATTAATTCTACTGTTGGATGCGAACCCAGTACGGAAAATATATCTCCACATGGAAGCGTATGATTCAAGGCATCCCATACAAATCAAAAGACCGACTTTCCTTTTTTCACTATTCGATAACTACATATGATATGGGGCTAGTAGGTGCAACCAACTTTTAGTGCGTTTGGTGCAATGCTTAGCTAGTGCCCAGTGCATTAATGACACAATTAGAGGATAAGACTTAAAGTATGATATTTTTTGTTAAGTCTTAATTATTAAACCGGCGAGCATATTATATAGTGCGCTGCACATCTGCCGCAACTTTGCCTTCTCTGTATTTCAAATATTCAGTTAATATTCATTTGCAAAATACCAAGGCGCGCTAACATAACCTTTACACGAACTTATAGCATACAACCAGTCACTTTCGGCAATCACGTCCCAAAGCTTCAAGTTAACAGCGGAATTGCAACTTGCAAGGCTTTCTCCATAGCTCAGCCATGTTGTTGACATTTTTAAAGATGTACTCTATTTTCAATAAACATTTGAGATTTACAACCGTACTACTATGTTTGCCCGAGTGACTGCTGTGCTGTCTGTTTAAGTGATGCATGTTATGCACAATCATCCGATCTTAATACGTATTAATATACTCACTACGTCGTACTGATCACCATATCTAATAGGAAACCAGATAGTAGAAACATGCTCCACTGAGTGTGTCACCGAAGAAAAGGTAATCGGCACTAATGAAACTTATAATTGCAAAGAAATGATAACTAGCACTATCCGGTACTAGGTGTCGACAGCCAGAAGTGCTGCAATTTGATGCATAATAATTAAGCACTCGGTTACAGTGAAAAATGAAATGAAATAAAATGAATGAAAACGAAAATCTTGGATTCTAAACGTTGGACCCAAAAATGATACGAGACCTTTGGAAATGCTTTTTCCACGTTCATATAGTAAGATTGTCTTTCGGAAGTTTTGATATAAAATCTTTTACGGTTAAAAACTTAAAATACTACCGACATATACTTAAATTTGCACACTAATTCGTAACGATCAATGAGATAAATGTCAGTGTACGATGAGTCGATCGCATTAGTAATAATGCACATTGACATGAGTGGGTTCAACGAGTGCACCTTTGCTTTAATTTGCAACTTTTGTTTGTGATCAAAATAGTAGCCTTTTTGGTCCGGCAAATGTCAATTGGGACTTCCCTCTTCCACTAAATTAATTAATTTATATGGCACTTCTTTTGATTAGTGCTACTTGTGCGCCTATAAATTGCGAACACTCCCGAACTAATTTTGTCACTTCCATCTACTTTCCTCTCTCTCTCACTGTTTTGTAGAAGATGAATGTTGGAATATTTTCAACACCGCTTACCAAAGGGGGGTCCTGGGGGGCATCGCCCCCCAGGCTGTGGTCGACCTGACAGGTCAGGTCGTGGGGGTCCAGGGGAGACCGCCCCTGGTGGGGGTTTCAAGGGGGCAACGCCCCCGGAAGAATTTTTTGAACTGACGGTTTTATTTGGCCGATAAAAGCCTGTTCGAAAATTTCGAATCCAAAAGACACCATTGATGTCTGTTGATGAAGGAACCCGACGTTTCGTGAATAGAAACCTGTTGGCGAATAAAAACCTATTCCCAACAGGTGCAAAACCCTTTATAAATAGCTTCTCCCAGTTTCGTTTAAACATATAAGAAAAATCAATCTGTTTTCTCTGTTTCAAAAAGCATCATCAGAAATCAGAAATCTCTTTGTGTGTTCTTGATTGAATCAAGGGGTACAAACCTTGAATTCAGTTTTCGTTGCAGGGCTTTCATTGTATCCTGAAGGCAATATTTCGCATACCTGTTGTAATCGCCAATTGTTATTGGGAGGGTAGAAATATTTGTCTAAAAGAAATTTATACAAGCCTTGAAAGTTTTGGAGTGCAACACTTTCTTCTCTGATTCATTCATCCTTTGTGAAACCCAATTTTTTCCAACAGACAGCATACACTTCCCTTCTGGTCATAACCATGCTTACCCTTCTTTTGAGCAATCAAATCCAAGTTTCAGTGGCTGTAACTTGTAGCGCTATTCAACTAGCACCATGTCTAGGGGCGATGATGTCGTCCAGTACTCAGCCATCGCAAGCTTGTTGCGATAAGTTAAGAGAGCAAAAACCATGTCTTTGTGGGTATATGAGGGATCCTAACCTCAGACAATATGTTAATACTCAAAACGCTAAGAAAGTGGCTAATACATGCAACGCACCACTTCCTAATTGCTAAGAAAACAAGATAGGGTCTAAAGTTGTCAACATGTTATTTCAAATATCGGTCTCTTATATATATATGTGGGTGTTTTTGTATTTCCGATTACTACCATGGATGATCGTATTAAGTTAAGTGTTGCAATTAGTTCGGCGAATAGCGGATGCTATATAATCTTGTGTGTTATGAATGAATTATGTCAACTTTGTTTGTTACTATGATAAATAAAATTTATTATGCTGTTTGGAGATTGTTGAGATGTTGAAATGGTTTGTAGCTGCTCTAAACAAAGTGACGAGGCACACTCAATGTTAGCCACTTCGACATTTCCTTGATAGAATGCTAATACCTAAAATTTCTTGTTTGTTTGGTTGTTTGAAGAAAAAGAGTTATCTTCTTCCCAGTACAATAATTGATATGGATAGAAAACTCTGACTTTATTTACCAAAGATCCAAAACCAAACCCTCAAAAGAACCGAAGCTATTCTTACTTCAAGTCAGAATTCACGTTGAGTTTGACTAATACCGGTAATATACAATCTTGCGGTCAGTTATATATATGGCCCCTCGTGATTAATGCATAGTGCATTGGTATGTGTAGTTGCAAGGTACAGTTACCTTCTATTTTTTTTTTCACAAAATGGTTAAAAAACCAAAATCAATAATTTGTGAGTGAAAAGGACATTTAGATTTTGATACTGTTTAAATGGACAAAAATGTAAAAATAGTCGGGATATAAACAGTTTCATCCTATCCATTTCAAATACTTTTTCTTATTTTTAATTTACATCAGGATGCATCCAGTTTCATCCTTACTATTTTTTAAGTTTAAGTCAGGATGAATCCAGTTTCATCTTTCCTATTTTTTTAGTGTCCATTTCACTCATACTAATTTTTACTCGTCCATTTGAATCATGTTTTAAAAATATTTGGACAAATGATCTATTTTCCGTTTTTTTTTTCTTGTAGCCATCGGCTAGTTGTGTAAGACTCTTTTGCTGACCCTACCCGTTGACAAATCTATGATTAAGCTTAAATTATGATATTAAAATCCATAGAAATGTCTTCGCTAAGTTGCATGAAGAATTTAAGGGAGAGAAAGTAATTTTGAAATGAAAAACAAAAAACAAAAAACTCGCTTTCTTCATACACACAATAAAAGTACGGGCAAATTAACAAATTGGCCAGCTTCTTATCATATAATTAATAAACCAGCCAAGATTCTAAATTTTTTTGTAATCTGGCCTTTCCGTTAGTTTCACACTTGGACACACCAAATTGGTCAACAACTTTGAATAAGTCAATTATGGTTGTTGAAATTACCCATCCATCCTTACTAACCTATCCTACACTAATCCAAATTCGATTCATTTCTTGTTTCTTTTTCGCTCAATTCTCAGATGCTTCTTCTTCTATGGATTTGAGAAGAATATATATTTCTCCAAGATATTCAATATCATCGTCATCATCTGCACGATTAAACTCTCTTTTTCTATAAATGATATCTCTCATTGTAATCATTATTATTATCTTTGATATTCTATTCTTCACAAATTACAGGGTTTCAATTTTCTTACTTTAAGGCTTTTATTCCTCGATTTTTCTTACAATATTAAATTATATTCTTAAGAAACCAATCTCATGATAACAATTTTATTAAATGGTGAGAAATGATGTGAATTAGGTAGTTTTGAATTCATTTTAATGAGAATTTTTGGTATTGCCGAGAAGCCAGCCGTGAAAACAAGCGATGCCATTAAAGACTACCATTAATGAGAATTTTAAATGCGGAAGACAAAGGTTTTATAAGAGGTATAAAACTTGGCACGAATGCTCCATCTGTGAATCATCTTTTATTTGCTGACGATTGCATTGTGTTTTGTGATGCTAATGAACAAACTAGCCATAATCTTGTTAAAATATTCAGGGACTTTGGCGAAGCCTCGGGTCAGCTAATAAATTTGAGCAAATCAGGTATTTTCTTTAGCCCTAAAATTGACCCAAATGTCATAACCAGTATCCAACAAATCTTAAATGTAAATTTAATACCTATAACTGATAGATACTTAGGAGCTCCCCTATTAACTAACACTTCTAAAATAAAAAGTTTTGAACCATTGGTGGTGACAATGAAAAAGCGATTAAAAGGTTGGAAAGGTGAGCTTCTAAATTATGCGGGGAGAACTGTAATGATAAGAAATGTTGCTTCTTCTACTTGTGTTTATCAAATGAATTGATTTAGAATTCATGTTAAAATTTGTACTGAAATCACTAAACTGCAGAGAAATTACTGGTGGGGTAAGGATGGAAATGGTCTTAATAAAAATGGTAAGAAAGGGGTTTGTCTTAAAAGTTGGGATTCTATGTGTAATTCTTTGGTTGATGGAGGATTGGGCTTCCAAAACATGAGAAAGTTTAATTTAGCTATGTTAGCTAAGGTTGGGTGGAGACTCCAAGAGAACCCTGAGTCTCTTTGTGCTAAAATCCTGAAATCCAAGTACTATCCTAATTGTGATATACTTTATATAAACACCACACCAAAACAGAATGATAGTTGGATATGGAAAGGTATATTAGTAGGTATTTCTCAGCTTAAGGATAAATGCTTTTGGGAGATAGGTAATGGGGAAATTATAAATATTTGGTAAGATAGGTGGATACCAAACTTAACTTATCCTCCTCATAAACCTGAAATGGGAACAAAAATGATCACAAAAGTTTGTCATCTTTTTACTGATAATTATACTTGGGATTGTGCAAAATTGAACATTTGTTTTGATGAGCAGACTATGCAAATCATCAAGAGTTTAATTATCAAAGGCAGTGGAGTAGTGGATGCTCCCATCTGGTCCTTAACTGACAAAGGTAACTTTACTGTTAAATCTTTATATAACAACATCAACTCAAATGGAGGTAACAACATGGATTGGAACATGATTTGGAAAATGAAGATAACACCGTTAGTTAAAATGTTTATCTGGAAGGCGGCTAATTCCATACTTCCTAATAGTGTGAAGATAGCTGCTATTATGCCAGACATTAACACAACTTGCACTCTCTGTAGTGAAGGTGACGAATCTCTTTCTCATTTGTTTATGGAATGCAACTTCGCAAAACAGGTTTGGATGCATCTTAACTTCGATATGAATTTTGTTTTGAATGATAAAACTAACTTTCATGACTGGTTAAATGAGTGGTTTGACTTAACAGATAGAGGAGTAAGTACAATGAAATGGGAAGTTTTTTGTAGTATCATAACATGGCATATATGAAAGGCTAGATGTAACATGGTATTTAGGAAAAAAAAACAAAACAGTGCATGTACAGCTAGGAAAATAATAAAATTTATAAACAATTTTCTATGGGTCCATAAAGCTGGTTATAACATTATTCAATCTTTATACTATAATCCTATGAATGATGATACTCTCACTGTAACAAATGGTCAACCGCGAGATGATATGGGTTTCATAGCAGTTAAGATAAATGTGGTATTGTCTATGTCGGAACCTATAACAAGCTCGGGATTGGACTAACTATGATTGATTATGCAGGCAATACCATTGAAGCTAGGGGATAGTGGGAAAATTGTAACACACGAAAACAGTTAGAAGAAGTAGGGGCTAAGGCAGCTTTCCAATGGGCTTCAGAATGGAGTGGCTACAATGTGATATTCCAAAGTGACTCTAAGCCAATACTCTTGTTGGTGATAGAAATGTACGCCAAAGCAAGGGAAAGAAGATATGAACAAAGCACCAACTTTGGGAGAAACTATTATTTTGATATCAACTTTAAAGCTTTAGCTTATGTTTTACTTAGTAGATATGATCTTAGATATCTCGTAAACCTTTCAGTTTTTTGTAATAGGTTTTCCATCCAACATAGATGGACAAACGAAAACCTAAAAGCTATTATGACATTTCTAGATATTTACAGATGGAATGTCACCGTAACTGATACTCTTCCCTACCTGAGGAGAAGAGTAGGTTCTATAAATGTACGAGGATCTTCCTCTTTTTCGAAAAATAAATAAATTAAAGACTGGAGTTGTTGTTGTCGATTAGATTGATGAACAGAGGAAATGATGAAGTATTTTTAGCATCTGTAATGAATTAAAAGTGGGGTTTTGATTGGATTTGAAGTACAATCTTTACCATGGACATAATTTGCACTAAGAAAGTAGGGAAGCTTCATGAACTGCTGCCATTTAATTCAGCTGAACGGTGAGATATTAATGAGTTTTTAAGGCTTGAATTGAATCAAGAAACATGGGTTATCATATGATTCAAATTTGCAGGTGTCTAGAAGATGACTGAGTGAATAAAAAAGCACAACAACACGTTAGAGAAAAGACACCATTAGAGTAGGAAGTAATAAATCTGACAAACACATCTTGGTTAGATTTTCCTGTTAGAAAAAACGCTTTAAAATTACCAATTTTTCCATGGACTATGTTTTGATCCCTACACCTATTGCCCATTAATTGTTTTTTCTTTTGAATAGATAAAGCAATAGTCCCACATTGACTAAAATCTAAAGAGTTTTAGACATAAATACCATAGAATTGGCTATAAGGGCATGGCCCTTGGGTCATTAGACTTTTGTGCTTGGAGGGAAGGCTTAGACTAGTGCAAGGTTGCCTTTCCCGTACGCGCGGTGCTTCGCACAGAAGCACGCACGCCGCCGCCGTCCGGTCGGGCTCCGGTTCGGGTTCGGGTGTGGGTGTGGGTGTGGGTTCATTAGATCCTATCTTTTTGCTGAAACTTTTGGTACGTGTTTTACACACATGTAGAAGAATCTTCTTCTTTGTCTGCACATGTTTGTCTTGGATTTCTTGTCTGTACGTGTTTGTCTTGCTTTCTTTGTTTGCACATGTTTGTCCTGGCTTTCTTGTCTGTACGTATTTGTTTTGGGTTTCTTGTCCGTACATGTTTGGCTTGGCTTCTTGACAACACACTGCTCTAAGCCTGACAAAAGCAACACTGTTTTTAACCCAACATTACCAGTATTTCTGTCATACGCATGGTTTGGTTACATGCATTTTTCCTCTCGTTTGTAACGTGTTAAACACTATATAAGGGAGGAGTCTTGAGCTCATTTTACATACCACAGAGAAACATCTCTTCTACTCTCCCTCTGTTTTTCTGTAAACATTTCTTCTACTGTTTTAAGTTCTGCCAAGCTCTAAGGGTACCCTCATTGTATGCTACATTGAGGGGTACTAACTGTAGTTGTATCCTGGAGGTGACTCGCCAACTGCTGTAGCATCTCAGAGGAGTGGAAGGCGATATTGCCTTTAGGACAGCGTAGTTTACGTGCCTCTACATTTTCTGTGCAACAACATCAGCAACATTATTTTGAGCTAAGTATCTTCTTCTCAGTTACATTATTAGTATTTTCTCCAACAATCTAAAGGCAATATCCTCTTTACTATATTTTGTAACAACATGGGAAAGAGTACTGTAGACAAACCCCCAAAGTTTAGTGGCAAAGACTTTAAACGATGGCAGTCCAAAATGTTATTCTTCTTGAAGGACCAAAGGCTAGATGAAGTTGCCTTAGAAAGACCCTCAAGAAGGCTTCATGACCGTGGTTATGAAGATAGACTGGATAGGTGGACTAGGAAAAATTACATGTGCAAAAACCGTATTCTTAACTGTCTGGATGACTCCTTGTACGACTTTTATAATGCAAAAGAGAATTTTACTGCTTTTGATTTATGGGAAGCCCTAGAAGAAAAATATCTTGCTGAAGCTGCTGGAAGCAAGAAGTTCTTGGTGGATAGGTTCCTGGAATATAAGATGACTGATGAAAAGCCTGTTGTAGAACAATTCGTCGAACTCCAGCTACTCATCAACGAAATTCTTGCTGAAGGCATGCATATTGATGAATCTCTACAAGTATCTGCAGTGATTGAAAAGCTACCACCATCATGGAACGAGTACAAGAGGAGGCTGCGACACAAGAATCGTGAAATCACCATGGTGGAGCTGGGGAAAAAGATCCAGGTGGAGGAACTTCTGTGCTGCAAGGACAAGAGCCTGATGCTGAGCAAAGACATGTCAAACAAAGCTCATGTCTTGGACGATAATGCTGCGTCAAAGAAAAGGCACGGAGAATCCAGCAAAAATGGTAAACGTAACAAACAACGTAACTCCAAAGGTAACCATCTTAATCCAAAGGGTGGTGTCTCCAAAAACACCATCAAAGGCGACTGCTATAACTGTGGGAAAACTGGTCATATGGCCAAAGATTGCAGGGCACCTAAAAAGACCAAAAATGATCCTAAACAGAAAAATAAGGCAAACGTAGTAGATGATTCTGGATATTTTACTGGCATGGTGTCTGAAGTCAACCTTGTCTCTAATGTGACCAATGTGAGAGACTGGTGGCTTGATTCTGGAGACACTAGGCATGTCTGTAAGTTCAGAAATGCTTTCTCCTCCTATAACAAAGTAGGAGACGATGAGAAATTGTTTATGGGAAACTCTTCTACCTCTAAAGTGGTGGGAAAAGGCAAGGTTGAACTAAAACTCACTTCAGGAAAAACTCTCGCATTGAATGACGTGTATCACGTCCCGGACATATGCAAGAATCTTATCTCAGAAACCATCTTACTTGGGAAAGGTTTTAAATTTGTAGCTGAGTCTAACAAGGTTGTAATCTCTAAAGGTGGTGATTTCGTAGGAAAAGGATATGTCACTGATAACATGATTAAGCTTAGTGTACTTTCTTTGAACTTGAATGATAATGCATCTTCTTCTGCTTATGTTTGTGACTCTTCACATGTTTGGCATGATAGACTAGGACATGTTAATTTCAAATCTATTGAAAGACTTGCTAAATTAGGCTGCATTCCTAAAATAAAATTTGACAGAGGTCATAAATGTGAAATTTGTGTTGAATCTAAATATGCTAGAAAACCCTTTAACAAAAAGGTTGAACGTAGTACAACTCTCCTAGAACTAATCCACTCCGATTTGGGAGATTTGAAATCAACACCAACTAGAGGTGGGAAAAAATGGTACATCACTTTTATAGATGATCACTCAAGATACTGTCAGGTTTATCTTCTTAGAAGTAAAGATGAAGCCTTAGACGCTTTCAAATTATATAAACTTGAAGTAGAAAACCAAAGAGGTGTTACTATTAAAACTCTTAGGTCGGACCGAGGCGGTGAGTATGTGATACCTATAGGAGAATTCTGCAAACTTAATGGCATCATTCATGAAACTACTGCACCTTCTTCACCTGAGTCGAATGGAGTAGCTGAAAGGAAAAACCGAACACTCATAGATATGGTGAACGCTATGTTAGCTAGTTCAGGGCTACCTTCGAACCTGTGGGGGGAAGCAATTCTCTCTGCTTGCTATATCTTGAACCGAGTTCCATTTAAGAAATCCGACAAAACTCCATATGAGTTATGGAAAGGAAGACAACCGTCCTATGCATACTTTAAAGTGTGGGGGTGTTTGGCCAAGGTGGCCACTCCTCGTTCCAAGAAAACCAAAATAGGACCTAAAACTGTAGATTGTGTTTTCCTAGGATATCCTGAGCACACTAGTGCTTATAGGTTCATGGTAATTGGTGAGAACACCATAATGGAATCCAGAGATGCAGTGTTTTTCGAACACATTTTCCCTTTAGGGTCTGGACCTCATAAAAGGGTCCGCGATGATCTCTCAGATGTTCCTTCGACTAGTCAACCCCCGTCTCTAGATGCTGAAACCGAACCTAGAAGAAGTAAGAGGGTCAGAACCGAGAAAGGTTTCGGTCCAGATTTTGTGACTCTTACGGTAGAGTCTGAACCCCAAACCTATAAGGAAGCTATGACTTCTCCGGAAGCTCCCTTCTGGGAAGAAGCTTCAAATAATGAGTGGGATTCCATTCAACAAAATGAAACTTGGGAGCTTGTAGACTTACCTCCTGGTAGTAAAACCATAGGTTGCAAGTGGGTCTTCAAAAGGAAACTTAGAACAGATGGAACTATAGAAAAACACAAAGCTAGGTTGGTAGCTAAGGGGTACAGACAACAGGAAGGATTAGATTTCTTTGATACCTATTCACCGGTCACTAGAATCACTTCTATCCGGATGCTGATTGCTATTGCTTCTATTTATGATTTGCATATACATCAGATGGATGTTAAAACTGCTTTTTTATATGGTGAATTGAATGAAGAAATTTATATGGACCAACCTGAAGGTTTTGTTGTGAAAGGTTTTGAAGATAAAGTATGCAAACTGAAAAAATCTTTGTATGGTTTAAAACAAGCACCTAAACAGTGGCATGAAAAATTTAATCATGTAATGATATCTAATGGCTTCAAGGTTAATGAATCTGATAAATGTGTTTACATTAAATCTGTGGATGATTCTCATGTTATTGTGTGCCTATATGTTGATGATATGCTCATATTAGGTAGTAACCTTGATAGTATAATACCACTAAAAGCATGCTTAACGAAAACTTTGACATGAAAGACTTAGGCCCTGCTGATGTAATCTTAGGGATGAAAATCAGAAAGATGTCTGATGGATATAGTCTTAGTCAATCTCATTATGTTGAAACTGTGCTTAAGAGATTTAATCATGAAAATGCTAAACCTGCAACTACTCCTTATGATCCCAATTGCAAATTGAAAAAGAACAAGGGTGAGGGTATTTATCAACTTGAGTATTCTCGTGTTATTGGCAGTCTTATGTATTTAATGAACTGTACAAGACCTGATATTGCCTATACTGTGAGTAGATTAAGCAGGTACACTTGCAACCCTGGGCAGGATCACTGGAATGCTCTCTACAGAGTTCTACGGTACCTGAGAGGAACTTCAAACTATTGCTAAGTTTTGGGAAGTATCCTGCTGTGCTAGAAGGGTATTGTGATGCTAACTGGATATCAGACTCAGATGAGTGCAAATCCACTAGTGGGTACATCTTCACACTTGGTGGTGCGTCTGTGTCATGGAAGTCTACCAAACAGACATGTATAGCCCGATCCACCATGGAGTCTGAGTTTATAGCCTTGGAGAAAGCTGGAGAGGAAGCTGAATGGATACGAGGTTTCCTGGGTGGAATTCCACTCTGGCCCAAGCCTGTGTCTTCGATCGCAATCCACTGTGACAGTCAAGCTGCTATTGGATGCGCAAAGAATAGTGTATACAACGGAAAGTCTATACATCTTCGAAGAAGACACAAGACAGTGAAACAACTACTCTCTACTGGCATCATCTCTATAGACTTTGTAAGGTCTAAAGAGAATATTGCAGATTTGACGAAAGGGTTATCTAGAGAGGTAGTTAGATCCACATCGAAGGGGATGGGACTCAAGCTCATAGAATAAATCGCCATGAAGGACACTCAACCTTGTGAATGGAGCTCCAAGATCAAGGTTCAATGAGATAACTAATTTTTGGTGATGTCGAGAGAAAGCACTATCTTTGTCCCTCCCTATGGTGTAACCGTATGATAGTGCTGCCTGCATGTTTTAGGATGATCTGTCAAGATCTTAATGAGTTCCATGGCTTTGCTTAAAGCGGAGTGTGGCAGGACACTCTTAATGGACTCACCTATGTGGATGTTGGAAGTGGGGCCGCTTCCTATGAGAATTTGAGCTTTTTCTCTAGAGACATTCATTAAGTCCGGGATTTAGCCCACGGCCAAAACGGGCACAACGGCAAGAGCTTGGCAGCTTTCTTTTTCTTTGAGACATCAAAGTGTGGTTGTTATTTCTGAATTGCACTCACTGTTGACGGTTCAAGACATTGTGTTCACCGAAACAACAAGCAGTTCCGGTAACCTCTCACTATGTTAAGGTTCAATCTCTGGGACACCTTAGCCTAATATTGATGTATTATGTTTTCTCGTATTTCGTCGATATGTTTTATCATTCATGTGGGGGATTGTTAGAAAAAACGCTTTAAAATTACCAATTTTTCTATGGACTATGTTTTGATCCCTAGACCTATTGCCCATTAATTGTTTTTTCTTTTGAATAGATAAAACAATAGTCCCACATTGACTAAAATTTAAAGAGTTTTAGACATAAATACCATAGAATTGGCTATAAGGGCATGGCCCTTGGGTCATTAGACTTTTGTGCTTGGAGGGAAGGCTTAGACTAGTGCAAGGTTGCCTTTCCCGTACGCGCGGTGCTTCGCACAGAAGCACGCACGCCGTCGCCGTCCGGTCGGGCTCGGGTTCGGGTGTGGGTGTGGGTGTGGGTGTGGGTTCATTAGATCCTATCTTTTTGCTGAAACTTTTGGTACGTGTTTTACACACATGTAGAAGAATCTTCTTCTTTGTCTGCACATGTTTGTCTTGGATTTCTTGTCTGTACGTGTTTGTCTTGCTTTCTTTGTCTGCACATGTTTGTCCTGGCTTTCTTGTCTGTACGTATTTGTTTTGGGTTTCTTGTCCGTACATGTTTGGCTTGGCTTCTTGACAACACACTGCTCTAAGCCTGACAAAAGCAACACTGTTTTTAACCCAACATTACCAGTATTTCTGTCATACACATGGTTTGGTTGCATGCATTTTTCCTCTCGTTTGTAACGTGTTAAACACTATATAAGGGAGGAGTCTTGAGCTCATTTTACATACCACAGAGAAACATCTCTTCTACTCTCCCTCTGTTTTTCTGTAAACATTTCTTCTACTGTTTTAAGTTCTGCCAAGCTCTAAGGGTACCCTCATTGTATGCTACATTGAGGGGTACTAACTGTAGTTGTATCCTGGAGGTGACTCGCCAACTGCTGTAGCATCTCAGAGGAATGACAGGCGATATTGCCTTTAGGACAGCGTAGTTTACGTGCCTCTACATTTTCTGTGCAACAACATCAACAACATTATTTTGAGCTAAGTATCTTCTTCTCGGTTACATTATTAGTATTTTCTCCAACATTTCCAACAAGATTCCACTCCTTGGAAGACTTATCTAAACCATGAGGCCGCAGCTCCTGTACCTTACATTTGTGGGGAAAACTCCATTATGTCTTAATCGGATGCTTCTATTTGCTTATTAAAAAAAATAGAATAAAATTAGTACTGTTTTGAGATTTTATTGGTCAATAGTATACAGAAAACTAGTGTTCCATTTTCCTCCTGAGTTTCCAGTCTCCTTCTTTGTACATGACTAATCAAAACCAGCCGCCTTTGAACTTGATGAATGTCATTTAAATTACAAAAAATAAAACGTTTCTTGGAAGAAAAAAAATTCTTTCACAAGACTAGTTCAACGTCTCATTAATTACTTCAATTCCTAGCTAATTAACCTGATATATCTTCAGCATACCCAGTTTCAATTAGCTCTCTAGCTTTTCTTTTCCTCTCTCTAATATGATTCCTCATCATGGTTCAAATGATTCCCTTTTGTTCCTTAAGCCCGTTATTATCATCTTGTCCATCTTAATGTTTCACACCTATGTTTGTATTGCTCAGGAATATAATCCGGAAAGGTACGAGAAATGTAAAAGCAATTTCGTGTGTGGAAATCGTGTAAACGTAGGCTTTCCATTTCATGGAGATCATCATAACGATGGCAGAGACCGGCCTGATTACTGTGGGCTTCCCGGTTACAAGCTGGATTGTTATAAGGGAGATATAGCAGAAATAAAATTTTTAGATGAAATATATCGTGTCTTGGATATTAATCTAGACAGCCAAGTTATGAATATTACAAATAAGGATCTGGCGGATGATGCTTGCGCATCTAAATATCCAAGGACGCCTTATGTATCTGCCGTATTCAAATTGCCTTCTCCCGATGTTTATCAGCTGATTTCTATTTTCTCGGATTGTTCTGATATCAACATTCGGGATCAGTATAAGTTCAAATGTCAAAAAAACGACGCTGGTTCAGACAGTTCAGCTTCAAATGATGCTTATTTTTTGTTAAAATCCCCCCTTGATACTCCGCACATTTCATCATGTAACAGGACTGTCGAAGTACCAGTTATGAGTGCTTTTATAAAAGATCTTATGGCTAGGCCAGAAACACTGCCTACAGTTATAAAGCTGGGTTTCAATGTGACTTATCTCAAAGATGAAAGTGGTATCAGCATCAACTGGTGTCCAGCTTGCATGAGATCTGGTGGAACATGCGGATACAACACTGCAACAAATAATCCCACCTGTTATTGTCTCGATGGAAATGATGCATGTTTTAATCCATCTTCTGCCGCCGCTGCACCATCTCCTGGTATGTTCCTTTCATGATCTTTCTTACTACTTACTTATCCTCATTATCGGTCATCGGTATCGTCTTCATCATGGGCTTCTAACAAAAAGCCCATGAGCCATAACTCTACTTATACCGTTTAGGCGTTTACACTTTACAGTCGCTATTCAACATTGGCTGGTAATGGCTGCTAGTTGAACTTTTTATGCCTATAACTAGCGATGGTTGTGGGGAAAAAAAAAAACAACAACTAGGGATGGTCTGATTTTTGGGGTTTAGCCTAGTGGTTAAAGTAAACTATTGCAATGGTCTTGGAAATCCTCGGAATGTGAAAAACAAGGTCTTATTAAAACTTAAAAATCTGCAGAGGTTACATCAGCAAGACATAAGAATCTTCACTTTGAGCATGTAAAATGTTAAGGGAGAAAGTCTTCATTTTTTAGAACTTTCGGTTGAAACCAACCTAATACCATCCAAAGTCTTTCTCTATCCCTTTCCTTTCTAGGCGTGAGGTAGTTGCCTATGTTAAACTTAAAATGTCTAAACTACCCCAAAGCTTCTAGTTGGATATGTTCCACATAACCCAAAAGGTTTAGCAATACTTGCACTTATTGTAGGCCATATAACATAAGTACAAAAGCTGAAAATGGTGGTTGTGATTTTCTCGTGGCAGTAAATGTCAGTGCTAGTAGTTCTGTTATTATGGTAATCTGCAGTTGAGAATATCGATAAGATTGTCATACATCCTACTCCCTAGCCTAGTAAATTTGGAACCATTAATGCCAAAGTGATTACCCACTGAGAAATTTCTTAAAATTTCTCACGAGTAAATTTGTCAGTTGGTTGTAAAAATCACACTCACTGAGATACAATGCTTTCACAACCAATTTGAAATTATGTCTAGGAGAAAAAAATTCATAGGAATATATTCCTTGAATTTTCTTGACACTGCACAAGGATACGTTATAATAACGTAATCTTTTGTGACATGTTTGTTTTTCTGAAGCATTTACATAATATATTTAATTGGGGAGGGTTGCTAGCTGAAAATTCGAGTGTGCTAACAACTCACATAACATAGGAAACATTATTTAAATACTCCTTAAAATCCGTCCTTTATAATATATTTTTATTCAATTTTTAAAGAAACCCCTATCGTTCGAAAAGTGGAAGCAACTAGTGCAAGTTGCTTTCAGAAGTGGACGCAACTAACACAAGTTGCTTCCAAAAATGGACGCAACTTTCTCAAGTTGACTCCAAAAAAATTATATTTTATCCCTCGGAGATATTTGTACAATGTCAACAATAATCGATGGTATTTATAACATTTCCACCGTAATCTAAATCTGAAGTAGTAGTTACGTGATGCAGTAAGGGTACTTTTGTCATTAGGTATAGGATGACATACGTGTTGCATATCTCGTGAATGGGCCATTTGAAAGTTGTTGGCGCTGCTTTCTTGTACCACTGTCTAATACAATCTGCATTGTGGTCAAGAATCCACACGCCACGTCAACACGCATTTCAACATTACCCTATAAAATATCAACATGACCACCTCCTCATGTTTTTCTTCTCCTTTTCCCTCTCTTACGCTCTCTTCAGTGCATCACTGTTCTTCCTATGTAACTCTTCATTCCAAAGTTATCAAAACATGTACTTCAATAAATTCTTCTTCCCACTCTTACTCAATGTTGTCATTCTCATTTTCCTACTAGAACCTGTTTTAGGACAAAACAATCAAAACCCGAAATTCAGAGCTTGTGAACCCAAGAAATGTGGCAATAATAATCTAACCATAAGCTATCCATTTTGGATTGATGATGAACAAGAATCTTACTGTGGTCACCCTGACTTTAAGATATCTTGCACTGATCATAAAATTCCTATTCTTCATATATCCGACGGGGATTACCTTATACGCGATATCTCTTACAAAAACCATTCACTTTCGGTGACTAATGCTGCTGCAATTTATGATGAACCAAGTTGTCCAATTCCTCATAGGAATTTCACCGTCGTTGGATCACCTTTCTCGTTTACTGATTACCACATTGATTTATACTTCTTCTATAACTGTAGTTTGGTTCCTAAAGAATACTTCGTATTTCCTATTCCTTGCGCGAAAACTTCAAATAAGAGTCTTACTTCCTATGCAACAATCATCCATGGAGAAGGAGGATTTCAGTTTTTGAATTCTAGCTCAGAGAAGTGCGAGTCTCTAGTTGGTGTTCCAATTGAGATGGATGACGTGGAAAATTTAAATACTTTGATGAAAAAGCAATACTCCGATTTGGTGAAAAACGGTTTTGTTTTGACATGGAATTCATCGGTAACTGAGTGCAATGACTGCCAGAGAAGCGGTGGACGTTGCGGTTCCGAAGATACTAAATTCGTGTGTATTTGCGTTGAAGGATCTCATCCAATAAGTTGCAAACATGGTAATTCTAACTTCACAATCCCCTGTTTTTGCAAGAATTTTGCATGAACCATTTTTCTTTTCATTGCATAACCTTGAGGTTATGCCTAAGCCATTTGCTTTAAATGTTCGACTACATTTTATTTTAGCGGCCTTAGGCGAGACTAACCATCACCATGATTGTTTCCCTTTTTGGGTTCGGCATCACGGTGGTGGTGGGTTGGCCAAGTTTCCATTAAGGGACAACTGGATTATAGAAGTCAATAGTCAATGGCATTTGGTAGTCATTGAAGTCAACATCTAGAAATCATAGCTTTAAGAAAAAGCATCACCAACCCCAACCCAAGTAGTAGACAATCCATTAGTGCATTTTTCTTCTCCACTGATCACATCATTTGTTGCCTTTTCCGCTTGTTATTCTCTTATTCTCCTTCAGCCTTAAAAATGGTCCATTCCTTTCACAATCCCTTGTCCCTATAGCTCATCTTTTCACAATTGTCTTGCTGCCATATCCAACAGAGGTAGAGCTAAGTAAAGGCTAGTGGGTCATTTGCCCATTTGTTATTGACTCCAAAAACTTTCCAAGTCTAACTTATATCTAGTTTCTATTAATATTTCTCGCCTACCTCTGCTAGTGCTCTATGACGCTTCTTAGTTCCTAACACCATCTGTGGCACTTCTCTAAGTTCTAAATTGTAGACTTAAGCATAGAATCAAACTAATCAACTCTGTGCATGTCATAAGATATGGACTGATCAAGCCCCTCAAAGGTCCCACAGGAAGTGCTCGTGTCGTGTTGGCCCCTTCGAATTGCAACTCTTTGGTCTTACTAGTTGGTACTGCTCAATCATTTAAGAAGATGATTTTCTTAACTAAAACAAGAATCATATCTCGGTTGCAGGAGGGATGTTAGAAATTAGGAGAACTTATTAGTACCAAACTACCAAATGTAGAAGTAGTAATAATTTGACTACTTTCCATTAAGCGAAATTGCTATGTTGACAGCTTAATCTAACAGCAGAATACCCGCATGCTGGCGTGGCACTCACTGGCAGAGAGAGGATACATTTTATGCTATCCACATTGTCAGCTATACTTCTCAGAGTCTTTGTTCAGTTTCTCTTCTTTCTTTCTTCTCTCTTTGATCGAAGTTTCGCTCTTCTTCTTCCGGTTACAAGATTGACATCTGAACTAAAGCAACGAAACAAATTTGCGTGGAATTTAAGCATGATCAATATCGTCCATCAAGATCATAAACTCCATTCTTTGAAGATCGACCCATGAAATTGTTCGGAAGATAAAAGAGATTAAATTGCTCATGGAATTTTTCCGCTGAAACAAGTGCCACTTTAAATACTAATTCTTAAAATTTCTCTCAACCATTCTTAATACTAATCATCAAGAGATTTACCCTACTAATGTATATAAATCCCCCATTCTCAATATACTGTTGTATCTTAATTGAATCAAATCCTACGAGTTAGGGCTAAATAAATTTCTCCAAACTCAATCAACTCTTGTAATTGTCTTCCTCTGAGACATATTACATCAATCATGAAAGTCTCAAAACCCAATCGTATGTGTTTTACCGTATAGGAGAAGACCATCAGATTCAGATATGAGAAAACCGACGAGAAATATATGCGTGCTTTTTCGGAAACGCATTTAGTGGCCACGTGTGGTGAATATTTTTCATTCTCTCTGCCACGGGGGTGACACATCACCTTGCGGGCAATCAGCTGGTATTTTAAGCAGCAGAATTGTCCATTAAGTAGGTGAACTCTTTAAAAAATGGGAGTATATTTCTCACCTACCTCTCTAGCCTGTTTCCTGAAATTTGCTTCTGCAAATCAAATTTTACTCCCACATTCTTTTGTGCGTTTTAAGATATATCCTGCATTCGTATGCATACTTGTTTTTCTATCCCACTTTTTCTAACTCAAGCTTGCAAAGGTGGGGGTAATTTACACACCTTCTGTAAATTTCTTAGATTATGTAGTGAGCCTAAGACTTAGTATTACCCATGCTAGTTAGGTGATTATGATAGAAACCTAACATGGAGAAAAAGTCTGCCCTATTGTTAACTTCTAATATCCTTTTGGGTATTGATATATCCATCCTTGAATACATAGGATTTAATATAATTCTCTTATTAGATTACAAATTTTATCTTTGGAAGTTGGTGTTACTTGTCACATCTCAATTAGTGCTGAAGCCATCAAGTTTGGTGAAAAATATGCAAGTCTAATATCTCTGCTAGAAACATGTTAAACTAATAATCTTCATCAATCCTCCTTATTTCAAACCCTTCTCTTCATCTCCTATTCTTCAACATCAGTATTCACTTCTTCCTAATGGATTCAATGTTCAATATTCATTTCATACTTCACATTGCTATCTTCTTAACCTTAGTTCAACTAGTTCTATCAGCTGATTTTCGGTTTGAAGCGTGCAAGCCTAAAACCTGTGGTGGCAGAACAATTAGATACCCGTTCTGGATGCAAGAAGACTATTGTGGGCAACCAGGATTTGGAGTTACTTGTAAGAACAATGATCCCATTTTAAATGCAGCAGGATATGATTACATAATTCGAGAAATCGACTATGAAAACGATTCATTACGGGTGGAGAATCCGGTCATAGCCGATAAAGAATGTCCCGTCCCTTTCCAAAATTCCACATTCAATGATCAAAGTCCCTTTAAAACTGGTTTCAATGTTCGGGAACTTTCATTCTATTTCAATTGCTCCAATCTTAATTATCCTCAGTATGAGAACTTCGCGTATAGTGTGACTAGTTCTTGTGCAAGCTCTTTTTCGGATGATAACCTTGTTTCTTTTGCTATATTTACTCCTCCGAAAGATTTTGTTATGGATCCGTTGACATGCGAGTCTTTAGTTAGAGTGCCTGTAGAATTGGATGCAGAGCCAAGTTTAGGACCTGAAGGCCAGAACATGGATTATATGCTTCTATTGAAAAAAGGTTTCTCTCTAGGATGGGATAAAATATCGTGTACTGGGTGTGAAGAAAGCGGTGGATATTGCGGATTTGATAAGAGTAGTGTTCTTGTATGTTTTTGTGAAGATCACCCCCATTACGACAGCTGCAATGGTGCATTGACCCCACCCTTCATAGTTGTTGCGTCTATCCCACCTGGTGTAGATGACAAAACTCACGGTATAGTTTCTCCTCCCAGGCAACTTCTGTTTACTTTTCTAGTTTCTAGTAATTAAGGTTAGAGTTCTTCATTTCTGATAATGAACAAGAATCTTATATATCGTGGTCACTCCCAACTTTTGCAATTTCCTGTCTTGATTTCAAAGTTCCTATTCATCTGATGAGTATCACCCCGTATACCCACTCCTAACCGGAAACAGTCTCTTTTAGTGACTAATGCTGCTGCAGTCTATGCTGAAGCAAATAGCCATTCCTAATTGCAGCTTCATTGTATTGGGATCTTTCTTCTCGTATAATCCTAAATCCTTAGCATATTGTTCTACAATTCTTCCACAGTTGGAGTTTGGGATCAAGTCACACTTTCTGTTACTTTGCCCGGAAAATTCAAATGACAGAAACTTGTTAAGTACTTTTCCATTTTGGCATTGAATTAGTCAGTCCCCTGTTTTTTCACGAACCATCTTCTTTTCATTGGCAAACCATGTTTCCTAGCTATATATGAGCATGATAATGTCAACTCCTGGACAGGAGATATTCCGCCTTATCTCCCTTACACCCCCTACCAATTTGGAGCACTTTTATATACTCAAATTTCAGCTCCAAATGGGGTTGTTTGGTAAGGTGTCCACTATCTACTGCTTCCTGCTCTCTTTTTCGTTATTTTCTGCATTTCATCCAAAAATAGGAGCCATTTATTCAATCATACCTATTCTTATAAGAATCTCTCAATGCACAATAGCTCACCACTCCAAGTAATATTTTACTAACAGTATCTGTCATTAGAAGTTATTATGTTCACATCTGTGATGTTCAACGGTAAGACTTTGTAGCTTTGAAGTAATCAAGTATATTAAAAAACAAAATTATACTAATAATATAGTACAACTAACAAAAGACTAGTCAAATATCAATCCTTAGAACATGTTAATGACATCCCAGTTATTCAACAGTTTCCATCTGTCTCTTCTTCTTTGTTCTCTTCCAATTCATTTCATTCAAATGAATATAAACATCAGTTTTCATCTGATCCTGCTAATGGGTACTATTATCACCCTAAGCTTAATCAAATTAGCTTTACCACTCGACCATCGGTACGAAGACTGCAAGCCTAAAGATTGCGGAAACGGCTTGAATATTAGCTACCCGTTTTGGATTGAAAAAGACTTTTGTGGGTATCCAGGATTTAACATTACTTGTAAGAAGAATGAACCCATTTTATATGCAGCAGGATATGATTACATAATTCGAGATATCCATTACGGCAATAGATCATTTCGAGTAGAGAATCCAGTTGCACATAGTAGCTGTCCTGTTCCTTTTAGAAATTCTACTTTCAATGATCAAAGTCCCTTCAAATTGGGTTCCGGAGTTCAGCTTCTTTCATTCTTTTACATTTGCACCAATTTCAGTCGTCATCTATATAAGAATTACATTTATCCAGTGAATACTTCTTGTGTATCTTCATCTGATAGCAAGATTTATTCTCTCGCCGGGTTTGTTCCTTCCGGGGAATCGCTTTATGATAGGTTATCATGCCAGTTATCGGTTCATGTTCCCGTAGAAGTGGAGCCAAGCTTTAAAACAGGTCAGGTTAACGGTTATATGCCGTTTATGAAAAAAGGGTTCACTTTAGAATGGCGTAAATCACCATGTACTGAGTGTCAAGCAAGCGGTGGGTATTGTGGAGTCAATGAGAAAGGTCTCGTCGTGTGTTTTTGTAAGGATGGACCATATCATAAAAAATGCGGTATAGTTTTCTTCAACTGTTAATTTTATGCCAAGTTTCTTTCTCTGGATCACCTTTTAGGTTGCAGATGAGCTTTGAACCCAGGTCCTAGATTTCAACACCTTAAAACTACAGAGGAATCCATCCGAGCTAATTTCTTCGTTTTTGATTGCATAGGACAGTTTTCTGTTTGGTTTAATCAAAATACTTGACTTGTCATCCTTTAGAAAATACAACCTTTCATACCCACAAAATCTTTGATTCCTTTCATATGTATTAGTCCTCTCTGTGTTCATTTTGAGTGGTGTTCAATTTTTCAAAAATTCTGTAGCTTATATTTTTAGTTTTTTAAGTTTATTTCGTATGAAAAATGTGTCCTAGACCCCGGTGATGTGAAATTTGTTGCGGAAGTCATGTGTCAGTGAGACCAGTTTTCACAGCCAACGGTCAGATTAACCCAGGTTAGAAATCTTGTTTAATCATGTTTGCAGTTAAAAATCACAATCAAAATGAGAAAAAGAAAAGTCCTTGCTGCAATCACTTTGTGGTTGGTTTGCACTCTAGTTTCACGGGAGCTTCCTTACCTTTCAATTTTTCCAAGTCTTTAAGTCATAAAGTCTAAGTCAACTTAACGTATCGACTTGGGAAAGCGGAAAATATCATTGGTCCCTGAATACTGTGCTCATATCATGTGTAGGCTTCTTAACTAAATTTTTCTTATTGGTCTGCAAAGAGTTGTTCTTGATTGGGTAATCATTAGTTGAGGAACACAATGATTCCAATTCTTGTTATCCATTTCTTCATCTTTCTCTTCTTAAGTAGCACGTTATTGGCCGATCAAGAACCAAAATGTGAAGCCTCTGATTATTGTAGAGTCCCTGGAAAAGTTTATCCCACTTACTCCAACACTACCCATCATGATTGTAGAGATTTGCCAATAGATTGTACCGCAGAAAAACCCACACTCATGGCCACAGAGGAGAAAAGATATCAAGTTAAAGATCTCTGGCGGAATAAAACAGTTCTTATTCATGATCAATTTCTTCAACAACAATTGAAATCAAAAAACTGTGATGCCACTTACATAACTCCATCACATACTTCTTCAATTTTTTCTTTCGAGTTAATAAGCCATAATCTCACTTTTTTCAAATGCGATAGAAAGCAAAAAGTTGATGATGCTGTTGTTGGTGAGCTTATAAAATATGATGGTTGCCCCAATGAGTATATTTTATACTATAGTTACCCAAAGCAGCTCAATCAATCTCAGCTCCTTGATTTTTACTCTCTTCCTCTGTGTTCAAAGGCTTTTCTACCCTTAATTCATAACCCATCAACTCCCAAGGATAATAATCCGTTTTCTCTTTTTACTGCTGATTTTTATTGGAAATGGAGATTAAAAGATAAGTGTCTAGAGTGTTCCAACGGTGGAGGCCACTGTCGTGCTAATAATATTAGTGGACCATCCGAATGTGTTCCTCCTATTAACGTTAGAGCCGGTATACAAATTAATATGGTTTTTTTTTTCCTGCTATGTTGAGGAGTTACTTATTGCAATTCCTTAAATTCATCAGCTGATTAAGAGCAATCATGGGGCGTTATATAGTAGGATTGTTTTGGTGTCATACTGAGTAGTTTTAGTAGGATATGGCACTAATCCTGTTTTTCATGGCTATGCTGCAGATTCGAAGTCAAAACGAAAGAGCAAAATTGCAATAGGTAAATATGCACAACTCCCATCCGTTTGCGCGGTTATATCAAAGATACTGTTTTTTTAGTGTTAAATTGTTCATTCTCAGAATTTCCCCTTTCTTCCTTTATTTCATGGAACACCTTCTCATGTTGGGGTTAATATATAGCTAAATGAATTCTGCAGGTTTAGGCACTGGAGCCGGGGCAAGTCTTTTAACTATCCTTGCTGCAATTTTCATATTCCGACGCTGGCGTCAGAAAAACGATCTTCACAAAAATTCAACCCTGATATCTAGAAGCATTTCTCCTGATCTCTCCATGCAACCAGACCCTGAAAAAGGAAGCTCCTACTTCAACACCCCGATCTTTTCCTATAAGGAACTTGAAGAAGCCACCAACAATTTCGACTCCTCCAAAGAACTTGGTGATGGTGGCTTTGGTACTGTTTATTATGGTAAGAGAACATGGCAGATCCCTCTGATTCTTTCTGTGAATTATAGTATTTGAAATCATTCATGGACGAGGGAATCATCTTTTCCTATTTTATATATGCAGGAAAGCTTAAAGATGGGCGTGATGTTGCAGTAAAACGGTTATACGAGAACAATTGCAAGCGAGTTGAACAGTTCATGAATGAAGTTAATATACTTTCACTCCTACGACACCAGAACCTGGTTTCCCTCTACGGTTGTACCTCGCGCCACAGCAGAGAACTTCTTCTTGTTTACGAATACGTTGCAAATGGCACGGTGGCCGATCACCTCCATGGAGAACATTCCAGTGCAGGCATGGTTACTTGGCCTATTCGATTGAGCATCGCCATCGAAAGTGCTGATGCACTAGTATACCTTCATGCTTCTGACATCATACATCGTGATGTTAAAACCAACAACATACTCCTGGACAAAAACTTTCACGTCAAAGTAGCAGATTTCGGGCTCTCCCGCCTCTTCCCAAATGACGTCACTCACGTCTCTACAGCTCCTCAAGGGACCCCTGGGTATGTTGATCCTGACTACTACCAGTGTTATCAACTTACAGATAAGAGCGATGTGTACAGCTTTGGGGTTGTCTTGTGTGAGCTTATATCGTCGAAGCCTGCAGTAGATACTAATAGGCATCGACACGAAATCAATTTGTCGACCATGGCACTTAACAAGATCCACGGTGACGCTCTACATGAGTTGGTTGACATGTCGTTGGGTTTCAATACGAATGCTAGTGTAAGGAAGACGATGACATTAGTGGCAGAGTTGGCCTATAGGTGTTTGCAACAAGATACCGATGCAAGACCTTCCATGGCAGAGGTTTTGGAGGTTCTAAAAGAAATTGAAGTAGAGGGTTCAAAGGTGGTGAAACCAGGAGAATTGACTGATGATGCCAAGCTATTGAAGAATTATCCACCAGTATCGCCAAATTCAGTCACAGACAAATGGGCCAGCATAACCAGTACACCTAATACTAGTTCTTGAGATTTCTCTCCCTATTTTCAGATCTTAATCGTATTATATAAATCTTGTAATAGGTACTATTAGTCTACTTAACACACGATAATCATCTGTTTGATATATTTTTTCATCTGGTTTGGATTTATATATCATCAATATGAGTATCTGCATAGTAAATGGAGTGCAATATATACACTGCAGGTGATAGTATTTAAGGATTCAATTATGTTTATATGCTTGAAGCCGAAAGGAACTGAGATGCGAAGAAAACAAGAATGCCAGACAAATAACTAGAAAAAATAACAAGCTCTTCTTGATTAACTAGAGAGGTTTCTAAAAAATACAAGTTCAGGTTTCCAGGAAAGCAAATGATTCTGTTTCCATTTAATTCAACTCACTCAGACAAAAATACATACATATGATTTCGAGTGCATAGTGGTCACAAATACAGTTTCATGGTATTGGAATTTAGACTATTTTATCCCCAGAGTTCGAAATTCAAGACCACAGATTATCATCATTAAAATCTTTTCTAGCCTTCCTATGAAGTGTTGCAACGTTGCGAGGGGACACAGTGAAAAGCACGGAATTAGTACCTTTTCTTAGCTCATATCCTTAGTGAATTGTTTTGCTTTTGTTGTCACCACACCAAGCCCTTTCTTCTTCTGTACCTGTCAACACTCATCCGTGATTTTTCAGTTTTGCTAGGCTTCTTAGATTTCTCAAGTCGGCTATCTAAACTGTTTCTTGAGGCTTCTTCTGGTGGCTGGTCAGACACAACTTCAGATAACTCAGACTTTGCACTCTCCAAAAGTTTAGTCTGCTCACTAGTTGATTCCTTTTTTGTGCTTTTGGAACTGCTAGTAGACGAAGCCTTTGACTTGCCAATGGCTGATATAAATTTCTTCATGTGCTTAATATATTCGGGGTATAGTTCAAGATTGCAATGGCCACCTCCACTTACCCACAGTGGTTCGTACTTCTCCTTGCTAAGCTCCCAAAGCTGCTTACCATGAGCACAATCAACAACTTGATCCGCTGTCCCCTGGAGGAAAATTAACAAATTGTCACTTCCATGTTCTCTCTTGACAAAACTTCCACAAGGATCATTTGTTTACAACTTGCAAATTACACCAAAATACTTACGTGAATTACTAGAACTGGACAGCTCACCAAAAGTATTTTGTCAATATTCTGAAAAGTAGAAGGAATTAGTGGTAGCTTTCATATTATATATCTTAACAGATAAGTAAATTTTAGTGGTAAATCATTACCTTGTAAATGTCAAACCAGTATGTTCGTTTTACAGGGTACAAAACTCTCAAACCAGAGAGAATCGGACTATGTAGAACTACTGCTCTCAAGTTTGGTAAGTGAGAAGCCAGATCTAGGGTTGGACCACTTCCAACAGACTGACCATATAAGATTATTTCCTCATCTTTCGCTCCATACTGCTCTTTGACGCATTTATATGCTGCCTCAATGTCTGCATACGTGTTAGATTCACTTGGCTGTTTCACAAATAAAAAGAAAAACAGAAAGTTTAAATAATGATAGAGAGAATACATCATCCTTTTGAAGATCCAAATGGTTTCTAAGTGCAATCTTAAGTACATCAATATAAAACAAAATCATCTGTAAGTAAACATTGTCCTAACTTATGCTAAAAAGGTCAGATAATAGCGGACATCTCAATCTTCAAAGTGCGACAGTTGCTATTTAATCTGATAGAAGAATTTGAAAGAGGATTATCAAGGAAGTTGCCTTGTCTTCCTGTCCCTTCCTGAATGGTAAACGTAGTTTACTTGGTGCCCATAGCTTCCTTGCAACACCGTTTTAAGGTTTCCTAATCCTTCCGTGGTGACCCACTTAAAATTATCAACAAAGTTTGACACCAAATATAACTAGACAAATCTTTTTAAGAAAAACACTAGATACAAGGAGTACTTCTTTTCCTGAAATATGTCATGCATGTATATGATTTTCTGAAGAGTTGAGGGTCATCAATTTTTAGTATTTAAAACTTCCCATCTCTCCTTACAACGCTTTAAAGCTTTTGTAAGTAGGACGGATGAGTTACCCACGGTAGCTTGATGTTTGATTAATGAGATTACTATCAGACATGATATCGGAAAATACTCCTCGGAATTATTATGGAACTCAATTACCAACATCACTAATCTCAGGAAGAATTTAGGGCTCGCTGCATAACCAATTGTTAGCTTGATTCCGAGTCAAGAGCGGGGGACATACACTACATGCTCCTGCCACATAGATCTCAATAAATGATGGTAGCTCCTCATTCAAGTTATATCATTACAACTACAGGTGGATTTGGTTATTCTAAATTCAAATACCCATGAATGTTAACCAAAATTGATACTAAAAATGAAACAGAGAGATCTAAGCATCCAACCTTTCCAGTCGATTGTCCATATCCAGAGTAGTCATACCTGTAAACCATGGGTTCAAAGAAGAACAAAAAGATAAGATATTAGCATTAAATTCATTTTGTTACTAAGAACATATGAAGAACCAAATATGAACGTCTTTTCAAGTGTCTATACTCGAGACTTGTTAAAACTTAACAACTGGCATGTAAAAGTACTTCTGCAAAGTTCATGAACCATCCCAAGGGAATATACAACATCAGTTCGACGGGAGATTCTCATATCAGCATTTTTACTCAACGAAAAACAAGAAAGATGTTATAAGAGTAACAAGAATGCATCTGAAGTGCCTATAAATGCCATGAATTCCAAACACAGAGGAATAAGAACATAAATATATAGTAAGGTAGTAATTTAACAACTTTATACTGAACAGAATGCAAATGACAGAACAAAGACCTTAAATCTCGTAGGTAAAAATGTAAGAGCCCATTAAGGCATGTTGTTTCTAAAGGAGAACTTTAAACTCTTGACAGTTGCTCCGAAGACCCGAAATACTGCATCTGAAACTTGCAACTATAACGATGCAAGTGCCACGTAGTGTCCATCTACTGATTATTTCAGGAAAAACTACGATCCGAGACAAAAGCTTGTCGAAGTTCAACAACAACAAGTGACAAACAAATATAGCACGCAAATACCACCCGTAAACGATATCATCTCTCTTTCAATCTCAAGAAAAATTTCTGCCTCATTCCATTAATCAAATTGAAATGTATCCATGCTAGTTATGGGTTGAGCATTTAGACTGGTCATGAAGATACCAAAAATTAGATTCTCCAAGATCCAATTGAGTGCATTACATAAGCCTAAAGCTATTTTTATCACCAAAACAAACTAAATTTGATACTTCAAATAAATCCAATCCTAATTATAGAAACAGAAATTTTCTCTGTTGCCCCAAGAATCCAAGTTGTAAACAGATCCCAGAAACAAAACCCATCCATAAATTTCCAAATTAGGCTCAAATTTCTTACTTTCGGAAATTCTGTTGTTCATCAATCAAAGTTTATAACCTAAAAAATCAAACCCACATGCACATAGATAAGTAAAAATGAAAAGAGAAATGAAATTACCCCAAGAGATTGATTCTGAGACGAAGACTTAATTCAACAAAAAGCTCAAACATTTGACCTAAGTCTGCAGCATTTCCATGAGAATAAAGAAGAGTAGCAGTAGCCTTAGGATGCTTAAAATAAACGGCTACGATTTCATTCCCTCTTCTAGTCTTCAGTTTCAACACATCAACGTTATCTCTTTTTGGTACTTCAGGTATTACAAAAAGGGTCTTTTTACTCTTAGCTGCATCATCACCTGCTGCTGCTGTTGATGATGAAGAAGATGGTGTTATTTCTTCTGTAATAACAGTATATGAAGATGGGGTTGGAGGGAAAAAAGCAAATTTAGCTGCTATTGATGAAGTTACTCCACCCATTTTCTTCTTCTTCTTCTTTTTGTTTATTTCTTCTTCTCATTTCATATGAGCAACTAATATTTTTTTTCTGGGTTTCAAACCCTCAAAAGACAAACCCTTGAAAAAGATCTAAGTAAACTAAAAAAGGGATCTTTGTTTTCTCAGATTTTTCTGATTAGAAAAATAATTTAGAGTTTGAAGTTCTGAAGAGAGAGCAGAGGAAAAGAGAGAGAGACAAAAAGAAAGTGGGGGTTGGGGTTATAGGAGGAGGAGAAGGAGGAGCAGCCAGGTCATGGTGTGTTATATGGAACGTGGAGTGGACTCTTTTTCATTTGTTTTTGTTGGTTGTGTCTGGTCTTTTTCAAGCCTTTCTTCTTCTAGTGCTGTTTTCTTCTCTGTTATGGTCAATCGATGCTATTGTACCTGCAATGGAGTGGTTGTGATGGAATTGGTTGAGTTGTGGAATTAAGTCTTGATACAAATAATAAACATATGCAGATGATAGGGATATCAGATATGGCAACTTGCTCAACCATATTAAAATATAGCAGCGCAACATTTACCTCAAAACATTCGTCAGATATGTTGTATTTGGACACTTGCCCTGTCAAGTTGGCGTCGTTATTGTGTAAAAATAGTGTGACAAGTGCTGCTTAGGCATTGAGCCGTTTTCTAATTATTATTTTTTATTTATTTAAGCTAACAACCAACCAATTTCTTACTAGTTTGTGTTTGTTTAGGATGATCACTTCTTTCTGCGGGGTAATGATTGGGGGAAGAAGAATCAGGGATGCAGTAATGATTGGCAAAAAGAACTGAGGATAAGGTAATGCGTATTGTAGTTGGAGGGCCGAAATGTATTAGCGCATAAATTTAATGTGCATCTCTAGATTTCTTTGCAAAAAAAATAGAAGCAGATTTCTTTGTAAATGCTCGTAAAACTACGATCCAACCAGTCAACCACAATGTGCTCAGCATTTAACGGGGATAGAATTTTAGGGGGTGTATTGGATTAGGATTTATATGGATATTTAACAATCCTAAAAACTCATACGTATTCAATTAGGATATATAAGGATTCATTAAATATCCATGATATTCAATTAGGATTGTTTTAGACTCACAAAATTGGTTAAAAAGACCAAAATCAACAATTTCTGGGTGAAAAAGACATCTAGGTTTTGATACTGTTTAAATGGACAAAAATGTTAAAATAATCAGGATGTAAACAGAGGATGAATCCAGTTTCATCCTTGTTATTTTTTTTTTGTCCATTTCACCCGTAATAATTTTTACTCGTCCACTAGAACTATGTTTTAAAAATATTTGGACAAATGACCCATTTTCCGTTTTAGATTCCACAAATATCCTAGGTATTCAATTTGTTTAAGATTTCTTAAGATAGTTAAAGGACAAGATATATATGGATTCTTATGGATATTTGTAGGCAAAACATGTATATTATTATCTCATATCAATCTTAACCCAAATCACAAGAGTTTCATGGATTCTTATGAACAATTTTTTTTATCACGAAATGTTATGTTTTTCCACCACCACCATCGCTGCCACCACCAACCATCACCGCCACACACCAACCACCACCAACCATCACCGCCACCACCACCACCTCCACCACACCATCTCAATTTTTGGATTTTTTTAAAAGGGAATCATGATGACCTTGGTTTTTTCAAATATATTACTAATTGGTAATATACTTCAACTTTTAAAAATCTAATTACTCCTAAGGCAATCCTTTATAAACCAGAATCATATATTTATAAGAATCTTAAAGATTCTTTAAGAAACATTATAAATCCACTAGATTCAGGTAAAACTAGTATCTAATTGTATCAAGATAAATCCTGATACAATACACCCCTGTTAACTTTCATATAAGGAGACACTTATTTGGGACCCGGGTTGCCATCCTAAATCAACTCTCATGGGGTGAGCATTTGGGATCGAATGCGCGGATCCGAATCGTCTCGTCCGTTTTTTTGTACCGTTGGTTAATGGATTGGATGCGGATATAATTTTTGCGATCCAACAGATGTGGATGCTATCCTAAATATCTATTGGACATCCACACCTGTTATATTGAAAATACGTATGGAATTTTCGTAAAATATTGAATGTTTATGGAATCTACAAAGAACTGATTTCTATTAGCATTTTTAGGGTTTGAAAGTGAGGGTTATGTCATGTTTAGATGAAGTGTTATAAAGAAATTTTTTGGATCATTTGCATCTAATTTTTCCATCTGCGCATCCATTGGACGTTGGATTACATGCGGATTTCAAACTAAAAATCAGTCATATATTTATCTAATGAGAATGAGGCTATAACTGGTACGATCCAGACCATGCTCACCCTTTGTATACAAAGAAGCACATTTTATATACTTGGATATGTTTAAAGAATCGTAACTCCATATATTATTGTGGAAATCAAGAGAGAGTAAGCGGAAGAGTGTGAACCACTCATAGGATAAACCATTACTTTTATAAATAGATTTTGTAAAACTATAACCTTAAAGAGTAAAAATACTTAAACACTCTTCAGGAATCATTGTACACTATTCCTTCCCTGCATAACTACATTATATATGTGAATAACTCTTGTGCAGACGTACTACACTAACTTATGTAACCTAATCATGAGACTAATATTTGAGCACTCTCACTCAAGTGGGTGGTAGATGTCTAGCATACCAAGCTTGTCAAGGAAAGAGTTGAATGGTCGACTTGGAACTCCTTTTATCAGTATGTATGCAATCTGATTTTCAGTTCTTACAAAGGGAGTGTTGATGACTCATGTATTCAAATTTCTCTTTGATGAAATGTTTGTGATCAATTTCCACATGTTTGGTTCTATCATGTTGGACTGGATGGTGAGCAATGTTGATGGCAACCTTATGGTCGCAATGCAACTTCATATGACCTTTAGGAGTGAATTTTATCTTTGTAAACAATATTCGTAACCATAATAACTCAAATTCTGCTTCTGCACTAGATCTAGCTACAATTGATTGCTTCTTGTTGCGCCAAGTTACTAGGTTTCCTCCTACAAATGAACAATATCCAGCGGTAGACCTACGATCAATCACGGAGCCTCTAAAATCTTCAAATTTGTATGCTCCAACCTCCGTGTGGTTATTTTGAAAAAATAACAACCCTTTTGCTGGTGCAGACTTTAAGTAGCGAAGTATTCGATGCATTGCATACATATATGTCTCTCATAGAGCATGCATAAACTGTCTTACAACACTGAAAAAGTATGCAATATCAAGATGAGTGTGAGAAAGGTAAATTAGTTTTCCTACTAGCCTTTGATATATTTCGTTGTTCACCCGAATGCCATTGGTGTCTTCTCCCAGCTTCTGATTTGGTTCAACTGGTGTGTTAATAGGTTTGCAATCCAACATCCATGTCTCGGCTAAAAGATTCATAACATATTTCCTTTGAGAGTTTTATATACCCCTTTTTGATCTTACCACTTCAATTCCTTGATAATAACATAACTCTCTTAGGTCATGTATCTCAAATTTTTTGGCTAAATAAGATTTCACTTCCCCATTTCTTCCACATCATCACATGTCATTACAATTCCATCCACATAGGAAATAAGCATGGTAATTTTCCTATTCCATGACGTTTAAGGAACAACGTATTATCTGCATGACTTTTCCGAAATCCATATATCAACATACTTTGGGTAAACCTACCAAACCATTCCCTTGAAAACTGCTTTAAACTATATAAGGATTCTTCAACTTTCATAATTTTCCTTCATTAGTAGTAATTTGAAATTCATGAGAAACGTCCATGTATACTTCCTCTTCCAAATCACCATTAATAAAAGCATTCTTCACATCGAATTGTTGAAGTGAGCAATCCTTGTTTTGATGCCAAAGATAACAAGACACGGATAATGTTCATTTTAGCAACATGAGCAAAGGTTTATTGATAATCAATTCCATAAGTCTGAGTATAGCCCTTGGATACTAATCTTGATTTGTATCTTTCAGTAGTTCCATCAGAATGGTACTTCACAGTGAATACCCACTTGCAATCAACAAATTTTTTTTCCTTCTGGTATCTCGACCTTATCCCATGTGAAATTCCCTTTTAGAGTTTTCTTTTCTTCCATCAGAGCTTGCTTCCACTTTGGATCATCAAGAGCATCTTCAACCCTTGTAGCAATTGTAATAGATGATAGTTTATTTGCAAAAACAGCATAAGAGGATGACAGACGATAAGAAGATACAAAGTTAGTAATTGGATGATCAGTAGAATATTATATTGATTGGCAGTTGGTTTGAAGATCCTATGAATAAACTGGTTGAAAACTGGACAGTGAAGATGGCTAACACTCTTTGGTAATTTGTAAAGCACGCCGTAAGTGTGTATTTGAGAATGTCAAGCCAAACCCAATAACGGTAATAAGAAGCATTCAACATCTCAATGAAATCACAGGGAAAGAGATGAATAGGAAGCCTACACATGTTACTCCAAAAGCAACACCAAGCAGCACATATCCATTGCGACAATGATTTACATCACTCGAGAATTGGTCTAATCCTGCGAAATTTTGCAGGAAACTTTGAGAAGGAAAAATGCTCCTATGCAAACAGATTAGAGAGCGCGGAACAAGCTGAAAATGAGGGACTGCTTCTAGCTATGGAATGAGATGAAGAGTTAAAGCTTCAATGCGTTTGTTTTGAATTGGATGCGCAAGTAGTGGTGGAAGCAGTTCAACATGATCATCACATGGCAGCTTGGGAAAATCATTCTACTGTTTTAGCAATTAAAGAAAAATTATGCAACAATCCATTATGGAGTTACAAATTTATTAATCGCAAATGTAATAAGCCAGCAGATCTTTTAGCTAGGCACGCTAGGATTTTTAGAGTTGGTAAGACTTGGATTGTTAATCCTCCAAATTTAATTGCTCATGCAATCCTAAAGGATGAAAACAATACTATAACTCTTCCTTAAGTAATGAAAAAATTTCTCTCTTTGCGTCAAAAAAAAAAAAAGAAAGTAGAATACCATATCGAGTTGGAGGTTTACGTGTACAAGTAAGATATTTATGTTCCAAAATATTTGTGGAATCATCAGCTGAATCTACATCTACAGCATTTGTGCACTCATGAGCTGAAAGATCATCTTAATTAGCTCTTAAGGTTGTTTCAGCAGAAGCTGTAGAAAGTTCTACTTCCGCTAATTGAGGGCCTTGTCTCTTCATTTGTAAACTTGAATCTGTGGAATAACATAGGTTGAGGAGTTCCACTTTCCTTAGGTACTGAACCAGGAATATCAAAACAAGGATGATCTTTAAAATATGTGTTATGTTCCCCTTAAAGAGATACCTCTGAAATATTCTCATAAGTAGACTTGATTTGTACAAAAGGTTACATCCATAGATACATAGATATTTCTCGTATGAGGGTGACAACACATGTAGCCTTTCTGAGTAGCTAAATATCCAAGAAAAAGAAAAAAACCTTGAGAGCTCTTGGATCCAATTAACTCTTATTTTATATTATGGACATAGACATAACAAATACACCTAAAGATTTTAACTAGAGAAGGACCATGAGGTTGGCGTGAAAGGCCAAAAGAAAAAAAAAAAATTAGGTGTCTAAAAATTCAGAATCCAAGAAGGCATCTTCTTAATCATTTGTGTTATAGTGAGGACAACATCACCATAATATCTTTTTGGCACATTCATTTGGAACAACAAGCACCTAATGACTTATAATAGGTGACGATTTTTTCGCCCAACAACTCCTTTTTGCTGAGGGGTATCAGCACAAGAGGTTTGGTGGATGATCCCATTTTCCAAGAAGTAAGAGGAAATACCTTGCTTTAGATACCCACCATCCCTATCCGATCTCAACACTTGGATTTTTCTGTTAAACTGCGTAAGAACAAACTTATGAAAGTTCTTGAAGACAGTGTGAACATGACTCTTATCTTTCAATACGTAAACCCAAGAGACTCGAGAGTGATTACGAATAAAGGTAACAAACCAACATAAACCACAAGCAGTAGTGATACGTGAAGGACCCCATACATCACTATGTATAATAGTATAAGGAGATAAAATCCTATTCATGCTTAAAGGATAAGGGACACAATGATGTTTAGCTATAGATAACATGCTTCAAAACAAAACTTAGATATATCAAGTTATGAAAAAAAATTAGCGAACAACCTTTGTAAATATCCAAAAGAAGGATTCCTAATCGTTTATGCCATAGCCATACTTTCTCTTCATAACTAGATCCACTTGTTAATTTATAAGATCTTGTGTTGCTCTCTTCTCCTGTCTCTTGTAATTCCAAGTAGTAAAGTCCCTTCTCTTTTTACCATAACCAATGGTCTTCCATGTGAAAAGACCCTGAAAAGCATAACATCAGAGCACTGATTGGTCGAACTCGCAAGTTTTTCTATCTTAAGCTTGTTGTAAAATTCTGTTGTACGAATTTATATCTTGAAGATGGAGATCAACCAAAGACAACTGGAGAACTTCATCAACAAAAGGTAAGTAAAAGCTGAACCATCCTATTTACTCAAATGTTCACCATCCTATCATATATCTTTATGAGACAAATTCGTATGACTATGTGGACTTTAGATATTGCATAGAAGAAGTTTCGAGTCAATCTTGCCTTGTTAAATATCTCGAAATATGATTCAAAGCAATAATTATTCATATACTTGATGAATTTAGTTAAGAAAAATTTATTGTTTATGAACTAAGTAATGATTCAAGATTCATCATTCGAGAATTGCCCAAGCGATGATATTCGGTATTGATGTCATTGGGGAATGTTTCGAATTGATTAAAAGAGAGATAAAACTACTGAAATCTGGATACAGGACGGTACACATACCCGACACGCATACCGACTCAACTGTATTGGTTCCGGATCAGTGGCACACATACCCAATACATGTACCGGCGTAGATCTACGGTTCGCGACTTTGGGTGCATATACCTGGTATGCATACCTCAATCATCTGTTAGTGAATTGGTAGTCTGAGTTCACGAACTGGGTTGGTACATACCCAATATGCACACCATCCTTGTCGAATATTTTCAGATGCATTCAAACTATTTTCTACGGTATGTTTGGCATTTGATTAACTCTTTAAGACATTTCTATAACATATTTGATCACTTAATCACTTGTGATTGTGCATCAAGATTAAATTCTAAAGTGTTAGATAATTGTGACTAAGCTTATGGATAACCGGCCATGAATTATCATTTTACACGGTTCAGTTACGGTTGACCATAATGTATATTCTACTATGTGATTTTAAGTCGAATTTCTCATATGCTTACATGAAACTCTAACCAGTGTTTCATCTAAACTAAGAAAGGGTTTGATTGATTACCAAGATACCTTAGCTTTAATTTTAAGCAACCTTCGATCTTGAGAGTTTTCAAATAGAGAAACCCAAAGAACTGGGAAAATTAATCCCTGACACTTCTGTGCGCGTGTCGTAGTTGTATGCTAGAGTCATCCTCTATTAATTAATCTAGGTTTCCTCTGAGAAACATAATTAGGTTAACGACTTAAAGATTTTACTTAGGGATTCATGAATCCAGGTCTGACTATCTTTTACCTTAATAGCTCGTGTATCCCGATCTTTCTTTTTTGGTATTGAGGTTTTTGTAATCTCTTTCAGGCAAGATAGATAGTAATCATAAAGTTTTTTTCGTGTCATACTTTGTGATTCCGTAAGATAGATATTGATAAGATCTTAATTGAACTTGTCTAAGATTGTTCTTGTCTAGACTGCTCTTCGGGAGTCATAAGTATCGAATTTTGAGGTTTGTCGGACTTTCTCTATTGCAAACAAATTTCCTCACCTTGATCTCACGATCTAAAAGGAAATCAAATAGGCTTATTTGTTAGGAGCATATTTGTATCAAAATTCTTCACTTAGGTTAAAGAAACTCCTAGGCTGTAAAGGATGTCATCTAAGGGAATCAAGTGCGTCGAGCCTTGCGAGGTTCAAGAGAAGTAAGGAGCGCGGTTGTAACTGAATTGCTTGGAGGGATGATTCGGTCTTATCTATATTCTAGTACGAAGTATGATAGTAGGCCAGCGTCTATAGTTAGTTAATACAACTCGGTGTTCAAATCTGGACGAGGTCCCAATATTTTTCTACAGGTGCAGTTTTCCTCGTTAACAAAATTTCTATGTGTCTTGCTTTACTTTTTACTTTCGTATTATAATTGTATTCGATATTGAAAACGCAGGGGATACCAAGTACACCCAATTTTTTTGTTCGGAAACCTGTATAGACAAAACTTAATACAATAGAAAATAGACCATCTGAATGATCCTTAACTATTGAATATAGAGTTTATATATTAACCTCTACTTAATCATTATTTGTATAGACATATGGTCTGTGAATCTGATTATTAAGCAGTTGTTGATGGTGGATTTTAGTTCAAGGCTAAAATTGTAAAATAATTCTGCATTTAATATGCCGCCACTCTGCAAAGAGACGGAACCATGTAAAAGTGATGAGTGTTCAACCTCTTCACTGGCACATTCATTGAGCAACTTAATACTTTCTTATGAAATTTACCCAGAATGGTGCATGTAGCAACAATCCCAGGTACTTGGAACCTTGCCTATATTAAATTAATACAAGTTTGTTTGAATGCTTTATGTGCTATGTTCCCCGGATGAACCCTTAATGTTGATATGGCATGACGATTTGTGTTCACTCGCAGCAGAGTAGCACGAATTTCCAAGTATCAAGGATAAGGTCTTTGCATAAGTATTCAATCAGAAAGCATGCTGCTCTCTGGCAATGAACTTAAAAGAACTCCGTGTCAACACATAAAATTCAATCGACTATCCTGACTAAATTGCAAAGGTTAGGGTTTTGCGCCTTGCGCAGTATATCAGACCTTGCTTGTCGAAATTAAGCCTAGGCAAACTAGGTAATTAATCCGTCATGATTAGTAGATGCAAAATCTTTCCCAGAATCAGAAAACAAGGAGCCGCAGGATAGGAGCAGCAACAAAGAGAGGCGTGGCCATGCCTTAGGCCAACCGGCTCCATTTTCCATTGTCACGCCCCATCCTAAACCGGACCTATTTTCCTCGACCAATCAGGTCGCCTTAAACTCGCCACACACACATAAGTTGTGGTTGGGCCCATACTTGCCGACCCTATTTCCCATCGACCAATCAGGTCGCACTAAACCTGCAACGCGCACCAAAAGGGTGGCCACGCCCATGCTTGGCCGGCTCCCTGCTTTCATTGACCAATCAGGTTGCTCTAAACCTGCCACAACTTTAAAAAGGGTGGAAATTGTGTCAAAAGGTTACCCTACCAAATTGGTTTTCCAAAACCATGCCAACATACTAACGACATGTCAAACATGCCAAAAACAAACATGCCAGGCGCACATGCCAAACGGCATGCCAGGCATGCCAATTACACACGCCAAAAAGGCATGCCAAGTGCACATGCCAAACGTGCCACCTACCGCATACTACATGCTATATACGTTAATTAGGGTTTCGACATGCCAAACCCTAATTTAGGCAAAGTTGCCACGCCAACCGAGCCAAATAATGCTCACAGAACATGGGGATCAATGTGGCCATTAAAACTGATGTTGCCACACCACGTTTGAATCTAACACCAACGTGCCAAAAATCCAGCGGCCATGGCTACGCCAGGAGCCACTTGCACCGTCGTGCCGCTGGCATGCACAAACTATGCCAGCCATGTCGTAAAGCCACTAACATGCACTAAAGGCACCACTGTGCCATTTCTAGGCGCCAACGAAAGATATCCAGAAATCAACGGCTACCCTTCCCCATGAGATACAATCTCAGCCATCTAAGTTTGCTACCAAACTAATAGACTTATGGAAAATTTTAGGCGACCATCCGTTTAAATTTCGTGGACATGGCTACGCCAGGCGCCACCTATGCCACCGTGCCACTGGCATGCACGAGCTATGCCAGTCATACCGCAGTGCCACTGGCATACACCAAAAACGCCATTGTGCCATTACCATGCGCCAACAGAAGGTATCCATAATCAAAGACTACCCTTTCTCATGAGATGCAATCTCATCCATCCAAGTTCTCCACCGAACTGGCGGACTTGTGGAAAGTTTTAGGCGACCAGCCAAGACGTGCCTAACAACATCACATGCCATTTTCCTGCGTCAAGACTCTTGACTTTGATTTTCCTCACATAGAAACCTGCTACACATTTTCCACGAGACATCAAACATGTCACAAACTGGGGGATACTCATCAGGGTATTGGTCTGGCAGTTTACACCGTGCGGCATGCAATACGCCTGTTATAAGAAGGTGTCATGAAGCGGGACATTAGTGGCGGCAAGAAGTAAAGGTTGTAAATGGAATCACTTCCTTCATCATGGAAGCATGGGATTCTGACGGTTATACGTTACTCTATTTTTCCACCAGTCAATCATTTCCACTTCCTACGAGACCATGGTACGTTTCAATATGACTTGTATAAATAGGCTTCACCCATTTCCACCAAACGACAAGTTTTTGGTCGGCAACAACATAGTATCCAGAAATCACCAAGAACTGATAGTTTTTCACTCTGCAAGCCAGTTCCACTTTATGATACAAGTCGTAAAACAAGCCGCATCTTCAGAATTAACCATTCTAGTCTCAATACTCTCTTCGCTTCCCTCCCTAAGACCAACCCTTCTCCTTCACTTTGTGACCGAAGCAAGCCTGGAACGGCCATTTCTTGGTTTAGTCCAGGATTGTACAGATTGATCTCTCGAATCAAAAGTACTCACGTGCAGTGGATTGTTTAGGGTTTAGATTCGTTTCTCATCCACACACCCAAAATTACCAAAACCAGCAGAAACAATTTTCACCCACAAACAATTGGCGACCACAGTGGGAGATTAATCTCTCGGTTGTGGAGTCAATTTCTCAATTTTCACTCCAATATTTCCAAACTCAAGATGGTGGATCTTAGGTATAAATTCAATCATTAACCAGAATTCACTTCAATCACCAATCCCAACTTTCCGCTTCATGAGTTACCCCGGCCATCCCAAACACTTTCAAAGCTGCTGATGCTCGAAATCCAATCACCATGGAAGGTATGGAAAAAATATTAGAAGATGTGGCCGCAAATCAAGCTGATATTGTGAAGCCGCAAAATGGGATGTTTTGTATCTTAAAGAGTATGGTGAACCCGCTGTAGAAAGATCCAACAAACATTCTCTCGGAGAATGCCACCAATTTCAGAGATGGCACAAAAATGTTGAATCCTTGTCTGAAGTTTGTGCCCCCGCCAACGACGATGCAGACAGAGTATGTGGACGTATCCAAGGAGAGCAAAAGGGAATGACCAACACAAATGTACCGTCTGCAAACGCATTTTGTACATCCCATGGCGTTACACCCTCTAGAACCAATACCAGCAACACCGGAAGCATCCCCTCTGGCGTGACACCTCCTATTACTAGAGACAGAGCCGCCGCTACTCCTAATATTCCTTTGAGAATGCGACTCCAATCATCACCAGGGATGCTACCACTTCTTCGTCAGGACGAGATACTGGAGGAGATAGAGGACACCAACCTCCCATTACCATTGTCGATTTAATGGAGAAATGGGAAGTTCTTGCCAAAACTCATACGGACATGGCCACAACTCAAAGGGAGCGAAGCAACGAACATCTGAATGATTATGTCAAAGGATTCAGAATTCGGGCATTAGATTGTCATGATCCAAATGTGACTGAACATCAATTGGTGGAGTTGTGCATCGACGCAATATGGGGACTCTGTTCACAAAACCGTGTAATCTATGATGGAGCATATATTTTCAGCCCTCAACCGTGTTGCGTCGGGAAGGCGATTGTCTTCAATTGGAGAAGCTACCCCGAAATCCCAGTCTCTCTTGGAAGGTACGACTGGTAAATGTAACTGGGGACTCCTAACCACTACTCACCAGAAAGGTGTCGATTTTGAAAGCGCACTGATTAACGCGGCCTCTGACTTCAATATTGTAACCATCAAGACTCTGAGAGTTGCAAGGGAAAATCAAACATAAGTAGCGTATTTTCCCAGAAGGAGAAAACACGACTTGTAGACCAGCACTATTTGTGCACTGTTTTCCCATCCGCCATATCGTGTCAAATCGTCTTTTGAAGTCAAGGGTTAATGGCGCCCTCACTGGAGTTCGCTTCAGAAGCCGCTTCGGCGTTCGATCCAGGAGCTGCTTCAATGTTTCGCTCCAAGAGCCGCTTCAATGTTTCTCTCCAGAAGCCATTTCACTCCAGGAGCCGCTTCAACGTTTCGCTCCAGAAGCCGCTCCGCTTCAATGTTTCGCTCCAGAAGCTGCTCCGTTTCAACGTTTCGCTGCAGGAGACGCTTCAACGTTTCACTGCAGGAGTCTCCACTTCTTCCTTCCAAGGTTCCTTCCCATAGCTGCCGCTCTTTAATGCCAAAGATCGTTTCGTAACCACCACTCGTTCCTGCCAAGGATTGTGTCGTATCCGCCACACCTTCCTGCCAAGGATTTTGCCGTAGCCGCTACTCCTCCCTGTCAAGGATCTTGATCGCAGCCAACCAAGTCTCTTCTGATCACGGCTGCTGCCAAGAACCGTTGTTGCTTGTTTGTTGATGCCAGCCAGAGCTTCACCATAGAAATAACCACTACAAAGGTAATCTGTACTTCTCTATATTTTAGTTTCACATGGAAGAAGTAATGGATCCACCAGTACAGATGCAATATGATATCTTTATCATGGTCAACTCACCGACCATACAAGATAGAAACACGTAAACCAAACTTGGGGACTGGGACTCTACACACTGTCAAAGCTCAGAAGACACAGTCAACCAAAAAGTCATAGCCACGACAAGGTCATCTAATCTTCAAAGGTACATCATAAGAATATCATCGCTTCTCTGTCTAGAAGGCGCTTGCAACACTTTACGATGCCGCGACGGATCCTTTGCCTACTCAGAGAAAACAACTTCAGTAACTAAAGAGAAGTGCGACTGGGGACTGCTCATCACAGTCCATCCCCGACAACAATCAAAGATTCATGAGATAACTCCAGAGACGCGGCCGAAATATTTTTCTCGGAGAAACTGTGGGAGCCACGATTAACAACATAACTCTCTCACTTCTACCTCTTTGTCATCCAGAATACTTCGTCCATGTGATGTTCCAAGCATCCCAGCATCGCATCCAGGAGAGTACAATAAGCTTGTATCGAATCCCTGATAGACACATTTTTGTGTCTGATATAATCTCAATTGTATATATTGTTAGTGCTCGATTTTGTATTTATTTTGGCTTTTTATGTCTTTGTAGGTGTTTTCGGAAAAATAAGATTTTGTGGCATAATTGGCTCGAAAAGTGTTTTTTGCGTTCATGGGAGGACATTTGCTATTCGGACCCTCACTTTGGATAAGGGGTAACCTAATTACTAAGGGGTATCCCATTTCCAGGCATCTGCTAATCGCACCCCTACTTTGGATAAGGGGCAACCATCTTAAACATTCAAAAATCAGGTTTTGGCGGGAAAAAAGTTTAGTTAAAGAGCAGTTTTGGCAATCGTGATTTGGAGGAGTTTGAGGTCGATTAAACCTCTGATTTTCAAAGGATAGACTCCGTATGGGTCTAGGAATCTGATATGGGTGTTTAAATCGACTAGATTGGGCTCAAACGACGGATTTTTCTCACAACAAGAAAATATGGAAAGTCACGTGTGTGACCTGTTTTAGGGAATTTTAGAGTGATTAAAACGCTGTAAACCTTCCCAAAGATTTGTATCTAAGGAAGAGTTTATAATAAAAAGGAAAGCTCAGAAACGCGTAGAAATCCTAAAACAAGAAATTGTCGCAACTTGGCCGTGAAGAGAAGGAAAAAGATTTTGGAAGATTTGGGAGAGATTTAATTGGTATTTTTGATATAAATAGATGTCTTGGGTCATATAGAAGAGGTGTCGAGAGTTTGGGAACCTAAGGAGAGCCAGAGAAGAAGAAATCAGAGCTTTACCAAACTCTGTTTCTGCTGCTGCTGCTGTTGAAGAAGAAGAACAGCTGAAGAACATTGACCCTCGCTAGACAATCGCATAAAAGTGTCACTGTTTAACAGCTGAAGAACATTAAGCTGTTCAGGGCAGTCTTATTTCAGGGCAGTCTTAAATCAGCGACAAAGCAACAGTTTTTCTGTAACAGTTCCATTGTAACAGCTGTTTTGCAACACCAATACACTGTTGCAAACAGTCTGTGTTATTACTTTTCACTCTTTTAATCATCTTTTGAGAAACAAACACATATTTTGAGATCATGATTGATATGAGGAGATAAACCCCAACACTGGGATGACGGAGGAAGCCATATTTCATACGTGTGGTAATTATATTTAATTATTTTTATGACTTTTTGCATTAATTTAATCGTTTTATGATTTTTCTTAATTAGTTGTGAAGTCGTATGATGATGTATGCTTGGTCTAAGTGCTTTTGATGCATCATGCTAGTGATTTACAGTTAATCTTTTTAAAATCTACCCTAGCAAAGAATTAGAGTCAATAAACAAGAGCTATAATTGTCTAAGAATTGATTTTTGAACCACATGGTATGAGGTTTGGTGGAATCCTAAGTCTCAGTAATCTCTCGACATTGTGACAAACCTTGTGTATATTTTTTCTTTATTTTTATTGTTTTCTATTATTAAGTCTGAAATTGAGTCCACACAAGTCCGAGTTGAACGAACTTTATTTACCACTTATAAAACTACATCAATTTTTGGCGCCGCCTACGCGGATTTGTATTTAGATTTTATTTTAGGTTTATTTTTTTTTTATTTTTTTTGTTCTTTTTTACGCGTTTTGGTATTTTTCGATTCTTTTCAGATTTGGAGCGAAGCTACAAGGAAAGAAAAGTACTATAAAAGGAAAGCATCGCCATAGAAGGAAAGAAAAGAGGAATCTGAAAGGAGTGAAGAAGAAGATTTTGTATATAGTTATTTTTTTTTATTTTTTGAAACTGTAAATAGGATTTTATTTTTGTAATTTTTCTTTTCCTTTTTGGACATTTTTATTTTTGACTTTATTTTTGGACTGGACATTATTATTATTTTGAAACCCTAAGGAAGGGTTAAAAATTAAATATAAACTGTTTGCAGGGAAGGACGACAATTACGATACTGTCTCGGCCCCTCGGGTTCGTACACTGACATAGGAGTCGGTGACCTGAGTCGACTTCAACGGTTCATCGCCCGTCTGGTACGAGAGGTAAGACTCTATCCACCCACGAATCCCCTGTCAGTGGGTTTTATTTTGTGTGACAACTCACACCCCTGCAGTAGAATGTCGAACTGGTATTACAATAGCCAATACAACGAATATCCGACTGAGTTTCAAAATGGACGTTACTACTTTGACCATAGTGTGAATAGTGGTTGGGAACATCAGCCTTTTGAAGATTATGGTCCATACCATGGTGAGCCCAATTACTATCCACATACGCACCGGTCATATGAGCAAAATTCTTATATTTCTCCTTTAGAAGACTCTCTCAGGAAATTAGAAGAGTCGACACGTAGGATAGCTGAGATGAATAACTTAGTTTATGACGAAAGAAAACTTTCTATAGAGGAATCCCTCAAGCTGATAGCTGAGATGAACGAAAGAATTGCTCGAAATAATCTTAATTTTCAATATAGTGTCTCCAATAATACCCTTGAAAATGAGAATAGTTATTTGCATAAACAGGATAACGAGGATAAAATTGGTTACACTACTTGTTTAGATGAGGTTCAACCATTTTCATGTTATTATAATGATTATGATGAGGATAGTGTTGATGAAGAATTTGAAATAAATAGGCATAGTGATCAGTAATTTGCTACTCCAACTGATCTCAATAATAATATTATTTCTAGTTCACATCCAAATAATTTTAATAATTATTCACCTATTCAAAAGGACGAGTATTTGACTAGAGATACCCCCGTTTTAGACGATGTAGTATTTCCTTTTGATTACGAAGCTAATAATGGTTTAGAGGAACGAGTATATTTTGAGTCTAGCGATTTAGAAACAATAGACTTAGAAAAAGAAAATGAACTCGTCGAGATGAGTGAGGATGTACCCGACTTAGAAGAATCAATTGACCATTTTCATGAATTAGATGACCTTGAAATTAGGGAAGTTGTGGCTAGTCTTTCTAGAGACATTGAAAACTCTAAGTTTGGGGGTGATTATCATTCTCCATGTGATTTAACTCTTAGAAAGGTCTCGCACTTGGGACTTGACATATGTGCCTCAACCATTTTACAAGATTATCTTCATACACGTTTTTCTGAACCTAGTGATGTACACAAGAAATTTCAGTTATTAGAAACCCATCCTCTGGTTGATGTGGTTTACCCAGGCTATGATACCCAGATTGACTTTGTTTTCCCAGCCAATATTTTTCTTCCAAATGTGGGAATGTTTGATTTTCAAATGTGTCGAATATTAAGTTTTGAGACTAAACCTAAGTACTTTAGGAGATTAGGGTCGACATACTTGTTTAAGGAAGATCACCACTCTCATTGTGGTCAGCTGTGTAAGTCAAATATGATTGACTTAGAGGATCCTCAATTATTCAAGTTATTATTATGTGCTTCTAAGTTTTTATTTGAGTTTTTCCAGACTTTAGAACCTGAACATTTGGATCTAACCTATGAGGAAATGCAACCTATGAAAATATTTTATTTGGACCCAGTTATAGATCCTGAACCTGAACCACAACTAGATGTAGCTGTCTTAAACAAGAAACTAGACAAGGGTGTGCTTTATTTGTTCATTTTCTTGGCATGTTGCAGATTCCTTTTACTTGTGATAGCTCTATTTGGTTTTGATGACCCACAAATATTTCGGCTATTACTTTATGATTTTATAAGGTGACTAATCCTTTCTTAGTCTGGCTGAAGACATTAAACTTAGAACTTTTTGGGAGGTAACCCATTCTCATGCAACACGGTAATATCTTTCCTTATCTCTTTTGATTCAAATGGTAACAGTTTCTCCTTGTTCATGCTTTTAATTTTATCTTTAGAACATTGAGGACAATGTTAGATTTAAGTTTGGGGGTATATGAGAAACTTTTTAGTTGCACAATTAAACTCCAGAGCCTAGAAATTTATGCTTATTAAGGATGGCACTAACCAATCTAAGTGGATGGAAGCATTTTGGTTATAGGAGTTGAGGAACCAATCTGACTAGATGGCAACATCTAAAGAGTCTATTCATAAAAGCACAGAGCTCAGGTGTTAGAAATAACATGATAGTTTCACCATATCTCGTTGAGTCCTTTTCACTTCTGTTTTTATTTTGTTTTGTTTTTAAACTATGTTTCTCTAAGTGATTAGGTGGGGCTCACGATTCAAGTTGTTACCAATGCTAGGGTGAATTAGAGTGATTGAGATACAAAAAAAAAAAAAAAAAAGAGAAGAGAAATTGAGACCAGACCATCAGACCAACTAGAATAAATTCAATAAAGTCGACCACTGGAACCCTTGTATATGCCAGTTGTGTTGACCTAGAGTTAGGATTATCAATCACTGGTTCCCTTGTATATGCCAGTGTGTTGATATTAGTCAGACTAGTATCTCAGTCCATTAGGATAGGTTCATTTTGGCGGAGGCCTTCAGACAGATATGAGAAACACCATTCACCTAGTAAACATCAAAACCATCTATGTTTTTCTATATCCATCTTCTTGATCTATCCGTGTGATTAGTTTCGACTTAGGATATTGATGTCCATAGTGCAACCATCTGAGTAGAGCTCTGTCACTTCATATGAATTTTAGTATGCTTGAGTGCAAACTCGTGTACAACAATTGGAATTTCGCATCAGGGTACTTCCTCCTGTAGTCAATAAGTATGCCAACCAAGGAGATTCTTTAGTGCCTTCCAAGGTTATGTGTAGATAGCTAGGTTCTGGAGTAAAAAGGTTTTGTGGGTATACCTCTGGTAAGCCCTCCGGAGACAACACTCCGCCACTAGGGACACCTAGGGGTTTAAAGGATTATTGCATACGCTAAATGCAATCGACGATGCCTGCGACAGTGAGTTAGGATTTTATTTCTATTTTATTTTTGCTCGAGGACTAGCAAATAATAGGTTTGGGGGTATTTGATAGACACATTTTTGTGTCTGATATAATCTCAATTGTATATATTGTTAGTGCTCGATTTTGTATTTATTTTGTCTTTTTATGTCTTTGTAGGTGTTTTCGGAAAAATAAGATTTTGTGGCGAAATTGGCTCGAAAAGTGTTTTTTGCGTTCATGGGAGGACATTTGCTATTCGGACCCTCACTTTGGATAAGGGGTAACCTAATTACTAAGGGGCATCCCCAGGCATCTGCTAATCGCACCCCTAATCTGGATAAGGGGCAACCATCTTCAACATTCAAAAACCAGGTTTTGGCGGGAAAAAAAAGTTTAGTTAAAGAGCAGTTTTGGCAATCGTGATTTGGAGGAGTTTGAGGTCGATTAAACCTCTGATTTTCATAGGATAAACTCCTTATGGGTCTAGGAATCTGATATGGGTGTTTAAATCGACTAGATTGGGCTCAAACGACGGATTTTTCTCACAACAAGAAAATATGGAAAGTCACGTGTGTGACCTGTTTTAGGGAATTTTAGAGTGATTAAAACGCTGTAAACCTTCCCAAAGATTTGTATCTATCTAAGGAAGACTTTAGAATAAAAAGGAAAGCTCAGAAACGCGTAGAAATCCTAAAAAAAGAAATTGTCGCAACTTGACCGTGAAGAGAAGGAAAGAGATTTTGGAAGATTTGGGAGAGATTTAATCGGTATTTTTGATACAAATAGATGTCTTGGGTCATATAGAAGAGGTGTCGAGAGTTTGGGAACCTAAGGAGAGCCAAAGAAGAAGAAATCAGAGCTTTACCAAACTCTGTTTCTGCTGCTGCTGCTGTTGAAGAAGAAGAACAACTGAAGAACATTGACCCTCGCTAGACAATCGCATAAAAGTGTCACTGTTTAACAGCTGAAGAACATTAAGCTGTTCAGAGCAGTCTTATTTCAGGGCAGTCTTAAATCAGCGACAAAGCAACAGTTTTTCTGTAACAGTTCCATTGTAACGGCTGTTTTGCAACACCAATACACTGTTGCAAACAGTCTGTGTTATTAATTTTCACTATTTTAATCATCTTTTGAGCAACAAACACATATTTTGAGATCATGATTGATATGAGGAGCTAAACCCCAACACTGGGATGACGGAGGAAGCCATATTTCATACGTGTGGTAATTATATTTAATTCTTTTTATGACTTTTTGCATTAATTTAATCGTTTTATGATTTTTCTTAATTAGTTGTGAAGTCGTATGATGATGTATGCTTGGTCTAAGTGCTTTTGATGCATCATGCTAGTGATTTACAGTTAATCTTTTTAAAATCTACCCTGGCAAAGAATTAGAGTCAATAAACAAGAGTTATAATTGTCTAAGAATTGATTTTTGAACCACATGGTATGAGGTTTGGTGGAATCCTAAGTCTCAGTAATCTCTCGACATTGTGACAAACCTTGTGTATATATTTTCTTTATTTTTATTGCTTTCTATTATTAAGTCTGAAATTGAGTCTACACAAGTCCGAGTTGAACGAACTTTATTTACCACTTACAAAACTACATCAATCCCAAAGGTGTAGATTTAAGGAGATACAATCAAAGTAGGATACACTTGGGGACTGAAGCCTCATTCGGGTTTAGAAGTTTAAACGCAATCACCACCTTACCAGCGAATGCAGTAGAATCACACCTTTCACGAAAAAATAGGCTCAAGATAATTACACATGGGGACTACCAGCATGGGATGCCTTCACTTCCCTCAACCAGTTTATTTCTGATATCAACATCGTCACTGTCTATGCTTCACAAGCCATGGTAATATCTAAACATGAAGTCGTACACGTGCATCAAAGACTCCAAAAACACGCCGCAGAGATATTCACATATCCGGCCATGCCATCGGATCTACTCTAATGACCAGACAAGAGGGTAACTGGGGACTGCTCATCGCATCCCATTCCATACAATAGTCCAAGATTCAGAAGATGGTCCAAAGGATGTCGCTTGGAATGAAATCCTTGAAGACTTGATAGCAGCGCGTCGACAACGAAACGCCTCTCAGCTCGTCTACTTCACCCAACGGCTCTGGATTATTTCGACCCTACAAGTATCCACAGTATATCATCATCGCAATCAGAAAGTACAGGCACCAGATAACCTAAAGTCAAGGATGGACCAATAACGCAACCACAATCTCCAAGATTATCCCTGACATAATCATTGCCGAGCATATATTTCATCCATCCATACCAAGAGTGCAACGGAGTTTAGTAAATTTTGAAATCTACTGGAGATGTCAGATACTCATTCTGCTAGAGTCAGAACCTTATTACACATTCTGGAGAAGATCGATGGTACTGTTGAGTGGCTACATGCGCAGAATGGAAAAAATCACCTACCTTGAGTTCTCCTGGCTCGCCTTGCTGCTGATTACAACTGTCGGAGATTGCTTTGTTGCTGTTAATGCTCGCTCTACCACCGTTAAAAAATGATGAAGAGGAGACGGACGTTGCAGACAAAAGAACGGGGCTGGACGAGAAACTAAAACAGAAGAGGGTCGATACCCCTTTTCAAACGGACGGAGTTTCTAGAGTTTGAACAGAAGAATGATTCCTCCTTGCTCCACGAACGGGAATAAATGACTAGGTGTATCACACTCATGATCCATAGCCGAACAAGACGTGTGCCAATATCTCCGCTCCATGGTCGAACTAGCAGCGCGCCAGCACGAGGAACACCAGCCACTAAACCTGCAACGTTCCATGGTCAGGCCAGCGCCAACGCTCCATGCCACCAGCACTCTGTAGTCAAGCCAGCGCCAACGCTCCGAGCGCCAGCATCAAAAGTTCGTGGTCGAAGTTGCATCACCATCAGCGCTTCGTGGTCGAAGTTGCAGCACCATCATCACCGCTCCTTGTCCGAAGTAGCAGCGCCATCCATCATTCCACCGACTGAAGCCAGTTTCAACCATTTCGCGGACTGAAGCCAGTTTCCACCATTCTGTGGACTGAAGCCAGTTTCCACCGTTCCACGGACTGAAGCCATATTTACCACTCCTAGATTGTTCCATATCCACACGCTCCTAGCCAGCCAAGTGCAGTTCCCACCATTCCGCGGACTGAAGCCAGTTTCCACCATTCCGTGGACTGAAGCCAGTTTCCACCATTCCGCGGACTGAATCCAGTTTCTACCATTCCGCGGACTGAAGCCAATTTCCATCATTCTAAGGACTGAAGCCAAGTGCCATCTCCATACATTCTGTGACCTAGCCATCTAGCGTCATCCACCGATTCACGGACCAAGTAGCAGCGCTATCTCTGTCGATCAGTATCCAGAATTCTAGTGCTAACACCAGCACCCTATGGCCAAGCCGGAATCAGGAAGAGTCGCCAATGCAAGGATCACAGACTCCCCATGCCTTCCACCAAAGGTTAGTCGAATTTCCTTGGCAATCTCTTCACGTCTTGCCCTTTCGATTTTACTCTTGTCTGTCACCATCTCATGCTTACCCCGCAACAATGTCACTGTTACGTGCTAAGCAGGGACTTAATGTTGATGGTGGCTTTTAGTTCTGGGATAAAGTTGTAAAATCCTGCATTTAATATGTCATCACGCTGCAAAGAGACAGATCCATGTGAAAGTGATGAGTGTTCAACCTCTTCACTGGCACATTCATTGAGCAACTCAATACTTTCTTATGAAATTTGCCCAGAATGGTGCAAGTAGCAACAATCCCAGGTATTCTGTAAATCTTGGCACCTTGCCTACATTCAATTAATACAATTTTCTTTGAATGCTTTCTGTGCTATGTTCTCCGGCTGAACCCTTAATGTTGATATGGCATGACGCTTTGTGTTCACTCACAGCAGAGTAGCACGAATTTCCAAGTATCAAGGATAAGGTCTTTGCATAAGGTATTCAATCAGAAAGCATGCTGCTCTCTGGCAATGAATTTAAAAGAACTCTGTGTCAACACATACAATTCAATCAATTATCCTGACTAAAATGCAAAAGTTAGGGTTTTTCGCCTTGCGCAGTATATCAGACCTTGCTTGTCGAAATTAAGCCTAGGAAAACTAGGTAATTAATCCGCCATGGATTAGCAGATGCAAAATCTTTCCCAGAATCGGAAAACAAGGAGCCGCAGGATAGGAGTAGCAACAAAGAGAGGCGTGGACATGCCTTAGGCCAACCGGCTCCATTTTCCATTGGCCACGCCCCATCCTAAACCGTCCATATTTCCCTCGACCAACCAAGTCTCCTTAAACTCGCCACACGCACATAAGTTGTGGTTGTACCCATACTTTTCGGCCCTATTTCCCATCGACCAATCAGGTCGCACCAAACCTGCCACGCGCACCAAAAGGGTAGCCACGCCTATGCTTGGCTGGCTCCCTGCTTTCATTGACCAATCAGGTTGCTCTAAACCTGCCACAGCTTTAAAAAGGGTGGAAATTGTGTCAAAAGGTTACCCTACCAAGTTGGTTTTCCAAAACCATGACAACATACTAACAGCATGTCAAACATGCCAAAAACAAACATGCCAGACGCACATGCCGAACGCGCATGCCAGGCGCACATGCCGAACGGCATGCCAAGTGCACATGCCAAACGTGCCATTTACCGCATACTACATGCTATATATGCTAATTAGGATTTCGACATGCCAAACCCTAATTTAGGAAAAAATTTCGCGCCAACCGAGCCAAACAATGCTCCACAGAACATGGGGTTCAATGTGGCCATTAAAACTGATGTTGCCACACCACGTTTGAATCTAACACCAACGTGCCAAAAATCCAGCAGCCATGGCTACGCCAGGCGCCACTTGCACCATCGTGCCGCTGGAATGCACAAATTATGCCAGTCATGCCGCAACACCACTAGCATGCATTAAAGGCGCCAATATGCCATTGCCAGACGCCAACGGAAGGTAGCCACAATCAACGGATACCCTTCCCCATGAGATGCAATCTCATCCATCCAAGTTTGCTACCAAACTAACAGACTTGTGGCAACTTTTAGGCGACCAGTCGTTTAAATTTCGTGGCCATGGCTACACCAGGCGCCACTTATACCACCGTTCCACTGGCATGCACGAGCTATGCCAGTCATACTGCTGTGCCACTGGCATACACCAAAAACGCCACTGTGCCATTATCAGGCGCCAATAGAAGGTAGCCATAATCAACGACTACCCTTCCTCATGAGATGCAATCTCATCCATCTAAGTTCCCCACCGAACTGGCGTACTTGTGGCAAGTTTTAGGTGACCAGCCAAGACAATCCTAATAGCATCACATGATATTTTCCTGCGGCAAGACTCTTGACTTTGACTTGCCGCACATAGCAACCTGCTACACGTTTTCCACGAGACATCAAACATGTCACAAACTGGGGGATACTCATCAGGGTATTGGTCTGGCGGTTTACAGCGTGCGGCGTCCAATATGCCCATTATAAGAAAGTGTCATGAAGCGGGACAATTAGTGGCGGCAAGAAGTAACGGGTGTAAACGGATCCACTTCCTTCATCATGGAAGCATGGGTTTCTGACGGTTATACGTTATTTTATTCTTCCACCACTAAATCGTTTCCATTTCCTACGAGACCAGGGTACGTTTCAATATGACTTGTATAAATAGGCTTCATCTATTTCCATCAAACGACAAGTTTTTGGTCGGCAACAACATAGTATCCAGAAATCACCAAGAACTGATAGCTTTTCACTCTGCAAGCCAGTTCCACTTTCTGATACAAGTCATAAAATAAGCCACATCTTCAAAATTAACCATTCTGGTCTCAACACTCTCTTCGCTTACCTCCCTAAGACCAACCCTTCTCCTTCACTTTGTGACCGAAGCAAGCCTTTAACGGCCATTTCTTGGTTTAGGCCAGGATTGTACAAATTGATCTCTCAAATCAAAAGTACTCCCGCGCAGTGCTTTGTTTAGGGTTTAGATTCGTTTCATATCCACACACCCATAATTACCAAAACCAGCAGAAACATTTTTCACCCACAAACAGCAGCGTACTTGGACAATCTCAAAAATCAATATCCAAGATCAATTTAGCCGTATCCAAATAATCCAATCGGAATTCTGCCAAGTGATTAAAATTGTTATCTATCTTTCAAGATACAAATTCCACAAGAAACAAATCTCATAATCGATTACAATCAAGTTGACCTATCTACTTAGATTAAATACGTACAAACCCGTGTAAATTCAATTATAAATATAAACAATATAATGCGGAAAAATAAAAACACAACATACTAGTTTTTTTTAATGAGGAAACTGCAACAGCAGAAATACCACGAGACCTCGTTCAGATTTGGACACCAAACTGTATTAAGCCGCTACAAACACTAGCCTACTATCATACTTTGGATTGGAATATAGTTGAGACAGAATCCTCCCTCCAAGCGATTCGGTTACAATCGTGCTGCTTATGTCTCTTGAACCTCGTAAGGCTCTACACACTTGATTCCTGTAGCTGACGTCCTTTACATCCTAAGAGTTGCTTCAGCCGGACTAAATACTTTTGATACCAATCTTCCTCTAACAGATAAGCATATTTGATTCTCTCTAGATCAAATATCAAGTAAGGAATATTTTTGCAATAGACAAATCTAGCAAACCTCATAAATCCAGAACTTACGACTCTCGAAGAGCAGCCTAGATTCTTAATCACCTCTCAAGAAAAAAGTTCAAAAGATCAATTAAAATCAGTTTTTAGATATCTATCTTGAGAAATCATGAAGTTAGAACTATGTGATTACTATCTATCTTGCCTGAAAGAGCTTACTAAAACCTCGACAACAGAAAAACAAGATCAAGATTCACAAACTATCAAGGTAAAGATAATCATACTTGGCTTCACGAATACCAAAAGCGAAGTCTTTTAGTCGTAGACCTAATTATGTTTCTCAAAGGACACCTAGGTCAATATAGGACGAGTCCAGAATCAACTAGGACAAAAAGTGTCAGGGATTTAATTTCCCAGTTGAAAGAGCATCTCTATTTATAGTTTCTCCAAGACCAAGGGGTTGCTTAGAATTCAAGCTAAGATAACTTCAGAACCAAACAAACTTTATTCTTGAAAAATACAATAAAATAATACACATTTGGTCTGATTACGAAACCATGTACAATGACTGTTCAGTTTGGCAAGTTAGCTAAAGAACTGAAAACAATTTGATGTTCATTTAAACACCTAAGAGTTTAATCATGATGCACATACATAAGTGCTTAAGTGATCAACGAAGTTTTATAATTGTTTTAGAGAGTTTTAACAATGCTAAACATATTAAAAATATGTATTTGAGCATTTGATAAAATATAATCTGGGACAGTTGGTAGAACGGTTCGTGAACCGCATGGCTTGTTCCGATTCAGGGAACAACGGTGCGTGAACCAGTTCTCTAACCCTACTAGATTATCGAACTCAGTTGACAACGGTTCGTAAACCGAGTTCGCCAACTGCTAGCTTATTATACCAACTTTGAAAATTCATTTCACTAAGGTTCGTGAATTGTTCCCTTCCTGTATTTATGAAACTCAGATATCAATGGTTTACGAACTGGTTTGTCAATTTACAATGAGTAGAAATATCAGTAAGTTCAATATTTCTCTCTTATGATGTTTGAAATATTCCCAAGTGATAAATCATTTGCATGGGAAATTTTCAGTTGATCCACAAATTAATTCATAAAACTAATATTGTTAAGGACCACTGAACATCTTTGCTAAATCATATTTCAAGATTTTTCACAAGACAAGCTTGACTCGAAACTTCTTCTTTTTAAATCTACTAGATCATACGACATAGTCTCAATAGATAGAATAGTGTGACAGTGAGTAAAATGGAATTGTTAGGTCTTCACATACCTGATACAGAAGTTCTCCAAATGTCTTCGTTGATCTTCAGTCTTCAAGGGTGATGTGTGATACTCAACATAAAATTATAACCTAGTCTGAGACTTGACTTAGTAGACTAGAAATCAAAATATAGTTTTGATCAACTAATATTAACAACAAGCTTGAGATAGCAAACTTGTGGATTCAACCGAGCAATTAATGCTCTAAAATATATAATTAAAGAAAAATCAAGTGATTCGGTAAACCTAGACAGTTTTTAACTAAAACTGTATGAAACCTATAAGACTTGTTCTTGATAATTCGTATCTTAAAATATAGATTACAAGACTTTTTCTTGTTGGAATTCGGTTCCTTTAATGTTCTGCTACATACTGGATTGATCTTGGATATTGATTTTTGAGGTCATCCAAGAGTTATTGTACACAATCAAGTTCACAGATCTTAGAGCTAAACTACTGATTGTACAAGAAAGATGAACCGTATATGCATATTGTTCAAGGATCATTAAGTTGGTCTACATGCTATTGTATTAGGTTTTGTCTTATAGGTCCAAATGAAAAATTGGTGGTGTACTTGGTACAAACCGCGTTTTCACATAATGTGTATCAAATAAGGCAACACAACACTTTAATGCTTTAGTTATCTAACTAATGTAGAGTAGATTGCAAGAGAGATCCGGACATGTAAAACCAAATAAAGGGACATGGAGCTAGTTGTTAGAATGTTTCCTTCACCAAAAACAATAGTTGGAGACCTATCAGCAGTCAAGATACAAGGTTTATTGGGTTTGGGATTGTAAGTTAAAAATTTGTTAGACTTGATAGACATGTGATCAGTTGCTCCACTATTGAGAATCCAAGGATCCTTAGGTTGACACATGTAGATATAGCTGCATTACTAAAGGTGCCTTTGTTACCTAGTTGAGCCATATAAGTAGACCCAACAAAATTCTCCTTGGAAGACAACACTCGAGCATACTCTTTTATCATTTGCTCCATTTGGTCTTGATATGGTTGAGAAGAAGCGCTGCTCTTGGGAGACCATTGCGACCTCATCTTCTTCCTCCAATACTTCTACTAAAGATGCCATATATCATATTATAATTTTGTCATTGTAGATTCCCATTAATCTTGAAGCATGTCACCCTGGTATGTCTTCTCTTGTTATAATAGTCACAATATAGCGAGTCTTTCTCTATAGGAGTTCAGTTGTTTTTCTAGTGTGATTGTTGAAGCATTAGTAGAGATGGTAACAACCCCTAATGTGAACTTTATTGAGATAATGGAGATGTCATAGCAACTCTGCGAAGTTCTTAAGACCTCACAATTCCATAAACTCCATGAAGTGTTGGCAATCTAAATCAAAGCCTAAACATGCAATGAAATTATTTTCAATGCTCTTATTTAACTTGATGGTGTCAGCTACACACTCAATATTAATGGATAGAGGAAATCAAGTTTTTTTCCACAGAGCTTGAAGAGCATTATAGTAGACCGATAAGGGTCTATTATTCTGTAATGTCTCATAAACGATTCAAATCATAAATTTGTGTAGCATCACCACTCACCACATAGATCTGAGAAATTCCATCCTACACTTCTTTGTTGTGGCTAGGCGCATAAAACTGCTACTTAGATCACGGGACATTGAATCCAATAGCCAACTCATTAGTAGGGCATTTTCTTCCACCCAAGTCTCATATGTAGGGTCTGTGGTTGCTGGGATATACTTTGCTGCCAGTTAAATACCATATATTTCCTTTACCAGTGATGTAAAGTTTCACCCATGAGACCAAACAAGGTAATTGATAGCATCCAACTTACAAGATGTCATCTTGACATTCATAGTATCATTACGAGAGAAGTCTAGAGATGTTGTACTCCTATTTTGTGAAAAACTATTATTCCCAGAAGTACAAGACACAGCTCTACTTTTAACTCAACAACAAAGACAAACTTCAAAGGAGAAATCATTTTACGAGCAACCATTGGTTTTTCAAGAACAACAGTTTGTAGCTTCTTTAAACCAGCTTCAGGATCTAACTTCCGAATCTTAATCGCAAATCGAAGCAATGGTAGATCAAGCTAAAGAAGGCAACTAAGATGGGTTTTCTCTTCTGTCTCTTTCTTTCTCTCTCTCTCTCTCTTGAGATCTGATACCATGTGGAAATTAAGAGACGGTGAATGGAAGACCACTCAGAGGACAAACCCTTAAATTTATAGATAGATATTGTGCAGTTACAACATTACCCTTAAAGGGTGAAAATATCTAAACTCTATTCAGGAATCATTGTACATTGTTCCTACTTTCGTAACTATATTACACAGATTATACATGTGAACAACTCTTGTGCACACATACTACACTAACTTATGTGACCTAACCGTGAGCTTAATATTTCAACAATTATATAATATATAAAATTAAGAAATGTAATAGTAGTGGAGGTGAATTTGGAGACAAACCAGAGATTTATATCTCTCTGCCTTTAATTACTCCGAAGAAGAAGAAGAAAAAGTATTGGGAACAAAAGTAATCCAAATACATATGTGGAACACGATGCAAGTGAGGCTGGTAAAGTGAAGAAACGAAAAAATCTCACGAAAGGTCATGAAACTTTTGATGCAGAAGATGCTTCAGATATAACTTAGAGGTCTGCAACAAGAAAAACTAAAGTTGAAGCTAGAGAACAAGCTCCAGCAGTGCAATAATATGACTCCGCTGACAGGGTTGGATGTTTTTCGAGATTTGTTTTAATTTGAAACTCCACTACTTTGTGTTTAAGGCTCAGCTTTGAGTATGATTGAAATTTGTTTTCTGTTTGGTTTATGCAAGAGTAATAAGGCAAAAAGTCAAGAGATCACTTTTATAACGACATGGATAGAAATTACAAATACTTTCACATCAAAGCTAATCATAGAAGAGTCTGAAACAGAATTGATTAACTTCAACCTCCAGATGAACATGATGTCGGGATAGAAACACTATTGAGAATCTCTTAGTTGCACATTTCAAATCCAGCTGATCCTTATTAATTTCTTCAACATATGTTGATCTACATTTATGATCAAGATAATGAAGATTTAGTTATGATTCCAACAGATCAAGAAATTCATCAAGATCTTATATCTATGGAGCCATGGACTTCACCAGGTCCAGATGGTTTTTCTCTAGGTAACTATCAATCTCAATTGCAGTGAAACATGATGTTTTCAAGATGGTGAAAGCTTTCTTCAACTCAGGATTTCTTCTCAAGAAGTTAAACAACACAATAATCGTTCTAATTCTCAAATCTACTTTAGCTCATAAACCAGAAGATTTCAGGCCTATCAAGAATATAAAACAAAGCATGGACAACTTAGCCTAGATAAAGAGCGGTCAGGATGTATTCTGGGGAAATCTTCTGCAACGGATCACCTTTACTAAATCGATGGTTGTGGTTGTTTATATCATTATTGTATCATTAATTTTTTATAATGAATGTTTTATTAATCTCTCATTATAAATGTCTTATATCTTAGTAAATACACTTTCATTAATTTTTTTATTAATTTTTCATTATAAGTATCTTCTTACGTCATAAATATCTTATAATTATTTTCATAAATGAACTTTCATTAAAAATTTTATTAGTTTTTCATTATAAATGTCTTATGATTATCCTAATAAATACTTTCATTCAATAAATAATAAATTTTCTAATAATCATTTCAATTGGGTAGTATTTGTGGGTGGTGGTCCATGTAGCCAGTGATGATGGTGATGAGGTAGTGGTGATGGGCGGTTCTGGTGGTGGTAGTGTAGGTGGTCAGTGTGGTAGTCAGGTAGCGGGGAATTCTTGCTCTATGTGAAAATAAAATGGTTAAAAAAAAAATTGTATAGGCTAACCGCAATTTTCCATTAAAAAACCCGAGAAAAATTTAACGATGATAGGGTAATGTATTTGCTATTAGGATAGTAAAGGTTTTCAGTTGGTCCCACTGCATGTTTCGCTCGGTGGTTTCTTCGAGACACCTATTACGGTCAACCTAGCAATTTTCAAAAAAAAAAAAAGTAGAAACAAATTGTACCTATATAGAGCCAACAGAAAAATGACAAGGGTCAAAATTGACATAATTCTTCTTTTACGTATTATGGAGGCCGTGCCATAATGACATTCGTGAAATTATAAACCAGCTTGTAAAACAGAGTTTAGAAAATTTAGGCAAGATAAAGGACGCTATGGATTCATTCTTGGGAAAGTTAAATCTACGACTATAAAATGATCAGTTTAATTAAGTTTCATTAATAAATATTCTATTGATATTTCATAATTAAAATTTCTCCAATTAATCAAATAAATATATTTTCATTAATAAAATACATAATATGTTTATTTTATATTAAATCAGTAGGCTTTAATGGTGGTTGTGATGGTGGGTGGGGGTGGTGGATTGGCGGTGGGGATATGGTGGTGGGTGTTGGTGAGAATGATTGAGTGATGACAAGAAGTAGTTGTAGTGGAATGAGATAGGTGTCCTAAGGTAGAGAAGTTCTTTTGTTACCCTTGGTTAATTTTTTTATTTGATTTTTAATTTTTTTTTTTATTTTAATTTTTTAATTTTTTTATATAAAAATAAATATAAAAGCCAGATTTTTCTAGGGAGAAGATAAATTAATAGCAGTGGTTTTAAGATTTGTCGGGTCGGGTTAAGGCTACACACGAATCAATTGTAATGGATAATTTTGTTTATCACATCTCTTTCTATTCTCATTTTTGTCATGATTTATGTTTCTGTCGTTTCTTCTCAATTTCATGTGATTATGCTTGCTTTAGAAATAGTTCATGGTAATAGGTAAAGAGAGAAGATAAGAAATGAAATGGATCAAGAATTACAGATTATTAAACTTTAGGAAAATAAATAAACACAAATCTATGTAAATTTGGAATAATTTATATCAACAAAGTGAGAAAAGTAATTCCTGAAGCTAACAGGTTTTGTAACATTAATCTGATTGATAGACAACTTACGCAAGATAAATGACACTTTGGATTCATTCTTGAGAAAATTAAACCTACGACTGTAAAATGATTACAGCTTAATTAACTTTCAACAATAAATGTTCTATTGATATTTATTTTCATTAATACAGTATATAATAAGTTTATTTTATATTTATTCAGTAGGCATTAATGGTGGTTGTGATGGTGGGCGGGGTGGTGGATCGGCGGTGGGGATGGTGGTGGTGGGTGTTGGTGAGAATGGTTGAGTGATGACGATAATGGTAGTGGTGATGAAAGAAGTAGTGGTAGTGGGATGAGAAGGTGTCCTAAGGTAGATAAATTATTTAGTTACCCTTGGTTATTTTTTCTATTTGATATTAGTTTTTGTTTTATTTTTCTTTATTTCTTTAATTTTTTAAAATAAAAATACATATTAAGGCCAGATTATTCTAGGGTGAAGATAAATCAACAACTGTAGTTTTAAGATTTTTCGGGTCTGGCAGGAAAAAAGATGAAACCTATAAAAATAATTGACTCTATACAAGGCTACACGCAAATGAATTGTAATTGATTTAGTTTCTCATATCTCTCTTTATTCCCATTTTGTCATGATTTCTGTTTCTGCCATTTCTCCCCGACTTCATGTGATTATGCATGCTTGAGAAATAATTCATGGTAATACTAATAAGTATGGAGAGAAGATAAGTAGATAAGAAACGATTTGGATCAAGAATTACAGATTAGTAAACTTTAGGAAAATGAATAAACACAAATCTATGTAACTTTGGAATAATTTATATATATCATCAAAGGGAGAAAACTAATTCCTGAAGCCAACAGATTTTGTAAGATTTTTAGATGGAAAGTGGCAGAAGAGCAAGAAGCTGCAGTTGGTAATCTGATTGATTTTGAAGTAATTTTGCGTCTTCAGTTTTGTTACAAATTTGGTGAACAACCTTTTATGATTTATTTGTTTTCGAAGTAAGGACACTAATTTATTTTAAAGAAGTAAATGAAGTAGTGTTCTATTACCCATAGGCCCATAGGAACTTATGGAGTTGGTTAATGATTAACTATGTTTGTCCTAAAGGATTGTATGACTTATAGGCATAATATTAAAACATTTGAGTCTAAGAACATGTTTATTAACCAACACCTCAAAACAAAAAAAATAGACTTGAATCGACTTGATCGATGTTTCGCCAACAATTACGATATGTATGAACCGTGGATATATTTGAAACACACATCCTTTCCCGTGCCGTAAGCCCTAGTAGCTTTATGCAACACATTGTATAAGCTAATTTCTAAAATTATAGCCCTAAGACATAAAAAGCACATGGTAGATATCATATCCCATATGCAATCTGCATATGTACCTGGTAGACTCATATCAGAAAAGATTTGTATGGTTCAAGAACTGGTCAAAGCTTTTAAGAAAAAAAGAGGAAGAACTGGCCACTTAGCTCTCAAGATGGATATGTCAAAGGCTTTTGGTCGCCTTGAATGGGTTTTTCTTATTGAGTTTCTAAGGAAATTTGGCTTCTGCGAGAAATTATGTCATCTAATATTGCAATGTATAAGCACCACTCAAGTTGAAATCATGATTAATGGCTCACCATCTTTTCTGTTCAAGCCATCAAGGAGGATACGACAAGGAGATCCACTATGTCCTTACCTATTTATCCTTGCTATGGAAGCATTCTCAAGGAAATTAAATTATTTTGAGAACTCAAATCTCTTAACAAATATGAAAATCTCTCGTTCATCTCCAAAAATTAACCATTTATTGTTTTAGATGATTGTTTCCTCTTTTACAAGGCTAATCTATCTCAAACTAATAAATTGTTGCAAGTGATAGAAGACTTCAGCACTTGTTCTGGCCAGCTCATCAATTTTCAGAAGTCTGCAGTTTACCTCAGTAAAAATACTTCTCCCTCTTGTTGTCAAGTAATTAGTGGCATACTTCAAGTTCGTCAACTGGATATTGGATAAGATAAATATCTTGGCATCCTTTCTTTGTAGGTAGAAATAAGAAGATCCCTTTTTCCAATCTCATAGAAAAAATGGAATCTAGACTAATTAAATGGTGTTGTATTAACATGTCTGAAGCAGGAAGATCAGTAATGGTTCGAATGTAACCAATGATATTCTTGTTCATCATATGATAAGCTTTAAATTACCTAATAACACCATAAACAAGATGAATGTCACTCAACAGAAATTCTGTAGGAAGAAAAAATCTAACAGAGGAAAACACTTTATCTCTTGGAGGAATGCCAACAAACCTAAAGAAGAAGGTGGTATCGGTTTTGGATATCTCAAGTTATTCAATAGAGCCCTACTGGCCAAGTATGCTTGGAAGTTATACACAGATGATACTTCAGTTTGTGTTAAATCTCTCAAGGCGAAATACTTCCGAGATGGCCAGGTCTTTAATATAAAAAATAATGGCAATTCAACTTGGTCTCGGAGAAGCATTAGTTCTGAACTTCTCTTCATCAAGAAGTACAATTGTTGGAATGTTGGTGACGGTCACAAAATCATGATATGGTCATATAATTGGATACCTGAATTTGACTCTCCTCCTATTCCCAAAACAGGTGCAACTCACTTCCTTAATTATACTTATGTTCATGAGATGTTCTCAACAGAAAATGGAGGGTGGGATTATACTCTTGTTTACTCTTTATTTGAAGCTCCAGTTGCAAGACTAATTCTTAACATATCTATTCATCCTCATCAAGAAGATATGATTGTTTGGACTCTAGAAAAGAATGGAAGGTTTTCTGTGAAGTCAGCATACATGAAGATGTTTTTGGAAAGAAATATGAATCAATCAGTGGGTCAAAGGATGCATAAAATCGAAACTCTAGAAACTGCCAGTGTTACCAAGAATTGTCCAATTTCTCTTGAAATGTATAAAGGATATCCTACATACAAGAGACAAACTGTTGCATGTCATTCAAAATGGAGACTTAAGTTGTCCACTTTGCGCTCACAGTCTGGAATCCTCAACTCATTGTATTCTAGAATGTCCATTTTCCAAAGCAATTTGGTTTGTTGTTTTAGGTATACATATCCAAGATGGTACCAATCTTGTGGAATGGTTCTGTTATTAGTTTGACACTCTTCTGGCAAATCAAGTAAAAGAAGAAGAAATCTGCCAGATGGTGATAGTAGCTTGGTGTATATGGAATGCAAGATGTGACAAAATTTTTTTAAGGGCAACTCTGTTTCTCCAAATTCTATCATTGTTAAATGCAGGAAGGAAATTACTGAGTTTGAATATAAACCAGCAACTATAAGAACCCATCATCCTCTTCGGAGATCTCCTAACTTACACTGGGAAGGCCCTCCAAGGGGCACTTTTAAAATAAACTATGATAGTTCTTTTCATCATATTAATAAAACAGGATGCATTGGTCTAATTCTTCGTGATTTTGTAGGTACACATGGGGGTCAAAGTGCATCTTCTTAACAACTGCATTGAGTCCAGAATAGGCTGAATGCAAATGATTATGGGAGACAACACTATGGGCTTAGGAACTGAAGTTGGACAAAGTAGAGTTTGAACTGGACTCAAAGTTGGTAGCAGATGCACAATAATGAAAACTACAATATTGACTAGAGAATTCGTAATTTGATTTTGGACATTAAGAGCTTATTTAAGAAGTGTAATGAAAACTTCAATATTGACCGGAGAATTCGTAATTTGATTGTAGACATTAAGAGCTTATTTAAGAAGTTTAACTCTTGGCACTGTAGTTATGTGCCTAAAGAGGAGAATAAAGTAGCAGATGTTTTATCTAAGCTAGCTAGGGTAGATTGTTTAAGCAGTGTCTGGTTATTAGCTTCCCCGGATAATATTCTTGATCACTTACAGGAGGATGCTCATCATGTAAACACTTTAAGCTAAGCAATTCAATCTTCCAGTTTCAAAAAATAAAAAAAAGTGATGGGGGCCTATGAGTCTATGACCCCTTTGGAATTCTTGTAATTACGTTTTTGGCTTAATGAACTTTTGACAGCTAAAAAAATCTACTCATCCCAGAAGGATAATTATGAGGCTGTCATTTTAATTTCCAAGTAAGGGCATTGCAGTTTATATATATTTTTACATTGGAAAACAATATTCACTCACTTATACAGTAACAGGTCAGGTAAGCTAGATAGTCTATATTCTATACAATCTACACAATTCTAAATGCAAGCAGGGTAGACATTTACCCAGCGCAGACTGTACAATCACGAAATTCCTTCACATTCGAGGATTGCTCGACTATTAAGAGGTCCACACCACTAAAAGGTACTTACCATTAGCAATGTAGGATATACGGTGGACAGTCTTCTGAGAAGCATAAATCTTGCCCGCTGACATTAAACTGATTTATGAGAGTTTCAGTTACTTTCTCATCTCTTTTCCAGCAAATCCTTCTGCAACAGCACAAGTTAACCAAACACAAGCTTTACCAACTGAGAGAGAACATAACACCAAATAAATACACATTCTTATCTACCAACTATCCAGGTGCTCTGGAGAACGATTTTCAACTGTCCTGCCAGCAACCTAGATGGTGCCTGACATGGAAGGAAACCGACCTTAAACATGTACCAGGATTGGTTAACCGCTATGTGATTCTTTAGTTTCTACTAATGAGATGTAAAGTAAAGTTTAGAAAGCTACCAATTTAAGTTCCAAATCTGAGATTGTCCTCATTCTCTGATATGCAAAGAACTTCAGCGACTGAGGAAGCACAGAGGAAGAAAAGGATTCCGTAAATATGTATCTACCGTTTCAATCATATGTGAATCTAATGAAAGAAAAGCTAAAGGAGGTTTACTTACTCCTACTCTCTGCATTTCAAGTGACCGTTGTAACGCCTCTCTTTTCGTCAGGAGGTTTCCTGACAGTATTTTTGGTGGACGCTTATAATTTTTACCACGGTATAAAATTATGGCATGACCTTTCCTTAACCTCTCGATCGCAACCAGTAGCCCACGACTTTCTCTCTCTAGCCACATAGCAGTAACATTGACTTGAGAGAACTCTGGTTGCATAGTAATCACCTTCACAACTTCCCTATGCTTCCAGTGCTGATGAATGCTCTCAATTACTCCATCAAAGATACCACGTCTCCCTGAACACATATTCTTCCAGACATGTCAGAGTGAAGTCCTTATGATCCATCGTTTTATCAAGCTTTAGAACTTTCAAATCTGAACTTCCAATATAGATTTAGATTAACAAAAGAAAAGAAAAGTTCTGTTTTATTTACCAAGCAACAAGGTTTTACTCATTTTTAGGCCCATCTTCCTAAGACATTGTTTTTCCTCTTGAGTAATCATTTCATGGTCAACAACCTGCTCTGCATAGGTCCAACTAGAATTAAGCTTTGCCAATTCCGCGTCTGATTTATCTATCTTCGCCTGAAGCTGAGCATACAAAATAAAAGCAAGATATTATGACAGCATCAGCAGTTTGATTTTCAGTTTCCTCAATAACAGCTGATAAGCTCTGAAAATAACAAGAGGTGAGGAATATAGGGAAGATCATTGCATGAATCTTACAATCTCAAGTTTGTGCTTTTGCATCCTGAGCTCCTTCTCCAATCTCTCTTTTTCAGCCTCTTTTTCGACATCAACAACTCCACAACCAATTTTCAGGAGTTCATATTTAGCTTGGATATCTCGAAAATCAGAAAATGTTCCGACAGTGCAGTTGTTATGAACCTCTTTGTTATTCACATGTAATGATTCAAGTGCTTTCTGTCGTGCACCCTCTTCCTCAACTTGACAATGTTTAAGCTCTGTTTCTCTGCTGACTATTAAACTCGCAACTCTTGGGGGCACGAAGTCCTTACCCCTATAAAAAATGATAAAAGATTTATTACGTAATATCAGAACACCACCAGTGAGACGCTGCACAATCAAGAAACTTGTGTCAGCTAGGGGTCAACTTGACAGATATCTGACATTGATGAAAAGAATTGTCACAGGCATTATGTGAGAAACCATGACTACAGATGAAGTAAACTGAAGCAATCACGAATAAGAAAAAGGATGATGTTACTGGATAAGCAGGTTGAAATCCTGACATACATCTTTGTAATAAAAGACTTGCCTTTATCTCCCACGCCATTTGCTCATTGTTGGTATTTGGAACTCCCACCTTCACAGCAATCTTCACGACGTGTGTTTTTTCCCACAACTTTATAATTGCAGCAGCCAATCCGTGAAGTTTTGTGTTCCTCCCTAGACGTATAAGAAATCCATAAGCATCTAAAAGTGACAAAATGAATAGTACAAAAACCAAGTTGAAGCTGCTTATGACACAGAGTCCACAACCGTTATTTGCGAGAAGCCTTTTCAGAATGTGTAATTACCAAGAGCAAAGTGAGTAGGTAAAGCACGAGCAAGCTTCCTCAAGTATGTCAACTCATCATCTGCCAGCTGCAGTCTCACATGTGGAGGACAGAGTCTAAATGGAGTCATAAAACCTGGAATGACTTCAGGAAGCAAATCTGCATCTACAGGCAGAGGCTTAGGCCACCACCAATCAACAAAACGAGGTCCTAACCCATCCAATAACCTATCAGCTTCCCTCTCATACAGTGTCCCTTGGACTAACTGGTGACAAAAAAATTCTTCCATGCCAGCAAAATGAGTACTCTCTTCTAAGCTCTTTCCAGTTATGTTTTCATCCTGAACAGCCCTATTTGTTAATGACCCAGCACTGACATCTTTGTTCAAAACAACAGCTTTTGACAGAGAAATTTTATCACTAGCAGGAACTAGATTTAACTTCAAAGAACCATTAGATGGTGATCCATGTAACAACCCTCTATAAACAACATGAGTGTCTTTCTTAGTCCAAACAACTAAGCCTCCCGTCTTCAGCTGCTTAACCAAAAGCAAATGCAATAAGTAAGATATGGATAATTGCCGCAGGGTTATAAAATAGTTGCAATCTGTGAAGTTAAAACCGACTCGAAACCCCCGTTTCCAGACAGACAAAAACTTGCAAATAATTAATGCTGCTAGAAAAATGAACCAGGCCATACATATTAACATAATCTTATTTCGCAATTCTCTTACTCAATACTTTTGGCAAAGATTATTAAAGCAAGTTCTAATCAATATAGTGTATTAAGCTGAGTTTTACCAACAAAACCATACCTCAATGATTTCCCGAGCTCTATCCATATATCGACACAGCGGAATATCGAATTTGACCATTGCAAGCTCACCTCTCTTCCAAATTACATTAATCTCATCTACAACTGCTTCAGTCACTCCAGCTTTTGGAACCTTAACCCATTTCTTAATCTTCTCAGCATCACATTTCAACTTCTTAAGTAGCGATTCAGGTAAACTCAATTCCGCTGCAGTTACCACTCTTTCCTTCTTGGTCCTCCGGAACACAACCTTCTGAGTCACTACCCATGGCATTCTTGGATTCATTCTCAAATCCTCTTCCTCCTCTCCAACAACTTCTTCAATTGGCACACTGAAATCGTATCCTTCCGCCTCCTTTTGAGGCAATTCCCCCCTTTTTTCTGTCAAATCATCAAGTTTTGTAATGCTATCAACAATTTTACGCATTGCCTGTTTCCCTCTTCCTCCTTTGATTTTATCTGTAAGTGACCAATCATCCCTGTTGTTGAAATTCTTTAATTTTCTAATTCTTGATATATTTAGAACTTCATCTGAGGGTATAAGTATTGGCTCTTTCATCCAAGGGGCTGTAGGCATTTTAGTACATGGGGGTGGTTCAGATAATGATGGAGGAGGGTTTTGGGATTGAATTTCATTCTGAGAACGGGAAACTCTGAGAAGAGGTTTAGAAGTGAAATCGAAGGGTTTTGAAGAAAGGGTTTTGAAGGAATCTGCATTATAAAAGAAATGAAGAGTGTTGGAGTGATGAGAAGAAGGAGAGAAGAAGATAGTAATGGACATGTAGAGGATGAGATTAATTTTCCCTGCTGGTAATCTATCTTCGATTTCTTTTGAGTTACTGGCTTTTTTTTCTTCCAGTTATCCAATTTGTTTTTTAGGAAAATATCTCCTTGGAGTATAACAATTGCCGCTAAACTGCGAGGATTTTGATATTTCAGCCACAGTATCTAGCAGTCGTGATTATTTTTACTTTATTTTATTTTAAAGATAATACCGCATTGATTGGTATATTTTGCCTAAAGTTATTTTATTCTGCCCAATATTGATTGGTTTTTGGCTTGGAAAAAGTGGAGAATGTCAGTCTTATGGCTTCCGTATCCGATTTTTCACATTTTTTTAAGCTATGCTACAAGGTTTAATGTGAGAGAACTTGGAATCTAGCAGAGGCGTAATACATAAGCTCATGCAATATATCTTATAAAGTCGTATTTAAGATACTAACAAATAGATTGAAGAAGCATTTGAAAAGAGTGATATCTCCATGACGGGCGGTATTTTAGATAACACCATAATTGTTCATGAAGTAATAGATTATATGATGAAGACAAAGTTATATTCAGGAATAGTTACAATTAAATCAGATATGGCTAAGGCTTTCGATAGAATGAAGCATATTTTCGTTCTTAAAATAATGCAACATTTAGGTTTCGGTGAAAAATGGTGTCATAAGGTCAATCACTGCATAAGTACTTCTTCAATTTAAATTTCTCTAAATGGTTCTCCAAATCCTTCTTTTATACCTTCATGAGGATTACGATAGGGTGATGATCTCTCTTCATATATCTTTATCCTCTGCAGGAAGGCCTTCAACAGAATGCTTCAATAGCTTGCAAGAAACAAAGTGATTATACCAATTCAATTAGTACCAACAAGCCCGGAAATCACACATTTATTCTTTGCAGAAGACTGCAATTTTGTGAAGTCTCGGGGCAAATGGTCTTCCTCAACGAGTCAAATATACATTTCAGTAGTAACTTAAGAGTAGAGGCAAAACAAGATCTAACTGAAATGGTGAAAATACAAAGAACTAAAAGAAAAGCATTTGGGAATTAATCAGTTGATTGGAAGACACAAGAATCAATACTTAGAAGAAACAGTAAAGAAAACGGAGAACAAATTATAATCTTGGCAAGGGAAGTTAATAAATCAAGATGGAAGAAGCACCCAAATATAAGCATTGTTAGCTCTATGGCACAATATTAGATAGGAGGTATTGAAATTCCTGACAAGACCATAAAAACAATGGAAACACTTCAACGGAATTACCGGTGGAATAAAGTTAATCTAAAAGGTGGTTCTCTAATTGCATGGAAAGAGTTTGGTAAACCTAAAAGATTTGGTGGTCTTGGATTTAAGAATACCAAACACTTCAACGAAGCCCTTCTAGTAAAGATTGCTTGGAGAATATTGAAAGAGAAGGATGTTATGTGGGTCAAGATTTTACAAGATAAGTATTTTAGGGATTTAAACCTCTTCAAAATGAAGTTAGTATATGGAGGAGCACAAAAGATATCACATTTGGGAAGTGGGAAATGGAAACGGTATTGAAGTGAGTAAAAGTAATTGGTTTAGAGAAGTCCAGAAAGACAATAATATATGTCAATGCCCCATACAAATGCAGAGAAATTTTAAAGGGGATGACTTGATTGATGAAGATAATAAAAATTGAACAATGGAAAAAATACAGGACATCTTTCCAACTGATCAAATCAACAAGATTACAAATATCAGAATACCCAATCTGGATAAGAAATATAACTTAAGATGGTCTTTAACAAAGACCGAAGATTTCACAGTTAATCCTGCTTATAAAGCTATTTTGGCTCATCATACTCATTAAGAATAATTTTTTTCAGGAGAAATTGTGGCCAAGTATACTCCACTACCCCATTGCCCGAGCCATTTTGTTAGATCATTGCTCGGTCTCGCATGCGTTGCTATCTCAAGCATGTTTGTCAATGTTAGTGATCAAAACTATAAGTCTTGATTTCTAGTCTACTATAGCTAAGGTCTCGGACTAGGATAAAAAGTGTAGTTGAGCTCAAGAACTCCATGGCAATCATCATACAAGATGAAGGACTACTCAAGGAACTGGTGGATCTTCAGACTTGAATTTATCTATCACTCAAAAGTCTATTTATCTCCTATCTTGAGACAAAAGTCGTTTTGCTATGTAGACTTACACATTTGGTATTTCGAGCCGAGTTTACCTCGCCTATCTATTTCTCGAAATATGAGTTGGTAAAGCTTTCGCTTTAGCCAATTTCATCTTTACCTAGTGACGAAAGTCATGTTATGTTTCAATCACTTTGAAATATTTCTCTGACGAAAAATGGTTTGTGAATAACAACTATATAACGTTCTCTTAGAATGTTTCAATGATTGAAATGAGAGTTTAGACTATATAACCATTTGGAGGATATAAGCATTGTTGTGGAAACGCATATATGTATAAGTCCTTATTGCTTGAACCGAAGCTTGCGAACTTTGTTGATCAAGTGAACCGGAGAAGTGCGTGAGCTAAGTCCGTGAACTCAGTCCGCGAACCCAGTCCACAAAATGGTGAAGTTCTCAAACACGAGAATTTCTGCTAGAATTTGTGAACTCCATCCGGGAACTTAAGTCCGCGAACCTAGTCCGCGAACTTGAGTAGGTTATGTCTAAAAACGATGTTTAGTGAAATTATCTTTATAAACTAAGGAATGCAATTGCAAATTGTGGCTATAGAGTTCATGAACCGATTCATGTGAATCAAATCGTTTTTGCTTCAATTGTGTCTTGTGTAGTACATAAGATTTCCTTGCAATTGAACAACTCTCTAACTAGTTCATTTGAGTCATTTGAACTAGTTATGGTGAAGAAGAATATGGTTGATATGAAAGTGATCATATGGCTAACCATTTGGTTAACTATTGTTGAAACAACTAATGTACAAGTTTGGGTACGGGTACACAAGCCCAAGAACGTGCATTTCATTCGTGTATAACAAGCTATGTTTTCTTTCTAATGGTTGATAAATATTAGCTTGAATATAAATCAGGTTTTCATCTAACAGTGAATATTGAATGCTTTGTTACGAAGCTAACATTGATTGCATACCCTGATTTGAAAAACTATATAAGGGAGAACTCTAGCAACTGGGAAATCTAATCCCCACACATTCTGTGTGATACTAGTTGTGCTAATCTAGAGTTTATTCTACTTAACCTTTGGTTTCTTCTTCTAAACCAGGTTAACGACTTAAAGACTTCATTGGGATTGTGAAGCCAGACCGATACTACTTTTCTTGTAGTTGTGTGATCTGATCTTGCTGTTTCTATCGTACGAGTACAATTGTAATAGTTGGCTTGAGATTTCTATCTCCAATAGGCAAGATAAAAAGTAATCACAAACATCTTCGTCTCATCGTTTGTGATTCCATAATATCTTTTTTCACTGCGTCGATTAAGACTATTGTGAGGTGATTGATAATACTAGGCTGTTCTTCGGGAATATAAGTCTGGGTTATCAATTGGTTCTTGTTCACCTTGATTTATAAAAACACGGAACAAAACTCATAGGTATATTCATGGGAGACAGATTTATCTATTATCGTAGACTTTTCTGTGTGATATTGATTTGTTTATTAAAGTCTTCGACATTGTGTCGTAGAAACTCTTAGTTGTGGGTGAGATCAGCTAAGGGAATCAAGTACGTAGCATCCTGCTGGGATCAGAGACGTAGGAGCATAACTGTACCTTGGATCACTGCGAGATTGGTTGGGGTTCAACTACAGTCCAGACCGAAGTTAGTTTGGAGTAGGCTAGTGTCTGTAGCAGCTTAATACAGTGTGTATTCAATCTGGACTAGGTCCTGGGGTTTTTCTGCATTTGCGGTTTCCTCGTCAACAAAATTTCTGGTGTCTTTGTTATTTCTTTTCCGCATTATATTTTGTTATATAATTAAAATATCACAGGTTGTGCGCTTTTCAATCAATTAGAATATCCGACCTTTTGGTTGTTGATTTAAATTGATTGACACTTGGACATTGGTCTTTGGTACCATCCAAGTTTATCTCTCTTATATTTAAATTGAGACTCGTAGTTTTCTTGAGTAAGATTTAAATTGAGAGTTAGAGATTTAAACTCTTTGATATACTTTTCTATTGATTGAGTCTAACTGTCTTGTTGATTCTATAGAAAGTATATTGGGGTTTGTCCATACAGATTGCTAAGCGAAATATTGGGTGTGGTTGTTAGACCCCCTCTTTTTCAATTGGTATCAGGGCAGGCAAACACGTTCAAGACCTTACAAGTATGTGGTTTTAGCGATCTGACTCTATGGACAATAGTGTTATCTCAATAAATGCACCACCAGATCCAGGGATTTCAGAATTCTCTTCCATGACTGATTTAATAAAATCTGTAAAAGAAATTCTATCTAAACCTCCACCAGGTTTAAAATACCTTGAAGTGTTTTCAGAGCTTGAAAAGAAGCTTGAGAGCTTATCTCTTGATGTTGAGTTATACCTCCAGAAAGAGCAAGAATCTCTTGACAGGCTAAATCAAGTTATGATGAATAATATTCATGTTGAGGTTGATATTGATTTACTAATCAGTGAGAGAAATGCTCCTCCTATGCGTAATCTGATTAGTTGTGATAAACTAAACGAATTATAAGAGGAGTTTAAATCTCAGTAATCCGAGTGTATCACCTCAAAGCATGAATTGATTCGTTGCTCAATTCCTGATACTTCCTATCAAGATAATAGTATTGTCTTCTTTTTGAAGAATCTAGGACTTCTCTTTTTATCAAAAGAGTTTCCCTTCGCAGTACTAAAAACTATCTGCAGAACTTGTTTTTTATAAGTTGGAAAACAAGAAATCAGAAACACAAATCCTTTTGGGTTCTCTTGAAGTTCTTTGATAGACTTATAAAAATAGTTCCTTGGGTGCTTCTCAACACTAAAAGATTTAAGAGTTGTTGGAAAGAAACTCTTTCTTGGTGCCATGGTGAGCAAGACATTTTTCACTTCAACACAACTTGTTTGAGTTGAAAGTGCATCATCACCAATAAATGCCCTGTTATATATACGGTGAGGGGGGCACAACAACTGGGGCGCACAGATTATATTCGGTAAGGCTGTAGAATTCAATTGGAGTTTTCTAAAAAGGTATATCTATAAACTTGAGCAAGTTTTATGTTTTTATTACTTGAGTACTTATAATGATCCATGTACCATGATTATCGTTCATTTCTACCTAACTTGATCTGTATTTAAGGTTCTTAAATTTTTAGGTTTGAAAACATTAGTTCGGGATGTTTGGACTTCATGGTACACATACCAAGTATGTGCTTAATTGCCAAATCTTTGTGGGGAGTGCGGCTGTGGAATATTTTAGGGTTTATCTTGTATCTTAATAAACTCCTTGATGAATGCATTAGCTTCGGCTTTATGATTGCATCTAAATAAGATGATATATGCTTTATTTTGGTCATGAAATGTCTCTTTCGAAAATTTCATTAGGATCCCGTTCTTGTACCTTTGCCAATTTTATTGACAAAAAGGGGGAGAATTAATATGTAGTTCACACTACAAATACATATGGTTTTCGGATCATTATGTAAGGGGGAATGTTTCCATGTGAGATGGAGTATTGACTAAGGGGGAGTGACATATCACCATAGTATTGTTGTTAAAGTTGTGATACAATTGAACTTTGACGCTGTGTAATGATACTATGACACTGTATAACAATGATTGAGAACTCTTGTTTTCTCGTTGTTATAGCTACGGATTTTCAACAACGATGATGCTAAACTTACAACCTTTGGGATCATTGGAGTACTTGGGAGTGACGAAGATTTCAAGTAATGTTGAAGATTAGGCATGTGGAATATGAGCTACAAAAGTTTACTTATATATTTTTTTGTATTCCATATGTATTGATAGTTGACAAAGGGAGAGATTGTTAGAGCATTGCTCGGTCGAACTCGCATGCGTTTCTATCTCAAGCATGTTTGTCAATGTTAGTGATCAAAACTATAAGTCTTGATTTATAGTCTACTATAGCTAGGTCTCGGACTAGGATAAAAAGTGTAGTTGAGACCAAGAACTCCGTGGCAATCATCATACAAGATGAAGGACTACTCAAGGAACTGGTGGATCTTCATCGACTAAAAGGTATGTGGAGACTTGAACTTATCTATCACTCAAAAGTATATTTATCTCATATCTTGAGACAAAAGTCGTTTTGCTATATAGACTTAGATTATACACATTTGGTATTTCGAGCCGAGTTTACCTCGCCTATCTATTTCTCGAAATATGTGTTGGTAAAGCTTTTGCTTTAGCCAAGTTCATCTTTACCTAGTGACGAAAGTCATGTTATGTTTCAATCACTTTAAAAAATTGCTCTGACGAAAAATGGTTTGTGAATAACAACTATATAACGTTCTCTGAGAATGTTTCAATGATTGAAATGAGAGCTTAGACTATATAACCAAGACGTATGAGCATAATTGTACCTTGGATCAGTGTGATATTGGTTGGGGTTCAACTACAGTCCAGAACGAAGTTAGTTTGGAGTAGGCTAGTGTTTGTAGCTGCTTAATACAGTGTGTGTTCAATCTGGACTAGGTCCCGGGGTTTTTCTGCATTTGCGGTTTCCTCGTTAACAAAATTTCTGGTGTCTGTGTTATTTATTTTCCGCATTATATTTTTTTATATAATTGAAATATCACAGGTTGTGCGTTGTTCAATCAATTAGAATTTTTGACCTTTTGGTTGTTGATTTAAATTGATTGACCCTTGGATATTGGTCTTTGGTACCATCCAAGTTTATCTCTCTTGTATTTAAATTGAGACTCGCAGTTTGCTTGACTAAGATTTAAATCGAGAGATAGAGATTTAAACTCTTTGATATACTTTTCTATTGATTGAGTCTAACTGTCTAGTTGATTCTCTAGAAAGTATATTGGAGTTTGTACATACAGATTGCTAAGCGAAATATTGGGTGTGGTTGTTAGACTCCCACCTTTTCACATTTGGCTTGGAATCTCAAGCATTATCTTCCAGGAAGCTTCAAAGTTCAACCATATCAAAGATTCATGAGTTTTTGATGTCAAAATTAAGTCTATATTATCATTATGCAAATATTGATGAAAAATAGAATGAATCTTTGAATATTCCACAATATTGATCTTTCCCTGATCCACTTTTATGTGAAAGTACTGTACGACTCCGTAAGTTTTCTTATGTTAAGCATTTTCGATTAAATTAATCATTGGGGTTCCTTTGTGGTTAATTTAATTGAGTTCTCTGGATACAAATTCATGTTTCATGTAATTTGTTAATGCCCAAAGAAATCCTTCTTTTCTTGTAAAAGTAAGGTCTCTCTTGTTTTTATTTTGGAAATGACATTTTATGGGGGAGAGTTCTTAATTGAACTTGTGCTTAATTGCCAAATCTTTGTGGGTTGTGCGGCTATGGAATATTGTAGAAGTTATCTTGTATCTTTATAAACCCCTTGATGAATACACTAAGTTTCGACTATGTGAAATCATCTAAAAAAATTTGATATGTTCTCTTTTAGTCATGAAGTATATCTGAGAATTTCATTATGATCCCGCTAGTTTCCATACATTTACCAATTTATATTGACAAAAAGGGGGAGAATTATTGTGTAGTTCACACTACAAATACATATGGTTTACAGATCCTTATGTAAGGGGGAGTGGTTTTCATTGTGAGATGAAGTATTGACTAAGGGGGAGTGATACATATCACCATAGTATTATTGTTAAAGTTGTGATGCAATTGAAATTTGATGTTGTGTAATAATACTATGACACTTGTTAGAGCATAGCTCGGTTGAACCCACCAAGCGTTGGTATGTCAAGTTTGGTTGTCATATTTTAGTGAATCAAAACTCAATTAAAGAGGCACTTGATTATGTACTAGAGACAACTTCGTATAGGTTAGGCTAGAAAGATTAGGATAATGAGACATACAAGTATTACTCGAAGACTTGAAGAATGTGAAGAAGTAACAAGCTACATCGACGACATTATCCTTCCTCTTGAGGTTAGTAATATTTTGACTTCAACTATTTCATTCCCAACGTATCTTTCAAGTCGTGCTATATTGAAAACATAACTGCGAAGCTGTGAATGATTATACTCTAGTAGATATAATATTAAGGAATTACAATGTAAAGTATAACGCTTATCTTTTGAACTTCGTATATAAGACATCGACATTATCGTCTGAATGCTATTGTGATTATGTGTATGGGTATGGATGAAGATTTCGTCATAGGGAACATTGTTTACATTCGTTTAAAGGAAGTACATTCATGAACTTGTTTTATGAATCGAAAGGGAAATCGCTAGGCTTATTGGTATTGTTATTCATTGCATATCTTTGGATTACCAATATGTATGAGTTAGTAGAACCAATCATAACTTGTTATGTATCTTGGTAAAACTAGTTACAATACCAGACTTATGTATTGGTATGAATTTTATTAGTGTAACCGATCCTAAGTAATCACCTAAGATGGTATGATCATATTTGTAATTGGTGTTACCGATCCTAGTAATTGGTGTAACCGATCCTAGAAATAGGTGTGACCAATCACAAAAGAGCGTGTAATCGATCCTTGTAATTGGTGTAACCGATCCTGGTTACTGGTGTGACCGATCACAAGTAATACCATGAGAATATGGTAACTGGTCCTGGTAATTAACGTGACCAATTTGGTAACTGATGTAACCGGTCCCCGTAACCATATTAAGGTAGAACCAATCCTTGTGTTTGGTAGAACCGTAAACCCATTATTAGTGTGTTGATTTGATCAATCACATAGTTCTTGGAAATCAGATGAACCAGTTCTAAACTTGTTTGGAAGTGTGGTATAATCTGTTCCAAGATTGTAAATATGAAAGAGGATTTACAAAGAATTAAGATGTCGATATACTTTGAACATGTTCTGTAACTCTTATCTTTTATTGTTGAAAGATATTCCTTAATAACTCAAGGAGATCCGAAACCGAAATAAGTTGAGAATCTTTTAATTAAGGTTGTTAATTCTATATGCTTTTAATAGCCGGCAATTAAAATGCATATCTCTGGAGAATAAAACTTGGTAATGTGCATTTACTAATTGGAGATTTTCTATTAAGATTTAGGTTAATATTGGTGTTTGAGGGTGAAAACAGTTTATGCTGATTTTGGTAATTTCGAGTGTGTGGGTGAGAGACGAGTCTAAACCCTAAACAATGTACTGCAAGGGAGTACTTTAATTCGAGAGATCAATCTGTACAAATCCGTCCTAAACCAAGTGAAAGAGAAGGGTTAGTCTAGGGAGGGAAGCGAAGAGAGTGTTGAGACCAGAATAGTTGATTCGGGAAGAGTAGTTGTTTGACGACTTGTATCAGAAAGTGGAAAGCTAATAGATGGGAAAGCTAAAAAGTGATTTATGAGTGTTGTATTCTCTTGACCAAAAACTTGTTCTTTGGTGGAAATAGGTGAGACCTATTTATACAAGTCGCAACAAAAACGTACCCTGGTCTCGTAAGAAGTGGAAACGGTTCAGTAAATGGAAGAAAGCGGTAACGGGTAACGCCTGGAATTGATGTTTCCATAATGAAGGAAACGTTTCACCATTAATTCTTGTATTTACTAACCGCCTCACTCTTATGACACTTTCTTGTAACGGGCGTAGTGTACGCCACACGTTGTACACCGCCATACCAATACCCTGATGATCATCCCCCAGTTTGTGACATGTTTCGACGTCTCGAGTTTTTTCGGGGAAAACGTGTAGCATGTTGCTATTGTTTGGAAAGTTAAGATTGAGAGGCTTGACGGTTCGGTGGTGACTTTCAACGGTCGAGATTTCGCATCTTGAGAGGAAGGTTAGCCATTGATTGTGGTTACCTTCCGTTGATAGCCGGTGGCGTGTACACGGTGCTGGCATGGCTTGCACATGCTCTTGGCGTGGCTAATTAGGGTTTGGTGCCATGACCAAAGATTTGGCATAGGTAAGTATGTGTCATGGCCAAAGAGTTGGAAGCGTAGCCAAAGGTTGCCACAACTCGTTTGGTGGCAAGTTTTTACGACTAAGATCTGCATCTCAAGAGGAAGGATAGCCGTTGATTGTTGCAACCTTCCGTTTGGAAGCCAGTGGCATGGAGGCATGACCGGCATGGATTTGACGTGGCCAAATTAGGTCTTTGGCACCGTGGCCAAGAGATTTCCACAAGTAGTTTAGTGGCAAGTTTGTACGGCTGAGATCTGCATCTCAAGAAGAAGGAAAGTCGTTGATTGTTTCCACCTTCCGTTTGGCAGCCAGCGGCATGGAGGCATGGCCGGCATGGATTTGGCGTGGCCAAATTAGGGCTTTTGCACCGTGGCTAAATTAGGGTTTTGGCACCATGGTCGAGAGTTGGCACCGTGTCCAAGAGATTGCCACAAGTCGTTTATTGGCAAGTTTGTACGGCTGAGATCTGCATCTCAGGAGGAAGGACAGTCGTTCATTGTTGCCACCTTCCGTTTGGCAGACAGCGGCATGGAGGCATGGCCGGTATGGCTTTGACACCGTGGCCAAATTAGGTTTTGGCACCGTGGCCAAGAGTTGGCACCGTATCCAAGAGATTGCCACAAGTCGTTTGGTGGCAAGTTTGTACGGCTGGATTGCCACAAGTTGTTTGGTGGAAAGTTTGTACAGCTAAGATCTGCGTCTCAGGAGGAAGGATAGCCGGTGATTGTTGCAACCTTCCGTTTGGCAGCCAGTGGCATGGTTGCATGGTCGGCATGGCTTTGGCGTGAAGTGAAGCCGCTGGCAGTGTGCGGCTTGGAAGAGAGACGCTGGCAGCGTGCAGCTTGGAAGGGAGTCGCTTGCGGCTTGGAAGGGAAGCGCTTGCGGTTTTGAAGGGAACCGCTTGCGGCTTGGAAGGGAGCCACTGGCAGCGTTCGACTTTGTCTAAATTAGGGTTTGACATGCCGAAACCCTAATTAGCGCCCTTTACTAGAATCGATGTAGAATTCCCGTACGGACTCGGATTTTGAGGGCTCGACCCTCCATTTTGATCGGAAAAGAATTCTATATCTCCTATCGATGGAATATTTAGGTTTTGGGCTCGTTTAGGGTATGAAAACAGCCAGACAGTAAAACTCAGGAAGAATTCAGGAGGGATGGCGGCATGGACAAAGTTAGGTTCTGGTGGCATAAGCCAAAGAATATGGCGTTGTGGCCAAAAAATTTGTCAAAAGTCTTTTATTCGGTGGCGGACTTGGACGGATGAGATTTACATCTCAGGAGGAAAGGTAGCCGTTTATTGTGGTTACCTTCCGTTTGGCAGCCAGTGGCATGGAGGCGTGGCTGGCATGGCTTTGGCATGTTTTAGACGCGTCCAAATTAGGGTTTTGGCATAAACCGTGGAATTTGGCATTGGGATAGAAGTTTCCACGCGTTTAGAGGAGAACTTGTACGGCTGAGATTTTCATCTCAGAGGAAAGGGTAGTCGTTGATTATTGCAACCCTCCGTTTGGCAGCCAGCGACATGGAGGCATGGACGACATGGCTTTGGCATGTTTTAGGCGCCGCCAAATTAGGGTTTTGGCATAAACCGTGGAATTTGGCATTGGTCCATAAGTTTCCATGCGTTTGGTGGCGAACTTGTACGGCTGAGATTTGCATCTCAGAGGAAAGGGTAGCCGTTGATCATTGCAACCCTCCGTTTTGGCATCCAGCGGCATGGAGGCATGACCGACATGGCTTTGGCATGTCGTTGGCACGGTGGTGCGGCTGGCATGGTTTGGCCTTTGGCGCGTAAGGTGTGGCTGGCATGGTTGGCATGTCGTTGGCACGGTGGTGCGGCTGGTATGGTTGGCATGCATTTGGCGCAGAGGTGTGGCTGGCATGGTTGTCATGTCGTTGGAACGGTGGTGCGGCTGGCATGGTTGGCATGTCGTTGGAACAGTGGCGTGGATGGCATGCCGTTGGCACAGTGGTGCAGCTGGCATGGTTGGTATGCCTTTGGCGCGGTGATGTGGCTGGCATGGTTGGCATGCCTTTGGCGTGGAGATGTGGCTGGCATGGCATGCCATTGGCACGGTGGTGCGGCTGGCATGGTTGGCATGCCTTTGGCGCGGAGATGTGGCTGGCATGGCATGTCATTGGCACGGTGGTGCGGCTGGCATGGTTGGCATGCCTTTGGCTCGGAGATATGGCTATTAGGGTTTAGCGTGTCGAAACCCTAGTTTAAAATATGTGGCACGCGTGATTGGCACGTTTGTCTAGCATGCGCTCCTGGCATGTGCAGAGATGATGCCAGTCAGTACCGAGGGCTCTGCCGTGGAGCATGGCATATAAAAAAGGTACCTCGGTAATTTTACGCAGACATGTTGAATGGTTCAATAAATCTGCTAGTGGAGACATTATTATTCAAGTGTGATGTCACTATCTGACTAAGGTTTTACGATTTTAACCCTAAGCTAAAAACCATCATCAACATTAAGTCTCATGCTTAGCTCAGAACAGGGGCATTGTTGCGAGGTAAGCATAAGATGGTGACAGACAAGGACAAAATCGAATGGAAAGTCATGAAAAAATTGTCAGGAAGATCCGGCTAACCTTTTTCAAGAGATAAGGAGAATTCGTGATTCTTGTGTTGGTGCTTTGCGTAGATTCTGCTCGTGGTGCTGCGGAATGGTGGAAACTGGCTTCGATCCAGGTGGAAACTGGCTTCAGTACGCGGAATGGTGGAAACTGGCTTCAGTCCCGTGGAAGGATGACGACTGGCTTCAGTTCCGTGGAAGGATGACGACTGGCTTCAGTTCCGTGGAAGGATGACAGCTGGATTCAGATCCGTGGAAGGATGGGAACTGATTTCGGAACTTAGGCTACCAAACGGTGGTGATGGCACCTGGAAACTTTCTCTAAATTACGGTTTGGCATGCCGAAACCCTAATTAGCGCTCCTTACTAAAATCTTTGTAGAATTCTCGTACGAACTTGTATTTTGACAGTCCTCTCCTCAATTTTGAACAGAAAATAATTTCCTATCTCCCTACGCGGGAATATTTGGATTTTGAGCTCGTTTAGGAGGTGAAAACAGTCTGACGGAAAAACTCAGGAAGAATTCAGGAGGGTGTTGCGGGCCCGAGGTGGCATAGTCGCGCCCAATCATCTATTCCCGTTCATGGAGCAAGAAGGAATCGTTATTCGGTTCAAACTGTAGAAACTCTGTCCGCATAAAAAGAGCTATCGACCCTCTTCTGTTTTCTATTGCTCGTATGGATCCGTGCTTTCGCCTGCAGTGTCTCTCCAGTGGATTCCAAAATTTTCCGAACTCCATTGCATTCTTGGGATGGATGGATGAAATATATGCTTGGGAACGATTATGTCAGGGCTAATCTTGGAGATTGTGGTTGCGTTGTCGGTCCATCCTTGACTTTAGGTTGTTCAGTGTCTGGACTTTCTGATCGCGATAATGATATGTTGTGGATGATTGTACGGTAGGAATCTTCCAAAGCCATAAGATGAAATAGATGAGTTGGGAGACATTATGTTGCCGATGTGCTGCTATCAAGTCTTCAAGGAATTTGTTCCAAGAGACATCCTTCGAACAAGCTTCTGAATCTTGGACTATCGCATGGAATGGGATGCGGTGAGCAGTCCCCAATTATATTTCTGTTGGATCTGATGGCATGACCGAATATGTGAATGTATCTTTATGGCGTGCTTTTGGAGTTTTCGTTGCACATGTACGGCTTCATGTTGAGAAATTCATGCGGCTCGTAAAACTTCGGCAGTGATGATATTGAAATCAGAAATAACCATGTTGAGGGGAGTGAAAGCATCCCATGCTGGTAGTCCCCATGTGTAGCCTACTTTCATTGCACCGCCTTGAATCCATGTCCACGGGATTTGATACAAGCTTATTGTACTCTTCTGGATGTAACACTGGGATGCTCAGGATATCACATGGACGAAATATTCTGGATAGCGAAGAGGTAGGAATGAGAGAGTTATGTTGTTTATCGTGGCTCCCTCTGTTCCTTCAAGAAAATATTTCAGCTGCGTCTTTGGAGTTATCTCATGAGTCTTTGATGGTCGTCAGGATGGACTGCGATGAGCAGTCCCCAATCGCATTTTTCTTTAGTTTCTGAAGTTGTTTTCCTCTGAGCAGGCTTGGGATCCACCGCGGCCTCGTAAAATTTTGAAGGCGTCTTCTAGACAGAGAGGTGATGATATTCCTGCGCTACACCCTTGAAGAGTAGATGACCTTGTTGTGGCTATGGCCTTTGGTTGACTGTGTCTTCTGACTTTGACAGTGAAGGGATTCCATCTAGATCCTCCGTCCCCAAGTATGGTTTACATGTCACCATCGTGCGTTCGTACTGGTGATTTTGTTACTTCTTCCACATGAAACTAAAATATGGAGGAGTACGGGTTACCTTTGTAGTGATCATTGCTGCGGTGAAGCTCTGGCTGGTATAACCAAATGAGCGGCAACAGTTCTTGGTAGCATATGTAATCAGAAGAGACTATATTGTCATGGGAACAAATTAGGTTGCCTGGAATTATATGGGAATCCATTGAAGTAAAAATATTGGATGGATGTGTAAGCGAGCAAACTGTCCATGATCACAAGTTTTGGCGGAATGGATCAAAAGGTGGCCATGACTATGAAGATTGGATGGCTGTGATCATGATACTTTACATGGGGAGTATGGTGGTACGACCCTTGCAGGAAGGAGTGGCGGCCACGGTACGATCCTTGGAAGGAAGGAGCGGCGTTGAAGCGGCTTCGGCTCTTGGAGAGGAATTTGAAACTTAAGGATCCAAATGCTGAAGCTTTGGCTTCAGATCCTGGAGCAGCTTATCGAGAAAACGATGAAGCGGAGCGGCTTCTGGAGCGAACGTTGAAGCGGAGACACTGCTGGAGGACGTTGAAGCGGAGCGGCTGCGTCAATCAGCATGCTGTCAAACTGGAAACCCTTCAAGAGAACAGTGGTTAGGAGTCCCCAGTTCCATCTATCAATCGTGCTTTCCAGGAGAGGTTGGGGTTTGGGAACGACTTCTCTGGCTGGAAACAGCTGCTTTCCTGATGCAGTGCGTTTGAGGGCTGTAAATATGTATTGACGCTGCACATTAGGGAAATATAGAATATCATATAAGTGTTTCATCATATACAACACGATTTTGTGGGCGAAGTCCCCGGAAATCATGCAGCTCCTGACAGGAAGAGAGTCTTTGTGAACTCGGGAGGGTTGCTGATTTTCTTTGCCTCGATTTTGGAGAAGTTGTTACTGATCTTCACGAGTGATGAAATTGGATTGTTGACTCCCTTATACTTCGCGTTCAAGAGCAACGCGAGCCTCTTCGTCTATAAACGCATGTCCTGCTTAAGTGCCTGCACTGGATGTTGACAGTATTCCTTGCCATCTCCATCTGGGGTTGACATGACTCTTGTGGTGGATGCTTCGTTAGTGTCTTGAGGAAAATAGGTATCTCTTTATGAGTTGTAGATATGTCTGTTTGAGCCTTATGAGATCCTTTCATCTTTCTATCAAATCAACAACGGTAAAAAGAGGTCGGCTTCTTCTGGCTCCTCCAATCTCTCGTCCTGATGGTAGAGTAGCAGTGGCTCTGGTGACGGTTGGAGCTGTCACACTTGAAGAAACGTTGCGGGTGGCGGAAGCGGCTCTGGCTCTGGTGATCGAAGGTGTAACGCCTGAAGGGACATTTTCTGCATCGCTGGTGTTGACAGGTGGCTTGTTAATATCACTTTGTTAGGAGGCATGAAGAATCTGTGATCCTTGCATTTGCGGCTTTGCATAAATTTGGTTTGGCCATTGAGTGTTGGCGTCAGCGTTGCAACTTTGGCTACTGATCGGTAACGGTGGCACTGCAACTTGTTCCGTGAGACGGTGCTCTGGATGGCTATGGAAAGGGGGATGGCACTGCCCCAGCCGGCTAAGGAATGGCCCATGGCGCTGCTGGCTAGGACGCGAGTTTTTGGCGTTGGCTTGACATGGAGCCGCCGATGTTGGTTTTGAAGTGGAGCCGCTAGCATTGGCTCGGCGTGCGCCATCTTAGCTTGGTGAGCCATCAACGTCGTTGGCTCGGCTTGGGACGCGGAGCTGTTGGTGCAATCGGCTATGGGCGGAGAAGTTGCACTGGAAGGGTGCAAGCTGATGGCGCTGGAAAGATGTAAGATTTTAGCGCTGGAAAAGATGCAAGCTGTCGGTGCTGGAAGGACGCAAGTTGTTAGCGCTGGAATGACACAAGCTCTTAACGTAGGAAAAGATGCAAGCTTCCGGCGCTGGAAGGACGCAATCTGTTAGCGCTGGAAAAGATGCAAGCTGCCGGCGCTGGAAGGACGCAAGGTGTTAGCGCTGGAAAAGATGCAAGCTGTCGGCGCTGGAAGGGCGTAAGCTGTTAGCGCTGGAAAATATGCAAGCTGCCGGTACTGGAAGGACGCAAGCTCTTAGCGCTCGTATTATTGTCTTCGTTTCTATGTCTTGGTGCTAGTGGCAGAGTGGTAGCAATTAAGCAGGCGGACATATTCCAGGTACGTATCTCCGTGTTTTTTCTTTCTGTTTGCTCTTCTGTTGTTGGTGAAAACCCTAGCCATAGGCATGTCCACTGTAGTTTTATGGGCGACGCTGTCTTGACCGCGAGAAGTCCCCAGTCACTCCTTGTCGTGTGATAACTGGTAACTGAGCCGTTTGGTGAATGAGCCATTGATCCCCGAGCGGATCGTTTGCTTTCACCATCTTAGAAGTCCCCAGTCACCCCTCGTCGTGTGATAACTGGTAACTGAGCCGTTTGGTGACTGAGCCATTGATCCCCGAGCGGATCATTTTCTTTCACCATCTTAGAAGTCCCCGGTCACTCCTTCTCGTGTGATAACTGGTAACTGAGCCGTTTGGTGACTGAGCCATTGATCCCCGAGTGGATCGTTTGCTTTTACCATCTTAGAATCTGGGTTGAAGAATGAAATCGGGAATTGGAAATTGATATTGTAACGGAGAGATTAATCTCCCATTGTGGTCGCTAATTGTTTGAGGGTGAAAACAGTTTCTGCTGATTTGGGCAATTTCGAGTGTGTGGGTGAGAAACGAGTCTAAACCTTAAACAATGTACTGCAAGGGAGTACTTTGATTCGAGAGATCAATCTGTACAAATCCGGCCTAAACCAAGAAATGGTCGTTCCAGACTTGCTTCGGTCATAAAGTGAAGGAGAAGGGTTGGTCTAGGGAGGGAACCGAAGAGAGTGTTGAGACCAGAATATTTAATTCGGGAAGAGTAGTTGTTTGAAGACTTTGTGGATGGGGAAAAACGGTTTGCTGGTTTTTTAGGAAATGAGGGAATCACCGTGCGGTGGAGATTCCTCGAACCGGCCAAACTGCTCAACCTCACACAGATGCACTGCAAAGGGAGTGCTTAGATTCGAGAGATCAATTTGTAGGACTCCGGCCTAAACCATGTCAATGGCCGTTCCAGAGTCAATTCGGTGGCAAAGAGGGAGATAGGTTGATCTGTAGGAGGGAAGCTGAGAATTGTGTGGAATCAGTAATGATCAAGGATTGTGGATGTATTGAAGGTTTCTGCAATAATGGTGAACTTGCTGAAGTTGAGTTCCGTGAATAAGTTTTTATCGAGTTGTTGACGAATGATGATCGATGATGTCTAATGATAATCGGTTGTCCTCGATTTAGACTTATTTATATTGCAAGAATGATGAACGCCCTGATCTCTGTAAGTGTGATGGTTTCTTGAGTGAAAGAGTGGGAAAGTGGAAGATCGTGGTGAAACCAGTCCCAGGTCGTGCGGAGACATGGTTGATTATTCTCCCACTACTTTGCTAACTCCTTCAACCGTTTGCACGACTTACTCACATTCTCATCGTGGATGTATCCACGTGCCGTAGGCCGCCAGACCAAAACCCTAAGTGGCATCCCTCATTTGTGACGTGATTGATGTCTCACGAATCGTGGAGTATGCATGACAGACGTGTATTTAATTAGTCACGTTGACTGATTTAGACAATGAGTCTAGGTTTTGTTGAATTGAGCATGAATGAAGAATTGTTCAGTGGAACATTGAGCAAGTATTGCTCGACAAATTACTAGATATCGATAGTTGGATCAATATTCGAGCAATTGAGCAAGTATTGCGAATTACTGATTATTGATAGTTGGAACAACAATTGAGCAATTGCTCAATTCGACGGATTACTGATAAATTACTGAATATTGACAGTGGATCAATATTCGAGCAACTGAGCAAGTATTGCTCATTTTAGCAAATTATTGATTAATTTACTGAATTTTGATGGATTGAGCAAGTATTGCTCAATTCAGCAAATTATTTAGGGATGTCGTGACCCAGTAAAAATATTAATTAAAATATTGGTAGATTACCAAATATTATATAATTAATCCGCGTGTTGTTTGCTGGATCAACATAAATTCTTTAGTGTTTGAATTTTACTCAGAATGATGATTCGTGGAGCGTTTGTTCGAAACCCTAATTTTTGATCGATTGCTCATTAAATGACGAATCGCTGAAAATAGGTCACGAGCGAAGGAGGGACCGACCACATGAGACTATGGACGTCCTTGTGATGCCCAATTGCTCAAGTGAGCGTACGCTATGGTCTTGAGTTGACCGGTTGGTGAAGGAATGCCGATTAAATGTCAGTTTCATCATTTATTGAAATGGTGCTCGATTGAGCATTAGGTGATAAAACCTAATTATAGAAAAGTGGGGGACCGACCAAAATGGATGGCATGAGACCGGCCCTTGGTGGTCGTGGGACCGCTGATGGGTATTTGCACAAACTCTGAGTTGGTTGTGAAGAATTTGGACCCAATATGAGCAATTGCGCAAATTAGGTCAAAAGTGTGAAAACGTGTGGGACTGGCTTATTGCAAGCCTTAGAGCCGCCCTTGGTCGGTCAGGGGAGCATGCCCGTGTCTCCATAATGCTCGTGTCTCAGTCATGAGAGTGTCGGCATTTTCTGATGTGCGTTTGAGCAATATTTCGGATTTTCAGAAGAACTCGATCTTTGACTGAAATCCTCGATTTTGCTCGAATGAGCAAGTATGCTCGTCTGATCAATATTTTGTGAATATTAAAATAATAATATTTTAATATATTTTTCGTGAGTAGCCCAGTCGGTCAAGCGACCATGTTGACTTTTGTTTTTTTCATGATTTTTGCAATATTTGAGAAAATATGGATAAACCACGATTTTTGGGAAGTTTCACAAGATGAGAAAAATAACAATTTATGAAAGATTAGGGATTGCAAGGTGTGGGACCGGCCACGGCTAGGGCATGGCCGGCCGACCAAGTTGCCCGGTCCCGCAACACCTTTTCCTATTTTTTATTATTATTTTTCGTGAAACTACAGAAAATTGGGGAAACCACAATATATGGAGAAACCATGAGTTTTGCTCAAACAAGGAAAGTTGATGAGATGGAGGAGTCTTCATGAGTTTATGAAAACAACAAAAATAAGGAAAAATAATAGAGAAAGCATGGGACCGTCCATGGATAGGGCACGGCCGGTCAGCGGTGGGTCCGTCCCATCGGCGCTTCTCCATTATTTTAATATTGTTATTTTCTCTCTCCTGTTTTGTGCGGTATTCCTCATTTTTCCATATATTGGATGCGCGTTCGCGCATTTGAATGCTCGTTCGTGCATCATTGTCGAGTACACTTGCACTATTTTATGGGGCTTATTCAGTGGTAGTCCAGATGCCCGATTGTTGAGTATTTATCACTAATTTGTGAAATTCAGTGGAGAATGATTCATGAAACTGAGTAATAAAAGTGAGTAGTTTTTTATTATCAATCCATAGGATCAGCCGTGAATTCGACCATGAATTCGGAATAATAAAATATGTATTACCATTCCATGGGATCGTGGATTCGACCATGAAATCAGAGTAATAAAATAAGTGGTGATATTACCATCTCATGAGACCAGCCGTGGGTTCGACCATGAAATCAGAGTAATATCTATTACCATTTCATGAGATCAGCCGCGGATTCGATCATGAAATCGGAGTAATACATTTATCTATTACCATTTAGATCATGAAATAGGAGTAATGAGATAAGATATATTATCTTCTAGGAATTCAGTGGTGAATGTCACGGTAAAATTTAATCTTCTGCGTATAGTCAGTGAATCAGCGAGTGTTGCCGACGTCCTGAAGATGTTATTGCTCTCAATCTTACGGAGAACCGCCTGGGTCTATACACGTCTCTCTACATAGTCAGGGAACAGTGAGTGTCACCGATATTCTGAACGCGTTACTGCTCTCAGTCTTACGGAGAACCGCACAATCATTCTTCTATGTAGAGGGGGTTTCTCTCATGTAGTCATGGAATAGTGAGTATCACCGACGTCCTGAAGGCGTTATTGCTATCAATCTTACGGAGAACCACCCAATTATGTTATTCTACATAGAGGGCATGATGAAATGCGAGGTATCGAACGCTCAACTAGTGGAGGCCTTCCGAAATGCATATTCATCATGACTTCGTAAAATATTAATCGTCACATGCCTGAAAGCCGTGTCAGAAACATGTATCATGATTTTACGATTTTGTCCTTTGTTGAAAATCCACCATCTACATTAAGTCCCCTGCTTAGTGAGGGACAGTCATGTTCCGCATTATGCATTAAATGGTGATTTTCAATCGATGAGATCGGTGGTTGAACTCAGTCTACAAAAGTAGTCTCTGAATCCTCAATTTGCTCCAATGGTGTCATGTACAAGAAAATGCTCAGGTAAGGACCCTGAATGATAGTGTGTCATCCCGTGAGATGAGGCACTGCTGATTTGGACGATCATGCGTTCTGTTTAGGTCGGTTTAATGTTTGGGGGCCCGAGACCAAAAAGAAATCCTTTTTTTAAGAACAGACGTTAGTTCGTTCGTTCGTTAGTTAGTTAAGAAACAAACAAAATATAGTGATAAAAAATTTGCCTATGCGCCTTCACGAAAGTCAAAATTTTATTTTTAAATATGTGAGATTTCACAAAAGGGAATAAACTCTCGTTTCAAAGGTGGATGCTCGTACGAGAGAAAAGTTTTTTTTCTGAATAAACGTGCGTCTGTTAGTAATAAAATTTTGTCCATGATCTTTCATGAAAAATATTCATTTTCGGTATGTGAGCTTTCATAAATTTTTGAAAATGCACTTCTCGCTTCAAAGACGGATGCTCGCGAGAGGGAGCAAAAATATACACATATATTTTCAAGGTTACGTGAGTTTCACGTTAAAATATATTTTTTGTAAAATCATTTTGAACAACTGTTGAAAGTAGAAAATTATTCACGGTGAAATAATATCTGTATGTGAGTTTTCGCAATTGTAGAATGGACGTTTGTCCAATTTTTGGAAAACTAGTGAATGTTCACACAGTGAAAATTTATGTGAGATCAAATTTTGATTTTCAGCAATTGCTAGAAGTAAACAATTTTTGATAAAATATTGTTTGTATGCACAAAACCAATGAGTTTTCACTCGGTGGGAGTCGCTCACACGGTGAAAATTATGTGAATTGTTCACATGATGGAAGTTTCGTGAAAGTCAGTGTTGACTCTTGAATGATAAGTTTTTTGCTCACTTTTGCAGGTTTGAAAGAGTAAGCAAGTTTTTCGGAGTTTTACATTGTTATCACTAAGTTCGTGAAATTGTACATAGGTAAGAGTTGATAATTACCATTTTTGTAGACCCTGTTGTGAGCACCTTTATTCCATGATTCATTGTTTTTTTGAATCCTGCACTTTGTACGAATGATGCGCTGAATGTTATGCATCTGTTACAACCACTTTGCAAGAATGACTGACTCCCATGATGACACTTTCAAAGAAGATGTTTCCAGGGATGACATCTCCGTGGTGCAACTTCAAGAAATTGTACTTCTGGGACCTCTGGGTGATGGTGAGAGATCCTTCATATTGAGTTGTATTCCTGGTTATTTCATTAACGGTATCACAGGATGATCGTGTAGTGAGGTTTCGGATCAATGTAGACTCCTCGGAAATGGAAGAAAGTCTTCGGGGCGGAGCACCCAGAAGTAAGGACTACAGGATGTTAGCAAATGACGTGCAATCCACATCCATTTCTTTGGTGAGTTGTTAGCGCTCCTTGTGTCATGACTTTTTCATGCTCGTGCAATTAGGATCACGATACCAAGGTTTTGTTATTTCTTTTCAGACTTTTTCTCCATCGATTGACGGTCTTCAACTTGTTTCCAGGCGAACAATTCAGGAATCCAGTACTGATAAAGAAGTCGACGTTAGTATCTCTTTCGTGCAGGTGATCGCGACATCTCCTTGAATGAAATAATAATAATTTTTGTTGATGAATCCAGGAAGAAACCATTGTAGATAAGCAGCATGTTGATGAAGCACACTCTTTTTTGGGACATGGGAATATGGAGAATTCCCGAAATCCGAACCGAATGGAGATAGCGGCGTTGTCAATGGAGATTCCGGCATTGTCGAGCCTTCAAATGATTTAGAGACTCCCTTAGTAAGTATATCTCCAGAAAATTTCATACTTCAGATTTTATTAGAAACGCTGCAGAATCCTCGTCCGAAGTCGGATTTTCACGGTCTGCGTATGTATCTTCAAGCCCAGGAAATTTTCAAGCTTTGATGATGAAGATTTTTGAATTTTGAGCATTTTTAGGGCCTGAAAAAGGCGAAATGGTGAACTTCCAGGAAACCTTCAGAACTTTTCCCGATTGCATGTTGTCCGATGTTTTGGCCACATCTGTTAGCTCGTTCATCCGATTGCTATGAAATTTTGATATGTTGTAGAAAACATCCATACGAAGAGAATAGTATATGAACCAAGCTTAAATTCCTTACAAATTTCTCCCAGTTCGTCGTTTAATATATAGCAGTGTAGAATCTCTTCAGATGAGCTTGTTTGAAAAACGTGTTTCATGGCTTCTACACTATTTGCTCATATTTTAGATGCATAGTAAAGAAATTAGATGATATTAGTTCACTTACATGCTGGATTTTATGGTTGTGTTGGGTTTTCATGCTTGAATCACATTAGGTGCCAAATGCCGAAGTTGGGAATAATGGATCCAACAATGATGACCTGAGAAACCGTGGAGCCGTGGATAATGAGACCTCCATCCCTGTTCCTCAGGGTAATGTAATGCTTGTTGTTGATTTCGTGGAGGTGACTGAAACTCCAATTGTGCGTGAGATGGTGGAACCCGAATCGAGAATGGAAGAAGCTGCTCCAACCGAAGTTGTTCCTATGATTGCTGACGCTGCTCCAGCGACTGAGAACCGGATAATAGCGCATGAGTATCCCAACGCAGGGACTGCTTTTACTCCTCCATTTGGTGAGATACTCCCATATCACAGATTTGTTGGTGGATTTAGCGTTCCCATTGGATATGCTGCTATTTACAAGAAACCGTGGAAGATGTATGGACACATCGTCGTTACCAAGGATCCGGAGCATAGCTATTTCTTGACGAGGCAAGTAGAAGCCATCTTGCATGTTATAAATGATATCCGCATCACAACTAGAAATATTGTCACCCGGTATGTACTCTTGATTGGGAGCTCAACTTGAAGAAATCAGAAGAACTTGGCTTCAATCTGAAGTTGCTTCGTCAAAAGATTGATGCTATCAGGAAAGCACTGGAAGGTGACACTCCTTTCACCACCAGTGATGTCGTGTTGAAGAAGATGGATGAAGTTGCTGAGCTGACCAAGAAGCTGGAGGGGGAGAAAGCTGCTTTGCAAGTCTTGGAGGATGCAGAAAAGCAGAAATCTTATTTTGATGACTTTCTTTAGTTTCTTTCCATGATATCTTGAACCTTGGACTTCTGAGAGATGCAAGGTTTTATTTTGGTCTTGATTTCTTGATGGGTTTTGGATTGTGAAATCGATCGCCTTAACCAGTGGACCGTCAGTCCCCAGTATTTTTTTAAGTCTTTCCCTTTCGTTTTCCCTTCTTCTGGTGAGACCTGGTGGACATCGATCGACTGTGGAGGTTATGAATCCCGTCTAAGAATTGCTGCTTGCATGTTGTATGCTCTGGAAGCTGTAGGAACCTCACACGGCGTCGGAATTCGATGATTGACCCCAAATTTTGAAGCTAAGATAATGAATTATAACATGAGAAAATAATCACTCAATTTAGAGTTGCATAGGTCAGCCAACGAAGCTTGCACATTTGTAATTTGTAATCCCATACAAATTTTTTTAGATTTCGTAGACCTGACGGTAAAGGCCATATCTTTCAGCTCCTATGTCCGATTGATGCGCCCCTTTGGTATGTTGTAGAAGAGACATAGACAAACATCTTTTATTGAGGAAGTATTGTCCCATTCACCACCCATTGGTACGTTTTTGTAAACCCATGGCCTGAAGTGTGTTGTATCTAATTTGTAGAAGTGATGAAAACATCTTGTGGGAGACTTTGGTTTATACCCGCCTGTCGTATAAGCTTTGGGAAGACGTTCATGTTACCATGTTTTCAAGTATAAACATCTTGATATGAATCATTAGAGCTTGAAGAAGTACGATCTATAGAGTAACGCTTCAGAGAATGGATAGTTGATGAAGCCGGATGTCATGAGGATGTTGCTCTTGGGACAGTTGTCGATGCCGAGATCATGATCAAATTTTCTCCAGACATTCTTGTTGATGATGAGACCATTGACGAAGTTCCTCCAAATATCCTTGTTGATGTCGATACTTTGGTTGGAGTTGCTCCGGAAACCGAGAAAGCTAGAACCATGATTATCGACATAGTCTTGCTCCTCCATCTAGAGCCAAGAAGTGGCTTTGTCAGGGAATTGATGTTGTTGCGCGGTAGATTGTAGCAACAGTCTTCATTCTGAATGTGATCGGTGAAGAGAGGAAGCTCTTCGATCGTGCAGGGGCTTGTGATGTAGAGAGGTCCCGATGATGAAGTTTCATGAAACTACATAGGTTGCAAGAACTTGTTATGTGGATAAAAATTATTGAAGTTGATTTGAATCGATTTATCCAATAAGACTAAGTCCCCAGTGTATGTTCAGGAGCTTGTGCCATCCATGGATGAATAATGTTGCATCTACTTTAGAAGTCTTATCATGGGATAATGAAGACTTATCGATTGTAGTTTAGTTACACTTTGATCGTGTTGTTGTTGAATCAGTGTGTCATCGTCGAGATATTTGTGATGAAGCCAGAGGCGCCAATATTGAAGGTGTGGTCTTTGATTGGGAGTAAAATTTGAATACTTCTTAGATGCTTTACCGTTGAAGCTTTATATCCCTTAAGCTTTGAATGTCTTAGGCTTGATCATCTCGGCCCAGAGTATCTTCTGTCGATTCAGCATTCCTTTCGTTGTGGTAGTGGGATTCAACACTTGTGCAGACATCAGAGCGTTCTGATTTTGTGGCACAGATGGATACTCCTGCTAGGATATGGAGAAATGCCCAAATTGTTCTTTACCATGCTTGAACATCATCCCAATGAATGTCTCAGTGAGACGCTCGATTCAGAGAAGTGTCAGATTCAACCACTTGGTAAAATATTACTGAAGTGATATTACCCACTTATAACGTCTTGCAATAGCATAGATGCTAGCAGAATTGAGTCCCCATACTAGAATAGCATCCGAGGAAATAAATGACATAGTCACGGGATGAATGAGACTTGCCTGAGTGCAGAACCTTTTGATGAATGTTTATGCATCTTTACAGGTTCTTGTTTCAACCTTGTCACAGTTTGAAATTCCTCCAAGTCCTCTGATGATGGAACGTCCGCCAAATCTTCTGGATCAGAATTTTCTTTGCTGGAGAGATGTGCAACCAAAGGACGCTTTGTTTATAGTCATGTTTTCAGCATGGATCCATGCTCGTCCGAGGATCGTGTCATATCTTAGATCTTCCTGATTATGTGAAACTTGGTATATGTTCAGGTTGAACATATTTTCACCTTGAGAATGATGTAGCCATAAGCATCTCTGAGCGTTCCTTCATGGTCTTTAATTGAAATGGGAGCATGAGTAGATTCTTGTCGAGTGATGCCAGCGGCTCTGAGGGTTTTCAGTGGAACGATGTTGATGACGGTGTCAGCATCGATCAACAGTCTTTCGAATTCATTTCTTCTGAGATGGACTGGTAAGCAGTCCCCAGTCGTGCATCTCCTTGTTTGTTGCTGGAGGTTCAGTGAGTGTAAAGGTTCTGACTGGGAAGGATTCTTGTGTACTCCTTCAGTCCCCAGTTGAAGCTATTATGAATCAACCTTCTCTTTGAAAATATTGCAGTCACCTGTTGGATGATTGGTGAACTTATGAAGACATCAATACCTGGGAATATTCACTTCTTCTTCAGTTGGCTGTCTCCTGATGAATATGAATTGGGTTGCACCATATTGAATCCAGACTTCGATCACTTCTTCAATGAGAAGAGGGAAGTTTGAATCTGTCTGATCATTTCCTCGTTTGTTGATGCAGGGTTGAGGTTTGTGCATTTCAGGATTGGTTATCCTTTCTTTGCGCTTCCGAAGGATCCTGAGAGATTAGAGAAGTATGCTTTTGGTGTGGTGCTTCGGTTTTCCTTTTGCTTCCTTCAGAAACAATGGTCATGGAAGATTAAAGGTTGTATTTTCTGTTGAAGAGACGCTGAGTACCACGAGGTTCTCAGTCTAGGTCTTTCTCTTTCCAGTAAAGCATGCGCGGTAGTTGCTGATCGCTTGGTTGCTTCATGAAGTTTTGAGAAAGTCTGGAATCGCAGATTCTCTAGCAAGGCTATGTAAATTGGGGTCATTTTGTTGTGTCCATGCTCTCCTAGTGCCTCCATGAATCGACAGACGTGTTTTCGATTGTTCCCTGTTTCGTTGTACAACATTGACGTTGGAGAGGTATAACCTTCAGGGAGAAGAATTCTTTGAGTAGAAGCAGGATATGGAGGTTGATGACGGTAGAAAGATAGTGTCTTGTCTTTTCCTTTATTCTCCATGAAGCGTTCCAGGTCCTCGCGAGTGATGAATTCTGCAGGTTCCTTTGTTGGTGGGTTATCAGCCTTGTGAACTTCATCATCGTCTACTACATGGATCAGAATGACTTCAGGATCAGCAGTCCAGGATGTCTCTTTGGCCTTTCCCTTATCTTGAGTTTTCTCTAACATCTTGTCGGTGAGAGTTTTGAGATAATTGCATAGCTCTTTCGGTGTTGCAGCCATGTCAATCTGATTTTTGGCAAGAGTCTCTTGCACCTTCGTAAGATCACCTATGGTAGGCGGATTTTCTCTGATTTCCTCGGGGGACCAGCCAAATAGAGGATGGTTGCAGACGTTGGTTTAAGGAGGAATGGTATCAACAGCACCGGTGTTGGAAGCAGGAGTAGTTTCTGGAGTACCACCGACGTTGCTAGTGCTAGCGTTGTTTGTGTTAGGATTTGTAACTGAACCTGACCTAAGATAAACCATTTTGTGAAAATGTGAAATTGCAACCGAGAGATTAATCTCCCACTGTGGTCACCAATCTGTGGATGGGGAAAAACGGTTTGCCGGTTTTTTAGGGAGTGAGGGAATCACCGTGCGATGGGAATTCCTCGAACAGGCCAAACTGCTCAACCTCACACAGATGCACTGCAAAGGGAGTGCTTAGATTCGAGAGATCAATCTGTAGGACTCCGGCCTAAACCAAGTCAATCGCCGTTCCAGAGTCAATTCGGTCGCAAAGAAGGAGATGGGTTGATCTGTAGGAGGGAAGCTGAGAATTGTGTGGGATCAATAATGATCAAGGATTGTGGATGTGTTGAAGGTTTCTGCAATAATGGTGAACTTGCTGAAGTTGAGTTCCGTGAATAAGTTTTTATCGAGTTGTTGACGAATGATGATCGATGATGTCTGATGATAATTGGTTGTCCTCGATTTAGACTTATTTATATTGCAAGAATGATGAACAACCTGATCCCTATAATTGTGACGGTTTCTTGAGTGAAAGTGTGGGAAAGTGGAAGATCATGGTGAAACCAGTCACAGGTCGTGCGGAGACATGGTTGATCATTCTCCCACTACCTTGCTAACTCCTTCAACCGTTTGCACGACTTACTCACATTCTCATCGTGGATGTATCCACGTGCCGTAGGCCGCCAGACCAAAACCCTAAGTTGCATCCCCCATTTGTGACGTGATTGATGTCTCACGAATCGTGGAGTATGCATGACAGACGTGTATTCAATTAGTCACGTTGACTGATTTAGGCAATGAGTCTACGTTTTGTTGAATTGAGCATGAATGAAGAATTGTTCAGTGGAACATTATGCAAGTATTGCTCGACAAATTACTGGATATCGATGGTTGGATCAATATTCGAGCAATTGAGCAAGTATTGCGAATTACTGAATATTGATAGTTGGATCAACAATTGAACAATTGTTCAATTCAACGGATTACTGATAAATTACTGAATATTGACAGTGGATCAATATTCGAGCAACTGAGAAAGTATTGTTCATTTTAGCAAATTATTGATAATTTACTGAATTTTGATGGATTGAGCAAGTATTGCTCAATTCAGCAAATTATTTAGGAATGTCGTGACCCAGTAAAAATATTAATTAAATATTGGTAGATTACCACATATTATAAAATTAATCCGCGTGTTGTTTGATGGATCAACATAAATTCATTAGTGTTTGAATCCTACTCAAAATGATGATTCGTAGAGCGTTTGTTCGAAACCCTAATTTCTGATCGATTGCTCATTAATTGACGAATCGCTGAAAATAGGTCATGAGCGAAGGAGGGACCAACCACATGGGACTATGGACGTCCATGTGATGCCCAATTGCTCAAGTGAGCGTAATCCAGAGTCTTGAGTTGACCGGTTGGTGAAGGAATGACGATTAAATGTCAGTTTCATCATTTATTGAAATTGTGCTCGATTGAGAATTAGGTGATAAAACCTAATTATAGAAAAGTGGGGGACCGACCAAGATGGATGGCATGAGACCGGCCCTTGGTGGTCGTGGGACCGCTGATGGTATTTGCACAAACTCTGAGTTGGTTGTGAAGAGTTTGGACCCAATATGAGCAATTGCGCAAATTAGGTCAAAAGTGTGAAAACATGTGGGACCGGCTTATTGCAAGCCTTAGAGCTGCCCTTGGTCGGTCAAGGGAGCATGACCGTATCTCCATAATGCTCGTGTCTCAGTCATGAGAGTTTCGGCATTTTCTGGTGTGCGTTTAAGCAATATTTCGGATTTTCAGAAGAGTTCGATCTTTGACTGAAATCCTCGATTTTGCTCGAATGAGCAAGTATGCTCGTTTGATCAATATTTTGTGAATATTAAAATAATAATATTTTAATATATTTTTCGTGAGTAGCCCAGTCGGTCATGCGACCATGTTGACTTTTGGAGTTTTTCATGATTTGCGCAATATTTGCGAAAATATGGAGAAACCAAGATTTTTGGGAAGTTTCACAAGATGAGAAAAATAACAATTTATGAAAGATTAGGGATTACAAGTTGTGGGACCCGCCACGGGTAGGTCATGGTCGGACGGCCAAGTTGCCCGGTCCCGCAACACCTTTCCCTATATTTTATTATTATTTTTCGTGAAACTACACAAAATTGGGGAAACCATAAAATATGGAGAAACCATGAGTTTTGCTCAAACAAGGAAAGTTGCTGAGATGGAGGAGTCTTCATGAGTTTATGAAAACAATAAAAATAAGGAAAAATAATGGAAGAAGCATGGGACCGGCCACGGCTAGGGCACGGCCAGCCGGTCGGTGGGCCCGGCCCATGGGCGCTTCTCCATTATTTTAATATTGTTATTTTCTCTCTCCTATTTTGTGCGGGATTCCTCAGTTTTCCATATTTTGGATGCGCGTTCCCGCATTTGAGTGCTCGTTCGTGCATCATTGTCGAGTACACTTACACTATTTTATGGGGCTTACTCAGTGGTAGTCCAGATGCCCGATTGATGAGTATTTATCACTAATTTATGAAATTCAGTGGAGAATGATTCATGAAATTAGTAATAAAAGTGAGTAGTTTTTTATTATCAATCCATAGGATCAGCTGTGGATTCGACCATGAATTCGAAATAATAAAATAGGTATTACCATTCCATGGGATCGTGGATTCGACCATGAAATCGGAGTAATAAAATAAGTGGTGATATTACCATCTCATGAGACCAGCCGTGGGTTCGACCATGAAATCAGAGTAATATCTATTACCATTTCATGAGATCATCCGCGGATTCTATCATGAAATCGGAGCAATACATTTATCTATTACCATTTCGATCATGAAATAGGAGTAATGAGATAATATAGATTATATTCTAGGAATTCAGTGGTGAATGTCACGGTAGAATTTAATCTCTTGCATATAGTCAGTGAATCAACGAGCGTTTCTGACGTCCTGAAGACGTTATTGCTCTCAATCTTATGGAGAACCGCCTGGGTCTATACACGTCTCTCTACATAGTCAGGGAACAGTGAGTGTCACCGACGTCCTGAAGGCGTTATTGCTCTCAATCTTACGGAGAACTGCCCAATCGTTCTTTTATGTAGAGGGGGGTCTCTCTCATGTAGTCAGGGAACAATGAGTATCACCGACGTCCTGAAGGCGTTATTGCTCTCAATCTTACGGAGAACCGCCCAATTATGTTATTCTACATAGAGGGCATGATGAAATGCGAGGTATCGAATGCTCAGCTAGTGGATGCCTTTAGAAATGCATATTCATCATGGATTCGTAAAATATGAATTGTCACATGCCTGAAATCCGTGTCAGAAACATGTATCATGATTTTACGGTTTTGTCCTTTGTTGAAAAACCACCATCTACAGACTTGTATCAGAAAGTGGAAAGCTAACAGATGGGAAAGCTAACAAGTGATTTCTGAGTGTTGTATTCTCTTGACCAAAAACTTGTTCTTTGGTGAAAATAGGTGAGACCTATTTATACAAATCGCAACAAAAACGTACCATGGTCTCGTAAGAGGTGGAAACAGTTTAGTAAATGGAAGAAAGCGGTAACGGGTAACTCCTGGAATTGATGTTTCCATAATGAAGGAAACGTTTCACCATTACTTCATGTATTTACTAACCGCCTCACTCTTATGACACTTTCTTGTAACGGGCGTAGTGTACGTCGCACGCTGTAAACCGCCAGACCAATACCCTGATGATCATCCCCCAGTTTGTGACATGTTTTGATGTCTCGAGTGTTTTCGTGGAAAACGTGTAGCATATTGCTATTATTTGGCAAGTTAATATTGAGAGGCTTGCCGGTACGGTGGTGACTTTCGACGGCCGAGATCTCGCATCTTGAGAGGAAGGTTAGCCATTGATTGTGGTTACCTTCCGTTGATATCCGGTGGCGTGGCCACGGTGCTGGCATGGCTTGCGCATGCTCTTGGCGTGGATAATTAGGGTTTTTTTTGCCGTGACCAAAGAATTGGCATAGCTAAGTATGTGTCGTGGCCAAAGAGTTTGTAGCATAGCCAAAGGTTGCCACAAGTCGTTTGGTGGCAAGTTTGTACGGCTAAGATCTGCATATCAAGAGGAAGGATAGCCGTTGATTGTTGCAACCTTCCGTTTGGAAGCCAGTGGCATGGAGGCATGGCCGACATGGCTTTGGCGTGGCCAAATTAGGGCTTTGGCACCGTAGCCAAGAGATTGCCACAAGTCGTTTGGTGATAAGTTTGTACGGCTGAGATATGCATCTCAGGAGGAAGTACAGTCGTTGATTGTTGCAACCTTACGTTTGGCAGCCAGCGGCATGGTTGCATGGCCGGCATGGATTTGGCGTGAAGTGGAGCCGCTAGCAGTGTGCGGCTTGGAAGGGAGTCGCTTGCGGCTTGGAAGAGAGACGGTGGCAGCGTGCAGCTTGGAAGGAAGTCGCTTGCGGCTTGGAAGAGAGACGATGGCAGCGTGTAGATTGGAAGGGAGTCGCTTGAGGCTTGGAAGGGAAGAGCTTGCGGCTTGGATGGGAAACCCTTGCAGCTTGGAAGGGAGCCTCTGGCAACGTGCGGCTTTGTCTAAATTAGGGTTTCACATGCCGAAACCCTAATTAGCGCCCTTTACTAGAATCGTTGTAGAATTCCCGTAATGACTCATATTTTGACGGTTCACCCCTCCATTCTGATCAGAAAAGAATTCTTTGTATCCCTACGCGGGAATAGTTAGGTTTTGGGCTCGTTTAGGGGGTGAAAACAGCCCGACAGTAAAACTCAGGAAGAATTCAGGAGGGATGGCGGCATGTCCAAAGTTAGGTTTTGGCAGCACAAGCCAAAGAATATGGCGTTGTGGCCAAAAAAGTCGTCACAAGTATTTTAGTTCGGTGGCGGAATTGGAAGGCTGATATTTGCATCTCAGGAGGAAGGGTAGATGTTTATTGTGGCTACCTTCCGTTTGGCAGCCAGCGGCATGGAGGCGTGGCCGGCATGGATTTGGCATGTTTTAGGCGCGGACAAATTAGGGTTTTGGCATAAATCGTGGAATTTGGCATTGGGCCAGAAGTTGCCACGCGTTTGGTGGATAACTTGTACGGCTGAGATTTGCATCTCAGAGGGAAAAGTAGTCGTTGATTGTTGCAACCCTCCGTTTGGCAGCCAGCGATATGGAGGCATGGCCGGCATGGCTTTGGCATGTTTTAGGGGCGGCCAAATTAGGGTTTTGGCATAAACCGTGGAATTTGGAATTGGGCCAGAAGTTGCCACGCGTTTGGTGGCGAACTTGTACGGCTGAGATTTGCATCTCAAAGGAAAGGGTAGCTGTTGATTGTTGCAACCCTCCGTTTTGGCAGCCAGCGACATGGAGGCATGGCTTTGCCATGCCGTTGGCACGGCGGTGCGGCTGGAATGGTTGGGACTTTGGCGCGTGAGGTGTGGCTGGCATGCCGTTGGAACGGTGGTACGGCTAGCATAGTTGGCACGTCTTTGGCGCGGAGGTGTGGCTGGCATGGTTGGAATGCCGTTGGCACGGTGGTGCGTCTGGCATGGTTGGCATGGCTTTGGCGCGGAGGTGTGCCTGGCATGGTTGGCATGTCGTTGGCACGGTGGTGCGGCTGGCATGGTTGGCATGCCTTTGGCACGGAGATGTGGCTGGCATGTCGTTGGCACGGTGGTGCGACTTGCATGGTTGGCATGCCTTTGGCGCGGAGGTTTGCACGGCATGGTTAGCATGTCGTTGGCACGGCGGTGCGGCTGGCATGGTTGGAATGCCTTTGGCGCGGTGATGCGGCTGGCATGGTTGGCATTCCTTTGGCGCGGAGATGTGGCTGGCATAGCATGCCATTGGCACGGTGGTGCGGTTGGCATGGTTGGCATGCCTTTGGCGAGGAGATATGGCTTATATGGTTTAGCGTGTCGAAACCCTAGTTTAAAATATGTGACATGCGTGATTGGAACGTTTGGCTAGTGTGCGCGGATGGCATGTGCAGAGATGATGCCAGTCAGTACCGAGGGCTCTGCCGTGGAGCATGGCATATAAAAAAGGTACCCCGGTAATTTTACGCAGACATGTTGAATGGTTCAATAAATGTGCTAATGGCGACATTATTACTCAAGTGTGACGTCATTGTCTGACTAAGGTTTTAATTTTAACCCTAAGCTAAAAACCACCATCAACAATTGGACAAATCATTTCTAGGAATTATGAAAACCTATTTGGAAATATATTTCATATCTTAAGAATATTTCGGTTTTGGAAACTCTTTGGTGTCCAAACTTCCTTGGTCTATAAATACCCAAGTTTACATTTCGAACAAACTATCCTAAGAGCCAGCAAAACTACCTTGTTGTGTTGTTACTGGTGGAGCCGTCTATTCGGAGTGGTAAGTAACCTAATTAGACGAAATCTCTTACGATCGCTCGTTTAAAGACTTCCGTGGGATCAAGAAGCTCTACGAGTACCGTTGGTGGAAAACTAGATAATTGCAATATTGTTAGTTTTCGATTTGATTTGATTAACTAACGGTTGCTAAAATTTGATGGTACCTAGTTTGTTTATTCTTGAGAATCTTTTCTTCTGATATAAGATTCACTCAAACTAGATCGAATTGTCGACGGGATCTTTAAAAATGTTTGTAGATCTAAAGACGTCTTGTGATACTCCATTGTTAACAGACTCCATTTTGTGCGTGATTGATCACAAGAGATTCAAATTGTGGTGTGCAGGTGTTTATTTAAGATTTAAGAAGATTTGAAGACGAAGAAGATTTATGATTTGGGTTCATAATATTTGGTGTGCACAAAACTTAATCGGTTGGATCCAACTATAATCGGTTTTTCTTTGATAGATTTGATTGACTAGTTGCGCCGATCGGCATCAGTATTTAGCATCTTGATAAGATCCTATTATTGATTGCATAATCTAAACTCTGCTACTTTGGTAATTGTTGGATAGATTGATCTAAACCCGACAAAGGAGTTTATTGGATTAAACAGAAGAGACTTTGTCTAACTCATATCACTGAGATTGAATAGAGTTTTTACCGAACAAATTTGTTGTTCCTTTACTGTTTGGAATACGAACCAAATGAATAGTTTCATTGCATGCACTTATTGAATGTCGGAAGCGCAGGAATACTGAAGAAACTAGGTGAACTATAGGTTTAGTTGCTTGGTCTCAACTATACGAAGTTTGTTTGATTTTGTATAGTGGCTTAATTCTGATAGTATTCAACTATGGACTAGGTCTCGGGGTTTTTCTGCATTTGCGGTTTCCTCATTAACAAAATCTTGTTGTGTCATTTACTTTTGTTTTCCTCAATTATAATTGTTGTTGTTATAATCTAAAAGTAAATTACACAAACGTTAACTCTGTATTACTTGACAGTGATCCTACATAGTTTGGTTAAGTCTGGACCTATTATCAATTAATCACACTTTGATTGTCGTATTGTCTCGATCTCGTATCCACAGATGATCACACAAAGTGTGAATACCGATTCGTTGTATTGTCTTGACTAAGTCCATAGAAAATCACTTTCGGTAAGAGGACTTATACGTGGAAAAGTTTAATTTTATGGTATATTTGGGTACCCTCGTCTTTTCAATTGGTATCATAGCAGGAAAACACGAAAAAGATCTAACAATCTGTGTTTGGTGCGATCCAACATATAAGAGTTGAATATATGTATGATTCAGTTAACGTTATGCAAGAGTATGAATACTCAAATATTGAAGATGTTACAACCTCGTTAAATCATGATCCAGGAGTTACGAAAATATCTGAGTCTATCTCTAATGGAAAGGAAGATTCTGATAAAGAGTTGGTAAAACTCCTAAAGCCAATTTGATTCCGGATAAGAGAAACTAAGTTAATTTTGATCTTAGTTAGACTTATCAAAGTGAAGGATTCGGTTATTCAAGTCTAATCGAATTCCTTGACAAGAAATACTAGTTAACTAACCTAGTACTTGTCTTGTCTAAAGTGAAAGGTCTTAGTTATTGTCTGAATAATTAGAGCCTGGTGAGAAAAATAAAGTTAATTATGATCTTTATTTTGGTCTTATCGAAATAAGCGAGTGTATTTGTGCAATCAGTTTAGCAATAGAACTAAGTTTCTTAGTCAACTTGTTAAACTATTAGGGAAAATTGCTTCGGGCAATTGTTTCCTAGATAACATATGAAAACCAAATTACTTGTAGTTTCTGTTTTGATATTGGTTATCTAAAATGGTATGTGGAACCTTCGTGCTTAATTCTTATGGGTTGTACAAGTCTTTTAGATTTGTAAAGATCCTTTCGGTTTGACCTTTATTTGCTCGAACCTTTGTTATTTTGTGACAAAAAGGGGGAGAAATATATGGAGTAAACAAGTGATTTGTAATCACTAAGGAAAGGACAATTATGCTTAAAGGTTACATCTAACGAAATAGCTTTGTTAGATACTTGTAGTTCTTGACTACAAAAGGGGAATAACAAAGATGTTCGGATTGAAAATATACCTATCTTACCTTTAGGGGGAGTATTAGCTTTGTTATTCAAATGTCAACAGCGGCATTTATGGATTGAATGGATACAGGTTATTGTGTTGTTGAAACTTGGAATCAAGCGTATGTGTAATAAATTCTTGTAACTTGTTTATCCATATGTATTAAGAGTTTTGTCACTAAAATTGACAAACGGAGGGATTTTTAGAGCATAGTTCGGTTGAACCCACCAAGCGTTAGTATGTCAAGTTTGCTTGTTATATTTTAGTGAATCAAAAATCAATTAAAGAGTCGCTTATGTACTAAAAAAAACTGCGTGTAGGTTAGGCTAGAAAGATTAGGATAATGAGACATACAAGTATTACTCGAAGACTTGAAGAATGTGAAGAAGTAACAAGCTACATCGACGACATCATCCTTCCTCTTGAGGTTAGTAATATTTTGACTTGAATTGTTTCCTTCCCAACGTATCTTTCAAGTCGTGCTATATTGAAAACATAACTGAGAAGCTGTGAATGATTATACTCTAGCAGACATAGTATTTAGAAATTACAATACGAAGTATAACGCTTATCTTTTGAACTTCGTATATAAGACATCGACATAATCGTATGAATGCTATGTGTATGGGTATGGGTGAATATTTCGTCCTAGGAAACAATGTTTACATTCGTTTAAAGGAAGTACATTCATGAACTTGTTTTATGAATCGAAAGGGAAATCGCTAGGCTTATTGGTATTGTTATTCATTGCAAATCTTTGGATTACCAATATGTGTGAGTTAGTATAGACGATCATAACTTGTTAGGTATCTTCGTAAAACTAGTCACAATGCCTGACTTATGTATTGGTATGACTTTTATTAGTGTGACCAATCCTAGTAATTGGTGTAACCGATCCTAGTAATTGGTGTGACCAATCATAAAAGAGTGTGTAATCGATCCTTATAATTGGTGTAACCGGTCCTGGTAATTGGTGTAACCGATCCTGGTAACTGGTGTGACCGATCACAAGTAATACCATGAGAATATGGTAACTGGTCCTGGTAATTGACGTGACCAATTTGGTAACTGATGTAACCTCGGGACCAGTAACCATATTAAGGTAGAACCGATCCTTGTGTTTGGTAGAACCATAAACCCATGATTAGTGTGTTGATTTGATTAATCACATAGTTCTTGGAAATCAGATGAACCAGTTCTAAACTTGTTTGGAAGTGTGGTATAATAGGTTCCAAGATTGTAAATATGAAAGAGGATTTACAAAGAATTAATATGTCGACATACTTTGAACATGTTTTGTAACTCTTATCTTTCATTGTTCAAAGATATTCCTTAATAACTCAAGGAGATCCTGAACCGAAATAAGTTGAGAATCTTTTAATTAAGGTTATTAATTTTATATGCTTTTAGTTACCAGCAATTAAAATGCATATCTCTGGAAAATAAAAATTGCTAACGTGCATTTACTAATTGGAGATTTTCTAGTAGGATTTCGGCTAATATTGGACAGAGCATTTCTAGGAACTATGAAAACTGAATTGGAAATATATTGCATATCTTAAAAATATTTAGGTTTTGGAAATTCCTTGGTGTCCAAACTTCCTTGGTCTATAAAATACCCAAGTTTGCATTTCGAGCAAACTATCCTAAGATCCAGTAAAACTACCTTGTTGTGTTGTTACTGGTGGAGCCGTTTATTCGGAGAGGAAAGTACTCTAATTAGGTGAAATCTCTTACACAGCTCGTTTAAAGACTTCTGTGGGATCAAGAAGCTCTAAGAGTACCGTTGGTGGGAAACTAGATTATTGCAGTGTTATTATTTTTCGATTTGATTTGATTGGCTAATGGTTGTTGAACTTTGATTGCATCTAGTTTGTTTATTCTTGAGAATCTTCTCTTCTGATATAAGATTCACTCAAACTAGATCGAAGTGTCGACGGGATCTTTAGAACTGTTTGTAGATCTAAAGACGTCTTGTGATAATCCATTGTTAACAGACTCTGATATGTGCGTGATTGATCACAAGAGATTCAAGTTGTGGTGTGCAGGTGTTTATTGAAGATTTAAGAAGATTTGGAGACGAAGAAGATTTCTGATTTGGGTTCATTATCTTTGGTGTGCACAAAACTTGATCGGCTGGGATCCAACTATAGTCGGTTTATCTTTGATAGATTTGATTGATTAATTGTGTAAATCGGCATCAGTATTTAGCATCTTGATAAGATCCTATTATTGATTGCATAATCTAAACTCTGTTACTTTGGTAGTTGTTGGATAGATTGATCTAAACCCGACAAAAGATTTTATTGGATTAAACAGAAGAGCCTTTGTCTAACTCATATCACTGTGATTGAATAGAGTTGTTACCGAACAGATTTGTTGTTCCTTTACAGTTTGGAATACGAACCAAAGGAATTGTTCCAGTGCGTGCACCTATTGAATGTCGGAAGCGTAGGGATACTGAAGAAACTAGGTGAACTATAGGCTTAGTTTCTTGGTCTCAACTATGCGAAGTTTGTTTGATTTTGTAAATCGGCTTAATTCTGAGAGTATTCAATTCTGTACTAGGTCCCAGGGTTTTTCTGTATTTGCGGTTTCCTCGTTAACAAAATCTTGATATGTCATTTACTTTTGTTTTCCGCAATTATAATTGTTGTTATTATAATTTAAAGTAAATTACACAAATTTAACTTCGTATTACTTGATAGTGATCTTATAGAGTTTGGTTAAGTCCGAACCTATTATCAAGTAATCACACTTTGATTGTTGTATTTTCTCGATCTCGTATCCATAGACAATCACACAAAGTTTGAATACCGATTCGTTGTATTGTCACGACTAAGTCCATAGTCAATCACTTTAGGTAAGAGGACTTATAAGTGAAAAAGTTTAATATTGTGTTATATTTGGGTACCCTCGCCTTTTCAACACTGTATAAAAATAATTGAGAACATGTATTTTCTTATTGTTATGGATACAGATCTTCAAAAACGATGATACTGAGTTGAACACGTTCATAATCACAGGTGCACTTCGAAGCGAAGATTTCGACTAATGTTGAAGAACCAAGGAAATCAAGCATTTGGATGAGAAGGTACAAAGTTTATTCATTTTTTTTATCCATATGTATTAATAGTTTTGTCACTAAAATTGACAGAGGGGGATATTGTTTGAGCACTGCTCGATCGAACTCGCAAGCGTTGCTATCTCAAGCTTGTTTTTCAAGTTTAGTTGTCAAAACTATAAGTCTTGATTTCTAGTCTACTTATAGTTATGTACCGGATTAGGATAGAATGTGTAGTTGAGCTTTAGATTTCACGGCGTTCATCGATTGAAGACGAAGAACTAGTAAGTGGAGCTTGTGGAACTTCATCAACAAAAGGTACGTGGAGACTTGAACTCATCTATCACTCAGAAGTCTATTTCTATTCTATTTCTATTGAGACAAAAGTCGCGTAGATATATAGACTTTACATTATACACATTTGATATTTCGAGCTGAGTTTAACTCGCTAACATATTTCTCGAAATATGTGCCGCTTTAACCAAGTTCATCTTTTATTCTTGACGAAAGTCAAAAGATGACCATGTGAAAATCGCCTGGTAACATCTTATATGATTTGTGTGAGACGGTCATTTGATGTAAACTCGGAATGTTTCGTATTGATCATTTGATCACTTGAAAATTTCTTTGAAGCTAATAGTTTGTGTGAGACAGCTATTCCGGTATTCTAAGAATGTTTCAATGATTAAAATGGGAGTTTAGAGCAACTATCCATTGATTGGATATAACACAATATGCGTACTTGTATGCTAACTGTTGCACGTGCATTCCAAGTCCGGGAATTTAGTATGCATACCCGTATGCGTACTAATTCAACAGTTTAATTCCAGGAACTATAGTATGCATACACGAATACGCACTGATTTCAACTGAGTTCGGTCGTGAACAACAGTACGCGTACCCGTTTGCGTACTAGCGGACAGACCAAGTCCGGAACTCTAAGCATGAGTACCTGTTTACATACTTGAGTAGTATATGTGGTCTTAAAAGGGTATTTCTGTCACTACAAAATGACAATTACATCATCCATGACGTCACTCTATGATCAAACCATAATTTTTAGGACCAAACAATAATATATATTTTTAAAAGGACCAAACAGAAAGTTGACTAGGTCAACTGAACCAAACTCTCTCTAATATATTTTTTCTAGGACTAAATGGTATTTCCTACTTTTTTTTTTATATATTTGTGGAAACAAAATTTGTTGGATTCAATTAATATGAAAAACACGTGTCAACATATCATTTGGCCCCCGTGCTCCATCAAAAATTTATCCGAGCAACGGAATCCTCCTCGAAACTCTCTTTCAACCTTAAATTGCCCAGGTCAGCCATTTAGAACATCTCCAATGCTAGGGGTGAAGGTCATCCTATTTGGAGGTCTTGATAATACCTTTTTATTGGGGGTCATTCTTATGTGGCTAAAACAAATAAAAGTTAGACCTTCTATCTAAACTTTCATCTCCAATGCTAAGATCTTATTACCCTAGAATTTGGAATATTAATGTTTCCTAATAACAGAAAAGAAAATTTTGGAATAAAAAATGATGATGTGTCATACCTTTTTATGACCTCCACCCTATAATTGGAGATAAACTTTCGATAAAAAAAAGTATTAAATTCTATGTGTTAAATCCTAGAATTGGAGATGCTCCTGGGCCTATTCCTGTGCACATGCCCAAAAAAACTGGTTTGGCATACCAGGTGACATGGAAAATCAATTGCGCCACTATGGGAAAACCAATGAGCAACAGACATTCTAGCGAGTGATATTCATAATATCGCCAACGATATTCATAATATCGTTGACGTCATACTTCCTATCACGCGTTGTAAATAATATCGCTGGCGTTATTAAGATTATTGACCAGTAGTATTCTGCAACGACTATTTCCCCCTTTTGATTCCTATATAAATGTCCTTGTATTTCTCCAGGTTACTCACATATACCTCTACATATATTTCACCAACTTTTTTCTTCTATATTTTCAATTTTAAGTTTCATAATCATCAATGGCGAGATCCAATGAAGAGAGGAATGTTATTGTGAATCGGTTCAGATTACATCAAGAAATGTATCATAGGAGGTTACATGAACTTGAGGATGAGGAAGTTGAAGATAATAAACTAATCGGCACTTTGATGCTTGTACATACGAGCCAAATACCTAGAGTTCCAGAGCCCAAAGAAGTATTATCAAGAAGATATATGTATCGAGGGAGGGAATTTTACCACCAAAAGCTGATGCACGATTATTTTCTTCCAAATTATGTGTACTCTGATTAAAATTTTCACGGTCGATTCCGCATGCCTCGTCATCTGGTGAAAAAGATTATTGAAGAACTTTATCGAGTAGAACCTCAATTTAATTATCAGTTTGATGCACTGAATATTAGAGGTCGTAGTCCTGAACAAAAAGTTACTTCGGCTTTAAGGTTCTAGGTTATGGCACTCCAGCGGATGCGAACGATGAGTACCTTCGTATGGGTAAAACAACTTCATTCACTTATCTTTCATTGTTTTGTGAATTAATGATTAATCATTTTGGTTCAACATATTTACGAAAACCAACCGAGGAAGATGTTCGACAAATATTGAGGGAGAATGAGGAAAGAGGATTCCCAGGAATGCTAGGTAGTCTTGATTATATGCATTGGGAATGGCAAGGATGCCCTATTTATTGGGCCGGTCAATACAAGGGTCATTATCCAAAACCAACAGTTATCCCTGAAGCTGTTGTTTCTAATGATTGTTGGATATGGCATGCTTTTTTTTTTTGTCTTTCGGGTTCACAAAATGATATTAATTTTTTGCACAAGTCGCCTCTGTTTGAAGATCTGAAGTATGGAATTTCTCCCAAGTCTGTTTCATGATCAACGTCCATCAGTACACTCATGGCTATTATCTTGCGGATGGTATCTACCCAAAATGGTCCGCCTTGGTTCAATACTACCATCAGCCTCCTGCCGGTGCATTGGGTTGTTCATACCGGCATTTTAACGATGCCCAAATGGAATTGAGGAAGGATATGGAACGCGCTTTTGGAATTTTGAAGAGGAAGTTCGTTATCGTTTGTGGCCCATATCGTGGGTTGATTCCTCATGAAATGCACAAGACTATGCTCACTTGCATAATTTTTCATAACATGGTAATTCAGGAAACCCGTCGTGATTCGAGTTTGAGGACGGAGATTCAACCACAAAGAGGTGTACCTGCAAGGAATTATGCTCAAATGACTAATTACATTCAGAATCGAAATTTGTACGACAGTTTAAGAGATGATATGAGATTGAATCTTTGGGAGGAGCATGGAAGACAATGATTAAGTTATGTATTTTTATTTATTTTTTATCTTTAGGTTATGTATTTTTTAAGTTATGTATTTTATTTTAAGTTAATGAGAAAAACTTATTATAATAGACATTTCAAATTAATCAAATTAAACTTTTCATTTCAAACTAATATTAAGTGGAATGCAATAACAATATATTTAATTAAAGTGCAATACTTCAAATTAAAACTAAAACTAATACATCAATCATCTAGAGGAACTACTATATCAAACTCATCATCAGTTCCATCCTCATTATCATCACCATTGGGTTGGTTGTTAGTAAATCCAGCTTGTTGTTCAATCTGTGCTTGAATCATGTCAAATTCGACTTTCCACACATGTTTTTGCTGGGCGTTCATAATTGAAGTGTTAGCTTGAAGAATGTTATGCTTGTCATAGTCAAACCCAAATTTTTCTTGAGAAAGAAGACCTTTTTTTACTCTCCCTGTTTTGAAATTTCCTATCAACTGCTCTTTGCTTCTCGACGGTCTTTTGATGTTCCATAAACTCCGCCATGTTAAATCCACTGGAACTCCCTCCTTCTTGAGCTAATTTTTTAGCCAGTCTTGCATTTTTCCTCCCTGGAAGTTTTCTCTTACCATCATCATAATTATTGAAAACTAAGTTGGCATTTTGGTTTCTTGGGGTATATTTGGTGAAGAATTTGATGGACCTGGTGAAAATGGTGAAGAATTTGTTGTAGAGGGAGAAGAATTATATGGTGACCTTTAAGGTACTTTTTTATTATTTGCTAAGAAATCTGGATTATATTTGTTCAACACCTTCAAAATATGATAACAACTTTCGTAAGCGAACTGTTTACCATGTTTGGCTGCCAATCTGTACGAACCTGTCTTTCAAAATTAACATCCACCTGACCACTCTCCTTTCCTCCTCTCTTGGCGTGCATTATCAATGCAACATAAGCAGCTACTTCCCTGTTGATTACAATGAAGTGTTCTGCCAATCCTTTTGTATCATGACAATTGATATTCATGGTTTGTTCTTCATATTTGCGAAATATATTTTCCCACATGGTGTTACCATGTTGTTGTGCACTATCGATACAATCTTGGTTAAAATAGACATAATTACGACAAATACATTCATCTTCTATTATGTTGTATTTTGCACCACGAACTCTGGTTTTTTTACCTTTGCCTTGACTCTGAGATTGAGAATCCATATTACAAGAAATAAATAATAATAGAGAAGGAGTGATTGTTTTAGATTTAAATAATATTGAGAGATTGATTGAGAAATTCTATAGAGATTTAGAAATTTTGGTGTGAGTTGAAATTGGGTATTTACAGTGGGGAAAAATAGTAGCCCTTGGATGAGGAACTACTGAGCAATGATCAAATCAGCGAGCGGTACAATGACCAGCGCTGGCGATTTAATGACCATCGAGCGACCGAATCTCTATCCCTCGCTGGAAACTCCATTGTGTATGCCTATATGTTATTTCTAACATATAGGAATACACGTTTGTCAGTTTGGCATACCTATAGTGGGTGCATATATGGAAAAATCTATAGTTTTCCATGTGCATAGGAATAGGTCTTAGGGAAATTCCTATGGGAATGAACAAATCCATCTTTTTGTTGAGCCAGGTGGATGGACAAAATGGATTTTCCACTATGGTAAAGCACTCGGTGTTTGATAAACAAGCGCGCGTGCGCAAGACACACACGGCGTTCGTAGGTAAACCTCCAGCATTAGAAGGACAAGCGCTGGAGCTCAAAGCTTCAACGCCGCGCTTGAACGTAGGACGCTGGCGTTTGTAGCAAAAACGCCAACGGGTAGTTTTTTTAAAATTCAACATTCACTTTTTACCTCTATAAATTACCGTCAATTTCAAACAGTTCACTCACACCAAAATTCATTTATCTTGAGTTTTCTCTTCTAAAATCTATTTCAATGGCTGAAAAGGCGATCACACTTTTTGCGATGCAAAACTTGAAGCTGTTGTTTCTAAGATATGTGGGATTTTTAAAAAGATAGAAAATTGGAATAGGGAAGTGCAAGTTTTTGAAGTTGCTCCAAGAAAATGCTCCGCTAAAAAGCAAAGAAGATCTCCAGTTTTGAAAGTCAACAACAAAAAATTCAAAAACAAAGGCGAAACTGTCAAAGAACGTGTTGAACGGAAGATACGTCAAATAAAGATAAACAGGAGGCCAAAACTTGTACTCGATTTTTATTGAAGTTGTTTAGTACATTTTATTATTTCCTAAGTTTATATCTTGTAAGAATTGGCATCAATGAATGAAAATATTTAGATTTTAAAATAAAGATTTCCACTTCAGATTAATTAAGTGAAATTTATTACAATTTAAACTTGCAAATAACATCAAACTACATTTTAATAAACCGCAACAAAAACATCAAACTACATCAAATCCAGCGACATTCTCTCAGTAGAGTTCATAACACTCAAAATGCTTAAAATCTCTTCCGCTTTCTTCAGTAAACTTGGTATGAGCGATGGTTCTCTGTAAAACAGATAAACAACAGGTTCAAATATTTATGATGCAGTTGATCAGTGAGGATAAAGGTAAGATACTCACGAGTTCTTCGTTGGATAGTCCAGAATAGCTACGGTGAACCATCAAAAAAACTTCCGTATAATGTTTGACTTCCTTAGTGATGAATGCAATTCTTAGTTCTAGGCTCTTGTTGTTTCTTACTGATTCGTTCCGCGATGCTACAAAATGTCCCAGTACTATTTCCCAGAAATAGTCATTGTTCATTGATCTCATCGTACGATGTAACCAACATCGAACAAGAGTAACATCTTCTTCCATTGTAAAGACCGGAAGCGGCATTCAAATTCTAAAACACGCTTCGTAACGAAAAGATCTTGTTTCAAGATTCGTCCTTGATAAGTCAACTCCAAAACTAACTCCTATGCCTACCATGGGTAAACTTTATCGGGATGAGAAAGTTGTAAATGTGGATCAAAAACTCTATCGATCTGTCATTGGAAGTCTTCTATATCTCACTGCCACAAGGCCTGATATTGCATTTAGTGTTGGTTGTTGTGCTAGGTTTCAGGCAAATCCAAAAGAGTCTCATCTTGCAGCTGCAAAAAGGATCATACGCTACATTAATCACACTGTCGGGTATGGTCTTTCTTACACTTTTGATACTAACACTGATCTTACTGCCTATTCATATGCTGATTGGGCAGGATGCGTGGAAGACAGAAAAAGTACATCAGGGGGTTTCTACTATGTAGTATTGAATCTTGTTGCTTGGCATAGCAAGAAAAAAAATTCACAATCTCTCTCAACATGTGAAGCATAACATATTTATCCGGGTTCATGTTGTAATCAACTTCTATGGATGAAACAAATGCTTGCTGATTATGAAATTAACTCAGGAATAATGAAATCTTTTGTGATAGCTCCAGAGCGATTTGCATAACTAAGAATCCTGTTGAGCATTCAAGAACCAAGCACATTGACATAAGGTACCACTTTATTCGAGATCTTTATGAAAATAGTATCATAATGTAGATGCGGAAAAACGATTTGCTGGTTTTTACGGAATTTAGAAGATGACTGTGTGAAGACTCCTTGAAACAAACAAATGCTCAACCTCGCACAGATGCACTGCAAGAAGGGAGTGCTTTAAGTTCAAGAGATCAATCTGTAGTACTCCGGCCTAAACCAAGACAATGGCCGTTCCAGAGTAAATTCGGTCACAAGAGAGGATGGGCTGATCTGTAGGAGGGAAGCTGAGAAATTGTGAGATCAATGGTGATCGATATTGTAGGTGTGTTGTGTTTTCGGCGTAAGAAGGTTCTGAATGATTGAATTTACTCAGTTGAGAGTGATTGCTCAGAAGATGAGTTCGTGTAGACGAAAGATTATATGTATGAACTTGTCGAGAAATTCTTGTCCCTTTCAATCAGGAATCAGAGACTTATATATTGCTGAATTGAAAAACACCATGATCCCATGAAGTGTGACAGTTGGGGGAGTCAAAAAGTGGGGAAGTGGAAAATCGTGTTGAAACCAGTTGCTCATCGTGCGGAGACTTGGTTAACTTTCCACCCACTACTTTGCTAACTCCTCCAACTGATTTCACGACTTGCTCACATTCTCATCGTGTGTATGAACACACGTGCCGTAGATCGCCAAACCAAAACCCTAGTTAATATCCCCCCATTGACACGATTGATGTCTCGTGAATGTGGAGTCTGTAGTGTATTTAGTTAATCAGTTGCTGACTTTATAGGACGATGAATCCTTTTATTGCTGAGTTGAACATAATTTACAAATGTTCTGACACTCATGAATTGAACATGTCTGTTGAGACAAAGATATAATTACGTTGATTGTTAAGGTGAGCAAATATTGCTCGTTTGATAAACTATTGAACATTAATAGTCATCATTCATAGATTGAGAAAGTATTGCTCAGCTGAGCAAATATTGATAGTTGAACCAATACTCATGGTATGAGCAAATATTGCTCGTATGAGCAAATGTTGCTTATATGAGCAAATGCTGCTTGCATGAGTTATTGAATATTGATAGTTGAGCCAATATTCATGATTTGAACAAATATTGATCGTATGAGAAAATGTTGATCGTTTAATGAATTGTTGACATCGTCGAATATTGATAGTTGAACCAATATTAGCAAATATTACTCGTCTGAGAAAATATTGCTTGTTTGAGCAAACGTCAATTTAAGATGCTGACATTTGAACCGAGCATAATTATTAAAGTGTTGATCACGGGATCAACGTAAAATTATTAGTGTTTGAATCTGCTCAAAATTATGATTTGCGGAGCTCTGGATTCGAAACCCTAATTTTGATCAATTGCCGAATTGATGACAAATTGATGATTTATTGAAAATCATTCATGAAAATGAAGTAGGGACCGTCTACAGGTGATGATGAACCGACCATATAGCGTCCAGATTCTCCAGTGAGAAAAATTCCAAAGTCTCTTGAAGACCAGTTGGTGAAAGGATGATTAAATGCTGGGTTAATCATTTTTCGAATAGTGCTCCTGTGAGCGTCGGGTGGTAGAACCTGATTATGGAGAGATGAGGGAATGGACAAGGGATCATGAGACCGTCCCTTGGTGGTCATGGGACCATATGATGGTCGTTTTAACAAACTCCCGACTATTTGAGAAGGGTTTGGACCCAGTATGAGCAATTGAGCAAATTAGGTCAAGATTATTAAAACACGTGGGACCGGCTATTTGCGAGCCTCAGGGCCAGCCTTGGTCGGTCAAGGAGACATGCTCGTGTCACCATAATGTCTGTGTCTCAGTCCTGAGAGTTTCGATACTTTCCGGTGCGCGTTTGAGCAACATTTTGAGAAAATATGAAGAAATCAGGGATTTTGCTGAAACCTTGAAACTTCATGAGATGAAGGAATAAAATTATAAAATAATGAAGGAATCATGAGGTGTGGGACCGGCTAGGCCAAGGCATGGCCGTCCGGCCAAGGAGCGGTCCCAAGGCACTTTTTTCCTAATTTATAATATTTTCATGATTTTAGGGAAATATTATAAAATCAAGAAGTTTGTTGAAACCAAGGAATTTGTTGAAATCAAGGAGTTTCCATGAGATGAGGGAAACATAAAAAATAATAATGATAAAATAAAAGGGCGTGTGGGACCGTCTAGGGCGTTACCGGCTGGCTATGGTCCGGTCCCACGGGTTTCCCTAATTTTATATTATTTTTCATGAACTTGAGTGAAATTTCATGAATCCAAGGAGTTTGCTGAAACTAGAGAATTTCCTTGAAGTGAAGGAGTTTCCATGGGATGAGGAAATAAATAATATTAAAATAATAAGACATGGGCGTGTGGGACCGGCCACGGCTAAGGCATGGCCGGCCAAGAGCCCGGGTCCTGGCGTTTTCTCCCTAACTTATAATATTTCATGAATTGAGGGGAATATCATGAAATCAGGGAATTTTCATGTGATGATGGAAATAATAAAATAATAAGGAGTCATGAGATGTGGGACCGGCCACGACTAGGGAATGGTCGACCGGCTAGTGGACCTGGTCCCACGATACCTTTCCTAAATTTTATTATTTCTTTGATACGAGGAAACACCATGAGACCGGGGAGTTTCCTTGAGACGAAGGAGATTCGCTCAAATGAAGGGATTTTCATGAGATCAAGAAAAATAATAAAAATATGATAAAATATAAAATTGGACGTGGGACTGGCCACGGCACGACCGGACGGCTGGTGGGCCCAGTCCCCAGCGCCTTGATTAATATTTTATTATTTATTATTTCTTCCTACTTTGTATAGGTTTATGTTCCTTCATGTTTTGGAATGCTCGTTTGCGCATTCAGGTGCTTGTTCGTGCATTATTGCTGAGTACACTAACACCATTTTGGTCAGGGCTTACTCGATAGCTGCTCAGATGCCCGCACGTTGAATATTTATCACTAACCCGTGGAATTCTGCTGGGAAGAACCACAAATTGAAGTGACGAAATATTACTAAGAATCGTAGAATATTGTTGAATATTCAATTAACGATTATAGATAATTAACTGACGGCTCTATACTAGCAGGCATGCTGTCTAGGAGCATTAATTATCTGAGAATTGAGAAACATGAGCTTGTTGAAACGTCATATTTCCTTTATATAGTCAGGGAAAACCTTGTTGTATCCTGAAGACGTTGTCGCTCTATACTAGCAGGTACGCTGTCTAGGATCCGTCCAATCTTTCGATTCTATATAGAAATAATTACTGATATTGCTCAGTATTCATGAGATGTGTCGTTGCCTCAGCTGGGAGACTATACATCTACACATACTCTGAGAGAAAGCCTTCTCGGTCAGAGATTTTATGGCATGAGCTTTCATTCTTCAATGAGAGACATGAGCCTCAATACTCATTTGATTTCCGGATCAGGAGCATGTATAATTATGATTTTACGATTTTAACCCTCGTCAAAAATCCACCATCTACACATAAATATGGAATTTGTGCCTTCTGAACAACAATTGGCTGATATTCTCACCAAACCATTAGACGCTGCCACATTTCAAAACTTGTGGCAGTCTATTGGTGTTGTTTTGGTTCGTTAGTCCTTCATAACTCTTGCCTCCTGATAGAATCTCGATCTTTTAGGAAATTGAGTTTGGATTTCCTTGAGTAGTGGTTCAGTTTTTGCTTCTGTTTCAAGATAGATGTGTTTCTGTTTGTTTCAGTGTGTGTGTGTTGAAATCCTTCTTTTCTTGTAAAAACAAGGTCGCCTTGGTTGTTCATTTGGGAATGACATTTTATGAGGAGAGCTCTTTTGAACCTGTGCTTAATCGCCATATCTTTGTGGGGAGTGCGGATGTCGAATATTTTAGGGGTTATCTTGTATCTTTATAAACTCCTTGATGAATGCATTTAGCTTCGGCTTTATGACTGCATCTAAATTTGTTGGCATGTTGTTCTCTTTTGGTCATGAAGTATCTCCGTGGAAATTTTATTAGGATCCCACTAATTTTCGTACTTTTGCCAATTTTATTGACAAAAAGGGGGAGAATTAATGTGTAATTCATACTACAAATACATATGGTTTACGGATCATTATGTAAAGGGGAGCGATTTTCATGTTGAGATAAAGTATTGACTAAGGGGGAGTGATACATATCACCATAGTATTGTTGTCAAAGTTGTGATACAATTGAACTTTGATACTGTGTAATAATACTATGACACTGTATAATAATGATTGAGAGCATATGTTTTCTCATTGTTATAATCTACGGATCCTCAACAACGATGATGCTAAACTTACAACCTTTAGGATCATTGGAGTACTTGGAAGTAACGAAGATTTCGAGTCGTGTTGAAGATGCCAAGGAGATCAAGCATGTGGATGAGAAGCTTCATTTTTTATTTATTTTGTAATCCATATATATTGATAGTTTTGTCATTAAAATTGACAAAGGGGAGATTGTTAGAGCATTGCTCGGTCGAACTCACATGTGTTGATATCTCAAGCATGTTTGTCAATGTTAGTGATCAAAACTATAAGTCCTGATTTCTAGCCTATTTATAGATGTCTCGGACTAGGACATAGATAGTCTAGTTGAGCTTAGATCTCTCGGCGTTCATCATTTGAAGACGAAGAACTACTAAGGGGATCTTGTGGAACTTCATCAGAAAAAGGTATGTGAAGACCTAAACTCATCTATCACTTGGAAACTCTATTTATACTCTATCTCCTATATTGAGACATAAGTTGTGTAACGATATAGTTTTCTATTATACACATTTGAGATTTCGAGCTGAGTTTATCTCGCTTATATGTTTCTCGAAATATGTGTTGGCAAGATTTTGCTTTAGCCATGTTCATCTTACATTCGTGACGAAAGCCCGAATAAGATCATATGAAAATTGCCGAGTAACATCTAACATGGTTTGTGTGATACAATCATTTGGTGTATCCTTGGAATGTTTCATTATGATAATTTCAATAACTTGAAAATCGCTTTGACGAAAAATAGTTTGTGAACAACAACTATATAACGTCCTCGAAGAAAGTTTCAATAATTGAAATTAAGAGTTGATGATATAACCATATTTGGATATAAGCATATATAGTGTGTTCGCGCATTAGTGTATAAATCCATAAACCGGGAACCAAGTGTATGCATATGTGCGTATAAAAAATTGGAGAAAGAGACAACATAAGTATGCGTACCCATACACATACTGGTAGAAGTTTTCGAACCGAAAATATCTGCTGAGTTTGGGAATTACAAACTCCAAAACTAGTCACCTTAAGTATGCGTACCCGTACGCATACTGGCGGAAGTTTTCGAACCGAGAATTTCTGCTGAGTTTGGAAACTTAACAAACTCAAATTTGGTTTCTTAAGTACGCATGCCTGTACGCATACTAAGATGGTTATTTTGTCAAATCGGTCTGTTCATGAACTTAAACATTTAAATCTTAAGGAATGCAATCTTTGCAAACCGTGGCTATAATGTTCATGATTGATTCGAGTGAATCAAACCGATTTGGTTTCAATTGTGTCTATGCAGTTGAACAACCCTTTAACTAGTTTCATTTGAGTCATTTGAACTAGTTATGGTTAAGATTGTTATAGCACTACTCGGTAGAAATCGCATGCGTTGCTATCTCAAGCATGTTTGTCAATGTTAGTGATCAAAACTATAAGTCTTGATTTATAATCTACCATATCTAAGTCTCGGAATAAGATATAAAGTGTAGTTGAGCTCAAGAACTCCATGGTGATTGATAAACACATTTTTGTGTCTAATTTGTCCTCAATGTTCTGTAATGTTGGTACTCGATTTCGTACTTTTTATGTTGTTTTTATGTTTGTGTAGGTGTTTTTGGATAAATACACTTGTGTGGAAAAAGTTGCTCAAAAAGTGCTATTTGGACCCCGGAGGACATTTGTTATACGGACCTTAGATTTGGCTAAGGGGCACCCAGGGTTATGCATAACCCAAATTCATCCTCAGCACCCAATTACTAAGGGGCACACTACCTGCTATTTGCACCCCCAGAGCGCCACCTGCTATTCGCACCCCCGTATCTGTTAGGGGGAGGTCATCTCCTACCTTTTAAATTCTGTTTTTTGGCGGGAAAAATGCACGGTTTACTACCAGATTAGGGTTCGAGTTTTGGGCGTGTTTTAGGCGGATTCAATCGCTAAAACTTCTTGGGACGACTGTATTGGACTGAACAGAGATGGTATGTTCTCCGGAATCGAAAGAGCTGGGCTAGATAATCCTCTTGAGGCTAAACAGGGGAGGATAGTTGTTCTCGGGTTTTTGAAGATGTTCTGTGGATAATCAATCACCGAAATTGATTGGGCTGGACTTATTCAACTTAAAAAGGACTGGTATGATGGGTTAACTCGTCTGAATTGGGACGGATAATCGGATTTAAGGAAAATAGGGTTCACGGGTTTTTGGCCGTTCACCTGCATATTCCATGGAAGAGATTTGCGAGAGATTTTGTTTGATTTATTCGCTTATATTGTTTGGTAATGACCTATTTCAGTCAAACAGGTGTGGTACTTGTGTTAGTTTCCATAAAAAAGGGAGATTTCGTAAAACAGGGAAAGAAAGTTATTCTCGGGATATTCTATGATGTATCTGGCAAGTTTGCGTGAGGCTACAACGTGCTATTCATCTTCAGGGAGGTGTTTTTACAGATTTGGAGTGAGTTTACACATTCAGGCGCGTGAGAAATGGAAGAATCAAGAATTATTCCCTTAACAGGCCGTGAAGAATAATATGAGTTATGACGAGATTATTTGGAGTTATGAGGAATTATTCTTGATCCAATGGTGTATAAATAGGCTTATGGAGTCACGGAATGAGGGACGGAGAGTTTGGGGGAGATTACAGAGCTGTGAAAGTTGAGTTGCAGAAGAATCACCATTTCTGCTTCTGTGAAGAACACCAAGAACATTAGGCGCGCAACAACAGTCGTTTCTCAACAGTGGAAACGACACACAGGCGAGGGTCGAGAATAAGCGACAGTACTCTGTTCTATCGTTCTTTTCAGTTTGTAACACTTATAACTGTCGCAAACCCGGTTTTTAATAGTTTTTCTCCATTTCATCTTTGTAAACATCCTTTGAGCAATAAAAAATGAATTTTGAGTGTGTTTCCAACATGATGATGAGCTAATTCTCCCACAAACAAGGCAATGAGGAAGCTATTCATGTATGAATAATGGGTAAGTATTTCATTTTCTCTAATTTTTAATTATAATTCACTCAATCACTGCTCTTGCAGAGTTTTTAAATGTTTACATAATTCTATTAATTACTTGTGATTCAATTTGATATATTATACTTTGTTTAATCAATTGATAGTCTATACTTGGGGAATACAATTAATATTTGAGAATATGTTTGATTAATTGTGAATTAAGAAATAAGGGACTTAAACGATAATTAGAGTTTTGGACTATTTTCCATAATTTATTCATGTGTGATAGTGGAATCAGTGTCTTGGTTATTCCTAATAATCTTGAATTAATTCTTGTTTGTTTTTAAATTTCATTAAATCTAAAATCTTTTGCTTTCACAAGTCTCAACGAACTTTTTACTACAACTCAATTTCAAATCACATCTATATGAAATTCTACCCTAAGCATAAAACTGCGTCTGTTAGGTAGAAAATTAGTGCTAGCGTGCAACAAGAGGGAGAGTCTCTTTATAGGTTTTTAGAGAGATTCAATGATCTCCTATCCCAGTGTCCTCACCATGGATTTGATAAGATGAAACTCGTAGAGATTATTTATGATGGTTTAGACTATTCAACCAAAGTCATGGTTGAGTCTATGTGCGCTGGTGAGTTCACTAGTAAAAGTGTTGATGATGCTTTTACCTTCTTAGGAGTTGTCGCTGAGAAATCCCAACAGTGAGAGTCTTATGTTGAACCCCCAAAAGACTCTTGGTCAATAGAAGTAGCACCAATGTGGTAGATACAAGCTTTGGGTCTGATGCTAAGTTTGTTGATTTGTTTAGAAGGTTAGAAGCTTTGGAATTAAATCATCCTAAACATAGGTATCTTGTTGAACCTGATGATAGGTTTAGAGCCTCTCAAGTGTCTAGTTGTGGAGTAGAACCCAATAACTCGTTTTGGGAAGGTTGATGAGTGCTAAAAAGTGCATATTTCTATATATTTTTCTTGGCATTTAACTCATCTTTTGTGCATTAATTCTACATTTTATCCCATATTCTGTATTTTCATTGTTTTCAAGAATAAATATTTTTATTAATTAATTTTGCATTTTTAGGTAATAAATAAAGTTTGGATGAATAGCGGAGCGAAAAGAGCAGAAAAGTAGTGAAAAGCCGGGAGGAATTACACAAGGAAGCCGCGAAGAATGTTGTGCACAAGATCAAAAGGCTAGAAGTGGGCTTGAAGAGGAAGAATTGTTCTTAAAGAAGATATGGGCTTGGCATACCCAAGGCCCAAAAACCTCACCCAAATCCATTTCATATATCCATACCCGTTTCCCTTTATAGCCGTCAGATTGGATCATCTCAGCATCTTACGGTCGCAGCATCGCCAGTCATCAAAGTCTGAAGCTCCTGTCTAACACTACAGCACCTAACTCCATCTTGAGCCGTCAGCTTCGTTGTACTTCAGCATCCAACGGTCGCTCCTTGCTCCCTTCCATCCCGCCGTTAGATCGATCTATCATTTCCGCATCACACGGCTCAGCTTCGCGAAACATCAAGATTTGATGAGCCTGCTCAACACCCAAACAACCAAATACCTATACCCGCAAAACAAACAGCCCCTTCCTCAAACCCCATCGACTCCATCTTCTCCCTCACCCTATGTAACACCACCATGATCTGCCTCATCACCACCACCTTCTTCACCTGCTACAACCACCATGCAACCACCATACCATCATCACAACCACCTATATTACCTAAACCACCTAATACCCTTCTCTCTAGCCCTCTATTTCACTGATTTCTCACCATTCTTTTCTCTGAAACCCTAGGTGAGAAATAAGTCAAATAGGTGAGTCTAGAGTAGCAGTTGGCGCATGGGAATAGAGCAGGAAGAGATTACAAGGCATGGGTCGACGTTAATTGGGATTGATAATCAGCGAATTAGGTGAGAATACCAAACCCTAAATTCAATTGTTTTGGGAATTTTTGAGGGAATTGTGTAAAACCCTAAATTGGGGGAATTGGGTATAAATAGAGGCTTTGGGGTGTTGTATTGGATATGCCTGGATTAGCCAGAGCACATTTCAGGAGGCCTGGACTAGCTAGTGCTCTCCACTGTTAGTCTCAAGTTTAGATTAATTTTCAGTATTGTAATCATGTTCTAATTCAATAACTAGGGTTTTGATGAAACCCATAATCATATGTTAAGATAATTCATGTTCATGTTGTTGTCCTTGTTGTGCTTCATTGCTTTAGGAATGATAGTTAGCTAATGGATCAAATTAGCATGTGATCAATTGTACTGTAAGAAGACAGTTGATACTAGGGGTGAGTTAGTGAAGTTGGTTGATAAGTCATCCATTTGAGACCTCTCTGGAGGAATAAATGTGCTTAATTGATAAAGGAATGACAGTTAGCTAATTGAACCAAATGAGCCTGTGATAGGTTGTGCTGTAAGAAGACAGCTTATACTAGGGGTGAGTTAGGGAGACTAACTGAGAGATCATTCATTGTAGTTTTATCTGGAAAAGAACAAGAACATAATTTGAATAGGCATTGCCTTAGCTTAGGATTATTGGGTGGATTCAAATGCCCTAGTGCTTTTAGTCACTGTCACTAGAAAGATTTAGAAAACAACACCAGCTCCCTCCTTGTCCCTGTGGACTTCCCCTGCTTATTCATTATCTACTATCTGACCCTGTATACTTGCAGGTGTAAATATAACCATAGTTTTAGGTTTAATTCCTTGAGCTATCAAGTTTTTGGCGCCGCTGCCGGGGACTCGGTAGCGGCGCTGTTGCTGTTTGCTCTTTATCTTTGCTCTTATTTTCTGCATTTTACTGCATACTTTTCATTGTCACTGCATATTTGCACTTTCATTGCATATCTTGCACATAACCTCATTCTTGCATCTTCATCTGTCACTCTTGCTGTCACTCTTACAAGTTATTTCCCTTTGCTCATTTGCTGCTCACTTGCTCTTCTAGCTTGCTGTGTAGTCTCTCCTGTACATATGCATTTTTAGCTCAATCTTCACTGTTGCCATTCTTTTGCATTGCATTCCATTCTTGTAGCATAATTCATAACTGCATACCACTATATCTTAAACTTGAATTTTTAGTCTAGCTGCATACCATCGTCATCTTAAACTAATTCTGCATTTCATTCACTTTAGCATCTTGCTCTGTAGCCTTAGCCTTCATCTCTTCCTGTAACTTAGCTCTTGTAATGATAGCTATGCATTGTCATTTTCAGCAACTTCTTAAACTGCATGTTCTCAGCAACTTTATATTCTGCATTCTGTAAGCATTTTCTCCATCTGCAATTGCACAACTGCATTGCAGTTCTTCAACTTTGCTTACTTTGCCCATGTTCTTTGTGTATTGATCACACACATTTAAGTGTGCAGGTAACTGGTGTTGCTGTTGGTTGTTGCCTTGCTTGCCAGAGCTGCTGGTGGGCAGTAGGTACACTTTGCTTACCTAGATGCTGGGCTAGAAGAACCTTGTTGTTGGGCTGTAAGCTGCAGAAGGAGAGGAAATTGAACCAAGCCCATCTGGGCCTTGAGTGTTGAAGCCAAAGCTTAGGATGATCCAAAGCCCAGCTGGGCTTTTGCAACCAAACTGAGCAGCTGGGCTGTGCTTCAAAGGTAAGCCTAAACCCATTAAGAGAACCCAACCTGTGGGCTTCCATTTTTAATCTGTGGGCTTGTAATAATTTTTTTTAATTTTAATTTTATTTCTTTCTTTATTTGGGATTGTAATAATTTTAGTTTTATTTTTATTTTCTTTTTTTTGTGGGTTTGTAATAATTAGTTTTATTTTTATTTCTTTCTTTATTTGGGCTTGTAATTTAGTTGTTTGTTAGGCTTGTAGTTTCTTTTAAACTAAAAGTTGGGCTTCAAAACCCAACACAAAAAAAAAAAATTATGGGCTTGCTTTTTTCTGGCCTTACTTTTTTGTGATTTGTGTGATTATTTCATAAAACAAAGACATGTCTGGATTTTGGTCTGCCTCTGGGAATAAATCTATTAGAGATGCTTACGGGCAAGATTCACCATATGAGCCTCCCACAGACCATGATGTCAATAGTTATAGGGATTATAATTATGGACCTTTTCAAGGTCATGAGCCTCAATATGCAAACCCGTATAACTATTCACCCATGTATCAACCTAGCCAACCTAATATGCAGGTTTGTACCTTTTGTGGTGGTTTAGACCACCCTGATGAATATTGCTATGTTTTGCATGAATTTAGGAAATCTAGGGGATACCATGAAAATCCAAATTATGAAATGCCCACAAATTGTGAGGCAGGTAGTCATTGGGACCATAATCAACCTTTCGAAGGTTGCGATCAATATTTTGTAAACCCTAATGACCATGCACACATGTACCATTCACCACAATTTTAACATGAAGAATTTTGTACTCCCATGAATTTAGACTCCACCGTAGAAGCTCTCAGACTCGGTGAGCAAAATTCTGATAGAACTATATCACACATTCAGGCGAAGTTAGATCAGATTTTGCTTCAACTACAAAAGGAGGAAATTCATGAGGAAATGCATGTTGTCCCTAATGAAGTGTCCAGTCCCATTCATCTAAATGATATTGAATATGAACCTGATTTAGAGGAACATGAATCGACTAAGGACACCACCACTTTTAATGAGGATCAATATGCATGTTACCATGATGATGATTATGATGATAATGATATGTTAGAAGAACATGTTTTTGCTGAAAATATTGTGGAACCTTTTGGTTCAATAACATATGGCTTCTCAGCCTCAACCTTCATGAATGTTGTTTCTTCTGATACTCATTGTAATTCATATGATTTTGATTCTAATATGGGGCTTGTACAATTCTTCTGTGAAGATGAACATGACATAGGAATAGTTGAATCTTCTGTAGACACTAATTTTATTATGCATAAGGACGAATTTGATGTGTCTGATTCCTTGCCTAAGTCACAAAATGTTATTTCTTCCGGTGATGATTTGAGTACTTCGAACAATCATGATACTGATTTAGGTCTTGATGTTTTGTTCGATGAATGTGAGCATGTTTTACCTGTTTCTGATTTAGGGAAAGTATGTGTTGGTACTATTGATCTTACCCATGAAAATAATTTAGATGTACCCACTTTCTTACCTAAATCTCAAATTGAGATTATTCCACCCAACCTAGATTTGGTTTGCAACAAAAAATTTAAACCAACTTTTCTGAAAATTCCCAATCTAGGATTGGAACTGTGTGCCTCCCAAGTCCTCTTGGACTATTTTGCTTCAAAATATAACACTTTTAAAGAGCCACAGTTGGAATGCATTTCTTTGCCCATCCCGAAAACAGTCCATTATGAGTTAGACCTTTTGAATCCTGAACCCCTAAAATTAAAAGATTTTGTGCTTAAAAGTAAACTTGTTGAACAATTTAGGTTTAAGGGTGATTCATTCGGTTTTTCACTCTCGCTCTCATTTCAGTCCAATTTTAGTGTTTTGAAACAGTCTATGTTTCAACACTTTGTCTTTTGGGTTGATCCTCAACTCTTTAGATTGTTAGTGTATGGTGAATTTTTTGTATATAATCCAGTAGATAAAATTTTTTAAAACTCTTTTGTTTCTTTTGTACATATTTTTGCTAATTCACTATGATCTCGGCTGACATACGTTGGATTTTTACCTTGAATAATGGAGTTTTAATCTTGCTTTCGCCGAAATCGGGTATTCTCTCTCCTTTTACTCTACTCAGCATGATCCTCTTCATATGTTGCATTATAATTTTGTTATCTTTTGAAACATTGAGGACAATGTTTAGTTTAGGTTTGGGGGTATGGAATGGATACCATGATAATATGCTATAATTGAAAACGAACTCCTTCTTCTTTTGAAAAAATCGAAAAAATTCAAAAAAAATGAAAAATGAAAAATCATAAAAATGGAGCTCATTTACCTTGAAATGTTGACTCTTGTGCATATATGTAATTTTTAGGAGTCTTAGTCTAGATATTTAGGCACCCTGATTCTAGCACAATTCACATAGTGATAATAAATTTGCACGCGCATGATCTACCAATACATGTATAGCCTCGATCTTCAAGGTGTTTGATAGGAAGTCACGATTGCCAATCACTTTAGAATACTGAACGAAACTTGACTAGCTTGTTCTTTGGTTGGTTGGGATAGAAGGTGGAGGTTACATTAAGAAAGACAACCATCGAATTTAACTGGGTGCATCAAAAAGGGCTACCTCTTGCAAAGTGTCATGTAATCTTTTGTTTCCTTTTGTTTATGTATCAAAAGTGTTTGCTTGTTAAAAAAAAAATAAAAAAAATCAAGTATTTATCAATTCCATTCTCTCTTGTTCCAAAAATAAAAGAGAGTAGTCAATGTAAATAAGAGTCATGTAAAGAGTCATCTTTTGTGTTTTATTGTAATAAGCAAGGAAGGGTGTATGCCATTGATGTACAACGCGAGTAATTTTGAAATACCTCCAACTCATTCACAATTCTCGTAAATTCCGGACAACTAGCTAGATTTCGACCTTGGTTCTTAGCCTGAGAAACTATCTCTTGGTGATTAGTAGTCATAACTTCAGATATTTCTTTACACATGTGTAAATACACTTTACACTCTTATCACATGTCTTTTTTTGTTATCAGTGCTAGGATTGTGCCTTTGATAGCTAGATTGACATCTCCATTTTGCTGTGAGCTTAAACTATCTTGCACATGTCACATTTGATGGAATCTGAGCTTATATTTTGACCTAGAACTTTGTAGGTACGTTCTAAGCAAACCTTCACGAGACTTCACTCGTCCACTAGGGACACTTAGTGGTTTAAAAGGCTTAGTGCATACGCTAAATGCATTCGAGAGACCAGCGACAGTGGTATAGGTAGGATTTCCTTAGTTTTGTTTTACTTGAGGACAAGTAAAATTCAGGTTTGGGGGTATTTGATGAGTGCTAAAAAGTGCATATTTCTATATATTTTTCTTGGAATTTAACTCATCTTTTGTGCATTAATTCTACATTTTATCCCATATTCTGTATTTTCATTGTTTTCAAGAATAAATATTTTTATTAATTAATTTTGCATTTTTAGGTAATAAATAAAGTTTGGATGAATAGCGGAGCGAAAAGAGCAGAAAAGTAGTGAAAAGCCGGGAGGAATTACACAAGGAAGCCGCGAAGAATGTTGTGCACAAGATCAAAAGGCTAGAAGTGGGCTTGAAGAGGAAGAATTGTTCTTAAAGAAGATATGGGCTTGGCATACCCAAGGCCCAAAACCCTCACCCAAATCCATTTCATATATCCATACCCGTTTCCCTTTATAGCCGTCAGATTGGATCATCTCAGCATCTTACGGTCGCAGCATCGCCAGTCATCAAAGTCTGAAGCTCCTGTCTAACACTACAGCACCTAACTCCATCTTGAGCCGTCAGCTTCGTTGTACTTCAGCATCCAACGGTCGCTCCTTGCTCCCTTCCATCCCGCCGTTAGATCGATCTATCATTTCCGCATCACACGGCTCAGCTTCGCGAAACATCAAGATTTGATGAGCCTGCTCAACACCCAAACAACCAAATACCTATACCCACAAAACAAACAGCCCCTTCCTCAAACCCCATCGACTCCATCTTCTCCCTCACCCTATGTAACACCACCATGCTCTGCCTCATCACCACCACCTTCTTCACCTGCTACAACCACCATGCAACCACCATACCATCATCACAACCACCTATATTACCTAAACCACCTAATACCCCTCTCTCTAGCCCTCTATTTCACTGATTTCTCACCATTCTTTTCTCTGAAACCCTAGGTGAGAAATAAGTCAAATAGGTGAGTCTAGAGTAGCAGTTGGCGCATGGGAATAGAGCAGGAAGAGATTACAAGGCATGGGTCGACGTTAATTGGGATTGATTTCAGCGAATTAGGTGAGAATACCAAACCCTAAATTCAACTGTTTTGGGAATTTTTGAGGGAATTGTGTAAAACCCTAAATTGGGGGAATTGGGTATAAATAGAGGCTTTGGGGTGTTGTATTGGATATGCCTGGATTAGCCAGAGCACATTTCAGGAGGCCTGGACTAGCCAGTGCTCTCCAATGTTAGTCTCAAGTTTAGATTAATTTTCAGTATTGTAATCATGTTCTAATTCAATAACTAGGGTTTTGATGAAACCCATAATCATATGTTAAGATAATTCATGTTCATGTTGTTGTCCTTGTTGTGCTTCATTGCTTTAGGAATGATAGTTAGCTAATGGATCAAATTAGCCTGTGATCAATTGTACTGTAAGAAGACAGTTGATACTAGGGGTGAGTTAGTGAAGTTGGTTGATAAGTCATCCATTTGAGACCTCTCTGGAGGAAGAAATGTGCTTAATTGATAAAGGAATGACAGTTAGCTAATTGAACCAAATGAGCCTGTGATAGGTTGTGTTGTAAGAAGACAGCTTATACTAGGGGTGAGTTAGGGAGACTAACTGAGAGATCATTCATTGTAGTTTTATCTGGAAAAGAATAAGAACATAATTTGAATAGGCATTGCCTTAGCTTAGGATTATTGGTGGATTCAAATGCCCTAGTGCTTTTAGTCACTGTCACTAGAAAGATTTAGAAAACAACACCAGCTCCCTCCTTGTCCCTGTGGACTTCCCCTGCTTATTCATTATCTACTATATGACCCTGTATACTTGCAGGTGTAAATATAACCATAGTTTTAGGTTTAATTCCTTGAGCTATCAAAGGTCATGTGAGTGAAGAGCAAGCCCATGTTGTCTATAACAATGCTAGGTTTGATAACCGTCAAAAGTTTGACCCATACTCAGAGACTTACAACCCTGGTTGGAGAAACCATCCTAATTTTTCTTGGTCTAAGGGTCAGAATCAAGGACAGTCTAGTAATTCGCATCCTCCCCCAGGTTTTGGTTATACTAAGAACTCTTCAGGTCAACCCCAGTTTTAGAACGAGAAAAAGATCTCTACCTTAGAAGAAACCCTTACCATGTTAGCAAAGAACCATGAGATGTTATCAAAGAACCACTGTGGTTTTCAAGAAGAAACCAGGCAAAATTTTAAGAATAATTCCAAGTCTCTTGCTAACTTACAACTTCATGTAGGCCAAATAGCTAAGTTTCTTAGTGAAAGAGAAGATGGAAGGTTCCCTAGTCAAACTAATCCTAACCCTAAAGGAGAGAAATTGTACAATCATGTGAATTCTATAACAATCCTTAGGAGTGGAAAGAAAGTTGACAATAAGGTTGCAATGCCTGATAGTGAACATGCTGTAGTTCACCCTTTTGAGCCAGAAAATGAGGAAACTGATAGAGTCTCCAAAGAGACCAATGAGGGTCCTGCTGAGCCCGGCTTTGTTCCCAGAGGCCCGTTCCCCCAGCTGCTAGTTCCAACTAAGAGGGAGTCCAACTTTAATAATATATTGGAGGTTTTTAAGCAGGTTACTATCAACCTCCCATTGTTAGATGCGCTTAAGCAGATTCCCGCTTATGCCAAGTTTCTTAAGGATATGTGTACGCGAAAGCGAAAACTTAGTGTCCAGAAGAAAGCTTTCCTAGATAGTCATGTGAGTTCTATCATCCAGAATACCACTACTCCTAAGTATAAAGCCCCAGGGTCCCCTATTATTTCTTGCACAATAGGTAAATACCTTGTCGAGAAAGCTTTGCTTGAGTTAGGATCCAGTGTGAACTTACTGCCATACCATGTGTACCTTAAGCTAGGACTCGGTGAGATGAAACCTACCCAGATGACACTTCAGTTAGCTGATAGGTCCGTTAAAATTCCTCGTGGTGTGATAGAGGACGTTCTTATTGTGGTCGACAAGTTTATTTATCCAGTGGATTTTGTTATCCTAGATACCCAACCTGTCCCTGACCCAGAGAACCAAATACCAGTGATTTTAGGTCGCCTGTTTTTAGCTATATCCAATGCGATCATTAACTGTCGAAATGGTATTATGAATTTGTCTTTTGGTAATACGACTATTGAGCTGAACATTTTTAATATTAGTAAGCTACCCTCTGAACTAGATAACTCGAGCATAGAAGAGGTGAACATGATAGGAACATTAGTCAAGGAGTCGTTACCAAACACTTTGTTAGAAGATCCATTAGAGAAATTCCTAGCCCACTTTGGGATTGATTTTGATGATGACGATGTGATTAATGAGGTGAATGCTTTGCTAGATTCAACCCCTTTGATAGACACTAGTAATGGCTGGAAACCTAAGTTAGAACCTCTACCCGTTTATGAGTCTACCCTAGTTCCTTCGTTTGAAAAGCCTCCTAAGTTGGACCTTAAACCATTACCAGATTCCATGAAGTATATGTTTTTAGGCCCATCTGAAACTGTACCTGTGATTATAGCATCATACTTGGATAGTGATCAGGAAAGTAGGCTAGTGACTGTCCTTCAGAATAACAAGGAAGCTTTAGGGTGAACCACATCAGACATTAAGGGTATAGTCCTACTGATTGTATGCATTATATCTATTTAGAGAGTGACACCAAACCTTCTAGGGAGATGCAACGTCGATTGAACCCTAATATGAAAGAAGTAGTTCGAACCGAGGTTCTTAAGTTGTTAGATGCAGGCATTATCTACCCCATTTCAGACAGTAAGTAGGTCAGCCCCGTTCAGGTTGTTCCCAAGAAATCCGGTATTACTGTAGTCCAGAATGATAACAATGAGTTAATCCCAACCCGGGTGACCACGGGTTGGCGTGTCTGTATTTACTATATGAAATTGAACAAGGTCACTAGGAAGGACCACTTTTCCCTTCCCTTCATCGACCAAATGCTAGAGAGATTATCTGGACGTAGCCATTATTGCTTTTTAGATGGATACTGCGGTTATAATCAGATTGTCATAGCCCCAGAATACCAAGAGAAAACCACTTTTACCTGTCCCTTTGGTACCTTTGCGTATAGACGCATGCCTTTCGAGCTTTGTAATGCCCCTGCGACCTTTCAACGTTGTATGTTGAGCATATTTTCTGACATGGTAGAACGGTTCTTAGAGGTCTTTATGGATGATTTTTCAGTGTTTGGTTTTTCTTTAGATGAGTGCTTGCATCATTTGTCATCAGTTTTGACTAGGTGTAAGGAAAAGAATTTAGTGCTTAATTGGGAGAAATGTCACTTCAGGGTTCGTTCAGGAATTGTTCTAGGGCATATCGTATCTTCGAAGGGTATAGAGGTAGATAGAGCCAAAGTTGACCTCATTAAAACTTTACAGGTCCCAAAAATCGTAAGAGATATTAGGTCATTCTTAGGGCATGCAGGCTTTTATCGTCGATTCATTAAGGATTTTAGCTTAATTTCTAGACCTCTTTGCAGTTTGCTTGCAAAAGACGTTAAGTTTGTCTTTGATGAGGCTTGAGGATTTTGAGAAGCTTAAAAATTTACTCACTACCGCCCCCATAGTCCAGGCGCCCAACTGGAACCTACCCTTTGAGATCATGTGTGATGCTTCAGATTATGCTATTGGTGTTATGCTAGGCCAGCGAGAAAATAAGTTACTTCATGTGATTTACCATGCTAGCAAAACTCTAAATGATGCCTAGTTGAACTATACCACTACGGAGAAGGAACTATTATATATTATGTTTGCCTTAGACAAGTTTAGATCCTACCTCTTAGGTTCTAAGGTCATAATCTTTACTGATCATGCTGCTTTGAAGTATCTTCTTTCCAAGAAGGATACTAAACCTAGATTGATTAGATGGATCCTATTGTTGCAGGAATTTTCCTTAGACATTAGAGATAAAAAAAGGTGCAGAAAATGTAGTAGCAGACCACTTGTCTAGGCTTGTTGTGGATAACCTTAATGATTATCCTCCTGTTAGGGATAGTTTTCCTGATGAACAACTGTTCTTTGTTACCCAAGCACCTTGATATGCGAATATAGTGAATTATCTTGTTACTGGTCGAATGCCCCAACATTGGGGTAAACAAGATCGTTCTAGGTTTTTAACCGAGGTGAAGCACTTCTTTTCGGATGATCCTTATTTGTTTAAGTATTGTCCAGACCAGATTATTAGGAGATGTCTACCTGAGAGTGACCAGTCCAGTATCATTTCCTTTTGTCATGATCATGCTTGTGGGGGTCACTTTAGTGCTAAGAAGACTGCTGCTAAGATATTGTAGTGTGGATTCTATTGGCCTTCATTGTTTAAAGAATCCAATAGTCACTGTGCTACTTGTGAGCGATGCCAGAAATTAGGAACCATTTCCCGTAGGAACATGATGCCCTTGAACCCTATTTTAGTTGTTGAGGTCTTTGATGTGTGGGGTATTGACTTTATGGGTCCGTTTCCTAATTCTTTTGGTAACCTTTACATCCTTGTCGTTGTAGACTATGTCTCTAAGTGGATTGAGGAGGTTGCGTGTAAAACCAATGACCATAGGGTTGTGATTGAGTTCTTGAAAAATAATATACTTACACTTTTTGGTACACCGCGATCTATAATTAGTGATGGAGGTACGCACTTTTATAATGGACCTTTTAGGCTTTTGATGAAGAAATATGGTATTACACATAAGGTAGCTACCCCATATCATCCACAGACTAGTGGTCAGGTAGAGGTTTCCAATAGGGAGATAAAGCGTATATTAGAGAAAACAGTTAATCCTAATCGGAAAGACTGGTCGTCTAGGATTACTGATGCCTTATGGGATTACCGTACTGCGTTTAAGACCCCCATTGGAATGTCGCCTTATCGACTTGTGTATGGCAAGGCATGTTATTTACCTGTTGAGTTAGAACATAGAGCTTATTGGGATGTTAAGCAGCTAAAATTTTCAATTGACAAGGCAGGAGCCTATAGGAAACTCCAGCTCAATGAGTTGGAAAAGATTCGCATAGATGCTTATGATAGTGCGAAGGAGTATAAGAATAAAATGAAACTTGTGCAGGATAAGAATATTTTAATAAAGTCATTTTCTCCAGGTCAAAAAGTTCTTCTGTATGATACCCGCTTGCATCTTTTCCCTAGGAAGTTACGTACTCGGTGGACGGGTCCTTTTATTGTTCGCACTGTCTTTCCTCATGGAGCTGTTGATATCGAGACACCAGATGGTAGTAGTTCTTCGAAGGTTAACGGTCAGAGATTGAAACCCTTTTTAGATCCCTTTCCTACAGGTGATGTTGAGGAGGTCTCTCTGGAGGACCCTGTTTACCCTTGATTGACCATCGAGGTGATTGTATGTTGTATATTAGTTTTTGATTTCTCTGTTCACCCAGGTACTATCTTTCCGACTTCTCTCTTTACTGATCCTCATGTTACTTTGCTTTTTGGTATTTCTCTTTCATTAGAAACATTGAGGACAATGTTATATTTAAGTTTGGGGGTGGGGAAGAAACTTTTTGTTAGCTTTTAGTTGCAATAAATAAACTCCATAGCCTAGAAATTTATGCTTATTAAGGTTGGCACTAACCAATCTAAGTGGATGGGAACATCTTGGTTGTAGGAGTTGAGGAACCAATCTGATTAGATGGAAACATCTAAAGAGTCTATTCATAAAAGCACAGAGCTCAGGTGTTAGAATTAAAAAAAAACATGGTAGTTTCGCCATAACTCGTTGAATCCTAATCCCTTCTGTTTTTATTTCTTAAGTGATTTGGTGGGGCACACGATTCAAGTTGTTACCATTGCTAGGTGAAATAGAGTGATTGAGATACAAAAAAAAAAGAAAAACGAAAAAAAAAAGTTTGAGACCAGACCATCAGACCAACCGGAACAAATTCAATAAAGTCGACCACTGGTGCCCTTGTATATGCCAGTTGTGTTGACCTAGAGTTAGGTTTATCGACCACTGGTCCCCTTGTATATGCCAGTTGTGTTGATATTAGTCAGATCGGTATCTCAGTCCATTAGGATAGGATCATCTTGGCAGAGGCCTTCAGACAGATATGGGAAACACCGTTCACTTTAACCATCTATTTTTCTTTTTATCCATCTTCTTAATCTTTCCATATGATTGGTTGACTCCGGTTATGATGTCTAGAAACTATCTGAGTAGAGCTCTGTCACTTATATATGAATTTTAGTATGCTGAGTGCAAACTCGTGTACAACAATTAGAATTTCGTATCAGGGTACTTCCTCCTATAGTCAATGATTGTATGCCAACCAAGGAGATTCTTTAGTGCCTTCCAAGGTTCTGCGTAGATAGCTAGGGTCTGGAGTAAAGCCACCTCTGGTAAACCCTCCGGAGACAACACTCCGCCGCTAGGGCCACCTAGAGGTTTAACGGCTTGCTGCACGTGCTTAGCGTAGTCATTTTATTTTTCTAGATTAGTTTTGCTCGAGGATTAGCAAATAATAAGTTTGGGGGTATTTGATAGATACATTTTTGTGTCTAATTTGACCTCAATGTTCTGTATTGTTGGTACTCGATTTCGTACTTATTATGGTGTTTTTATGTTTGTGTAGGTGTTTTTGGACAAATACACTTGTGTGGAAAAAGTTGCTCAAAAAGTGATATTTGGACCCCGGAGGACATTTCCTATACGGACCCCAGATTTGGCTAAGGGGCACCCAGGGTTATGCATAGCCCAAATTCATCCTCAGCACCCAATTACTAAGGGGAACACTACCTGCTATTTGCAACCCCAGAGCGCCACCTGCTATTCGCACCCCCATATCTATTAGGGGGAGGTCATCCCCTACCTTTTAAATTATGGTTTTTGGCGGGAAAAATGAGCAGTTTACTACAAGATTAGGGTTCGAGTTTTGGGCGTCTTTTAGGCGGATTCAATCGCTGAAACTTCTTGGTACGACTGTATTGGACTGAACAGAGATGGTATGTTCTCCGGAATCGAAAGAGCTGGGCTAGATAATCCTCTTGAGGCTAAACAGGGGAGGATAGTTGTTCTCGGGTTTTTGAAGATGTTTATGTGGATAATCAATCACCGGAATTGATTGGGCTGGACTTATTCAACTTAAAAAGGACTGGTATGATGGGTTAACTCGTCTGAATTGGGATGGATAATCGGATTTAAGGAAAACAGGGTTCACGGGTTTTTGGCCGTTCACCTGCGTATTCCCTGGAAGAGATTTGCGAGAGATTTTTTTTGATTTATTCGCTTATATTGTTTGGTAATGACCTGTTTCAGTCAAACATGGGTGGTACTTGTGTTAGTTTCCATAAAAAAGGGAGATTTCGTGAAACAGGGCAAGCAAGTTATTCTCGGGATATTCCATGCTGTATCTGGAAAGTTTGCGTGAGGCTGCAGCGTTCTATTCATCTTCAGGGAGGTGTTTTTACAGATTTGGAGTGATATTACACAGTCAGGCGCGTGAGAAATGGAAGAATCAGGAATTATTCCCTTAACAGGCCGTGAAGAATAATATGATTTATGACGAGATTATTTGGAGTTATGAGGAATTATTCTTGATCCAAAGGTGTATAAATAGGCTTATGGGGTCATAGAATGAGGGACGGAGAGTTTGGGGGAGATTACAGAGCTGTGAAAGTCGAGTTGCAGAAGAATCACCATTTCTGCTGCTGTGAAGAACACCAAGAACATTAGGCGCTCAACAATAGTCGTTTCTCAACAGTGGAAACGACACACAGGCGAGGGTCGAGAATAAGCGACAGTACTCTGTTCTATGGTTATTTTCAGTTTGTAACACTTATAACTGTTGCAAACCCTGTTTTTAATAGTTTTTCTCCATTTCATCTTTGTAAACACCCTTTGAGCAATAAAAAATGAATTTTGAGTGTGTTTCCAACATGATGATGAGCTATTTCTCCCACAACCAAGGCAATGAGGAAGCTATTCACGCATGAATAATGGGTAACTATTTCATTTTCTCTAATTTTTAATTATAATTCACTCAATCACTGTTTTTCCATAGTTTTTAAATGTTTAGATAATTTTCTTAATTACTTGTGATTCAATTTGATAGATTATACTTTGTTTAATCAATTGATAATATATGATTTGAGAATATAATTAATTATTGAGATATGTTTAATTATGAATTAAGAAATAAGCGACTTAAAAGATAATTAGAGTTTTGGATTATTTTCCATAATTTATTCATATGTGATAGTGGAATCAGTGTTTTGGTTATTCCTAATAATATTGAATTAATTCTTGTTTGTTTTTAAATTTCATTAAATCTAAAATCTTTTGCTTTTACAAGTCTCAACGAACTTTTTACTACAAATCAATTTGAAATCACATCAGCGATCATCATACAAGACGAAGAACTACTCAAGGAACTGGTGGAACTTCATCGACTAAAAGGTATGTGGAGACTTGAACTTATCTATCACTCAAAAATCTATGTACTCTATCTCTTATCTTGAGACAAAAGTCGTTTTGCTATATAGACTTTGATTATACACATTTGCTATTTCGAGCTGAGTTTATCTCGCCTATATATTTATCGAAATATGTGTAGGTAATCTTTCGCTTTGGCCAAGTTCATCTTTACCTAGTGACAAAAGTCATGTTATGTTTCAATAACTTTGAAAATTCTTTGACGAAAAATGGTTTGTGAATAACAACTATATAACATCCTCTAAGAATGTTTCAATGATTGAAATGAGTCTTTAGATTATATAACCATTGTTGGATATAAGCATTGTGTGGCAACAAATATATGTATAAGTCCTTATTCCTTGAACCAAAGTATGCGTACTTTATCGATCAGGAAAACCGGAACAAGAGCTGTGAGCTCAGTCCGCAAACTCAGTTCGCGAACTTGCGAAGGTTCTCATCCCGAGAATATCTGCTGGAGTTTGTGAACTCCTTCCGGGAACTTAAGTCCGCGAACTTGAGTTGGTTATATCTAAACACGTTTATTTGTGAACTTATATTTATATTAACTAAGGAATGCAAATTGCAAACCGTGGCTATAAAGTTCATGAATCGATTCGAGTGAATCAAATCGTTTTTGCTTCGATTGTGTATTGTATAGTTATATAAGATTTATACAATTGAAAAACTCTCCAACTAGTTCATCTGAGTCATTTGAACTAGTTATGGCGAAGAAGAATATGGTTGATATGAAAATGCTCATATGGCTAACCATTTGATTAACTACTGTTGAACCAACAAATATACATGTTTGGGTACTGTTATATTTTTGAAAGTGGTAGTAAAAGTTCGTTGCTCGGACTTGTAAAGATTTAAAAATGAAAATATATACACAATATTTGTCACAATGGGCGAGAGGTACTGGGACTAGGATTCCGCCAATTTCATTTCTTAAGGTTCAAATAATAATTCTTTTATCAATAATAGCTCAAAAAATATATTAAATATATCGACTCTAATTTATTGCCAAGATTGATTCTCAAAACATTGATTGTAAGTCCTAAGCATGATGTATCAAAACACTTAAGCCAAGCATACATCATCAAATTAAATAACAACCAATTAATTCAAATCATATTTCAATTTTAAATTAATGCAAAAGTCATAAAACAGAATTAAATGAAATTACCCCAAGTATGAAGTTTGGCCTCCTCCGTCGTCCCAGTATTGGGTTTTAGCTCATCATAGTAAAAATGCTCTCAAAATAATTATTTATTGCTCAAAAAGTTGTTTACAAATGATAAAAATGAGTAAAACAATTGAACAGAAAAATCGCAACAGAAATAACTGTTGCAAAGGCGCTGTTCAGCTGTTACAAAAAGAACGATAAATGGTAACTGCTGTTGTACGAAGAACTACGACCCACGCGGACTGCTTCTGCGAGTCCGTTCTTCGTGTTCTTCATCTTCATCAATGGCAGCAGCAGCAGCAGAGAGAAATCATGGTTCTCGATCTGCAGCGTTCCTTCTCTCCTCCCAACTCTCGACAGCCCTTCCCTGTGATAGTAGAAACCTATTTATACACCTAATCCTCATTGAATCTCGCCATAACTCCTCAAAAATCTTCACAATGAAGAAAAATATTTTTGAGAATTATTTCTTATTTCTTCCTATGTGTACGTTAATTGTCTTTGAAATCTTCATAAACTGATTGATACGCATCCTAGGAGAATATATGGGCTTAACTACACAAACATGCAACATCTTTTACGTGATTTTCTTTCCAAAAATGAGACGATATTCTTTTCTCTGTTTTGATTGGGAATTGATTTTCTGGACAAATTTGATCGATCCCAACCACCATAATATCTTCATATACTCATATCACATATACCCATTAAGTCTCAGCTCTTTAATCTCGTTAAAACACCTTCAAATGTCGAATTGAAAATCTGCCAGTAAAGGAAAGAATTTTCCCGCCAAAACAAATTTTGAATTTCGAAAGAAGGTCGCCCCTTATCCAGTGGTCGCCCCTTATCCAAAAGCGAGAGTCCGAATAACACTTGTCCTCCGGGTGCCAAAATCAACTTTTCGAGCCGAATTTTCTCAAAATATTTATTTCCAAAAAAATACCTACAAATACATAAAAACAAAATTAGTACAAAATCGAGTGCCAACATACGGACATTGAGGACAAATTAGACACAAAAATGTGTCTATCAAATACCCCCCAAACTTATTATTTGCTAGTCCTCGAGCAAAAATTTATTCTTGAAAAGTGACCGAGTTAATCTCGGGTGGGTTTATCAGAGGTGTACCCACAAAAACCAATACTCCAGACCCTAGCTAGAACGCAGAACCTGGAAACAAAAACCTCCTTGGTTGGCATACAATTATTGACTCTAAGAGGAAGAACCCGATGCGAAATTCCAATTGCTGTACACGAGTTTGCACTCAAGCATACTAAAATTCATATAAGTGACAGAGCTCTACTAAATAGTTTCACGATGGACATCACACTCGGAGTCGAGACTATCACATGAAAAGATTAAGAAGATGGAAAAGAAAAATGTAGATGGTTGAAAGCGAACAGTGTTTCCCATATCTGTCTGAAGGCCTCTGCCAAGGTGAACCTAACCTAAATGACTGAGATACCGGTCTGACTAATATTAACACACTGGCATATACACAATAACTTAAATCTAGATCAACAAACTGGCAAATACAAGGGAACCAGCAGTTGACTACACATAACAATACCATTTTTTTTTTTTTGTTTTTTTATAACGGCATGAACAGATCTTTTGGATCCAAGCGCAGGCTTCTTGTCAGCAATTACACGATAGTTCCCACGGGTCCTGCATTCCACGCCACCTTGCTTAGGCGACGGAAACAGGGAGAACACACGCATATTGCTATCCAGTGTTAATACTTATTCCGATTGGTCTAACTGGTCCGTCTTTTTTTTTTTTTTTTTTTTTTTTTTTTTTTTTTTTTTTTTTTAAAAGGTAACTCAGTCACTCTATTTCACCCTAGCAAAGGTAACACTTGAATCGTGTGCCCCACCAAATCACTTGAAATAAAAGAAAACTAAAATAGAAAGTGAAAAGGACTCGACGAGATATGGCGAAACTATCATGTTATTTCTAACACCTGAGCTCTGTGCTTTTATGAATAGACTCTATAGATGTTTCCATCTAGTCAGATGGTTCCTCAACGCCTAAAACAAAATGTTTCACATCCACTTAGATTGGTTAGTGCTATCCTAAACGCATAAATTTCTAGGCTTGGAGTTTATTTATTGCACTAAAAAGTTTCTCCCATACCCCCAAACTTAAATCTAACATTGTCCTCAATGTTCTAAAGATGAAACTAAAAGCATGAACAAGGAGAAATTGTTACCATTTGAAGCGAAAGAGTTAAGGAAAGATATTACCGTGTGCATGAGATTAGGTTACCTCCCAAAAGTGCTAATTTTTAAAGTCTTCAGCCAGACTTAGGAAAGGATTAGTCAATTCAAACCATAAAGTAACAGTCGAAAAACGTGGGTCTTCAAAACCAAAAAGAGCTGACAAAGGAAACTGAGTGAACCAACGAAATGAACAAGACTAGCATGCCCTTACTTAGTTTCCTGATTAAGAAATTTATATCTAATTGTGGTTCAGGTTCAGGTTCTATGAAAGGGTCTAAATAGAAAATTTTCATTGGATGCGTTTCTTCATAGGTGGGATCTGAATCATTAGGTCCTAGAGTCTGGAAAAACTCAAATATGTTCTAGAAGCGCACAAAAATAACCTAAATAACTGGGGATCCTCTAAGTCAATAATTTGACTTACATAATTGACCACAATGAGAGTAGTGGTCATTCTTAAGCAAATGTGTCGATTCTAATTTCCTAAAGCATTAGGTTTAGTCTCACAACTTAATATGCGACACATTTGGAATATAAACGTTCCCACAGTTGGAAGAAAACTAGGTGGGGAAAACAAAGTCAATCTGGGGATCATAGCCTGGGAAACCACATCAACCAGAGGATGGGTTTCTAACGACTGAACTCCTTTTGGACATCATTAGGTTCGGGAAAACGTGTATGAAGATAATCTTGTAAAATGGTCGAGGCAGAGATATCAAGTCCTAAGTGTGGGGACTTTCTGAGAGTTAAAGGTAAGGCACTAGGGAAGTGATAATCACCCCCAAACTGAGTTTTCAGTGTCTCTAGATAGACCTCTAACTTGAATTCCGTATCTTCAGAGTCCTTAAAATATTCAAGAGATTCTTCTAAGTTATTATCAGGTAGTGCATCTTTACTCATCTCTACGGGTCTATCTTCTTCTTCCAAGACTATTGTTTTCTAAGTCGCTAGACTCTAAAACAGTATTTTCGAAATGAACCCGTCCTCTAAACCACTCGGTTTCGTAAACAGGAAATACTACGTCGTCTAAACGGTGGTATTCCTATCAAATCCTCGTCCTCTTGAATAGGTGAAATCATAAAAAATTTGGATTTGAAGTAGAAATAATATAATCACTATAAAGCTCAATTGGATTACTAGATTCCTGATCACTATGCCTACAAATTTCAGATTCTTCATCACTACTCCTCATCATCATAATAGTACGAAGATGATTGAACCTTATCTAAATAAGTAGTGTTACCAATTATAACCTCGTTCTCTTGATTGTGTAATAACTATCTTCATTCTCAAGGGTATTATTGGATACACTATATGGCAATTCAAGTAATTTCGAGCAATTCTTCGTTCGTCTCAGCTATCCGCTTGAGGTGGTCTTCTAAAGAGGTTCACTCATTATTGTAGTTCTTTCGTCTATAATTATACTATTCATATCAGCTAACTTACGCGTCGACTCAGCTAACTTACGTGTTGACTCTAGTAAAGAGGAATTATCAGAAGGATCATAAAAGGACTACTTTTCAATAGTTTGATTGTATCCTCTAGAGACGAAGAACTAGTACTATAATCTTCTTGCTCGTAAGACTGATGCATGTGTGGATAGTAATTGGGCTCACCATGGTATGAACCATAACCTTGAAAAGGTTGGCGTTCCCAACTACTATTCCCACCATGGTCATAAAAATGATGTTGTCCATAATCAAATTCAGGTCGATACTCATTGTATTGGCTTCTATCATACCAGTTCGACATTATTAATTGCAAGGGAATTCTACACAATCACAAACAAGGCTGACTCGACTCCACCAAAACAAACCTAAAGATTTCTAGCAAACAAAAAGCATGATGGCTCCACTTAGATTGTTTCTAGACCAGCTTCTATCTTTCGAAAGGGAATTCGTTGCAATTTGAGCAAACCCCTCTGGAGTCAATCCGAGTCAAGGTAAGTTGAATTGAGGCGAGGGAAGCTCAGTGGAGCTTTGATACCCAAGGCCTCACCACAATAACAAGGCGGCGCAGTCACGCATTCAACTCACAGAAACCATCATGAACTTTGGAGTGTGCTTAAAGAGCAACCAATATTTTTCGAACGAGTTTCCTATTAAGCTCGTTACCCTATCGGTCTTGTTCTATTCCATATTTTAAAGCTTGGGTTCGCGTTAGGTTTCGTTTTCCTAAGGCGGGCAAGAAGGGAGCGGTGATGAAATCCGAACCCTTATCTTGTATTGGCCAGGCCTTGCCCTTTACTAGGAATTTAAAAACAGTCCAAATTCGTCCTCAATCAATGAATCACCTTAAGGAATACAGTAACTCGCTTACAGGAGATTCGCGAGTGTTTTGATGGACTTACCTCCCGTACCAGACGGGCGATGAACCGTTGTCGTCGACTCGGGCCACGACTCCTATGCCGTGTACGAACCCGAGGGGCCGAGACGATATAGTAATCGTCGTCCTTCCCTGCACACAGTTTATATAATTTTTTTTTTTAATAATAATACCCTTCCGTAGGGTTAAAAAAAATAATAACAAAGTCCAAGAGTCCAGTCCAAAGTCCAAATAAATAAATAAAGAAAAAAAAATTACAGTTTTCCTTACACACTCTAAAAAAAAAAAATTAAAAATTAAATCCTAAAATTGTCCTTTTTTCTTCTCTTTTCGCTTTTCGCTTTAAGATTTTTCCTCTCCAAGTCCTTAGTTTTCACTTTGAACCTGCAAAATAAAGACAAAAAGAAACGTAAAAGGGAACAAACAATTCTAAAAAATAAAATAATAATAAATCTAAAAAAAATAAAACAATCTATATACAAGTCCGCGTCGGCGGCGCCATTTTGTTATATTTTTGAAAGTGGTTGTAAAAGTTCGTTGCTCGGACTTGTAAAGATTTAAAAATGAAAATATATACACAATATTTGTCACAATGGGCGAGAGGTACTGGGACTAGGATTCCGCCAATTTCATTTCTTAAGGTTCAAATAATAATTCTTTTATCAATAATAGCTCAAAAAATATATTAAATATATCGACTCTAATTTATTGCCAAGATTGATTCTCAAAACATTGATTGTAAGTCCTAAGCATGATGTATCAAAACACTTAAGCCAAGCATACATCATCAAATTAAATAACAACCAATTAATTCAAATCATATTTCAATTTTAAATTAATGCAAAAGTCATAAAACAGAATTAAATGAAATTACCCCAAGTATGAAGTTTGGCCTCCTCCGTCGTCCCAGTATTGGGTTTTAGCTCATCATAGTAAAAATGCTCTCAAAATAATTATTTATTGCTCAAAAAGTTGTTTACAAATGATAAAAATGAGTAAAACAATTGAACAGAAAAATCGCAACAGAAATAACTGTTGCAAAGGCGCTGTTCAGCTGTTACAAAAAGAACGATAAATGGTAACTGCTGTTGTACGAAGAACTACGACCCACGCGTGTGCGTCTTAGACACTGTTGATAAACGACTGCTTCTGCGAGTCCGTTCTTCGTGTTCTTCATCTTCATCAATGGCAGCAGCAGCAGCAGAGAGAAATCATGGTTCTCGATCTGCAGCGTTCCTTCTCTCCTCCCAACTCTCGACAGCCCTTCCCTGTGATAGTAGAAACCTATTTATACACCTAATCCTCATTGAATCTCGCCATAACTCCTCAAAAATCTTCACAATGAAGAAAAATATTTTTGAGAATTATTTCTTATTTCTTCCTATGTGTACGTTAATTGTCTTTGAAATCTTCATAAACTGATTGATACGCATCCTAGGAGAATATATGGGCTTAACTACACAAACATGCAACATCTTTTACGTGATTTTCTTTCCAAAAATGAGACGATATTCTTTTCTCTGTTTTGATTGGGAATTGATTTTCTGGAAAAATTTGATCGATCCCAACCACCATAATATCTTCATATACTCATATCACATATACCCATTAAGTCTCAGCTCTTTAATCTCGTTAAAACACCTTCAAATGTCGAATTGAAAATCTGCCAGTAAAGGAAAGAATTTTCCCGCCAAAACAAATTTTGAATTTCGAAAGAAGGTCGCCCCTTATCCAGTGGTCGCCCCTTATCCAAAAGCGAGAGTCCGAATAACACTTGTCCTCCGGGTGCCAAAATCAACTTTTCGAGCCGAATTTTCTTAAAATATTTATTTCCAAAAAAATACCTACAAATACATAAAATAACAAAATTAGTACAAAATCGAGTGCCAACAATACGGACATTGAGGACAAATTAGACACAAAAATGTGTCTATCAGGTACGGTTACAAAAACCTAAAATCGTGCGTTTCATTTGTGTGTAACAAGCTAGTTTTTAAATCTAACGGTTGAAAGATATTAGCTTGAATATAATCAGGTTTTCATCTAACGATGAATATTGAATGCTTTGTTACTAAGCTAAAATTGATTGCAAACCCTGATTTGAAAGACTATATAAGGGAGAACTCTAGCAACTGGGAAACCTAATCCCCACACCTCCTGTGTGATAGTAATTGTATAAGCTAGAGTCGATTCTCCTTTAACCTTAGGTTTCTTCTTGTAAACCAGGTTAACGACTTGAAGACTTCATTGGGATTTTGAAGCCAGACCGATACTACTTTCTCGTAGTTGTGTGATTTGGTCTTGCTAATTCTATCGTGTTGAGTGCAATCGTAACGATTGGCTTGAGATTAATATCTCCGATAGGCAAGATATAAAAGTAGTCACAAACATCTTCGTCTCATCATTTGTGATTCCACAATATCTTCTTTCGCTGCGTCGATTAAGATTATTGTGAGGCGATTGATAATTCTAGGCTATTCTTCGGGAATATAAGTTCGGGTTATCAATTGGTTCCTGTTCACTTTGATTTATCAAAAGACGGAACAAAAACTTGTAGGTATTTCTGTGGGAGACACATTTATCTATTACCGTAGACTTTTCTGTGTGATACAGATTTGTTTACTAAAGTCTTAGACTTTGGATCGTAGCAACTCTTAGGTGGGTGAGATCAGCTAAGCGAATCAAGTGCGTAGTATCCTACAGGGATCAGAGACGTAAAGAGCGTAACTGTAACTTGGATCAGTGTGAGATTGATTGGTGTTCAACTACAGTCCAGACTGAAGTTAGTTTGTGGTAGGCTAGTATCTGTAGCGGTTTAATACAGTGTGTGTTCAATCTGGACTAGGTCCCGAGGTTTTTCTGCATTTGCGGTTTCCTCGTTAACAAAATTCTGGTGTCTGTGTTGTTTCTTTTCCCATTATATTTTGTTATATAATTGAAATATCACTGGTTGTGCGTTAAGATCAATCAATTAGAATATCCAACCTTTGGTTGTTGATTTACATTGATTGACACTTGAACATTGGTCTTTGGTACCGTTCAAGTTATTTCACATAATAATCAGGCTCATGGATTCCTATCTGTTCGATTTGCTGATTACATTGTGAAATAGAGATATTAGAACTCTTTGATATACTTTATTAATATTGAGTCTAGTTGATTCTCTTGAAAGTATATTGGATTTAGTCCATACAGATTGCTAATCGAAATATTGGGTGTGGTTGTTAGACCCCCGCTTTTTCAATTGGTATCAGAGCATGCAAACACTATAAACCTAATAAGTTTGTGTTTGTTTGATCCTTAAAAATTACCCTATGGGAAATTTCTTTGGAAAACTTTCTCTTGGCATCTGTAACGCACACCAGAATCTTTTAAAGATTGGTCAAAGATTATTATGGACAAAACTTATGGTGTCTCATGATAATCTCGGTTCATCTAAGTTCTTGGTAAACGGAGATGGTAAAGACCAATCTAAAGAAAAAATCAGAAAGAAGAGAAGATTGAGAAAACGTTCATTACGCTCGAAGATATGGACTCTCACTACATTAACTCTTGATCTGTTTGAGAAATAATATCGTTATGGATCAGTTGACAAAGATCTATTTAGAGCTTTTGAAAGCGTTCTCAGATTCTTAGAAAAACTTAATGCTGTTAAGATTAAGAATCAAACCGACAAAAGTTCTGTACATGTTAAACCATGGAATAATATTGTACATACTAGAAATCGGAAGAATCTTCTTTCTAGTCATATCAAAAGGAAGATAAAAATCTCTGACAACCCTGATTATCATCATTACTTTGATTATATCACAGGGGTTGCTTACAAATATCAACCAGAAATGTTGCATGAGTATTCCTCTGAACATTATGCCTCTCGGTAATATGTTTGGCATTACCCCATTTGTACATATCTTGGAATGGGGAAAGAAACTGGTTTGATTTATGTACAGTTAATGTTACTCTATCTTTTGGAGTGTCAAATGGAGCTTTCTACTGCATACGTCTCCTCTTAGTAATTGTGGTGTCACGGAATGCACAACTTTGATGTGCGAACATCAAATAAAATCCCACATTCCTTTTGTGGGTTGCGGTTCATAAACGAGTCCAAGCCCATTAGTGAGCCTATAAAGAAGAGTTACGCGGACCTTCTTCTTCCTCCCATCAGTCCGCATACGTGAACTTTCTAGGTTCATATTTTTTTCTCCATTAAATCTTCCTTGGAGGAAAATAAGATAAAGGGGTGGTCAAAGTTCATTCCAAGTAAGTAATTTCCTCTTGTTCCTCTCCAATTTCTAGATCTCATGATGAACTTCAAGGTTTCAAAAAGAACTTCAAAAAGAACTTCAAAAAGTTCGGTTTCCTCTAGCATGAATTTTCTTTTGGACCAAAATTCTCTTAGGATTAGGTTTGTTAATGATTCTTGTGCTAATACTTTTGAAAGGATTTCATCCATGGGTTTTATTGTAGAAAAGAAATTGTATTTATCTAGTGGACATAAAGGAAGTTTGCTTTGAAAAATTCAATCTTGGAAACATCTTTGATGGTCTTGGCCAAGGTTTTGATTCTCTTACAAGAATTTTCTATGCCAACATTCATGATATTGATCTTGAAAATATGGAATTAAAATCCATGATAAATAGAGAAAGATTTCTTGTCAATAAAGAGTTGATTTCAAAGATTACCAAAATCCCGTTGGGAAACGTACGTCTACCTAGGCCATATGATGAACGACCATCATGTGATGACATCTCTCTTGGGCTTTGCGGTGAGAAGGTTTCTTGGAATCAAGAGAAGTTTCCTACTAATGTTCTTAGTGTTCCTTTGATGACTTTCGGAAAACTTGGTATCTCTAATCTTTGTCCCTCCACAATTGAGAATTCTCGGTGGAATCGCGAGTTTCCGGAATTAGTCTATTTCCTTGAATTGGGTGTTCCAAGTCTCGATATTTGTGGATTCATCATTTTTCAAATGACTTCGATGACATCATACATCAAGAAGTTAGTTTACCCTTGCTTGATTGGTCAGATTTTCCGTGATCGTGGTTTGGATTCAATTGGCAATCCTCTTGGGGTTCCCACCTCTTTTGATGACAAGCCACGTCTACCTCGAAATACACGATCCAATGGTTCATCCTTTGAATCGATCGTTGTTAATATAGACTAACTATTAATCACACAAGAAGTCTAAGGAACTAGCCAAAATGGCTCATACAAGAATCATACAAGTCTAACTAATGGTTCTAAGTCCATTTATGACTTTACATCCTTTCATTATCTATCTTTAGCAAAACTAAGGTTTACTAATTGTATTAGGTTGATTCTATAGTCCATTAGCTACGCCAAATGAATATCTACAACTTTGTAGAAGAAGTCAAAGTCTAATTCAGACCATAAGGGTCTAATACATCAAAATAAGAAAACTATACCTAAGCCCAAATTCATTAAACAAGCCCATTACACAAGGCCTGGTTTTCTAAGGTCAACTAATGGTCACTAACAGTCAACGGGGTCAATTGATGGTCAACGTCTAAAAGTCAGGTCAACGGGTCTAGGTCAAAGGTCGAAGACCTAATCGGTCAACTAAGTCACCTCAGGTCAAGACATGTAACTCAGTGAGTCAACAGATCCGACTCAGTCAGATTAACTGAGTCACCAAAGCAAAACTAGTTAGACATCTTACTGGGATGACTACCAGCCTATTCCTATTGCAGCTACAAGAACACATACAACCTGATTCTATAATTTGATCAATACACAAATAATTCATACATTTAAATTGAGAATCCAAAAGTGATTTACAACAATACAGCTTACCTGCAACTGCAGTAGCTGCAAGCCTTCAACTCTACTCAAAACCCTCAACTACAGGTTTAACCCTTCTTACGGAATTGCTATCCGCACATACAAATCCAACTGATATTTAAATATAATCCTAACATCTCATCTCCACCAGTTGAGCAACATCAATACCAATCTCATAAACTGCAAATCCTTATCAACTATCAATAGCAGATACTCACTCATATAACCTCCACAACTGCAAATACCAACTCAACCTTCAATTGCCATTATACAAATACATACCCTGCACACACTGCCTTCACTAGTAGTTGTATCACAACTATTCATATTCACTTCTAATTCAAACTACATTACCAATTCCCAGTTCCAATTTCACACACCCAGACTTAAACCTATCTTGCACCTAGACAGACTGTCTCTTAACTCAACCCGCACTAATACAGCTCACCAAGAACTCAACTCCCAACACATGCAAACACAGATACACAACAACATCACTATAACTGCAATCACAGTTCCATGAACTTCAACAACAAGACTTCTATCCAACAGAATTCCACCATCAATTATAACAATTAGATCTCCCATTACAAGCTCGTTCACAATCCAACTTCATATTCAATCTCCAACCATTATATTCTTTAATACAAAAACTACTACAATAAATCTAGACCCAACATCACATTCATAATAACTGAAAATCAATCCATTCAAAAGATAAGATGATTACCTGAAATGAAATCCAAAACTCATATGGCTAGACAATCCTCTCTGCTAACTCAACATAATTCCAATCAGCGCTGGATACCCTTTTCCTAATTCTACAATTACATCTGTTTCATCAGTTTGCGCCTAATACTCGATTTCATCTCAGAATCTCTATCTCAAATCTCAATCTTCAAATCAATCAAAAACCCATCTCCGATCCGTCACTTAAGTCCTCAAATTCATCATCTATGACTTCTCCTACAAACCCCAAATCTTCCATTCTTCATCTCCAGAACAAACCCTAATCCTTCGATTCATCTTCAAGACAACTTCAAGGTTCCAGTTAAACCACAACCCAATTGTTACTTATCCTTCAACAATACCCTATCATCATCAATTCTTCAAGAACTTCAACCTCAGAAACCATAACTCCGATTCATCTTCAGAACAACTCTACAACTCCAATTAAAAATAAAACCCTTTGTTCTTTAACCGGAAACAACTCAATTAAGAATCCTCTGAGTTCTTATTACTCAATTCCACATAATTACTCGTTCAATTTCATTACTCAGGAACCCTAATCTTCTTCTCACAATCTACATCATCTTCTTCTTCTCCTTCCTAATTCATAACAACAACACCTCCGCCTTCTTCACCTTCAAAACAACATCAATCGATTTTTCTCATCGATACACACGGAAAAACAGTATCATAAGAACAGTAGAGACGAAACGGAGAAGAAGAAAGAAGAGACGAAAAAAAGAAGGAAGAAGAAGAAAAGGAAATGAATGATTTCCTCGATCTGGTGTAGGTGATAAGACCAAATATATTACTGAGACACGTAAGGTCATCCACAATGTGTCCGTGTTGCAATGTAAAAGTTTATCCGAAATGATAATTTTACCCTTCGTACTAATCCAATGTTCTTTTCTTCGTCTGGTATCCGAATGACACGTCCGAGTAGTCCATTTCACATAACTTTTCGAGACCTATTTAAAAACACTACTTTCGTATCTAGATCGTTGTTAGATTAGTTCCTATTAATTACCCTTCATGTTAAACTAATCGAGTTATTATCGGCTAATACATCTCTCGACTAGTCTAATAGCGTTGACGAGCTTGAGGGTCCGTACAAGAATTAATATGTAGTTCACACTACAAATACATATGGTTTTTAGATCATTATGTAAGGGGGAGTGGTTTCCATGTGAGATGGAGTATTGACTAAGGGGGAGTGATACATATCACCATAGTATTGTTGTCGAAGTTGTGATACAATTGAACTTTGATGTTGCATAATGATACTGTGACACTGTATAACAATGATTGAGAATACTTGTTTTCTCATTGTTATAGCTACGGATTTTCAACAACGATGATGTTGAACTACAACCTTTGGGATCATTGGAGTACTTGGAAGTGACGAATATTTCGAGTAATTTTGAAGATTAGGCATGTGGAATAGGAGCTACAAAAGTTTATTTATTTATTTTTGTATTCCATATGTATTGATAGTTTTGTCACTAAAATTGACAAAGAGGGAGATTTTTAGAGCACTGCTCGGTCGAACTCACATGCGTTGCTATCTCAAGCATGTTTGTCAATGTTAGTGATTAAAACTATAAGTCTTGATTTCTAGTCTATTATAGATAATTCTCGGGCTAGGATAGAAAGTGTATTTGAGCTCAAGAACTCCATAGCGATCATCATACAAGACGAAGAACTACTCAAGGAACTGGTGGAACTTCATCGACTAAAAGGTATGTGGAGACTTGAACTTTTCTATCACTCAAAAGTCTATCTACTCTATCTCCTATGTTGAGACAAAAGTCGTTTTGCTATATAGACTTTGATTATATACATTTGCTATTTCGAGCCGAGTTTATCTCGCCTATCTGTTTCTCGAAATATGTGTTGGTAAGCTTTCGCTTTGTCCAAGTTCTTCTTTACCTAGTGACTAAAGTCATGTTATGTTTCAATCACTTTGAAAATGGCTGACGAAAAATGGTTTGTGAATAAAAACTATATAACGTCCTCTAAGAATGTTTCAATGATTGAAATGAGAGTTTAGGTTATATAACCATTGTTGAATATAAGCATTGGGTGGCAACACATATATGTATAAGTCATTATTCCTTAAACCATAGTATGCGTATTTTGTTGATCAGGAAAACCGGAAAGCTGCGAACCCAGTCCGCGAACTGGCGGAGGTTCTCATCCCGAGAATATCTGCTGGAGTTTGTGAACTCCTTTGGGAACTTAAGTCCGCGAACTTGAGTTGGCTATATCTAAAGATGATTATTTATGAACTTATATATATATATATATATATTAACTAAGGAATGCAAATTGCAAACTGTGGCTATAAAGTTCATGAATCGATTCGAGTGAATCAAATCGTTTTTGCTTCGATTGTGTCTTGTATAGTTATATAAGATTTATACAATTGAACAACTCTCTAACTAGTTCATTTGAGTCATTTTAAATAGTTTTGGTGAAGAAGAATATGGTTGATATGAAAGTGCTCATATGGCTAACCATTTGGTTAACTACTGTTGAACCAACAAATGTACATGTTTGGGTACGGTTACACAAACCTAAAATCGTTCATTTCATTTGTGTGTAACAAGCTAGGTTTTAGATCTAATGGTTGAAAGATATTAGCTTGAATCTAATCAGGTTTTGATCTAACGGTGAATATTGAATGCTTTGTTACTAAGCTAACATTGATTGCAAACCCTGATTTGAAAGACTATATAAGGGAGAACTCTAGCAACTCGGAAACCTAATCCCCACACCTCCTGTGTGATAGTAGTTGTATAAGCTAGAGTCATTCTCCTTTAACCCTAGGTTTCTTCTTGTAAACCAGGTTAACGACTTGAAGACTTCATTGGGATTGTGAAGCCAAACTGATACTACTTTATGGTAGTTGTGTGATCTGATCTTGTTGATTCTATCGTGTTTAGCACAATCGTAACGATTGGCTTGATATTAATATCTCTGGTAAGCAAGATATAAAAGTAGTCACAAACATCTTCGTCTCATCGTTTGTGATTCCAAAATATCTTCTTTCGCCACGTCGAATAAGATTATTCTGAGGTAATTGATAATTCTAAGATGTTCTTCGGGAATATAAGTTCGGGTTATCAATTGGTTCATGTTCACCTTGATTTATCAAAAGAAGGAACAAAAACTTGTAGGTATTTCTGTGGGAGAGATTTATCTATTACCGTAGAATTTTCTGTGTGGTACAGATTTGTTTATTAAAGTCTTCGACTTTGGGTCGCAATAACTCTTAGTTGTGGGTATCCTGCTGGGATCAGAGACATAAGGAGCGCGACTGTACCTTGGATCAGTGTGAGATTGATTGGGGTTCAACTACAGTCCATACCGAAGTTATTTTGTAGTAGGCTAGTGTCTGTAGCGGCTTAATACCGTGTGTGTTCAATCTGGACTAGGTCCCGGGGTTTTTCTGCATTTGCGGTTTCCTCGTTAACAAAATTCTGGTGTCTGTGTTATTTATTTTCCGCATTATATTTTGTTATATAATTGAAATATCACAGGTTGTGCGTTAAGATCAATCAATTAGAATATCCAACCTTTGGTTGTTGATTTACATCGTTTGACACTTGAACATTGGTCTTTGGCAACGTTCAAGTTATTTCACATAATAATAAGGCTCACGCGTTCCTATATGTTCGATTTGCTGATTACGTTGTGAAATAGAGATATTAGACTCTTTGATATACTTTATTAAGATTGAGTCTAGTTGATTCTCTTGAAAGTATATTGCAGTTAGTTCATACATATTGCGAATCGAAATATTGGGTGTGGTTGTTAGACCCACGCTTTTTCAAAGATGAATAAGGTTAATAAAAGAGTAAACATATGGCTAACCACGGTTAACTATTTGAGCCAACATGAGTGTACACGTTTTGGTAAGGTTACATAAACCTAAATAAGGGTACATTTCATTTGTGTATAACAAGTTAAGTTCGATCTAACGGTTGAAAGATATTAGCTTGGTTGAATTAGGTTTTTCATCTAACGGTGATTATTGAATGCTTTGTTACCAAGGTAACTTGGATTGCAAACTGATTTGAAAACTATGTAAAGGAGAACTCTAACAACTGGGAAACCTAATCCCCACACCTCCTGTGTGATACTAGTTGTAATGATAAAGTCGGTTCTCCTTTAACCTTAGGTTTCTTCTCGAGACCCTGTAGGTTAACGACTTGAAGACTTCATTGGGATTGTGAAGCCAGACCGATACTACTTCTCTTGTAGTTGCATGATCTGATCTTGCTGTTTCTATCCTATGAGTACAATTGTAAAATTGGCTTGAGATTTATTTCTCCGATAGGCAAGATAGAAAATTAGTCACAAACAATCTTCGTCTCATCGTTTGTGATTCCACAATATTTTGTTTCGCTAGTCGATTAAGATTATTGTGAGGTGATTGATAATACTAGGCTGTTCTTCGGGAATATAAGTCTAGTTTATCATTTGGTTGATGTTCACCTTGATTTATCAAAATACGGAACAAAAACTCTTGGGTATTTTTTGAGAGACAGATTTATTCAATCCAATAGACTTTTCTGTGTGAGACAGATTTGTTTATCAAGTCTTCGACTTTGGGCCGTAGCAACTCTTGGTTGTGGGTGAGATCAGCTAAGGGAATCAAGTGCGTAGTATCCTGCCGGGATCAGAGACGTAAGGAGCACAAGTGTACCTTTAATCAATGTGAGAATGATTAGGGTTTAACTACAGTCCAGTCCGAAGTTAATTGGTAGTAGGCTAGTGTCTGTAGCGGCTTATAACAATGTGGTGTTCAAACTGGACTAGGTCCCGGGGTTTTTATGCATTTGCGGTTTCCTCTTTAGCAAAATTCTGGTGTCTGGGTTATTTATTTTCCGCATTATATTTTGTTATATAATTGAAATATCACAGGTTGTGCGTTAAGATCAATCAATTAGAATATCCAACCTTTGGTTGTTGATTTACATTGATTGACACTTTAACATTGGTCTTTGGTACCGTTCAAGTTACTCCTCTTATTCAATCGGGCTCGCAGATTTCTATTTGCTGATTGCGGATTCAATTAAGAGTTAGAAATATTAAACTATTTAATATACTTTATTCTAGATTGAGTATGACTGTCTAGTTGATTCTCTAGAAAGTATATTGGAGTAAGTCCTCTCAGATTGCCAAATGAATTGTTTGGTGTGGTTGTTAGACCCCCGCATTTTCAATTGGTATCAGAGCAGGCAAACACATTAAAGACCTTATAAGTCTGTGTTTGTAACGATCTGATGATGGAAAATATCGTGTCTAAAAGCTCTTCAACAGTAAAGGATAATCTCAACATCAAGTATGTTCTTGCTGTCATTGCTAAGGTTGAGAATCCTAATTTAAAAAACCTCATCAATTTTCTTTATCTCAAGAAACATCACTTGATAAGAATAATTGAGGGTCTTGATTGCGAAAGTCGAATAAAAATATCCGAGGTTCAAGAATGCTCTGAAGAGGTAGATAATATCCAAAAGAAGTTAGATGAACAAATCCAGACCAACTCTGATCTTATTACAGAAATTGCAAGACTTAAGGATTTGAAACCAGTAAAATCACGTTCAATGGGTTCGATTAATTCCTATAATTCTTTGTTGAAGAATTGTCGTAAGTCAGACGATAAACGAGGCCTAGGCTTTGTGAAACATGTTCGTGCTCAGAAATCTTCGAACAATATTAATGATGTTAGGGATTGTTTGTTTTGTGGTTCTCGTAATCACTTTCAACATTCATGTTTATCTTTTAAGAAAAGATTAAAAGTTGCGAGTGATCTTCATAAGAAAGCTTTACAACTTGTTTCTTCTCTTAAAAGAAAATTTATGCGAAAACCTAAATTGGTTAGTAGTACTAGCATGGGAGCTTTTGCTCTAAAGTCAACATCACCCTTTCAATGGTTTCTTGATAGCGGATGTAGCAGGCACATGACTGGAGACCTCTCGTGGTTTGTCAACATAAGAGACTTTGATGGTGGACCAGTAACTTTTGGAGATGGAAGCTGCTGCTACATAAGTAAAAATGGGATGATCAAATTACCCGGTGTTCCTGAAATACATGATGTCGTATTCGTTAAAGGTATGATTACTAACCTCCTTTCTATTAGTCAAATCTGCGACAAAGGCCATAAAGTTGTCTTCAATGCTAATGGATGTGACATTGTCGATAAATCTGGAAAAGTGATTTTTCAAGGATCACGTGGGAAAAATAACTGCTATCTTCTTGATACTTAGTTCAATAATTGTTGCAATTTGACTAAGGTGGAATCTACACATCTTTGGCATGAGCGTTTTGGTCACATCAATTATCGTCTCCTAACTAAGAATATTAACAAAGAACTTGTTAGAGGCGTTCTCAAAATCAATGCTAAGGTTGAAGGTGTATGTTGTGCCTGTCAAAAGGGTAAACAAACGAAAGTTCCACACAAATCATCTCGAGATATTCTCATCAAAGCACCACTTGATTTAATTCATATGGATTTCTTCGGCCAAGTTCAACAGTCTACTGTGGCTGGGAAGAAATATGCTTTGGTTATGGTGGATGATTACACCATATTCACTTGGGTGTCTTTTCTTGCTCACAAGAATGAAACTATAATTGAATTCAAGATTATTGTGAATAGAATCCAGAATGAACAAGTTCGCAAACTAAAGAAAATTAGAAGCGAATGTGGCACTGAATTCAAAGACACCAAAGTATTTGAATATTGTGATTCTTTGGGAATTATTCAACAATAATCACCACCTATTACTCCACAAGCAAATGGAGTTTCAGAAAGGAATAATAGAAACATTCAGGAAATGGCAAGGGTAATGCTCCATAACAAAAACTTACCGTTAAGGTTTTGGGGTGAGTCGGTCTTTACGACTTGCTACTTGATCAATCGTGTTTACCTATGGTCAAAGACCTTAAACACTCCCTATGAGTTGTGGTAAGGTAAGAAACCCAACTTACACTATCTTAGGGTGTTCGGCAGCAAGTGCTACATTCTAAAGGACCGTGAACAAAAAGGAAAATTTGATTCAAAAAGCGATGAAGGTATTTTTCTTGGCTATGCATCTGACAGTCGTGGTTTTCGAGTTTTTAATCTCAACCCAAGTCATGATGGAATATTCTAATGTTATTATTGATGATTTAAGTAATTTTCATCATGATGACTCTCCTGCTGAATTGCCTCATACCGAGACAATTGAGAATGTCAAGGAAACGTCAGGATCAGTAGAAGTTGTTCCAACGGTTGTTGATCCTGAAGTTTCTAGTGATAGGGAGAAAAGCTCTAGTCAAGCCATTTTTGTTGAACAAGAACGTGTCCCTCCGCGATATCTCCGGGTTCAAAGGAATCATGATACCAACAATATCACTGGAGGAAGGGAATTTATTGCTAAGACGAGAGGTAAACTTCAAAATATTTGCAATTTTGGTTGTTATTTGTCGCAAGTATAACCTAGAAATATTGATGAAGCTCTTAGAGATCCCCATTAATGAATTCTATGCATGGAGAGTTAAATCAATTTCAAAGGCAAGACGTATGGGAACTCATACCTTGTCCACCCAACATCAATATTGTTGGAACCAAATGGATATTCAAGAACAAGTCTGATGAGTTTGGCACCATTGTCATAAACAAATCTAGACTTGTCGTTCAAGGATACTCAGAGTTTGAAGGAATCGACTTTGACGAAACCTTTGCTCCTGTGGCATGCCTCGAGTCCATTCGGTTTTTATTAGATCATGCTTGTTTTCTTAAGGTTAAGTTGTTTCAAATGGACATAAAATCCGATTTCCTAAATGGAAATTTAAAGGAAGAAGTCTATGTCGCTCAACCTAAGGGATATGAAAACCCTAATTTCCTGATCATTTCCTTAAACTCAATAAGGCATTGTATGGATTAAAACAAGCACCCCGTGCCTGGTTCGAAAAACTAACTACTTCCCTTCTTAGGAAAGGTTTTTCGAGAGGCGGAACTGATAAAACCTAATTTACCAAGTGGAGTGGTAAAGATATTTTGATCGCTCAAGTTTATGTAGATGATATTATCTACGGATCAACATCTGAGAAACTTGCAAAATATTTTCAAGTCTCACTTGGTAAGGAGTTTGAAATGAGAAATGTTGGCGAATTAAAATTCTTTTTGGGTTTACAAATTCAACAACACAAGGATGGAGTTTACTTATCTCAAGAAAAATATGCCAAAGATCTTGTTTCAAGATCCGGCCTTGATAGGTCAACTCCAAAACTGACTCCTATGCCTACCATGGGTAAACTTCATCGGGATGAGAAAGGTGTAAATGTGGATCAAAAACTCTATCGATCTATCATTGGAAGTCTTCTATATATCACTGCCACAAGGATTGATATTGCATTTAGTGTTGGTTATTGTGCTAGGTTTCAGGCAAATCCAAAAGAGTCTCATCTTGCAGCTGCAAAAAGGATCATACGCTACATTAATCACACTGTCGGGTATGGTCTTTCTTACACTTTTGATACTAACAATGATCTTACTGCCTATTCATATGCTGATTGGGCAGGATGCGTGGAAGACAGAAAAAGTACATCAGGGGGTTTCTACTATGTAGGATTGAATCTTGTTACTTGACATAGCAAGAAACAAAATTCACAATCTCTCTCAACATGTGAAGCATAATATATTTATGCGGCTTCATGTTGTACTCAGCTTCTATGGATGAAACAAATGCTTGATGAATATGGAATTGACTCAGGAATAATGAAATATTTTGTGATAACTCCAGTGCGATTCACATAACTGAGAATCATGTTGAGCATTCAAGAACCAAGCACATTGACATAAGGTACCACTTTATTCGAGATCTTTATGAAAATGATATCATAAATATGGAATTTGTGCCTTCAGAACAACAATTGGCTGATATTCTCACCAAACCATTAGACACTGCCACATTTCAAAACTTGCGGCAGTCTATTGGTGTTGTTTTGGTTCATTAGTCCTTCATAACTTTTGCCCCTGATAGAATCTTGATCTTTTGGGCAATTGAATTTGGATTTCCTTGAGTAGTGGTTCAGTTTTTGCTTTTGTTTCTAGATAGATGTGTTTCTGTTTGTTTCAATGTGTGTGTTGAAATCCTTCTTTTCTTGTAAAAACACAAGGTCGTCTTGGTTGTTCATTTGGGTGTGGTTGTTAGACCCCCGCATTTTCACTTCCTCCCAATTATCAAGAGATGTTTTGATCACTTCATCTTCAGTTACACCGATGAACTTTTCTCGCTCAATTTCCATTACCAGAGCAAGAAATGGCTGGACTGCAAGCCTAATAGATTGAAACCGAGCACGCAATATACGAGCATCTCGGTTTCCTGGGTTTCCCGTCAGTGAGACGAACATTAAATAAACGTTCTCCCAAAATTAAGCGTCTTAAAAGCCCATACCAGTGATTACCCTATGAAAAAAATATGCTTTGCATATAGTTATATCCTCTTCTTCAGTAAACTTGGGACCACGATTTCTAACAGACATTTCTAGAGAGTGAGAGAGATTAAGAGTTTTAGAAAAAAATAAGAAAAAGAAAGATGTGATTTTGGAGATGGGAAGAATGGAATTTATAGCTCGAGAAATAAAATCGAGTCGTTGGGAATTTAGTCGTTGGCGTTTGTAATATAACCACGAGGCTTTCCTTTAAGCGCCCGTTTGAATTACCATATGAGTTGACGTTTGTAGTAAAACCGCCCGATTTTACTATAACCGCCCGTTTGAATTACCAACGCGTATTTTTTTGTTATAAATACAACACTAGGGGTGGCCTATCAACCAAACCAACAGATTTTCTCAACATCTACCAAGTTTTCTAAAGGCAAAGAGAAGCAAATATTATGTGCCGAAGCAAAAGAGGTTTGTCCATTATGTTTCATGGATAACCACAGTCTTATGCAATGCTCTTGGATTCAAAGTGTCTGCGAGAAGGTTGTTCACGCATCAGAATGGTGATTGAATCACAACCGTAAAAACATAGGTATTTGCAATGTCAAGATCCCAACAGCCCAGAGGAACCACATATGCTAGATGATGCTATGAAGATTAAAAAAGAAGAAGAAGAAAAGATTGCAACACTCTGCAAAAACTTCAAACTTAAATCCGAATTGAAGAAGGAGTTATTACATTGCGAGCATTGTGGATATGGAGATCAGGAATACAAACATTGTCCACATAGAATCAGTGGATGCTCAAAGCCCGATTGCAAGACTTTTATGAAGAAGACACATATGGAAGGCATTTCTGGGAATGTCCTAAGTGTTTTTTGGTAGAGTGGGTTGATTGAAGTTGAAGGACAAATCGATTCACTATGGTATTATGTTATTTAGTTTGTTGTTTATTTTGTGTTATTACGATTATCTAAAACCATAATTATCATAACTAATTTAAGATTTTCCCTGATTACACATTGCACCATCAATCTCATAAATAAAAACATACTGCATTGAACAACCACATTATACATTAGAATAAAAACAACTACTACATAGTCGTCAATTCTCAGCGGGTGGTGTAATTCCTAGGGTGATGTAGGGATCGTATCTGTTGAGCACCCTAAGAATGTTGAAACAAGCATGGAAGTTGAAAGGACGACCGATGTGAGATGCTGGCCACATCGCTAGAGTTCTGGGCAACACTTCATGTTCGGCTTCACCGTTGAGCTTATTTTTGTGATTCTCCATTAGTTGAGTGACAAACTCCAATACATGCATACTAATTAAACTAAAACGATGCGACAATCCGTGAGAATCACGCCCATGGATGTTCCCCGTTTCAGCGGTGAACATTTTGTAAACTTTCTCCCAGAAAGTCAACGTCGAATCGGCTACATTACTCATGACAGCATCTTCTATGTGAAAAACAAAGGCTCTACAAATAGCTAAATCCTCTTGTTTAGTGAATCTAACACCACGAACTTTGGGAGGCATTTTTGTAGATGATTTGAGAATGTAGAATGTGTGAATTTGGAGTTAAAATGAGGAGTATTTATAGATCTCAAAATTTTGATTTGACATCCATTTTTCATGTTTGTTGAGTTCATAATGGGAGCAAAATGAACAAAATTTGAGTTTGTCCAATCCATAGGAACCGCTCTTAGAAGGATAGAGAAAGAGGTTGTGGTAATGCATTTGACACCTGTCATTTTATTAAAGCCAGAAGTTTGAAGGATTTTCTCAATGTAACGGAACCCCATTCCACTTTGTCAAAAAGGCTTTTGAAAGATCAATTGGAAGTGCCGTCAACCCAATTTTACTCTTTGCAGCGAGAACTCGGTCATAACAGGGTTTAATAATCCGGAAGCATTGCACAATACATTGGTAGATTCAAGAAAGTAATTTCAAAGGAATGTTGTCATTAGTCTGGATATAAAAACTTAAGGCACCACAGATGCCACCGAATAAAGAAATCCAAGTTTCGATAATCACTGATTAGCTAAAAAGGGAAAACAAATTGAAAACATTACTTAGATCAATAACTTACTAGTCCGACATGCCAAAATCCAAAGATATGTAGAGTAAGCTTGGAACTAGATAAATAAAAACAAACTAGAAAACTAAACAACTACTGAAGTTACCACTATTACAGATGTTAAATGATAGGACAGAACCAACTAATAGAAAGCATGAAATTTTACTAATTCTCTCTGTGTATTCACCAAACCTGCAGGTGCTTATTTTTCATCATCCCCAATACAACGTCCTGGGCGGATTTCTTTTTTCATCTTGGTTTCAAAAATATCAAGACTTCGCTCCTCACAGGAGGTGGAGCATTTTACCACCTTGAATGTTCCATTTGCAAATTGTAGAGTAAAAGATATTCCCCATATAACCAATATAATAACAGCTGATCAGAGAAACTCAATATGCGCGTAGGCATGGTCGTAGTAGTAGCAGCAGCTGCAGCAGTAGTGTCAAAGTAACAACAAAAGGGAGCTGGTAATAAGCCCTCTTCTTTAATTTGAAGATCGAAAGTCTCCCCCTTGATCCATACTTGGTTGGCCTTGTCCTTCAATACAAACAGATGAACCTTAAAACCACAACAACAAAAGCGACTCCTCTGACCATTGCAATGATGACGGTGATGGCGACAATGATGATGATGACTGTTGCTGCATGTCATTGTCTTCTCATTACGTGCAACACAAATTTTTCCTTTAAACTCCAGAAGATAATGATCAACTACTAAACATTGGTGCCCGTTCCTCGTTGTCGTGGTCGTCCGGGTCAGATTACATTCAGTTGGTAGGCGAATGAATTGAATCTTCTCGTCATGGATGTTGAATGAGAGCAACATATCGATCTTATTATCCTCACTAATATGATTCGTTATCCTCTAAAGAAGATCACCCCCACAAACGGTTGCTGATCTACGAGTAGGCCTCGAAGATCTTGTAACCATTCCACCAGGAAAAGGAAAAGTTGAACCTGGTGGTGGTGAGATTTGAGCAGTACTAGTAATAATCTTTCTCCACGAATTGGTTCCTCCTTCTCCCAATGTAAAGACCATGCAAACAAACTTCTGGTCACCCGTTATTGGTGATGTAGTAGTATAAATAAATACAACCTTGTATTTTTGCGACAGTGTATCAAAACAAAAACCATGACACAAATGTCTGCAAAATCCACCTCCTTCCCCAGTGATGGTAGGAGTTGAATAGGAGAGGCTAAGTGTTTCACTCCTGGTAGGGTTGACGATGCCAATTTTACCCCTATCAGCAGTAACCTTACCCACTTGTTTTGTACAAACTTAAACCCATTACAAAAACCTACTGGTTCCTGTGAGCTTTTGCAGGTTATGTGCATTAATAATCTATAATTAAGAGGAAATCCATCGACATTTTTATCCTCCTCTTCTTCTATACTTAAAAAGTAACCTTTTTCCCGGTCGTGTATCAGCACATTAAGAAGATTAAAGACTAGGCTTAATTTATTCTTATTATGAACAAAATGAGAGGCAGCAAATCTTGAATCATTAAGAACTGAATCGTACCATAACTTACTTACGCAGCTCCATTTGACTAGGTCCCGAGCTGATAATCTGATGAGAAAATTTTCCAAAATTAGTTCCTCGGGAAGATATGGACGAGAATTGAATTGATCTTCTATCTCGGCAAATTTTGCTCTTTTATTCTTCTTCTTGTTACGCTCTTCGTCACGGATTATTAAATGTTTCCCGTTTCTCAAATTCATCATTAACTTACAGAAAGAGATGAAAAATCATGTACTTATTTAGGAATAGGTGTAGAAAGAGAAGAAACCCAGAAATGAAATCAAAATTTTGATCTCAGCTTGCAGAAATAGATGAAAAATCATATACTTAGCTGGTTCGTTTAGGACAATTTTAGAAGAAACCCAGAAAAGAAATCAAAAATTTGGGACAGCAGCAGTTGAAAAGAAAAACCTTAAATTGAAACGATGAGCAAATTTGATTCTTAACAGAGTAGAAATGGACGCGGCAAAGAAGAAGAAGAAGAGTAACTCGGATTAGAAATGAAATTGAGAAAGTTGCCGTAGATATTAGAAAAGAGGAACCCCGGGTTTACACACGTGTGGATTTCAACAAATGTGAGATTAGAGAACCTCCAACAAAATAATACTCATAGGTAGGCTGGAGTTGGCCTTCATTATTTATTGCCTTGGCAATCGTTAGAATTAGGAGGCAAATCGATTCCAACCCAAACTAGAACATGTACATATGATGTACATACAAACTTCTAAAATCAAGCCGCGTCCTGAAGATTTTCAAATTTCAAAAAATCCATTACAAACAACTTCAATTAATCTTTCTCATAATTGTCGCAAAGACTCATAGCTGTGAAGTTACCTTTCAAAAAAAACTAATTTCCTTAACAAAGAAAATACTCATTCTTTACTCTATCACAAGATTCTCGGTTGAATATCTATCAAATTTCCACTCAAACCCTTATTTTCCTAGGGTTAAAGTCTTGTAAAAGTCTGTCAAAACCTAATGTCTCTTGTACCAGCCATAACCATCAATTTGTTAAGGTAAGTTTATAGTTCATATCAATGGCTGATGAAAGTGAAAAATCTATTATTGCTTTGGCTTCAAAATTTATGCAAGCTGCTTTAAATCTTGGTGATGTGAAAGAAGTTGTGTATCATGAGGCGGAAGATGTGGGGAATAATACTGAAGGAGAAGAGGAGATTAGTCTTGTTGTTGAATAATTATTGAAGGAAAAATGGGATTGAAAACAGTGAAAAATAATTATTGAAGGAAAAATGGGATTGAAAACGGTGGAAAAACATATTGGCTATCCTTGGGACTTCATTACTGAAGGTGATATTAAAGTTTTTGAGCTTGATGATAATATCATTGAGTTCCGTTTTAAGGATCATGATACACAAAAGAAGGTTTTTTATTCTTGCCCTTGGAATGTTAATGGTTATCTTATTAATTTGCGTTTTTATAATTTTGGAATCATATTATGTCAAGAATTGGACTGGGATAAGCAGTGTTTCTGAATCCAAGTAAAGAAAATTATTCTAGAACATATGGATGTGAAGACAATTACTAAGATAAAAAGAATCATGGGTGAGGTTCTAGCAATTCATCCTGGAGATAGAGTACTAGTTGGAGGAGATCCTGTGAAAGTTTGTGTTCAAGTGGATATTAATTACCCACTAAGAATGGGTGTAATGGCAATTACTAATGCAGGATCAACTAGATGGATCAAGTTCTTCTATGAGAAGCAGCCACACAAAATTTGTCCTAACTGCTTTATTCTTAATCACACAAAAGGTGCCTGTAAGGATGCTTTATAATTCTTAACTAAAGCTCATGTTAAGCCTCATTTATTTGGAGAGGTTAAAAAGGGTGAAAGGAAGCAGATTGTGATATCTAGAGGAGGTGACCAAGTACCTAAGTTTTCAGATAAGAATATCAGTAAGGGAAATGCCTTTGTACCACCAAAAGATGGTTATGTTGTGGGGTCTAGTTCTGTAACTAGAGAAGTTCAAGAACAAGTTGCTAGGGAGGAGAGACTTGGAAAATTAGTTTTAGTTGTGAACACATAAATCACGAGGCCATCCAAGTGTTCACAAACAAGTATTCTCAGACAGTACTCACATACGTCCTAATTCTAGAATCGTACATCGTATACGTAATGGGACAATTATATCGATTCATCGACTCAAAGCCTTCGGGCTTGTCATTGTCTAGTCGAATATTATCACAAATAATGCTCGTGCAAGGAAATAAATCATGGAATAAGTACAAATATAAAACATATGAAGTTTAATGCAGAATGTAAGATGCAGATATGTAAATGAGACATATTTACGTGGTTCGGCACTAAGGCCTACGTCCACGGGGTTTGGTGTTTCACTATGTACTGAATGGTTACAAAGATAGTCGAATGACTTTAGAATATACATGGGTCTGAGGAAGTAAATGCATCACTTAATCTTCTTATTTCTCTCTCTTATATTCTCTTCTAATTACTCTCCCAAATCGTCCGCCCCCTCTCTCTTATTGGAGAGGGGTATTTATAGGGAGAGAACGTGGGTCCCATCTCTGAAGTGTCGTTGTAATCTTATCTTCTTGTGCTTTGTGCCTATTACCCAGAGGTCTTCGGTATAGGCCGCGGTTGAGCTTGAACACGAAGGATTATCCTCGCTTGTTCCACGAGCTGATCGACACGTGTATATCTCTTTGGTATTTAATGCGGGCAGATGGATGTCTGCTCGTGTCAGACAAGTGTCTCTTTGTCTGGTCACATCTGTGTCAGCCAAACTTCCTCTCGTCCGTTGATCTTGGATCTTCCTCGGGATTGGGCGCGTTAATACCCAATGGGTATTATCTGGTGCTCCTCTGTTCCATCATACCTCTGTGGTCCTATGTCCCTGACCGTCAGATCTGCTGACCGATGTCATCTTCTGATGAAATGCCTGCTATCATGTTTCGATGTCTCGCTTCACATGCCTTCCACGTGTCTCTTTCTATACACGTGTAGGATGATGAGAAGTGTACATATAATTTGCCCCTCTTCTTCTAACTTGGGAGTATTTCGCAATTTTGAAGAAGAATTGTAGTCCTACACGTTTCACACTTTGCATTAACTTCTCCCGTAACTGCTCCTTGGTACGAGGAGCAGTTATTGTCTTCTCTATATTCATAAATAGGAAAGAGAATGTGAAAAAAACTTTTATGCTCTTCTTGTCAGTGTTCATTCTCTTCTTGTTTTCTTGTTCTTGTTCTTTAGTCATTTACTATCACCGTCCTTGTGAGGAATATAACATTCAATTTTATGTTTTTTTCTTCTGCTTCTTTTGTTCTTCATTGTTGCTGCCCCTGTATCTGTTGATACCTCCGATCCTCCTTTCTTCTACTGCAGTTAGTGCTTGTCGTCCTCTTTTATACAGGTATGGGATTTTCTTATCGGTTGTTCACCATTGTTTTATCTGTATTTTTATTCGTTTGTCTCCTGCTGCTGTGTTCTTGGTTTTGTGATGAATATCATATATGTTGAAGCATATATGCTTGCCCCTGTTCTTTGTCTACAACGTCTGTGAGTCTGTGTATGAGTATTATCCTAGGATGGAGTATTTTTTAGTTTCTTAGGGTTTCTCATGTTTATCCGAATGAACCATCAATTATGGGTTTTTTTATCTTTAGTGATCTCCTCGTATTCTTCTCTAAACTGTTTTTGTGTTTCCTTGTAGATATGTCTGATCGTCCGCGGGCTCCTTACCAAACTCCACAGTCTAGTCCACCAAGATCCCCTCCGCGTAGAGATCCTGATAGATCTCCACTTGGGGAAGGTCTTCATAAGTCTTCGCAGTATGATCCTCGGGGTCATAGGGTTTCGTCTTCCTCCGGTGTGAAGATTATGCCTTCTAAAAAGGGGATATGCCGAAGGGTCCCTCTGGGTCTAGGTATGCTGTTAACCGCACCTCTTCTCTTACTCGTGAAGATTCTAGGAGTACGCAGGCTCCTCCTCGTGATGACTCTAGGAGTACGCGGGCTCCTCCTCCTCGTAATGAAGTGGTGGATGCTCCGCCCCTTCGTTCAATGGCTCCTCCTTCAGCGCCTCCACATAAATCTTTGCCGCCTCCCCACGCGGTTTCTTTCAAAGGGAAGTACTCCAAGGGTACCATATCGAGAGCTGATCCGTCTACAAATCTTCCTTCTAAAAGGAAAGCTTCGGAATTGGCTCCTACTTCTGATTCCGCAGACGGTGAAGAAACTGTCCCCGTGATCCGCAACATTTCAGTGGGTAAGAAGAAGGTCACTTTCAAGCATATTGATCTTGAGATGTTTAAGGAAAAACATGAACTCCAAGATTTTGAGGTTCGCTTCTATGCTCCTGACGATGATATTACCTACGAGCTCCTTGCTAATTATCAGTTTGACTAGTTTCATCTGTTGACTACGGTTGGAGCCTTCGAGGCGGGTCTTATGTTTCCCTTATATAAGTCGGGTGACTCCTTTTATTATGACGTGTTGGCTAATCGCGAAGGCTCTTCTACGAACACTCATAATCGTTCCGTATCACAACTATCTGGGAATTATCTTCGTTCACTGAAGGAATGTTATCTGCGGAGCAAGGGAGAGACTATGATGACCTGATATGTTCCAAATCCCGCTGAGAGGGAGTGGTACACTCCTCAGAACTTTAACATTTTTTTTGGGGATTATGTCAACAGCAGAAACCGTAAGACGTGGAGTGTTAGTCTTCGTATCATTGCTGCTCCCCGTGGTGAAATTCGTCTCTTGAGTGAGGTGAGTGACGCCAAGCTGAAGTATGTTCCTGGTACTGAGGGATCTGCTAAACGGAAGCTCTTTCCTGCTCGTGAAAGGATTAAGCGTTACCATGATTATGAATGGCATGCTACTGTTATTGAGGTAGTTGGTCCTTGGGCTTACGGACGGATTCCGGGTCCACGTGGTTGGCGTCCTTCTAACAATAGCAAGCCTCGTGAAACTCCTCCTGCTCGTTATGGAGATTTCTTCCCTTGGCGTCCTAATTTCGCGGGCATGAACTTTCCTTATGCTCTGGATGTCGTTGATGGAGATGAGGAGGAGGGTTCTGGTGCTATCCATTCATCAAAGAGTGCTGCTGCTACTGCCAAGGTATAGTTTCTTCTTGTATTCTCCATCTTTTTGCCCATTTTTTCTTGCTTAAAATAATTTTTATTTTTGAAGTGAGGGAAAAAATGAGTCTTTGTGGGATGTGTACTGGTTTGTAGGTGTCGAAGAAGAAAAAACTTGGACCCAAGCAATCTTCTACTGCGGTTATCAGTGAGGTTGAGGGTAATGAGGAGGTTACGAGTCTCGTAAACCAAGGGTATGGTGAGGATGAAGAAATGTCCAACGGAGAAGAGCGTACCGACACTTCTTACCCTGATGAAGAAGGCGGTAATGAAGAAGAGGTTGCTGCGGGTGGTGATGGTGAGGCTGAAGTTGCCGCGGGTGGTGATCTTGAAGAAGAAGTTGCCGCGGGTGGTGATGGTGAGGCTGAGGGTAATGTTACCGTCTGTGGTACTGGTGGGAGTGGATCTGCCCCTGCTGGTGATGACATTGTTGGTGTAGGTACTTTGCCCGTGATTTCCCCAGAATTCTCTTTCGGTGGGATATATTCCGCGGGGGAATCCTTCGATGTGACTGTTGCTATGGGTCTTGCCGAGGACTTCTCATTTCTTTCCCCATATGATGATTGGGATGTGCTTGGGGACCTTGGAAACGAATGTACCACTGATCATCAGACTGAGAACGCAGGTGGTTGTGCTGAGGTTGGTAATGTTGAGGCTTGCGCGGGTGAGGAGATAACCGCCAGGGGAAGTCTGCGGTTGAGTCTCCTTCCGAGGATTTTCGTTTCTCGCTAATGCCTGAAGGTGAAGATGCCATTTTTGCGTGTCTAAGGAAGAAAAACCTGATGTTCGTCCCCAACCCTTCCCCCGTGGTCACTGGTGAGAAAAGTTCCGACGCTTATACTCGTCGAATGATGCAACTGTCTTCTGAAGCTCTCGTTGCTGAGATGTGGGAGAAAGATCTTAGAGCTTCGGAAGCTAATTTAGTGGTTGATCCTCCCTCATCTGTTGCGGATATGATGGCCATAGCTGATGGGTACCAGTACGGTTTTCCCCAGCAGCGTGGTTTAGAGGTAAATCCTTGTACTCTTTTTATGATATCCGCGGATTGTGTTCTTCGTGATATCTGATTCCTTTGGTATAATAATGTTTGTTGATTGTGACGTAGATGATGAGGAGCGAACATTGTAACCATGTTCTATGCCAGTTCTTTAAAGCAAAGTCTCTAAAGTTGGAGGCCAAGCTTCGTCATAGGGAAGAGGAGCTGTCTGCAGCTGAAGCGGAGATAAATGACCTGAGGGGACGTTTGAAAGAAAAAAACAGTCGGGCAATGCTTAGGAGAGTCTTCGTTCAGCTTGCTATAGCCCGCAATGATTGGAGCAGACTCGTAAAGTGTCTCGTCCTTCACAGGTTTGTATTTTACGGATTTTTCACTCCTTGTGATTCCCTATCTGTATTTTGGTGCTGTCTGAGTCTCCCCACCCTATCTTCAGTGGGTGGAGTCCCCGAGTTGATATGGCTTCGGAAAGAAAGGGAACGACAGAAATCCCGTATTGCAGAGTTGGTGGGTAAGTTGAAGAGCGAAGCCGTAAAGTGGAATGCTCGTGCTGATGCACAACGCCTTAACAGCTGAGTGGCGTGAAAAGCGAACACTGATGGTTGATATGCAAAATAAGTACAATCATGACCGTTGTTTGTTTAATGGTACGCTGCTATGGACGCGTGACAACCTGCGTGATGCTCGAGAACATGCTTCAGACTTAGAGGCTAGAGTGCGCTTTTTAGAAGGAGAGTTACAACAGGCTCGTTCTTTCTTAGGCCCGGGGTTAGGGATAGTATGTTGCGTTTTCCGAGGAAAGAGATAATGCTAGGGCCGAGGTTGGTGCTTAGTAAAGCCCTAGCAGCGTCTCGAGGATGTTGCTCGCCAAGTGGAGTCTGAAAGAGATCTTGAGATGAATGTGTATCGACTCATAAAAGGATGGGGGAGGTGAATGATGAAGTCAACCATCTTCGTCACTTGGATTCGATGAAGCAGGTAGATTTAGACGCCAGTCAATTTGCTCTTACGAACCTTCAAACGGATATAAGAAACTATCCACCGAATATGACTTTCTTGATGAGGCTCGGGACGCAGTTGTCAATGAGTATGAGAGGAGGCTTCGGCTAATGTCGAAGGTATAACCTCGTTTTATCGAGTGTGATTTTATTTCTTCGTTTTAACCCCTTGGTATTTTTGTTTTCAGCACTCGAGGGACAGCTTCACGCAGCAAATGATGAGCTTAAAAAGACTCAATCTGCCTTAGTGCAGCAGGAAGGACAAACCAACATTTCAAAGGGTTGGCCGCGTCTCGTGAGGAAGCAGCGGAGATTGCCTCCAAAGAGGCGGAACGCCTATCTGTATTGCTGTCTCAAGCCCACCAGCGGACCGCTGTTATCACTTATAAGGCTCGATGTCAGTTGGCTGAAGAGACCAACAAAGTCCTGGATAAGATTGAACTTGGCCTTAAAGTCGAACATGGTCTTGTCAAGAATTATCCGCGTCGTCCCTTCCCGCGCCTTTGCCTGGTTCTTCTGGGCCCTCTTTGGTGGTAGCGTACCTTCATCTCGCAGAGACAACCCGTTGATGGAGCTGTATCGTCCAAGTAGATTTTTTTATTAGTCATAGAAAGTTGATCCTGTTGATTATATAATTTCGGATCATTTTTTGATGTGTTTCCTGTTTTATCTTATTTGCTGAATCTTGTAATCAACTCTTTATGAAATGGATCATCCTTTTGGCATACCTGCGTTATCAATTCATCTTTTTATTTTAAGTATTGTGAAGTGTTAAACTAGAAATAACTTGCTTTGTAAAAAGTTGAGAGTGTTTGGGTGCGACACCGAAGGTAAATACCTTCGTGATCGTCTTGAGACCTGTCACCCCGCTGGCGAATCCTGGGCCAGAGGATTCCCAAACGGTGGGGGCCGAGGCAGCGTTCTAGGATATGGAATGCTTATTTGAAAATATTTACATGCACCCATTCCGTCGACCCTGCCTTAAAATTGGTTGGGTATCTCTTTCTGCTGGGTGCCTTCCCCCTGGTCTTACACTCATAGACACTGATAGGGGAGCCCTGAGAGATTGTAGATTAACTACTTTCCCCAATATTGTTAATTTATTATGTAATGTACATGCGTTCATCCAGCGGGCCTTTTGACCATTTCGTTTGCTTGAAGATTTCCCAAAAAGTTTGTTTGATTGATAGGTTGAGGCCTGCTACTCCTCGTCCAGAGATAGAAACATGTAAAGCGGTTACGCTGCCTTCTTCTTCTGGTATTCTTCACGCAGATGCAAAGCTGCGCTGCTCCTATGGGTAGTACGGTTTGAGCCATTTAGCATTCCAAGGGTGCCGGAGGACCTCGCCTTTCAGATTGCGAAGATAGTAGGAACCGTTTCCCGCAATGTCGTGTATTATAAAAGGTCCTCCCCATGTAGGTGCTAACTTTCCCCATTTCTTCTCTCGTTGATACTGCGGGATTGTTCTTAGCACATACTGCCCTTCTACAAAATTTCGAAGCTTAACCTTTTTGTTGTACTCTCTCGCTAGTCTCCGTTGATAATTTTCCATCTTTGCAATGCTGCTTCCCTCCTTCCTTCCAGGTCGTCCAGTCTCTCTAACATCATGTCTGTTGTGAGATTTTTCTCCCATGCTTCGGTCTTTGTGGTTGGCATGAGGATCTCTTGGGATGACTGCTTCAGCTCCATAAGTGAGGAGAAATGGGGACTCCCCAGTGGCAGATCTTCGTGTTGTCCTGTATGCCCATAATACATTGTGTAGCTGTTCACACCATCGCCCCTTGTGTTCGTCTAATTGCTTTTTGAGGATAAGGGCGAGGGTCTTGTTAGTAGCTTCCGCTTGTCCGTTGCTTTGAGGGTATATGGGGGTGGACTTTTTTTCCTTATTTTGAAAGTGTCGAAGAGCATGTCTATTTTTCCCCTGTAATTGTTTACCATTATCGGACACGATTTCCGCTGGTATGCCGAACCTGCAAATAATGTTTTGGAATATGAAAGTAAACACGTCCACGTCTCTGATCCTGGCTAAGGCTTTGGCTTCCACCCATTTACTGAAGTAGTCCGTGGCTACTATCAAAAATCGTCTTTTCCCTGATCCTTCGATGAAAGGCCCAACGATATCTATGCCCCATTTTGAATGGCCACGGACTATCCACAGAATTCAACGTTGTTGCTGGTGCGTGTATCTTTTTGGCGAAACGCTGACATTCTTCACATCGTCGGGACATTCTTGCGCATCTTGTATCATTGTGGGCCAGTAATATCCTTGCATTTTTGCTTTGTCGGCTAGTGATCTCATGCCGCTATGATTTCCTGCGTCACCATAATGGATGTCGTTTAGAATTCGATGCCCTCTTTCCTGGATAAGCAACGTAGTAACGGTCCGAGGAAAGATTTCTTGTACAGGATCCATCCCGAAGATCATATCTTCCTACTTTGGAGAGTATTTTCCTTTTGTTTGTGATCCGCGGGTAAGGTTCCATCCTTGAGAAACGCATGGATCATCATTCTCCAATCATCTTCGTTGTTGAAATCTTCGTCTTGATTTGCTCTTGACAGGATATCTTCTTCGTCAAAATCGTCACGGATGTCTTCTCCCACCTGATCTTCGATATTTTCTTCCACTGTATCTTGATTTGTAGCAAAGGAAAATTGTGTTGCAATCGAGGCTCGTATACCCTTGTTATTTTGATAGCTTCGATACTCTTGTCCTTCAGCATGGATGATTATATGCTAGGGCATCCGCGTGCCTGAGATCCCTTCTGCATAAGTGCCGGAACTTGATGTTCGGAATTTGTGATGCCAATGTTTGGACCAAGGCCATGTAAGCTGAGAGGGTGTCGTCGTACACATTGTATTCGAGCCCTATTTGCCGTATGACAAGCTGCGAATCACTTGTCAGTCTTACATCAGTTACCCCCATCTCTATTAAGCGGAGGGCATGTACGACTGCCTCGTATTCGACGATGTTGTTAGTATGCTCTTTGAATTCTAACCTGAGTGCCTGTACGATCCTTTCTCCAGTTGGGGTGGTGATGACAATGCCTATTCCTGCCCCTTCCTTATTTTTGGAACCATCAACGAAGACTTCCCATTGTCTTTGACTCGCGGGTTCGAGGACATCAACTGGATCCTTGCTTTTCGTCGGCTTCTGGTATTCCCCTAATCTCTTCGTCGTTGTCCAGGGGGAGGTCTGCTAAGAAATCCGCCAAAACTTGGGATTTTTGGGAATGTTGAATTTCATGAATGATGTTGAATTGGTCCAGGTGGGTGTTCCACTTGGCTATTCTACCTACTTTTCCCGCGCTTTTGAGGACTGCTTCCAGTGGTGCTTTGCATGGGACGCGGATGAAGTGAGTTAGGAAATAGGTTCTCAGCTTTTGAGTAGCCCATACCAATGCCAGGATGAGTTGTTCGATCTTCGTGTAATTCCTTTCCGCAGAATTGAGGGTCTTACTGACATAATAGATAGGTTGTTCTATCTTCGTATTGGTTTTGACCAACACTGCGCTAACTGCGTCTTCTGTCGCTGCTATGTACAATGCCAAAACCTCATCAGGATCAGGCTTCTGCAGGATTGGAATTGAAGCCAGGTGTTTTGATTCTTTGGAAGGCTTCTTCGCATTCTGCGGTCCATTCAAACTTACTCCCTTTTTTGAGAATATTGAAAAAATGTTTGCATTTGTCCGAGGATCGGGCAATAAATCTGCCCAAGGCTGCTAGGACCCATTGAGCTTTTGCACTTCTTTTAAATTCTTCGGAGATGGCATTTCCACTATGGCCTGAATCTTCGCGGGGTCTACCTCAATGCCCCTTTTTGTTACCAGATATCCGAGGAATTTCCCTGAGGTGACACCGAAAGTGCATTTTTCTGGATTTACTTTCATGTGATGTTTCCTCATTGCTTCGAAATATCTCTCAGGTCCTGGTGGTGATCTTTGCGCAGCCTACTTTTGACGAGCATGTCATCAACGTAGACTTCTAGGTACTACCAATCCATGGCCTGAAGATAGCATCGACCATTCTTTGGTACGTTGCCCCTGCGTTTCGAAGTCCAAAGGGCATTCTAGTGTAGCAATAAAGGCCATGCGGGGTGTAGAATGTTGTGTGTAGTTGATCTTCTTCTGCCAGGGCTACTTGGTTGTAACCAGAATATCCGTCCATGAATGACAGCTCTTCGTATCCTTCCACTGCTTCAACCAGCTGATCTATGCTTGGCAGGGGATAGCTGTCCTTTGGACATGCCTTGTTGAGGTTAGTAAAGTCGATGCATATCCTAACCCCTCCATTTTTCTTAGGAACGACGACCATGTTGGAGATCCATGTAGGGTATTTGACTTCCTTGATGAAGCCTGCTTCTAGTAGTTTCCGAAGTTCTTTTTCTACTGCCTTATGATACTCGGTGCAACTTTTCTTATTTTCTGCCTGAAAGGTGGCGTGCCTGGTTTGATGCGCAGCTCGTGTTGGATTATTTTCGGATCAATCCCCGGCATGTCTCCTAACTTCCAGGCGAATACATCCGCGTATTCTTTAAGTAATTTGGTTAAGGAATCTTCTCTTCTTTCGTCCATTATGGTCCCTACTTTGATCATCTTCGGGTTTTCTTCCGTTCCTATGTTGATTTCTTTTACGGGCTCACTGGTGTGAACACCGGCTTCGGGTCCCCGAGGACTGGGACGTTCTTTAATTGCTATTTGGTATGTTTCTGTCCTTCGTTGGCTGCTGAAGTACTTTCTGTGTTTAGGACATTATCATCTTTTGTCAAGCCCTCCCTGTGGTTTCCTTGAGGAACAGGTCTATGGCCTTTTCTTTCGCAGCTTCTTTATTTTTGATCCTTCGGGTTTTTCGCTGCTCTTTGTTCGTTGTTGATACGATCCTGAGTGGTCTGGCACTCTTTTGCAGAGACCCGATCTCCCTTGATTTCCATCACTCCCTCGGGTGTAGGGAACCTGAGATATTGGTAGTAAGTTGCCCACTCCCTTGAGTTTATGTACCCACTTTCGTCCAATAATGGCGTTATAGGGGGATGGGGCGTCAACCACGCTGAATCGTGTTTCTACTTTCATGGGTCCGCGTTCACCTGCAACACGATGTCTCCCAATGGCTTTGTGGGCGCTCCATTGAACCCGTAGATGGTGTAATAAGAGGTCATTAGTTGTTCATCATGGAGCTTCATCCGTTTGAAGGCGTCGTAGAATAGAACGTTCACTGAGCTTCCCCCGTCGATGAGGATCTTTTTGAGGTTACATCCGGCCACTGGTAGTGTGAGGACCAAGGGATCGTTATGTCTTCCATATCTTCTTCGATATCTTCAGTATCGAAGATAATAGGTGCGTCCATCCACTCTTCGTTCGTCCACCTCTACGCCATCAATCTTATATAATTCGCAGTGGTCTTCGAACTGCTTCCGTAGCCTCTTTCCTATCTGCGCTGTAAGGAGGGCCCGCGGCTTCGGAACACGAGATGGTGTTGATTGTGCGGTTTCCCTCTGGAAGTTGGATGCTTGGTCGTTTGGATCTCCTCGGTGACCTCCTTTCGTATGTATTTGAGTTCGCCAGCATCAATCAATTTTTGGATCATTATTTTGAGGTTTTTGCATTTCTCGGTCTGGTGTCCATTGAAGCAATGATACTCACAGTAATCTTTAGACTTCTCGGTTCTTGGGGGCTGTTTTCCCTTAGACCACGGCCACTCCAAATTTTCCCTTCCTTTGATCTCTCGCAAGATCCGAGCGTAGCTAGCATTGAGCTTCGTGTAAACCTGATCTTCGAATTTTCGATCGTCTTTTCGTCGTTCATCTCTTCGTTCCTTCCTATCTTCGTGAGGCCGTTCCACTGAGCTATTTTTTTGGCCCCTGGTTTGTTCTGCGGAATTGGTACGGTGAGACCTCTGCGTGTGTGCCCTCGGGTTCTCACGCTGGATTTCTTCAAGACGAGCGTACTTTCAATAATTATTCGAAGATCTCCTTCTGTCTTAGGCACGCTTCCATGAATCTCAACAAATAGTGGACTCATTCGGTCTAATCCCCACTTGTAGCAGTTGATACTTACTACGGGTCCACACTCCCTATGGCTTGGCAGATCTTGTGCCATCTGTTGGTGTATTCCCTCGTGTTTCCTTGTAGCCAATTGCCAGAGAAAAAAGTTTATCCATTCCAGTGTTGACAGCTTTGTTGTACATGTATGTCCTCAGAATTTCTCTGCGAGTTGATCGTAGGAGTTGATGGAATCAGGTGGCAGGTTGTCAAACCAAGACAAAGCCGATCCCTTCAGACTTGATGGGAAATATCTACAGAGGACGGCGTCGTTCTGACTCCATCGGGCTAAGATACGGTTATAATACCGGATATGTGCCGCGGGATCACTGGATCCGTCGTAGCATTCAAAAGTTGGGACAGGGCACTTTAACGGAATGGGGGTATTTGCCAGGCGATGAGATGAGTTAGGGCGTGGAGTTAGCTTCTTTCATCACCTCTTCAGCCTTCCTCCGCCTTGTCTGGCTTTTAACTGTTTGATCTCAGCCATCATATCATCGCGCTCCTCCATTGCGCGGTAATATCCCACGTTCTCATGCTCAGTTGAGCGTTTCTTTCTTCGATCTTCGCTGTCATAATATCTAACTCTTCGGTGGCATATTCCGGATGATGCACTGCTTCCCCTGGCGTCATTTGCTAGGATGCTTCGGTCTCGATTGGGCTCTGGCTTTAGAATTTGCTTCGTCCAGTTGTTGGCTAGTCTTCGTGCTTTGGGCAATCTTATCTTTCAAGTCTTGGTTCTCCCTGGCCAGAAGAGCTACGGCATCTGCGTAGACCTGCTGGCTCTTTTTCAATTCTTCGAGCTCTACCATCAGTCGGTGGGATTGGTTTGATCCCTGATTGGGAGTTCCGGCTGGTACCCCTACGCCACAGTTCCCCCTTCGTCTACAGTGTGTATTAAGGGTGGCCGAGGATCAGCTTCAATCGTTGTATCTCCAAGTTTGGTCCCCTCGGTTGAATTTCCGCCTGTGGTCCTAAAAGCACTGGTATGGTTTGATTCTGACCGTTGGTTGACGGCATTCCGAAGATTGGTGTATGTGCGGGCTGATGCATCATGGATTCTGCTACCCCTTCTTTTTGTTGATGGATTTGGCTTGGGACCCAAGTCTTGTTAGCTTCTGTAGTCTGGGGGGCCACAACAGTCTTCTGGCTGCTGCTTTGAGGGCCGCGGATGCTATAGAGTTAGTGTTCATAGGTGAAGTGATTTCCGCAGCATCCTGCCTCTGAGCAGTTGTTTTATCTTTGTCTCCTTTCTGCTTGCTTCGGGTCATGACCGAGGTAACCCTCGGTGTCTCCTTTGATGAGGCTTTGGTTTTTCCTGCCTCTAGTATCTTCTCCATGTTTAATCCTTTCCTGCATCGGGAAATAAATAAGGATAACCAAAGATATCCACGAGGATAGGGTTAGCGTCATTCGTACCCGCAAGACTATTGGAATAGAAGGAAATGAGTTGCCCAAGGGCCCTTAATAGAAGAGAAATGCAAAGATTTCATGGGTCTAGTTTTTGAAAGACAAATCTTTTAATAAACGATCATGAATCTTGTTTTCAGCCTAATTTTGAAAAAAAACTCTTGAAAAGGCAGATCTGTCACGAGGACTCACGAATCTGGGTTATTAAGTCTTAGTTGGAGAAAACACCTCACGTGCAAATCGGTGATAGATAGCCGCGGGTTTGTCTGCTTTGAAATGGTCTTTGTGAAAATGAAGAACATGAACCCAAAAAATAAAAAAGGTTTTGAAGACACGCTGAACCCAAAAAAAGGGCACAACCATAGTGCGCATTCTAAGGTGAAATCACAGGATAAGATAAATCTTTTACCGGGACAGAGTCCCTGTTTCTAGCGCCAAATTGTGAACACATAAATCACGAGGCCATCCAAGTGTTCACAAACAAGTATTCTCAGACAGTACTCACATACGTCCTAATTCTAGAATCGTACATCGTATACGTAATGGGACGATTATATCGATTCATCGACTCAAAGCCTTCGGGCTTGTCATTGTCTAGTCGAATATTATCACAATTAATGCTCGTGCAAGGAAATAAATCATGGAATAAGTACAAATATAACATATGAAGTTTAATGCAGAATGTAAGATGCAGAAATGTAAATGAGACAGATTTACGTGGTTCGGCACTAAGGCCTACGTCCACGGAGTTTGGTGTTTCAATATGTACTGACTGGTTACAAAGATAGTCGAATGACTTTAGAATATACATGGTTCTGCGGAAGTAAATGCATCACTTACTCTTCTTATTTCTCTCTCTTATATTCTCTTCTAATTACTCTCCCAAATCGTCCGCCCCCTCTCTCTTATTGGAGAGGGGTATTTATAGGGAGAGAACGTGGGTCCCATCTCTGAAGTGTCGTTGTAATCTTATCTTCTTGTGTTTTGTGCCTATTACGCAGAGGTCTTCGGTATAGGCCGCGGGTTGAGCTTGAACACGAAGGATTATCCTCGCTTCTTCCACGAGCTGATTGACATGTGTATATCTCTTTGGTATTTAATGCGGGCAGATGGATGTCTGCTCGTGTCAGACAAGTGTCTCTTTGTCTGGTCACATCTGTGTCAGCCAAACTTCCTCTCGGCCGTTGATCTGGGATCTTCCTCGGGATTGGGCGCGTTAATACCCAAGGGGTATTATCTGGTGCTCCTCTGTGCCATCATACCTCTGTGGTCCTCTATCCCTGACCGTCAGATCTGCTGACCGATGTCATCTTCTGATGAAATGCCTGCTATCATGTTTTGATGTCTCGCTTCACATGCCTTCCACGTGTCTCTTTCTATACACGTGGAGGATGATGAGAAGTGTACATACATTAGTTCCTCATGTTTTGGAACATGCTGCTAATAGTGCTGACAATCTTGTGTTTTCACAGACAACTCATATGATCACAGCAAGGGATAATCAAACTGGCAACACAAATGGGGCTAAGGTATTTCTTAAACTCTCTAATTACTTAGTTTTTAAACTAGTTTTTATTAAGATGAAACTGATTTCTTGGAATGTGCAAGGTATTGCTAACTATTTTACTAAGCAATATTTTCAAAATTTGGTTAAAACTCAAAGCCCTGACTTCATATTTCTATGTGAAACAAAGGTTGATGAAAGTAGAATGACCTCAGTAGCTCAGTCAGTCCACTATCTCAATTATACATGTATTGATAGAGTTGGTAAAGTTGGTGGACTAATTCTTATGTGGAAAGATGGTATTGATGTGGAAATCATAGGTTGTGGAAATAATATTATTCACATTGTCATACAGTTAGATCCTAGTAAACCTAAGGCTCTTGTTTCTTTCATGTATGGCTCAACTTACACTGAACCCAAGAAAATTCAATGGAATTTTTTGGCTAAATTTAGTAATGATGTTCAACAACCTTGGTTAATTTTAGGGGACTTAAATTTTCATTTAGATAAGAATAATAATACCTCAGATAGATGGATTCAAAATAAAGTAAATGATGCAGGTCTAATTGACATTGGTTATGATGGAAGAGATTACACCTGGACTAGTAACTCTTATGGTACTGGAAGTAGAAAATCTAGATTAGATATGTCTCTTAGCAATAATGATTGGGCCCTTGATTTTTCTTCTGCTAAATTACTTTATTTGAATTTTATTTCTTCTGATCTCGTTTTGCTTATAACTGATCATATTCCTAAACATTTCTGGAGGCTTTTTAAGTTTTTTAGAACTTGGTTAGGACATAGTGGCTTTAAAGAACAACTTGATCTTTCTTGGAATTTATAATTTCGAAGCAGTCATGCTTATCAGCTTAAACAAAAGAAGCATAGTGCTATAATAGCTTTATCTCAGTGGAACAAGATGGAATTTAGTGATATTCACAAAGATGTCAAAAATCTACAAGATGCTCTTGAATCTACTCAAAAGGAACCCTATTCTGACACACATCATGATAGAGTTAAATTTATTACCGATGAACACATCATGATAGATTTAAATTTATTACCAATGAGCTGGAGAAATTGTATAGAATTCGGTCTGAATTTTATAGAGAAAAGTTTAGAGATAAAATTGTTTTGGATTTGGAAAACAATACTAGATATTTTCATACTATGGTTAATAAAAGAATGCATTCTAATACTATCAATGTGCTATGTGATTCTAATGGTAATTGGTTAAGGGATAGAAATGATATTAGTAACCTTCTTACTACTCATTTTAGTACAGTTGCTTGTATTTCTAATCTTGTTTTCACTGATGATGTTTTTGATGTGATTCCTTGTGTCATTATTGAATCTGATAATGTTGTTTTGAATGTTATTCCTACTGACTCTAAAATTGAGAATGTTATTAAGAGCATGCCTGGCTAGAACTCTCCTGGTCCTGATGATTTTCAAACAGGATTTTACCGGACTCAATGGCAGCTAGTTGGTAAGGATGTAATTGAAGTTGTTAAAAGATTTTTTCAAGAAAGATTTTGTGTTTCCCCGTCAAAATAAATAGCTATTTTGCATTACCCCTTTTATTATAACTGCCGTTTATACCCAGTTGGTTGAGCTCGTGCGACATGTGTGTGTAATTAAAAAATTAAAAATTTAAAAAAAAAAAACATAATACAGAGAGATAAAACGTGTCAAATCCCTTTCTTCTTCTCCGTCTCCGTCCCTTCTTCTTCATCTGATCTTAGCCGTCGAACCTCATCTTCACCGTCGCGAAACCATCTCCAGCTTCACTTGAATCTACTCCACCGCCACAAACAACCATAGCATCTCCATAGTCCAAATAGACATCAAAATTGAAACAAAACGAAAAAAGAAATTAGATACTTCAAAACTATCCCAACAACTTAAATCTCCTCTCTCTTTCTAAATCTAGTTCTCTCTCAAAATCAAGATCTCTTTGGGTTTTGATTGTACTAGTTTGAACATGGTTTTGGAGATTTTTTCCTGTCCATTTTGATGATCGAAAGAAAAGAATCCGAAGATGGTTTTCTACTGATCCATTTTGGTAATCATTTCTTCGATTTGTAAATTAGTTAGCACAACTGCCAATCTCCAGTCTTCCCAGAGACTCTCATCAACTCTAGTCTATAGGCTAGAAACTAGGTCTTTTAAGTTGTTTTCAACTCTTCTTTGTTTGTTAGGAAATATTCAAAATCTTTAACAAATCTGTAAGAACCATATCTTTACAAGATTATCGTGGAAGATATTCTACCAAATATCATGTGCTAAGTTGGTATCAGGAGGGTTCGATCCTCATTCTTCCGCTGTGATCTTCACCATCTGATTTTAGTTTCAAAAAAGAAAAAAAAAAGAAAACAGAAAATACACCATCACCACCAAACCAGGCTAATGGAGATGTGATGGATCTTTCCCCAGTTAGTAACAAGTGGAGGAAGGATTTCTTCCCTCATGGGAATGATGAAGAAAATTTGTCAAATAATGCTCCTGCTGATCGTGCTCAAGTCAGGGAGATCCACCCTGTCGAGCCTACCTGGCTGAATGGGTTTAATGGGACGACGAGGAGTAACGCCCATGGGCCTGTTGCTGCGGAAACTATTTATGAAGCTGAAGAAGGTTATAATCATCTGTTTGGAGATAATAATTTTGTCACAAATCACAAAGATGATGGTGGTAAAACAGTTCAACTTCAACTAAACAAATTTCAATACCTTTCAACCAATTTTAAACACCTTGCAACAACAATACCCGAACAAATTAATACCATTATCAATTTTATCTGTTAACCAACACAGATCAATACTACCAAATGAAGAGGTATTTCGAATATCTCACACAACCATTTGAAGAGGTATTTTGACTATCTCACACTATGAATTTGAAGAGAAACACCAATTTTCTCATACAACAGTTAAGGGAATTTAAGGGGCCATGAAACAGACTTCTCAAGGTTTCAAATTCGTCGGTCCAAGTTGCACATCCGTAAACTACAGCACAACTTGAGGGGTGGTGTTAGCACAACTGCCAATCTCTAGTCTTCCCAGAGACTCTCATCAACTCTAGTCTGTAGACTAGAAACTAGGTCTTTTAAGTTGTTTTCAACTCTTGTTTGTTTGTTAGGAAATATTCAAAATCTTTAACAAATCTGTAAGAACCATATCTCTACAAGATTATCGTGGAAGATATTCTACCAAATATCATGTGCTAAGTTCTCTCAAAATCAAGATCTCTTTGGGTTTTGATTGTACTAGTTTGAACATGGTTTTGGAGATTTTTTCCTGTCCATTTTGATGATCGAAAGAAAAGAATCCGAAGATGGTTTTCTACTGATCCACTTTGGTAATCATTTCTTCGATTTGTAAATTAGATTTACAAGCTTTATTTCTGGTTAACATTCAACAGTCTCCGCCGCACCATCTCTTCTTCACATCTTGAAATGCTTGATTGATTGAGATGATAATTTGGGTCATCACCTTTACCGAGCCCGATTTATTTTTTTCTGTTTTAAATATGAAGACTAGGATTTGATGTTTCTAGTTACAGAGAAATGCAGATGAAGAAGAAGGGACGGACACGGAGAAGAAGAAAGGGATTTGTTGTTTTTTATCTCTCTCTAATTTTAAAATTACACACGCACATGTCGCACGAGGAAACTAACTGGATATAAACGGCCGTTATAACAAAAGGGGGTTTTACCTATTATGGATTTAAAAGGGGGTAATGCAAAATAACTATTTATTTTGAGGGGGAAACACAAAATCCCCCTTTTTTCAATGTGGTCACATGCCCAGAATCCTTAATAAGACTTATACTTCACTTATTCCTAAGTGCAAAAGTCTCAAATTGCCATATGAGTTTAGACCCATAGGTTTTTGTAATGTTTCTTATAAGATTATTTATAAATCTTAGCTAATATAATAAGGCCTTTATTGAAAAAACTGATTTTTCCTTACCAAAATGCTTTTGTTCCAGGAAGGGAAATTCATGACATACTATTATTTCTCATGAAATGATCCATTCTATGAAGCATAAGGAAGGTTACTCTGGATCTATGGCCCTTAAACTTGATCTGTCAAAGGCTTTTGACAGATTTGAATGGAATTTTCTCAATGGTGTCTTAATGAAGTTTGGTTTTAATGTTGAATTTTGTAATCTTATCATGCAATGTATGACTACTACCAGTATTAGTGTTTTATTGAATGGATCACCATGTAATCCATTTGAGCCAACTAGAGGTATAAGACAAGGAGATCATTTATCTCTATATCTATTTATTTTAGCTATGAAATACCTCTCTAGGTCTTTATTAATAATAAAAGGTGTTAAATCTTCTAGGAAAGCTCCTTCTGTTTCTCATTTTCTTTTTGCAGATGACATTCTCATTTTTGGACTGGCTAATATGCAGCATGTTAATGACATTCTGAAGATTTTGCAAAATTTTGGTACTTTATCTAGACAAATGCTTAATTTTGATAAGTCTTCTATGTATTCCAGCCATAATCTCAGTCCTAGATACTGTGATACTCTTGCTGGAGCTCTTAAAATGTTCATTGTTACTGATTCAGAGAAATATTTAGATGCCTCTATGTTGCTAGGACATTCTAAGTTAAAATTCTTTGATCACATTGTGCAATCTTTTGAAGCTAGTCTTAAAAATTATGTTAGTATCACCCTCAATCAAGCTTATAGATTTACTTTGATTAAATCAGTTCTTTACCCACTTACCAAATGGGTTGTTTTAAAATTCCTACAAATATGATTAGTAAGCTTGATTCTCTACGGCTGAATTTCTGGTGGGGGCATAAGACATGTAAAGACATTAAATTTATATCTTTGGATTGTATTAATAAGTCTACGGATCTTGGAAGGTTAGGATTTAGAGACCTTGAAACTTTTAACACAACTCTCATCTGTAAATTAGTTTGGAAAATTATTACTGAAGAAGAGGATTTGTGGGTGCAGATTGTAAGTGCTAAGTACTTTAAGGATTGTTGTATTCTTCATTTAGTGAAACTTAATGAAAATTGTTTTTGGATTTGGAGGGGTATATATAGGTGCATTAAAATCATAAAGAAAAAAAGTTTCTGGGCTATTAAGTGTGGTACTAAAACCAAAATTTGGCTTGACTGTTGGGTAATTGGTCTAGACCATCCTCCTACCCCAGATGAAGGACTAGTGAACATTGAATCTTATTAATATGTCTTTGATCTCTTTATTGTGAATACAAGGACCTGCAACGTTCATTTAATCTATTATATTTTTACTGAGGATTATGCTAATAAAATACTTGCTATGGATGTGCTATTATTGGGAATGATAAACTTATTTGGTTACCATACAGGAGAGATCAGTTCACTGTCAAAAGTGTTTACAATGTATTATCTAGAAGGACTAACTTTTCAGTAGGTTATCCTGCTGTCCCTGCTCAGGTTTGGAAATCTCTCTGGAATGTTAAACTTCCTCATAAAGTTAAACTGTTCCCTTGGAAATGTATTAAAGACATAATTCCACCTAGAGATAGACTTTCAAGATACAAAAATGGCATTGAGGTTTACTGTAGTTTATGTAATCATGCTGTAGAATCTTGTGATCATCTTTTTCTAAGCTATCCTTATGCAAGATCTGTTTGGTTAGATGTTAATATTAATGTGAGTACAGTTATAGCCAGCATAGTTCATTTAGGAACTGGGTTATCTCTTGGTTTCCAACAGGAGCAAATCTGGTTTTTGGTTCTGGTATTACTAGGGAGGAAATAACAAAACTATTATGGTAACTGTTTGGACCATATGGAAATATAGGTGTTCAAAGATTTTTCAGAATAAGAATCCTAATAAGGATCTTTCACTTGCAGGTATTAATAACCTTACTTTTTTGAATGTTCATGTTTTAAATCAATTTAGATGGGAGCCTTCTAAGGCTGGCTTTCTGAAAATCAATTTAGATGCATCTTACAAGCAACAAAATTCACAAGGTGGCATTGGACTAATTATTAGAGATTTTGCAGGTACCTGCATTGGAGTCAAAAGGAAATACTTTGATGGAGGAATGAAAAAAGGAATTGAAATGGAGGATCTAGAGTGCAAGGTCATGCTGACAGCTGTTATTTTAGCAGGCATCAAAATCTTTAGGAAAGTTATTTTTGAGAGTGAAAAGATGAGGGTACCCAAATATACCTCAATCTAAAACTTTTCCACCTATAAATCCTTTCTCCGAAAGTGATTGTCTATGTACTGAGTCGAGAAAATCAACAAATCGGTTCACACTTCGTGTGATCTTCTATGGATACAAGATCGAGACAATACGACAACAAGATAACTTGCGTGATTGGCTATGGATACAAGATCGAGACAATACACCAACGAAGTATGATTACTTGATAATAGGTTCAGACTTAACCAAATACTATAGGATTGCTATCAAATAATTCGGAATTAACGTTTGTGTATTTTACTTCTAATTATAATAAATCAAGTACAATTGCGGAAATAGAAAAGTAAAAGACACAACAAGATTTTGTTCACGAGAAAACCGCAAATGCAGAAAAACCCCGGGACCTTGTCCAGAATTGAATACTCTTAGAATTAAGCCGCTATAAAAAAATCCAAACCAATTTTGTATAGTTGAGACCAAGCAACTAAACCTATAGTTCACCTAGTTCCCTCGGTATCCCTGCGCCTCCAACTTGCAATAAGTCACGCACTTGGAACAATTCCTTTGGGTCGTATTCCAAACAGTAAAGGAACAACAAATTTGTTCGGTAACATCTCTTTTCAAACAACGTGATATGAGTTTGACAAAAGGCTCTTCCGTTTAACCAATAAACTCCTTTGTCGGGTTCTTAGATCAATCTATTCAACAACTACCAAAGTAATTGTTTATACTATGCAATCAATACTATGAATCACAAAGAAATGTATTGATGCCGATCTACGCAACTAATCAATCCAATCTATCAAAAGATAAACCGATTATAGTTGGATCCCAGCTGAACAAGTTTTGTGCACACCAAAGATTATGAACTCAAATAAGAAATCTTCTTTCTCTTCAAATATTCTTAGATCTTCAATAAACACCTGCACACAAACAACTTGAATCTCTTGTGATCAATCACACACAGAACGGAGTCTGTTAACGATGGATTATCATAAGAATCTACAGACAGTCTAAATATCCCCGTCGACACTTCGATCTAGTTTGAGTGAATCTTATATCATAAGATAAGATTCTCAAACATAAAAAAACTAGGTGCAATCAAAGTTCAACAACCGTTAGTCAATCAATTCAATCGAAAACTAATAATAAACTACAATTATCTAGTTTCCCACCAACAGTACTCGTAGAGCTTCTCAATCCCAAAGAAGTCTTTAAAACGAGAGGTCGTAAGAGATTTCTCCTAAGTAGGGTACTTTCCTCTCCGAATAGATGGCTCCACCAGTAACAACACAACTAGGTAGTTTTGCTGGCTCTGAGGATTAGTTTGCTCGAAATGCAAACTTCAATATTTATAGACCAAGGAAGTTTGGACACCAAGGAATTTCCAAAACCGACTATTCTCAAATATATGCAATAAAGCCAAAATCGGTTTTCATAATTCCTGGAAATGCTCTGTCCAAATATTGACCGAAATCTCAGTGGAAAATCTCCAATTAGTAAATGCGCATTACCAATTTTTATTTTCTAGAGATATGCATTTAATTGCTGGAAATTAAAAGCATATAAAATTAAAAACCTTAATTAAAAGATTCTCAGTTTATTTCGATCCGGCATTCTCCTTTAGTTATTAAGGAATATCTTTGAACAATAATAGATAAGAATTATTGCACATGTTCAAAGTATGTCGATATCTTTACTTTGTAAATCCTTTTTCATATTTACAATCTTGGAACCGATTTGCCACACTTCCAAACGAGTTTAGAATTGGTTCATCTGATTTCCAAGAACTATGTGATTGATCAAAAACATTAAATCACCATTCATCGGTTTAACGGTTCCACCAAACACAAAGTTCGGTTCTACCTCCAAGTGGCTACTAGGATCGGTTACACTAGTTTCCATAAAATGGCTAACTAAGTACCAGGATCGGTTACCACTATTTATGGTACTTACTTGTGATCGGTTGCACAAGTTATAGGATCGGTTACACCAATTACTAAAATTTGTTAACCTACTTCAAGGATCGATTACACATCTTGTGATTAGTCCCACCAAGTTCTAGAATAGGTTACCTAATGACTAGGAATGGTCACACCAATTACAAATATCGATCATACCATCTCAGGTGATTACTTAAGATTGGTTTCACTAATAAAAGTCATACCGATACATAAGTCAGACATTGTGAATAGTTTTACCAAGATACTTAAAAAAGTTATGAGCGGTTATACTAAACACACATATTGGTAATCCAAAGATTTGCAATGAATACCAATACCAATAATCCTAGCGATTTCCCTTTCGATTCATAAAACAAGTTTATGAATTGTACCTCCTTTAAACGAATGTAAAACATTGTTTCCTAGGAAGAAATCTTCACCCATACCCATACATAATTACAATAGCATTCATGCGATTACGTCGATATCTTATATACGAAGTTCAAAAGATAGGCGTTATACTTCGTATTATAATTCCTTAATACTACGTCTAATTAGAGTATAATCATTCATAGCTTCCCAGTTATGTTTTCAATATAGCACGACTTGAAAGATGCGTTAGGAATAAAACAGTTCAAGTCAAAATATTACTAACCTCAAGAGGAAGGATGATGTCGTCGATGTAGCTCTTTACTTCTTCACATTCTTCAAGTCTTCGAGTAATACTTATAAGTCTCATATCCTAAACTTTCTAGCTAACCTATACGGAGTTGACTCTAGTAAATAATCAAGCGACTCTTTAAATGAGTTTTGGTTCACTAAAATATGACAATCAAACTTGACATACCAACGCTTGGTGGGTTCAACTGAGCAATGATCTAACAAAGAGTGATAGTAAAGTTGCAATAAATTCAATCAATGAGCAAACTTCTTATGTTCATTGGATGAACCAACACTTAATCTTAGATATTAAGTTTTTGTTAAGTTGATTAGAGCAATGGATGTTTGTCTCAGTTAAAAGAGATGCTAATAGTGTTGCAGATAAACTAGCTACAAAAACTAGAATTTGTAAGTCACGATTTTCTTTTCAATCTGACCTCCCACAGGATATAAAAGAGTGGGTTGATCAGGAGAACTATGTAACTCCTTCATTCTCTTAATAAAATATTTTTGCATCAAAAAAACAAAAACTTCTAAAATTAAGCTACGTTTGAGTCAAGAAACCAGTTCCGGTTAAAGTTGGCCAGGGAACATAAGTTAACTTGGACGACCAACTTATATAATTTGGACCGAACACAGCTCGGCAGTCGACATGAACTTTGTCGGACTGATCCGCCCCGGTCTTGAACCGCTCCATTGACCTTGACTTTTTTCTTTTACTTTCTTTCTTTTTTTACAAACAGGTGCAGCGTTTCCCCATATTCAGGATAATCAAAGACGACAAAAGTACAAAACCTTAAGCAGCTAGTGGAAATCCCTTGCTACCACTCCCTACCCTAGTTAGCAATTCGGGATTCGGCAAACGTACGGAACGGCAAACGTACGAGTATCATACGGTTTTGTAAAATCTAGATTCGGTCCAAAATTCGGTCAACGGGACGTGATTCGTCAGTAATTCGGAACGGCATACGTACGTGTATAATTCGATTTATAAATGTGAGTTCGGCTCTGAAAATTCGGTATCTATATATAACAAATAATTTGTATTTATAAGGTCATAGACCAATTTTTATGCATATGTCTGAGTTATTTAAAGAAAAAATAAACTTAATATGATGATATTAATAATATATACAACATTAGTTATCTAAGAGGACGTCGTATGGTGGTTTAGATGCTTGGTTAGTGAGTTTGAGATCTCTCTCACCTTCACCTTCACCTTCAAATCTCTTCAGTCGTTTTTGTTTTGTAAAAATTACAACACGTCTAATATTCGGTCGTGTATGCTCGGAAGGCAGTAAAGCCCAAAAAGTGGAGTCTTTGAAAAGTAAAAGCTAAAGAATTTATGGCGAATTAAGCGGACGTATCATTCGGAATACGTAAAATTCGTGAACGGTTCGCGAATAATCCGGGAATGCCACATAATACGCGACTTGGGTTCGGAGTTGCAAACGTACGCGAATAAGACGGTAAAATTCGTGATACGGAAAAATTCGCGAATGATTCGCGAATCATTCGCGAACTTACTAACTAGGCTCCCTACATTACCCATCATTCACCATCTGCGAAAGATCCAATAATATAATGAAAAATAGTGTGTAATATTGTCAAAGGCCAAATTGGGGTATACCCATAATAATTGGGGTATACAAAATTTAAATCCATTCAAGATAATGTGTTAAAGGGTGTCTAAAAAAATGTCAAAATACCAATTGACCCTTACTATTAAACTTAAAACATGAATTCAATTTCATTCAAACTATAAAATTTAAATTCATCCATCAATCTTCAAAATCATCTTCAAAGCTCTGAAATTTATATGATAAAATCCAAAGAAAAATCAAGCGAAATAAAAAAAAAAAATTTATGACTACGGGATTTGAGATTGGGCATGAGTTAAGCAATCTCAAACAAAGTACATACATATACTCGGTTTGGAGATTGGCTACAAAATCATACCCAATCTCAAATCCCGTACGATTTCTTCAGATTTTAATTCTACTACCCTGCCGACTAGTAATAGTCGTTATCTTCCTAGGTTGAGTACCCTTCCGACTAGTAACAGTCGGTATCTTCCTAGGTTGAGTATCCTGCCTACTTTTCATAACATTTGTAGGGTCGTCAAGGTATTCATCCTAATACCTTTCCGAATAGTGTTGTAGTAATTAAGGTCGGCATGTTTTGAAAACTTGAACCTTTCCGACCAATAACTGACATAAAACGGTTTCTCTGTGTACATTTTTGCTTTTAGTCGGCATGGTTGTTTTATCTATAACCGTGACGACCATGTTTACAAGATTTTTAGTCGTTGGTGTTTGGAATTATCGACCCTTATGACTATAGTTTAGTCGACAGGTTATGAAATTAATACCTTGCCAATTAATCATGCATTTGTAACAGGGGATGATGCATAATTGTAGTTATGATTTGAATATCATTCTATGTTAAGCACAAAATATTGTGGTTTACTAGAGTGTGCAATAGTAGAATTAAGGAGATGATGCATAATTGTAGTTATGATTTGAATATCATTCTATATTTTGGGCTGAAGGGGATAAAAAGTAAAACTACAAAGATTAAGGAGATTCATTTTAGTCTACCAGAAAACAATCAAATACTAATTTGTTGTGATGGAGCAGCTAAGGCAATCCAGGAGTGGCAGGTTTTGGATTTATTGGAAGAAATAGTGACAGTGAATGTGAGGGAGCAAAGGCTGGTGTTCTGGGTATTGCAACAAATTTTGTAGCAGAGATGATGGCTTTGTTAATGGCAGGTGAAAGGACTGTATCCAAATCTTTCTTGAATATAGTTTTCAGTCTAGATTCTCAGACTGTGTTGAAGGCTTTTACGGGTAATAGAATTCCTTGGATGATTCTTAACAGATGAAAGAAAGTAATTTCACATCTGAGAAGAGTATCTTTCAGACATGCTTATAAAGAAGCAAATTTTCAGCAGATAAGATTGCCAAAAAAGGAGCTACTTTGAGCAGGGGAGAAATTGTGAGATATGAGAATAAACCAAGCTTTATAGGAAGTATGGAAGATGATAATATAAAATACTTTAGATTCTACTGAAAGTGTAAAGATGTTTTGTATTTCTTTTTTGTTCTTTTGAGTGTAATAAAACTAAGCCTTGGAGTGTCTTGGCTAGTTTTTGTTTGGAAAATTTTAGAAATAAAATTATATGATTTAGAAAAGAAAAAAAAATGCATTTGTAAAACATTTCTATGTATGTCAATAATCCTATAGTCGGCAGGGTATTTTTTTGTCGACCTTCCCAACTTTTCGTACTTTCAGAGCTGAAAGTATTGATTCCTTCTGTAATTTTGAGTATGAAATCACTCAGCAACTTTGCAATCCCTTTTGTAGAAGTGTTTGGCTAGTGTGATTTCATTCTCGTTACAAAAAAAAAAATCTTCAAAAATCATAATACATAATCCATGAGTTCAATCCAAATAAAACTTAATTTCAAAATTTCAATTCAACTAATTAACTAACTAAATTGATTAACCTAAACAGTTTATTAGTGTTAATTAAGTAAGGATAAATTAGTCATTTTGAAAATAACTGATTAAAGGGTGTTGTGTTTTACTTCAAAATGACCTGGGTTTTGTCTCATTAGGTATATCCCATTTAATCTGGATATACCCCAATCTCGCCAGGATAATTATATTGCCAGTCGAATTATCTTTCTCCACACAATTCTGTTATTGGGGCTACATCGGCTTCATTTTTGGGGCTGACTAGAATACAAAATGGGATTATTAAGTATTAATATGTCCCCGATATAATTAGTGTAATGAATTTGGTTAAGCCGCTACTAGCCTATTATCAGATTTCGGACCGGTAGTTGAGGCTGAATCCATCCTCCAAGTGATTCACTTACAGTTGATCGCGCGCAGTTGAACCTCCTTAAGCTCTACGCAGTTGATTCCCTTGGTTGACGTCCTTTACAGCCTAAGAGTTTTTTTAAACTAAGTGAAGGATTTTGATACCAATTTACCTCTAACAGATAAGTCTATTGGATTTCCCTTTAGATCAAAGATTAATGCTTGGAAATTTGGTTGCAAGACAAAGCTAGCAAAACTCACAAATCAGAAACACTTATACTCACTTAGATGAGAAGCGTAGATTCTTAACCACTTCTGGAAAAAAATCGTGAAGTAATGCTTCAAAAAAATAAAAAATAAAAACTAGATAATTAGTGGAATACCAAACAGTCTAATTAAGGACTACAAGATTTAGGTACAAACAGATCGCTGCCCAGCTAGATAAATAGCAATTGAGTGTGTCTTTAACGATGGAAAGAACGAGATGATACTGCACTATAAGGGTGAATAGCACTGTAATGTGGTACATTATTAAGTAACAGAGTACATGTTTTGTACAGTAATTTGCTGAGAACAAGAAGCATATAGTACTGCATTATATTGCTAATGGTGAATCGCAAATGCGTTAAGGAAGAAAATTTGTAAACATTTGATTGACACCCAACAAATATACCCTTATACAACAATAAATAATCCCTGACATTTAAAAATCTTATCCATTAATAAATAGATTACCTTAATATCCTCATTTATAATTATTTTCATTTACAAACCTTATCCTTAACAAAAAAAAATTTATTTCACTGCCACTACCACTACCACCACCACCATTCCATCACCACCAGCACCGCCACCACCACCACTTACTAAATAACCGCAGCCACGACCGCGGTCGTCAAAATTTGGCGTCAACAACCGAAGTTGATCCAAAAAATAAAAGTTCAAAAATAACTTTACTAAAACATATTCCAGTTCTTTTATTGTGCCAACAATCAAAGTTCATCACAATGAATGGGTCAACAACAAAAGTTGATCCCTTTAAGTGGGATCAACAATGGAAGTTGATCCACAAAAAATGAGATCAATATATTTATATAAGTATGTTTCCTGTAAAAACCAATAAACCTGGAACATGCAGACTGACATATCCTTTAGAAATGCAAGAATAACATTCATAAAAACAAATCAGAATGTATGTCGTTACAAAACATAACAACTCCAAACCGAAAAAGCATAAAAAAATGAAACATCCAACAAGTATGAAACCTAAAAAAGATGCAAAAAAAGTTGTAGTGAATCAACTTCAACACGTCAAGCCCTTTCGTGTTTGGGCAGTGAATCAAAAATCTCAAATCCAAATCGTTATCTGACAATTGCAAAATATAACCTCTGGAACAACCATCTAAGGCCTGCAACAACCAAAGTTTGATACAAAATGACATATACAAATGAGTGAATTTGGCGTGAGTCGAACACGCATCATTTGACGTGGAATTAGTCATGCTACCATTGCACCACAAATTAAACATTTTGAAGAATTTACATCTATAAAATCAAAGCATTTAAACTACATGCATAATTATACTAATCCTACCAAATGCTGTCAACAACAGTAGTCGATCCCATAAAAATGGAGTAAACAACATGAGTTGATCTCATTTAAAAATGGTATCAACAGTAGGAGTTGATCCCATAAGTTATTAATATCATGCATTGTTGGTGATTTCAGTACCTGATACATACATAATCCCAAATTTAGTAGTTCCCAAATCTGCTCCTGAAGCCAAAATAGTTGCAAAATAAGTCAATCTCCATTGTTGAATCCACCATCCCAACAAAAGCCACCACCAGCACCTTCATAACCACCACTACCATCATCTCCACTATAACATCATCCATCACCACATCAAACAATAGGAGTCAGTAATTGATCTCATAAAAACTATAGTCAACAACAGGAATTGATCCCATAAATGGGATCAACAACGGTAGTTGATCCGCTGAAAAAGGCATCAATAACATGATTTGATACACAACCAATGTTGTCATCACCACCACCACCACCACCACCCTCATTACTACAACAAAATCCACCACCACCACCCTCCAACAAAATCAGACACAAAACTATCAATTATAGTTTCTTAGAATGGATGATAAGAACAAAAAACATCAACAGTACTGTGATACTTCTATAACAAGAGATACAAGATTCGTTCTAAATCATTTCCCCAGCAATCAAAACCTCATTTCTCAATACAAATCATAAATTGAATAATAGATGTTGTATCTTTAGTAGTGGTGAACAGTGATAGATTGAAATACATACCTCCTTCATCGCCGCCACCACCACCATCATTGTAGATCTGGTATCTTCCTCCATCACCACCACCGTTATCTTCTAATAAAACATTGATGGATTTCCTTCATCGCCGCCGCCACCACCATTATTGTAGATCTGGTATCTTCCTCCACCACCACCATCACCACCATCATCTTCTTCTAATAAAACAGAGATTTGATATCCTCCTTCACCACCGCCACGACCTTCACCTCTATTATTATCGTCATCAACAACAACTGACGCAATGAAGAATCAATACCCTCCTCCACTACCATCATCAACCATTAAAAATAGAGATATTTGAAATCCAATAAGAAAAATCGTTCATATCAAAAGAAAAATCATTCATATCGGATTCGATATCCTCCGTCATCGTTACCGGTGGAAAAAACAAAAAAGGGTGGAGAAACGATGGTGATGATGGCGGAGATTTTCGAGAGAGCAGCAGAGAATGTTTACATCTGAAAAATGAAAATAAAGAAAAGATTTTCTTTATTTGAATGAGGGTGAGGGTAAAATTGTAATGTTGCATGATTCTTAATGGACCTCTAATAGGCTTTGAATAAAAAGGGGTATTTTTATTGTATGATAAGGATATTTCTGAAGTCCATCGGTATGTGAGATAGTTATATAATTCCCACTTTTTTCGCTAGATTAACTAATTCATCAGCTGTTGTAATGGGCCGGTAGTAGTAGCCTGCACGTCCTGGGATGTAGTGTGATCATCATAACACTCTGGAGTAATAATATTAGTAGTTAAGATATAGAGATATTAACAGATAAAAAAGAGAATAAAATATCCTACCACTAACTAAGCATGAGGAGCATGTTTCCTGTTTTTGCAGTATATATAAACCCATTTAGGGTATACCTTTGATATCCGCGACAAATTCAGTTAATCTTCTTCTCATTCTCTTTTTCCTATTAAGATCATATAATTAATAAGCATGGCTCAATCTTCAGAGTACATTGAAAGTACAGTTGCTAGTACAGTTCTAGAGAGTCATCCTGTTGAAATTGAAGTGATGTGTTCCGCAGACAAATTCTACGGTTTGTTCAAGGAGGACATGACTCAACTAGTAAACCATTTCCCTCAATATTACAAGAGCGTTGAATGTTGGCACCGTAAGGCTCTGGAAGTATGCATTACCAGGTAATTCTTTGAACCATATAGCCATTTGTTTTTTTTCACAGTCAAAATGACTAGTTTTCTAGCGATTTGCCATCAAGAATACTAGTTACTGAGTACTTTTATGTTGAATGCAGGACATCCTGCGGACGAGATATTTACCGTGAAAGAGACAATTGCAAAAGTGGATGATGAAAACAGATCACTCACCTTGAACGTCTTAGAAGGATGTGTACTGAAAACTTGCGAGGGCTTTATTGTGACGGTGTCTGCAACTCCAAAGGAGGGTGCTGAAGACTCCGAGTGCATAGTAAGATGGTGTTTCGATTTGGAGAAGGAGCACGAAGATGTCCCCCATCCACATCCTTATATGGAGCTTGTTGATTTTATGAGTGAAGAGTTGGGTTCTCTCCTTCCCAATTAACAGGTTACCGTACGGTGTTGGTTTTTAGTTGGCAAGATTCCAACTAATTTCTTATATTGTGTGGAGAATATAAGCTTTGTTTGTGGTAAATAATAAAGTTCAGCGTGGATTTCTTTGGCTTTATGTTTGGGTTGTGCGCCGTATATTGCTTTTGTTTGAATGTTGTGTAATATATTTTGCTTTCTGAAAAGGGAAATTGTAACTTACTGAATATATGAACATTTATAGAATTCCAAGGGATTTGAAGTAATTGCAAGTTTTATTGGTCATCTGGAATGGGTTGGGCAAGAGTTTGTGCAGAAATTGTGCAGAAACTGATGCTCCTTGAGACTTTCTACTTTCTAGAGATTCCTACTCGTATTATGTCCTTGCTAGTAGACTTGTACAATTTAGTTCATTTTCTGTGAAACTTTGCATGAACTAACCAATTACTTCAACACGTTAATACAAACTACAATAATTCTGTTCAGTTTCTGGTAGACCTCTCACCCTTTACATTGCGCGCTGTGTTACGCTTCGGTAGGAGGTCAACCTTGTGATACTTGTATTTCTGTCCCAAATTGAATCTGGTGATGCCATCATCGAAACCTTTCATGACAAGGGTCCTCACGGCTTCTACACCTTGTTCAAGTGCAGCATTGACCTGTAAACAATTCCAGCATCGATTAATACTCAATTATTCTAGCTAAGATCTAATAAACTACATCAGGTTACTTCCCAAAGTTACTAATGAGCAAAACTTTACCTGCTTCCGCTCCTCGATACTGAACTTTTGAAGCAGAAAAGCTCTCTGGTCCATGGTGCCAGGAGGATTACCAATCCCTTAGGAAAATCAAAAGATCTGTCAGATCTCACTAGGCAAAGCTAGAGGTATTTAAGCAAGTGAAAGATAGTTATTGCTGAGTCTGTAAATAAATATAACTAGAGCTGAAAAACAAACCTGCGCACAGTCGGGGAAACTCCCGACAGCTATCCAAATGGTCCATAACGCTTTTGAGCCTATTAATAAAATATCATCAATTTACATTTCAGGATTCAGGTGTTTTTACCCTAACAAACGTTGAATAATGGCCAACTACGCATCTGCTGTTCTACAACAATTATGTGTTTCTTCACCAAAAGTTTACCCGTTATGATGACCATGTCCTCCTTTTGGCTGAACCCTCATAACACCATTGGGTAAGCTCATCTCATCATAAACCTAGAGTTCCAGGTTCCATGCGCAAAATATTAAGTATAGGCTCTGAAGTGACCCTTTTAGTTTGAAGAGTATAAGTTAGAATATGTACCAAAAGTATATGGCGCAAAGGTACTTGATAGTAGGCAGCGAGTGGTCCAACCTGAAAAAAGTTAAACGATAAGGAGTCATTTGGTAGGGCTTGCAGATGTTTAGAGGCTTCAACGAGTCAAAGAAGATCCTTTGAAAAATGTTAACTAACTATCCAGGTAGTTTTACAAAGAAGAGAAAGGAAATGATCTTCATACTTGGACTAGATAAGATTGCTTAAAAAAACGTGTGCACGAGATCACAAAAGCAAATCCTTAGAAGAAGAAGAAAAAAACACTAATTTACACACATGTGAAGCAAAATAAAGAGTTCTGAAAAAAGACAAAAACATACCGCTTCTCCACTAAAATTCATGTAGGTCTGAGGTTTTGCCAACAAAATCGGCACCTCTCCAATGGATCCTGCACTAATTGAACTTTGACATAAGCGAACACTAGATATAACAAGTTAGTAGAGGAAGCAATTTGATGAGTTTATCAAAGCAAAAGATAGTTGTATACATGAAACCGGGCAAAGAAAAATAGAACACAAGAGGATGTACCTATTCCAATTAAAGCCCTAGATTGTATAGTATTTAGCTTTATCCCTTCTTTTTGAGAGATCGAATCAATCATTTCAAAACCAACCTATTATAAGAGCTTTACAAAGTTATTAACAGAGGATACAATAGATAAGTCAACCACAAAGACATATATCAAATAACAATCCAATAACTAGCTGACGCAATTAAGTCCAGAGAGTATACCTACATTGTGCCTGGTTCCGTGATACTTGTTTCCAGGGTTCCCTAATCCGACAATCAACCACGGAGTGTACTCCTTCTTAGGTCCATGAGTATCAGGTATCGAAGCAGAAACACGAAATTTTGTATGTATTGGACGTTTTCTTCGAAAATCAGGGATTCTTTGATAAGGTGTGAAAGTAGTAGGCGCCCAAACAGAATACAACATTGATCTACAAGACAAACACCATTTATTAGTCCACAAACACAATATACATGCCCTCTCAATCAGCATAAATTCGTAACGTGCTGATGGTCATTTTCATCGAACCCAAGTGCCTTACACAAATGTAGAGGAAATAAAAGTTACTACACACACTGCCATAGCATAAACTATCTTAATTGACAGAGAGAAGTCCAAGTTCAATCGAATAAGCTGCAGGAAACTCTAACACAACAACACACAAACAATTGAAGGGCAAAAAGAAAAACACTATCCTACAATTATAGTTGAACTGTAACCAATCAAACCTAGCTCAACTTGGGCATTTGAAAACAAAAATGAAAATTTCTCATTTGGAAAGAAACGGAAATACACAATTTTCCATGGCATTATCTTCAAACTTGAAACCCAAATACAAAACATTAAATTACTTAAATTTATGTTAACTATCACCAAAAAAAATTCATCCTCAAATAAACCCCAAAATGACCAAAAGACCAAAACCCTTTTCCAGTAACAAGTACCGGGTCGGGTGAGTAGGAGACAATGTTAACTCCCGAAAGTAAGACATGGATTTTACGCCGGCCTGCCTACGCCTTGCACAACCTCAAATAAACCCCATCAACTCAAAATCCTCAGAAAAACACAAAACAACACTCCTCAAAAGACTGTCAAACAGCCCTAATTGAAAACAGGGTAGTGTAAGGTTAAAAAAAAACAGTATCATGGTGAGATTTTGATGGGAACACAACTATGGCCAAAAGAAAATTAAGATAATGTTTCTGTTTCTCAAAAACGTTGTATCAGAGATGAGTTTGCTTACCTGATGGATTTGCAGTATGCCCAGCTGCCTTGAAAAAATTCTATTCAGTTTTTTGAGATTTTTGTTTGAAGAGAGGATGATGTGTGTTTTGTTGGAGAAATTGCAGAGAAAGAATGGAAGGAGAAATGCTTAGATATCCTAGTGCTCAGAAACCGACCTCGGGTTGGGTGGTGACTGGTGAGTCTGGTGACCTATGACCTATTAACTATTAACCTTTTCCTTTGGTTGGTCTACGGTCCTGGGGTCGATTCCCTCTCCCTCGTAAAGAAGAGGCATTTTTTTTTTAAAACAAAGGAAAGGATTTGTTAAACATTATATAAAAGCTCTTACCTCCGTCCCACTATTAGTTGACTAGTATATCATAAGCCAAAGTTGCAGTGAGAAAAGATGGAGGTTCATTCCACCATTCTCCTGTGATACAAGATCTGCGGACAAATTTGGCAAGACAGATCAGCCGCTTTATTACACATCTAGGAGTAAAATTACATTTCCAGTTACAGTTTACATTACATAGACTAGTATATATAGCTAAAAAAGAAAAGAGGATTGCCAAGGCGGAAGAGGCAAACCTGCATTTACAGACTTAACTAGACTTTGATTATCTGATCCAAATATTACATGATTCCAACCTTGAGATTTTTCCCATTGCATAGCTTCAAGTAGAGCCCAGATTTCTCCTTGATGAATATGCTCTACTTTGTTAAGTATCCCTTTTGATGCAACATATTTCCCTGTAGAATCTCTTATTATCAAAGAAATACCAGCTAAACAGAAATCTTTAAGAAAAGATGCATCAACATTGAGTATCAGTTGATGGTTGCATCCAAAGATTATGCTGTAATAGTTGTCTATTGTGCAGTGCATGCTGATGATGATCTGATGCAGTGGTAGTGTTAGCTAAATATTTAAATAAATGATGCAGAACAGAATTAGGATTAATATTACTATTACTATGCTGGAAATGCACTTGACATCTATACTTCCAGAGGTGTCACATTGTTGCGATAATTCCATGAATAGAAGGAGAAGCCGTGTCAAAGTTGATATTAGAATATGAAAAACACCAAGAACTAATCCAATTTTGAATTTGTTGATATTGTTGTAGAAGTAGAAAGTATTGGTGAAGACAAGATTTCCAGATGGCCATTGCAAAAGGAAAAGTAAATAAAAGATGATTTATATCTTCTGGTTGATTGGAATTGCAGAGAACACAAGAAGTATCAATGACAGATGGAACATGTTTCAAGTTCACTTTAATTGGGAGTGCATTGTGAATCAGCTTCCACATAAATATTTGCATCTTATATGGAATCTAAGCTTCTATAATTTTAACCAGAAATTATTGGAGTATAAAGACAGTTGAGTGGTTTGAGCATTAATATTAAAAAGGAGATCATAAGTGAATTTAGTTGTGAAAATACCTGTTGGAGTAAGAGGCCAGATTAGCTTATATTGATTCTGCAACCGAAAAGGAAAAGTTAAAATTGAATCTAACTGAAGAAGTGTAAAAAGATGTCGTAGAAGAGGGATATTCCATTGAGCGGTTTCTGTAATAATTAGTTGTGAAACCCATTGATACTAATTTGTATTTAAATCATCCCACTTATATAAATCTCCAGATTCACTTGGTATCCAGTTATGAGTCCAAATATTAATGTTGTTGCCGAAACCAACCTGTCATTTACCAAATTTATGAACAGTTTCTTAACCATGTGTTATACTCTTTCAAATCCAGCCGGTATCATGAAAAGTAGGAGGTGGTTCATATTTCAAATCATGATAAGGAAAACGAATACTCTTCAGTACTTGTACCCAAAGTTCTGTGGAGTTATAAATCATATTCCAAGCAAGTTTAGCAAGCATGCAGTGTTGTAGTGATTTAGTTATTTCAAACCCAAACCTCCTTGTATTTTAGGAATTTTGAACTTGCTCCAAGAAATGAAATTCCTATTATTATGAGCAGTAGAACTATTCCACCAGTAGTTTCGTTGAAGCTGATCCATTTGCTGAATAACGGAGTCTGACAGTTTAAGAAGTTGCATATGATACATACTCATAGTACTTAGAACTGAATTAAGCTAAGTGGTCTTACCAGCTTGATGAATTAGTCTGCTTTTCCAACCTTGTAATCCGAAGTTCATATTTTCCATAATAGGTTGACAATTTTGAACTCTAAATATGTTCATTAATAAGGGAATGCCCAAGTACTTCTTTCCCAAACCCATAATATGCATATTAAAATATTAGAAATTTTGTTTCATAGAGAAGGAGACATTACTGCTAAAGTACATTGATAACTTATAAAGATTGATAACTTGACCAGTGGTAGAACTAAATTGTTGAATGATATGTTGTAGATGTCGCAGTTGTGTCGGGGAGGCTTCTAAGAAAAGTAAACAATCGTCAGCGAAGAACAAATGACTTATTTCTGGATTTTTTTTCCGCAACTTTGATTCCTTTTAATTGACCTTACAGGATATGAGTTTGAAGAATTATAGAAAAGGCTTCCATAACAATGAAGAAAAGATAAGGTGATAATGGATCACCTTGTGGAATTCCTCTAGATATAGTGAAAGAAGCAGATGGACTACCATTAATTAATCAAAAGAGAAATATTAGTTGTAGTAACACATTGCTGAACCAAATGCACCCAGTCACGATGAAATCCAAGTTTAAGAAGAATATAAAACAAGAAATTTCATTCTAATCTGTCGAAAGCCTTCGATATGTCCAATTTCAAGGCAATAAAAGGGGTTTTACCTTTTCTTTTTTTCTTCATAAAATCGATCATCTCATGGGAAAATATAAAATTCTTCTGAATGTGTCTTCTAGGAACATATGCACATTGAGTGGGAGTTATAATTTTATCTAGTAAAGTTTTTAATCTGCTGGAAATAATCTTTGAGATAATTTTGTAACTAAAATTGCATAAGCTAATAGGACGATAATCACTAGGAGTTTGTGTATGAAGAGTTTTAGGTATCAATACTTGATAGGTATGATTTATTGATTTTAAGCATATAATTATGAGTGAAAAATGTTGACCCATTGAAGTGACCTAATCACCAACAGTTAACCAACAATGCTGATAGAAGGCTGCTTGAATACCATCATTACCTGGAGAAGCCTACGGTTTTATTTGGAACACAACATCTTTAATTTCTTGTTCAGACGGAAGCCGGAGAAGCATATTATTATTTGTTTCAGAAATGAAATTCTGAAGAAAAAAAAATGGAAGTATTAGTGACAGGTTTTATAGTTTTCAAAATTATAGTTAAATGACTAAGAAATGTATCTTCAATTTCAACTCTTGAATCATGCCAGATATTAAGAGAATCTTGAATTGCAGAAATATGATTCCTTCTTTTGTTGATATTTTCTCTCGAGTTCAAGAGAAAACCTATATGAGTGGAATCAAGGATCTACTACAATCTGAAAACCTATAGGAGTTGAATTTATCTTTGTATTTCTGCCAAATCTAAGAGATCATACTACAATCTGAAGCATTAAGGATCTAAATCATCCATTTGAGAGTTAATTTAGAACTTCTAAACAAAGATTAACCCAAAACTAAACTCACTCTGACATATATACATGAACTCCTCTCAAATGATACATATTCAATAGCGAGTTGGTTTGCAAATAGATTATAAACACAAAATAAACATAGCAGAAGCTAACCAACTAAACGGACTCAACTCCTCGGAGCTTCCAAGAATTGAACGATTAACTTTCAAGTAATCACTAGCATAATTTGAAGACAATGCATGTTTTGTTGAAAACCGATAAAACGCGAAAAAACAGATAAAGCATATTAAGATAATAAGTTGTACGTAAAGTATAAAGTTCTATCAACCAATCATCCGACAAACATTCACAACCGAAATAATAGTTGGGTGACGTAATCCTTCGGAGTAGTAAGGCGTGACTCTTTCGGATTCTTCAATGATCATTAAAGCGTCCTGAGGTTTTCTAGCCTCATAGTCGGATAAAATTTGTACCTTACCAGTACCTCATTTTACGTACACTCTGTATAGAAATTATCCAAAGAAAACTAATTGTGGTAACATTATATCCCACAGAAAAACCTATTCATGGAGTGCTCGGCCAGACCATGCGTAGGTCCAACAATCAGATATACGATTCCCAATATCATTCTCTACAAATACCAAAATACATTATAATAGCTTTTCCAAAGTAATTTAAAAGAATAGTAAACATTCATACATACATAACTTGTTCCCTCTTTGATACTAATATCGGTGCAAATTGCACACCTATTAGCTTACTATTGGCAGTAAATTCCACTCCTATAGGTGTACATAAAACATGGGTATAAAAGAAAATGTGAATGAACTTATACACCACATAAGGAAAATTTCTTCTTCCCGTAACATTCACAGATATAATTAGAACATTTAGATACTTTCCATTCAATGGAAAGAATAAACTTTTGAAAATAAGTAAATACTCCCAAAACACATATATTAGTTATTTATAAAGACCATCCCATCCCAAATGTAAAAGAAAACTAGGTTGTATTACATCCGTATATATAACATACTTACACATACCATGTAGTATCAAAAATATGCATGCATTTCATAAAAATATAGATTTGTAAAACAATAATGAATACAAGAGAGTTCGTCATAGATTTCCACCTCATTTGATGACAAGCCATGCCTACCACGAGATCCTCAATCCACTGGTCCATCCTTTGAATCGATCGTTGTTAATAAAGACTAATTGTTAATCACACAAACACTCTAAGAGTTGACTCACCGAGTTCCTGTTTGACCCTTTTATTCTGAGTTTGACCCAGACCTGATCGTTGATCATTTTACCAGGACTTTAACTTGACCTTATATGTCGACTGTTAGTCTGACTATTAGTTTGACCGTTGACTAGCCATCTTAGCTGTTTTCCGATGATGTTTCCGGATAGTTTCTTACCTTTAATGACCAATTGGGGACATAAAATTGTCAATGGAAATTTAATAAAGAAAGAGATAGTGGAACACTTAAAAGAACAATGACATAGAACAAAGGATATTGACTGGATTCTGAAAACCAATTATATATAATTTTCCTGGTGATTCAAATGGTAGTGACACGTTTAAGATGATAATAATGATGAGGGACGGTCTATAGACTTGTGAATATGAATTCTTGAATTAGGCGAGGTTTGTCGTCAAAACAGGTGGGAACTCTGTAACCTTCTAGTAATCATTAAGTTTACTTTATCTGCGAGAACGATGAATCCTTATTCTCTGTGATCATGTTTGTATGTAATTGAATGAGTATGTTGTGTGATATGCGTTGTGTGATTCCCTGCGAAGAGTGTCTGTGTTTACTCGTATCTCTTAGCTAAGTTAAGTAGGGCGGTACGCCATCCGTCGGCAATAATATCTTAATAGGGAGATATGACATCCGTCTTGATATTATTAATTTTATTGCTTATTATGAAAGTAAGGCGGTACGCCATCCGTCGGCAATAGTATCATAGTAGAACGGTGTACTATCCGTTCTGATATTATATATACTATTTTATTTTGGGGAAATCACTCGTATGCATATTATGCTTGATTGTTCAGTCTTAGTAGTATGACTGGGTTACTATGGCCTTGACTTAGGAAGAAATTCTAGGTTCATGATTGAAGATGGTCATTATTTGGAGATTCCGGTCTATGAATAATGATTGGGCCTTTGATGAACCTGTTGTGTGGGGCCATATCATAGTAATCAAGACCTTATTACATATTTTAGACTTAGATGGTGGCATCAGAATTTATGAGGTGTACGCATTCCACGATAATATTTTATGGTACATGGATTCATGTTATCATTTAAGATTGGAATTATTCCTAGCATCTTCTTCTCTATTGAGTGATACGAGGTTAGGATAAAATATGTTTAGGTTGTTTAGCTCGTTTCTCATAGATCCATCCTGTGGTGTATTTTCACGGATATTTCCAATGAACACAATATTATATCTGGGAAAAAGAGTTGAAGCAATCTTCTGCTTTGTGTTGTTTGCAAAAGATATTTTTCTTCTTTAGTAAAACCGTGATATATGTTAGTGATTACTTGAATGTTATAATGGTATCCACTGAGCCCCTTTGGGATGATGTGCTCACCCATTCCCACTTCAGTTTTTTCAGTTATCAGAAAAGATGACGCGCATGAAGATATTTGTTTTCGTAGTTTAAAACTTTAGCAAATTAAGATTGGTACATATATCTTACATATATGTATTCCTTGTTTATTTGTAAAAAAACACATTTATGTATTCAGATCATCTGAGAGATTCTCATTTATAAGTTATCAGAGAGATTTGGTTAATTTAGTTCACTCTATGTATTTATGATTAACAAATCCAAAATATAATCTTTCTGCAAAACTAACCAATGTTAAGGATTTGGTTAAGTTGCAAACTACTGGGTCAGAAGTTGGAATATTTAAGTTATGAAAATGTTGAAGCTCTTGTTGAATAGAAGATATCTGAAATTCGATATTTCCCACAGACTGATTCTTCCAGATTTGAATTTCATGTTTTGTATTTTTTATCTTGGATGAAACTGATATGAAGGAGATCCTACAAATTCTTTAGACCAACAATTATGAATAACTTGAGAACAAGAGGCTATAGAGAATCAATATCTTTGAAGTCTAAAAGGTGTATGTTTAGTTTCCATAGAGGAAATGGTAGAGAGTAGTATTGGCGAATGATCTGATGCAGCAGGAGATAAATGTTGAAGGTGAGCTGAATAATAAGATTTTAACCAATAAGCATTCACAAGTGCTCTATCTAGTCTGACTTCCATGTACTCATTACCATGTCGATGATTAGACCAGGTTGTAGAAGATCCTGAAAACCCCAAATCAATGAGACCTAATTGTTGAATAATTGGCCTAATCCATCTAGGATGTTGATGAAAATAATTTTTATAACTTTGATACTCAGAGTCTGACATGGTAAAATTCAAATCTACAAATAAAACCCAAGGAAGTTCTACAAATGGGATCATGTCCAAAAGATATTTCCATTGATCTTTATTCTCTTGTAAATTGTTGGAATCATACATATAAGTTAAAAGAAAATCTGGCTGATTGGTAGGAGTATGAATGATGGCATGCACATTATGTCTACTAGTATGCATTATTTATAAATATATTCCCTTTTTCCATGCAACAGAGATACCACCAGATAAACCAACCGAAGGAGCAAACCAGAAATTAGGATAATTATATTGTTGAAGGTAGAAATGCATTTTAGAATTTTGTGTTTTGGATTCAGAGAGAACGAAGATATCTGGATCATATCTACTAATGCAAAAATGAAGATAATCCCTAGTTGGAGTGAAAAGGCAAGGGTACCCAAATATACCTCAAGCTAAAACTTTTCCTACCTATAAGTCCTTTCTCCAAAAGTGATTGTCTATGGACTGAGTCGATACAATACAACTAATCGGTTCACACTTCGTGTGATCGTCTATGGATACGAGATCGAGACAATACAACAACAAAGTATGTTTACTTGATATAAAGGTTCGGACTTAACCAAACACAATAGGATTGCTTATCAAGTAAATAGGAATTAACGTTTGTGTAATTTACTTTAATTATAATAAAACAATTATAATGAAGAATATAAAAGTAAATGACACAGTAAGATTTTGTTAACGAGGAAACCGCAAATGTAGAAAAACTCTGGGACCTATTCCAGAATTGAATACTCTCAGGATTAAGACGCTACACAAAATTACATTAACTTCGTATAGTTGAGACCAAGTAACTAACCCTATAGTTCACCTAGTTCCTTCTGTATTCCCACACCTCCAACTTATAAATAAGTCATGTATTTGGAACAATTCCTTTGGTTCGTATTCCAATCAATAAAGGAACCACAAATCTATTTGGTATCAACTATATTCAACCAAGTGATATGAGTCGGACAAAGGCTCTTCCGTTTATCTCAACATAAACTCCTTCGTCAGGTCCTTAGATCTATCTTATATTCAATCACCCAAAGGTAATCGTTTAAGATTAAGCCAACAACACCTTTAATCCGAAGAATCGTGTTGATGCCCATCTACTCAATTAATCAATCCAATCTACCACAAGGATAAACCGATTATTAATTGGATCCTCTTTTACCGAAACAAGTATTGTGCACACCAAAGATTATAAAACCCAAGTCAGATCTTCAATATCTTCTTCGTCTTCAAATCTTCTTAAATCTTCAATAAAAACCTGCACACAATCACTTGAATCTCTTGTGATCAATCACGCACATAATGGAGTCTGTCAACAATGGATTATCACAAGTTTGTCTTTAGAACTAACAATAGTCTAAAGATCCCTGTCGAAACTCTGAACTAGTTTGAGTAAATCTTATATCAGAAGAGAAGATTCTTAAGAATAAACAAACTAGGTGCAATAAGATTTCAACCACCATTAGTCAATCGAAAACAAAAGATAAACCGCAATTATCTAGTTTCCCAACAACGGTACACGATAGAGCTTCTCAATCCCAAAGAAGACTTCAAACCGAGCGGCCGTAAGAGATTTCACCTAATTAGGTTACTCTTCTCTCCGAATAGGCAGCTACACCAGTAACAACAACAAAAGAGTAAATTTGTTGTTACGAAGGATTAGTTTGCTAGAAAGGAAAAGTTTGAGTATTTATAGACAAGGAAGTTTGGACACCAAGGAATTTTCAAAATCGAAAATATTCTCAAGATATTCATTAAAGCACAGATTCGGTTTTCATAATTCCTGGAAATGCTCTGTCCAAAAATAACGATCGAAATCTCTCGGAATATCTAATTAGTAAATGCACATTACTAATTCTGTAATTTCCCTACAAAATGAAATTATTAACCTTAATTAAAAGATTCTTAACTTACTTATGTTTCGATCCTGGGATTCTCTTCCCTTAGCCGTTAAGGAATATCTTTGAACAATTAAAGAAATAAACATTCACATCACGTGTTCAAAGTTTGTCGACATCTTTACTTTGTAAGTTCTCTTTCACACTTACAACCTTGAAACCGATTTGCCACTCTTCCAAACAAGTTTAGAATTGGTTCATATGACTTTCAAGAACTATGTGATTGATCAAACCAACATTCAATCACAATCAATGGTTTACGGTTCTACCAAAACAAGTTTCGGTTCTACCTCCATGTGAGTATTGTGCATAGTCACACTAGCTTTCCAAAAATTCGGTTAACTAGGTACTAGGATCGGTTCCCCACATATATATGGTATCTAACTTATATGTGTTGCACATGTCCATAGGATCGGTTCCCCTTTACCTAAAAACGTGTTGCGCATGTCCATAGTATCGATTCCCCTTTCTGCTATAAACCTTGTTGCACCCCATACAAGGATCGGTTCCCTTTGATGTACTGCACCCCTTACAAGGATCGGTTCCCCTTTCCTTTTAATTGGTCAGACACACAAAATCCGATCATACCACAGGTGATTGCTTAAGACCGGTTTTACTAATAAAAGTTATACCAATACATGCCTTTGTGAATAGTTCTACCAAGAACACAACAAGTTGTGAGCGGTTATACTCTATCACACATATTGGTTGTTCATAAGATATGTAATGAATAACAAAACAAAAACACCTGGCAATTTCATTTCAGTCCACAAACAAGTTTATGAACTTACTTCCGTAGAACACATGTAAACATTGTTCCCTAGGATGAAATCCTCACCTCATACCCATACATAATCACAATAGCATTCGAATGATTATGACGATGTCTTATATACAAAGTTTAACGGTTAAGCAATAAACCTCGTATTGTATTCCTTAATACTATGTCTATCTAGAGTTCAAATATGCTTCACAGTTATGTTTTCAATATGCCCGACTTGAAAGATACGTTAGGGAATGAAACAGTTCAAGTAAAATATCACTAACCTCAAGTGGAAGGATGATTGTTGTCGTTGTAGCTCATTGCTTCTTCACATCTTCAAGACTTCGCAATACTTGCAATGTCTCATATCCAAATACTTTCAAGCTAACCTATACGAAGTTGACCCTAGTACATAATCAAGCGACTCTTAACATGAGTTTTGATTCACTAAAATATGACAACCAAACTTGACATACCAACGCTTGGTGGGTTCAACCGAGCAACGCTCTAACAGTCTCCCCCTTTGTTAATTTTAGTGAAAAAACTCTTACATCATATGGATAAACAAATTACAAAAATTCATTACAATCAGCTTGATTCCCGATTCATCAGCACAGTAAAACTGCTTACATTCAATCCTTGAAAATGTTGTTGTTGACATTATAATAACAAAGCTAATACCCCCCCCCCCTAAGGAAGATAGGTAGATATTCAATCCTCAATTCTTTGTTATACCAATTTATATGACATGTTACTCCCCCTTAGTCTGTGCTTTCACTCTTTCATTAGATAAAACACTCAAGTACCAATGTTCTTTTCCCTAGCGATGCCAATCAATATAAAATCAATGCCAGCATCACATGTTTACTCCATATATTTTCTCCCCCTTTTTGTCACAGAAATGACAAAGAAATGAAAAAAATAAAGGACAACACGAAAAGAATCTTACAAATCTCAGAATAGACTTGCAAACCTGTAGAGTTAGGCACGAGGGTTCCACACATCACGTTCTGATAACCAATATCAAAACCGAAACTACAAGTAGTCTAAGGAAATAATTGTCCGAAACAATTTTTCCAATTTAGTTTAGCAAACCAAAAACAACTAAGCACATTAGTCCCTTTGCTAAACCGATTGTTCAAAAACAACCACTTAATTCGATAAGACCAAAATAAATATAAACTCCATTTTTCTCATCAGGTTCTAATTATCCGTAAACTTAGACCTTTCAATTTTAAACAAGACAATTACTAGGTTAGTTAACTAGCATTCCTTGTTTAGACATTCGATTAGACTTGAATAACCGAAACCTCACTTTGATAAGACAAACTAAGATCAAAATTAACTTAGTTTCTTATCCGGAATCGAATTGGACTAAACAACTCATATCGTACACAAATTATTTCGTTAAGCCATAAATAAATCATACAAACCAAAATAAATAAACTTGCATAATTATTCACCTCAACCGGAAGAAATTGAAACAACATACACATTAAAAGCACCGTAATTTTGTAAGTCTAAACAATTGATACCATACAAAAGCAAGACAACAATATTTTTTCTTAAACGGAACCAATTGAATCACACACACATCAATTGTACCGAAATTTTGTAAGCCTAAACAATTGATATCACACAATAAAGCAAGATAACAATAGTTTTTCTTAACCGGAACCAATTGAATCACACATCCACACACACATCATGGAATAAATATCAATTGAACCGAAATTTTGTTAAGCAAAAGCAACAAATATATATATAATATGAACTCAGGCTTTTCTTAAATAGGAAAACAATTAACTAACAAGATTGTTACCTCAAATTTCGCATCCACTTTTCCAATATGATAGCATCTTCGTCCAGGGAGAATTGATATCGAAATATCACCACGTTGTCATCCTTATGCATAAACAAAAGAATAACAACACACCTCAACCTTTATCAGAGAAAGGTTGAAAACCGGTTTTAACAATTGCAAGCAAAAGTTGAAAACCCTCGAAACACATATGCTTTTATGCTAAACCAATCAACATATTGTGACTTTTTCACATATTGTTTCTATCAGAACCCCTCATGATCCTTTGACAAAGCCTACCTACTAGGGCTAGAACTTAATCCCGCTAAATCAAAAAGTCACTCAAACCATAAGGGTTCACAATATATGAGATCGAATTTTAAGGTTGTAAAACCGAAATCAAATATCCCATAAACATACATAGCAATAAGATAAAATCAATTAAGCACAGGCCATGTAAACCGAAAACTATCACAAGAAAAATTACTAATCAAATAATTTTATTCATAATAGACCAATACAATCAATGAAAGAAATCAAAAATTGATGTCTATTATACTAGATTAAGTGATTGAACTCATCCATCCTTGTTATCTTCTATTTCCATGATTTCATCAAGGTTTTCTTCAAACATTTAAAGATTGTTGGAGTGAAAACTAATCATTTGAAGATCACGAAAGTCTCTGTAAGACGCCCAGCAAACAGCGTGGAAAGTGATTTCCTTTCGAGCGACATAGGATAATTCCTTCAAAAGTTCCTTTCGTCTAATCAGTTCGAGAACTCCTTCACATAAACTAGTGGCCCTTACTTCAGTAAGAGAGGGCATGATTTGATATGAGCACAAATCAGAGCAGATTTCGAATCTTCCTTTGTTAGAGGAGTCCAAAACACTTTCCACTTCCTGGATACAGTATTCTCCCACAAATTCGTTGTAAGACCTTTTATTCTCAGTGAAGAGAATTATATGAATTTTTCTAGTTAGTAGATCATGAAATCTACAGGAATATATCAAATCAGATATAGCATTCTTTAAATCATTCATTGTTTAAGAACCATGAAGATTTCGAAAGAGAATAGTGTCTTTATAAGCTCTTATACCCTTTATTAAAAAGGAAACCTTTATATATACAAAGATTTTTCGGTAATCTTTCTTAGAAGGAAATAATCAAAGATACCCATTTATAAACAAATTCCTATAACACAAGAGTGCTCGGGTATAGAGAAATTTGTTCTTATGCAACAGTGCATTATTTTTGACAGTTATTTCTCTTACATTTCTTGAGATATGATATATCGTCATATTCTAGAAAGGGTTCAGAGACTGATTATTTTAAAGAATGAGAGACAAAACTTGCCTGTTTAAACTCATTTTTGTTATGCCCCTTTTTAAATGATTTTGGTATATGATGGGTAGACCAAAAATCAGTATAATAGTCCTTTACTCTGTTTGATAAGAGATGAGGATCAAGGTTTATTTTTCCCAATTCTTTTGAGACAAAACGAAGAGCATTTTGCATCTTACAAATCTTTCACGATTTCTGAAAATGTTTTTTACTACCACACGAATAACAACATCACATATTACGGAAGTTGTACTGTTTGTAGTTACCTGTTTGTGCAGGATCGTTGAAAGTTCCTTTAACTCTCTTTACTTTCCTTAGCTTTGGTTTCTTTTCTTCTTCATCACTCTCCTTCTTCTTGAGTGACTGATCAACAATTGGTTGTTTTTTCCCTGCAAATTTCTGAACAGCTGTATTGAGTATTTTCTTCTGGAGACTCCTCAGTTTGAGTGCACACGGATTTGACAAACTTGGTTTCCTTATTAGAAACTAAAGTATTATTTTCTTCAAATCCTAAACCATGTGTGTCTCCATGGTTTCTTCCTGAATCCAATAAAGAAGATAAGTTGTTTGAACTTGCATTCATTTTTCTCAACATAGAGATTTCTTCTTTTAATGAATTGTTTTCATTGAGAGTAGTGTTGAGAGATTCCTCTAAACAACTTATGTTAAGAAGAAGATTTTCTTCCTTTTCCTTGAATCACTCTCGTTGAGAGTTCAACTTTAATTTAGAGTCATCAAGTTCTTTTTCCAAAAGACAGATGTTTTCCTGAGATCTTTCCAGATCTTTTTCACAAGTATCTACATGATGGTGTTCAGCAATCATCTATTTTTCGTAGTTACAGGCTTGTTGTGCGAATTCTTCTTTTAGCAATTCATACTCTTTATAAAAAAATTCAAGCTTCAATATTAGATCTTGTTCTCTTTCAAGAGTCAAGAGAAGTTCATTTGAGCAGAAGAGAAACTGATTACTCAATTCTTTTAGTTCAGAAGTTTTTACACTTGATCTTTCATCAGAGATCTCAATGATAAAACTCAGAAATGCCTCGCCAGAGGACTCATCATTTGAATAATCCGAGATAGACGGACACTCTCTTTTGGAGCACATATCTTGTGATACGTTAATTGAGCCATTCTTTAATTTTTGTTCTCGCTTAATTTTTCCTTGGACGATTTCTTATAGGTTGGATCGCACCAAACACAGATTGTTAGATATTTTTGTGTTTGCCTGCTCTGATACCAATTGAAAAGGCGAGGGTACCCAAATATACCTCAAGCTAAAACTTTTCCTACCTATAAGTCCTTTCTCTGAAAGTGATTGTCTATGGACTGAGTCGATACAATACAACTAATCGGTTCACACTTCGTGTGATCGTCTATAGATACGAGATCGAGACAATACAATAATTAAGTATGTTTACTTGATACAAAGGTTCGTACTTAACCATACACAATAGGATTGCTTATCAAGTAAATAGGAATTAACGTTTGTGTAATTTACTTTAATTATAATAAAACAATTATAATGCAGAATATAAAAGTAAATGACACAGTAAGATTTTGTTAACGAGGAAACCGCAAATGTAGAAAAACTCTGGGACCTATTCCAGAATTGAATACTCTCAGGATTAAGACGCTACACAAAATTACATTAACTTCTTATAGTTGAGACCAAGTAACTAACCCTATAGTTCACCTAGTTCCTTCTGTATTCCCACGCCTCCAACTTATAAATAAGTCATGTACTTGGAACAATTCCTTTGGTTCGTATTCCAATCAGTAAAGGAACAACAAATCTATTTGGTATCAACTCTATTCAACCAAGTGATATGAGTCGGACAAAGGCTCTTCCGTTTATCTCAACATAAACTCCTTCGTCAGGTCCTTAGATCTATCTTATATTCAGTCACCCAAAGGTAATCGTTTAAGATTAAGCCAACAACACCTTTAATCCGAAGAATCGTGTTGATGCCCATCTACTCAATTAATCAATCCAATCTACCACAAGGATAAACCGATTATTAATTGGATCCTCTTTTACCGAAACAAGTATTGTGCACACCAAAGATTATAAAACCCAAGTCAGATCTTCAATATCTTCTTCGTCTTCAAATCTTCTTAAATCTTCAATAAAAACCTGCACACAATCACTTGAATCTCTTGTGATCAATCACGCACAGAATGGAGTCTGTCAACAATGGATTATCACAAGTTTGTCTTTAGAACTAACAACAGTCTAAAGATCCCTGTCGAAACTCTGAACTAGTTTGATTAAATCTTATATCAGAAGAGAAGATTCTTAAGAATAAACAAACTAGGTGCAATAAGATTTCAACCACCATTAGTCAATCGAAAACAAAAGATAAACCACAATTATCTAGTTTCCCAACAACGGTACACGATAGAGCTTCTCAATCCCAAAGAAGACTTCAAACCGAGCGGCCGTAAGAGATTTCACCTAATTAGGTTACTCTTCTCTCCGAATAGGCAGCTACACCAGTAAAAACAATAAAAGAGTAAATTTGTTGTTACGAAGGATTAGTTTGCTAGAAAGGAAAAGTTCGAGTATTTATAGACAAGGAAGTTTGGACACCAAGGAATTTTCAAAATCGAAAATATTCTCAAGATATTCATTAAAGCACAGATTCGGTTTTCATAATTCCTGGAAATGCTCTGTCCAAAAATAACGATCGAAATCTCTTGGAGAATCTAATTAGTAAATGCACATTACTAATTCTGTAATTTCCCTACAAAATGAAATTAATAACCTTAATTAAAAGATTCTTAACTTACTTATGTTTCGATCCTGGGATTCTCTTCCCTTAGCCGTTAAGGAATATCTTTGAACAATTAAAGAAATAAACATTCACATCACATGTTCAAAGTTTGTCGACATCTTTACTTTGTAAGTTCTCTTTCACACTTCAAACTAACCTGAAACCGATTTGCCACACTTCCAACAAGTTTAGAATTGGTCATGACTTTCATTGCAAGAACTATGTGATTGATCAAACCAACATTCAATCACAATCAATGTTTACGGTTCTACCAACAAGTTTCGGTTCTACCTCCTGTGGTATTGGGGATTGTGCATAGTCACACTAGCTTTCCAAAAATTCGGTTTGAGGTACTAGGATCGGTTCCCACATATGTATCTAACTTATATGGTGTTGCACATGTCCATAGGATCGTTCCCCTTTAACCTAAAAACAGTGTTGCGCATGTCCATAGTATCGATTCCCTTTCTGCTATAAAACCTTGTTGCACCCCATACAAGGAACGGTTCCTTTGATGTACCTCGCACCCTTACAAGGATCGGTTCCCCGTTTCCTTTTAATTGGTCAGACAACACAAACTCCGATCATACCACAGGTGATTGCTTAAGACCGGTTTTACTAATAAAATTTATACCAATACATGCCTTTGTGAATAGTTCTACCAAGAACACAACAAGTTGTGAGCGGTTATACTCTATCACACATATTGGTTGTTCATAAGATATGTAATGAATAACAAAAAAAAACACCTGGCAATTTCATTTCAGTCCACAAACAAGTTTATGAACATACTTCCGTAGAACACATGTAAACATTGTTCCCTAGGATGAAATCCTCACCTCATACCCATACATAATCACAATAGCATTCAAATGATTATGGCGATGTCTTATCTACAAAGTTTAGTGGTTAAGCAATAAACCTCGTATTGTATTCCTTAATACTATGTCTATGTAGAGTTCAAATATGCTTCGCAGTTATGTTTTGAATATGCACGACTTGAAAGATACTTAGGGAATGAAACAGTGCAACATATTCTTGACGATAAGTACAAGGAGCATCTCTATCAGCATGAGCTAAGAATGAATTAGACTGAGAATATGTAGCTGAAAAGTATGATATATGCATACCATATAAAGGTCCAAGAGGATGAGAAGTAGATGGTTGTTTCAAATTAGACTTTCTTTGATGGCCATGATGCAAAAAAAGATTAACTAATTCTTCTGGATCTCTTTCAGTAGGAATAACTTGTTCAGCTTCATTTGCACCAAAATGTCTCAAAGTGTTTTCCATGTTTAGCCTTTTAGTATTTCTATCATTACACAAGTTTGTATTATGATATGGAACTTTACATTGAGTACAAAGCTTTTATGTTTGTTTTTCAAAGAAGAAACCAGCATATCTGGAAACCCTAGCAGCATAAATATCATAATCATGGCTCTAAATTTTGTAAAAGTAGAAGCATGAATACCATCTGGTTCAACTACTAAAGTTTCTCCAACTATGTTACCAAAAAGTTTGAGTATATCCGGGTATGTGAATTCAGGAAGTAGATATTTATATTCAAGCCATATAGATAGGTATTGAAGTTCAATTTTTGATATGTGAAAGTTGGATGCCAATCACGCAAGACAATAAGATGACCAACAAAATTCCATGATCCACCAAACAAAATAGCTTCTTTATCTTATGTAGTAGTAAACCTGATAGCAAAAATGTTTGGTTTTAAAGATCTTACCATGAGCTGCAACTGATTGTTGTGCTTAAGGTGAGACCAAATAAATTTTGAAAATTTCTCAGCTTTTTGCCATATCATGATACCAGGTGCAAACAATTTACCATCAAGATATATTTTCCAATCTTTAATACCTTGAGAAAGAGCAGTAACAAAGTGAGTAGCAACTCTAGCTCTAGCAGGTTTATCCTCTAGATTAATCTCCTCCATTTGAGTAGAAATATTTTTGATATGATCAAACATGAAGGTAGTAATTAACTGATAAAAAGAAGAGGATGTTTAAAGATGAAAAGAAATAGAAGAAGAGACACAAGTATTTAAAGAAGGATACAAGTAGGTGTGTGGCATGTTAAAAGTTATGTTTCTGATAAGAATAGTAAGACTTTGAAAATCTGTAGATTAATACCAGTTAACATGGGGGTAATGTATGATGATGAAAACTAAAGATGGTGAAGCCAATCTGAGATGTACATATATGAATTAAGAGAAATACCTGGATAGTATTGTAATAGTGATGCACCACTAAATACAAGGGAAGCCAACATAGGTTTAACCAATGGAAGATGAGCCAACTGAAGATGGGGGACATTCATAGATTCTTTAAGATAGAGAAGCCCAACCTTGGATCGATATAGCACATATTTTTGCAACCACTGATGCTGACAACAAGTCTTCAAGTCTGCATAATACAAGAGAAAAAACAAACTTGCAACAGAAACAAAGAAGATAAGATTTAAACATGATGAATAGATTGAGATAACATTAAACAGTAGCAGGAAGAACAGGAAATATTCGAAATCATAAAAACAAGGGAAGATTTAAACATATGCAACAAATTTAAGACCTAACAGATAAGGATGAAAATTAGGGCAGAAGAAATAGGAAAAAATACGATAAATTGAAAAGATAACCAATAATCAAAGAAACCGGTAAAGATTGGAAGAAAGATCAAACTGAAAGATTTGGGTAAAACACACACAGGGATTCATGATTGGAAAAGGGTTGACTTAGGTTGACTTTCCTTGACTTTTGGATAAGTCTGAGCCATTTATTTATTTATTTTCGTAAAGAAGAGGCATTTACCTCAGTGTCTACAAGCTAGTTTGGAAGGCAGTATCAGTTGATTCGAATCAGCAGCCAGCCTATTTATTTATTTTTGACACAAAGAAGGGCAATATTATTAAAATGGACAGTAAACACTCATAAAGATAATGAGAGTTACTGTAACGAGCTACAAGTAAAACCAGGCAAAAAAAAAGGGGGAAAACAAGTTTACATAATTGCAGCATGTCAATTATGAAGCACCATATCAAGAGAATAGTGTCTAAACACTCCATCCTTTTTTTGTCAGCCAGTTGAAAAGCATGATCTTAGTATCATCAATCAGCCTCACAATAGGACTATACAATCCTTGATTAAACCTTCTATTTCTTTCAAGCCATACAGTCATCGAATAGAAAATGGAATTAGCTATCATATTTTCCATTTCTTTGCTTTCTTATTCTTCTATATATTTCCATTCTCAGCGAGTATTTTTGACGCAATCATTTAATACCCATTGCAAGTTGAAACAGTCCAGATAGAATTGCCATATATGTCCAGTAGTATCACAGTGTATGAAGATATGATCTTTTGATTCAACAGCCTTCTTGCATAGAAAACAACCATTCACAATGATAAAATTCTTCATCTTATCCATTGTAGGAGCAACTTTGTAACAAAGAGACCAGATGAAAAAAGAAACCTTCATAGGTACCTTATGATTCCAAACAATCTTGTAGGGAAAAAGAGTCCTTTGTGTATTGTCTAAAGAAGTAAAAATCCTGACACAGTAAAAGTTTCACCAGTTCTCCAAACTCTGACATCTTCTCCATCAGTTAATGAATTTGGCTCTGGTATAAAATTCAACAGTTGCACAAGTTCATTCAACTCAGTATCATTCAAATATCTTATAAGATTCAAATTCCATGTCCTACTTCCATTGCAGTTAGAAACCACTTCAGAGATAGTAAAATCTTTACTTATAGAAATCATGAAAATATTAGGAAAAAGAATTTTTAAAGACAAACCATTGCACCATAAGTCTTTCCAGAAAAGACTTATGTTGCCACTGTTAACATGAATAACATAGTTAGATATTACAATATCCTTGCATTTCACTATCCCTACCGATAAACTCTTGTTAACTGGCCTATTAGGAGAATTGGGAAAAATATCCATAGAGTTTCCATCAAATTTCTGCTTAACCACTTTTCTCCATAAAACATCTTTTTCATTGTCATATCTCCATATCCACTTAGCATGAAGTTTTTTGTTCATGATGCTAAGTTTCTTGATACCAACACCTCCATTATGTTTTGATGCATTGACTTTATCCCATCCAACCCATCCTTTTTTCTTGACTGTTTTAGAACCACCCCAAATGATAATCCTTTCCATCTCTTTCTCAACAGATTTTGGTAGCTGAAAAAGTGAAAGATACTAGATTGGGAGACTAGAGAGAACAATATTGACTAAAATAGTTTTACCACCTTTATAAATATAATTTATTTTCCATCAACTTAATTTTTTCTGGAACTTCTGCAGAATAACTTCCCATACACACGAAGCCTTTGACTTGCTGCCCAAAGGAATACCCAAGTAATTAACAGGGAAGCTAACACAAGAACAACCAAATAAATCAGTGCAAGCTCTAGCATTTTGAGTCTCACCCACATGCACCACTGCGTTTTTCTTAAAGTTGACTCTAAAATCGGAAATGAGCTCAAAAGCAAATAATATGTTCTTCAAATTTGAGATTTGTTCAGTATTATCATCAATAAAGATTATATGATCATCTGCAAACTGTAATTGATTAATCACAGTTTCTTGAGGGGATGTCCTGAAACTAGAGATAAGATCCATATAAGCAACTTTTTTAATCATGAGAGAAAGAACTTCGGCAACCATAATGAAAAAAAAGGTTGAAATGAGATCACCATGTCTAACTCCATTGATACTTCTAAATAAACTTGAAGCTTGATCATTGATTTCCAAAGAAAATCTAACAGAAGATAAGCACCATTTGATCCAATTTCTCCGTACATTTTCAAAACCAAACCTTTGTGTTGTAACATCTAATCAATTCCAATTGAGGTTATGAAATGCCTTTTCTAGATCCACTTTGACTACTAGATCTTTCTCTAGCATCAATGAGTTCAACTGCAATTAGAATTCCATCAGTAATTTGCCAGCCATCAACAAATGCACCTTGAAATTCAGTGATCAAAGAAGGAAGTACCAACTTTAGCCTATTTTCCGGAAGCTTAGAAACAATCTTGTGGACTCCTCTAATGAGACTTATAGGTCTAAATTGGTTCATACAAACAACTCCATCACATTTAAGAATGAGAATAATGTTGGTGCAGTTTAACCTCTAGTGTAGAAAACTAAACCTCTCAAATTCCTTGATCGCATGCATTAAATCAAGTTTGATAATATCCCAAAACAGCTTTGAAGAATTTCATTGTGTAACCACCTGGTCCTGTGATTTATTAGCTCAGCAATCAGCCTTTTCCCGTGTTAAAAAAAAAAAAAAAGAACCAAAATAGGGTCACCCAAAGATCTAACAGGGTGTTTGGAGATCAACTTCCAGAAGTAAAATAAAAATTGAACTTTTTGTTTTTGCAAATCCTAGGATTGACTTCTGTATCAACCACCCTTTCATTTTCCAAAACCAAACGGTGGAGGATACAAATTTTTTTTTTTTACTCGCAACTTCTAGGATTGACTTCAGCTACTTGTATCCAAACACCCTTCCATTTTTCAAGACCGATGGGTGGAGAATACAAAATGGGTCCAAAGACGTGAACTCTGTTGATGTTGGGTTTCGGTGATGAGAGACTTAACGCCCTATTTTTAACCACAAGAATGAGCGTTAATTTTCTGGATGCTCAATGTCAAGAGAAATCACGCTTCAGGCTGGGATCTAATCTATCTTGCACGTAACTTTAGAAGAGAGCTTCGAAAAACCATATTTTGTCCCAACTTGAATTCCATTAAACTTGGCATTCCACACTTCTTCCATAAATTCCATGGCTTGCATTCCACCATATGACTTGTTCTTAGTACAGAACAAAGTAGTACTACTTCAGAAATGAAAAAATTCTTCATGAAGACATATCTGAGAGTGGAACTGCTATCTGGAAAAGCATCAGTAAAGGCATAGAATGGATCAAAAAGTTTCATATTTGGTTAACTGTAGATGGTAAGTCAGTTAATGCTTTCAGAGAAAATTGGATCAAAGGATACACTGCCCAACATATCCAAGAAAGTTTCAGAAACAGTGAAGACATTCCTTATCACATGAAAGTTGTAGATTTCATTGACTTAAATACAAGAAATTGGAAGATTGGACTCCTTCAAGAATACTTTACTCAAGACCAAGTGGAAGAAATTCTGAATATTATTCCTCTTACTCAATAAGAGGATAAGATGAAATGGTCCTTAACAACCAAAGGTATGTTCTCTGTGAATTCTACCTACAAAGCCATTCTCTGCTACAACAATCAAACCCTCAGAAATAAAGAAGAATAAGCTAAATTCTGGTTAGGCTTATGGCATCTCCAAATTCCTCATAAATGTCAGTTGTTCCTGTGGAAAATTTCTCAAAACATTCTCCCAGTCAATCAAAAGCTTAACAGATACAATCCAGACCATGATGGCATATGCACTAGATGTCAAGAAGAAGAGGAGAGCACTACTCACATGCTTATTCAATGCAATTATGCTAGAAGCATTTGGAATGCTATCTTCCCAAATATTGCTCAAGATCTCAGGAACATAGATGATATTAAGCAATGGATAAAAACATCGGACAATAAAGGTTCTAGAATCAATTTTGAGAGAAATGGCAATGTGAATCTCATTGTGATCATAATGTGGTTCATATGGAAATCCAGATGTGAGCTAGTTTTTGAAGGAAAAAACTGTTCCATTAACAATCCGAAAGCCAGGGTTTACACTTATTGCAATGAGAATAAAATACATACTAACAATCAATTGATTCAGATGCAGGTTTTAAGATCCAGGAGCAATAATATGGGAAATAGAAGAGATAACATGAATATATGGTCTCCTCCTTTAAGGGGAAGACTGAAAATTAATATAGATGCTTCAGTTTTGCCTGGTAACCATTATGCTGGAATTGCTCTAATAATAAGAGATTTTACAGGTCAATTGATGGAGGCATGGACACTGGTAGAGAGAGTCAGAGATATAACTCAGGTTGAAGTTGTCGCTGCGCTTAAAGCTCTGCAATGGATCATTCAACTACAAATCCATAATGTCATTGTGGAGGATGATAACAAGAAGGTTATGGACAACATCAATGGCCTGTACAATATCTCTCCCTGAGAAGATGCTAACATTATTGAAGATTGTCAGCACCTTGTTAGTTGTTTAGGAAATGTTGTTGTTTGCTTTAGAAATCTCTCCCTGGGAAGATGGTAACATTATTGAAGATTGTCAGCACCTTGTTAGTTGTTTAGGAAATGTTGTTGTTTGCTTTAGAAATAGGAAGTGTAATCAAGTGGCAGATCTTCTTGCCAGGTTTGCTAGGACAAACTATTATAGTAGAAAATGGAGTATGAATCTCCCTGAATCTGTTAGAGTCAAGCTTGAAGCTGAAAAAGTTATGGTGTAACTCTTTGCCGTTTCTGGCTTTTAATGATCATCTGTGTGTTTTTCTTTCAAAAAAAAACAGAACAAAGTAATACTTATTGTCTCACTTCCAGAACACCTCAACAACAGAATAAGGTGATATTGAATGAAGTGAGGACCCGGAGAATTGACATACCACCACATTCATCACAATCAAAAAATTCACAATGGACCACTGAATTAATATACTCTCTTAGAAGCCAAATGCTGGTTCCTGTAACTTATCTGGTTCTGCTTAACAGTTCAAACATTTCCTTGCATTCATAATTAAAATACAATAAATAGCTCCAGCAGCAGCTAAGCTAGAAACTCAAACAACTTAAATTTATACACTGCACATTCACAATCGAAAGAAGAAGAAAACCATTTCAAAATCAAGAATCTAACAAAGCTTCAGAATTAATCCTAGACTCTTTAATAACACTGCATTCTGAACCAATCAGTACCATGCTGCATTAACAACAAAGTTCACTCATCTCTCTTTCCAAGTCTCCCTTACTCCTTCTTGGCTGTTGTTGCAGATTCTACAGGGTCTTGAAGTGTTCCGAACATCCAATCCATCCATATTGTATAATGACCGTAGTTATGACGATAAGTTGTGTGGTGTATTGTGTGGTAACCAGCACCCATCACAGGCCACAGCTTTCCATGTATGCAATCGTGAATATTAGCTGTCCATACCGCCTCGATGAATAATAAACAGATGTGAGTTGTAAAATGGGTTGGAATAAGGAATAGTGCTATCACATGAGGAATTGCTTGTAGTATTCCGTCCAAAGGGTGAAATGCCAGACCTGACAACACCAAGGAAATTTAAAAAAAAAAATGAATAAACAGTAAACAACGTTACCCACAAAAATTAATTCATCTTGAATTAACTAATAAATTTTCATCTAGGTACAAAAACATATAAGCAGAAAGTTCAGCTAAGGTTTGGAATTGGACTTCAATAGGTAACCCCTAAACTTTCTTATGTTTGCAAGAGAGCTAATCATTTCCGCAACAGGCAAAAGTAGCAATACTACTTTTAGTGGGGGGCAATCCAGCAAACAAATTTAAGCCAAACGAATTTGTGACTTTTACCCTTTTAATATCTGTTATACACTAGTCATTCAATTACTAAATCTCACAATGTCAACATATTTTAGTCCGTTATTTCCCAATAGATATCTGTTATGAACTTATGAAAGATCTTAGCAATGGGATTCAGTGATACATAAGAGATTTTGATAGTCACCAAAAATTGGCTGGAGCCATTTGTTGGGAAGGTTGAAAAAGACATCCTATCTTATAGATCTATTACTAGCACTAAGAAATAAAACACCAATATAATGGGACTGACAATAGCTGATTTTGACATAAACAATAATGCAGCATGTGAAAGGTCAGCTCGAAGGTCAGAAAGAAAAGATTAAACAATGATTCAATTTCAGACTCATGCATACTAACTCAAAAAATGCAACTTGGACATCGAGGAATAACTCAATGTAACTCAAGGTTGAATTTGGAAAGATAGGACTTAGGATGACGGACCTGCAAATGGAGAAAGAGTGTTCTGCTTGTTGTAGATGTGATGTGTAGCATGAAGCCACTTATATAGAGGCTTTATGTCGTGCAATTCTCTATGCATCCAGTAAATCCCAAATTCGACAAAGACAAGATAAACTGCCAAATAAAAAAGGTAGGCAGGATATCCGACGTCGCTTATTCTAGAAATGCATCTTGTCCAACCATTTTCAACCATGTATTCTGAAACCGTTGGAAGAAGAGTATACCAGGGCATTGACTTCATTGCAACACATATTTGCAAAAGCATCGCTTTTCTTGTAGGGATAGCATCTGTAATCAACAATCCAAAATACATATTGTTAGAGGTAGCATCCATTCAAGCTTTAAAAACCAAAAAGTTAGTTTTCCAATTCATGTAAATGAACTTCACACATACGAGAACTGCTCAAATAAAACAGAAAAGAACACAGCATGAAACAATCAAACTATATAAACACAAAGAGAATGATATATAGATATTTTTTGCCGTGACACAATTCAAAGAATAAAACTCCAAAATAAAAAGATTGAAATTCCCCTCTAAACAACAGATCTCATGAGCACCCTATCCTTCACATGATAAGTAGGTAAGATACATCTCACGTTATCAGCATTATCATCTGCCTATGAAACTCTTACAGTTCACTAGTAATCAAAAATGCACAAGTTCGAAAAATAGATGAATCAATACACCTCTAACAATTTCTAGTATAGATCCTTAAAAATTGAAGATTCCAAGACCCCAAAGTAGCTCTTATGTGAAAATTTAACAATTGACCTTGGCATGAGTACCCAAATAATGCATCTTGTCCAATCAACTACCTAGAAAATAATCAGTCTTAAATTACTTAATCTTCAGTTTACAATCCATGTAATCCTACCTAATAGTCGTCAATCTTTTTTGGTCCTAGATAGAACCTAAACCAACCAACTGAGATTAAAGGGCATCCACTAGAAACCCACCCCTATTTCTCCACTGAAAACCTCCAAATAACAGAATTTTCAGTACAAAAACCTGAACTTTTAAAGGATGGATTGGAATTCACCAAAAACATCTACTCAACTGACAAAAGTAAGACAAGTCAACGAATCATAATCCATCAGTATGAACCAAAAGTACACTTGTCTTAAAGCTAAGATAAAGGCAGATTCAGTGAGCAATTAGATTCTAAGAAAACCCATTGATGAAATTGAAGTAAGACTGTAAGAAACAGATAAAACTAATTAGAACCCCAGATAATCAAAGGTAAAAAGATGAAAAAAAGAAGAAGAAGGAGATACCTTTAGGAAGATAGACATTTCGTTTGAACTGATAGATATAATAACACCAAAGAAACCCAGATATGAAATAAAGTAAAGTTCCACCGATGTAATTCCTCAACCAAGTTTGGAAAAAATGAGGAAGTGGTTTCCATAAATTTGCCGGCACTAGATTGTCAAGAACAATCCCATTGTAAAAACTTGTTTCATCAACGAAAAGTTGTAAATAATCTTCCATCTTTCTTCTTCTCCTTCTTTTCTGAGTTAAAAAATAATCAGATCCCGGTAATGGGTTTTCCCAGGATCACTCAAAGAGAGAGAAAGAGAGTGAATGTGAGGAGTTATGAAGAGAATCTTTACGAAGAGAACGAAGACAAACAACGTGCGGGTGTAATGAGTTTAAGACCCTGGCGTTTTTAGGGGCCACTCAAAAGGATTTAGGGGCCATCAATTTATACCCAGCCAAAGACTCTAGTTAAGGGGTACCTATATGATATTAAAGTTACATAAATACCCTTCTGGTAAAACTGTATAAAAACCAAATCAAAAACAATTCTACTCATTTCAACTCTTCTTCTTCCAGTTTCATATTATCTTCCGATTGTGGAAGAAAAAAAAAATTTCCTCGTTCAACCGAAACATCGCCGCGAATCGTAAAATCAAAACATCGTCGATTCGATTATAAAACAATGGATAAGAGAAATGAAACCCACAGACCTAGAACCAAAAATGTTGCTCGGGGTATCGATCCAAACATTGGAATTTTAGCAAGAAATAAAGAAATTCTTGCTGCAAATGAAGAAGAACGCGAAGAACGCGAAGAACAAGTACCTGACAATGTATTCGGTAGTGGCGATTCCGAGACTCAAACACTTCGTAAACTTCAAATGGCCCCAATTAGGTAAGAATCTATCATTTTTGGGGTTTATTTCGCTTTAATTCGTCGAATCGAGAAAAAAAATTTCTAGGGTTTTCGGTTATTTATCCAGATTCGGACGATACGCATGCTCATTTACTTCCGAATGTAGTCGTGTTCTTCATTTTTCAAGAACATCGACAGTATTCGGGAGAAAGATTTGATGATTATCTGCCGAATATTGGTGGCCATATCTTCCTGGATACAAACTGCTAATAATCGGTAGTTTAATGAATTTTTTGGCTACCGAATATATTTAAGTAGACACAAAGTATTCGGAAGAACACTCACTACCGAATGTATATATTGAAAAAATCTCAAAATTTATGATATAGGAAAAATCCCATTTTGGGGCCAGTATTTATTCGGAAGACAATATAATGTTTTATACCTCCGATTGTGTAGGATAAAATTTTAGAGTTTCTGAACTCCAGTTGATGAATATTCGGTTGTAAACGTGTTTAGTTATATTTCGATTGTTTTTCATTCGGAAAAAATATGTGTCTTCTTACTTCCGAATTTGTACATTCGGGTTATAGAGGTGCACTTTTTCTTCCGATTGTGTAGGATGAAAAATTTACAGCTTCTGAACTCCAATTGATGTATATTCGGTTGCAAATATGTTTAGTTAGCTTCCGATTGTTTTGTACTCGGGAACAATATGTGTCTTCTTACGTCCGAATGTGTACATTCGGGTTATATTTCCATACTTTGTCTTCCGATTGTATAGTTTGTAAATATTGTTCCTTTCTTTGTTGTTTAGACAAAGTCGAGAAGGGAGGAAGAAAGTGACAGCTTGTGCTAGGAGGGAAAGGAGTGCCAAAGATAATTCAGGTGCTCAACAAAGCGAACAAGAACAAAGCAGTCAACAAGTAGTGCAACCAACTGTTGAACAACAAGGCAGTGAACAAGGGGTGCGACCAAGTGTTGAACAAGCCGCTCAACAAAGTGCTGGACCAAGTGTTGAACCAGTTGATCCAGTGGCAAGAGTAGAAGAAGAAGGACAACCAAGTGGTACCCAAAAAGCCAAAAAAGGAAAAGATGTTGTAAGGAAGGATATTGCTAAGAAAGCATCACATCTTGTCCCTCAGCACTTGAAGAAGAAGGGTATTCCAGCAGGCACAATCCTTGGACTACCAGCGGATGGAGGAAAATTGCTATTTGGATACAAAGACTCATGGTCCAGAGAAATATATGAAACCGAGGTAATAAAATTACTATTTTTTATTAATGTATTGTCTATGTGTTATATCGTAATACTTGTATTAATAGGATCATCAAGATGCGGTCCGTCTACTCAAACTACCGCCGCACCAACAAAAATGCTTGCGTGGCTTTTATCCAGTGAATATGAAAGGTTCAAGACAATTGTTGCCAACTCGGGGTTAGCTAATGCCGCCAAGAATTCATTGTTGGAACATGATCGTGTGGCCATATCGGCGTTCGTGGAGAGAATGTATCCTGATACCGATACTTTCCATATGCCGTTTGGGGAGATGACGATCACCCCGGATGATGTTGTGCAGATTCTTAACCTTCCCGACCAAGGCACAGCTGTGAAGTTTAACTACACAAAGCAGTTAAGTTGGGCACAACTTTATTCTCTAACTAAAAAGTGCTTAGGTTGGGATGAAGAGACAACAACAACAGAGTTTAGGAGGCATGCAAGTTACAGAACAAGACAGATAAACATTACAGCTTTGATGAATATGTTTCGAGGCACCTTGGAGAAGGAAAAGAATGGAACGTTAACTGATGAGCAAGTGAACCACGCTGCCACCGCATATCTCCTTTGTGTATTGGGATGTGTCATATTCCCCAATACTTCTGGCAACCGGATCGACGCCAACCTTATACAACTTTTGGATCCTCTCCATGAAGTCGGTGACTATTCTTGGGGCACGTCATACCTAGCATTCTTGATGGAAGAGTTGAGAAAGGATTCGAGGCTAGGAACCTGCCAAGTTGCCGGGAATGTGGCTCTATTGCAGGTTTTTTCTTTAACTCTATAACTCACTCTATAGTTATTCAGTAGACAATACATATGATGCATCCATAACTCCAAATGACGCATATTCGGTAGGAAATTATCCATCTCTTTTCCGAATGTTTATTATTCGGTGGTTAAGTACTTACTTTGTTTTCCGATTATATACAATCGGAAATATTCTTTTGATATTAGAACCGAATATACAGGCCAGAAAACTATAGGTTACTGAACTCCAAAGACGCATATTCGGTAGGAATTGATCCATCTTATTTTCCGAATGTTGGTTATTCGGTGGCTAGGTACTTAATTGTTTTCCCGATTATATACAATCGGAAATATTCTTTTGATATTAGAACCGAATATACAGGCCAGAAAAGCTATAGGTTACTGAACTCCAAATGACGCATATTCGGTAGGAAATGATCCATAATATTTTCGAATGTTGTGTATTCGGTGGATAGCTACTCAGTTTTGTTTCCGATTATATATAATCGGAAATTATGTTTGGAAATTACTACCGAATATACACAATCTATTTACTAAAACTTGGTTTCTTATGTATATAGGCATGGATCTATGACCACTTCCCTATCCTGAAGTTGGCCGGAGAGAACCCGGGGTGGTGCAAAGGTACTCCTAGAGGAACAAAGTATATATTTGAAGACAACCGTTCTAGGACAAAGAGCAGCAGTTGATTCGCATGAGGGAGATTTTGGACCAATTGAAGGCCTCAGACGTATGCTTTGATCCATACAAGGAAGATCGAGTCAGTGGGCATATAAATGTTCGGTCGGACTTGTCCCTTTATTTTGGACCATTGTGGCACCCCACAGGATATGTGATGTATAACCCCTCTAGGGTGATGCGACAACACGGGTATATACAACACAACCTCTGGAGAAAATGGGGGATTACTACAAATTGGAGTTGGAGTTGTGTTCTTCTAGTGGTGACAATCTCACGATTGTTCACACAGGCCCACCTACTGTTCTTGATAACTGGGATAAGAGGAATGACTTCATTATCGACACTGGTAGACGAACCATCCGAGGTGATGAAAATTCTCCAGACTATATGAGTTGGTATAACAAGGTATCACATCCTTTGGTTATCCGTGAAATCAAATCCAACACTACTGCGGCGGGTTCAAGTTATAATTGTATCATCAAAGACAAACCAGCTGGTTATGATAGACTGGTGCGTGTTCTTATATTTTTGTTCATTTTATATTATTCCTATAAATCTTAGGTAATTACCGTTTGATGTTATGTCATTACGTATAAAAAACAGGTGAATAGGTTCAAGCGTGTTTCCAAAATGTTAACTGCATGCTTGAAGAGCGGAGATCCCATGCCAGCTGAGAAGATCAAAGAGGCTAGAGATCTAGTTGATAATATGGATAACGAAGATTATGCTGCCCAGTTTGGGGAGAAAGTCACGAAGAGGCATCAGCCCAAGGTGGCAGTATCAAAGACGGGTAAAAGAACTCGAGCTTCATCGAGCGCTGAAGCTGCTCCAACTGAAGCTGCTCCAACTGAAGGTGCTCAAACTGAAGGTGCTCAAACCCGTGGTCGTGCAGGACTGGGAGGTAGTCACGGTCGTAAAGTAAAGAAGAGAGATAAATGACAATGATTTTTGTTGTACATTCGGAAATTTGTTTGGGTAACTAAGTTAGACAAGTTCAAATGACAATGATTTGTGTGGTATATTCGGAAGTTTTGGTAACTAATTTAACTTCCGATTATTTCAAAGACAAAATTTGAAAAGTATAAGTTTTTCCAAATTCTGATTTTTGGGCCATCGTACATTCGGAACTTTATAAAAAACCTATCCTCCGAATATCACAAGTTCAAAACAAACCACGCATGGCTCCAGGTGGTTCCAAGGGCCAATATTGAAGGTTAGACATCCCATATTCGGAAGTTTTGGTAACTAATTTAACGTCCGATTATTTCAAAGACAAAATTTGAAAAGTATAAGTTTTTCCAAATTCTGATTTTTGGGCCATCGTACATTCGGAACTTTATAAAAAACCTATCCTCCGAATATCACAAGTTCAAAACAAACCACGCCATGGCTCCAGGTGGTTCCAAGGGCCAATATTGAAGGTTAGACATCCCATATTCGGAAGTTTTGGTAACTAATTTAACGTCCGATTATTTCAAAGACAAAATTTGAAAAGTATAAGTTTTTCCAAATTCTGATTTTTGGGCCATCGTACATTCGGAACTTTATAAAAAACCTATCCTCCGAATATCACAAGTTCAAAACAAACCACGCCATGGCTCCAGGTGGTTCCAAGGGCCCATATTGAAGGTTAGACATCCCATATTCGGAAGTTTTGGTAACTAATTTAACTTCCGATTATTTCAAAGACAAAATTTGAAAAGTATAAGTTTTTCCAAATTCTGATTTTTGGGCCATCGTACATTCGGAACTTTATAAAAAACCTATCCTCCGAATATCACAAGTTCAAAACAAACCACGCCATGGCTCCAGGTGGTTCCAATGGCCCATATTGAAGGTTAGACAACCCAAATTCAGAAGTTTTGGTAACTAATTTAACTTCCGATTATTTCAAAGACAAAATTTGAAAAGTATAAGTTTTTCCAAATTCTGATTTTTGGGCCATCGTACATTCGGAACTTTATAAAAAACCTATCCTCCGAATATCACAAGTTCAAAACAAACCACGCCATGGCTCCAGGTGGTTCCAAGGGCCAATATTGAAGGTTAGACATCCCATATTCGGAAGTTTTGGAAAATAATTTAACGTCCGATTATTTCAAAGACAAAATTTGAAAAGTATAAGTTTTTCCAAATTCTGATTTTTGGGCCATCGTACATTCGGAACTTTATAAAAAACCTATCCTCCGAATATCACAAGTTCAAAACAAACCACGCCATGGCTCCAGGTGGTTCCAAGGGCCCATATTGAAGGTTAGACATCTCATATTCGGAAGTTTTGGTAACTAATTTAACGTCCGATTATTTCAAAGACAAAATTTGAAAAGTATAAGTTTTTCCAAATTCTGATTTTTGGGCCATCGTACATTCGGAACTTTATAAAAAACCTATCCTCCGAATATCACAAGTTCAAAACAAACCACGCCATGGCTCCAGGTGGTTCCAAGGGCCAATATTGAAGGTTAGACATCCCATATTCGGAAGTTTTGGTAACTAATTTAACGTCCGATTATTTCAACGACAAAATTTGAAAAGTATAAGTTTTTCCAAATTCTGATTTTTGGGCCATCGTACATTCGGAACTTTATAAAAAACCTATCCTCCGAATATCACAAGTTCAAAACAAACCACGTCATGGCTCCAAGGGCCCATATTGAAGGTTAGACATCCCATATTCGGAAGTTTTGGTAACTAATTTAACGTCCGATTATTTCAAAGACAAAATTTGAAAAGTATAAGTTTTTCCAAATTCTGATTTTTGGGCCATCGTACATTCGGAACTTTACAAAAACATTATCCTCCGAATATTACAAGTTCAAAAAAAACTGTTTCCTGGGACCAAACAACACCATAATCGAAAAGAAAGTTGACTCATAAAATAACCGAATATTACAATTGGTAGGTTGTTTAACAAAATAATCTACCGATTTCGTATAATCGACTAGTTTTTATATTAATAATACTCCGATTACATCCATTACATAAAGTTCAAACGGCCTTAACCTTACAATTTCGTCAAAAGCACCTAAATCCATACTCCTAATTGACCATAAAAGTATTAAAACAGATCATAACTTCCAGTGACCATAGAAATTGTCCCTCTTGATTTTGTAGCATCCTTCATGTTCAAATCGTTTCCCGTAGAGGTCCACATACCGGCGATCCGCAAGATTTCTCTGAAATTACAAATGAGTAACAAGTTAGTACTAAAATTTGTTAATGTGAATTGGAGTTACAGAGATACTTACTCGTTTTTCATATGTCCACCAAGGAAAAGCTTTCCTAACAAACCGTTCCTCATCTTCAAGTTTGTCAATCTCCTTATCTAGCGCATTCTTTCTCATCTTAATGTCATTGGATGATCTTCGAATTCGATTACCATCTAAGGCCTCAAATACCATTAAGATACGGTTCCATATCTGCTCTTCGGATTCCGATTTGTGGAGCTTGTGAACACGATCATGAGTAGTTACCACAACCCACGCTCTATAAATAGCACAATCTTCTTCTTCGGCAAAAGCAATATCCATGTTTTTTGTTATGAAAATTAAAACTGAAGAGAAGAAAGAGTTTGGTGCAATTCGGGTGATAGATATGAGTTTCTTTATATAGGTTTAGGGTCCAACGACTCTTTTTGTTTTCCCCAAAAACTCCAACGTCTAATTTGGCGAAAGTTGAATGTGGAGAAACCAATAATCGGTAGGTATTGGATTTATCATATCTATCGATTATGGTAGCTTTCAAAATTTGAATTTGCGGCAACTTATAATCGGTAGGTTTTGTAATATATTTAACTCCCGATTAACGCTGAATCCAAAACACGAACCAAAAAATACTGCACCTCGTATAATCGGACGTCTGGCAAATATTTTGGCCTCCGATTGCATTCGGAGGGTAACAATGTTATCATATCCTTCGAATATATAAGGGTAATTTCGCCATTACGAATTACGCGAGATAAGGGCTGGCTACATTTTCCCTTTGGGTGACCTTTTTTGTTTTATTGTTGGCCCTTAAATCCTTTTGAGTGGCCCCTAAAAACGCCAGGTTTAAGACACCCTAGAACACTGAGAAGAAGTGAGAAAATCTTAAGTAAAATATTTTATTTTGGGGTATTTTATTTTGTTTGTTTGTTCTGTTGGTTCGCCACTAGTTTACCACTAATGCTGCCAATGAAAACATCTTTCTTTCTTTTCGTACTAGTTTGTCTCCCGTGCATCGCACGGATCAGCTTCCTGCTTATGGAATAAATAAAAAATCAATAAGGTAACAGTTGATTTGGTGTGCAAGAAAATAATATCCGGGTTGGTTTAGGAGGCTTACATTTTGGTGGCCGCTACTATGGAAACCACTTTTACTTTCTTTTCATCTGGCTACCAAGATGTTTTAGTCCTCCGGGTTGTCTCTTTCTTACGACTTATCCATTGCTTACAATTTGAAGAATTACCCTATTTCGAAATCTTATTTGCAACTCCGTGAGCATTGCTTTAAGGTTATACCACTCTATATTTTCTACCTTAATCTAGAATTTTAGATATGTTGCCATGAATTATGAGTCAGTGGACCAATGTTGAATCCCGTAAAGATGTTTGGTTAATATATAAACTATCAAAATGCTATATCCTAACATTCCGTGTAGGTCCACCCGATCCAACCATCCACCCACTCTCTTGTGCATGTTAAACCCGTAGGTGATGGATCAGACGTGATTTGGCATCTAGCACGTTGCACCAAATCCACATATTTTACCCGTTGTTCACCCGTGGCTTTAAAACTCAATTTAATTTGACAATCAAAGACCATAACTGTTAGCATGATAATGGATTCTGCAAGATCCCACCTCTCTTCTCTATAAATAAGTCAGTGCATGAAGAATAACCTAGTCTATAAATATGAAATTGTCAGGAATGTTTTGGTATATTATCCATCAGGGAAATCGTTTTTCTTGATGACAGTAATTTTATATTGTTAAGGTCCATAATATGCATTTGAAATGCCAATATATGTTGGACTTTTATTCCCAAAATAGAATCCGGTATTGCGTAAGCATTGTGCCCAACACTGTCCATGTGCATTGCAAAGAAATTTTTTGTCGGAAATTGACATCTGGTAAGTGGTATTGTATCCCTTATTTCCACACATTCCTTTTTATTACTACTTTATACCGATAGCAACTGCAGTTGTCATTTGTAAGTTAGTTTTATGTTTTCCTAGTTTCCTAGTTGTGTTATAATTAACCTTGTGCCCTTAATAATGCTTCGTCTACCGGCTAGCTTAATCAAGAGAATTATCTGCAATCCAGTTTCGATCGTAGTTCATGATGCAACATGTCCGTATTATCAACCTTATTTAGAAATTCTCTAAGCCACAACTATATCGCTTCCGTGCAGTTTTCAGTAAGAGTTTCTCCAATGAAACATATGTGAAGATAAATGTCCAAGTCCACATAGGATGGACATTCATTTTTCCTAAAATTCTTCTCCAACCCCAACTTCTTAAATCAATGTGAAGATGATGTGGCTTAATTTTTATTAGACATTGTCAAGGTGAATGTCAAGTTTTAGGCAATCACCTTGACAATGTCAAGCTATCCCAGTAAGCTTTGCTTACCTAAATTAATTTTAATATATTGAATAACTATTTTAACTCTAATAAAATTTAAAAATTACTAAAAATGAAATTTACATTTAATTCATAAAGCATCACAAACAACACCATTGGAGATGAACTACTTTCCTCCCAAAACTTAAGGGGAAAATTGGAATGAGGATGTCTTGTTTGTGTTGCCACCTGGGAAACACACACAACCACCATTGGAGAAGCTCTAACAAAGATGCATAATTTGTACACAGACATTCGCGTTCCTAACAGTAGTTTCTTTTTTTCCCATACATTCCGCAGGGTATCAATTATTTCCTCTTTATATTTGATTTTTCAATATATGGTTTATTATTATACATGGAATACTTATTTATATTTTTATATATAAATATTTTCATATGTTTATTTTATTTCTACTGTGCAAATATTTTTCACGCAACTTAATATTCCTAATTAGGTAACTTCACTCTCGGATATATACTATTTATTTATGCTTCAGAGAAGATTTTATATTTATTTAAACAAATCCAGTTTTACCCTTTTCTTTAAGAGGAATAATACCTAATTTAAATTAATGTAAACTACGTCAACATACTACATATATGATTGTTCTTTTCTTGGAAAAGACATTATTACTTATTACTTACATATATTTTGGATGGTTTCAAGGTTCAGGCTAAAAAAAAAAGGATGACTAAAACCTTCTCTACTGAGTTGGTCAATGTTTGGAAGCTCGGCCCAAAAAATGGTCCACGTAGAAAACATGTATATAATGTAAATTAATTCCAAGTTATTATCCGAAGGGGGAGGGATGATTTGGAATGGGTCATAGACCAATACATGTGTGTGGCATATTAGGGGTTATCTTTAATAACCAGAATCCTTTCTTGAATTATTTTTGTTAATCTATGTGCATAAAATAATGTTTTCATATGTACAGACACCTATTGGGAATTGTTATTTAATTATTTTTCATTTTTCTTCTCCCGCCAAAATCGCACCTGTGAAATAATCACAACAAGTAATAAATACAATAAAAATCAATAATAATCAGTCGAAGGAATTTGGCATGGGAGAAAAAAGATAGACCAAAGAGATGAGAAATAGTCGAATAGAGAAGAAAATAGAGGAATAAATGGAATAAGCAATCGACTATATATTTAATAAGGATTTTTTAGATACCTGCAAGATAACAAACAACACGACAACAGAACTTAAATTGAAAAATACTGAAAATAAACTAAAAAACTGAACAAATCCATAATAATGGGTTTACTTTGACTAACGCCTTCTATAGAGACCCGAGCATCAAAAAGATTACTCTTGAAATTAAAATTCCTCGGAGACCTCAAAATATCAAGATTTTTATTATTTTTGGCAGGCGTATCATTTTTTGACTAATTCGTAAACATTTTAATATTTTATATTATAATTCTATAAGAGAAACTCTAAAAAAAATAGTTTGAATAAAGATTTTTAAGCAAGATAAAAAAAATCACCTGAGTTGTTCAAAAGAGGGAAGGAGCATCGATCACTTGCTCTGCAAAACTAACGACAATCAAGGATCAAACAAAAACATTAATTTAAGCATTTATAAGACCTGCAGAACAAAAAAAAAAGTTATCACATAATAAAACCCTAAAAGCTTTTCCCGTGAATGAAATATTCAAACCGTTATAAATGATTATTGAGTTGTTCTCGAAGGAGAGAAAGAGCGTTGGTTTCGTTCACTTCTTGGATGATCTAAAGAAAAAAATCCACGGATCAAACAAAAAAATTATATAAGCACGCAGTAATGTAGAAAACAAAGCCTTAGAGAAAAAAAATACCTAGAAGAGAGTAGCGGCGCCGATGAGACTTGGGTTCACATTTTATAGATTGAGGTTGAGCAGAAGAACATTTTGTAATAGAAAATAAGAAAATTATACCGAATTGTTTGGAAATAATGTTGTATTTACCAAAAATAAGGGGATCCGCATATATTGGAATAATATTGGAAATATTGTTGGTTACAATATGAGATTTTTTTTTTTTTTGGGAAACAACACTTTAAAAGTTAGGGAATTTCTGCAATTATGGATATCTACTTTATTCTCATATTTAAAGTAATAAGTGGTTGCAAAATATTTTGATACAAAAAATATATTACAGTACATTTGGTGACCATACTTGGTAAAGGCCATCACTCGAAACTTACGCCATATTCCTTGAGAACCATATTTGGTGTCCCTGTGTGTTCGAAAAATAGGAAGCAGAGAAATATTTCAGATCAAATTGCAAGAATTAAGCAAAATTCTGATACACACAATCTCTGCTTTCCTATAAATCCAATTAATGAAATATTCTTATAAATCCAAATAACTTTAAATAAACAAAGTAATTACCTTGAAATAAACAAACTAATACTAATAATCAATTCAAGAAAAAGTTACAATCATGCTCAAAGAAGCACAAAGCTTGACAAAGTGATTTGACTCTGATTCATGCTACCAAATTAATATGATGATAACTTGTGTTGAATGGATCATATAAAAAGCCTTGTGTTGCTGATGGGTGATTCTTGCTACATTTAACCCTGCATCCTCATCCTATGAGACCCCGTAGTCCATACTGCAGAAATAACGTACAATGTGACACTCAATTATCGCAAAAGAAAACTAAAAAAAAAAAAAAAAACAGGACCAATAGAAATCAAATATGTGTTGATGGTAGTTACCTTCTTCAAACCTAAACTCCATGTTTTTTGTTTGCTAAGAAACATATTCGCAGCTGTGTTGCAGATCACTTGGCTTGAGCAATTAATAGGAAAACTCACACATTCCATGTTCTGATTCCTTCAGTTTACTCTTAATTAAGATCATTTGCAGGCAAAGGAAAGGAGAGATCTTGGGCGTGTTCTTGTCGCACAAACCACAAACCATGCAAGGGCATTTGAGAAAGAAAAAAAATCTAGCGGCAATCAATCAAATTCATTTGTTTATGCCTGCAATTCCAATGAAAAGGAAATGCACAGCCGACCATATTAGAAAATCAACAAAACTCTTGAGCTTTAATATTTACCTAGATCATCACTCGAACCAGAAAACAAATATAACGTCTTTGGATTTGATTTTGTAGATCCAGAATGATAGTGAAATATGAGAATTAAAACCGAAGAATACCGTAAAAAACAAAACAGAAACATCAAACTTCTGTTATTCGTACTCATGAGCTCCCATTGCCAACCGATTACCCTTTTAATTACATGCAAAACAAATAACAAAAAATGGATTAGACATCAAAACCCTAAATCTCAAGAAAAAAAAAAAGAAAAAACAACAAAACCCCCTAGAAGTAAAAAGCAAGTACGATGAGGTACGGTCCCCTTGCTCGGATGCTTTATATAGTGAATCAACAAATCCAAAATTACATGAAAATAAAAAATAAACAAAGAACAATATCAATATACATATGATCAGTTTTGAGATTGAAGAAACCTTTATTTCCTGATTTAGCAACAGTCAAACCAGCAGCAATCTAATTAGTAAACAAAAATAAGTGCTCCATGCATCATTTAGACCTGGAAAATAAAAATAATTATGGTATTTGGCACAAAAATATTTTCAAAAAATAGTTTATACCTTAGTATTGCGCGGTTAAAACAGCTAGAAAAATATGATCGAGGAAAACTACAAAACAAACAACGTAAATGGAAAAAGAAATTCTTGCTAATTAACATATACGACGTGAATGTATTAATTGGGACACTTTTCATAAGATACACTTTGAAAATAAAAGAAAAAGTTGGATTAAGATGGTTAACTTTGCTCTAGTGCAAGTAAATGCGTAATATTTAACTATTGATCAACTGCCATTGAAATAAAAGATATGAGATGCTTCTAGCAAAAGCAAATCCATATAAAAAAAATTACAATTACAATTATACTATACAAATACAATAGAACAAAATAGTAAAACTATCACGTTGTGAATGGACGACCTCATCGCATGTGTTGATTCATCGTCAATACAGTAAGAAGAGTACACCATCATCTGCAGCAGATCAAACAAAAATCACCATTAATCGATATATTTCTAAGAAAAAATACCGAGAAATAAAAAGTAAAACCCTAGAATAAGAAAAAAAACACACAAAAAAACACGTAGGTGACGGGACCATATTTTTCTGGAGTGCTTTATATAGAGAGCATCCAGCATAGAATTCCAGAAAAAAATAATCTCAGTTTAGGAGAAAAATCCTTAATTTAGGAAATAACACCCTAAAAGTTACTACAAATTTTGTATTTTGGATAGCTACATTATTCTCATATTACCGTAATTAGTGAATGCAAAATATTTTTGTGTAAAAAATATATTGCATATCAAGACATAATAGAATTAAAAATTGGCTTCATTTAATTTCTTATTTAAGACTTATTTTATTTTTAATTATGGTATAAAAAAAATTAAGAAAAGTAATATGAAAATTAGTTCTATTATTTTGATTGAATTTTTGTATTAACCCGTTTAATATTTGGATTGATTTTTTGTGTTAACCCGTACAAAAAATTCCAATTCTAGTTTCAATTTTTTGTTTCAGATTCTAACAATTCTTTTATTTTTTTTTACAGGATCAATAAATTGTTTGCAAGGTCGCATCGTTGGATTCAAAGGTTAGTACCCGTAACCAATCTGATCGATTTTATTTTTTCTAAACTTTCTTCGGAAGTGTAATTTTACTTTGTAGTCTTAATTGATAGAACGAAGTTATAATTAGAATGATTCTGAAAACTGTAACCGGACATTGGACATTAGACATTATACATTTTTTATATATTTTTTATTCATTAATTATGTGATTGATTCGATGCATAATTGATTAATATTTTGATTTCTATCGTGAATGTGTGTTTGATTTTTTGGTGTATTTTTGGCAACATAATATTTTTCGAGATAATTGTTTTAGGCAACAAAAAATCTATTTTCCATTAAAATTTTTTTGAAAATATTTTCCACTTTTTTTATTAGATCACATCAAAATAATTTTTTTTTTAAAAATTGGTGGGGCCAGAATCAACCAGAAACTCCGGATAACCACGTCGCTTGAAAAAACTCTATTTTTATATAGAGAATAGCCTTAGGATTTTCATCTTAGTTTGACTAATTTATCCATGGTTCACCACATAGGGTACTTATGGGACACATCGAATAGAATTATTCGTAGGGGTAAAAAATTAACAAGTATTCCCATGTTGTTAGCAATTTTATGTTGGCAATCGATCTAATACTGTTCGGAGTTCTAAATAATAGCACTATAACTAATCTGTAAGTGTCTTTGCATTTACACCAGCTGGTCGAGTCAAAAGACAAATTTTCAGAAATCGTTGAATTCACTTCAGCAAGTGTGTTAACCCTAGAAAAAAGAAAAACCCTAGTAAACCAATCTTCTCCAATGGCGGCACACACCATTAGAGAGTAAATATCTGGACCACTTGGGGTTGAAAATTAGATCATGAGTTAGGGGTTACGGATCTGAAGGAACCGATGGAAACAACCATTATTTCGCAGGGCATAATCTTATTTTTAGATGTTCTCTTTTCTTCTTCTAGTTCTGTTCTTCTTGATCTATGTTCTCTTCTTCTGATTTTGGTGGGTGGTCTTATTCTTTCTTCTTCCTTTCTTTCTGGTTATGTAGATTTCTAGTTATTTCTTGTTAATGTGGCTTGTCTTCTTAATTGCAGTATGTATGTGCTTCTCTTTCTTTACTTTTCTATCTTCTCTTTCTATGAGCAGTAAAACGGGGTTCTTAAAATGGGTTTTTGTAAGTGAATCTTTTAATCAAGATTTTGGAAAAACTGAAAAGAAAAATGAAATTCTCTTCTTAATCGTTAGCTTTTGTATCTTGAATATGAAATTGAATCTCTCTTAAGTGTTAGATGGTTATATTCTCTGTTTGGTCTCCCTTCTTGTGTAGATCTTTTGTTTACATGCTTAGGTTGTCTTGTTTGACTCTTATCTTGTGGCTGATGCTTTCTTTTTTGGAGTTTGATCCCCCGATCTTGTTTAAAACTCTCTTTATTCTCTTATTTCTCTTTTTGCTTTTGATCAAGACAGTTGGGGTCTTAAAATTGAATCTATTAAAATGTGAATCTTCATAATAGTATGTTCTTTAAAATCTGAGATATTTTCTAATTCTTTCTTGTTTGTTTTGATGGGTGTATCCCTTTCTGTTGATGGTATTATTTTTAGTTTTGCTGGGTTAATCATGTTCCCTCTTTGATTTGTTTCTTGCTGACTCTCTCTTTAGGAGTCTTTTTTGAAATGGGGTTTAATCTTTTTATGGTATCATCTCTTCTTTGTTCCCCTATCTGTTTTATCTATAAGTAGATGTATGTATTTTTGTGTCTTATATGTCTCTGTTATCTTGATTAGTTTTTATACTCTCTTATGAAATCCTTTCGTATGTTGGTTTTGTGGTCTATTATACCTCAGAAATAATGGTTAAAATGAAGATTTATCCTCAGTTTCCAACCCTAACTTTGCCGATCTGACTAAGCCCCCATGTAAGTCCATCCAAATTACCCTTGGTATCAATCATTTCGTTTTCAGTTTTCAGATTCTAGAGTTCATTTCAATCTTTCCGTGGGGACAAGTTATTGTCCTTTTAGTCCCCTAACTCTTCTTTGCATTTTAGCTTTTTTTTTTTGGAACCGGCATTTGGTATTTTTCATGTCTAAAGTCCCCTAGCAAGAAAACACAGAACCGCGGTTTGGTTTGGCTATACAAGAGCCCTCTTCTTTCACACTTCTCCTTTGTTTTATTTCCTTTCCTTCTTGTCCTCTGTTGTATTATTAAGATGCACCTCATTCAGGTTCACTAGCTTCGGATATTATTTAGAAGCCATAAATCCTTTAGATTTTCTAAGCACTAAATTATAAGTTTACCCTAAATTTTCGCTTTGTGATAACTTGTTCGATTCTTCCTTTTCTCTGTTTTAGGTTAGCTCCCCTTGAAATAGTTGTGACTGGACAAAAAACTAGGCTTCCTTATTTTCTCTCATCTTGTACAATTATAGTATCTTTTAGTTCCAGTAGCTTTAAATTTGTGGTTGTTCCAACTTGAGTTTTGTTTTTTTGTTTTTTTCTGCTTACTAGTTTTTCCCTTTTAAAAATATTGTGTTTGTGTAAGATTGATGTGCAAATTAACCTACTTTTGTGTTTCTTCTTGGCAAAGGAAAATGAAGACTCCTGTGAAACAACATGATGTCGAAATCAATACTGGCTATGCTCCTTATGGTTGTATTTTTTTCGAAGATGCAACTCTCATCAAGAAAATCTTCGATTGTTGGAAAGGCTATATCGTCATCCTCAATCATTAAGAAGAGATCTCTTTCCTGTACAGGCCGTCGTGACACTTTTATCAGACTTGTTCGTGGTAGAAGGGCTCAGGAATACTATTTGATAGTTTTAGCACGATCAAAGATGCTCAAATCATACACATCGCCAGTATTAGAATACTACTCATTGGGTACCGATGGAGAACGAGTGCTTCCTATGTTTTTGAAATACTACAAAATTTTTGGTTATTTTTGTCATTTTAGTTTTATAATTTGCTGTAGGACTTATCGCGTTGTACTCTTTTCTTTCGTCAGGGTTTTATCCTTTGGATTTAGGTTTTCCCGGTCAAGGTTGTTAACGAGGCAACAAATGTGTGTCCAACACCTTTCGGTGGTTTTATCGTTTTCATTTTATTGTTTGCGTTTTACTATTTATGTATTCCCTTAATCTGTTAGCTATAATATATAACTATAATTGTATTGTAATCACGGCTGCTAACACCTTAAGTTAGCTTTCTAATGAAATACCTAATTCATAAAAAAAAAGTGTGTTAACCCTATAAGGCAGAGAGAAATTGTGCAAAGTCTTGGAATCCACATAATACATACACGTGAAAAAGTATCTTGGTATTTACATTCTCAAATCTGATAAGGCCGACGATTCTTTTAAATTCCTTGAAGAGAAGATGGTATCTAAACTTGTTGGACGGAAGAGATATTTCGTGAAATATGCTGGGAGGATCTAGCTTTAATTCCTTTGTTTTATATGGCGTATTTCCTTGTTCCTAAAACTACTTGTTAGAGTACTGCTCGGTTGAATCCACCAAGCGTTGGTATGTCAAGTTTGGTTGTCATATTTTAGTGAATCAAAACTCATTTAAAGAGTCGCTTGATTATTTACTAGAGTCAACTTCATATAGGTTAGCTAGAAAGTTACTAGGATAAGAGACTTACAAGTATTACATGAAGAGTTGAAGAATGTGAAGAAGTAAAGAGCTACAACGACGACATCATCCTTCCTCTTGAGGTTAATAATATTTTACTTGAACTGTTTCATTCCTAACTATCTTTCAAGTCGTGCATATTGAAAAAATAACTGCGAATCTGTGAATGATTATACTCTAGTTAGACATAATATTAAGGAATTACAGTACGAAGTATAACGTCTATCTTTTGAACTTCGTATATAAGACATCGACATAATCGTATGAATGCTATTGTGATTATGTATGGGTATGGGTGAAGATTTCGTCCTAGGAAACAATGTTTTACATTCGTTTAAAGGAAGTACAATTCATAAACTTGTTTTATGAACCGAAAGGGAAATCGCTAGGCTTATTGGTAGTGTTATTCATTGCAAATCTTTGGATAACCAATATGTGTGTTTAGTATAACCGCTCATAACTTTTTTATGTATCTTGGTAAAACTATTCACAAGGCCTGAATTTTGTATTGGTATGACTTTTATTAGTGAAACCGATCTTAAGTAATCACCTTGAAAAAGCGGGGGTACAACAACCACACCCAATATTTTGATTAGCAATTTGTATGGACTAACTCCAATATACTTTCAAGAGAATCAACTAGACTCAATCTCAATAAAGTATATCAAGGAGTTATATCTCTCTTTCTCGATTCAATTCTTACTCAAGCAAATAGAAATCTGCGAGTCTAATTGAATACAAGAGAAATCACTTGAACGGTACCAAAGACCGATGTTCAAGTATCAATCAATGTAAATCAACAACCAAAGTTTAGATATTCTAATTGATTGAACAACGGACAACCTGTGATATTTCAATTATATAACAAAATATAATGCGGAAAAGAAATAACACAGACACCAGAAATTTTGTTAACGAGGAAACCGCAAATGCAGAAAAACCCCGGGACCTAGTCCATATTGAACACACACTATATTAAGCTGCTACAGACACTAGCCTACTCCAAACTAACTTCGGTCTGGACTGTAGTTGAACCCAACCAATATTACACTAATCCAAGGTACAGTTATGCTCCTATGTCTCTGATCCCAGCAGGATGCTATGTACTTGATTCCCGTAGCTGATCTCACCCACAACTAAGAGTTGCTACGACCCAAAGTCGAAGACTTTAATAAACAAATCTGTATCACACAGAAATACCTACGAGTTTTGTTCTGTATTTTGATAAATCAAGGTGAACAGGAACCAATTGATAAACTAGGATTATATTCCCGAAGAACAACTCAATATTATCAATCACCTCACAATAATCTTAATCGACACGTCGAAAGAAGATATTGTGGAATCACAAACAATGAGACGAAGATGTTTGTGATTACTTTTAGATCTTGCATATCGGAGATATCAATATCAAGCCAATCGTTACGATTGTACTCAATATGATAGAAACAGTAAGATCAGATCACATAACTACAAGAAAGTAGTATCGGTCTGGCTTCACAATCCCAATGAAGTCTTCAAGTCATTAACCTACAGGGTCTCGAGAAGAAACCTAAGGTTAAAGGAGAATCGACTCTAGCTTATACAACTAGTATCACACAGGAGGTGTGGGGATTAGGTTTCCCAGTTGCTAGATTTTTCCCTTATATAGTCTTTCAAATCAGGGTTTGCAATCAATGTTAGCTTAGTAACAAAGCATTCAATATTTGTCGTTAGATGAAAACCTGATTAGATTCAAGATAATATCTTTCAACCGTTAGATCGAAAACTTAGCTTGTTACACACAAATGAAATGAACGATTTTAGGTTTGTGTAACCGTACCCAAACATGTACATTCGTTGGTTCAACAGTATTTAACCAAATGGTTAGCCATATGAGCACTTTCATATCAACCATATTCTTCTTTACCATAACTAGTTCAAATGACTCAAATGAACTAGTTAGAGAGTTGTTCAATTGCTTAGATATTATAGAGGTATACAAGACACAATCGAAGCAAAACTGATTTGATTCACTCGAATCGATCCATGAACTTTATAGCCACGGTTTGCAAACTTGCATTCCTTAGTTTATATAAGTATAAGTTCACAAATAATCGTTTTTAGAAAATAACCAACCTAAGTACGCGGACTAGGTACGCGGACTTAAGTACCCGGAATAAGTTTGTAAATGGTTTACAAACTCCAGCAGATTTTATCGGGACGAGAACCTCCGAAAGTTCACGGACTGGGTTCGCGGACTCTGTTCCGGTTTTCCTGATCAACCAAGTACGCATACTCTGGTTCAAGGAATAAGAACTTATACATATATGTGTTACCACACAGTGCTTGTATCCAACAATGGTTATATATTCTAAACTCTCATTTCAATCATTGAAACATTCTTAGAGGACCTTATATAGTTGTTGTTCACAAACTATTTTTCGTCAAAGCCATTTTCAAGTAATTGAAACATAATATGACTTTCGTGACTAGGTAAAGATGAACTTGGCCAAAGCGAAAGCTTACCAACACATATTTTGAGAAATAGATAGGCGAGATAAACTCGGCTCGAAATAGCAAATGTGTATAATCAAAGTCTATTATGTGGTAACCGATCCTAGTACCTAGTCAACCAATTTTTGGAAAGCTAGTGTGGCCGATCCTAGTACCCACATGGAGGTAGAACCGAAGCTTTATGTTTTGGGAGAACCGTGAAACCCATTAATGGTGATTTGATAGGATAATCAATTACATAGTTTTTAGAAGTCAGATGAACCAATTCTAAACTCGTTCGGAAGTGTGCCAAATCGGTTCCAAGATGGTAAATATGAAAATAGATTTACCAACTAAAGATGTCGACATACTTTGAACATGTGCAGTAATTCTTATCTTTTATTGTTCAAAGATATTCCTTAATAACTAAAGGAGAATCCCGGATTGAAATAACTTGAGAATATTTTAATCAAGGTTTTTAGTTTTATATGCTTTTAATTTCGCAATTAAAATGCATATCTTTAAAAAATAAAATTTGGTAATGTGCATTTACTAATTGGAGATTTTCTACTGAGATTTCGGTCAATATTTGGACAGAGCATTTCCAGGAATTATGAAAACCGATTTTGGAAATATATTGCATATCTTGAGAATATTTTAGGTTTTGGAAATTCCTTGGTGTCCAAACATCCTTGGTCTATAAATATTGAAGTTTGAATTTCGAGCAAACTAATCCTCAGAGCCATCAAAACTACCTAGTTGTGTTGTTACTGGCGGAGCCGTCTATTCGGAGAGGAAAGTACCCTAATTATGGAAATCTCTTACGACCGCTCATTTTAAAGACTTCTTTGAGATTGAGAAGCTCTACGAGTACCGTTGGTGGGAAACTAGATAATTGCACTTTATTATTAGTTTTCGATTGATTTGATTGACTAACGGTTGTTGAACTTTGATTGCACCTAGTTTGTTTATGCTTGAGAATCTTCTCTTCTGATATAAGATTCACTCAAACTAGATTGAAGTTTCGACGGGGATATTTAGACTGTTTGTAGATCTAAAGATATCTTGTGATAATCCGTTGTTAACAGACTCCGTTCTGTGTGTGATTGATCACAAGAGATTCAAGTTGATTGTGTGCAGGTGTTAATTCAAGATCTAAGAAGATTTGAAGACAAAGAAGATTGCTTGTTTGAGTTCATAATCTTTGGTGTGCACAAAACTTGATCGGCTGGGGATCCAACTATAATCGGTTTATCTTTATGATAACCTTGATTGATTTGTTGAGTAGATCAACATCAATACGTTTCTTTGTGATTAAGAGTATTGATTGCATAATCTAAACAGTTACCTTGGTAGTTGTTGATAGATTGATATAAGAACTGACAAAGGAGTTTATTAAGATAAATGGAAGATCCTTTTGTCAAACTCATATCACGTTGTTTGAAAAGAGTTGTTACCGAACAGATTTGTTGTTCCTTTACTGTTTGGAATACGAACCATAGGAATTGTTCCAAGTGCGTGACTTATTACAAGTTGGAGGCGCAGGGATACTGAGGGAAATAGGTAACTTATAGTTTTAGTTGCTTGGTCTCAACTATACGAAGTTGGTTTAGATTTTTTATAGCGGCTTAATTATGAGAGTATTCAATCCTGGACAAGGTCCCGGAGTTTTTCTGCATTTGCGGTTTCCACATTAACAAAATCTTGATGTGTCTTTTACTTTTCTATTTCCGCAATTATAATTATTTTTATTATAATTAGAATTAAAATACACAAACGTTAATTCCTAATTACTTGATAGCAATTCTATTGTGTTTGGTTAAGTCCGAACCTATTATCAAGTAATCATACTTAGTTGTTGTATTGTATCGATCTTGTATCCATAGTCAATCACACAAGTTATCTTGTTGTCGTATTGTCTCGATCTCGTATCCATAGACGATCACAGGAAGTGTGAACCGATTCGTTGTATTGTCTCGACTCAGTCCATAGACAATCAATTTCGGAGAAAGGACTTATAGGTGGAAAAGTTTTAGATTGAGGTATATTTGGGTGCCCTCATCTTTTCAATTGGTATCAGAATAGGCGAACACGAAAAGATACAACAATTTGTGTTTGGTGCGATCCAACCTATAAGAAAATGAATCTAATGAGTGATTCAGTTAATGTACAACCAAGATTTAATGGGACAAACTACCCATTATGAAAATCTGCTATGAAATCTTTTCTTCAATCCCGAGATTTTAATACTTGGTTATTAATCGAAGACGGATTTCAACAACCGATGGATTATTCGGAGACAGAGTTCAAACGCTTAGCGTTCTATACTCATGAAAAAAAGTTCTTGCAAAGCAGAATTCTGATGGTTTGAATACCATCATACATGCAGTTAGTCATGATCTTCTACATCATGTACTGACCTGTAAAACTTCTAAAGAAGCATGGGATATTCTTGAGACTGTATTTGAGGGAGATGATTCTGAAAAAGAAGCAAGACTTCTTTCCCTTTCATCTGAATGGGAACACCTCAAAATGGATGATAATGATACCTTCGAGGAGTTTAACTCTAAACTTTCTGAGATTGTTAATGAATATTTCTTTCTTGGAAAGGATATACCTGAAAAGGAAATAATATGCAAAATTCTTAGATCGTTACCATCCAGATACGAGTCTAAGAAACATGTAATAATAGAAGCAAATGATATTTCTATACTTTCTCGAAGCTCTCTTATAGGAAAGTTAAAGATCTTTGATAGATAAATTCTGCTAAAGAATCAAACTGAGAAACATTGCTAAGAGGATAACGTACCTGTTGAAAAGGAGCTCGACTCAACAATTGTGTTTCTAGCACAAAGAATTAAGGACATCTTATCTAATGATAAATGTGATCTTGAAATATTATCGTTTTGTCATAAAAAGGGTAGTGAAGAAGTCCAATGCTTCAAGTGCCGTAGATTCGGACATATGGCAAAACATTGTTCCAGCAGAAGAACTCAGAAGTGCAGAAAGGCTTATGTCTCTACTCTCGATGATATTCTGGAGGAAGAACCCTATGAAGGAATATCTAACTATAATGCACTTCTTTCCAACTCTAACAGTGTTGAATCCTGTGAGTCTAATAAACTCATAGAAAAACTTGAGTTGAGATTTAAGGAAAATAAGAGGTTAAGCCTAATACTTGAAAACCTTTTGAAATTCCTTTCAGATAAAACCCGAAAGGTAAAATCTGAGCAAGAAAAAATGGTTGAAAAACCAAGAGGGTCAGAAACTAGTTTTTCTGATAATATACTAAGTTCTTCTTGTGAAGGAAATAACCATGCTGCAATCTTCCGTGGAAATCTCCAATAAAATAAATTTATCAAGGCTCTTCGCAAGGAGATAGAATTTAAAAGGCTAGTAAGTTTATTAGATCTCAAAAGGAAATTGCAAACTCTTGCAATTACAAGAAGAAGAAAGAACGTAAGGAAACACAATCTATTGTGTTCATAAGTCATCCTAAGGATGTATTTATTACCTATGGTGATAATAATTCTCATCTCAACACACACTGATTGTGTTGAAAAATGCATCCTCACTTGTTGCCCAAAATTCTGATTGTGAGGAAGCATAAATCTGGGCAGGATGTACAGATTTGTTCCTTAAGTAAAAGTATTCTTAATCGATATCTCTTACTTTTGGGGAAAATATATTTGGTTTCCATAAACCAAATTATCCCTTGATTTTCTCCCATTGTATATTTTTTTTTCTTGTCCGAAAGAAGGCTGTATTGCTTCAATGGAGAATCCGGCAAAAGAAGGATTTCCTCTTGATGATTTAGCACTTTGTGCATCAGTTTTGACTGAAACTCTTGGTGTATCTCAGCATGATAATCCTCAAGATTCTTAAGAAAACAGATTCTTACTGTTAGAAGTTGCATTGAACATCATGAGCTGATGATAAAGGATTCAAAAGAAGTACTAGCTGATCTTCGTTCTCAACTGTTTGAAATGAACAAATCATCTACTGGGAAAGGAAGTGCTCAGGAGAATTTGAATCCAGTTTTTGAAAGCAATCTTCACAAGAATTGAAAAAGAGAATAGACATTAATTCTTTGATTTCTTTCAATAATTGTATAAGGTCTATTATGAATACAATTATCTATTATTTATGAATGAAATTATTATTTTATAATTTTTCTTGTGATAGTTTTTCGTTTACATAGCATGTGCTTGAATGCTTTATATTATTGCTATGTATGTTTATGGGATGTTTGATTTCAGTTTTCATAACCTTAATATTCGATCTCATATTGTGTGAACCCTTATGGACGTTTGAGCGACTATTTGGTTTAGCAGGATTAAGTTCTAGCCTATGTTGGTAGGATTTATCAAAGGAACATAAGGGGTTCCGATTGAAACTCATGTGTGAAAAAGTCACAATATGTTGAATCATTTGGTTTAGCATAAAAGCATATGTGTTTCAGGTTTTCAACTTTTGCATCGCATTAGCTAAAACCGATTTTCATCCTTTCTATGGTAAATGTTGGTCCTTGTTTTTGTTCATTTGTCTTGCAAGAGGATGACAACATGGTGATATTCCTCCCCGGAAAGATACGAAGAACTGGTGAAGAGGATGCGGAATTTGAGGTAACAAATTTGTTAGTTAATCGTTTTCCTGTTTAAGAAAAGCCTTATTTTATTGCATATATCTTGCTTTTGGTTAACAAAATTTCGGTACAATTGATGTTTTTCCATTATTTCTGTATGGATGGGTGTGTGATTCAATTGTTTCTAGTTAAGAAAAACTATTGTTATCTTGCTTTATTGTTTGGTATCAATTGTTTAGGCTTACAAAATTTAGGTGCAATTGCGGTACTATAATTTCTATGTTTGTTTCAATTGCTTCCGGTTGAGGAAAATAATTATGCAAGTTAATTTATTTGGTTTGTATGAATTGTTTATGGCTTAACAAAAGGGTTTTGGGATTAATTGTTTAGTCCAATTCGATTCCGGATAAGAACTAAGTTAATTCTGATCTTTGTTAGACTTATCAAAGTGGAGGTTTCAGTTATTCAAGTCAAATCGAATGCCTTAACAAGAAATGCTAGTTAACTAACCTAGTACTTGTCTTGTTTAAAAGTGAAAGGTCTAAGTTATTATTTAAATAATTAGAACCCGATGAGAAAAATAAAGTTAATTCTGATCTTTATTTTGGTCTTATCAAACAAGCGACTGTATTTCAGCAATAGATTTAGCAAAAGAACTAAGGTGCTTAGTCAATTTTTGATTTGCTAAACTATTAGGGAAAATTTATTTGGGAAATTGTTTCCTTGGTAACATAATAAAACAAAATTACTTTGTAATTTCAGTTTTGATATTGGTTATCTAAAATGGTGTGTGGAACCCTCATGCTTGACTCTTATAGGTTGCATGTCTTTTGAGATTTGTAAGATCCTTTCGATTTGTCCTTTATTTGCTCGTACCTTTGTCATTTTGTGACAAAAAGGGGGAGAAATATATGGAGTAGACAAGTGATTTGGTATCACTAAAGAAAGGACAATGGTGCTTAAACGTTATATCTAACGAGAGAGTAAACCATAGACTAAGGGGGAGTAACATATCATATTGATACTTCTAGTTATATGGACTACAAAGGGAATAACAAAGATGTGCGGATTGCAAATCTACCTATCTTACCTTTAGGGGGAGTATTAGCTTTCTTATTATAATGTCAACAATGACATTTATGGATTGAATGTATACAGGTTATTGTGTTGTTGAAACTTGGAATCAAGCATATGTGTAATGAATTCTTGTAATTTGTTTATCCATATGATGTAAAAGTTTTGTCATTAAAATTGACAAAGGGGGAGATTGTTAGAGCATTGCTCGGTTGAATCCACCAAGCGTTGGTATGTCCAGTTTGGTTGTCATATTTTAGTGAATCAAAACTCGTTTAAAGAGTCTCTTAATTATTTACTAGAGTCAACTTCGTATAGGTTAGCTAGAAAGTTACTAGGATATGAGACATTAGAAGTATTACGTGAAGACTTGAAGAATGTGAAGAAGTAAAGAGATACAACGACGACATCATCCTTCCTCTTGAGGTTAGTAATATTTGACTTGAACTGTTTCATTCCTAATGTATCTTTCAAGTCGTGCATATTGAAAACATAAATGCGAAGCTGTCAATGATTATACTCAAGTTAGACATAGTATTAAGTAATTACAATACTAAGTATAACGTTTATCTTTTGAACTTCGTATGTAAGACATCGACATAATCGTATGAATGCTATTGTGATTATGTATGGGTATGGTTCAAGATTTCGTCCTAGGAAACAATGTTTTACATTCGTTTAAAGGAAGTACAATTCATAAACTTGTTTTAGGAATCGAAAGGGAAATCGCTAGGTTTATTGGTAGTGTTATTCATTGCAAATCTTTGGATTACCAATATGTGTGTTTAGTATAACCGGTCATAACTTGTTTATGTATCTTGGTAAAACTATTCACAAGGCCTGAATTTTGTATTGGTGTGACTTTTATTAGTGAAACCGATCTTAAATAATCACCTGAGATGGTATGATCGATATGTTGTAGTTGGTATGACCAACTATAGACATTGGGTAACCGATCCTAGTAAGAGGTGCAACCGATCACAAGTATGTGGAATCGATCCTTGTAAGAGGTGCAACAAGTCTTAGTAAATGGTGACCGATCCTATGACTTGTGAAACCAATTATGAGTAAATACCATAATTATGTGGTAACCGATCCTAGTACCTAGTCAACCAATTTTTGGAAAGCTAGTGTGGCCGATCCTAGTACCCACATGGAGGTAGAACTGAAGCTTTATGTTTTGGGAGAACCGTGAAACCCATTAATGGTGATTTGATAGGATAATCAATTACATAGTTTTTAGAAGTCAGATGAACCAATTCTAAACTCGTTTGGAAATGTGCCAAATCGGTTCCAAGATGGTAAATATGAAAAAGGATTTACTAACTAAAGATGTCGACATACTTTGAATATGTGCAGTAATTCTTATCTTTTATTGTTCAAAGATATTCCTTAATAACTAAAGGAGAATCCCGGATTGAAATAACTTGAGAATCTTTTAATCAAGGTTTTTAGTTTTATATGCTTTTAATTTCAGCAATTAAAATGCATATCTTTAAAAAATAAAATTTGGTAATGTGCATTTACTAATTGGAGATTTTCTACTGAGATTTCGGTCAATATTTGGACAGAGCATTTCCAGGAATTATGAAAACCGATTTTGGAAATATATTGCATATCTTGAGAATATTTTGGGTTTTGGAAATTCCTTGGTGTCCAAACTTCATTGGTCTATAAATATTGAAGTTTGCATTTCGAGCAAACTAATCCTCAGAGCCATCAAAACTACCTAGTTGTGTTGTTATTGGCGGAGCCGTCTATTAGGAGAGGAAAGTACCCTAATTAGGGGAATCTCTTACGACCGCTCATTTTAAAGACTTCTTTGGGATTGGGAAGCTCTACGAGTGCCGTTGGTGGGAAACTAGATAATTGCACTTTATTATTAGTTTTCGATTGATTTGATTGACTAACGGTTGTTGAACTTTGATTGCACCTAGTTTGTTTATGCTTGAGAATCTTCTCTTCTGATATAAGATTCACTCAAACTAGATCGAAGTTTCTACGGAGATCTTTAGACTGTTTGTAGATCTAAAGATATCTTGTGATAATCCATTGTTAACAGACTCCGTTCTGTATGTGATTGATCACAAGAGATTCAAGTTGATTGTGTGTAGGTGTTAATTCAAGATCTAAGAAGATTTGAAGACAAAGAAGATTGCTTGTTTGAGTTCATAATCTTTGGTGTGCACAAAACTTGATCGGCTGGGGATCCAACTATAATCGGTTTATCTTTGTGATAACCTTGATTGATTTGTTGAGTAGATCAACATCAATACGTTTCTTTGTGATTAAGAGTATTGATTGCATAATCTAAACAATTACCTTGGTAGTTGTTGATAGATTGATCTAAGAACCTGACAAAGGAGTTTATTTAGATAAATGGAAGAGCCTTTTTTCAAACTCATATCATGTTGTTTGAAAAGAGTTATTACCGAACATATTTGTTGTTCCTTTACTATTTGGAATACGAACCAAAGGAATTGTTTGACTTATTCCACGGAACTGAAGCCAGTCGTCACCCTTCCACGAAACGGAAGCCAGTCGTCATCCTTCCACGGAACTGAAGCCATTTTCCATCGTTCCACGGGCCTGCAACATCCCTCCTGAATTCTCCATGAATTTTACTGTCGGACTGTTTTCACCTCTTAAACGGGCTCGAAACCTAAATATTCCCTCGTGGGAGGTAGGAAATTATTTTCTGATTGAAATGGAGGGGCATACCGTAAAAATCCGAGTTCGTACGAGAATTCTACAACGTTTTTAGTAAGAGGCGCTAATTAGGGTTTCGGCATACCAAACCCTAATTTAGACAAACTTGCCAGGCGTCGTCACCACCGTTTGGTAGCCGAAGTTCCAGAGCAATCACCACCTTTTTGTAGCCGAATTTCCGAAACTAGTTTCTACCATTCCGCGGACTGAAGACAGTATCCAGCGCCAGCGGCTCCATTCCAAGCTGCACCATGCCAGCGGCTCCATTCCAAGCTTCACACTACCAGCGTCTCCATTCCAAGACGCACCATGCCAGCGGATCCAAGCCAAGCTGACGCCAATTGCCTGCGTCCCAGCCAACGGCTATCTTTGCCACTCCGCGCCCTAGCTAGTATCACTGTTCACCTTTCTATGGTTAACCAGAGCACCGTCTCATGGACCAAATTGCAATGCCGCCTATGTTGACCAGTAGCCAAAGACGCAACACTGATGCCAACATACCATGGCCGAGATGAATTTACGCAAAGCCGCCAACGCAAGAGTTGTGGATTCTCTTTACCTCCCGAAAAATGTTATCCGGATCTTCCTGACCATCTACTCATGACTTACCGTTTCGATTTTGTCCTCGCCTGTCACTATCTCATGCTTACCTCGCAACAAGGCCCATGTTCCGAGCTAAGCAGGGGACTTAATATTGATGGCGGTTTTAACTTAGGGTTAAAATCGTAAAATCTTAGCCAAACAGTGACGTCACACTTGAGTAATAATATCGCCACTAGCACACATTTATTGAACCATTCAACATGTCTGCGTAAAATTACCGGGGTACCTTTTTTATATGCCATGCTCTACGGCAGAGCCTTCGGTACTGACTAACATCATCTCTGCACATGCCAGCCGCGCATGCTAACCAAACGTGCCAATCACGCGTGACAAATATTTTAAACTAGGATTTCGACACGCTAAACCCTAATAGCCATATCTCTGTGCCAAAGGCATGCCAACCATGTCAGCCGCACCACCGTGCCAATGGCATGCCATGCCAGCCACATCTCCGCGTCAAAGGAATGCCAACCATGCCAGCCGCACCATCGTGCCAATGGCATGCCATGCTATCCACATCTCCGCGCCAAAGGAATGATAACCATGCCAGACGCACCACCGTGCCAATGGCGTGCCATGCCAGCCACATCTCCACTCCAAAGGCATGCCAACCATGCCAGCCGCACCACCGTGCCAATGGCATGCCATGCCAGCCACATCTCTGCGCCAAAGGCATGCCAACCATGCCAGCCGCACCACCGTGCCAATGGCATGCCATGCCAGCCACATCTCCGCGCCAAAGGCATGCCAACCATGCCAATCGCACCACCGTTCCATGGCATGCCATGTTAGCCACATCTCCGCGCCAAAGGCATACCAACCATGCCAGCCGCACCATAGTGCCAATGGCATGCCATGCCAGCCACACCTCCGCACCAAATCCATGCCGGCCATGCCTCCATGCCGCTGGCTGCCAAACGAAAGGTTGCAACAATCAACGGCCACCCTTCCTTCTGAGATACAAATCTCAGCCGTCCAAATTCGCCACCAAACGCGTGGCAACTTTTGGCCCAATGCCAAGCCCTAATTTTGGCCGCGCCTAAACTATGCCAAAACCCTAATTTTGGCCGTGCCTAAAACTATGCCAAAATATTAGCTTGGTCGCGCCTAAACCATGCCAAAGCCACGCTGGCCATGCCTTCATGCCGCTGGCTGCCAAACGAAGGGTTTCAACAATCAACGACCACCCTTCCTTCTGAGATGCAAATCTCATCCGTCCAAGTTCGCCACCAAACGCGTGCAACTTTTGGCCAAATGCCAAGCCCTAATTTTGGACGCGCCTAAACTATGCCAAAACCCTAATTTTGGCCGCGCCTAAAACTATGCCAAAATCCTAGCTTGGCCGCGCCTAAACCACGCCAAAGCCATGCCGTCCATGCCTCCATGCCCCTGGATTCCAAACGAACGGTTGCAATAATCAACGACCACCCTTCCTTCTGAGATGCAAATCTCAGCCGTCCGAGTTCGCCACCAAACGCGTGGCAACTTTTGGCCTAATGCCGAGCCCTAATTTTGGACGCACCTAAAACTATGACAAAATCCTAGCTTGGCCGCGCCTGAACCACGCCAAAGCCATGCCTCCATGCCGATGGCTGCCAAACGAAGGGTTGCAACAATCAACGGCCAGCCTTCCTTCTGAGATGCAAATCTCACCCGTCCAAGTTCGCTACCAAACACGTGGAAACTTTTGGCCCAATGCCAAGCCCTAATTTTGACCGCGCCTAAATTATGCCAAAACCCTAATTTTGGCCGCGCCTAAAACTATGCCAATCTCAGCCGTACAAACTTTCCACCAAATGACTTGTGGCAATGTGCCAACTCTTGGCCACGGTGCCAAAACCCTAATTTGGCCACGGTGCCAAAGCTCTAATTTTGCCACGCCAAAGCCATGCCGGCCATGCCTCCATTCCGCTGGCTGCCAAACGGAGGGTTGCAACAATCAACGTCTACCCTTCCCTCTGAGATGCAAATCTCATCCGTACAAACTTTCCACCAAACGAATTGTGGAAATCTCTTGGCTACGGTGCCAACTCTTGACCACGGTGACAAAGACCTAATTTGGCCACGCCAAAGCCATGCCGGCCATGCCTCCATGCCGCTGGCTGCCAAACGGAAGGTTGCAACAATCAACGGCTATCCTTCCTTCTGAGATGCAAATCTCAACCGTACAAGCTTGCCACGAAACCAAACGACTTGTGGCAACCTTTGGCTACGCTGTCAATTATTTGTCCACGACGCACACTTAGCTATGCCAATTCTATGTTCAAGACACCAAACCCTAATTAGCCACGCCAAGAGCATGCGCAATCCATGCCAGCACCGTAGCCACACCACTAGCTACCAATGGAAAGTAACCACAATGAACAACTAACCTTCCTCTGAAGATGCAAAATCTCAACCGTCGAAGGTCACCACCGGGCCGGCAAGCCTCCCAATCTCAACTTTCCAAACAATAGAAACATGCTACACAAAACACTCGAGACATCAAAACATGTCACAAACTTGGGGATGCTCATCAGGGTATTGGTCTGGCGGTTTAAAGCATGCGGCGTACACTACGCCCGTTACAAGAAAGTTTCATAAGAGTGAGGCGGTTAGTAAATACAAGAAGTAATGGTGAAACGTTTCCTTCATTATGGAAACATCAATTTCAGATGTTACCCGTTATCGCTTTCTTCCATTTACTCAACCGTTTCCACTTCTTACGAGACCAGGGTACGTTTCGTTGCGACTTGTATAAATAGGTCTCACCTATTTCCACCAAAGAACAAGTTTTGGTCAGGAGAATACAACACTCAGAAATCACTTGTTATCTTTCCCATATGTTAGCTTTCCACTTTCTAATACAAGTCGTCAAACAACTACTCTTCCCGAATCAACTATTCTAGTCTCAAAACTCTCTTCGCTTCCCTCCCTAGACCAACCCTTCTCCTTTATTTTATGACCGAATCAAGTCTGGAACGTCCATTTCTTGGTTTAGGCCAGATTTGTAAATATTGATCTCTCGAATCAAAGTACTCCCTTGCAATATATTGTTTAGAGTTTATACTCGTTTCTCACCCACACACTCGAAATTACCAAAATCAGCAGAAACTGTTTTCTCCCTCAAAAAATTGGCGACCACAGTGGGAGATCAATCTCTCGGTTGCAATATCGATTTCCAATTTCCAGTTTCACCTTTCAATTCCGATCTCAAGATGGTAGAAGCAAACAATCTGCTCGGGAATCAATGTCTCAGTTATCAGCTATCACACGACGAGGAGTGACTGGGGACTTATCGCGGTCAGGACGACGTCACCCATAAAACTACGGCGGACATGCCTATGGCTACGGTTTGCACCAAGATGGAAGAACGAGCTAAAGGAGGAATGCTGGAATACATACCTGGAGTATGGTCGTTGTGTTGCTACTAGCTCCAAGACGAGGGAATAAAACTGATGATACGATATAAAGAAGATGGGTATCGCCTTTTATAGGCATGATGCTTTTGGATATCGAATCGAGGAGGGTTTTCTATTTTTGGTTACACATGGGAAGAGGCAACCGGGCCAGCTAGCAACTCTCCATGGTGCCAACAGGTCGTGGCCAAGCTAGCGCCAAGATACCGCCAGCACCATATCCACGCTTCAGCCAACACCATATCCGCATCCTAGCCGGCGCCATCTCCGCGTCCCTTCCACTCCTAGCCAGCGCCAACAGCTTGCATATTTCCAGCATCAGCAGCTTGCATCCTTCCAGAGCGCCAGCAGCTTGCATCCTTCCAGCGCTAACAACTTGCATCTTTCCAGCGCCAGCAGCTTGCATCCTTTCCAGCGCTAACAACTTTCACCCTTCCAGCGCTATCTTTTCGCTCCACAGCCATCCAAAGTCCAGCGCCATCTTCTCCGCTCCACAACCAGCCAAAGCAGCGCCATCCCCACCCTTCGAAACAGCGCCATGGCTCCAGCACTCCGTGATCAAAACCGCGCCATCTCTGCACGGTACACCTACGATCACCAGAACCAGAGACGCTTCCGCCACCCCAACGTTTCTATAAGTATGACAGCTCCAACCGTCACCAGAGCCGCTGCTACTCCACCATCAGGGAAAGAGACTGGAGTATCCAGAAGGAGCCGACCTCCTTTTACCACTGATGATTTGATGTAAAGACAAAAGGTTCTCGTAAGGCTCAGACAAACGTGTCTATAACTCAGAAAGAGATACCTATTTCCTCAAGACACTGACGGAGCGACCACCATAAGAGTCACGTCAACCCAAGAGGGAGATGACAAGGAATACTTTTAACATCCGGCGCAGGCACTTCAGCAGGACGTGCGTTTATAGATGAAGAGGCTCTCTTTGCTCTTGAATTCCCATTAGAAGGGAATCAGCAATCCAATTTCATCACACGTAAATATCAGGAACGACTTCTCCAAAATCGAGGCAAAGGAAATCAACAACCCTCCTGAGTTCACAGAGACCCTCTTCCCTTCAGGTTCTGCATGATTTCTGGGGACTTCGCCCACAAAATCGTGCAGTCTATGATGAAACATTTATGTGAGATTCTATGTTTCTCCAAGGTGTAGCGTCAAGACATATTTGCATCTCTCAACCGCACTGCATCAGGAAAGCAGTTGTTTCCAGTCAGGGAAGTCTTTCCCAAGCCCCAACCTCTCCAGGAAAGCACGATTGATAGATGGAACTGGGGACTCCTAACCACTGTTCGCTTGAATGGTGTCCAGTTTGACAGCACGCTGATTGACGCAACTGCTCCACTTCAATGTTCGCTCCAGCAGCCGCTCCGCTTCAACGTCCTCCAGCAGCGGCTCCACTTAAACGTCCTCCAGCAGCGGCTCCGCTTCAACGTTCGCTCTGGCAGCCGCTCCTCTTCAAAGTTTGCTCCAGCAGCCGCTCCGCTTCAGCGTTCTCCCCATAATCTTCTCCAGGATCCGAAGCCGAAGCTTCAGCGTTTGGCTCCTTAAGTTTCAACATCCTCTCCAAGAGCCGAAGCCGCTTCAATGCTGCTCCCTCCTGCCAAAGATCGTACCATGACCGCCACTCCTTCCTGCAAAGGGTCGTGCCACCACACTCCCCATGTCAAGGATCATGATCGCAGCCAACCAATTTTCGTAGTCATGACCACCTTTTGATCCATCCTGCAAAAACTCGTGATCATGGAAAGTTTGATCGCTTACGCATCCAACCAATCCTTTTACTTCCATGGATGCCCATACAATTCCGGCCAACCTAATTTATTCCCACGACAATGTAGTCTCTTCTGATTATATCTGCTACCAAAAAATGTTGCTTCTCATTTGCCGATACCAGCCAGAGCTCCACCGCAACAACAATCACTACAAAGATCTACACGGAATCCCTTCATTGTCAAAGCTCAGAAGACACAGTCAACCAAAACGCCATATCCTTAACAAGGTCATCTACCTTTCAAGGGTGTAGCGCAAGAATATCATCACCTCTCTGAATAGAAGACGCCTTCAACACTTTACGAGGCCGCGGTGGATCCCAAGCCTGTTCAGAGGAAAACAACTTCAGAAACTAAAGAAAAATGTGACTGGGGACTGCTCATCGCAGTCCATCCCGACGATCATTAAAGACTCATGAGATAACTCCAGAGACGCGGCTGAAATATTTTCTTGAAAAAACATAGGGATCCACGATAAACAACATAACTCTCTCATATCTACCTCTTCGTTATCCAGAATATTTCGTCCATGTGATATCCTGAGCATCCCAGCATCACATCCAAAAGAGTACAATACGCTTGTCAAATCCCGTGGACATGGATTCAAGACGATGCAATGAAAGTATGATACACATGGGTACTACCAGCATGAGACGCTTTCACCCCCCTCAACCTGGTTATTTCTGATTTCAACATCATCATTGCCGAAGTTTTACGAACCGCAGGAATTTCTCAACATGAAGCCGTACATGTGCATCGAAGACTCCAAAAGCACGCCACAAAGATACATTCACATATTCAGACATGCCATCGGATCTAACACAAATATAAATTGGGACTGCTCACCGCATCCCATTCCATACGATATTCCAAGATTCAGAAGCTGGTTCGAAGGATGTCTCTTGGAACAAAGTCCTTGAAGACTTGATAGCAGCACATCGACAACAGAATGTCTCCCTACTCATCTATTTCATCCTGTGGCTTCGGAAGATTTCTACCATACAATCATCCACATCATATCATCATCGCGATCAGAAGGCCCAAATACTGAACAACCTAAAGTCAAGGATGGACCGACAACGCAAACACAATCTCTAAGGTTAGCCCTGACATGATCGTTGCCGAGCATATATTTTATCCATCCATCCCAAGAGTGCAATGGAGTTTGGTAAATTTTGGAATCCACTGGAGAGAAACTGCAGACGAAAGCACAGATCCAGACGAGCTACAGAAAACAGAAGAGGGTCGATACCTCTCTTCATGCGGATGGAGTTTCTAGAGTTTCAACAGAATAAAGATTCCTTCTTGCTCCATGAACGGGAATAGATGACTGGGCGCGACTGTGCCACCTCGGGCCCACAACATCCCTTCTGAATTCTTCCTGAGTTTTACTATCGGGATGTTTTCACCTTCTAAACGAGCTCAAAACATAAATATTCCCTCGTGAGGAGATAGGAAATTATTTTCTGATCGAAATGAAGGGGCGGACCGTCAAAATCCAAGTTCGTACGAGAATTCTACAACGATTCTAGTAAGGGGCGCTAATTAGGGTTTCGACATGACAAACCCTAATTTAGACAAAGTTGACATCATTCCATGGAACTGAAGCCAGTCGTCACCCTTCCACGGAACAGAAGCCAGTCGTCATCCTTTCATGGAACTGAAGCCATTCTCCACCATTCCACGGAACTGAAGCCGGTCGTCACCCTTCCACGGAACTGAAGCCAGTCTCCACCATTCCACGGAACTGAAGCCAGTCGTCACCCTTCCACGGAACTGAAGCCAGTCGTCACCTTCCACGGAACTGAAGCCAGTCGTCATCCTTCCACGAAACTGAAGCCAGTCTCCACCATTCCACGGAACTGAATCCAGTCGTCACCCTTCCACGGAACTGAAGCCAGTCGTCATCCTTCTACGGAACTGAAGCCAGTCTCCACCATTCCACGGAACTGAAGAAAGTCGCCACCCTTCTAAGGAACTGAAGTCAGTCGTCATCCTTCCAAAGAACTGAAGCTATTTGCCATCGTTCCACGGGCCCGCAACATCCCTCCTGAATTCTCCCTGAGTTTTACTGTCGTACTGTTTTCACCTCCTAAACGGGCTCGAAACCTAAATATTCCCTCGAGGGAGGTAGGAAATTATTTTCCGACCGAAATGGAGGGGCGGACCGTCAAAATCCGAGTTCGTACGAGAATTCTACAACGATTTTAGTAAGAGGCGCTAATTAGGGTTTCGACATGCCAAACCCTAATTTAGACAAAATTGCCAGGCGCCGTCACCACCATTTGGTAGCCGAAGTTCCAGAGACATCACCACCGTTTGGTAGACGAATTTCCGAAACCAGTTTCCACCATTCCGCGGACCGAAGACAGTATCCAGCGCCAGCGGCTCCATTCCAAGCCGCACCATGCCAACGGCTCTTTTCCAAGCCGCACACTGCCAGCGGCTCCATTCCAAGCCGCACCATGCCAGCAGCTCAAAGCCAAGCTGACGCCAACTGCCTGCGTCCCAGCCAGCGGCCATCTCTGCCAATCCGTGCCCTAGCCAGCAACACTGTTCCCCTTTCTATGTCTAACCAGAGAACCGTCTCAAGGACCAAATTGCAATGCTGCCTCTGTCGACCAGTATCCAAAGACGCAGTACTGATGCCAACATACCATGACTGCGCTGAAATCACGCAAAGCCGCAAACGCAAGAGTTGCAGATTCTCTTTACCTCCCGAAAAAGGTTATCCCGATCTTCCTGACCATCTCTTCATGACTTACCGTTTCAATTTTATCCTCGTCTATCACCATCTCATGCTTACCTCGCAACAAGTCTCCTGTTCCGAGCTAAGCAGGGGACTTAATGTTGATGGTGGTTTTTTGCTTAGGGATAAAATCGTAAAACCTTAGCCAAACAGTGACGTCACACTTGAGTAATGATGTCTCCACCAGCACATTTATTGAACCATTCAACATGTCTGCGTAAAATTACCAAGGTACCTTTTTCATATGCCATGCTCCACGGCAGAGCCCTCGGTATCGACTGTCATCATCTCTGCACATGCCAGTGATTAAAGATTTTTCGTGGTTGTAGTAATGAGGTTCAAACTCTCGGACTTGTGAAGGATAATTTTTTAGACTTAATAAATAATTATACAAAATATTAACAATTTGGGCGAGAGGTAACCAAGACACTAGATTCCACTACTACGCAAAATTATGATAAATATTTCAAAACTCTACTCAATTCTTAAGTCCTCTTTTATCTTTAATTCACTATCAATCATACAAATTCTCAAACATTATTTGTAAACCTTAAGCATAGATTATCAAGAGATTAAACCAAGCATAACCTATCAAACTGAATAACAAATAATTAAGACAATCATTCAAACAATTTAAAACTCCGCAAAAGCAGCGATTAGGTGAATTATATAATTAAATGAAATAGTTACCCATTTATGTTGCGTGAATAGCTTCCTCCATTGCCTTGGTTACGAGGGAATTAGCTCATCATAGTATAAATGCTCTCAAAATAATTTATTATGGCTCAAAAATGATTTACAAATGATGAGAAGAAGAGAAAATGGTGTAAACTGTAATCTGCGACGCACAAAAAGCGTCTCAGAATGAACGATAAATGACACGTGCTGCTAATGTTTAGACTGTGCTGCGACCCACGCTTGCGAGTCGTTTCACTGTTGATAAACGACTGCTTCTGCTAGTCCGTTCTTCATGTTCTTCCTCTTCATCAATGGCAGCAGCAGCAGCAGAGAAAAATGGTGATTCTCCCTCTGCATCCTTCTCTCCTCTCCTCCCAACTCTCGACAGCCTTCTACTCTACCCCAGAAGTCTTTTTATACTCAACAGGTAGACGAAATCCTTTGCAATAACTCCCAAAAATCTTCCATTACTCGGACAGTTCATAATATATTTTTTTTCCTTTTTTATTTCGATTACGTATCTGCAGCTGTTAATTTCATGGAAACTCACCTTAATTGTCTTCTACACGGTCCAAAAGTGTGTTAGAGTCCTCCATGCATCATCAGAACACGTTCGAATTCCTCCAAAAATTCTCTCAAACCCGTGACAGAAATGAACTGCCCTGTTCCCAACTCGTGAATTTCCTAGACGATTCTAGCCAAATTCGATCGGACCCGACACCCAAAATATCTTCCTTAGGCTTAATCACATCTTCCTGCCAAGTCTCAGCCATTTAATCTCCCTATAACACGTTAAAAAATTCGATCAAACTTCTGCCAGTTCTCATGCACGTTTTCCCGCCAAATTTCAGTTTTTGAAATGAAGAAGATGGTGTCCCCCTATCCAAACTAGGGGTGCGAATAGCAATTGGGGTGGAAATAGTAATTTTGGGGTGGGAATAGTAATTTTTCTGGATTCCTCCGGCACATTTCTGGGACGCTTCCGGTGCATTTCGAGGGTGCCTTTAGTACTCTATCCTCGGGTGTAAAACACCACTTTTTGAGCCAATATCGCCGCAAGAGCTTATTTCTCTAAGAATTCCTACAAAGACATAAAAGAACACAATAAATACAAAATTGAGCACTAACAATACATACAATAGAGACATATTAGACACATAAATGCGTCTATCAACACCCCCAAACTTATTATTTGCTAGTCCTCGAGCAGAATTTATTCTTGAAAAATGACCGAGTTAATCTCGGGTGGGTTTATCAGAGGTGTACCCACAAAAACCAATACTCCAGACCCTAGCTATCTACGCAGAACCTTGGAAAGCACTAAAGAACCTCCTTGGTTGGCATACAATTGTTGACTCTAAGAGGAAGAACCCTGATGCGAAATTCCAATTGCTATACACGAGTTTGCACTCAAGCATACTAAAATTCATATAAGTGACAGAGCTCTACTAAGATAGTTTCACGATGGACATCATACTCGGAGTCAGACTAATCACATGAAAAGATTAAGAAGATGGAAAAAGAAAAATGTAGATGGTTGAAAAGTGAACGGTGTTTCCCATATCTGTCTGAAGGCCTCTGCCAAGGTGAACCTAACCTAAATGACTGAGATACCGGTCTGACTAATATTAACACACTGGCATATACAAGGGAACCAGCGGCCAATAACTTAAATCTAGATCAACAAACTGGCAAATACAAGGGAACCAACAGTTGACTACACAGAACAATAACCATTTTTTTTTTAACTTAACGGCATGAATAAATCTTTTTGATCCAAGCGCATGCTTCTTGTCAGCAGATTACACGATAGTTCCCACGGGTCCTGCATTCCACGCTTGCTTAGGCGACGGAAACAGGGAGAACACACACATATTGCTATCCAAGTGTTAGTATTTATTCAGATTGGTTTACTGGTCTGGTCTAAAATTTTTTTTTTTTTGAAAAGGTAACTCAGTCACTCTATTTCACCCTAGCAAAGGTAACAACTTGAATCGTGTGCCCCACCAAATCACTTGAAATAAAAGAAAACTAAAAATAGAAAGTGAAAAGGACTCGACGAGATATGGCGAAACTATCATGTTAATTCTAACACCTGAGCTCTGTGCTTTTATGAATAGACTCTATAGATGTTTCCATCTAGTCAGATTGGTTCCTCAGCTCCTAAAACAAAAATGTTTCCATCCACTTAGATTGGTTAGTGCTATCCTTAATAGGCGTAAATTTCTAGGCTCTGGAGTTTATTTATTGCAACTAAAAAGTTTCTCCCATACCCCCAAACTTAAATCTAACATTGTCCTCAATGTTCTAAAGATGAAACTAAAAGCATGAACAAGGAGAAACTGTTACCATTTGAAGCGAAAGAGTCAAGGAAAGATATTACCGTGTTGCATGAGATTGGGTTACCTCCCAAGAAGTGCTAAGTTTAAAGTCTTCAGCCAGACGTAGGAAAGGTTTAGTCACTCGAACCGTATAACAGTAGCCGGAATAACTGTGGGTCTTTAAAACCAAAAAGAGCTGACAAAAGGAAACTACAGTGAACCAACGAAATGAACAACACTAGCATGCACTTACCTAGTTTCCTGATAACTATCGCTAATTGTGGTTCAGGTTCAGGTTCTATGAAAGGGTCTAAATAGAATATTTTCATTGGTTGCGTTTCTTCATAGGTTGGATCCAAATTATTAGGTCCTAGAGTCTGGAAAAACTCAAATAAGAACTTGGAATCACAAAGTAATAACCTAAATAATTGCGGATCCTCTAAGTCAATCAGATATGACTTACAAAATTGACCACAGTGAGAATAATGGTCATTCTTAAGCAAATGTATCGATTCTAATTTCCTAAGGCATTTAGGTTTAGTCTCACAACTTAATATTCGACACATTTGGAATATAAACGTTCCCACAGTTGGAAGAAAACTATTTGGTGGGAAAACAAAGTCAATCTGGGGATCATAGCCTGGGCAAACCACATCAACCAGAGGATGGATTTCTAACGACTGAACTTCTTCCTGGACATCATTAGTTTCGGGAAAACGAGTATGAAGGTAATCTTGTAAAATGGTTGAGGCACATATGTCAAGTCCCAAGTGAGGGACCTTTCTAAGAGTTAAAGGTAAGGCACTAGGAAGGTGATAATCACCCCCAAACTTAGAGTTTTCAGTGTCTCTAGCTAGACTAGTCACAACCTCCCTAATTTCTGGATCATTAGATTCTTGAAAATGGTCAATTGATTCTTCTAAGTTATTATCAGGTGGTGCATCTTTACTCATATTTAAAATCTCTACGAGTTCATGTTCTTCGTCTAAGACTAATGTTTCTAAGTCGCTAGACTCTAAAACAATATTCTCAGAATAAACTCGTTCCTCTAGACCATTATCGGCTTCGTAATCAAAAGGAAAAACTACATCGTCTAAAACGGTGGTATCCCTAATCAAATCCTCGTCCTTTTGAATAGGTGAATAATCATAAAAATTATTTGGATTTGAACTAGAAATAATATAATCACTATACAACTCAATTGGATTACTAGACTCCTGATCACTATGCCTACATATTTCGGATTCTTCATTACTGCTATCCTCATCATCATAGTACGAAAATGATTGAACCTTATCTAAATAAGTAGTGTCTTTTATTCTAACCTCGTCCTCTAAATTAGGAAAATATTCACTATTTACATCAAGGGTAAAATTGGAAGCACTATTTTGGAAATTTAGATCTTTTAGAGAAGTTCTATTCTGGGTCTCTAACAAAAGCTTTTGGGCCGACTCACACGAATTCCTGACGTAATCTAGGAAATCAGGTAAAGAAAGTTCACTCATTGCATTATTTTCGTCCATAACTAAGTTATTCATTTCAGCGAACTTATGTGTTGTCTCAGCTAACTTACGTGTCGACTCAAGTAAAGAGGAATTAGCAGAATTTTTCTCGTATGACTGATGGTTGTGAGGATAGTGATTGGGCTTACCATGGTATGAACCATAACCTTGAAGAGTTTGGCGTTCCCAACCACTATTCCCACCATGGTAATAAAACTGATGATGTCCATATTCAAATTCGGGTCGATATTCATTGTATTGGCTTCTATCATACCAGCTCGACATTCTTAATTGCAAGGGAATTCTACACAATCACAAACAAGGCCGACTCGACTCCACCAAAACAAACCTAAAGATTTCTAGCAAACAAAAAGCATGATGGCTCCACTTAGATTGTTTCTAGACCAGCTTCTATCTTTCGAAAGGGAATTCGTTGCAATTTGAGCAAACCCCTCTGGAATCAATCCGAGTCAAAGTAAGTTGAATTGAGGCGAGGGAAGATCAGTGGAGCTTTGATACCCAAGGCCTCACCGCTATCACAAGGCGGCGCAGTCACGCATTCAACTCACAGAAACCATCATGAACTTTGGAGTGTGCTTAAAGAGCAACCAATATTTTTCGAACGAGTTTCCTATTAAGCTCGTTACCCTATCGGTCTCGTTCTATTCCAAATTTTAAGCTTGGGTTCGCGTTAGGTTTCGTTTTCCTAAGGCGGGCAAGAAGGGAGCGGTGATGAAATTCGAACCCTTATCTTGTTTAGGCCAGGCCTTGCCCTTTACTAGGAAAATAAAGACAGTCCGGTTCGTCCTCAAACAATTATCACCTTAAGGCAGACAGTAACCCGCTTGCAGGAGATTCGCGGGTGTTTCGATTGGACTTACCTCCCGTACCAGACGGGCGATGAACCGTTGTCGTCGACTCGGGCCACGACTCCTATACCGTGTGCGAACCCGAGGGGACGAGACAATATAGTAATCGTCGTCCTTCCCTGCACACAGTTTATATAATATATTTTTTTTTAATTATATAACCCTTCCGTAGGGTTTAAAAAAATGTCCAATGTTCAATGTCCGGAAAAAAAAATGTCCAAAAATAAAAGATTACAAAAATAAAAACTTTAATTACAGTTTCTAAAAAAAAAAAATCAAAAAAAAATATCTAAAAAAAATAATAATAAAATAATAATAAAATAATAATAATAATAATAAAGTCTTTCGTCTTCTTTCCGTTCTTTTTGCTTTAAGCTTTGCTCCTAGTCTTTATGAAATCGCCAAAAATCTTTGAAAACTTCTTCTTCTTTTTTTTTTTCAATCCAAGCCTCAAAACCTGTATCACATAGACAAATACCCAAAGAACGTAAAAAAGAACAAAGAAAAATAAATCTAAAAAAATTCTACCTAAACACAATTCCGCGTCGGCGGCGCCAAAATGATTAAAGATTTTTCGTGGTTGTAGTAATGTCTCGGACTTGTGAAGGATAATTTTTTAGACTTAATAAATAATTATACAAAATATTAACAATTTTGGCGAGAGGTAACCAAGACACTAGATTCCACTACTACGCAAAATTATGATAAATATTTCAAAACTCTATTCAATTCTTAAGTCCTCTTTTATCTTTAATTCACTATCAATCATACAAATTCTCAAACATTATTTGTAAACCTTAAGCATAGATTATCAAGAGATTAAACCAAGCATAACCTATCAAACTGAATAACAAATAATTAAGACAATCATTCAAACAATTTAAAACTCCGCAAAAAAGCAGCGATTAGGTGAATTATATAATTAAATGAAATAGTTACCCATTTATGTTGCGTGAATAGCTTCCTCCATTGCCTTGGTTACGAGGGAATTAGCTCATCATAGTTTAAATGCTCTCAAAATAATTTATTATGGCTCAAAAATGATTTACAAATGACGAGAAGAAGAGAAAATGGTGTAAACTGTAATCTGCGACGCACAAAAAGCGTCTCAGAATGAACGATAAATGACAAGTGCTGCTACTGTTTAGACTGTGCTGCGACCCACGCTTGCGAGTCGTTTCACTGTTGATAAACGACTGCTTCTGCTAGTCCGTTCTTCATGTTCTTCCTCTTCATCAATAGCAGCAGCAGCAGCAGAGAAAAATGGTGATTCTCCCTCTGCATCCTTCTCTCCTCTCCTCCCAACTCTCGACAGCCTTCTACTCTACCCCAGAAGTATTTTTATACTCAACAGGTAGACGAAATCCTTTGCAATAACTCCCAAAAATCTTCCATTACTCGGACAGTTCATAATATATATTTTTTTCCTTTTTTATTTCGATTACGTATCTGCAGCTGTTAATTTCATGGAAACTCACCTTAATTGTCTTCTACACGGTCCAAAAGTGTGTTAGAGTCCTCCATGCATCATCAGAACACGTTCGAATTCCTCCAAAAATTCTCTCAAACCCGTGACAGAAATGAACTGCCCTGTTCCCAACTCGTGAATTTCCTAGACGATTCTTGCCAAATTCGATCGGACCCGACACCCAAAATATCTTCCTTCGGCTTAATCACATCTTCCTGCCAAGTCTCAGCCATTTAATCTCCCTATAACACGTTAAAAAATTCGATCAAACTTCTGCCAGTTCTCATACACGTTTTCCCGCCAAAATTCAGTTTTTGAAATGAAGAAGATGGTGTCCCCCTATCCAAACTGGGGGTGCGAATAGCAATTGGGGTGGAAATAATAATTTTTCTGGATTCCTCCGGCACATTTCTGGGACGCTTCCGGTGCATTTCGAGGGTGCCTTTAGTACTCTATCCTCGGGTGTAAAACACCGCTTTTTGAGCCAATATCGCCGCAAGAGCTTATTTCTCTAAGAATTCCTACAAAGACATAAAAGAACACAATAAGTACAAAATTGAGCACTAACAATACATACAATAGAGACATATTAGACACATAAATGCGTCTATCAGCCAGCCGCACATGCTAGCCAAACTTGCCAATCACGCGTGCCACATATTTTAAACTAGGGTTTCGACACGCTAAACCCCAATAGCCATATCTCCACGCCAAAGGCACGCCAACCATGCCAGCCATATCTCCGCGCCAAAGGCATGCCAACCATGCCAGCCACATCTCCGTGCCAAAGGCATGCCAACCATGACAGCCGCACCACCGTGCCAATGGCATGCCATGCCAGCCACATCTCCGCACCAAAGGCATGACAACCATGCCAGCCGCATCACCGTGCCAATGGCATGCCATGCCAACCACATCTCCGCGCCAAAAGCATGCCAACCATGCCAGCCGCACCACTGTGCCAATGGCATCCCATGCCAGCCACATCTCCGCGCCAAAGGCATACCAACCATGCCAGCCGCACCATAATGCCAATGGCATTCCATGCCAGCCACACCTCCGCACCAAAGCCATGCAGGCCATGCCTCTAGGCCGCTGGCTGCCAAACGAAGGGTTGCAACAATCAATGACCACCCTTCCTTCTGAGATGCAAATCTCAGCCGTCCAAATTCGCTACCAAATGCGTGGCAACTTTTGGCCCAATGTCAAGCGCTAATTTGGCCGTGCCTAAACTATGCCAAAACCCTAATTTTGGCCGCGCCTAAAACTATGCTAAAATCCTAGCTTGGCCGCACCTAAACCATGCCAAAGCCACGTCGGCCATGCCTCCATGCCGCTGGCTTCCAAACGAAGGCTTGCAACAATCAACGACCACCATTCCTTCTGAGATGCAAATATCAGCCGTCCAAGTTCGCCACCAAATGCGTGGAAACTTTTGGCCCAATGCCAAGCCCTAATTTTGGCCGCGCCTAAACTATGCCAAAACCCTAATTTTGGCCACGCCTAAAACTATGCCAAAATCCTAGCTTTGTCGCCTAAATCACGCAAAAGTCATGCCGGACATGCCTCCATGCCACTGGCTGCCAAACGAAGGGTTGCAATAATTAACGACCATCCTTCCTTCTGAGATGCAAATCTCAGCCGTCCGAGTTCGCCACCAAACGCGTGGCAACTTTTGGCATAATGCTAAGCCCTAATTTTGGCCGCGCCTAAAACTATGCCAAAATCCTAGCTTGGTCGCGCCTAAATCACGCCAAGCCATGCCGGCCATGCCTCCATGCCGCTGGATGCCAAACGAAGGGTTGCAACAATCAACGACCATCCTTCCTTCTGAGATGCAAATCTCAGCCGTCCGAGTTCGCCACCAAACGCGTGGCAACTTTTGGCATAATGCCAAGCCCTAATTTTGGTCGCGCCTAAAACTATGCCAAAATCCTAACTTGGCCGCGCCTAAACCACGCCAAAGCCATGCCGGCCATGCCTCGATGCCGCTGACTGCCAAACGAAGGATTGCAACAATCAACGACCACCCTTCCTTCTGAGATGCAAATCTCAGCCGTCCAAGTTCGCCACGAAATGCGTGGCAATTTTTGGCCCAATGCCAAGCCCTAATTTTGGCCGTGCCTAAACTATGCCAAAACCCTAATTTTGGCCGCGCCTAAAACTATGCCAAAATCCTAGCTTGGCCGCGCCTAAACCACGCCGCTGGCTGCCAAACGAAGGGTTGCAACAATCAACGGCCACCCTTCCTTCTGAGATGCAAATCTCAGCCGTCCAAGTACGCCACCAAACGCGTGGCAACTTTTGGCTCAATGCCAAACCCTAATTTTGGCCGCGCCTAAACTATGCCAAAACCCTAATTTTGGCCGCGCCTAAAACTATGCCAAAATCCTAGCTTGGCCGTGACTTAACATGCCAAATCCACGCCGACCATGCCTCCATGTCGTTGGCTGCCAAACGGAGGGTTGCAACAATCAACGGCTACCCTTCCCTCTGAGATGGAAATCTCAGCCGTACAAACTTGCCGCCAAACGACTTGTGGCAATGTCTTGGCTACGGTGGAAACTCTTGGCCACGGTGCCAAAGACCTAATTTGGCCACGCCAAAGCCATGCCTCCATTCCGCTGGCTGCGAAACGGAGGGTTGCAACAATCAACGTCTACCCTTCCCTCTGAGATGCAAATCTCAGCCGCACAAACTTTCTACCAAACGACTTGTGGTAATCTCTTGGCTACAGTGCCAACTCTTGGCCATGGTGCCAAAGCCCTAATTTGGCCACGCCAAAGCCATGTCGGCCATGCCTCCATGCCGCTGGCTGCCATACGGAAGGTTGCAACAATCAACGGCTATCCTTCCTTCTGAGATGCAAATCTCAGCCGTACAAGCTCGCCACTAAACCAAACGACTTGTAGCAACCTTTGGCTACGCTGCCAACTCTTTGGCCACGACACACTTAACTTTTCCAATTCTATGGTCACAGCACCAAACCCTAATTTGCCACGCCAAGAGCATGCGTAAGCCATGCCAGCACCGTGGCCACGCCACTGGCTACCAACGGAAGGTAACCACAATCAACGGCTAACCTTCCTCTCAAGATGCAAAATCTCGACCGTCGAAGGTCACCACCGAGACAGCAAGCCTCCCAAGATCAACTTTCCAAACAATAGAAACATGCTACACAAAACACTCGAGACATCAAAACATGTCACAAACTGGGGGATGCTCATCAGGGTATTGGTCTGGCGGTTTACAGCGTGCAGCGTACACTACGCCCGTTACAAGAAAGTGTCATAAGAGTGAGGCTGTTAGTAAATAAAAGAAGTAATGGTGAAACATTTGCTTCATTATGGAAACATCAATTCCAGGCGTTACCCGTTACCGCTTTCTTCCATTTACTCAACTGTTTCCACTTCTTACGAGACCAGGGTATGTTTCGTTGCGACTTGTATAAATAGGTCTCACCTATTTCCACCAAAGAACAAGTTTTGGTCAGGAGAATATAACACTCAGAAATCACTTGTTATCTTTCCCATCTGTTAGATTTTCACTTTATGATACAAGTCGTCAAACAACTACTCTTCCCGAATCAACTATTCTGGTCTCAACACTCTCTTCGCTTCCCTCCCTAGACAACCCTTCTCCTTCACTTTGTGACCGAAGCAAGTCTGGAACGGCCATTTCTTGGTTTAGGACGGATTTGTACAGATTGATCTCGAATCAAAGTACTCCCTTGCAGTACATTGTTTAGGATTTAGATTCGTTTCTCATCCACAAACTCGAAATTACCAAAATCAGCAGAAACTGTTTTTCACCCTCAAACAGTGGGAAACTAAATAATTGCAGTTTATTATTAGTTTTCGATTGATTTGATTGACTAATAGTTGTTGAACTTTGATTGCACCTAGTTTGTTTATGCTTGAGAATATTCTCTTCTGATATAAGATTCACTCAAACTAGATCGAATTTTCGACGAGGATCTTTAGACTGTTTGTAGATCTAAAGACATCTTGTGATAATCCATTGTTAATAGACTCCGTTCTGTGTGTGATTGATTACAAGAGATTCAAGTTGATTGTGTACAGGTGTTAACTGAAGATCTAAGAAGATTGCTTGTTTTAGTTCATAATCTTTGGTGTGCACAAAACTTGATCGGCTGGCAATCCATCTATAATCGGTTTATCTTTGTGATAACCTTGATTGATTAGTTAAGTAGATCGGTATCAATACGTTTTTTTTTTGATTAAGAGTATTGATTGCATAGTCTAAACAATTACCTTGGTATTTTTTTTTTGAAGGAAAATAAACTTTTAATTAATATTGTAAACAATCATACATCGAATTCAAGTACATTAACGAAGAACAATACACAATACAAGTAGTGATAAAAATTCCTATCACAAAGGAATTATGATACATCCAAAATACTAATTGCATGTAGTTCCAAGAGGAAATCGATTCTTTTTGATGAATGGTTTCTAAAATCAGATTTAACCATTTTGATTTGTGAGCCTTCAAGCTCTGATTCTCCATTGAGAAGAAAAAAAATAGCCCATAAAACTGATGCTACATTCATAGTCCACAGCCCCTGAACTTGTTGGTGAGGATTTGCAAAATATTGATATGAAACATCTTCAACAACATACTTGAATATATTATCATGATTGAATACAACTTCATGGCATATATAAGCCATCAGCGATAGGAGACCATTCAACCAACAATAACTTGCCATTAAACGTAGGAAAGAAAAAGAAGAACAAACTAAAACCTAAAATCCCAACGAAGCGAAAAAGTTTTATTTATGATACATAAGAACTAGTTACTGTATTAAAGATCCTGATCTATTTGGAAGAACTGAAATATCAGATCAAGCCAAACAAATCAAGATCAATCTTGATTGCGGGTTTTTTGCCCCCGGAAGTTGCAGACGAAGATGAGAGACCTTGGTAGTTGTTGATAGATTGATATAAGAACATGAAAAAAGAGTTTATTGGGATAAACGGAAGAGCCTTTTGTCAAACACATATCACGTTGTTTGAAAAGAGTTGTTACCGAACAAATTTGTTGTTCCTTTACTGTTTGGAATACGAACCAAAGGAATTGTTCCAAGTGCGTGACTTATTACAAGTTGGAGGCGCAGGGATACTGAGGGAACTAGGTGAACTATAGGCTTAGTTGCTTGGTCTCAACTATACAAAGTTGGTTTAGATTTTGTATAGTGGCTTAATTTTGAGAGTATTCAATTCTGGACAAGGTCCCGAGGATTTTATGCATTTGCGGTTTCCACATTAAAAAAATCTTTCCGTGTCTTTTACTTTTCTATTTCCACAATTATAATTGTTTTTATTATAATTAGAAGTAAAATACACAAACCTTAATTCCTAATTACTTGATAGAAATCCTATTGTGTTTGGTTAAGTCCGAACCTATTATCAAGTAATCATACTTCATTGTTATATTGTCTCGATCTTGTATCCATAGTCAATCACACAAGTTATCTTGTTATCGTATTTTCTCGATCTCGTATCCATAGACGATCACACGAAATTTGAACCGATTCGTTGTATTGTCTCGACTCAGTCCATAGACAATCACTTTCTGAAAAAGGACTTATAGGTGGAAAAGTTTTAGATTGAGGTATATTTGGGTACCCTTATCTTTTCACTACTATTGCTAACCTTAATAGGATAATGAGAGCCTTTTGGTGGGGTCATAACAAAGACCAAAGCATAATGCACTTCATCAATTGGAGCAAACATAATGACGCAAAGAGTAATGGGGGACTATGACTGAAAAGTCTGGAAGACATCAATAAAAAAAACTTATTTGGAGACTCTTGAATGAGCAGGATAACTTATGGGCAGTGATATTGAGTGTTAAATATGTCAAGGAGAAGAACTTATGGACTTGCAAACATATTAGAAAGTGCACTGGTACTTGTAGGGGTGTGCAACGGACGGACGGTTGCGGATTAGGGGTCACCCGCAACCGAACCGTCAAAGTTGCGGATTTGCAAAATTGAATCGTGACCGGCCCAATCACCCGCGGATTTAACCTTTGCGGATCCGCGGATTGTACGGATTGGTTGCGGATTAACCGCGTATTTCACTCTTGGAATTTAAAAAGATGACACAACATTATAGCCAAACTTCGCATAGCAATCTCCAACATGCAAGATTGAATAAGCGTGGAGAACTGACATTTATGACCCATTAATCATGCATTATGCATGTTCAGAACTTGTCTAGCTGCATGGGCCAGGGACGTCCAACCAACTAGCTAACTGACGAGTGACGTCCAGTTAATTTGGTAGTTGCCTAGTTGGTACACTTATTATTTTATTAATATACATAGCTGGGCTTAGTGACCAACTCGGGCTTATGGCTAGCAAAGCTGGGCTTCTGCGGTGCGGGTGAATCCGCGGTTTTCAATATTCAACCGCACCCAAACCGCTAAAACATGCGGATTTGAGAATCCCATCCGTGTCCGGCCCATACGTTTTGCGGTTTGGATGAAATCCGCAATTTTGCGGACGGATACGGGTCAAATCCGCGGTTCCGGTTTTTATGCTCACCCCTAGGTACTTGGGGTGTTATGTTATCTTTGAGGGAAGTTATGAAGGATGGATGTTGCTGCCAGGTTGGCAATGGTAATAGATACTTGGAAAGACCCCTAGATACCCTCCATACAAGGATTTAAACCGATCTCTGGGGATGATGGTGATAGACTTGGGAGTAATGTTGACAGATTTATTCTAAACAATCCCCAAAGATGTAATCATGAAATGCTGAGTAATACCTTCACTCAATGGGAGGTAGCATCTGTAAAATTCCGCTTGCTGAAGACTGATGAGGAAAAGATGGTTTGAACTCCGACCAACAAAGGAGACTTCACTTCCAAATCCTTTCACATGTTGTTGGCGTCCCAGAGAGGCAATACTTTTAGATCGGTTAATGTTGATTTCAATTGGAGGAAGTTTTGGAGTTTAAAATCCATGCCACTGAATGTGCAAACTTTTATTTGAGGGTCATACATAACGGCGTTGGGGTTCTAGCTAATATTGGCAGGTTTATTCCGGGGTATGACTCAAGATGTAAAATGTGTGAGGGCCATGGTGAAACAGTTGACCACCTATTATTGCAGTGCACTAGCACATAATCTCTTCTTTTTTCTTCCCATCTGTCTTTACGTGCAGAGTTCCTTGAGGATGCTACTGCAAAAAATCTTCTTAGTAAGTTCCTTTTGATAAAAGATGAGGGGGTTTCATTTGGGTCACTTGCCTGCATTTTATGGTGTGGTGGAAGGCTAGGAATAAATTGGTATTTGAAGGTCAAGCCCCTTATTTTAGAAGAGTACTCGGCAAGACTGCGTCCTTATTCTCTAATTATTACAATGTTATGTTATGCACATCACTATTACTGAGGAGAGATAATCTAGAGATGAGATGATTCAGATACAGCCCAAATGGTCTCCACCTCCAACTAACATGATCAAATTCAATGTGGATGCCAGTGTGTTGTGGGAATTATAGCTAGGAATGATAAATGTGGATTTATGGTAGGCCGTTCAGTTTACTTTCAGGAAAAGTCGCCCCTGTATGCAGGAGCAATTGGTTTTGTTCATGCGATGCGGTATGCAAAAGAAAAGGGTGCTAACAATTGTATTGTGGAAGGAGATGCTCAGGTGATCATTAATCTCATTAATTCCAGTTCCTAGACCCCTCCCTGGAGAATTAGATGTTATCTTGCAGAAATTCGCAATTTGATGAAGGATTTCAGATCTGTTACAGTTATTTTTATCTCTCACCCCTTTAACGAGCACAAGACTAAACAAAAGTCAAAGTGTTAAGTAACAGCAGGCGTTAGATTTCCTTCCTTTAAAATCTGGACCATTAGATGAAAGAATATTCCCTATAAGATTTCTGTCGCATTCCGTACGATTTTTGTTTGGTTACTCGACGGAAATGCTCCTAGCGTAATAAGTTTCTTTGTAAGTTCTCCTTTCTCATTTTTCCGGCTGCGACTGAAATATCTCTCCATGTGGAACTGAACAGGCCTCTATACCCCTCTTTTATATTCTCTTTTCTATCACAGAACCTCTTTTTTTCATCCACACCGCTGCCGACGCCATCACCACCAAAACCACCACCAGCATAACCAGTGCTACCACCTTCTCTGCCCCAACCTCTCTCTTTATCCACCAATACCAGTAGCACTAGGTAACCACTACAGCACCGTCCGACGCCAGCTCCGCCACCATCAACACAAACAAAAATATTCCCAAATGAAAATGTAATCAAAGATCAAGCCTGCATACACCATAAAACACGTTGACACGTGGAGGGAGATTAGAAGCTGGAGCGAGATAATAATAAAACAACGCAACACACTACATCAATTCTAAGAGTGCTTAGAAACTAAGCTAATGTTATTTTTGTAATAAAACAAGTATTCATTTTCCCTATAAAAAAAGAGAAGATAAGAAGAAAAAGGGAATAAATTTTTGGTTGGCTGAGAAGGGGAGTAAGAAATCCACTACCTCTGAAGAGAGGAATAATAGCTAGATTGGTTGCCACCTTCGTTTTACCTTCGTTACTAAAAACCTCCACTGACCTCCATCTCTAATGGAGCTACATGACCTCTGTAATCAAACCCAAACTTAATAAGGTTGCTACTATCATTACCCCGTGGATGTAGGCATAGCCGAACCACATAAATCACTTGTGTTTATGTCTTCTTACATTCCTGCACTTTATATCTTGTTTGGTATTCTCTAATTACTTCTTATTTTTCATATTACTATATCATTTTGATCAATTGATTGTGACAATGGAAAAATGGTGTTCATAATTTAGTACTAAAAACAGGGCACGGGTAAAGAATTTATTCTACCTGCTCCATATCTATTAAGTTTTGAGTTTTTAATGGAGTTTTATAAAACGGGGTCTCATTAAAAATGTCCGGGATGGGTATTTGAGAAACTCTGCAAACGAGTATTTTTATCTGTTTCCTTTGATTCTTAAAATTCGGTCAAAGGCTTCTTCCAATTTATTTTTATCAATTGATTTGTCTATACCATTTCTCTAAATAGCTCTTTCCCATCTCTCTAAAAGGAAGAAACCTTGGTTTGTTGGATATTAATTTATTGAACTTCAGTGCTTGCAATTCAGCCAAACTTAGCTGCATACGATGTGGAGTGTTTACAATTTGTCGATTGATAGTTAACGATGTCTTGCAGTTGCAATTTGTCGATTCTCGTCAAAAGAGAAAAATAAGTTTTGAACTGAATTTTTAACTTGCCTTTGCTTTGTTTGAGAGAATGGCTCAATGAACTGTGGTACTCGATATCGTTTTCTATTGTGCTAAGAGCAAGTCTTATGGTGGAATCCAACCTATTTCAAGTGTGGAAAATTCATGCAATGTCAAGTCTAGTGGCTTTCAAGTTGAGGTTTTCCACAGAAAATCCAAGCAAGGTTCCATGGCTTGGTGGAAGGGTCCGTAGAATCCATCTAAACGCCAATAAGAATAGCGTTAAACGCAATTAAGAATGGAGCTAAAAAAAACGCAATTAAGAATTGCGTTTTTTTTTTATCCGTAGATTTAAAATGAGTTGTTGAAATCTAACGGCTGAAAAAAAAGCTCAATTCTTAATTGCGTTTTTTAGCTCAATTCTTAATTGCGTTTTTTTTTATCCGTAGATTTAAAATGAGTTGTTGAAATCTAACGGCTGAAAAAAAAAGCTTCATTCTTAGTTGCGTTTTTTTAGCTCCATTCTTAATTGCGTTATTTTAGCTCCATTAAGAATAGCGTTTCTACTATTCCACCATTACACTTCCACTTTCATCCACAGTTCCAAATGCTGAGGTGGCGTGGAAGATGGAAGATGGATGGATTCCACCATAAGACTTGCTCTAAGAGACCAAGTTCAGATAGTTACGTTGAAAAGGATGTTGTTTTATTTATATAGATCTGGAAGCGCAAAGTTTTCTGATTTCCAATCCGTGCCTGAGAACTGAGTCACCGAACTAATTGTCTACGAAAATTAATCTCTGATCTCTTTATTGCTTGTTTGACTGACAAAGATGGATCTTTGATTAGTTCTCGCTTTAGCTCTTCCAAATGACCATTAATTTAAGGCAGGAACATTTTTGGTTGGTCGGACTACCCAAAGGAGAAGCTGCCTGGAACCCACGGCGCTGATGATTAAGTCGCTACCTACCTACCAACTGTTGTTGTTCTAATGTCGCGGTGGGCGAGCTGCCATCTTCATCGGATACCCCCATCAGAAGCCAAAAAATGCTCATAGTACAGCATACGTATACCAAACTAAAGGTTCATGACATCAAGTTTGACTACCTGCCAAAGCAATGGAAGACGCCTAGTTAAGGTTTCAATTGGAGGCATAAAGCTGCTGCCTACCCGCTGGAGATTGCACGGACGGTACAACAAAGGAGCGCAGACGGAGACCAGTTCAAGTAAGGTGACAAAGCAGTTCGAAGTTGGATACTGCACCAGCATCACAACGAAGGAGCTGGGAAGATAAAAGCTTCGATCCAAAATCCGACTCCCAAGTATTATCAACCACTGCAGCCGAAGTACGAAGGACTCACATGAACAATTCTGATGCTGACGATACAAAGTTCCAAGTTCAAACAAGATGACGACGAGGCAAGTAAACCCGATGATAGCTCCATTCCGACACTCAAAGTGATGCTGACGATACAAGTGAACTCGACGTACAAAGTGACCCATAGTCCGAAGACGACGAGCCAAAGTCTGAAGATGGTGGAACGAAGCCCGATGGATGCAAAGTTCTACCACGATGGACCAAACTCCAACAACAACAACGATGATTCAAAGCCCAAGGACGAGGAGCCAAAGGTCTTGCTGGTGACTACTTGCCAAAGTACGAAGACGTGAGCCAAAGTCCAAATACGTAAAGCCATACGACGATACAAGGTCCTGTGCCCGACGCCGAAGATAAAGATAAAGGAGTAAGGTTGGACGATGCTTCAAAGATCGATGCAGGGGAACCCCAGTTCAACCACAGTGAAGAGAAGTAACGCAACGATGATATAAATTCATGCAACGATGATACAAATGTGTGCCGACGTAAAGTCCAATGATGATATAAAAAGCCCGACGTAAAGTCCAACAATGATAAATTCACGCAGACTAAGTTCACTACCACTGGATACAGTTATTTCTTAAGCCGATGACGAAGATAAAGGTAAACCGATGATCCAGAGCCTGACGAGGGAGATGCATGCAAATAACCCGAAGTACAGTTCAGTGAGTAGCTCAATCCTATACGGATGATGTAAGGTCTGGCAACGATGAAGTCCAGAGACAATCTTGTGACGGTGATGCTTTGTCCTGTTACGTTGAAGCAAATTCCGACGAAGAAGATGCAGCTACGCTCCTCATCCCGAGGATTCAGCTCCGCCCCTATGATGCAGCTCCAATCCATAACAAGATGAAGCAGCTTCGATTCCAGCTCCGAAGATAGCTCTAACCCGGCTCAACAATGCTGAAAAGAAGATATGTAAATACAGTGGAGCGCAAAAGAGAACAAGCAGTTTGAATTCAGCTCTGCAACCAATTAGGGAGGACTAATCTCGAAGCAATATAGGCGTCGGCAACACCAAATCTCATAAGTCCAGGAGTTTAGCTGCGGAACAAATGATCAACAGCACAAATCAAAACATAGTCGTTTGGGGGTAGTATGACGCTGCAGCAGAAATAGTGGTACACCTGCCAATACCATCAACAACGACGCTTGGAAGCAGCGGCATATACGAGGACGTAGCAGTAAGAGCGAGAAATGTACAAGGAGACATCATCAAGGGTAGATGCAGCATTATGGACGGACGAAGATTGGATGGTTACACTCTCAACAGGACATACAAACCCTTGAAGCTCAAGAGTGGGACAGACGGCATCGAAGTAAAAAAGGAGTACGCAGCCTCCACCCAAGGCACCAATTCAAGGGGATACTCACATGACCAGCAGCCTATTCCAAAGGGGACATGTAGCAGTTCAGTTCAACACCAAGGTCTACAAAGATGCACAGTACATAAGAGTTGGCACAATTAGTTCACTGCATAGCAGCCCACCTACTAACAGCACCAGTACAACTGCAACGGAGTAAAAATGGCAACAACAAGGAGAACCTAATCAGTTCTTTGTTGGGTGCAATAAATCTCAGAAGCACAGTTCAGAAGCGGCTCAAAGCCTCGAAATAAGCAGCTTCACCAAATTGTCTTTGTTTATGTAGGAGAACGAGCTTCTTTGATCCAGGAGCAGAGGGCATCCCTACTTTAATCCAACATTTGTTGCTAGACAAACCGGCTGATTCTCAAACGACGAAAAGCAGACCTACCCAGCAGCAACATACTTATCACAACAAAGAGGACAACCCCCTGTCAATGACAACGATGTTTGCTAGTAGTGAAAACTACGAAAAGCTTAGGGGAAACAGACTTACTCGAATCCTGAGGCGGCTATTCAACATTATCCTACCAACGGCAGAAGAGCAGCAACATTTTCCCACAACAATGATCTTAAACCCGACGATGGTGATGTATCTCCGGTCACCGTTCCAATGGTGCAGCTTCGATCTACACGTTGATGATACAAGCAAGACCGACGCCGAAGACGCAAGTAGGCAATGACGCAAGCAAGGCCAACACTGATGCCGACGATACTTGATTCGTGAAATACGACAAAAGATACACGAAGCACAGTTCACCAGGCACCCACCTCAATTCCGACAATGCAGACAAGCTTTATTATCCGGCTCAACGTTGCTGTAAAGAAGAGACCTGCTTGACCCATAGAACCACGAATGGTTGTTGCTGCAGGGATGGTAACAGTTCAGCGCCGCAGAGTATAAAAGACCTGGACACTACAAGGCAAAATATCTACTCTAAAAAGCCCAGGGAGCAGTACAAGTCTAAAGCACCAACAAGGTAGACACGCAGCCGGATGTACAAGTCCACAAGGCTAGGCAATGTATAATCTTGGAGCAAAGGTCACGCAGTCTCCGCCAAGAGCAGCAGCGGTACAACAGCATGAATATAGGAAGCAGCATATTGCAAGTTTACTAGGAGAGCGATCCATCTACATAAAGGCTCTGCAGGGGGCAATCACTTTTACTTTCAAAAGCTTCGACAACCAGCTTCCGAAACCAAAAAGGGGCATACATACATCATACACAACTAAAGAGTTTACAAATATTCATATCCCTTACATTTCGACAATACTCGCATACATCTTAAAATGCATAGGCATACATTTCTATAATAATTTTTAACTACAGAAAACTGCATTCCTTTCTAAAAAGTGCATAAATTTTATGCATCCATACATCATACAATTCTTTAATACACTTCGTAGTTTCATTTCGAAAGAGAACCGTGGCAAGCACCACCGGAACCATCGTACTGGGGAAAGCGCTTGCATGCAATCTCTCCGAACTCCCTGTAAGCGTCTATGAGTGTATGACCGGGGAAAGGCTTCCATAAGAAAGAGATACTCAACATGACATGTCTTTGGCAGCTCAGCGAGACGGATGTTTGCAAAACATTCACTTTTACACCTCTTCGGGAGAATTTCAGACCCCCACCATTTGGTAATTTCCTGGCCTGGAATCAGCCAACAGAGTGACAGGTTCAAACACTCATCTTGCCTCTACTACTACAGATTTAGAAATTCTCACAATATAGGGGCAAGAACAGCCATGTATATGCTTGATGTTTGTTACCGCTTAAAGTATTTTTTAATAAATACTTATCACTCATGCCATCACTTTATCTCATTGTTCAATACTGAGAACATTTACTCAAAAATGTCATACGCTTATATATTTATATCATTTGAGGTAATGCAGGAAAATTAACCAGTACATGGGGCAGGGCCGGCAGGCAGGTAACCATACGAGAGAACATATAATGGCAAATAAGGATGAGATAAAGGATAGACGAGCATCAATGGGAGCGGAAACAATTCAAAGTCACAGAAAATGAGAAACCCCCACTTCGCACATTACAACTTCCTTCACCCATGGACATTGATCGGGGCAGAATCTTCAAACCACCCTAGTCAAAGAAAGAAGTAGTCCAAGCACGAATATGAATACAGCTAAGGAGGAGGAAGAAATCCACTACCTCTGAAGAGAGGAACAATAGTTGGGTTGGTCTCCTACCTTCGTTTTATCTTTGTTCTACCTTCGTTCTACCTTATCTTCGCTCATTCAACACCAAAGACGGGAACAGCTTCACAATTTCCATTGCTATTATGACGCTGCTGCCGCAGTAACGCGCCCAAGATGTGTACCTGTTGCTGCTGTTGTACACAACGCTGATGCTGAATGTTGTTGCTGCTAAAGTAGTGGGGCGAAGTACATTTAACTCGAAGTATACGTGGGGCGAGCCTAGTTTCAGAAATCACGCGTTAGAAAGAAAAGGTAAAATACATTTAAACTCTTGGTTTGCAGAGATGTTTCAGAATTTCGATGAAGAATAGGGGCAAGCATATATACTGCGACGCAGTATATTCTTCACCAAAACTCCTTCACAAAGAGCATAGAAGCCAGAAGAAGGAAGCACTGATAAAAGCATGAAAACGCAAGGCATAAGTTATTTTTCTCAAGAATCGTTCACCAACAACCCTCAAGAAAAGGGGCAAATTGTATACACCATAAAACACCTTGACACGTGGAGGGAGATTAGAAACTGGAGCAAGATAATAATAAAGCAACGCAACACACTACATCAATTCTAAGAGTGCTTAGAAACTAAGCTAATGTCATTTTTGTAATAAAACAAGTATCTCTTTTCCCTATAAAAAGAGAGAAAGATAAGAAGGAAAAGGGAACAGATTTTTGGTTGGCTGAGAAGGGGAGTAAGAAATCCACTACCTCTGAAGAGAGGAATAATAGCTGGATTGGTTTGCCACCTTCGTTCCACCTTCGTTTTACCTTCGTTACTAAAAATCTCCACTGAATTCCATCTCTAAAGGAGCTACAGGACCTCTGTAATCATTCGTGCACTTTATATCTTGTTTGTTATTCTCTAATTACTTCTTATTTTTCATATTGCTATATCATTTTGTGAACTAGAAAAATGATGTTCACAAAGCCCAACAAATTTCCGCCTGCCATCAACCAAACTATTGAGGTTCGGATCCACCATCAACCAAAGTATTTTCTGTAATTCCTTCAACACCACCACGGCATAACCTCCGCCGTAACTAGAACCACCTCCATCGATCCGTGTATTCACTTAACAAAATTCAATTTTGCATCTGGCATCTTTGAATGAATCATTAGTCACAATACTCTTTTCCTTGGACAACGTTTTGTAATGACTATTCCATCACCACCACCACCAAATCATAACCATACAGACGATGATGGTGAATTGCGAATCCGACGACACAAAACCATGATACCATTGTAATTGTTAGAAGAGAAAAAATAGCCCACCTGATATTTTGGATTAGCCCACTAACTCATTCAGATATAATAACAAAAACTTAATTACAGTGGCCAAGTTGAAATTTGGGGAAGATATTGAATGCCCACAAACCAAAACTTCTCGAATTTACGAAAATTTCACCAATTTGATCAGAAAACCCCAATTTCATAACTCAACATAACTCTGAGCACACTTTTCTCTTTCGTATTAACAGAGATGGGATTTCTTCTGATAATCTGTCAAATAAGTGTTTGTCAAACTCAGATGATTACCTACATCATCATGTACCTCTTCATGGTGCAACTAGCTTGGAATAATCACTAGAATTTGCCAAATGTCATGAAGGTCATCTGATTTCGCATACACTTATTAGAAGTATTTACCACTTTAGTATATTGCTAATACACTTTAGTTTTGCCACTCATCTATTTTGGTGGGGATGTGTTTGTTAAATTTTGGATGTAAGTAAACATTTTCATCCCTATGCAAGTGGTCACTTTGTATACACATAATGTGCATTCTTTTATTAGCAGACCAAGTAATGATCAACATCAAGATTCGTCAATTTCTCGAAACATGCCATAATGGTGTTGTGACTCGCTCACTTGAGTATTTTACTGCAGAAAATTTTGATTCATCTAAAAAGAAAAAATGAAGCCATCCAGGCCGTTGGTGAGTTGGCAAAAATCTGTCATCACGGCACCAATGGTAAATGGTGTTTTGGTTTTGTCTTATTTAACCTGGCTAAATTGGGGCATATGCCACTTAATTGGGGCCTATGAATTTTTTCATCCACCCCATAAAGAATGATAAGGTGTGTCTAAGTTTGATGAAACTACCATTTTACCCTCTATCAAATACTAATACTACTAATTTGTCCCCATCAAATCTTAATCATAAAATTAAAAACTAAAATCAAAATCATAAAATTTAAAAACTAAAATCAAAATCAAAATCATAAAACTAAAATCATAAAATTAAAAACTAAAATCAAAATCAAATTCATTTCTATCTCCACTTCAACTGATTCTTCTTCTTTTTTTCTCAACCCAATCCTGTAAACTAGGTTTTAGTAACATAAAATTGCTCAAAAATTGAAAATTTTGAAATCAAATTTTTCCTGGTTTATCAGAATCGGTTAACGTTAATGTATATGTGATCCGATTGCAAATAGAAACGGTTTATGTTCATGCCCACAAAGACTGATTGTCCTTGATATGTTTTCTGGTTCGAGAAATTTGAACCAGAATCGGATTAAATTAGCACTTATAAAAACCGATTGTTGATGTATAATGTTAGAATCGTATTTTATATGTGTGTCGAGTAAACCGATTGTTGTTCTCAATTTTTCTGTATCTTTTTTTTGTTAGAATCGGATTACATGAGCATTCTTATAAACCGATTCCTGTTGTGCAATGTTAGGAATCGGTTTTTACATATGTATCGTGTGAACCGATTCTGGTTAACCCATTTTTTTTCCAGTTAATACTCGATCATAAAATGAGTATGAAATCATACTCGATTTCATTTCATTAACTCGGGTATATAATGAATTTTAATTTTATTTGATGTTTAACAACACATAATTCACAGATAAAAAAGAGAAAATTTACCCACAATCGGTTTACGTTCATGCCAATATAAATCGATTATGGATAATCGGTTGATTTTCATGTCCATATAAACCTATTCTGGGTAGAAGCTAGTTTCAAAAAATCTCTGTATGTTTTTGAGGTTACAATCGGTATATGTTTTTGACAACATATACCGATTCTGAGTTGGTATTCTTCAAAAAATTTCAAAATTTCAAATTTTTTCATGTTCAGATGATTAAGTAACACAAGTTAATTTCAAATCTAACACTATACTTTACCACTAATCACCCTAATTAACACTAATTAATCAGGGGTAAATTAGCTATTAAGAAAATAGTTGGTTAAGAGGTTTCTATGAATTACTTCTTAATGACCCTATTTTATCATGCAGCTATAGGCCCCAATTTACCCAGGTTATTTAAAGTCCCGATTAGTCCCGATTTTTGCTATTTTGAGGAAGAAACGGAAATGGATGAGACCTTGTAAGAAGAATACCAAGAAACATATGTAGAGATTTAAAGTCAAATAGATGAAGAGGCAAATGAGGCTAGAAGGCGGTGAAACTTTATGTTGTAATTACATTTAGGGATGATACCAAAGACTTTAGAGCCACAAGAAGTTTTGACTAGAAAACTGAAGTGGCGAGATAGACATTTTTACCACGACACAATATGATGCATGATTAATCCTAGATGTGTGTTATCCGACACTAATAATCAACGACGATTCCGCATGGGCCGCAGCTTTATGATGCACGATATATACGAGTCTTTAGTCCTAAATAAAAGGTCAGTGCAGCCCCTCGAATATTATATTATGGGGTACCAGCGGATTCCATAGATGAGTACATCTGTATGAGAAAAACAACTAAATTTAGGGATCTCAAAATGTTTTGTGAAATAGTATTCGAACATTTCGGTCTAACTTTCCTACGAAAACCTACTCAGACAGTGATAGAATCACCGTCGGAAACACAATTAAGGGTTTTCCAGGAATGCTAAGTAGCATTGATTGCATGCATTGAATGGGGTGGTCAATATAAGGGTTACTATCCAAAACCAATTGTCATATTGGAAGCGTTAGCTACTTAATATTTTTGGATTTAGCATGCTTTGTTTGGACTCCCGGATTCACAAAGTGACACTAATGTTTTGCACAAATCACCATTGTCTAAAGATCTTAAGCCTGGGTTAATGCCATAATATTATTTCACCATCAACGGCCATAACTACACTCGTGGGTATTATTTGGCAGACGGGGTCTATCAATAATAATTAAATTTTGCTCAAGCATATAGTCAAACAGGCTTTGGACTAACGACTTCGAATGATTTGAAGTGTTTTAACACCCAACAATGAAATTGAGGAAGGATGTTGAACATGCGTTTAAAATTTTGGAAAGGAAGTTCTCCATACTTTGTGAGCGGTGTCGTTATTTTGATGTTCAAGAAAAGAACAAAATTATGCTAACTTGCATAATTCTGCAGCCTGGTCATTGAGGAAACCCGACGTGACCCCACATCGACTAGTTATCCAGGCGAAGATTTGAGACCTATTCTTGTAGTGCATCATAGACGTCCTGCAAGAGAATTTAGATTTGGCATTGACATAATTCAAAACGAGGCATATATGGACAACTAAGGAAGATCTAATTGTGCACCTTTGGGCTAAAAGAGGAGTTAAACGCGGTCGTCAAAAAAAGTACATATAACGACTAAAACTGGGTTAGGTGTCTAGGATAATAGTTTCACACGGGCTATCAACAGTACATCTGCGATTTCTTGGAACACTCCAACCATCTATAAATATTTTTTTCCTAAAAAAATATATAAAACAAACCCATTATGATCACATTTATTTTTCTACAGGATTTCCGATAATCACTCAAATTAAAAATATCTGAAAATATGCTCTGAATTCTCATCTTATTTTTGAGTTTATTATATCCATTAGAACCGTATGCCAGTTATTTTCGTTATATTATAAAAGATTTCATGACCATGTCAAATTCTAAGAATTTTAAAAGGTTTATTTATCTTTGGGATATTTTGATCTGGGTCATATAAAAGTGACCAGAGTTGAGTTTGGGTCACGTCAAAATTTTAATTAGAGCTTGGATCACCAGAACGTCAGTGACCGTCTCGACTGTTAGTTAATTATTTATTTTTTATAATTAATTTCACCCCGTTAGTTACCGTTAACACGTGTCAACTCCGTCTGCATTTTCACTACTAAACCATCGCACCTAGGGCTGTCAATGGGTACCCATTACCCGGGTCCGGAACCGACGTATTCGGGTCCGGGTCCTTAAATTGGACCCATTAACCATTTTGGACCCGGCGGGTAATTACCCATATATACCCGTTTATGAACGGGTCCATCCGGATCCTACCCGTCGGGTACCCGCGGGTATTCGGGTATTTCATAAAGGTTAATTTTGTAAAATCCCCAGCGAAATTAGGTCATATATAAGGAAAGGATGAGAAGCTCACCCCCATTCCGATCTACTTTCTTCTCATGCCTCTGCCTGCAGAAGTAGTTAGAGCTTTCACCACCCATTCCGATGAATCCAATCTACTGTTAATGTTGGCGTTAATCACTTAATCCATCAAAGATTCAAAGTGTGTTATACTGTTATTACTAAGCTCAGACTTGATAAGGATAGGAAGTCGCTCTTGGATCGTAACTCGTAAGGCCAAAGGTAGAGCTGCTGCTGATAAAGATAAGGGTACCAAGTTTACTACTGATGATGTTATGCAGAACGTTGATTGATTGATTGGTGGTTCATCGATCCTCTCTTCAGGTTATTATTATATTGTTTTTAGGGTTTCTTTGTTATGAGTTATGTTTTCGTTTTAGGGTTTCATGAATTTGGGGATTTTGAAAACATGGATTATTATGGTAACATTTTGTCTATGAAATTGGATATTTTAGGTTTTAATTTGTTTTTTTATGTTATTATTGAATCTATGAATGGTGAATGGATGTTTTGAATTTACCCCTTTTGTTTCTTCTTACTCAAGAGGAAAGAATTTTTTAATTTGCAGTATTGGGTGTTACTTTAGTGATTTTGAATTACTGGTGAATGGGCAATTTTTTATGATTCTGAAAATTTGTTATGGATTACTTTATGACACCTGATAGGCTGATACAGATGTTTGTTGGGTTTTCCTTGCAGAGGCAACATGAAAAGTCAAACAGGAAGTAGTGTTGGTGATCATTGTGTTCCTGTAAAGAAGACTAAAGTTACCGTTTCGAAATCCCTGTGTATGCCGCCTCCTAAAGCTGTCGTTTCGAAGGCTGCAAAGAAGAGTAAAGTTGTAAACTCAGCAGAGCCGAAAGAAGTAGAAACTGTAGCCAGTGAGTCAAGTGATACTGGTGATTCTGATTCTAATCATATAGAAGCGGAAACAACAGATGTGGTTCCGTCACCTACACGTAAACGCAAAAGAACCTCAAAGTATTGGGCTGAATTTCAAGAGGTATTGACAAAAGGGAAAACACACGGAGAATGCAAGCACTGCAAGAGGAATATTGGTGCGGAGAGCAAAAATGGGACAAGCAGTTTGAGGAAACATCTAAATAGTTGTATGGCGTACAAAGGAGCACAACAGCAAATTAACCAAATGTTCTTGAAAGCTAGTGAAACACAAGATGGGTCAGTAGCTGCTTACAACTTTAAGTTTAACCAAGAAGTAACTCGTGATTGTATTGCAAGAATGATTATCTTGCATGAACTCCCTTTCTCATTTGTAGAGTACATTGGTTTTAGAAGAGTGCTGACTTCATTACAACCCAATATTAAACTTGTGAAGCGGAACACTACGAAGTCAGACTGCATAAAGATTTATCAAATGGAAAAGAAGCATTTGTACGATATTTTTAGTAAGGTACAGAGTCGCATAAGCCTTACTACTGATATGTGGACTTGTACCACTCAGAATAGAGGTTATATGGCTTTGACAGCTCACTATGTTGATGAAGAATGGAAGATTCAGAAGAGAATTTTATCTTTTAACGCTGTGGATGTGCAACACACAGGAGTTAACATTGCAAAGGTACTGATGGAGCAGTTGTACAAGTGGAATATAGATAGGAAGATAGCTTCAATTACGCTGGATAATGCTTCAACTAACAAAGTCGTGGTAAGTGAACTTCTTTCTCAGCTAAAACCAGATAATGGATTACTTTTGGATGGGGAATTATTCCATGTTCGATGTTCTGCTCATGTAGTTGCCATTATTGTTGATCATGGGATGCTGCAAATTAAAGAAGAAATACAGAAAATTAGAAATTCAGTGAAATTTATTAGAGGTTCACCACAAAGACAACAAAAATTTAAAGAAGTTTGCTTGCAAGTCAATGCTCCTGATAAAAAGTTGATTCAAGACGTTGATACAAGGTGGAATTCTACCTATCTGATGCTTGAAACAGCACTTCTATTTCGGGAAGCATTTAACCGGTTCGGGAAGATTGAACCTGATTTTCTTAATGTTGCTCCAACGAGTGAAGACTGGAATAATGCAAGTAGTCTTTCAATCTGCTTGAAGGTCTTTTATGAAGTCACCATTCTCTTTTCAGGTACGTCATACGTGACAGTTAATCGTTATTTTGATACTGCTTGTTCTTTGTATTTAGAACTTCGTGAGTGGTGTGATTCCGATGATGCATTAATCTCACAAATGGCAGTGAATATGATGAAAAAGTTTGAAAGATATTGGCAACTTACTAGTAAAACATTTGCAATAGCTTCCATTCTAGATCCTCGGTTTAAAATGAAATTATTGGATTACTATTTCCCATTAATATATCCTGGTAACAGCGAGGAGAAGAAGTTAGAAGTTATGGAAGTCTTTAAAAGATTGTATAATGAATATGCAACACATTATGCTTCTTCAGCTCATGTATACTCAGCAAACATTTCGACAAATCAAGTGAACATGGAAGATTCAGTTGGTAGTAGTGGTAGTACTTTATCTTCTCAAAGTTCTTTTACTTCTAGAAGGAAAGGTTTGACGGCATTTCTGGAAGAAAGTTCACAACATGACGTTGTTCGCACAGATCTAGAGCAATACCTATCAGCTGATGTTCACCCTATTAGAAAAGTAAGTGGTATTGATCTGAATGATTCTAGTTTTGATGTTTTGGGGTGGTGGAAATTTCATGGACCAATGTATCCAATTGTAGCAGTGATAGCTCGTGATATATTAGCAATTCCTGCGTCATCGGTGGCTTCTGAATCTGTTTTCAGCACCAGTGGTAGAGTTGTAGATAAATTTCGTTCTTCAATGCTTCCAGAAAAAATTGAAGCTCTGATATGCACACAAGATTGGATAAGAAGTGCGCTGAAGAGTAAGTAACATATTCAATTCATGTTTGCTATTATATCAATTTTAGTTAGTGATTCATTTACTATGGTTCTTGTACGTCAAGTAACTATTTTATTGTGTTAGATGAGGGATATGGGTTAGGTAGTACTTCACTTCAGACTCTTTTGGAGGCAATGGAGGAGCTCGAGTCAGACGATGATGATGCAACATCGCACATTGTCTAACTGACTGACTATCAATTTAAGGTAAAATAACCAGCTAACCTTGGAATATGCACCCTGTACCCAGGTCTCCAATTAGATGAGATAAAGTAAATAAAGGTAGAAAAACAAAACAAGATAAAGTGCATGAAAAGAGTAGAAACAAGAAACTTGTTACTGTGTATATATGTATATTCATTTTCAATCATCCTCTTACATATTTTGCTACAATGACCCTCTGAATTACTTCAGCATTTCATAGTTTTCTTGCATACGTATGATCAGATAACCCTAATGAATAATACTAATAGAGAAGATTTATGGAGCAAATTACTAAATCACAGGCAAGGTCTTTGATTGTGATATGGTTGCTTCTGTTTGGTCAATTGGGAATATGATCAACTGTTTTTGTTTCTCTTGCAGGAACAATTGGAAATATGATGGTTGGAACTTCTTTTTGGTATATATATATTATATAGGCATAGCCAAAGAACATGCGAAGTGCGCGAACTACATCCTTCTTTTTTGTATATGTACTTGTGAAGGAAAAACGCATTTATCTTTTGGGGCTTCTATAGTTTATAGAATGATATGTCTGTCAACTTTTGTGGTTATAATACGACAGACTATAGCCATTAAGGCAGGTACTGAATCTACTGATGGAGCAGTTATCGGCTAAAAACATGTCTGCCAACTTTTGTATTTAGTATTTATCATATATAATGGCAGATTCTTACTTATAGCTAGGAAAGTAACTTTGATTTTCCTAATCTAAGGATTCTAAGCTCAAGTGTACTCTACTTTTGTATGTATGTTAAAGATGGTCACTTGGGAAGTCATATAACTGATAATCTGATATAAGTTTGTGTTTTTACCCGATGGGTACCCGGACCCGGTGATTACCCGTGACCTTTACCGGGTCCGGTTCTGGGCCAACACATTATGGAACCGGCCCCGGAACCGCTAGGACCCGGAACCGACGCTGATATGTCGGGTCCGGTTCTGGGCCATGTACTACCCGGGAGGACCCGGACCCGTTGACAGCCCTAATCGCACCTCACTCACCTCCACCTTCATCTCCATCTCCGGTGAAGACGAACAGCGAAGTACTAACATGAACAGATGAAGAATAAAATTAAAAAGATATAAAAATTACTCAAATCTTCCCTGCTTGATCTTAATTCTTCATTTCCATCAACAATGAATGATTATTGAGATAAGCAGAATGAAAAAAAAATCACAAATAAATCTTCAAATCAATCCAATCTTTGTTACAAACTAATCTCACACCAATTCAAGCTTGTTCAATCATTATAATCGGTAGAAAATAAAATCAAGAAGATGAAGCACCACCAAATCAAAGACAAACAAACCCCCTTGCATAATTGATTTTCAAAATAAAAATTCAATGGTGAACAAAAATTAAATTATACATGAATCACCACCAAATCAAAAGATTACCCAGTCACTTATAGAACAAGTTAGAACAAGGACTTTGGTAGAATAGCTTCCACACTTGACTTTTGGAGTTTCATTCATTATTTATACAATAAGAAGTTAAAGAGATAGAGTTCAAAAGACGATAAAATAGCTAACAGAAAATGGAACGAGTTGCACGCAGTCAATGTGGATTGTTAGCTAGTCCTGAGGATGACTGAACTGCATGAGTTTGTTGCTTAACTTCCTGAACTGCATGCTGACACACTGGAGACTGAGCTTGTTGCTTAACATCTCCCCTCAAGTTGTACGTGAGATGTCGGACGTGCAACTTGGCTCGCAAAAGATTGAATCGTGGCGCAGAAAGGCCCTTGGTAAAGATATCCGCCAACTGATCCTTTGAGCTTATGAACCTAACCATCAACTTCTTTTCTGCAACCCTTTCATGGACAAAATGGTAATCAATCTCAATATGTTTGGTACGGGCATGGAATACTGGATTTGCAGCAAGGTAAGTCGCACCTAGGTTGTCACACCATAACAAGGGAGGAGCAATGTGTAAGCCAAGCTCTTGAAGCAAAGATTGGATCCATATAATTTCTGAAGTGGCAATAGACATACCACGATATTCAGCCTCTGTACTAGACTTAGAGACCATTTTCTGCTTCCTAGCACTCCATGAAATAAGATTTCCTCCAAAGTAAATACAAAAACCACTTGTCGAACGACGATCATCTAGACTGCCAGCCCAGTCAGCATCAGAATACGCTTGAAGAGAGGAATCACCAGAGCCACCAAGATGAAGGCCATAGTCTATGGTGGTTTTCAAATATCTGAGAATCCTTTTGACAACATCCCAATGCTCAACAAATGGGTCATGCATATACTGACACACCTTATTGACTGCAACAGAAATGTCAGGTCTAGTAAGATGTAAGTATTGCAGTGCACCAACAACACTTCGATAGAGTGTTGGATCCTTGAATCTTTCAGTGCCTCCTTTCTGAATTTTCACATTAGCCGCCATAGGAGTAGACACAGGTTTTACACCATCCATTTTTGTACGTTTCAAAAGATCTGTTACATACTTTCTTTGAGTAAGAGTCAACGTCTTGTCACTCCTGATGACCTCAACACCTAAGAAGAATGATAAATCTCCCATATCTTTCAGAGCAAATTCAGACCCAAGTGACTCAATCAGCTCCCGAATCTTTGAGGCATTAGAACCCGTTACAATAATGTCATCCACATAAATGAGAACATAGGTTATATATTCAGGAGTTTTTAAGATAAACAAAGAGATGTCAGAAATAGAACCTGTGAAACCAAGCTTAACCAGATAACCACTGAGCCTTGAAAACCAAGCACGTGGAGCCTGTTTGAGGCCATATAATGATTTATGCAGCTTACAGACATGCTGTGGATAGTTTGGATCTACATACCCAGCAGGCTGCTTCATGTAGACCTCCTCTTCTAAGTTCCCATGGAGGAATGCATTTTCGACATCCAATTGCTTTAATGGCCAACCTTGCATTACAACAATGGATAACACTAGACGAATGGTGCACGGTTTTATCACGGGACTGAATGTTTCACCATAATCAATTCCTGCTTGTTGATTGAATCCTTTTGCAACCAGCCGCGCTTTATGCTGATTTATACTGCCATTTGGATTTTGTTTCACTCTAAAAACCCACTTCGAACCTACAACATTCATCCCTTCTTGAAAAGGGACCAAAGAGAATGTACCATTACGAATCAGTGCATTAATCTGTACATCCATAGATTTTCTCCATTTAGGATCCTTGCAGGCCATAGAGTAGCATGTTGGTTCCATGAAGTCCTCTTCCAAGAGTGGATGCTTTGTTGCAGTCAAACAAAGCTTTTGAATTGGTTTTGTAATTCCTGATTTAGCTCGAGTCGTCATAGGATGGACCACAACAGGTGGTTGTTCATGATTAACCCTTGATGAAGCTGCGCTTGTGTTAGATAACACAGAATCAGAAGCTGAAACAGGTTCTGACACATTCAGCGTCGGTGCAGGAGAACTCTCCAGATTAGCGGAATCTGGAGCATATGATGCAGCTGGTGAAGGAGCAAGAACTGGTGGAGACAATTGAGCATCTTCCTGATGTACTAGTGCATTACATTGGTTAAAATGATGAGAAAATAAAACACTTGTACTTGATGGTACATTACCTGAACAAGACACTGGAGTTTGGTACTGCCGAGATAACTTGAATGGGAATGATCTTTCTTCAAACCTAACATGACGTGAGATGTATAGCCTGTTTGTTTCCTGATGCAAACACAAATATCCTTTGTGTGAACTGCTATATCCTATGAAGACACACGGAAGATACCTAGGTTCAAGCTTGTTTGCATTATACGATCTAAGGCAGGGATAAGCTAGGCAACCAAAAACTCGTAAGAAAGAGTAGTCTGGTGTTTTTTGGAAAAGAAGCTCTAGTGGAGTTTTTGACTCTGAATTGGACTTAGGAAGCCTGTTGATTAAAAAACAAGCTGTGGTAAAGGCATCAGCCCAGAAGGAACGAGGAATGTGTGAATGATACAGAAGAGCCAAGCCAGATTCAGTTACATGACGAATTCTACGTTCTGCCAGGCCATTTTGAGGTGAAGTGTGTGGACAAGACAATCTATGTTGAATACCTGATTCATTGAGATAAGAAGTGAACTTTTTATACTCTAATGCATTATCTGACTGAAATATTTTGATTTTATGGTCAGTTAGATTTTCAACCTGTTTGTGAAATAGTATGAAAGTTTTAAGAGCATCTGACCTTTGCACAAGTGGGAAAACCCAGGTAAAATGAGAAAAGACATCCATTATCAATAGGAAATAACGAAAACCAGATCTTGACAAGTGTGGAGAAACCCAAATATCAGAAACTACCAAGCTCAAGGGATTGTCATAAACAGTCGTACTAAGAGAGAAAGACAATTTCTTGCTCTTACTGATGTGGCAAGAGTGACAAAAATCAAAGGTTTTATTAGCAACGGGAAGGGAAAATTGATGGCATATTCTTGAGACTGTGCGCAACATGGGATGACCTAATCTCGGGTGCCACAATGGTAAACTAGAAGCAACATTAGCCTGTGGTTTTATTGGAAGATCCAGCTCACTGACTCCATCTAGGACATGCAGACCATTCCTTTCAATTCCTCTCAGCAGTGGTAACCCCGTGTGCTTGTCCTTCACAACAAAAAAAGATGTGTGAAATTCAAAGAAGACTGCATTGTCTTTACAGAACTTAGACACTGATAGTAAATTACACTTTATTTCAGGAACATGATAAACATTATTCAAGTAAAAATATCTTGAATGTTTTGTAAATGAACTGTTACCAATATGAGAAATAATTAGTGAATTACCATTACCCACTTGCACTTGTTCAGTGCCATCATACTCATGAGGAATAGTTAAATTTATCATGTCTGCTGTCAGATGATTCGTTGCTCCTGTGTCAGTAACCCATTGGGTATCTTGGTGTGCACCAGGTAGAGCTATGTAAGCAGCTGGTTTGCGCTGCTGATTGTTATTAGGTTTCTCATAACAAAACTAACATCTATCCACAAGATGATTTCTTTTCTTGCAGATTTGGAACTTTGGTCCTGTGCCTGCATCATATTGTGACTGTTGTTGGGTATTGCGCTGTGAATTATAGTTGTTGTTGTTGTTCCTCCTGTGAGACATATTTGTATGTTGTTGAAACTGAGAACCTGAACCAGCATATCTCCTTTGGTCTTGTCTATTGCCAGATGTTGCTGCGGTAGACACAACCACATTGGCTAATGGTGACTGCAGCAAGGCTAGCTGTTGCTCTAGCCTCATATCAAAAGTTAAAAGATGGGATTAAAAAAGATCAATGTCCATACCCTCAATTGTTGTGAGAGAAGTGACAATCGGATCATAGCTTTGATTTAAACCATTGCAGATGGCTTGCTTCTTTTTATCACTAGATACTGTATAACCTGATTCTGCTAATTGAGCAAACAGAGTTTTAGCATCAGTAAAATAAGATTTCAGAGTCTTATTACCTTTTGAGAGGTTATGAAGCTGCTTCTTGAGGTTCATTTGATGAACAAAGGTTTTTGGTGCATATTCTGATTCCAACTTGTCCCATATTTCTTTAGTTGTGTCTAGTCTTGCTACCGTGCTTAATATTTCAGGTGTCAAGGTTGAATTTAGCCATCCAACTATCAGTGAGTCTTGGGATTCATACGCAATAAAACTAGGATTTGTTGTCACACCATCTGGAAGTGTTTTTGCTGGTTTTGGTTTAGTTCCATCAATGAAACCTATGAGATCATGACCCTTAATAATGGGTTTAAATTGAGCCTTCCATATCAAATGATTTGTTTCGGTGTGTTTCAGGGTTACTAGATGGTGTATTTTCACTTGGCGAAGGGTGTTTGTAGTATCTGCCATTGTTGAAGTTTCAGAACTGATTTTGAGTTTCTCTTCTTTGTTTTTTTTTTTTTTTGATTAGCGGAAGGTGGCTTGGATCAAAAGCTGATACCAAGTTAGAACAAGGACTTTGGTAGAATAGCTTCCATACTTGACTTGTGGAGTTTCATTCATTATTTATACAATAAGAAGTTACAGAGATAGAGTTCAAAAGACGATAAAATAGCTAACAGAAAATGGAACGAGTTGCACGCAGTCAATGTGGATTGTTAGCTAGTCCTGAGGATGACTGAACTTCATGAGTTTGTTGCTTAACTTCCTGAACTGCATGCTGACACACTGGAGACTGAGCTTGTTGCTTAACATAACACATTACGTCTCTGCCACTCTCTTTCAATCCCTCATCTCATACAACCATTAAAATACCATATATCTTCCTGCAATTAAACGTATATATACCGATTACCCAAAACCAATTTTTTGATTTTAAAAACATGATGTAGACCTGATGCAAAAGAGTTTGAAAGAACTCTTTTCTATGATACCCGAAACTTATCAGCTTAAGTTAACAAAGGCTTTGATATATCTTTTGGTTGTTGTATATATGTATGTATCTAGGATTTGTAATAGACTTCGAAGATGAGGGAGGCGATGAACAAGAGAGAAGTTCGAGTAGATCTAACAAAATCAATAAACCCTAAAACGTAATTTGGGATTTTTCTCAAATAATCACAGCCGTCGTGGCCCTTTTCCACCCTACACGTGTTTAACGGAAATTGGAATGACTATGCTACTAAATAAATCGAAGTCTAATATTGTATACGTCATTTCGGTATTTAACTAATTTTCATACCTATCAACGCGGTCAACGGCGGTCTCATGATCCAAACTCTAATTAAAATTTTGGTGTGATCCAAACGTGATTTTGTTCACTTTTATGTGACCAAAAATTAAAATATTCCTCTGCCTCTTGAATTAAGGGTTAATTTAGTTACAAGCGTGTTTGGTCACAGTCCGCATGAAGTAAATGTTACATGCTCGCATCTAGGTATATAGTTTGGCCCAGCGAGAAAGAACCAAAACTGAATTTAGTACTTCTGATAATTAGCGTGACTTATTTAGTTCAAGTCATTAGTCCAAGCATTAAGTTACTAGTGATTCAGGTACGACTTTGATATACTTGGACAAGGCTAATTAATTAATTAGTTTAAAACTAAAGAACAAAAGAGATATAAGAGGAGAATACGGGAATTCAGTTCCCATTTCATTTCTTCTCGATTTTAGAAGTAATGGTTTCCTTAAGTCTCTCATTCACTCTCTAGTACATCGACTCAACTGGGTATATATATATATTCACAAGAGTAGGATAAGTATTACATTTAACAGATTACTATTAACATGTTGCTTACGAATGTCCATGTACGTGTCTTGTACATATTGAAATTCATGGGCCCTACAAAGATGTGTTTTCCGGTGGATCAGCCACCTACGATCTTTATACAACACTCCCCCTTGGATGATCCACCGTTTCAGAAATGTTGCCTCATTGAAGCTTTGTTGTAAAATCTTTTGGAACTTTAGACTAATGATGGTTGTCTTGAATTTTCTCCTCTTACCAAAGCTGCGCCAGGAAAACCATTTAGGATAAAACCTGAACGTTGGGAGCTCACAACAGTATTGTCGATGCAGCTTGTTTGGCTTCGTGTAGAACTTATCAAAAAATAACCGTGTGCGGTAAAAACCTGATTTAAGAGTAAAGTAGTGATAATCCGGATTATTGGTTCCAGCAAAATTCTATGGATATCCATCGCTCCATGATGTTCACTGTTCTAAATTGTTATCTCATTAAAAACCTCGTCAGGAAAATCCTTTGGGATTAAAAAAAAAACCTGAACGCAGGAAAACATGAGTACTCACAACAGTGATAACTCGCAGATGTTGCCTCGTTAAAACCTTGCCCGGAAAAACCCAGAGGGACAAAAACCTAGACGAAGGAAAAAGAGTACAACATTTCGAACTGCGGATAACGTTGGACTAGCATGCCTCATTAAAACCATGACAAGGAAAACCCAGTAGGACAAAACCTTGACTAAGGAAAAAGAGTACACGACGTAATGTCCAATGCTCCCAATATCCATAGTCTTTTGTGGCTTTACTCCCCCTGATGAGAAGCCTTCTCGGTTGATCATTATGCCTCGTGGTAATGCATAGAGTTCCGAACCACCCTTTCAAGTCTTCAGCAGCTCCATCTTCCTTTAGTTGAGAAAATCAGTCTGATTTTCCTTTTGCAATTTGTTAATGATCATCTTATTGTGCCAGCCTTTTATTCTCCACTAGCTTTGTCTGAACAATCATAATCGATCGGAGGATAAACAAGTATCCTCTATTACCAGACTAATAGCTAGGAAAATGTTTAGTTGTTTTAACTAAACTTCCAAAAATCAAAACTTAAACAGTCTGATTAGCTTTTCTATGTGCGAGACATCCAACGATCTTTTATGCAAAAGATCCATCTTAATGGTACCACGAAGGGGGGGACTTTCTTCGGACTAATGTCTCGATATTGGTGTTGGGAATAGCCAGACTTGCATGTTTACTACAAAACCAATATCCGGCATATTTCAGCCAGTGTACTATTTACACATTTTTCGTGTAATACAAACCACAGAATGATACATCTCCTTTGTTGAGATGTAGACCGATCAATCTTAAAGGTAAGAGATCGTGTAGCTGCAATTGTGCCATCTTTTCCATTTAACCATGTCTAAAACTTTAAGGTTTACGAAATTAATGGACTTCCATCTCCAACGCTCAACTAACAGATTATGACCTTGTTTTACCGAGAATCTTATCTCGAACTTCTGCTTTAAGCATTTTTGTGCTTTGGAGGATCTTCAGAAGTTCCAATTAAGTAGATGTTGCACAAATCAAATCTAGTAAATGCACAGTTTATGAGCATATAAGATGGTTTGCATATCCCTGGATAATATAAGCATTCACTTAGACGATTAACCACTTTCGTCCTTATTGAGCAAATGCGTATGACATGGTGATTCAAAAGATAGGTGGAAACCTGCAGTTATTTGTATATCTTACAGATTCGCAATAACCACATCCTCTAGATGCATGTAGAGTTCTTAAAGACTTTCAGACAAATACCAAAGAGGTAGTTGCATCCATAACATGGAATATGTTTCTTTGAAATCCATTTCATATTTCTGTGAAACGACTTGGTGCCATTAGTTGACTTTGTTTTATCATTATGCATAAACATCCACCTGGAACCACTAGGATTACATCATTGGACGTCAGTACTAGAAACACCCACCTGTGGCTAAGAATAGCTCACATTATCGAGCGTTCTGGATGCAGTACCAAAACTACGCATTTTTATGAGAAATTGTTATTCTGTCTGAATCTCTCCCTTCTAGTTTAGCCAATCATATCTTTGATGACATCCCAATATAGAGAGTGGTTCAACACCAGCATCATCTATAGAAAAATCATTGGATACTTCGAGTATGTCACCAACAATCATTGTATTACGGTCAAAAATTTCCCTGTTGCATACATGCCTTATGGAGATCCTCTCATTTGGAGGTTCCATAGCCGATGCAAAGATGTTTTCATATAATGAGAACTATGCTCAGAGAAATCAGATCTTCCTTTGACAGTCTCCTTGAGAGCACTATCTTTAAATTATTGTGACTTGTTCTTCCTTTTTAGGAGGTGCAAAATATTTGAAATCAACTAGTCATCCACGTTATGGTGTGTTTTAAATGACACACTAGCTACTACATCCACAGCCTCTCATGAAGCAACTTGATTTGCAATTTCGGAAGATATTGAATCTTCTGCATGTCTTTCATTGCTGAAAATATCAAGATGAGATACATCCTGTTTTATCTTGTGAAGACCAGATCTTCACGCCGTTTTTCAGGCGACAACCTTTCCTCCCCCAAATGGTGGGAAGACTTTCTCATCAAATTTGCAAATCTTGTAGTAGAGTAGTAACAACAGTGGAATATAACATGTCTCAAAAACAAAAAACATGAAAATGGTTTCATGAGTAATAAGTTCCAAAATGCTTTATGAATGAGTCAACTAAACCATTCAATGAATGCACAAGAACAATAAATTACTCACCATCAATGCCCAGAGCATCACTAAGATCTTACAACATCAACGAACAATAATCAAGAGTTTCATTTAAAATCTATATGAGTATAGATACACAGTTACCACCTCAGGTGATATGTCGAGTCATTTATGACTACCAGACCATACTTCAACCTGGTTAGTGTCTGCGGAAACTCGTTGTCAAAGTGGTGCTAAATAACAAGCGACCTTGGTTTTCTTCACCGCGCTCTTTGATCAACATCAAAATTGTAACCGATGCTGAGACTAAGGTCTCAAGAGCGTACAAAAAGGGAGAAAACACATTAATATGGACTGAGGTTCATACTTCCAATCATATAAACTTTTTCGATAATTCCTTTGCAAAGGGGTATATCTATCCACAATAATTTCAGTAGCTACTCTGAACATTATCGACAATTAGTTTGCCATCATCTAGTTAATGATCTTACATCATTCTCTAGAGTGCGAGGATATTCTAATCCATTTGGTACCAAATTTCAGCATGCCAATATTATTCTCCACGAGATATCGACGCAACTTTTATGGATGTGCTCCTCGTCAGGATATATATCAACTCATCACTCAAAGAGAATATGGACGTTATCTGATTAGATTGTCATACCTCAAACTAGAGGTTTTCGTTTATTCATCAGCATACTTTCAGACGAAACAGTCGCTGCGATTTCATGGCATGCCTTGCAAGGACTTTAATTTATGTCGAATCAAGCAAGCGCATTCTTGCTAAACCTAGCAAGAGATTAATCTCCAACACCTCAGCCATCTCTCGGTGTGAGAATTCGATGAGACACAATTGAAATTAACCTATATCGTCGACGATTCTCCCCCTGATCCTCAGACGGGAATGTCTCATCAACACAACATTCAATTCTGCATTACTCTACCTATCGAGGGAGCAACTGGGTGCATAAATCGATAGTAATGCGCAACCCATGAGAGAATCGACAGGTTTCCTCTCTCGTTTACTGTCCAGCTGGAATAAATTTAAGAATTTACATTGCCATGTAAAATCAACATTAAACTATAAAATAAATTTTGTGAGCATAGACATTATCTCAACATCAGTTCCAGTCCTGCCAAGACGACCGACAGAGATCAACAACAGTAAACGGCATTTCAGATGCACGTATCGTGTCTGTCACAACGATAGCAGAGCTTTACCAGGCTCATAAATGGCTTATTTACCCAATCATTATGCTACCGTCCCGTATTCCTCCACTTCTGGTGGTACGGGGTTTACCAGATTCTCAGACCTGATAATTATTGTGGTTCTCATATTCAAATATGTCTACCAAAATTGCATCTTCCTCATTTTTTGTGTCTATTTATTTGCCAAAAATAGACTAATATTTGCATAGGTATAAATGCAAATTTAATTCACCAAATTCAGGATTTAGGCAATAGCTCAGGCGGCAAGAAGACATGATATTATCCCTAAATATCATTTACAAAAAATGCAACACTCATTATCACTCGACGTTTGTATATCTACGAAGCCGCAGTTAATATATGCAGCGCTCGTTGTTGTTGACACAACACATACAAAGTGCAAATTAAGCACCAGCTCTTTAAAGCTCGTCGATGCATATAATGACGCATATAATTCATGCCGTAAAGCTAGCGGGAACACATAAGGGGGAAAAATATGTGGCTCTCCTTATTGCTCACCACAACATTTTATACGGCGAATATATCTTCTCAAAAATCAAGCCGAGCTATATTCCACAAAATAAAATTTATGGTGAAACAAAGGAAGATTTTATTCTCAACGCCATCCAGTAAAAGGACGCGGAGAAAGAAAAATTCCATTCAGCTAATGAGGAAATCCTCACAACAATTGTTTATGCTAGCCACTGCATATACGGGGTGAATTACACGGCCATAGCGCATTGAATGCATGAATTAAGACGTCTTTCTTCACATAGATCCCTTCCAATGCAAGGCGACCATGCTTAAATGGTGCATCTTATTCCGAGCCACGAATACAAATTACTTAAACATTTTCTGGAAAATTAATGCAACTTGTAACTTGTATTATCTTGATAGGAGCTATCTAAACAAACTGTTTACTTATATGTTACTCTTGTAGGTACACATTTCATCTTCCGCCACATGCCCACAAAGACACACGTGGAGGACATGCGGCTAAGGGCATCAAGATATGATATCACGCGTGGACAGCCAAGAGTCACTTTATCCTATCCATAGAAAGATCTAAGATCTGCGGCTGGGGATAGTCAGACTGACGCAGACAAGAAAGGGCAGAGGACAGTTGTCTACCACGGACAGACATCTCAACTACCCGCATTAAATACCCTCAAACAGCATACGTGTTAGTCAGCCTGTATTGGAAGCGCAGATAATACTGCGTATCCAGACAGAACACAAAGACTTCTGCGTGAGTCGCACAAAACACAAGAGGATAAGGTTATAACGGGCTTCAGAAGTGGATCCCACGTAACCTCCCTATAAATACCCCTCTCTCCCAAGTGAATAAGGAGGCCGAAAAACATTGAGAGGAGAATAGGAGAGAGACAAAGAGATAGAGAAAGTGTAAGTGAAGTTCCTCCTGGTACGCAGGCTTATATTGGTCTCAAAGTCATTCGACTATTTCTGTAACCTTCATACATATAATGAAAAACCCAAACCCGTAGACAGAGATCTGAGTGATGAATCATATAAGTTAATTGTTTCATCTATATTCATGCATTTACACTTTATATGTTCAATTCGATACTTATGGTATATCATGTTCGAACATTTTATATTTCATCCACTATTTATCTTATTGTATGAGCCAAGAACAATGATTGTAGTTGATGAGACGAGGAAGAGTATTAGAACTCTGAGTCAAGGATTCTACATAACCTATCCATTCCCCTCAGGCGCAGCTTATTTACTGTATTGTCATGAGTCTGCGCGCATTATTTGTGAATACTCAGATGACACCAGATCTTTGTGTTCACAATCTGGCGCTAGAAACAGGGATCTTCATCCCGGTAAAAGATTTATCTTCTCCTGTGACTTGTTTCAGGCTTCGTTTTCTGAAAATAACGATGTATGGAACACTAAGGTTTTTTCCGATCATGATTTCAAAAACCAAAATTTTTAACAGATCCGCGTTTATCTAAGTAGATCTGATTCTTCATGCATTTTCTAATTTTTCACGTCTTTGAAAATCAAAATTATGAACAGATCCGCGTTTATCTAAGTAGATCTGATTCTTCATGCATTTTCTAAGTTTTTAGGTCTTTGAAAATCAAAACTTCGAACAGATCTGCGGTCATCTACACAGATGGACGCCTTAAGTATTTTCAAGATTTTACACCTTTGAGGACTCAAAACGCTAATAGATATCACATGGGGCCCATTGTCTTCGTGATTTTTTCTCTCTCTTTCAGGAAAATATTAAAAGATGGAGAGAAGCAAAGATGTCGGGAAGGCTAAAGCTCCTTCAAAAGAGATGCCAAGGACAACCCCAGTGGTAACTAGGAGTAAGCAGAGAGGTGAAAAGCTAAAGGCAGCGGATAGGGCGCAGGATAATGCAGAAAGCATGGACCCCATCAATGCCAAAATCATCGCAGCAAACGCAGTAAATGCCGCGGCAGCCAAAGCAGGAGCTTCAAGAGCTGGCGGATCCAAAGTTGGGGCTCCCAGAGTAACCAATGCTCAACTACAGGAACATCAGGAAGTCGTGGCAGAGTCAGGAATACAACAACCCCTCTATGGGATGCCCTTAACCAACGAACAGAACATACCATTTCCAGCCAAGCAACCGCTTCTAATAGCAGGCCAACCCTCACAACAACCGTCGAGGTCCCAAGGTGCACAGTTAGACCCACCAGAACCAGTAATACAGATAGTGGATGAGGAACAAACCATAGCCGTTGATGAGCAATTGCGGGCAGGAACACCAAATCAAGGGTCAAATCATTCCGCTCAGATGATGGCCGAGCTGACAGGATTAAGGAAGAACCAGAAGGCATACGCAGATGCTGTGGCGATATTAGCACAAGAGAACCAAACACTAAAGGAAAGAATAATTCATAGCGCAGAGGTAGAAAACCAACGCGACGAAGCCAACTCCAAGGTTGTAGCACCTAATCAAGATAGAAGAATGGTGATCGCAAACAACCCACTTCCATAGAATCGAAGAGGAGCAAGGAGTAGCCAAGGATCAGACCCTGATTACAATCCCGAGAACTCGGACTACTACGAGTAACACCTTCCCACGAGCAAAATCTACCATTCATGAGGAACACCAGATCACAATGGAAAGTCTGCGTGCTGAGATGCTGGCAGAAATCAAGGAGCTAAAGACTAGGAAGGGAGGCGGAAGGCTAGAGAAAGTGATGAAGGAAGCAAACACTACCCCGCTGACACCACACTTGGCCAGGGCTTCCATGCCGCAAAAGTGTTCGGTTCCTTCTTTCGATTGTTATGACGGATCAACTGATCCTGCGGCTCATCTTCGATATTATAATCGAATGATGGCCCGTTGGGATAACGAAGACTCCATACTGTGCAGATACTTCCCATCAAGTTTAAAAGGGTCCACGTTGTCATGGTTTGATAACTTGCCATCAAACTCCATCGACTCCTACGACCAACTCACAGAAAAATTTCTAGCAACATACATGTACAACAAGGTTGTCAATACCGGCATGGACAAACTATTCTCGCTGGAGATGAAATACAAAGAGACCATCATAGAATATACTAATAGATGGCACAAGATTTGCCAAGCTATTGGCAACGTAGATCCCGTGGTTAGTATCAACTGCTACAAATGGGGGATGGACAGGATGAGTCCTTTATTTGTCGAGATCCACGGAACCATCCCTACCACCGAAGGAGATCTCCGGATAATCATAGAAAATCATGCAAGGTTAGAAGAAATTCAGCGTGAAAATCCCAGAGCTCATACTCAACGTCCCACACGCACAAATTCCGTGGATCAAGCCAGCGGGTCCAAAAGAGGAATCACAGAAGAACGTCCCAACGAAGAAAGAAAAGAACGAAGGGATGATAGAGGAAGAGGTGATCGAAAATTTGAAGATCAAATCTATACCAAGCTGAATACCAGTTATTCGCGCATCCTGAGAGAGATCAAAGGAATACTGTGAATACCACTGTTTCAACGGTCATCAAACAGAAAAGTGCAAAAATCTCAAGATAATGATTCAAAAACTAATCGACGCAGGAGACCTGAAGCAATATATACATAAGATTGATAACGAAGATAGAACCAAGAGAGGCAAGCAGGTTCAATTACCAGAAGGAAACCGCACCCTCAACACGATTTCATGTTCAGAGATTCAAGGTCCATCCCTAACCGCCCAGATTGGGAAGAGATTGAGAAAATAATTCGAAGATTATTGTGAGCTTTATAAGATCGATGGTAAAGAGGTAAACGAGCACGAACAATGGATGGACGCGCCCATGACTTTCGATGCAGACGATGTGGAAGAAGACATGGAAGACCATAATGATCCTCTAGTCCTCACACTCCCAATAGCAGGGTGCAATGTCAAGAAAATTCTCATCGATGGAGGAAGCTCAGTCAACGTCCTGTTCTATGACACATTCAAACGTATGGAACTCAACGACGAGCAACTGCTGTCATCTTACGACACCATCTACGGATTCAACGGCGCAGCTACAAAGCCCCTAGGGGACATTGTCTTACAAGTAGACGCAGGGCCCATGAAAGTGGACACTCGATTCAGCGTCGTAGATGCACCTTCACCTTACAACGCCATCATCGGAAGAAGATGGGTTCACAAGCTCAAGGGAGTAGCGGCAACCTACCATGAAATCTCAGATTCCCAACACCCCAGGGAGTCATGGAAATTAAAGGAGACCAAGTAACTGCGCGGGAATGTCAGACCTTACAGAATCAGATCAATAATGAGCGGGAAGAAAAGCACCAGTCCCGAAGAGCCAAAAATAAGGAGATAACCGTAGATACATATCTAGAAGAAATCTTCGGAAAAATCCTTCTGAACGTAAGCACCACTGGCAGCGCATAAGCAAGCACCTCCGCGACAAAAGAAGACAGAGATCCCACCAAATAACAATCAAAGAATGTTCCTCTCTTGGGGGAACCAAAACCCACGTTTACACCTGTCGAAGCAGCTAAAGAAGTCAACATAGGTACTGAGGGAAACCCGAAGTTATCAGAATAGGCACCTTGATGGATGAAGAAAGAGAAGCCGCGCTAATCAAACTTCTAAAGGAATACGCGGACATCTTTGCTTGGAAATTGGGGGACACGCCGGGAATTGACCCAAAGTTAGTTCATCACGAACTTCGAATAAAACCAGGTACCCCCCCTTTTAGGCAGAAGGTGCCTAAAGTAGCTCCAGAATACCATCGAGCAGTTGAAGTGGAACTCCGCAAACTACTGGACGCATGATTCATCAAAGAAGTTAAGTACCCAACATGGATCTCTAACATGGTCATCGTACCGAAGAAAAATGGCAGAGTAAGGATATGCATCGACTTCACCAACCTCAATAAGGGTTGCCCTAAAGATAGCTATCCACTGCCAAGCATTGACCAACTTGTCGAGGAAGTTGAAGGATTCAAAGAAATGTCATTCATGGATGGATACTCTGGATACAATCAATTATTCCTAGCAGAAGAAGATCAGCAACATACAACATTCTATATACCACACGGCCTCTATTGCTATGTAAGAATGCCCTTTGGACTGCGAAACGCAGGGGAAACCTACCAAAGAATGGTGGATGCACTTTTCAAACCATGGATTGGAAGTACGCTGGAAGTATATGTGGATGATATGCTCGTTAAAAGCAAGCTGCGCAAAGATCATCACCAAGACCTAAAAGATATTTTCAAAGCAATGAGAGTGCACAACATGAAGTTAAACCCAGAGAAGTGCACTTTTGGTGTCACTTCCGGAAAGTTCCTCGGATATTTGGTGACGAAGAGGGGCATTGAAGTCGATCCCGCTAAAATTGAAGCCATCGTAAGAATGCCATCCCCAAAGAATTTAAAAGAGGTTCAGAAACTCAATGGTTCGCTGGCTGCGCTGGGGAGGTTCATATCCAGGTCCTCGGATAGATGTAAGCACTTTTTTAACATTCTCAAAAAAGGAAGCAAATTCGAATGGACGGCAGAGTGCGAGGAAGCTTTTCGAAATATCAAAGAATACCTGGCTGAGATCCCTATATTACAAAAACCAGACCCTGATGAAGTGTTGGCACTATACATAGCAGCAACAGAAGATGCAGTCAGCGCAGTATTGGTTAAAACCAACACGAAGATAGAGCCCATCTATTACATCAGCAAGACTCTGAACGCAACAGAAAGGAACTACACGAAGATCGAGAAGCTCATCTTGGCATTAGTTAGGCAACCCTGAAACTCAGAACTTACTTTTTGACTCACTACGTCCGCGTCCCATGCAAAGCTCGCTAGAAGCAGTCCTTAAAAACGCAGGAAAAGTAGGCAGAATTGCAAAATGGAATACTCACCTAGATCAATTCAATATCATCCATGAGCTACACACTCTCAGAAGTCACAAGTATTAGCATTTCCTAGCAGACTTACCATTGGATAACTGCGAAGAAGTCATCATCGAAGGACGAAAGGCAGCAGGACTACCAGAAATGGACGAAGGTAAAGACCCTATAGACATCTTGGAACCAAAAAATCCTAGGCAATGGGAAGTCTTCGTAGATGGGTCGAAAAATAAAGAAGGGGCGGGATAGGCATCGTAATCACCACCCCAACAGGAGACAGGATCATACATGCTTTCAGGTTAGAATTCAAGGGGCATACCAACAACATAGTTGAATATGAAGCAGTGGTGCATGCCCTTCAGTTGATAATAGAAATGGGCATAACTGACGTGCGTCTGACAAGCGATTCACAGCTGGTCATCCGACAAATAGGGTTGCAATATAATGTTTATGACAAACATTGTCAGCATACATGGAATTGGTGCAAACACTGGCATCACAAATCCCAAACATCAAATTCCGACACCTGGCAAGGAAGGAACTCAGGCACGCGGATCCCTGGCCTACATATCATCGATGCTCAGAAAATAGGACGTCAAAGCAATCAAAGTAACCAGGATTTACGAGCCTTCAATTGATATTCAAGAACTCTGCGCTGCACAGCAGAGGAACCACGCAGAAGAAGATATTGCAGATGATGACGTGGGAGAATTCATCGCGGATGATTTCCAAGAAGAAGACATCATGGCTAAGGCAGATCAAGATGAAGACTTCAGCAAAGAAGAAGATTGGAGATCTGAGATTCATCTTTTCCTAAAAGAAAGAATACTACCCTCGGATCTAAAGCAAGCCATAAAAATACAGTCAAAGGCAGGAAGATATGATCTGAGAAAAGAAATTTTGTACAAAAAATCTTTTCTCGGACCATTATTACGTTGCCTATCCAGATCCGAAGGACATTTGATTTTGAAAGACATACACCGCGGCGACGCAGGCAATCACAGCGGAATGAGATCCCTAGCAGATAAGGCGAAAACTCAAGGATATTACTGGCCAACAATGATACGAGACGCTGCAATAATGTCACGAAGATGCGAAGAATTCCAGCGTTTCGCCCAAAAAATCCACGCACCCGCAACAATGTTGAACCCAGTAGACAGCCCTTGGCCATTCTCAAAATGGGGCATAGACATCGTGGGTCCCCTAATAGAAGGATCATGGAAGAGAAGATTTTTGATAGTGGCCACGGACTATTTCAACAAATGGGTAGAGGCTAAATCCCTGGCAAGGATCCGAGACGCAGATGTCTTCACATTCATTTTTCAAAACATCATTTGCAGGTTTGGCATACCAGCTGAGATTGTATTTGACATTGGCAAGCAATTCCAGGGAAAAAACATCGACTTACTCTTCGATACTTTCAAAATTCGAAAGAACAAGTCAACACCAATTTACCCTCAAAACAATGGTCAGGTAGAAGCCACAAACAAAACCCTCGCACTCATCCTCAAAAAGCAGTTGGACGAATACAAGAAGCGTTGGTGTGAGCAACTACACAACGTTTTGTGGGCTTATAGGACAACTCGAAGATCAGCCACGGAGAATCCCCATTCTTACTCACCTATGGAGCCGAAGCTATTATCGCAACAGAAATAATCATGCCAACTACGAAGACTGAAGCATGGGAGAAGAACCTCACAACGGACATGATGTTGGAAAGGTTGGATGATCTAGAAGAGAGGAGGGAGGCAGCACTACAAAAAATGGAAAACTATCAAAGGAAACTAGCAAGGGAGTATAATAAGAGGGTTAAGCTTAGAAATTTCGTAGAACGGCAGTATGTGCTGAGGACCATTCCCCAATACCAACGAGAAAAGAAGTGGGGCAAATTAGCACCAACATGGGGGGGACCCTTCGTCATACATGATGTTGCAGTAAATGGGTCTTATTATCTGCGCAACCTAAAAGGGGAGATCCTCAAACACCCATGGAATGCAAAATATCTCAAGCCATACTACCCGTAGAGGGCAACGCAGACCTGCATCTGCGTGAAGAGCGCCAGAAGAAGAAAACGACGCTTGCGATCGACATGTTTCTATCTCTGAGAGAGGAATAGCAAACCTCAACCTATAAATCAAGCAAACTTTTGGCAAAAAATAGTCACAATACATGGAGCAACATAGTAACAAGACGACTGCGTGTAAATATAACACCTCACGAGAACCCTACACCTGTAAATACAGCCTCCGCGTCAATACTTCATCCTCCTGTTTTTTACTATTTACTACCTCAGAGGTTCCATCAATGGAATTCTTCTAAATGTAACTCAACAAACTGAATAGACACTTTAACCCTCTTTCACCCGTGGACGTAGACACTCTGCTGTCGAACCACGTAAACATTGGTGTTAATTGTTGTTCTATTTTACTTGGGGAAAGTAGTCACCTACAATCTCTGGGGACTCCACTATCAGCATCTATAAGTGTAGGACCATGGGGAAGGCATCCAGCAGAAAGAGATACCCAACCAATCTTATGGCAGCGGGTTGACGGAATGAACGTACATTCCAAACAACTCATATCCTAGAACACTACCCCGACCCCCACCGTCTGGGAATCCTCTGGCCCAGGATTAGCCAGCGGGGTGACGGGTCTCAAGACGTTCACGAAGATACACATATCTTCGGGTTCGCACTCAAACACTCCGCTATCCCTGATTACATTCAGTTATATTCCAAATTAAATCGGACAACACAAATAAAAGCTAAAACAATGATCAATTCATTAAAAGTCGATTACAGGCTTGGCAATGATACGCGGAAACAAGAAAATACAAAAGGAATCTCACGAAGCCTCATAATCAACAAAGATCAACTCTCTACAAAAATCTACTTGGATGGTTCAACCCCACCAGTAGGTTTAGCAATCTTCCCCTTCTGCGTTGAAGGTACGCTCTCACCCGAGGAAGGCCCTGAAGAACCAGATGTAGAGGGCGGGGGTTTCTCACGGCGCGGATAGCTCTTGATAAGGCCATGCTCGGTCTTAATATCATACTCGATGTTATCCAGAATTTTGTTAGTCTCTTCCACTATTTGACACCGAGCTTTGTACGCAATAACAATATTCATCATCTCAGCCTTTGACAACAACGAGGAAAGGAGACTCAATTCCTTCGAAGCGTCTTGGGAAGCCTCGTCCCTTGTTGTAGCTAAACCTTTGTGATAATTAATCTGGCTTTTCTGATGCACTAATTGAGATTGAGCCTCCACAAGCTCTTCATTTGCAGTGGGAAGCTGTCCCTGGAGCTCTGCAAGGAAAATAAAAATGCAGATGGTTAGGTCCAGGAAATTACAGAATCACACTCGATAATATAAGCATATACCTTCGACTCTCGCCGAAGCTATTTCATATTCGTTAACAACTTCTTATAATCCGCTTGAAGGGTTGAAAGGGCGTACTGACTCGCATCTAATTCTACCTGTTTCATTAAATCCAAGTGACGAAGATGGTTGACCTCATTGTTTAAACCCTCCAGAACCTTGTTGAGCCGATACATATTTACTTCAAGATTTCTCTCAGACTCAGCTTGGCGTTCCACATCAGCCCTAGACGCAGCTAAAGCTTTGCTAAGAGCACCAGCCTCAGCCCTAGCGTCATCTCTCTCCCTAGCAAGACGTTGAATGTAATCTTTAATATCATAAGACTGAGAAGAACGATCTTGACGCAATTCTTCTTCCAAGAGATTGATTTTAGCTTCCAATGATGAGACCTGTTCTCGGGATTCACGAAGATTATCACGCGTCCACAACAACGTTCCATTAAACAAACGATGATCATTGTTATATTTGTTCTGCATATCAATCATTTGGACTAGTCTGACCCGCCACTCCTCCGCCAGAGCATTATGTTCATCGGCACGAGCATTCCACTCATCAGCCTCGCTCTTTATCTTCTCTACCAACTCTGCGATGCGAGATTTCTGACGCTGCCGCTCTTTCCGAAGCCATACTAACTCAGGAACTCCACCCACTGAAGATAGGGTGGGGGAGGGAGACTCAGACAGAACACTAATTACAGTAATGGACAACATCAAGGAAGAGAACAGATAATCAAACCTGTAACAGCCGAAGAATTCTTCTTGGCCTCCTCCAACTCACTACGAGCCATAGCGAGATCCAAGCGAAGATTCTCCTCCTCCTTGCCTTGTTGCTCCTTAGCCTTGAGGAGACTCTTCAACTCACATATCTCCCTATCCCTATCAGCAATGACAGTCTCAGCTGCAGTAAGCTCCTCTTCCCGAAGACGAAGCTTAGCCTCCAACTTAAGGTATTTGGCCTTAAAAAACTGGTACAACATGTGATTGCAATGCTCACTCCTCATCATCTGCGAATCAGAAGATTAGAACACCCTGACTCTAAAAATTGCTAAAAATTGATACAAGGAAAAATGATGAGAGAACTCACCTCTAACATCCGTTGTTGGGGAAATCCATACTGATACCCATCAGCCAACGCCATCATATCAGCAACACTCGAGGGAGCGTAGACTACTAGAGCAGCCTCCAAGGCCCGAATATTCTTATCCCACGCTTCTGCAACCTGGTCCTTGGGAGATAATTGCATCATCTTACGGGTATAGGCATCAGATTTCTTCTCACCCTCCACCACAGGAGCTGGATTGGGTACGAACATCAAGTTCTTCTTTTTAAACCAAGCTAAGATGGCATCATCACCCTCAAGGATCAGTGACTGAGGAAAATCATCTTCAGAAGACCCAACCGAGGCCTTACCCATGTTCGTGAATTTAGCACCCGAAGAGTTCGATGTTACTCCCGCATCCAAATCTGGAAGGTCTCTAGAACCGCTCCCCTATGGAACATCACTAGCATCCACGACTCCCTTTCCATTTCCATCCGCCTTGCTATAGTTACCAAGCACATCCCAATCATCGTTTGGGGAAAGCAGGTTGAACTCAGAAGTCAGGCCCAGGACGGCGTTTATGTCAAAACTATCCTCCGCAGAATAAATCCGACCAAAGGAAAACTCCTGAGACATAGCAGGAATTTCACCACCAACACCCTCATCACCAAGGCTAGTGTTATCATCACCAGCATCACTGTAACCCGCAGGATTAGCTTCGGCACCAGCATCATGACAACCTGCGGGATTAATTTCACCACCAATACCGCTGCCACCAGCGATAGTATTCCCTTCAACAAATTCTTCATCATCATGACCTGGAGGGGATGTATCAGTACGCTCTTCCATATCAGACATATCTTCATCCTCTCCAAGCTCAGTCACAGGACTGTTAACTTCTTCATAAACCTTCACCTCCTCGATTGTTGCGGTGGTGGACTGCTTGGGATTTATCCTCCTCTTCTTCGTCGCCTAAAAAGACAAGGCACAAGAATAAAAATCCCTGACTTTGAAAAGAATTAAAACTGCCTCAACTAAAGGACAAGGCATATGGAAATCTTACCTTGACAACCGCAGCATTCTTCGCCTGAAGATCAGCATCGGAACTCTCTTCGTCATCTACATCAACAACATCGAGGGCATATTGGAAATTCATGCCCTCAAAATTCAAATGCCAAGGACGGAAATTCCCATAACGATCAGGAGGAGCCGCACGTATCTGGCTATCTGCGGTAGGACGTCATCCTTGCGGACCTGGAACCCACCCCCAAGCCCAGGTACCAACAACCTCAATAGCAGTTGTGTGCCATTCATAGTCATGATCACGCTTGATCCGCTCACGAGTAGGAAACACCAGTTTGTTAGTAGAATTCTCTGTACCCGGGACGTACTTCACCTTACCACCACTTACTTCACTCAGAAGGCGGATCTCACCACGAGGAGCGGAAATATTCCGAAGACTCACACTCCACGGTTTACGATTCCTACTGTTAACATAGTCACCGAAAGACCTGTTAAAATTCTCAGGCGTATACCACTCCCTTTTCTCAGGATTGGGAACATAAAGAGTCATCATTGTCTCTCCTTTGCTCCGAAGATAACACTACCTCAGTGCACGAAGATAATTCCCATGAAGTTGGGAAATAGAGCGACAGTGTGTGTTCTTCGAAGAACCCTCTCGACCAGCCAGCACATCATAATAAAAAGAATCCCCAGACTTGTACAAAGGCAACATAAGACCCGGCCCCCACCGTGGTCAGCAGATGAAATTCATCAAACTTATATGTCGATATCATCTCATAAGTAATATCATCATCAGCGGCGTAAAAACGAACATCGAATAGCTGAAGACCATGCTTTTCCTTGAAAACCTCCAGATCAATATGTTTGAAGGTCATTTTCTTCTCCCCAACAGCGGCGCTACGTATTTCCTGAGAAATATCTTCCTCCTCCACGGGATCAGACGCAGAACCCTTCGAAGGGTTTCTCTCGGAAGCTTTCCTCTTAGGATGAACCTTAGATACATCAGTCTTCGAAACCACTTCTTTCGAAGACCTCCCCTTGGGTTGAGACACTGGAGGGGGAGGTAGAGGATGTTGATGAGACGCGGAAGGAGGCGCCACTGACCGAAGAGGTAGGACATCCCGCGTTCTCTTAGGATCATCACGCGGATTAACTAAGGGACGAGAAACAGCATACCGGGAGCCAGGAGCCTCTTTTGGCCGGTCCCCCTTCTGCGTATTCCCTCTATGCGACTCACCCCTCTTAGAAGATAAGTGCCTCTGACCAGAAGAAGACGAAACCCTATGAACGCGGGCATCACCTTGGGAAGATTTAGACGAACCTCCACCAGGCGGAGAAACATCAAGATCCCTACGCGGAGGAGATCTACGCGGACTAGGCGGTGGAGTTTGATAAGAAACCCGCGGACGTTCAGCCATGTCTGCGTAGTACACAAACAAATTTCAGATTTCCGCGAAGACAAAACAGAAATCAAAAAAACCCAATTTCATCCAGTTCTTCATAATCATGAACCAGATGGAAAATAAGAACAAACCCTAAATAAAAGGGGAAATAACAAATAGGGGCAAGCATATACGAAGGAAGAAATCATTACTGTTTGTAATAACGAACAGGGGCAATCATACACACACTTATATATATGTTCTTCATCACAAACACATATAGCAACAGTTCATCAAAAGATAATCAAGACACAGTAAAACCACCTACCTATAAACAAAAAATTAAGCAGAAAACCTCGGCGAACAACAGTAGCAGCAGCATAAAACCTCGACGAACAACAGTAGCAAAAGCAGCAGAAAACTTTGAGGAGCAACAGTAGCAGCAGCAGCAGTTAATAACAAGGATACAAAAGCAGAGAACAAAGAATGAAAATTTCGAGGAAAGAGAAGGAATGAAATTTATGATTAGAGAATTTTCACATTCCTTCTCATATATATATGCAAAGAGAAATAAAAACCGCCCCATTACCCAAGAAGAAGTTATTACAAATAGTGGGGAACGTGCCCTAAAATCTATGAAAATAGTAAAGAGAAGATGAAGAGAGTAACACGTTTTTTCTTCCCACTTCGACTAACCGCCCAATAGGAGGAAAAGGGGCAAATTGTAGGTACACATTTCATCTTTCGCCCCGTGCCCACAAAGACACACGTGGAGGACATGCGGCTAAGGGCATCAAGATATGATATCACGCGTGGACAGCCAAGAGTCACTTTATCCTATCCCTAGAAAGATCTAAGATCTACGGCTGGGGATAGTCAGACTGACGTAGACAAGACAGGGGCAGAGGACAGTTGTCTACCGCGGACAGACATCTCAACTACCCGCATTAAATACCCTCAAACAGCATATGTGTCAGTCATCCTGTATTGGAAGTGCAGATAATACTGCGTATCCAGACAGAACACGAAGACTTCTGCGTGAGTGGCACAAAATACAAGAGGATAAGGTTATAATGGGCTTCAGAAGTGGACCCCACGTAACCTCCCTATAAATACCCCTCTCTCCCAAGTGAAGAAGGAGGCCGAAAAACATTGAGAAGAGAATAGGAGAGAGACAAAGAGATAGAGAAAGTGTAAGTGAAGTTCCTCCTGCTACGCAGGCTTATATTGGTCTCAAAGTCATTCGACTATTTCTGTAACCTTCATACATATAATGAAAAACCCAAACCCATAGACAGAGATCTGAGTGATGAATCATATAAGTTAATCGTTTCATCTAAATTCATGCATTTACACTTTATATGTTCAATTCGATACTTATGGTATATCATGTTCGTACATTTTATATTTCATCCACTATTTATCTTATTGTATGAGCCAAGAACAATGATTGTAGTTGATGAGACGAGGAAGAGTATTAGAACTCTGAGTCAAGGATTCGACATAACCTATCCATTCCCCTCAGGCGCAGCTTATTTACTGTATTGTCATGAGTCTGCGCGCATTATTAGTGAATACTCAGATGACACCAGATCTTCGTGTTCACAACTCTTGTTTGAAACTTAAGAAGAGAAAGAACCCCAAATAAAAATAATGAAGTATACATACATCTATACTTACTTGAAACTACTTACTGCCATAATTAGCCAACTAGACAAGCTTTTGAACTAACATAACAAGCTTATTCACTCATCGCCCACCGTACATGAGTTTCTGATCTATTTGATCAGCTAATTTCCTGGCCACATAAAAATACAAATTAACAAATCATTAATTGCCAAGACCGTACAAAGATTATAACTAAATGAATAATTCAATTAGTAGCTAGAGAGAGGAAAAGGAAGATCTTTGTTTTTCGTTTCCCCGTGTGACCAGCTTCATAAGTATGCTTTTCACTCTGCACAGAATCGCCTCTAACTTGCATCCGCATGTGAACTGAATTTTAAGTCCATAATCGTTAGAGCACATCGTGCTGATAACGTCTGATAATTAGCGTGACTTATTTAGTTCAAGTCATTAGTCCAAGCATTAAGTTACTAGTGATTCACGTACGACTTTGATATACTTGGACAAGGCTAATTAATTAATTAGTTTAAAACTAAAGAACAAAAAAGATATAAGAGGAGAATACGGGAATTGAGTTCCCATTTCATTTCTTCTCGATTTTAGAAGTAATGGTTCCCTTAAGTCTCTCTTTCACTCTCTAGTACATCGACCCAACTGGGTATATATATATTCACAAGAGTAGGATAAGCATTACATTTAAGTATTTAACAGATTACTATTAACATGTTGCTTACGAACGTCCATGTACGTGTCTTGTACATACTGAAATTCATGGGCCCCACAAAGATGTGTTTTCCGGTGAATCAGCCACCTACGATCTTTATACAACAGTACTTCTTTTATATATTTTCTTTTCCTTATTTGTTATTAGATTAGGTGAACATGAATTATATTCCCTCGTAATACAGATCTAGTAAACCAACTAACTTGTGAAAAGTCGAGGGTACCAAATACACTAAAATCTTTTAATTCCAACCTATAAATCCGATACCAAGTGTGATTGTCTATGGACAATGGTCGAAACAATACGACAACTTGATATTCACTTGACACTAGTTATGGTACAAGAACGATTGACTATGGGATCAAAGTCAAGCGATTAAGATTAACGTACAAGTGTAATTTACTTTTTATAATAAGACAATCATAATGCAGAAGTAATAAATGACACAACAAGATTTTGTTAATAAGGAAATCGCAAACGCAGAAAAACTCCGGGATCTACTCTAGTTTTAAATACTGTCATAATTAACCCGTTATACAAAGAACAAAAGCCAACTTCGTATAGTTGAGACCAAGTAAACTACCCATAGTTACTTAGTTGTCTCATTGTCCCTAAGTCTTCGACCTTTTGGTCACACAGAAAATCTCAAGACAGGAGTCACTATCTCGAATTGCTTTACAAAGTAAAGTCTTTATGTACTCAACTCCTTTTGTTCGTATCCCAAACAGTAAAGGAACAAATCTGTTTGGTAACCACTCTATTCAATCTTTAAGAAAAGATATGTTGAGTCGTTGACAAATGCTCTTATGTTTAATCTAATAAACTTCTTTGTCTGGTTAGATCAATCCTAGTCTTAATTGCCGAAATAATCAATTTCCGGATTTGCAATCAAATAATATATAACTCAAAGAGAAACTATAAAGTAATGGCGATCTTATCAACTATATAATCACAAGTCTATCAAAGATAAAAAAAAATCTAGTTGGATCCCAGCCAATCAAGATGTGTGCATAAAATTCACAAGATACGAAAACTAATTAGATAAATCTTCTTCGTCTTCAAATCTTCGATTATCTTTAAAGTACATGCACACAAAAACTTGAATCCTCTTGTGACCAATCAAGCACAGAATGGAGCCTGTTAATAATGGATTATTACAAGATGTCTTTAGATATAAAAACAGTTCTAAAGATCTCGTCGATACTTTGATCTAGTTTGAGTGACCCTTATGTAAGAAGAGAAGGCTCTCAAGAATAAAAAACTAGGGGCAATCAATGTTTCAACAACCATTAGTCAATCAAATTAATAATCAAAAACTAAAATAACAATGCAATTATCCAGTTTCCCACCAACGGTACTCGTAGAGCTTCTTGATCCCACAAAAGTCTTTAAAAGAGCGGTCATAAGAGATTTCACCTAATTAGGGTACTTTCTTCTCCAGATACACGGTCCCACCAGAAACAACACTAATGAAGTTTTCCTGACTCTTAGGATAGTTTGCAAGAAATGCAAACTCAACTATTTATAGACCAAAGTTGTTTGGACAACAAGGAAATTCCAAAACCGGAAATATTCTCAATATGTTCCATATAGTACCTAATTTTGGTTTTCCTATTTCCAATTTATGTCAAACAATATTTCTGAAATCTCTCATAGAAAATTTATTTTATTAGTTTAGCACATTAACTAATAAACCTTTTCTAGAATATATGTTTTAATTGCTGGTAATTAATACATATAAAATCAAAAATCATACTTAAATGTTTTTCAATATTTCTGTTTGGGATCACCTTGAGCATCAAGAATATCTTTGAACAATTAATGATAAGAGTTATACATATGTTCAAATAATGTCGACATCTTGAAGTTTCTTATCTTAGCAAACCCTAATTCCAAATTCACACACAACATGAAGAAACATGTGAATATTGGAAATTCGGTTTTGCTTTTGGGACCGGTTATACAGTGACTCCCAAACTAAGTTAGGACCGGTTATACCATGACTCCAAATATAGGTTATGACCGGTTATACCTTACTTCCCAATACTAGTTAGGATCGGTTATACCATGTCACTAGATATAGGCTATGACCGGTTACCTTGACTGCCAATACTAGTTAGGATCGGTTATACCTTGTCACATAATACAGGCTGTGACGGACCGGAAAGTTACGCCCGACGCGCCGGGCGTGCATGCCATAACTTTCCCGATACGCCATTATTATGCTGCTAACCGGGCCATAACACAAGGCAAATGCACGTTCATTTGCCCTTGCAAATATGCTCAAGGAGCATGATGCAGCTAATGTAGCTTCCACACCGTTCCAACTTACCCTTGTTCCGCGAAGTGTTTAATAAGAAAACAAAAACTTTTCCTAAACCGTCAAAAATGGCCTTTTGAGGCCCGAAATGATGGAATTTGGCTAAAATTCCAAGACCGTGATGCGTAAATCACGTCTTGATCATTGGTCCATTTCCAATCAATTTAGACCCGCCTTGAGATAAATTAGGACACTCGGGTTTTTGGACCAAATAGGCTATAGCTTTCTCATTTGCATCAACTTGTTTCATCAAGTTTGTCCACAATCATCTCTTGCGTCGAGTTACCGAGCCAGGTGATATGAAAGGCCAGTATGCCGCAATCATCTCGCAATTAGATGATATGAGCGACAAAGTGTTGGACCGGTAATGCTAACTCATTGCGGCTGCCTACGCACCCTTCCGTACTCTAAAAGGATCAAGCACATACTGTAGTTCATCCTCGATGGGACAGAAACTTAAACCAACTCGTTTGCAAGGTCGTGGCATTGCAATAATGGTAATGGTCTAGTCTGTATAGTCCGTTTCATCAAAATGCACAAAAGTTGCGCATTATCGGGTCCGCAACATGGCATAGTGATTCCTTTGCATCATATGCCCCATTGGCAAGGCTACACAGCTATAAATGAGGCTTATGCATCATTTATACTCTTTCGGCTAAGCTATGAAGCTTAATTGGTGCATGGTCCGCATATGCACCTTCAACCAACTACCCCTCCATATATATGTAACTTGCAATTTCTACAACTTCGGTAAGGGGAGCAAAATGACTTCACCAAGTCCCAAGGCCAGGACGCATGTATTTCTGAATAACTGGCAATGATTGCTGAGTTTACTTCTGTATTGCACAATGATTACGCAACACCACCTGGACGGCCTTCACTAGCCTGTTGCACAATGATTGCGTAACACTCGTTCTGGATATTGCACAATGATTGCATACCGCTCGTTCTGGCTGTTGCACAATGATTGTGCACCGCTCGTGATGGCTGTTGCACAATGATTACGCAACATTCGCTCGGCCAGAGGCAATCCCTCTCTGTCTTGATGCACAATGATTGTGCAATATTGGATCTAGGCCAATCGTCTGCATAATGCGCAACGATTACGCTGCAATGCTCAAGGCCATCTACCCAACTAGCTTAATGAATCATGATGATGCAACATTGGATCTAGGCCAATATTCCTCTTAACATGGCGGAAACTTGAGATGAAGCTTCATCTCATGTCATGGCGCATATTTGAGCATGCGCCATGCTAGAAATTCGGGAAGTTCCATCGGCTATGAACGGTTCTACCTTGATTTCAACATAAGATAAGATTGGTTTTACCTTGTCATCTTGCATTGGTCAACCAAATAATCTTCAATGAAAAACGTACCAACACACTTATTGATTTTCCTTTTGATTATGAAACAAGTTCATACATCTACTTCCTTAAATCAATGTAATAATACATAGTTTTCTAAGATGAAATCACACATATATCCCACACATAATCAAGTTGAAAATACGTGGGTACAACAACCACACCCAACAAATTCGTTTGGTAATCTGAGAGGACTTACTCTAATATAATTTCAAGAGAATCAACTAGACAGTTAGACTCAATCTTGAGAAAAGTATATCAAAGAGTTATATCTCTATTTCTCAATTCAATCTGCAATCAAACAAATAGGAATTTGCGAGCCCAATTGAATATAAGAAATAACTTGGACGGTATCAAAAACCAATATCCAAGTGTCAATCAATTTAATCAACAACCAAGGTTGGATTCCCAATTGATTGAACTTACGCATACCTATGATATTTCAATTATAAATATAAACAATATAATGCAGAAAAGAAATAACACAGACACCAGAAATTTTGTTAACGAGGAAACCGCAAATGCAGAAAAACCCCGGGACTTAGTCCAGAATAAACATACACTGATTATAAGTTGTTACACCAATTTCCTACTACCTATTCGGACTAGATGTAATACCTGCTTCAGCACTAATAAAACTCCTAGCACAACACCGACTGTCTTTAGGAATTCTTCTCGTAAATCTTCTAACATAACCCAAAGCTCTCTTTAAAAGATACAACAACACGATTGATACGATTCGATCTTTTGTTTGCACAAAGCATCGATTTGATTTCCCTTTAGATGTAAATCAATGTTTTGGAAATCTTGTGTTTATTTTGATAAAAACAATTACTAGGTAAAAGTAATATCAAACAAACTTGTAGATTAGGGATCATTATACTCTTCAATAAAAGAAGAGAAACCTAATGATTCTACAACAAGAACAACTAGAATAAATCTAGAGATATCTTGTTTAAAACTTCTTAAGGTTTTTAACGAGATACCTTAATCGAAGTTTTTTTTCTAGCTTTCGATTTCGACTAGCAAGTGTTGGTATACGATCATAAACTGAAATCTATCAAAACCTAGGGTTTATGATCAACAACTCTTGAATGATTCTATATCAGAAGAGAAAACCTTAGAATAGACAAGAGGTGAAAAACCTAGATTACAAGTTGTATAATCAATCACGAAGATTAAACCCAACTTAGCTTTGTGATCCCCAAAACAAAGACTTTTATCTCACTCTTGTTCATGAAGAACATAAGACATGGAAAACAACCTTATGAAGCTTACACCAATTTTCCAAAAGGGATAAAAAAAGTGTAGCACTCATGAACCCTTTATTTATAGTGAAAGGTAACTTGGAAGCTACGCAAAGCTATTTTCTTTTTTCAAGACTTTCCTAATTTTGGGAGTCTTTGCTAAGTTACAATTCTTGCCAACATAATTAAATAAATAATTAATTAGCAAATATTGTATTTATGTGAATAAATCACATTTTAACTTAGGAAGAAATCATAAACACTTTAATATGGTAATCAAATATGTTTGGATTAATATCCAGCTTTCCTAGATAAGGAAACATCACCAACTTGACCAAAAAAGACTTCTAGTCACGTAATTGGGCTCAAGTCCATGAACTGTTACAAACAGTCCATGCCTACTAATGAACTGTAATAGTTTCATTAACACTTAAAACTGTTACTTTAATAAATCACTCATAACTCGGAAGTTAGAGATCCTTCACTTTTTTCAACCATGGAAGGTTTTGGTTTAGAAGAAACTTTAGCTCTGACAAATTTTACCTCTTTGCTAATACCAGGAGCGTGTATTCCGTCATAGCCCAATCCTCGTGTATCACGATGAATTCTACATGCTCCCAATATCGAGGTTAATTTTTCTGAGCTGTTATTTCTAGACAAACTCTCTTTTAAGCTCGAGTTTTCTTCTTCCAACCTTTTGACCTTTTCGAGCGCAATAACTAGATCATTCTTGGATGATTCACATTGAACTTTGAGATCTTCTCGTTCTGAATCAAATAACAAGTTCATCTCAATGTTCTCCAAGTTATCTAGCTTTGCTTGAAGAATATTTTCCCGATCTCGACTTCCGGCAATTTTTTCTTAAGCATTCGTATTTCGTTGAGATAATCTCTTGCACCAATAGAATCAAGTTGGTCTTGCAAGTCTTTATTCTGACAACGAAGTATGTCGTATCTATCTTTCTCACTGAGTATTGTGCTTTCAGCTTCCGAGAGTTTCGGATGACATTTCTTAAGAAGATTATTTGCAACTGGATCTTTATGGAACACTTCTTCAACAGAATCAGAATCAGTATCCAAAAGAATTTTTTTCATAAGATAATGCAACCTCGCCTGCGTACTATTGGTGATCATAATATTCGGGTCCATCATCAAGAGTAGGCAAAGATGTTGCATATGCCGATTGTCTACGGCTCCAGTTAGGACATACTGAAGACAAGTGCTCGAAACCACGACAGTTATAGCATTGTACATCATCATTAGGAGATGTTGTAACTTTAGAAAAACTCTTTTTCCTGTCTCTCAAGAGTTTTCTAAATTTTCGTGGAGTAATAACATCCTTAGTATCTGGCGAACCAGATTTATCCTTAGAGGATTCAGAATTGTTTGCAGCTTTAAGAGAAATCACCTCTTTTCTAGATGCGTGTTCATTATCAAAGATCTTTAACTTTCCAGCAAGAGTATTTCTGGAGAGTGTATAAAGATCGTTTGCTTCTTCAATGGCATGTTTCTTAGACTCGTATCTTGATGGTAGAGACCTGAGAATTTTTCACACAATAACTTTCTCCGGAAAAGTTCTTCGTAATGAATATGAGGAGTTAACTATTTGAGAAAGTCTTTGGTTAAACTCATCAAAGGTTTCATCATCAGACATGCGAAGGTTTTCCCAGTCAGAAGCTAGATTTTGAAGCCTTGCTTCTTTCTCTGCGGCATCCCCTTCGAATACGGTTTCTAAGATATCCCTAGCATCTTTAGACTTATTACATGTAGTAACATGGTGCTGAAGATCTGGGGTAATGGCATGGATGATAGAATTTAATCCGTCAAAATTTTGCATTGCAGCAAGAATCTCAAGTTTATCATAATCACCAATATCCTTTGCAATAGTTACACCGTCTACTGTAACTAATGGAGGATCATGGCCATTAACAATACGAACCCATGATTGAAAATCTCACGCTTGTATAAAAGCACGCATAACAATTTTCCACCATAAATAGTTCGTGCCATCGAAGACTGGTGGTACGTGTATAGAGATAGCACTTCTGTCCATAGAATCAGATTGCTACAAACACAGACTTATGAGGTCTTAGCGTATTTGCCTACTCTGATACCAATTGAAAATGCAGGTGTACAACAACCACACCCAACAAATTCGTTTGGCAATCTGAGAGGACTTACTCTAATATACTTTCAAGAGAATCAACTAGACAGTCAGACTCAATCTTGAGAAAATTAAAGTATATCAAACAGTTATATCTCTATTTCTCAATTCAATCTGCAATAAAAAAAAATAGGAATTTGCGAGCCGATTGAATATAAGAAATAACTTGGACGGTATCAAATATCAATATCCAATTGTCAATCAATTTAATCAACAACCAAGTTTGGATTCCCAATTGATTGAACTTACGCACAACCTGTGATATTTCAATTATAAAGATAAGCAATATAATGTGGAAAAGAAATAACACAGACACCAGAAATTTTGTTAACGAGGAAACCGCAAATACAGAAAAACCCCGGGACCTAGTCCAGAATAAACGCACATTGATTATAATCTGTTACACCAATTTCCTACTACCTATTCGGACTAGATGTAATACATGCTTCAGCACTAATAAAACTCCTAGCACAACACCGATTGTCTTTAGGAATTCTTCTCGTAAATCTTCTAGCAGAACCCAAGGATCTCTATAGAAGATACAACAACACGATTGATACGATTCGATCTTTTGTTTGCACAAAGCACCGATTTGATTTCTCTTTAGATGTAAATAAAGGTTTTGGAAATCTTGTGTTTATTTTGATAAAAACAATTATTAGGTAAAAGTAATATCAAACAAACTTGTAGATTAGGGATCATTATACTCTTCAATAAATGAAGAGAAACCTAATGATTCTACAACAAGAATAACTAGAATAAATCTAGAGATATCTTGTTTAAAACTTCTTAAGGTTTTTTTACGAGATACCTTAATCGAAGTTTTCTTTCTAGCTTCCGATTTCGACTAACAAGTGTTGGTATACGATCGGAAACTGAAATCTATCAAAACCTAGGGTTTATGATCAATAACTCTTGAATGGTTTTATATCAAAAGAGAAAACCTTAGAATAGACAAGAGGTGAAAAACCTAGATTACAAGTTGTATAATCAATCACGAAGATTAAACTCAACTTCGCTTTGTGATCCCCAAAACAAAGACTTTTATCTCACTCTTGTTCATGAAGAACATAAGACATGGAAAACAACCTTATGAAGCTTACACCAACTTTCCAAAAGGGATAAAAAACGTGTAGCACTCATGAACCCTTTATTTATAGTGAAAGGTAACTTGGAAGCTACGCTAAGCTATTTTCCTTTTTCAATACTTTCCTAATTTTGGAAGTCTTTCCTAAGTTACAATTCTTTCCAACATAATTAAATAAATAATTAATTAGCAAATATTCTATTTTATGTGAATAAATCACATTTTAACTTAGGAAGGAATCACAAACACTTCAATATGGTAATAAAATATGTTTGGATTAATAGCCAACTTGCCTAGATAAGAAAACATCACCAACTTGACCAAAAAAGACTTCTAGTCACGTAATTGGGCTCAAGTCCGTGAACCGTTACAAACAGTCCATGCCTAATAACGAACTGTAATAGTTTCAGCAATACTTAAAACTGTTACTTTAATAAATCACTAATGTACATTAACCGTCATAGAAATTGTTCCATAGAGTGAGCATTTGTTTCGGTAGATTAGAAAGGTATAATTGAACAAGAATCCAAATGAAATCAAGCACCACATACCTTTGTTGATGAAGTCCGATGTCTTCCTGTAATCTTCAGTCTTCATCCTTCAAGAATAGCTCTTCGTAGACCTAATCTAGTCCGAAACTATCTTTAGTATACTAAATCAAGAATGTATTTTGGCAACTAAAATTGACAACTAACTTGACATACCAACGCTAGTGGGTTCAACCGAGCATTGCTCTAAAAAAAGTAACTAAATACATAGATTATGTTGATGTCGTATTTACGAAGTTCAAAAGATAACCGTTATACTTCGTAATTCAATATGATTTCTTGACATTTTGATCATACTATTATGACCAAGTCTAATAATAGAGTTTCATAAATATAGCTTTGCATGTTATGTTTTCAATATAGAGCGCCTGAAAGATACGTTAGGAATATAAACAGTTCAAGTCAGTATTACTAACCTCAAGTGAAAGGATGATATCTTTGTTATAGTCGTTACTTTTTCACATTCTTCAGGTCTTCAGAGTAATACTTGTAAATCTCAACATTCCTAAACTTTCTAGTATAACCTAAACGAAGTTGACTCTAGTAATTAATCAAGCGACTCTATATGAGTTTTGATACTAAAATATGACAACCAAACTTGACATACCAACGCTTGGTGGGTTCAACCGAGATACACTCTAATACCTAGTTTGGTTGAAGAATTAGAACCTATGAATTCAATTATGGGGTAATCCAATTTGTTAATTCAATTACTTTTTTTATCCCAGAATTCAATTTAATTTCACTATTAGACCAGTCCAATGGAAATATATTATTTTGGAGAGGATTGGATTCCTAAGAATCAAATCAGAGTTACACAGAGTTGATTTTCCCTATTAGGTTCAAGAAATCAGGTTCCTTTCCGAGAATTAGACTACCTAGCCTTTTAACTCCTTGAACTATAATAAGTTTTGCATAATATAATGGATTATATTTAAGTAGCACTGGAGTTAATTATTATCTCCTCATTCCTTTAAATTTACATGAAGAATGAAGTTAAGGTCTCCTACGATAACCGAAGGATTATTGTTTCTAAGACCAAAGGAACTAATAACATCCTATTGAAAATGTTTCTCTGGAGTAGAAAGGGCTCCATACATACATAAAACATTCCATAAATTAACAAAATTATCAATTCCTTCAAATAACACTAGCTAATTGTGTAAAGAGATGCAGATCATTATAACATTATTATTCCAAGAAATCATCATTCCATTCGACAGACCTACTCTAGGCACATAAATTTTTTCGGAGAATCCTAGTTTCCTAGCTAACTTTTCCATGTCTTTAGATTAAACTTTGTTTCTGCTAGAAAAAATACATGAGGAAAATTGTGTTGTTTTAACAAGTGTCTCAAATGATTTCTAGTGATTAGTGGCCCAATCTTCTGCATATTCCATGATAAAAGTTTCATATCGAAAGGAGATGAATATGATATAGTAATACAGAGACTAAATCTATAATAAAGGAAATTTAGAAGAACTCTAGAAAATATTGCAAATGCAACACAAATGAGAAAAAAACAGAAAAGTAATAAAATTGTGTAGAGTAAAAAATATTCAATTATAAGAAAGAGATACATAGACTGTGTGAACCTGGTTGGAGAGAACAACTTGGGTTCTAGCATCTTCCAGTAATAATATCAGAATTTCCAGCAACTTGTTCATTGCCATATGATTACCTCAGTGTAAGTAACAGTCTCCTTTGTGCCAGTGAATTCTCTTTAATTTAGTTATACAACTAGGGCCTCATCCCATATCCCTTTATACTTCTCATATTGGATATTATACTCCTTCGTATAGCCTGAACATTATATCACATAACCTTTACTCCAAGGCTACCATGCCTTCCTGCTTATCCAAAAAACAAGAAAAAAAACAATAAATAAATAAAATAATACTTAGTGGATATTACTCTTCTATGTATAGTCTGAATACCTAATCTTATAATGCTGGTTCATATGGGCATGCAAAGTGCCATAGTTTGCCACTTTTGCACCCAGTATAGGTATGGCAAAGTGGAAAACATATATGTCTAAGTGGTATGCACTACTTAGCCGGTTGCAATGGATACTCCAACACCCGGTGATATCAATATTGCTCGCTAGTTAGCACAACACAAGCTCTATTAAGACTATCACTCGAATGCTGATATTATCGTTCTGTAGTTCATCATCCAATGGTCACAATTTCATCCCTCTATAAATACTCAATTCCAAACTTATTTCAACTCACATCTCTTCCACACTTCTCATAATTTCACACCTTTTCCATACCTCTCAACATTCTTCTAATTTTTTTCGTCATGTGAATACCATCATGGTTGAATTCATAGAAAACCAACCTGCCGACGAAAATCAAAGATGTGCTGACTGGGCCAATGTACAAAATCGGAAAAAAAAAAAAAAAAAAACTGGGTTCCAACATATACTGTCACCCGAAGATGAAAGTATTTTCCAGGGTTATGTTTATGTTATCCAAGATTGTATCAATGATACACAACAACAAGATTTCGGTCTGTGGAAAAATATATTTCAGAAATTTCAACAATGAACCTCTATCATGATGCGAGCGGGTTGAGTGGTAGCTTCATTGTAATCAATAAAGAAGTAACGTTGTATGCTGCGCAGGTAATGCGCGCCGATCGAAACATAAGAAGTGGTGAAATTCTGAGGGACCTTTAACAAAGGTGTCAGACGGAATAACTCCACATGAACAGAAAAGATTTCCAATATAAAAGTTGTTATGAGATATTAAAGGTCTTTCCCAAATATAATCCAGCCTTGCTACTTTTAGTTATGTTTATTTAATTAATTTTTTAATTCTCAACTTTAGTCTAAATGTAAGTTTTAATTTTTCTTAATTTAATTAAGTATCGATGAATTAAAAATATAAGTCTAATTTTAACAATACTTCTTGTTTTAAGTCAAATTTTCGAATTCATTGACAACTGCGCCTTTTTACATAATATATGTACTTCAAATTAACCGATAGTACCGAGCCATTTTACAAGATATAAAGTTGGACAATAAGAACATAAATAAAGTCTTCAATAAAAATCTCTGAAAATTTTTGACCTCATGCTTTTCTTCATTTGAATACATGTGCTTTTGAGGAGAGTTTCCTTTGCTCTTCTTACTAGTATGGTTAACTTTCAAATTTACTTTGTCTTTACCTTTATTTTCAGTTTTCTTGAACTATTCTTTTCCGTTTAACTGCATGTTTGGATTGGTTAATATCAAAGACTTGAAGATTTCTTTGCTTTTTACCTATTTTTGACACGTTTTTAAAATTGTTTTTTTTTCTTTTTACGAGGATTTAGAGGCGACTATTTTGCAGGGAAAACTAATTACAACAGTTATACGTATTTTTGAGAGAAAAAATTGGATTTTTTTTAACTTGCGACTAATTTACATGATGTGTACAAAATCTAAGAGGAGCCATATACTTCAAGTATGTGTCCTGACCACATCATAATCGTGGGGATTTATTTACAACTATCACATATCTTGTTACAGCAGCTTCAAGTATTACTCTAGAAAACTCAAGTTGAGTTTGAATTTTTGCCTTTTCCAAACATTTGAGAAAACTTTTAGATTGAGTAAGATAAAGAGAGAAAAAAATTGTGTAAAATTTTGGGGTAAAAATTAAATTCGAAAATCACAACAGTGTGACTATCATGCCAGCGGTGGATTCTTTATCGCTGACGTTATAGACACCGTCACTCGATAGAAAGTATTGCGCTGAACCATTCTCATAGTGGTGCGATGCAAATGGAGAACTATGGCCACCTTGCATAGGAACCAGCCTAATCCCTTGATTTATGGCTATCATAGGCCTTCCCGCTTATATTAAGATCTCTAGGGAAAACCTTGCCAAGGCCAAGCACTACGGTGCTTGGTATCCCTTTCCTATCCCTCATATGTAAGGAAGGGATAGCACAAGGAAGGAAACCTCACTATGGTTCCCTCTTTTCCCTACATGATACATCTACTCGGTAGCCGTATCATACGTTTAAGTCCTCAAGAGCGACCTCCCTCGGCCATTTCTTCTTCTTCTTATTCCTTCTTCTTCTTGATTTTTCTCCTCTCCACAACCCCTTTCGATTTGAAGACTCTCTGGTGCGATTCAAGAGCTAAAAATTCAATGGGTTTGTTCATTAGTATCCGCTGAAGTATTTTCCTTTTTCAATTTCGTGTTTCATCAACAACATCCTCCAAGGTGAGTGTTTCAAATTTTAGGGTTTAAATTTAATTTGAGTTTGATTATGATTTAATTGGAGATGTTAGGTTGATTATAATGTGTACTTGTATGTTGTTTGATAGTCTGAGATATTGTTGATGAATTTATAATATTTTGTTGATTGAATCAAAGAGGTTGTTTTTTATGAATGGTTTTGATTTAGATATGGTATTGTTATTGATAATTGTGGATTGATGGATGATTAAATGAAGATTGTTGGAAGAGAGATTGTATTTGGATGGATAATTTAGGATTGATTTATTATTTTGTTGTAGTTTGATAGATAATGTGGCTAATTTTTTTGTTGGCCTTGTACAATAAATATCCATTGTAGAATTTTTTCATAAAATGGATTTTTTTGTGATGATTTTGTGTACATGTGTGTTGTAGATGTACTCCGATGATTTTCAACGAATTATGAATGATAGAATTCCAGTTTCTTCAAAAGAACATAGTGATCATAAACTGAAAGTCCCTATTGAAAAAGCGGCGGTACAACAACCACACCCAATATTTCGCTTAGCAATCTGTATGGACTAACTCCAATATACTTTCAAGAGAATCAACTAGACTCAATCTTAATAAAGTATATCAAGGAGTTATATCTCTCTTTCTCGATTCAATTCTTACTCAAGCAAATAGAAATTTGCGAGTCTAATTGAATACAATAGAAATCACTTGAACGGTACGAAAGACCAATGTTCAAGTATCAATCAATGTAAATCAACAACCAAAGCTTGGATATTCTAATTGATTGATTCAAACGCACAACCTGTGATATTTAAATTATATAACAAAATATAATGCGGAATAGAAATAACACAGATACCAGAATTTTGTTAATAAGGAAACCGCAAATGCAGAAAAACCCGGGACCTAGTCCAGATAGAACACATGTTGTATTAAGCCGCTACAGACACTAGCCTACTACAAAATAACTTCCGTCTGGACTGTAGTTGAACCCCAATCAATATCACACTGATACAAGGTACATTTATGCTCCTTACGCCTCTGATTCTAGCAGGATACTACGCACTTGATTCCCTTAGCTGATCTCACCCACAACTAAGAGTTGCTATGACCCAAAGTCAAAGACTTTAATAAACAAACCTGTATCACACAGAAAAGTCTACGATAATAAATAAATCTGTCTCCTACAGACATACCTACGAGTTTTGTTCCGTTTTTTGATAAATCAAGGTGATCAGGAACCAATTGATAAACCAGACTTATATTCCCGAAGAACAGCTCAGTATTAACAATCACCTCACAAAAATCTTAATCGACGCGGATAAAGAAGATATTGTGGAATCACAAACGATGAGACGAAGATGTTTGTGACTACTTTTATATCTTTCCTATCGGAGATATCAATCTCAAGCCAATCTTTGCGATTGTACTCGTATGATAGAAACAGTAAGATCAAATCACACAACTACGAGAAAGTAGTATCGGTCTGGCTTCAAAGTCCTAATGAAGTCTTTAAGTCGTTAACCTGGTTTTTAAGAAGAAACCTAAGGTTAAAGGAGAATCGACTCTAGCTAATACAACTAGTATCACACATGAGGTGTGGGGATTAGGTTTCCCAGTTGCTAGAGTTCTCCCTTATATAGTCTTTCAAATCAGGGTTTGCAATCAATGTTAGCTTAGTAATAAAGCATTCAATATTCATAGTTAGATGAAAACCTTATTAGATTCAAGCTAATATATTTCAACCGTTGGATCGAAAACTTAGCTTGTTACACACAAATGAAATGCACGGTTTTAGGTTTATCTAACCGTATCCAAACATGTACATTTTTTGGATCAACAATAGTTAACCAAATGGTTAGCCATATGAGCACTTTCATATCAACCATATTCTTCTTCCCCATAACTAGTTCAAATGACTCAAATGAACTAGTGAGAGAGTTGTTCAATTGCTTAGATCTTATAGAAGTATACAAGACACAATCGAAGCAAAAACGCTTTGATTCACTCGAATCGATTCATGAACTTTATAGCCATGGTTTGCAAACTTGCATTCCTTAATTTATATAAGTATAAGTTCATAAGTAATCGTCTTTAGAAATAATCAACTCAAGTACGCGGACTAGGTTCGCAGACTTAAGTTCCCGGAAGGAGTTCAAAAACTCCACCAGATTTTCTCGGGATGAGAACACCGCCAGTTCACGGACTGAGTTCATAGATCTTGTTCCGGTTTTCCTGATCAACAAAGTACGCATACTTTGGTTCAAGGAATAAGGACTTATACATATATGTGTTGCCACACAATGCTTATATATTTTAAACTCTCATTTCAATCGTTGAAACATTCTTAGAGGACGTTATATAGTTGTTATTCACAAACCATTTTTCGTCAAAGCCATTTTCAAAGTGATTGAAACATAATATGACTTTCGTCACTAGGTAAAGATGAACTTGGCCAGCAAAAGCTTACTAACACATATTTTGAGAAATAGATATGCGAGAAAAACTCGGCTCGAAATAACAAATGTGTATATTCAAAGTATATATAGCAAAACGACTTTTGTCTCAAGATAGGAGATAGAGTAGATAGACTTTTGAGTGATAGATAAGTTCAACTCTCCACATACCTTTTAGTCGATGAATTTCCACCAGTTCCTTGAGTAGTTCTTCGTCTTGTATGATGATCTCCATGGAGTTCTTGATCTCAACTACACTTTTTATCCTAGTCCTAGACTTAGCTGTAGTAGACTAGAAATCGAGACTTATAGTTTTGATCACTAACATTGACAAACATGCTTGAGATAGCAACGCATGCGAGTTCGACCGAGCAGTGCTCTAACACCTATCTCGTCAGATAAGAGGCAGAAATCTCTGAAACATCGAAGTAGTGTAAGTCAACTTCATGAAATGTATACCGCAGTTTGTAGATTTCCACATGCTAGACAACTTGTAGACGACTGTGGGTTTGATTCAATTTTCTGTCTTTGTGTGTGTGTTTCTGCATCAGATGTTAATCAAGTCTTAGGAATATCAATCCTGAAGAATGATTATATTTGAATGTTTTATCTTATATTTATGTGGTTTTCTGTCTTTGTGTGTGTATTTATGCATCAGATGTTAATCAAGTCTCCGGATTATCAATCCTGAAGAATGATTATATTTGAATGTTCTATCTTATATTTATGTGGTTTTCTGTCTTTGTGTGTGTATTTCTGCATCAGATGTTAATCAAGTCTTCAGAACAACAATCCTAAAGAATGATTATATTTGTATATTTTATCTTAAGTTAATGTAATCTTTTATCTTTAAGTCTTCTTGCAATCTATATATAATATGATGTTCTATATTTTATTTAATTAAAGTTTAACATAAACAAAACTTAAATTCCACAAAATAGATAACAAGTTCAGAACTATTGAATAAAAAACCAAATCACTTGTCGTAGTAATCACGATTGCACTTAGCACGTGCAACAAGCCTTTAAACCCCTAGGTGACCCTATTGGACGAGTTATAGTCTTGTGAGGGTTTACACAGAGATTTACCCACAAAATTTACACAAACATTTTTTATACTTTCAATCTTCACAGGATGAAGCAGACGAATTGTCCGGCGATTGATACTCTGGGATTTTGGATACCATGAAATTATAGCTTTCATCAAATATGAATGGTTCACTCTTTTCCTCAAAATAACGCGCTTTAACGACTTCGCGCTACAATAACACAACGCAATATACTTATTGTTGTAATTTAAAATCAATCAATTTAGCTTTGTACGAAAGCAATTCTAAAATACTTACAAATTGTTGAGGGGACAGGTTAATATGGATGGCATCGAAGATCTGTTGTTGAATAGATATAAAATCACAAATGGCTTTTTAGATAATCTGGTATCTATCATGAATTTGTTGATGACTTCTTCTCTTTGGATTCCCATAATCTTGTCTATATTGGTTATATATCTTCGCCCAAAAGGTTTTGGGCTCTGCCATTACAGGGGAGAGATCTACTACTCGAGTTTCTATGTACCATGCTTTGATGATTGTCAAATCTTCAATTGAATCAAATGATACCATGGTTGTGTTCGTATAAAGAGTTATGAGAGAGGTATTCAAATACGTGAGAAGTTTTGCAAAGTGTATGAAAATAGGTGTTTATTATTTGGAGATAGATAACACAATTTATAATATCCGTCAAATTTAGCTGTTATAAAGTAGCAGTTATAAACTAGCCGTTGGGATATAGTCGCTTGAAATTAGACGTTACTAAAGATCCGTTGGTATAAGAAAATATAATTCAAATTATCGTAATTAGAAATATATAAATTAATGTTACCGAGAAAAATGAAACTACATTACCGAAACTGAGACACGACTTTACTTAAAAAAAAAAAAACACTTAAACTAAGCTATTAAAATTTGAATTGATTATGTTGTTGCCTCTCCAACTGCCTGGCCAATATGGCATTCAGTTTTAGTTCAAAGTACTTTTCTGCATTTGGAGCCAGCTTTTCGAGATCAATTTGCATTATTTCCCTTTCTTCTTTCTCTCGAGAAGCTTCAATTTGTTGTTGTGTTGTCTCTAACCACCTTTATCATAATTTGGTTTTGTTGTTGCTGATGAGGTGCGACTGTCATTCGTTTTTGTTTTGTTTTTTTTTTTTTTTTGAGAAAACAAAAAATCTTATTAATAACCAAACATGGTACAAAAGAATACAAAATAAATGGAAAATTTCCTGCAAAAAATGGACCACATGTCTCAGGCAGTTCAGTATTGAAAAGAAGTAGAAAACTACAGGAAAACCATTCAAGCAAATATGTAGTATGGAGTACCAGGGAACTCCATTTTGAGCATGTTTGGAGGTCTAGTAGCAAATTTTACAGATTTCCCCTTATCTAGATATACTCCTTTCTTAGAAAAGAAATTTGCAGAGAAGTTTATTTCTCTATATACATGATTAAAATGGATAGATTTTACCTTGTTGCATATTATTTGCCATCTGCTCAGTACAAACAAGGGGAGGTTATTCTTCATGAAAGCATTAATAGCTGCAGTAGAATCAGAGTTAATAATCAACTTATCTTTGAGGTGTATTAATGCCCATTCTAAAGCACTGATAGTACCCAGTATCTCTGCAACAAAGTTTGTGGTAATGCCCAGGCCACCAGATTCTGCTGTAAGAAAGTTTCCAGAGCTATCTCTTGCTATAAAACCATACCCTGAATAGCAAGGATTTCCCCTTGAAGCCCCGTCACAACAAAGCAGAGTAATTCCATCTTCAGGCAGATAGAAAAAACATTCAATAGCTCTTACAGTTTTTACTTTCCTGCACTTGATATCAAAAGTTTTAAGAATTTGGAGATCATAGGAAGAGTTAAACATATAACCTTTCAATCTAGCTTCACATTCATGGATCACATCCTGGAGATTCCCTTTTTTGATGTAGCTACGTCTTCAAATTTTCAAAGAAAACTGTGTTCCTTGCAAACCAGATTGCCAACACAATGTTGGAGGTAGCAATGTACCATAATTCTTGAACCACATAGCTACCTTTTTTTACAGATATTCATGATGTCTTCAAAGGATTTTGGATTCTTGAAAGCAAAAATACCCCCAATCCAACTCCACAAAATTTGTCCACAATTACATTCCCACAGCAAATGATTCATAGAATCTTGTTCCTTGTTGCACAAATAGCATCCGGAAGCAATAGACATTCCCTTTTATTTAAGCATTTTCATATGTATTACAAGCTCCTCTACTAATTTTCCGCACATTCCCTGAAGTTGAAGGATGGATACATGATTTCCAGATTTCCTTATACCACTTCATTTTTGGTTGTTTTGTCCTGACAGCATTTACTGCACATGAAACTGTGAATTCCCCATTTTGATTTCCAATCCATATTAGTTTGTCTTCTTTCAGAGAGAGAGGAGGAAGGTCATCTATATTGATAAAAGTCAGTATTTCCTCAGGTATCACCCAAGTATTATTCTGAATCAGTTCACTGACTTTCATGTTAATATGTTGTTGAATGTTGTCAGTTGTAGGAAAATGACTCAATATACTGGATTCCAATATCCATGGATCTTTCCATACAGATATATTATCCCCCTTCCCTACTATCCATCTTGAATTGTTCTCAAAATCCTGTAGAACCCATCTAATGCCAGGCAATATAAAAGATTGCTTATAATAAGAAATCCAATTGCCATGCTGATCTTGAAATTTAGCTAGGAAGAATTTAGCCCAGTCTTCTTCAGAATTAATAATTTTCCATAGTAGTTTAATCAAGAGAGATTTATTAATGTCTTCAAGTTTCCTAATACCCAAGCCTCCTTCCTCTAGTGGTGAGCAAACTTTATCCTAAAAAATGGAAATGTATTTTCTTTCTTCAGCATTTCCACTCCAAATAAAATTCCTTAGAATTCTTTCACAGGCATCTATTAGTTTCATATGCCATTTATAAATTGACATACTATAAAGGGGGATACTACTGAGCACAAATTTTATGAGTGTAACTCTTTCTTGGAAATTAGGCAAAGACCAATCCAACTAGCTAGTCTTCTTTGAAGCATATCTAAAAAAGCCCATAAATGTTCAGCCTTAAATTTTCCTTGAACTAAGATTACTCCTAGATATTTATCTGGGAAGGAAGATAATCTCATATTCATCAATTCAACAATCTGATTTTGTCTAGTAGGAGTAGTGCCATCTACAAAGCATTTACTCTTATCAGCACTAACAACTTGACATGAAGCATTTTGGTATTCTAACAATAGGTTTTTAAGATGTAATAGAGTTGTTTTGCATCCATTACAGAAGATGAAGATGTCATCAGCAAAGAAAATATGAGAAGGATAAATACCTCTTCTTATGACCATAGGCTGAATTTTACCATCTTGCGTATCTGCTGCCAAGATGTATATGATACGGGATAAGGGGTCCCCCTGTATAACTCCTCTACCCACACCAAAGTATCCAATAGGTCCACCATTGAGAATAATAGAGATCTTAGTGGTTTGTAGCAGCACATGAATCCAATGACAAAATTTATCAGAAAACCCATATTTCTTCATAGTAGATGTTAGGAAATTCCAGCTGAGAGTGTCATATGCTTGGGATATATCAAGTTTAAGGCCCACATTTCCTCCTCTCCTCTTTATATTCATTTCATTTACCATCTCATATGCCAACAAGACCTGTTCATGGATGTTTCCCCCTTTGATGAAGGCACATTGCTGAGGGGATATGATCTTTTGAATAATAGAATTCATTCTTAAGGTGATAATCTTAGTAAAGATTTTGAAGCAAAAATTACTAATACCAATGGGTCTAAATTGACTAGCCTTCTTTGCACCAGTTACTTTGGGAATAAGTACAGGAAAATTTGAATTAAGACCAGAAGGGATTAAATGGTTATACCAGCAGTATTAAATAGGTTTGACAAGGTCTTCATGAATGATTTCCCAAGCTTATCTATAGAAAATTCTCGTATAGCCATCAGGTCCAGGTGCACCATCTTGATTAAGATCAAAAACAACTTTTTTGATTTCTTCTTGTGTAGAAACTTGTTCAAAGAAAAGTGTTATCTTCAGGTGTAACAACATGGGGAACAACATCAAGTATAGTGTCTGAAATTTGTACTGGTTGAGCTGAGAAATTTGAACTGAAGTGGTTTACCATGTCTTTTTGATTGGTAACCACATTACCAGTATCATTTACCAATTCTGTGATTGAATTTTGAGAACGCCTCAACTTTATGGTAGTATGAAAAAAAGAAGTGTTGGCATCACCAAATTTAATCCAATTAACTCTGGATTTTTGACTTAAAAAAGTATGCAAATTTTGAGCATCTAAGTCTCTTTCTCTTCTTGCAGTCACATACTTATTAAGAAGTTTTAAATTAGAAGGATCTTCATCATATAGGATATTAGTTTCCATCACTTTAACTTCAGCTTGTTTCAACTTTTCTTGTACATTGCCAAAGATTTCCAAATTCCACTTTTTAAGAATAATCTTCAATCATTTCAACTTATTCAAGAAAATAGAAATAACATTACCTATAATATCTTCTTCTCATGAGTCTTTAACTATTTGTATAAAATTTGGGTGAGTAAACCACATCTTTTGAAATTTGAATGGAGAATTTATTGGCTTGGGAAAATCTAATTCAGAACCAATGAGGCAACTATGATCAGAGATACCCCTTGCAGAGACATGATATTCTTTTAGATACTATGGTGTGGCGGGTTTGTTTGTCCCAGAGATACCCCTTGCAGATACATGATATTCTTTTTATTATGCTGTGGCGGGAAAATTCGGTATTCTTTTAGATAATCAACAAGTTTACTGCCCGCGTCGCTCATCTGGGAGTCTTGCGAGGATGATGTGGCGGGTTTTCTTGTCCCAGCGACCTTTTTATTAATTTGGGCTTTTTTCGCTACTCTCGACTTGCGTTTATCTTCTATAAATCCACCTGACGACGTTCCAGGTATTGTACTTGGGTTCGTATTAGGGGTATATCCTAATGAAAAAGGGATACCGCTAGGGACATTATAAGCGTTTGGAATTCGATTTGCAAATGGAGTCTCGACGAATTGACTTGTAGGTGGATTTTGAGAAGATGGGGTTGGAGTACTAAACATATTAGAGAAATCTCCATGAAATTGAGATGACGGAGGATTAGAATCTTGATCCATATCTTCGGCTACACCTACTTGTACATTTGGTACACTTGGAACATCTTTAAACAGTTCATACTCAGCATTTCGAGTAAAGTATTTTTTGTGTATTTCAACATGAAAGCTTCTCGCAATTAACACCTACATCAATGTAAAAAAACCATAAATAAGATGGCATAAATTAAACTATTTACAAACAACATATACAACAACTATAATGAACATATTTAGATAACATACCCGGTTAATAGAGTCCAAGCCCGGATTACTTGCAACGGTTCTTGCAACACAATCGTAAATGTTATCCACTTCATTCTTGATTATGCTAAACCGATTACGAATGCTTTTTACAGTACGGTCGTGTTGATTGCCACCACAACCTTCCACAAATTTTTGAAAAAGGATTTCCCAGAAATTATTCTTATCTTCACAACTTCTATAACCAAGAGCACATTTCTGAGTATCAATGTGATGATCTTCCAAAGTACTAAATCTCGTTCTATGTTTCATTTTTTGCTTTTGAGTCTCCGACACTGATCAGCAAAACAAATTTTAAAACTATTACTTAAAGAAGAATTTTTTTTAAGGGATTTTAGTGAAGAAAAATAATTGTAGAAGAGAGTATTTGGTGTGATTTGAGTAGAGAATTAGAGTGGTATTTATATAGGATTTTGAAAAAATAACCGTTGGAATCCGACGGTGGAGAAGATAAAGTCGTTATTAATGATGGATGGTTAGAATCGGGTGTGAGAAAGGTGTAAACGAAAAAAGATCAAACAAATATTTTTATCGAAATGGCTATTAGTAGCCGTGTAAAATGCTACGGCTACTCAGTAGCTGTATCAACGGTAATACGGCTACTCAGTATCCGTAAAGCTTAAAAAAGTACGACAATCGAGTAGCCGTGTGATTTTCCTTTCCTACAAAACGGATCAGATGTGATCCTCCGAGTAGGGAAAGTGAGGGATAATATGAGAGACCATAGTGGATAGTTTTTTCCCTACATATGAGGGAAGGGATAGAAGACACCATAGTACTTGGTTTAAAGGAAGCGTTGGTTTGGTGCTCGTAAATCCCTACTTCTTGGAACCAAAAAGTTGGAACCACTACTTCCAATTTTCCGGAATAGAAAAAGGCAAAGACCACCTTACGCCTGTATAAAAATTTTGTTTTCCTTTTCTCTATCTTCCCTTTGTACAGAAGGAGGATCGAATCGTACGAAACCAGGTACGTCTTCTCTCCCGCACCCGTTTCACTGTTAAAATTCGAACTGGTTAGGGTTTAGTTTCCATACTGCCTGAGATAATCTCAAAATTGGCTCCGTTCATTGTAGGCTAAGGAATTAGGGTTTAGTTTGTGTTATTTTTGAGTGATTTGATTGATTTTTATGGTTTTCAAATTGTGTTATTACAGGAATCAAACAATGAGCTCCAAGGCATTATATCGATCTAAATTGAAAGAAGCTGCACTAAAACGGGATAAACGCATTGATTCTGCACTAGTTAGGTAATGAAAACTTTTCCTGTTGTTATATATTTTTTGTGACCTAGGTTTTAGCCTCAGTAATTGTATCCTAGCTAGGGAAAAGCTTTTTTGTTGAGGATAATTCTTTTCTGTTTGTAAGATTACTAGGAAATGAAAACTTAGTAATGCAATGAACGGGAATTAACACTGTTGCTGCGATAGCAAGTGGTTGAATAGATATAGAGAAAGAGATAGGTGTGGAAGGGAACCAAAGATATTGGATTACATGGAAAAGTTGGTGTTATATGTAACTGAACAAATAGGCTTTGTAGCACTTACTTTTCCTTTTTGGCTCAGTGGTGATTGTTACACTTACACAATCCCAAGGTTATGGAGATCATTTTAGTTCGATTATTTTGTCAAATATAACAACTGGTAACTGGCACTGCGAGGATGTACTATGAGCATTTATTTTTTTAATGTTTTTATGGTGGGAAGATATGTAGGAATACTTATATTTGCCAAATAAAAGATGCAAATGTCAATAGGGCAATTACACTAAGTGATTTTGTGAAATTGAGGATAGCTAATTTATTTCCTCCTGTGTGTTTGACTAGGTACAATGAATCTGATCAACCTGTTTGTCGTGTTTGCGACGTCGTTTTAAAGTCTGAGTCCCAATGGGCTGCACATCAAGCTTCTCGTAAACATCATGAGGTGAGTTTTACACTGCCCAAAAGTGGTGACACTTACTATGATAATATGATTCTCAGTGATATGTCTTTTGGTGCTTCTGATAAGTAGTTAATTTCAATGTTCAGTGTGATAAAAAGAGGTCTTATTCTCACAGGAAATTAAGAATATCAGGGCTACCGCAGCTGCAAAATCCATGCCACCGCCAGGGTCTACTCCTAAAACCCGTACTCCAGCAGCCTCTCTGCCAGAAGATTTTTTTGATAAGAATGACCCGAAAAGACAAAAAACTGGTAATAACCAACTTTGGATGTCCTTATGTATTTTTTTTTTCACTTGTATAATTGAGAACAGTTGACTAACTGCTACATTATAGGGTTGGGTACTGAATCCCCCCATTTTAGAGAAGTTGATACAGAAGGGAGAAGAGAAATTAAGGCAGCGAAGGGAACTCTTCCTAAAGGTTTTTTTGACAAAAAGGATGGTGAAACAAGTGGACACGTGGGTTCAGAAGTTAAGCCATTGAAGAAAGCGCTTCCTGAAAATTTCTTTGATAAGGATGATGCTGACACAACGAAAGTCTATCCTGAAATTGTGCACAGAGGTTCCCACACTGATGGGTTTTCTCGTAAGACAGATAATGTTCATGCAAAACGAAAAATGGGCGATGCAGATGTGAAGCAAGTTAAGGGAGCTCTGCCCATGGGCTTTTTTGATGATAAGGAAGCTGATTTACGAGCTCATGGTATCCAGCCTGTTAAAGTTGATCCAGAGTAGGTTCCTAGAGCTTTAAACCTTCTTTTTATGAACTGCTACTTTTGTTGTTTATTTTATGAAGAGCTGCCCGACCACAGTATTTGTCTTAAATGTGTATCAATTGGATATAAAGGGTTTAGGTTTTCAGGTCTTCTAATTTGAAGCTCGTCTTAACATCTGACAGGGACAAGTTAAAGGAATTTGAGAAGTCGATTCAAGAGGACGTGCATGAAGTGGATGAACGTATGGTAGAAGAAGAGGTGAGTATCAAGTTTTCTTGTTGGGTACAATTGTGTGATTTAGGTTGCAAAATATAACAAACAATTTGTTGGAAATTGAAATAACCTGGTGCTGTGATGCCTACTGCAGATAGATGCAGCTGAGATTAGAGAAGGGGAGGAGTCTTTGGCGCAAAAGTAAGTTTTGACTTGTGAGGCAAAGCCGCACAAGTTACATGCATCTTTAGCTACATGCTCGTAAAGGCAGTATAGTTGGAGCGTTGGATTAATGTGTGTTTATTTTCTTTTTGTGCAGGGAATATAGAGAGAGGGTGGAAATGTTAAAGAAAAAGCAACTAGAGTTGAAGGCTGCTACGCTTAATACGCCAAAAGCTTCAGGTGCTGACAAATCTTCAAGTGATGAAGACATTGATGAGTCATCAAGTGACTCAGATGATGATGATGTACTTGATTGGAGAAAACAAGGGTTTTGAGCTATGTTTTGGCTCCGTAAGGCAGCAATGGACTACACCTGACATCGCAGTTGATCTACACATGGAAGCCATGTTTTCTTTCTTCCTGTAGCTCATGTTCAAACAAAGAAATTTGGATGTAAAAACCCTTATTAAACCCCACACCAGCAGATTTGGAACTATGTAGTACTGGTCCAACAAGAAATTAGATGGTTGTACCTAAAAAAGAGAGAAAAAGGAACCGTCTTGTGTTTGTCTGTTTTAATGTTTTCACGGGTCACGACTGTTAATATAGAAACAATGATCGTTCGTGATAACACTTGGACTGTTTTACCAATGCGCAAAAATAACAGTAAAATTCAAGGAAATTTAATAAGTTCTCTGCGACAAATATTTTGCTATTTTGCCATGGGTCTTGCAGGGGTTGGCACTACAACGGGACAGAGCTGGTATAAGCCAGTGAGCCGTGTATTTATCTCCATGGTTGTTTTCTCTACAAATAACGGCACCATGCACAATTTGGCGGACCCAAATTGGCCATAACCTCATCACCCCCTCTCACTAAAAACTAGGTCCGACTCTGTACACCTAAATTTGGAATCTTTAATTAAGTTGTTTCTTCAAAAAGGGGTACACCAAATTCTTTCCTAAAAGGGATTCCGAATCCATCCCTGGCACTATAAATACATACTACCAACTTACATCTACTGCTCAAACAAAATTCAACGAGCAAAGAAAAAGTGAAACCCATCGTCCACCATTGCCAATGGAAGCACCTTGGCTTGTTTACCCTCGCGGGGAAGGTATGAAAAATCAAGCTTTTTATAATCCATGTAATCCCAATAACAGAACTTGTAGAAAATGCATTCTAGAGTTAAGTCGAAAGTCGTTTTGGCAAAAGCCTTGCCATCAAGGATGGCTAGTCATTCTATGCGATCACAACGACACCACCACCACCACCACCACCAAGTGGAATTCCGGCGATTGCTTTTTGTGGAATCCAGTGTCGTTGGAGATGGTTGCATACCTAATCTCCACCATATGCTGCTGCTTACTCCACAGTATTATCATCTCACCGACTGCGTTTTAACTTCTCCACCACCTCCAACTACTAATCCTGACAAATTTTCCTCAATGGTTTTCTTTTTATTTGAGGGATTAGATGACGATCACAGAAACACTCTTCTGTTTTGTCATCCGGGAGACAAACAATGGCGAACTCAAGATTTGCCTAGCGATGTAATTGTCCGATCCCTTGTTTATCTTAACAATGAAGGTAAGTTGTTTGTTATGGGTCGCATGGATTTAAACATAGAGATTCAAATACTAATTGATAACGATGGTCAAACTGTACTCTCAACTACTAAGCCATTCTCTATAAGCGACAACAGCTATGTATCTGCTCCATTAATAGGCGGAAATTTTACACCTTCCCGAGCAGAATACGTGGAATCTTGCGATGGAAGAGAAATCTTCATGGTGAATAAATATTGTCATCCGAGAGGTTTTGACAAGCTAGTTCTCTCCATAAACATCTCCAGGTTGAACTTCTCTTCAATGGCTTGGGAGAAGGTGGACAGTTTGGATGATCTAGTGTTATTTCTTGGCCAGTCCACCTCTGCATCTTGCTCAGCTGCTGCGATGGGTCTGGCCAGGGGTTGCTTGTTTTACACAATGCCAAACGATCAGAGTTTATACACATATGATGTCCAAGATAATGCGACGACAATAATATTGCCATGTCTTGATCTACCGACACACCGTGGTCTTCGCCAAATTGGATCATGATGAGGAAGCTGGAGACTGACAAACATGCTGCAGAGGTGACGGTACCATGCACAATTTCCATGTTAGAAGCCTTACCATCTTCTGAGACCAAATATGTTTCTCCATGGTTGGTTTTCTTCACAGACAACGGCACCATGCACAATTTCGTGGATCCGATGCATAACCACAACAAGCACCTCACAAAGGTTGTCTCTGAGTTGTTAGTAGGTGCCACAATTCGTTTCTGGAAGAGCGGTTGGCTACTAATGACTAAAGGCATGAAAAAGGTATTCTTCTACAAACCTTTCACAAAAGAGATCATCCAACTTCTGGACATACCAGGGGATCGCCCTTATGACTTTGCAGGAATAACATTCTCATCCTTACCGACTTCCTCAGACTGTGTAGTTTTCCCCATTTCCCACTGGCCCTCTACCCACGTCGAAGTCTTCTCAATTGCACGAGGTATGGAGTCATGGAGTTCTAAATTTCTACATCACACCAAGTTGGATAAAGACGAGTCATTTACCCATGTATGCTTAACAATCCGGTTTACTACGACGGAACTTTGCATGGTCTTGACAATAGCGGCGCGTTAGGAGATTTTGACGAGGATGCACTTTCCTGTAAACTTATCGTTAAGCCACAAGAAACATTTAACGGTGTCGACCAATGTTACTTGGTGGAGTGCGGAGGAAAACTCTTACTGGTGGAATTACCACACTTGGGAAAGTCTATTCAGATTTTTAAATTCAATCGCACCAAGAAGGTCTGGGTTAAAATTGAAAGTTTGGGAAAGCATGCGTTGTTCATCAGCAGCACTTCTAGTTTCTCAGCAGTAGCTCCGAACGGTCATATGGAGAATAAGATATACTTAGCTACATTACGCGGCGAAGAAGACATTTTATGCTATTCTCTTGACCGCAACAACTATTCCAGCAAAGGCTTTTATAACTCGAAAGAGTATTCAAATTGCAGTTGGATTGAACCTAACTGGTTTGCCAAAATCTAGTTTGTGTCAGTTTCTTGTTTACTTAAAGATGTAAGATGATTACTTTTCTTTATTTATTCCCTCTGAAACTTCCAATTGTTAGCGTTATTTATAAATCTACAGTATAGTTTTTTCCTCTCTGGCTCTCTCTCTGCACACATGCATGACACAACCCAACATTTTCCCTACAGATACACACCCTTATAAAGAAACTCCTCCATATTACGGTAACAGAAAAGTACACGGATTATTTGGTCACTATCTTACGTTTGACAGCATACAACATAGCAAACCCCGCCACAGCAGTGGCAAAAAAGAGTTTAACTTTGCCAAGCTTCTGATATTGGAAAGAAGCGCCATTTTTCAGGAATACCCATATCCACCGTTGTAGAAAAAGAAGGCGGCAAGTTGACTGGAATTTCTCCACCGAAAAATCCTGCCACAAAATGCAGAACAAATGAGTTAATAAGCTGGATTCAACTCCAATCCATATCGAACCTCCAGCTTAACAAAACTTAGATACACTGATCTGAACCTACAAGCGTGGGGACACCAAGCGACCAAAAAAGACTAGGTTACTAGAGAGCGACTCTCCTCGTTAGAGTTTCATGATGAATACGCAGTTTATCAGTAAATGCATGGCAACTGTGACTGAAGCTTTCTAAGAAGCCCTGCAGCAAACCCTTGCACAAAATGTTGCAATACTTAATATGTGTTGATGATGGAGAAAAAAAAAGTAATCAATTTCTCAAATTTTCCGCAAAAAGAAAGAATTGTATCCAAATTCCTCCAAATAGTACTTCAAAGGAAGGTGTGACGGCATTCAGTCAAATAAGAGTGTAACTTTAGGTGGTAAAAAACTTAGTCGCAAAATGCATTTCCAGATATTCGCCACTGAAAGAAAAGTTGGTGGGAAAATGTCCATAGACCAATGCCTTCATTTCAGCTGCGACATTATTCCTTAGTAATATGGCACCAAATTCGAGTGTTCCAAGTTCTAACAACCCAACCTTCTTAACCATCGCCTCCTTGCTGAAGGATATTAGGGTTGCAGTATCATGTTTACAATTAAAATGATGAGGTAAATGAAATAAGAATGTTACCTTTGGTAACTTATCTTGTTGAGCCAAATGCTCAACGTGAATCCGCACATTTGATGAAGCAGGAATCCAGTAACTGGGATCAACATCAGAATATACCTTCGCGACTATGTCAAACAATGTCTCCGCTCCACCTTCCATGGCTTTCAAAATGGACATTTCCCTGTTTCTTCTGTTCCTGAAAACAAGAAATATGTAAGTTCCTCTTCCTCCAACGGGAACGAGTAAATCTATGTAAAAAGTTCTAGTATATACTTGAGATATCCGCAAAGCATGTGCTTTGGCCAGAGGTTGACTTTCCCGTGCATTGGGATTAAAGCGTGAGGTGAGAGCTCCAAGAACTTGTAAGTTGTTTCAAAGTAATCCTGCATAAATATCAGATGCTCGAGAATCAAAACTGATTTCGATACTAACTCATATTTCTCCACTCAACAAAGAACTTCCATAAATCATAATGATTCACTATTGCAGCTTTTGGGATAGACTTTACTTGCCTTCATGTTTCCACCAGCTTGAATATCCAGGATCGCACTTCCTTGACTGAATTATAGTGGTCAAGAAAATCAATAGACATACCAAAATAATAAATCATTGCACAACGCCAATAGAGAAAATATAGTAATTTTAACTCAATTTGCAAATTATTTAAAAAAAATAAGAAAAAACAATGTCACTACATGTGTTTTAGAAATTTTTCCCCAGTAAAAGCTCATTTCCACCTTCTTGATTATGTTTACAGACAGAAGCAGAACAGATTCTACTGGCTAAAACAGATGCACTTGGTATTTCATAGATCAACTTACTGCATTTCTGCAGAATTGTATATCCATAGAGAAGCATTACGATATTGTGTAACAGTGTGGGCACAAGGTGGTACCAAATTGATGACTGTATACATTCTTTGTTTGTTTTCCGTCTATTTAACAACTAGCATTCGAAAACTGCTGCTTTAATATGCAATTTTTTTCTTAACAGAAAACCGTACCCGACACAATGATCCCCCACAATCAGTGAGTTCGTTCTAACATGAAGCAAAGCCATATGACCATCTGTATGCCCCTGGAATTGAGCAATGATTAGATGGATAAAGTGGTAAACCAGGACTAGGCATATGGCAAGTTTTGGATAGAACTGACGCTAAAAAGTATAAGCAGGCTAATACGATGCAAATGATAGACCATGAAAAAGGAATGATGTAACAAAATTAACCTCGAGAATCTCCACTGATGCGGCAACATGTTTTGGCAAGTCAACAATTATAAAAACACTATCATTAGCAATATACACGAAGTTCACGAACCACGTGCTAGTAGTTTCTAACATGTCAGCAGTTAAACACAGATGTTTTAAATTTCAGGGCAAGCATTCTTCAGCGATTCCTTTGAATAGAATAAAGAGATACAAGTATTGCAAATGGTCATGAATGCTTGAACCACTTTAAAAAATCGGTACCTTATGCAATACTAGATTGGTACCCACAAAATTAAGTAATACTAGATCTGTGAACCCACGCCACCGCTCCAAGTACCAACTAAAGATCTAATTTTAACAACATTATATGCATAATTGATAATTGCATACAAACAAGATGGAAGTGTGTTACCGGAGCAGAAATGACATTTAACCGTTCACCACCAATGCAAATCGCTTCAGCTCCTGATATTGCTGTATAACCAAGAGACCAATGATCTGTGGGAAGAAACGAGAGTTAAATTGATTCTTCTTTTGGTGTTTCTATTAGTACAACCATGGTAGACTGATAAATAGTATATCCAACACAAACAATAAAATACATAATGATCATACACCAACATTTACTCATGATATATAATAAGAAAACTAATCACATACCAACATGTTTCATGATTTTGATAAAATAAGAACTTTATCGGTTTTATAAGCCATGCAGCAGTATTCTAATGAAAAAAATAGTCTAATTCTTGATACACTTCATAACCAAACGAGATTCGTTCCTCAATTCAGCAATAATAATAATAGTAATAAAGTTGCAGCAGTGTTGGTGCCCAGCTTGTTGCCAGGCTACCAACTAACCTCGTGTAAAATACTCCTTCGCTCTCTTCAATAAAGTTGCAGTTTATAATAATAATAGTAGTAAAACCGCGAGATTTGAAGCATGGATTTGTCATTAGACACTTTAGATTTAAGCATTGTACTTCAAGTATCTAATTATTCAACTAGGTTGTCTAAGTCATTGTATGATGCCACGGAAATCAAATATGAGCAATAAGATATAATATAAGTAATAACCTTTTCCAATACGACGCATGGTGTTCTCATGTGCTAGAAGAGTAGCATCTGGATTGCATTTTTGAATAACCGAGAGACCTGAAATCATGCCATTGAACTATCAATGCCTCTTCAGAGGTAATGCTATTATATGCGGCCAAATCTCCAACTTCAACCACATAAAGATTTATGAGGATAACAGCAGGATGCAGCATTGGCGGCTTGCAAGGAACATTAAGCCAATAAGATCAAATTGCCACAAAAAACTAGAACATTTGACTCCACACTGGCGCTATCAGGTGTTTATATCCTTGGATGTCAGATACGTTGGTAGTCTCATGGGGCCCTAGACGACGAAATTCTTAGTTCTAAACCCAGTGACAGAATGTAATGGAGTCCGTTTTATTTGTTTTTAGCTTCCTAGAGACACTTACCTTCAACATGATCGTAGTGGTGATGAGTAACAAAAACCACCAACTTCCGTGGCAAAGAGACGACAATTTCCATAAGCTGATCAATGACAAGCAATAACTTACTTAGACAGAGAAAAGATAAGAAGTAAACTAGCATAAATTTCAGACGAATAAAAAGAAGAAATGGGCACCAGAAGCTGGATCTGTATCCCCAAGACATACTGTAAATACTAGTGAAATTGATAGGCTTAAGAACAAATGTACTGAGTCAACATCCAGAAGTGCAGAAAACAGACTACACGGCATCAGATATAGAGAAGTTAGAACTTCGAGAAGACATACAAAGCTACAGTCAACTCTAAAATCATCCTGCAATGACATTTTATTAACAAAAGCATACCTAAAATTTTAAGTCAAGGACAACTGTGACTAACAGAAGACTTAAGTACAACTTGTAGAGTCGGAATTGATCTCTAATTTAACGTCCCAAAATACAGGCAAACAAGGATATCAAGTACATCAGTACCAACAACAATATGCATTACCTCTGTATGACCCTCAGAACAGCACCCTGGATCCATTATCAGTGCATCTCCATACACCGAAAAATCTGAACCTCCACGGCTACCAGTCACATTATCCGGTGCAATTACAACTAAGTTTGTTGTAAGGAACGGCTTTTGAGTTTTGCTTTTCATTGGCACAAGTGTGACACCTGGAGGGTACTCCTGATGAAAAACAAAGACTTTATCAAGTGTCATGTAACCACATCAAGTGGTCCTGTTTTTAAACCATTCCATTCTTACTATTAGACAAATAATGCCTAAACTCTTGCTGTCCACTTAATTAGCCCATTTCTGTCGCGACCAGATTGGTGTAAATATTATATCCAAAAAACAGATACAGCAAAACTCGAAAAATGCAAACCTGGTAACGCAAAGGAGAAGGGACTTTGCACCTTCCACAATGCAGATGATCATTTAGAAGCCCAACAGCCGTCAAAGGTCCAACACGATCACTATTAGGGTTCACTTCCAATAACAAATTTCTGCAACTCTGGATAGACATCCATTTAGAAACATCTGCGCACGCACACACACAAAAAAAATCCATCCTTAGAGACAACCTCTTCAATAGACAACACAACATGGATTACTTGCAAGAAAACACAGTAAGAACTTATGCACAATATTACAATATGCATTAAACATTATTCATATTTTCCACTGCACTAAATGAGTAAATGGCCATTTTCCTGATGTTACAAACTACTCCAGTAGTCATTATGCATGTTTTATCCTTTTTCCTTCTCATACATATTCTAGACACAATTTTCACCAGTCCTACTACCATATCTTTGTGTAGCTCCCTGGAACAAAATGAAATTTACTTATACTTGCATGATGTTGTGCTTCATTGCTTCATCATTTCTCCACTATTATTACTGACAGAAGAAAAGAAAAAAACGTATATATATATACTAACTTGGTATCATCTCAATTTCAGCCCCCAACTTCCCGAAGATAAAAACTGTTTGAGTAGGAGGTCCAGGACCAAATTCAGCCTCTTCATCATATTTCCGAAACACCCATTTTTCACAAATTCCTCCCCTTCCTTGAAAACCCACTTCTGATAGAACCTACAAAGTTACCCAAAACCCAAAGTTCAGCTTCTTAATCATAATTCACAAATCGATTCAGATAAAATAAAAGAACCCCATACCTGTTTGAGAGCCGATTCAACATCAAATATTTTCAAATTCAACTTGGAACAACAAGATTCCGCATTTTTTATGTAAAATTCAGACTTGTGAGATACTCCTCCTACCAAGGGGTTTAATGTAGTAGAAGGTAAGTCCCATAGATCAGAATCAATGCAAGAATCGTATTCTTCTTCGCCAAATTTTGGTGGTGGAGTTTGTTTCACAAGGAGATACTCATCCTCATTGGAATTGCTGTCGATTATAACTGCAAGCTTGCGAATCGCCATTTAAACTGCGGGATTTTTGGTTGGTGATGGATTTCTGGAGTGATCCCTCACTCGGTTTTCCTTGTTGCCAATAGACTAACAGTAATACTCCCAAGTAGTCACACCTCTCAACAGCTGTAACCTAGTGGAGTGGACAGAAGCTTTTTTTTTTTTTCTTTTTTAATCAGCAGCTGAAATTGTACTCCTAACCTATAACCTAACCAACTGTCCCAGTTGGTTCCGGACAACTAATTATGCCATATCTTTCTTACACTGCCGACAGGGTACCATTTACTAGAAGGGTATCACTGAATAAAGCACTTTTCAGTTTCTTATATGAATTTCGATATCTCCCCAGTAAACGGCTACCCCTATTAGTAACCTTGTTTCTTTTTTTTTTAATCAGAAAATTCAATTATTACCTCTCTTTTTTTTAAGAGGAAAAGGGCTTGAAAAGACATTTATTAAACTACCGGAGAATTTGCATTCCACCTTCTATTTATATTATCATACATAGCATGTTGACATAATAAGTGTGTCACAGAGTTTGCACATTTGAGAACATGCTGAAATTTTACATCAACAAAGAAACTAGCTAGGTCCTTAATCTTGAGGACTTCGGATCGAATACTCCACAGAATATCCCTAATATTTTCTTGAACCGTTGCAGTCCCATTGGAGGCGTCATCTTCTATAATAATTTTATTGAATTTATACTCCCAACCCAGTTCCATTCCAAGCCTACAAGCGATGGTTTCTGCCAGTAACGAAGATATAGCGTCAAATGTGATCGAAGCACAACCCAAAAATCTTGTATTGAAGTCATGAGTTACCGCTTCTGCTACTCCATTGGTTGGAATGAAAGCTACATCGACATTTATTTTGACATGAGGATTATACGGAGGTATCCGAGATAGATTTGGACGATGTTGACTGCTTCTATTTTCAGGGGGATTCTCCATACACAGCTTGAAATCTTGATAAGTCTTTTTGATAATAATATTAACCGAGAAATTCCCCTGACAGGAGGAAATATCATTTTTGGTTTGCCAAATATTCCAGAAGATGCACATTCTCTTGATGAATTTCTGTACAATATTGTCCTCCATCCAATCCTGAATAATTTGGTTGACGCTATTTTCGTGCAAATAATCATGTGTACCCAAACTAGCAGTATCGAAAACCATCTTTGCCTTGTCATATTCAAATAACAAATGGAGAACAGTTTCATTATCTTGGCATTATATAGTACATTCTGATTGAACATGAGTAATAAATCTACCAATGTTCGTTTTTGCCGTAATACCGTTATGCAGAATCTTCCAAATGAATAATTGAATCTTTGGAAGGAGATGCGAAAAAGACCAAACAATTTTCCAAGGAAAAGCATTGAGTTCTGAAGTAGAAGGAAAGTTGTTCATCATAAGTTTGTAGCAAGACTTTGTTGAAAACTTACCTGGAGGAGTGCATGGCAAAATTAAAGTGTCGGCTAAATTATTGTAAGGGCTTATGTGAATAGCAGAGACGTATGAAACAGTTTCCGGGGGGAATAACTCATTCAATAACTGCATATTCCAAGCCCTAGAATCCGCCATCAGTTGTTCTGATTTCCTTTCAATATCTATGAAGAGAGATTCTGGTTTTTAGATGACATGTTCCATACTCTGAGATAACCAGGGATTGTCCCAAATGCGAACTTTCTCTCCATTGGATATCTGCCAGAAGACCTTGTTCACGAGAATTTGCCTAACTTCTAATAAATTGCTCCAAATAGCAGTGCAAAGGATAGATACCAAGATACTTATCTTCTGTCTCTATCTCTCTAACCCCCGGATCCTGAATAGTGGTTTCCTTCCGCAAAGTTGAAATCCCCATACTGAAATAAATCGAAGATTTATTTTAGTTGGTTAATTGCCTAGGCATAGCAGCGTACTGTTGAAGGAGTTTCTTCAGATTGTTAACATTTATCCTAGAATGTTCACCAAAAAAGAAATCACGAACATAAAATGTGTCATTGTAGGTGCCCATCTATTTAGTTTATAACCCTAATATAATCCTTGAGATTCATATTGTTGCTTCAGTTTGGAGAGACCCCTGCGAAAAAATTATGAATAAAATAATCGATAAAGGACATCCCTGACATATACCCCTTTCACTTTTGAATAAACCATGTGGAGAACCATTTATGTTGATGGAGAAGGAAGTGGTCATAACACAAGCCATTATTAAGGAAAGATAATTTCCAGTAATTCCGATAACATGAAGCATGTCACCAAAAAACCTCCAATTAACTCGTTCATATGCTTTAACCATATCCACATTTAGAGCAAAGTGGCCATTAATGGCTCTAGAATTGTTCGTAGAATGCAACAATTCCTTAGATATAATGATGTTTTCATGAATCTAGCGACTAGGAACAAGTGCACTTTGGTACCAACATATAAACTCCTCTAGGTATGGCTTGAGTCTTTTTGATAAGATTTTTGTGACAATCTTGTAAAGCATGTTGCATAACGATATCGGTCCACAATCTGAAGGTGTAGCTGGGTTTTTTTATCTTGGGAATCAAGGTGATGTTAGTGTAATTTAGTAATTCAAGAAACACAACATAAATATAATTTTTATTAATTTGAAAACATCATTACAAACCGTATCCCAACACTTCTTGCAGAACATGGGAGAATAACCATCCGGTCCTGGTGAAGTGAAAGAACCCATCTTGATTACATAATACATCATTATCCAGGTTAAAAACTGCATGACCCTGAATGATGAATTGAGGAGGATCTGGCGAAGTTGTTTCTTGAAATAATGTTTGGAAGTGATGTGTAAGTTGACGTGATATTTCCCCTTGATCTGACATCCACGTTTGATCATCCTTTAGAAGATGAATGATGGTTTTTGTCCGACGTCTTTTTCGAACATATAGGTGTAAGTATCGCGTATTCTGATCACCACTCTTTGCCCATTGTCGTTTCATACGCTGATCCCAATATGTTGCCTCCATAATAGGATATTTTTTAAGTTCAGCAACCACCAGCTTTTCTTTTTGAATATTAGATGAAGATGGACGCCAAGCTTGTATCATTAATAATTTTGGTTTCAGAATAGTTATTTTATGCTTGACACAACCTATCCTTCTACGATTCAATTCAGTTAGAAAAGATCCAAGCTTTCTCAACGTCGACTGAATATCCTCTTCCTCATCCTGATACCAATATTCACTAACCTTATCTTAAAATTTCGAGTGAGATAACTAGAAAGCTTCGAATTTATAATTAGGAGGAGGTCTCGCAACGTTCTTGTAGGTATTTAACATGATTGGAGCATGATCACTAACCATTCTATGTAGATGTAGTACTGTCGCGTTGTGAAAGCCAGTGCACCATTCTGGATTTTCTAGAACTCTATCTAGACGCTGACGAATTAAACCCTCGATATCTCTTCCGTTTGTCCATGTATAAGCAGGCCCCTTATATCCTAAATCGATTAGATGATTCGGTTTTATAAAGTTATTGAAGTATGGAATGTTTGAGTTCAAAGCCGGTAGACCACCAAAATTTTCATCACCGGAAACAATAGCATGAAAATTACCTATGAAGCATTAAAGACCATTAAAATTATGAACATAAGATGTCATGTTCTGCCAGAAGTTTGCTCTTTGAGAAGTAACTGGAGGGCCATAGATACTAAACAAATGCCATGGATGTCGTGGACCATCATGATGGACAATAGCATGGATCAGATTTGAAGAATGTGACACTATTTCAAAGTTTACCTCATCTTTCCAAAGCAACCACAATCCTCCACTTTCCCCACAGAAGCAACAATACAATGGTTTTGAAAACCAAACTGATTAACTCGTTGTAATGCAGAATGCTCTGGCATTTTTGTTTCCGAGAGAAAAAATTACATTATTTGTACCCCTGAGAAATATTTCCAATGCTCTAATTGTTGGGGATTCCCAAGTCCCCAATAATTCTATGCCAACATCAACAATTATCTTGCGGTTGTTGAGGGTTTGCCGCTTTACCATTGATAGGAGAAGTACTGGTTTATAATTTTCGATGAGACTTTGGATGGGGAGAGTTGATATTAATGTACGATGTATCTTTCCTTTTCTTAGGAGTTTTTGGTTCTCTTAATTTTTCAATCAAAGGCATAAATATCTACCCTAAAGCTCTTATCATTGCTCTTCATTCTACCCTGAGAAGTTTCCCGGAGGCTTAGCAACAACCTTTTTCCCTTATCCACGCCGTCAAGTCTTGAGTATGCCATAATAGGGTTGAGACATGTTGGATCTTCAGTGACAGTTTGGATAATATCTGAGACATATATTGAAGCATTCAAGGAGTTCATCCTAGCAGAACATTGTTGAAAATTGTTACCTTACTGCATAATTTGTTTACCTCTCCCTATAGATATATTCCTATGACTTGCATCCTATTGAACAAAGCCTGTACTGGTATCAGTACATTCAAAGTTGAAGAAATCAACAGAAGTTCTCTCCACCATAAACCTTTATGGAATCACAATTTCATATCTCAATCTTGTTGTTGAAGAAAGAATTAAGTATGTTTTGAGACCCATGATTGGATTGAGAAAGGATTGTTAACTTGAAAGAAGTTGTTGAAGATTTCTTTCCAACATGTGAGGTTGGGGATATATTATTGGTTATTTTTATATTTTCATATTCCTCAACGGATTGCAGAAGCATTAATTGATGAAGAGTACTTTGGTTTTATCATCCCCAAAGCCTCTTCCTGAAAATCTTCTGGGTAATTCCTAAAGATGTAATCCTTGTAGTCATTGAGTTTAGGACATACTTTCATTAAATATCCTATAAACCCACACACACAAAAAATGTCGGGAAACGATCGTATTTGAGAGAAACAGCATAAGGTTGTTATGGAGAGGGAATGAAATTGATTACGAAAGCGGGTGGTTAATATCGATGTGAGTTTTGGTTCTGGAAAACTTCCCCAAAGTAATTGTTTGATAGACATGGATAGGACAGGTTTTACACAATTGTGATACAAACATAGCTGAGAGATTTTCAACAGGAAGGTCATGAATCTTCAAGACAAATTCCACTTAATCAAACTTGTAATCACTAAGAAGTTTCTCTGGAGCACATCTATCTAAAGCATACACGTCATCTTTAATTATCCATGGTGTACCTTCCATGATCATTACCAAATCTGCATGAGATTCAAATTTAACCAAAAAAAGTGTCATCTATAAACAATGAGACATAATAAGCATGATTAGTTCTCCATAATTTTCGAAGAATGTCTCTGATAGTATTGATTTAAGGAGTTCTAGGGGCGATTACTTTTGGGACTAAACAATTCTGATGATTGAGTTTAGATCCAGGAAAGTTTGAGGTTGATGGTGGAAGAGGATTTTTCTTTGGAAAGAAGATTTGAAAAATGTTGGTGAAAATCATTGTGAGAATTGTTGTGTCTAGAAGACATCATGGAAAAAAAATAGTTTGGCAAATAATCAAAGCTTGTGATGGCTATAAGACCGAATGATACCAAACAAAAATCTCATCAATTGTGAAAAAGCCGGGGTCTAACAACCACACTCAATATTTCGTTTAGGAAATCTGTATGAACTAACTCCAATATAATTCCAAGAGAATCAACTAGACAGTCAGATTCAATCAAGGAAAATATATCCAAGAGTTATATCTTAATTTCTCAAATCGATCTGTAATCGAACAGATAGGAATCAGTAAGCCGGATCAACATGAGAAATAACTTGGATGGTACCAAAGACCAATATCCAAGCGTCAATCAATTTCAATCAACAACCAAAGGTTGGATTTACCAATTGATTGAACTACGCAGAACCTGTGATATTTCAATTATATAGAAAATATAATGCGGAAAAGAAATAACATAGACACCAGAAGTTTTGTTAACGAGGAAACCGCAAATGCAGAAAAACCTCGGGACCTAATCCATATTTGAATACCATACTGTATTAAGCCGCTACAGACTCTAGCCTACAAAAAGTTAACTTCGGACAGGAATGTAGTTGAGCCCTAACCAATCTCACATTGATTAAGGTACATTCGCGTTCCTTACGTCTCTGAATCCCAGCAAGACTCTACGCACTTGATTCCCTTAGATAATCTCACCCACAACTAAGAGTTGCTACGACCCAAAGTCAAAGACTTGATAAACAAATCTGTCTCACACAGAAAAGTCTATTAGAATAGATAAATCTGTCTCCCACAGAAATACCTACGAAGTTTTTGTTCCGTCTTTTGATAAATCAAGGTGAACAGGAACCAATTGATAATAGGGTCTTATATTCCCGAAGAACAACCTAGAAATATAAATCACCTCACAATAACTTAACTATATGATAGTAGAAAAGCTATTGTGGAATCACAAAGAATGAGACGAAGAGCTTTGTGATTATTTTTTTATATCTTACCTATCGGAGATAAATCTCGAGCAATTTTACAGAGGATAATACTCAACACGATAGAACAAAGTAAGATCAGAACACACAACTACAGAGAAAATAGTTGGGTATGGCATCAGAATCCCAGTGAAGTCTTTAAGTCGTTAACCTATAATGGTTTTAGGAAAAACCTAGGTTAAAGGAGAATAGACTCTAGTCACAACTAGTATCACACAGGAGGTGTGGGGATTAGGTTTCCCAGTTGCTAGAGTTCTCCCTTATATAGTCTTCAAATAAGGGTTTGCAATCAATGTTACCTTGGTAACAAAGCATTAAATATTCACTGTTAGATGAAACCTGATTCAAGATTCAAGCTAATATCTTTCCAACGTTAGATGGTCTTTATCTTGTTACACACGAATGAAATATACCTTCATTTAGATATGGGTAACCGTACCTAAATGTGTATATTTAGTTGGCTCAATAACAGTTAACCGAAGTTAGCCATATGAACACGTTTCTCTTAACCTTGTTCATTTTAACACTTCTAGATTGATAATCAAATGAATCCAATTGTGTTACTCATAGAGTTGTTCAATTGTTTATATTCTCATAGAAGTATACACGACACAATTAAAGCAAAATCGGATTGATTCAAAAGAATCAGTTCATGAACATTTTAGCCACGGTTTGCAAAGATTGCATACCTTAATTTATAAATGTATTTGTTCATGAGTATGAAATCATACATGACCGATTTAAGAAATTGAACCACTTAAGTTTGCAAAAGGGTAAGCGAAGTTAAGTTATGAACATTGGTCACAAGCCGACAGTTTGCAAACAGGTACGCAAATTTTAGCTTCGGACTGAATTCATTTGAAACCGTTTGCGAACGGGTACGTAAACTTGGTTCCAGGACTTCAACAGTTAAATCAGTTTGCGAACGGGTATGCAAACTTCCGGTCCTGAAATCCGTCAAAACAGTTCGTACACTAAGTACACAAACCGTAATGTATCCAGACATGGGTTTTATCTCTTAACTCCTATTTCAATCATTGAAACATTCTTAGAAGACGACAATAGTTGTCTCACACAAACTATTAGCTTATAAGCAATTTTCAAGCAATCGAATGATCAGTACGAAACATTCCGAGCCTACATCAAGTAACTGTCTCACACAAATCATGTAAGATGTTACCAGGTGATTTTCACATGATCATCTTTTGACTTTCATAAAGAATAATGATGAATGTGGTTAAATAAAAAAGCTTACCAACACATATTTAGAAAAGGATATTAAGTGAGTTAAACTCATCTCGAAATATATAATGTGTATAATCTTAAGTCTATATAGCTATACGACTTTTGTCTCAGTAGGAGATTTAATAGAATACACCTCTGAGTGATAGATGATTTTAAGTCTCCACATACCTTTTGTTGATGAAGTTCCACAATCTCCCCTTAGTAGTTCTTCGTCTTCAATTGATGAACTCCGTGAAGTATAAAGCTCAACTACACATTTTATCCTAATCCGAGACATAGCTATAAGTAGACTAGAAATCAAGACTTATAGTTTTGACAACTAAACTTGACAAACAAGCTTGAGATAGCAATGCATGCGAGTTCGATCAAGCAGTGCTCTAACAATCTCCCCCTTTTTCAATTTTAGTGACAAAACTACAAATACATATGGATTACAAAATAAATAAACTTTGTAGTTTCTCATCCAATGCTTGATTTCCTTGGTTTTTCAACATTCCTTGAATTCTTCGTCATTCCAAGTACTCCGGTGATTCTGTGTTCAACTCAGCATCATAGTTGTTGAAGATCCGTAGCCATAACAATAAGAAAACAATTGTTCTCAATTATTTGTTATACACTGTCATAGTATTATTACACAACATCAAAGTTCAATTGTATCACAACTTTGACAATAATACTACGGTGATATGTATGAATGCCCCTTAGTCAATACATAATGATCCGTAAACCATATGTACATGTAGTATGAACTACAAAATAATTCCCCCCCTTTTTGTCAATATAAATTCTCAAAGAGATACTTCATGACTAAAACAGAACATGTCAACTTTGTTTCGATGATTTCACGTGGTCGAAACTTAGTGTATTCATCAAGGAGTTTATAAAGATACAAGAAAACTCCTACAATATTCCATAGCTGTACTCCCCATAAAGATTAGGCAATTAAGCACAAGTTCAATTAAGAACTCTCCCCCATAAAATGTCATTCCCGAAAGAACAACAAGAGCGATCTTACTTTTTCAAGAAAAGAAGGATTTCTTTGTACATTAACAAATCTCATGAAACATGAATTTGTATCCAGAAAACTCAATTAAAGTAACCACAAGGGAACCTTAATGATTAATTTAATCGAAAATGATCAACATAAGAAAACTTAGGAGCCACACGGTACTTTCACATAGAAGTGGATCAGGAAAAAATCAATACTGCGGAATATTCAAAGATTCATTCTATTTTTCATCAATATTTGCATATGATACCATAGAATTAATCTTTGACATATAATTCAAAAGTTCATTCTATTTTTCATCAATATTTGCATAATGACACAATAGACTTAACTTTTGACATATATGGGACAATCATAGTTCACGGATGTAAACACACATTGATACATATACCATAACATTATTTGCAATATATGAAACCAATAAAGATTATACTGCAACATCATCTTCCAAATAACTTAGAATTTAAATAATTAAATCAAAAAACATTGCAAGATGAAAATCGTTGGCACTAGCTATGTGTAATCACAATATATGCTATTCCAAACCCTATTTATCCTTCTTAAAACGCAAGAATAAATTCTCATAAGATGTTTCCTAGACATTAAGACCTCTGAAAAATTCGTTATCGTCCCCGAACTCCTTGTCGTCAACAGTCATTGGAACATAAGGTTCATGAAGAAAGGATTCAATTCCAACAAACCTTCTTGACTGATGCCGAACCAGGGCCTTATGAATTTCAAGAGCTCTCACAACAATAACCTTTATTTGTTGAATCTCCTTCCTTGTTTCCTTCAACTCTTCAAGAACACCATAAAACTTCTCAAGATTAGAGGGGATAGCCCTTGGTTTCTTCATATTCTTCTTTTTTATCTTTAAAGTTGTATAGGAATGAGATTTATATTTTTCCTTCATGATTGATGGCTTAGCAATCATATTAACATCTTTTCCATCAGAATACATAATGCTTGGAGTCTCCATACAAATATGGAATTGTGAGCGAAATACACAATTAAAGCTCTACAAGCAATATTATGATAAAAAGAGTCTGCAGGGAAGGAAAAAAAGAATGTAGGGTTAGGTAACCTTTATACATGATAGGATTCACGTACGACCAATCCATAACCCTTAAGAAGGTAGAATTGTCGATTTTAACCCTCTTTTAATGACCGAAAAAAAGGGAAACCTTTTCAATACCAATTTATGTTATGAAAAGATCAACAGAGTTCTGGAAAACAAAGAGAAAGAAAAAAACAAAAAAATCTTTTCCTAAAACCTGATATGTGCTCATCTCTTGTCTCTTTTGAAATCAGGCACATGAGACAAGATGCACCTTCAACACACTTCAGTTATGCTGGGGTGAACAAAACTTTTTCCACCATACACTTCTTGTACGAAATTCTTAATACCCTTTTCACATAATGTTTAGACTTTGTTGTTTTCGGAAGGGGTCTAATTTTTTCTTTAGAAATTAACTTTTTCGGAAAAGTATTGAGTTTACATACCTCAGATGAATTAGACTACTGAGCTTGTTTGCTACTTAATTTGTTCTCCGTTGAAGTTTTTATATATATCTTGTTTTATGCTTGTAATTGTAACACTTACAGAGTTCATGACCCTTAAAAGTACAATAAGAACATGTCAATATGGAGGACGGTTCAGACACCACAGCTGAGCACGCTGCTAAACAAAATGAGGTACCTAAAACATGTGAAATAGAATTTTCAGTAGACAAGGAAAAATCCATTTTATCCTTCATAGTGGTTATCGAAGTTTCTCCAGGAATAATATCAAGATTGATGTACATATTGCTACAATTACCAAAATCAAGATTTTCACCAAGGAGTGCAACACTTGACTTTTCATCATTGTTTGAATCATAGTGATCAGACATTTCATCAAGATTTGCAGCAAGATCTTTGTTCCCAGTGTATTTTCTACGATTTTGACACTCATTAGAAAAATGACCAAAACCTTTACACATGAAGCACTAAGGCATATCCTCATCATCAGTATCGACAGTGTCCTTATTTTTCGGAGGGGCATGGTCATGAGGTTTGAGTTATGACCTGGGTTTATCTCTGATGAACCGTTTACTTATATTCAAAAGAGGATCTTTAAACTGTCTTATGATCAGTAAAACTGAGTTGTCAAGATCTTCATCTGATAAATCAGTCTCAATGGGATCAACAACAGAGAAAATATAATGCGGAAAAGAAATAACACAGACACCAAAAGTTTTGTTAACGAGGAAACCGCAAATGCAGAAAAACCCAGGGATCTAGTCCAGATTTGAACACCACGTTGTATTAAGCCGCTACAGACTCTAGCCTACTACAAGTTAACTTCGGACTAGAATGTAGTTGATCCCTAACCAATCTCACAATGATTAAGGTATATTCGCGTTTCTTACGTCTCTGAATCCCAGCAGGACTCTACGTGAAAAGACGAGGGTACCCAAGTACACCACAATCTTTTATTTATCCACCAATATGTACTCTTACCAAAAGTGATTGTCTATGGAAAAGTCGAGACAATACTACAAATCGTTATTCACACTTTGTGTGATTGTCCATGGATACAAGATCGATACAGTACGACTACCAAAGTGTGATTACTTGATAATAGGTTCGGACTTAACCAAACTCTATAGGATCACTATCAAGTAAAGATGAGTTAATGTTTGTGTATTTTACTTCTAATTATAATAAACAATTATAATTGCGGAAATAGAAAAGTAAAAGACACGGCAAGATTTTGTTAACGAGGAAACCACAAATGCAGAAAAACCCCAGGACCTAGTCCAGAATTGAATACTCTCAGAATTAAGCTGCTATGAAAAATATAAACCAACTTCGTATAGTTGAGACCAAAAAACTACCCCTAGTTCACTCAGTTTCCTCATTATACCTGCGCTTCCGACTTCGATGAGTGCATGCACTGGAACAATTCCTTTGGATCGTATTCCAAATAGTAAAGGAACAACAAATCTATTTGGTAACAACTCTATTGATTCTTAAGATAATATATCTCAAGTCATATGCGAAGGCTCTTCCGTTTAAGCTAATAAACTCCTTTTCCTGGTTAGATCAATCCAATCTTTATTACCTAAGTGATAAGATTCGGATTTGTAACAATTAAAATAGATATCAAGAGAACTATTAGGCATTACCGATCTTACGCAACTAATCAATCGAATAAATCCGATTCTAGTTAAATCTCATCTGATCAAGGTTGGTGCAACACAAAGATATGAGAAACCAATAAGAAATCTTCTTCATTTTCAAATCTTCTTTAATCTTCAATTAACCTGCATAACACCACTTGAATCTCTTGTGATCAATTAAGCACAGAACGGAGTCTGTTAACAATGGATTATCGCAAGATGTATTTAGATCTACAAACAATTCTAAAGATCTTGTTGATACTTGGATCTAGTTTGAGTGAATCTTCTATCAGAAGAGAAGATTCTCAAAAATAAAAAAACTAGGTGCAATCAAAGTTTCAACAACCGTTTGTCAATCAAATCAATCGAAAAATAACACATAACACTGCAATTATCTAGTTTCCCACCAACGGTACTCATAGAGCTTCTTGATCCCACAGAAGTCTTTAAACGAGCGGTCGTAAGAGATTTCGCCTAATTAGGGTACTTTCCTCTCCTATTAGACGGCTCCACCAGAAATAACAAAAAGATGAAGTTTGCCTAGCTCTTAGGATAGTTTGCTAGAAATGCAAACTTAGGTATTTATAAACCAAGGAAGTTTGGACACCAAGGAATTTCCAAAACCGAAAGTATTCTCAAGATATGCAGTAAATGCCCATTCGCTTTTCATAATTCCATTAAATTCTTTGTCCAATATTTTCTGAAATCTCTCAATAGAAAATATCCAATTAGTAAATGCACGTTATTAATTTTTATTCTTTAGAGATATGCATTTAATTGCTAGTAATTAAAGCATATAAAACTACTAATCTTAATTAAAAGATTCTTAATTTATTTCGGAATAGGATCTCCTTGAGTACTAAGGAATATCTTTTAACAATAAAAGATAAGAGTTATTGTACGTGTTCAAAGAATGTTGACATCTCTTCTTTGTAAATCCTCTTTCATATTTACAATCTTGGAATCGATTATACCACATTTCCAAACAAGTTTTGAATTGGTTCATCTGTATTCCAAGACAACTATGTGATTGATCAAATATTAAATCACATCTATGGTTCAATCAGTTCTACCAATCGCTAGGATCGGTTATACCCTCGTATGGAAGCACTTGTGATTGGTCACACAAGTTACCAGGACCGGTTACATCAGTTACCAGGATCGGTTACATCAATTACCATGACCGGTTACCATATACACATGGTATTGCTTGTGATCGGTCACACCAGTCACTAGGATCAGTTACACTAATTACTAGGACCGGTTACACCAATTACAAGGATCGATTACACAACTCTCTGTGATCGGTCACACCAATTACTAGGATCGGTCACACCAATTACAAATATCGACCATACCATCTCAAGCGATTACTTAGGATCGGTTACACTAATTAATCAAAACTAGTCATACCAAATCATAAGTCAAGCATTGTGATTAGTTGTACCAAGATAGATAACAAAGTTACGATCGGTTCTACCATCTCACACATATTGGTAATCCAAATATTTGCAATGAATAATCGTACCAATAAGCCTAGTGATTTACCTTTCGATTCATAAAACAATTTCATGAATGTACTTCTTTTAAACAAATGTAAAACATTGTTTCCTAGGATGAAATCTTCACCTTTACCCATTCATATAATCATAACATCATTCATAATATCATGTCGATGTCATATCTACGAAGCTCAAAAGATAAGTGTTATACTTCGTAGTATAATTCCCTAATACTATGATCATATGATCATGTCTCACTACTAGAGTAATATATCCATACACATCTTCGCAGTTATGTTTTCAATATACCACGACTTGAAAGATACGTTAGGAATGAAACAATTCAAGTCAATATTACTAACCTCGATAGGAAGGATGATGTCGTCGTTGTAGCTCGTTAGTTCTTCACATTCTTTAGGTCTTCGAGTAATACTTGTATGTCTCAACATTCCTAGACTTTCTAGTCTAACCAAAACGAAGTTGTCTCTTGTACATAATCAAGCGACTCTTAGATGAGTTTTGATTCACTAAAATATGACAACCAAACTTGACATACCAACGCTTGATGGGTTCAACCGAGCGATGCTCTAACATTACGCACTTGATTCCCTTAGCTGATCTCACCCACAACTAAGAGTTGCTATGACCCAAAGTCGAAGACTTGATAAACAAATCCGTCTCACATAGAAAAGTCTATTAGAATAGATAAATCTGTCTCCCACAGAAATACCTACAAAGTTTTTGTTCCATCTTTTGATAAATCAAGGTGAACAGGTACCAATTGATAATCCAGTCTTCTATTCCCGAAGAACAACCTAGAAATATAAATCACCTCACAATAACTTAATTATATGGTAGTAGAACAAGTTATTGTGAAATCACAAAGAATGAGACGAGGAGCTTTGTGATTATTTTTTATATCTTACCTATCGGAGATAAATCTCGATCAATCTTAGAGAAGATAATACTCAACACAATAGAACAAAGTAAGATCAGAACACGCAACTACAGAGAAAATAGTTGGGTATGGCTTCAGAATCCCAGTGAAGTCTTTAAGTCGTTAACCTATAATGGTTTTAGGAAAAACCTAGGTTAAAGGAGAATCGACTCTAGTCGCAACTAGTATCACACAGGAGGTGTGGGGATTAAGTTTCCCAGTTGCTAGAGTTCTCCCTTATATAGTCTTCAAATAAGGGTTTGCAATCAATGTTACCTTGATTAACAAAGCATTCAATATTCGCCGTTAGATGAAACCTGATTCAAGATTCAAGCTAATATCTTTCCACCGTAAAATGGTCTTTATCTTGTTACACACAGATGAAATATACATTCATTTAGATATGGGTAACTGTACCTAAACGTGTATATTGACTTGGCTCAATAACAGTTAACCGAAGTTAGCCATATGAACACGTTTCTCTTAACCTTGTTCATTTTAACACTTCTAGATTTATAATCAAATGAATCCAATTGTGTTACTCATAGAGTTGTTCAATTTTTTATATTCTCATAGAAGCATACAAGACACAATTGAAACAAAATCGTATTTATTCAAAAGAATCAGTTCATGAACATTTTAGCCGCGGTTTAAAGATTGCATTCCTTAATTTATAAATTTATTTTTTCATGAGTATGAAATCATACATAACCGATTTAAGAACTTGAACCACTTAAGTTTGCAAACTGGTACGCGAACTTAAGTTCCGAACATTGGTCACAAGCCGACAGTTTGCAAACAGGTACGCAAACTTTAGCTCCGGACCGAATTCAGTTGAAACCGTATGCGAACGGGTATGCAAACTTGGTTCCCGGACTTCAACAGTTAAATCGTTTGCGAACGGGTATGCAAACTTAAGTACCCTGACTTAAACAGTCGAATAAGTTTGCAAACGGGTATGCAAACTTCCGGTCCTGAAATCCGTCAAAACAGTTCGTACACTAAGTAGAAAAACCGTAATGTGTCCAGACATAGGTTTTATCTCTTAACTCCCATTTCAATCATTGAAACATTCTTAGAAGACGACAATAGCTGTCTCACACAAACTGTTAGCTTCTAAGCAATTTTCAAGTAATCGAATGATCAATACCAAACATTCCGAGCCTACATCAAATAACTGTGTCACACAAATCATGTAAGATGTTATCAGGTGATTTTCACATGATCATCTATTGAGTTTCGTCAAGAATAACATCTCATAAATTGAAATCAAAGCATAAGATAATCATTCATAACAAGCTATGCAATCAAAACTATCACAAAGAATGAAACAAAGAATCACAAAATAAACTTAGTCATTCATATTATTAATTGTCCCCCTTTTTTTCAATAAAATTGGCAAATGTATGAAAATCATGGGATCGTAATGAATACAACCAAAAGATACTTCAGGATTCCAAGGTGGTTACATATCAACTTTATTTAGATGATTTCACATAGTACGACAATACTTAGCGCTCGTCTAGGAGATTTAAGATACAAGCATCCACTTCAAATTCCACAGCCACACACCCCACGAAGATATAACAATTAAGCACAAGTTCATTTAAGAATTCTCCCCCATTTGTTGTTATTCCAAAAAGAACAACATGAGTGACCTTACTTTAATAATAAAGAAGGATTTTTGTCGGACATTAACAAACCACATGGATTTGTATCCTTAATATCGACTGAAATTAATCTCAACACCAGTTACGAACAAAGAGATAATTTTAATCGGTATGACTCGACATAAGAAAATCTAACGAAATGTATATTGCAGTAATAACACAAAAGTGTGATCACGAGTAGATCGATGCTACGATAAAATTTCTCAAAGAGTTTGTTATATTTTTCAGTTTATAAAAAACATATTAGATTTAACTTCTGAGCATGTATGAAATATCAGCTCGATTCACGAAAAACGTAAAGGCACATATATTTCATAAGATGCAAGATGAAAAAAGTTGGAAATAACTTATGTAATCATAATATTTGCTATAGCAAACCCTAGTTATCCTTCTCAAAAGTAAGAATAAATTCTTGCAAGAAGTTTCCTAGAAAATAAAAAAACAAAAAAAGAAGAACTATAACTCATATGTAGTATGCGACTTGTGTTTTGAGAGAACCAAGATCATCAGATGCTTTTCTCAATTCCGAATTAAGAAGCTTGAGATCCCTTTTGGCAGCAGACAATTGTTCGAACACAACTTTGATGTCACTCATAATGATTCCGACCAAATCTCGAGACATATGAAAGGGTCTTGACTCTGAGTTTTCTTGAGCAAAGTAACATGATATGGTGACAGGATTATCGTAAAATTCAACAATTCCCGTGGAACCATCATTCCCATTTTCTTGTTATCTTCCTTTGGGCTGTTTGAAATCTGAATTCATCTTTTTCCTTGTTTTCCTAATTCCCTGTAATTGGTTAACCTGTTTTCTGAGATCAGAAATTTTATGATCAACCCTTGTCTGAAGGTTCAAAACTGTGATCATGTGTTTATGAGACTGATTTCTTCGGTATCCTCTTCTTCCCGTTATTCTCTTCAAGATTCCTTGAAGGGAAATCAGAATGACTATTTTTTAGGATAATCTTTTTCCAATTTGGAGCATTGATAAGTACGTATGTGCTACATTTTGTACCCATATTTATATTAGTTAGGACTCAATATTTTGGCTAACGACACTATTTTAGTGCGTTTGTAGAAAGTACAATTGAATTCCAATAAATTAGAGATAAATGGCTAATTGGGCGTTACAGTGACAGTAACGAAGGAAATAATGAATGCTGCTCACAGTGCCGTAAGGAGAGAGCTAGATCTGTCATGGCATGTAAATTAATTGCCCACTTGCTAAATGTCACAGCCAGCACATCAAGAAGGGAAACGGCCCATTGTGTTTGTTCACTCCAGGGAAAAACGTGGAACCCACCAGAGCCTAACGTGTGTATAGCTCTCTCAGCACATAATTTCATTTCTTATCCAGCTGGTGTGATGTTCTTATTGCAAGGAAAGAAATCCAAGCAGCTGTTGTTACCAAATAATGGAATTGATATTCAGTGATGAAGAAGATGATGCCTGGACGTGACCGAGATGGTATTGTTCGAGGCTCGAAGAAAATGAATGACAGTTGTATGTACACCTTTCATCATCCACCACGTGCACAGAAACAGACACGTGGAAGGCATGCAAAACAAGATATCAAAATATGATAGCAAGCATCTCATCAGAAGATGCCACCGGTCAGCAGATCTGACGGTCAGGGACAGAGGATCACAGAGGTATGATGGCTCAAAGGAGCACCAGATAATACCCCCTGGGTTTTATCACACCCAATCCCGAGGAAGATCCCAGATCAACGGCCGAGAGAAAGTTTGGATGACACAGATGTGACCAGACAAAGAGACACTTGTCTGACACGAGCAGACATCCATCTACCCGCATTAAATACCAAAGAGATATACACGTGTCAATCATCTCGTGGAAGAGGCGAGGATAATCCTTCGTATTCAAGCTCAGGCCACGGCATATGCCGAAGACCTCTGCGTAATAGGCACAAAGCACAAGAAGATAAGATTACAACGGCGCCTCAGAAATGGGACCCACATTCCAACCCTATAAATGCCCCTCCCTACTAAGAGAGGAGGGGTCGACCAATTGAGAGCAATTATAGGAGAATATAGGAGAGAGAAATAGGAAGAGTAAGTAATCCCCCTACTTCCGCAGACCTATGTATACTCTAAAGTCATTCGACTATCTTTGTAACCATTCAATACATAGTGAAACACCAACCCCGTGGATGTAGGCCTTAGTGCTGAACCACGTAAATCTGTCTTATTTACATTTCAGCATCTTGCATTCAGCGTTAAACTTCATATTCTTTACATTTATACTTGATTCTTGGTTTATTCCTTCATACGAACATTATTTATGATAATATTCGACTAGACAATGACAATCCCGAAGGCTTCGAGTCGATGAATCGATATAATCATCCTCGTTACGCATACGACGTACAATTCTAGAATTAGGATGTATGCGAATTTTGTTTGTGAACACGTGTATGGCTTCGTGATTTATGTGTTCACAATCTGGCGCTAGAAACAGCGACTTTGTCCCGGTAAAAGATTTATCTTATCCTGTGATTTCACCTTAAACGGGCATTATGGTTGTGCCTTATTCTGGGTTCAGCGTGCTTTCAAAACCTTTTTTATTCTGGGTTCATGGTCTTCATTTTCACAAACACCATTTCAAAGCAGGCAAAACCACGGTTATCTATCACATATTTGCACGTGAGGCGTTTTCCTTTTAAAACTAAGACTTAATAATCCAGATTCATGAGTTCTCGCGACGGATCTGCCTTTTCAAGAGTTTTCTTTTTCAAAAGTAGTCTGAAAACAAGGTCCATGATTGTTTATTAGAGGATTTGTATTGCAAAAATTATACCGATGAAGTCTTTACATTTCTCTTTATTTAAGGCCCTTGGGCAGCTCATTTCCTTCTATTCCAATAATCTTGCGGATACGAATGACACTAACCCGATCCTCGTGGATATATTTGGTTCTCTTTATTTATTCCCCTATGCAGAAAAAAATTAAAAATGGAAAAGATACTAGAGGCATGAAAAACCAAAGCCTCATCAAAGGAGACACCGAGGATTACCCCGGTCATGACCCGAAGCAAGCAGAAAGGAGACAAAGCTAAAACAGCTACGCAGAGGCAGGATGCTGCGGAAATCACCTCACCTATGAACACTAACTCCATTGCAGCCGCGGCTCTCAAAGCAGCATCCACGAAGACTGTTGCGTCCCTCCAGGCTACAGAAGCTAACAAGACTTTGGTTTCAAACCAAATCCATCAACAAAAAGAAGGGGTGGCAGAATCTATGACACATCAGCCCGCACATCCAGAAATCTTCGGAATGCCGTCAACCAACGGTCAGAATCAAACCATACCAGTGGTTTTAGTACCGCAAGTGGAAGCTCAACCGAGGGGACCAAACTTGGAGATACCAACAATTGAAGCTGATCCTCGGCCACCCTTAATACACACAGTATACGAAGGGGGAACTATGGTCGTAGGGGTACAAGCCGGAACTCCCAATCAGGGATCAAACCAGTCCCACCGACTGATGGTAGAGCTCGAAGAATTGAAAAAGAGCCAGCAGGTATACGCAGATGTCGTAGCTCTTCTGGCTAGGGAGAACCAAGACTTGAAAGATAGTATTGCCCAAAGCACGAAGACTAGACAACAACTGGAGGAAGCAAATTCTAAAGCACCAGAGCCTAATCGAGACCGAAGAATCATCCTAGCAAACACCGCCAGGGGAAGCAGTGCATCCGATCCGGAATATGCCGCTGAAGACTTAGACTATTATGACAGCGAAGTTCGAAGAAAGAAACGCTCAACTGAGCATGAGAACGTGGGATATTACCATGCAATGGAGGAGCTGCGTGATGAGATGATGGTTGAGATCAGGCAGTTAAAATCCAGACAAGGCGGAGGAAGGCTTGAATAGGTGATGAAAGAAGCTAACTCCACGCCCCTAACTCATCGCCTGGAAAATACCCCCATTCCGTTAAAGTGTCATGTCCCAACTTTTGAATGCTATGACGGATCAAGTGATCCCGCGGCACATTTCCGGTATTATAATCGTATCTTATCCCGATTGAGTCAAAACGATGTCGTCCTCTGTAGATATTTCCCATCAAGTCTGAAGGTATCGGCTTTGTCTTGGTTTGACAACCTGCCACCTGATTCCATCAACTCCTACGATCAACTCGCAGAGAAATTCTTGAGGACCTACATGTACAACAAAGCTGTCAACACCGGAATGGATAAACTTTTTCTCTGGCAATTGGTTACAAGGAGAACACGAGGGAATACAACAACAGATGGCACAAGATCTTCCAAGCCATAGGGAGTGTGGATCCCGTAGTAAGTATCAACTGCTACAAGTGGGGATTAGACCGAATGAGTCCACTATTTGTTGAGATCCACGGAAGCGTACCTAAGACAGAAGGAGATCTTCGAATAATTATTGAGAAGTACGCTCGTCCTGAAGAAATCCAGTGTGAGAACCCGAGGGCACAAACGCAGAGGTCTCACCGTACCAATTCCGCAGAACAAACCAGCGGGGCCAAAAGAAATAGCTCGGTGGAACGACTTCACGAAGATAGGAAGGAACGAAGAGATGAACGACGAAAAGACGATCGAAAATTCGAAGATCAGGTTTACACGAAGCTCAATGCTAGCTACGCTCGGATCTTACGAGATATCAAAGGAAGGGAAAATTTGGAGTGGCCGTGGTCTAAGGGAAAACATCCCCCAAGAACCGAGAAGTCTAAAGATTACTGTGAGTATCATTGCTTCAATGGACACCAGACCGATAAATGCAAAAACCTCAAAATAATGATCCAAAAATTGATTGATGCTGGCGAACTCAAGCAATACATACGAAAGGAGGTCACCGAGGACAGATCCAAACGAACCAAGCAAGTCCAACTTCCAGAGGGAAGCCGCACAATCAACACCATCTCGTGTTCCGAAGCCGCAGGGCCCTCACTTACAGCGCAGATATGAAAGAGGCTACGGAAGCAATTCGAAAACCACTGCGAATTATATAAGATTGATGGCGTAGAGGTGGACGATCACGAAGAGTGGATGGACGTACCTATCATCTTCGATACTGAAGATATCGAAGAAGATATGGAAGACCATAATGATACCTTGGTCCTCACACTACCAGTGGCCGGATGTAACCTCAAAAAGATCCTCATCGATGGGGGAAGCTCAGTGAATGTTCTATTCTACGACGCATTCAAACGGATGAAGCTCCATGATGAACAGCTAATGACCTCTTATTACACCATCTACGGGTTCAATGGAGCGCCCACAAAGCCATTGGGAGATATCGTGTTGCAGGTGAACGCCGGGCCCATGAAAGTAGAAACACGATTCAGCGTGGTTGACGCCCCATACCCCTATAACGCCATTATTGGACGAAAGTGGGTACATAAACTCAAGGGAGCGGCAGCAACTTACTACCAATATCTCAGGTTCCCTACACCCGAGGGAGTGATGGAAATCAAGGGAGATCAGGTCTCTGCAAAAGAGTGCCAGACCACTCAGGATGGTATCAACAACGAACAGGAAGAGCAGCGAAAAACCCAAAGGATCAAAAATAAAGAAGCTGCGAAAGAAAAGGCCATAGACCTGTTTCTCAAGGAAACCACAAGGAAGGGCTTGACAAAAGATGATAATGTCCTTAACACAGAGGAAAGTACTTCAGCAGCCAACGAAGAACAGAAACATACCAAATAGCAATTAAAGAACGTCCCAGTCCTCGGGGACCCGAAGCCGGTGTTCATACCAGTGGAGCCCGTAAAAGAAATCAACATAGGAACGGAAGAAAACCCGAAGATGATCAAAGTAGGGACCATAATGAAGAAAAGGAAGATTCCTTAACCAAATTACTTAAAAACGCGGATGTATTCGCCTGGAAGTTAGGAGACATGCCGGGATTGATCCGAAAATAATCCAACACGAGCTGCGCATCAAACCAGGCACGCCACCTTTCAGGAAAAATAAGAAAAGTTGCACCAGAGTATCATAAGGCAGTAGAAAAAAACTTCGGAAACTACTAGAAGCAGGCTTCATCAAGGAAGTCAAATACCCTACATGGATCTCCAACATGGTCGTCGTTCCTAAGAAAAATGGAGGGGTTAGGATATGCATCGACTTTACTAACCTCAACAAGGCATGTCCAAAGGACAGCTATCCCCTGCCGAGCATAGATCAACTGGTTGAAGCAGTGGAAGGATACGAAGAGCTGTCATTTATGGACGGATATTCTGGTTACAACCAAGTAGCCCTGGCAGAAGAAGATCAACTACACACACATTCTACACCCCATGGCCTTTATTGCTACACTAGAATGCCCTTTGGACTTCGAAACGCAGGGGCAACGTACCAAAGAATGGTCGATGCTATCTTCAGGCCATGGATTGGTAGTACCCTAGAAGTCTACGTTGATGACATGCTCGTCAAAAGTAGGCTGCGCAAAGATCACCACCAGGACCTGAGAGATATTTTCGAAGCAATGAGGAAACATCACATGAAAGTAAATCCAGAAAAATGCACTTTCGGTGTCACCTCAGGGAAATTCCTCGGATATCTGGTAACAAAAAGGGGTATTGAGGTAGACCCCGCGAAGATTCAGGCCATAGTGGAAATGCCATCTCCGAAGAATTTAAAAGAAGTGCAAAAGCTCAATGGGTCCTTAGCAGCCTTGGGCAGATTTATTGCCCGATCCTCGGACAAATGCAAACATTTTTTCAATATTCTCAAAAAAGGGAGTAAGTTTGAATGGACCGCGAATGCGAAGAAGCCTTCCAAAGAATCAAGGAACACCTGGCTTCAATTCCAATCCTGCAGAAGCCTGATCCTGATGAGGTTTTGGCATTGTACATAGCAGCGACAGAAGACGCAGTTAGCGCAGTGTTGGTCAAAACCAATACGAAGATAGAACAACCTATCTATTATGTCAGTAAGACCCTCAATTCTGCGGAAAGGAATTACACGAAGATCGAACAACTCATCCTGGCATTGGTATGGGCTACTCAAAAGCTGAGAACCTATTTCCTAACTCACTTCATCCGCGTCCCATGCAAAGCACCACTGGAAGCAGTCCTCAAAAGCGCGGGAAAAGTAGGTAGAATAGCCAAGTGGAACACCCACCTGGACCAATTCAACATCATTCATGAAATTCAACATTCCCAAAAATCCCAAGTTTTGGCGGATTTCTTAGCAGACCTCCCCCTGGACAACGATGAAGAGATTAGGGGAATACCAGAAGCCGACGAGGAAAGCAAGTCCAGTTGATGTCCTCGAACCCGCGAGTCAAAGACAATGGGAAGTCTTCGTTGATGGTTCCAAAAATAAGGAAGGGGCAGGAATAGGCATTGTCATCACCACCCCAACTGGAGAAAGGATCGTACAGGCACTCAGGTTAGAATTCAAAGAGCATACTAATAACATCGTCGAATACGAGGCAGTCGTACATGCCCTCCGCTTAATAATAGAGATGGGGGTAACTGATGTAAGACTGACAAGTGATTCGCAGCTTGTCATACGGCAAATAGGGCTCGAATACAATGTGTACGACGACACCCTCAGCTTACATGGCCTTGGTCCAAACATTGGCATCACAAATTCCGAACATCAAGTTCCGGCACTTATGCAGAAGGGATCTCAGGCACGCGGATGCCCTAGCATATATATCATCCATGCTGAAGGACAAGAGTATCGAAGCTATCAAAATAACAAGGGTATACGAGCCTTCGATTGCATCACAATTTTCCTTTGCTACAAATCAAGATACAGTGGAAGAAAATATCGAAGATCAGGTGGGAGAAGACATCCGTGACGATTTTGACGAAGAAGATATCCTGTCAAGAGCAAATCAAGACGAAGATTTCAACAACGAAGATTGGAGAATGATGATCCATGCGTTTCTCAAGGATGGAACCTTACCCGCGGATCACAAACAAACCAGGAAAATACTCTCCAAAGTAGGAAGATATGATCTTCGGGATGGGATCCTGTACAAGAAATCTTTCCTCGGACCGTTACTACGTTGCTTATCCAGGAAAGAGGCGAATTCTAAACGACATCCATTATGGTGACGCAGGAATCATAGCGGCATGAGATCACTAGCCGACAAAGCAAAAATGCAAGGATATTACTGGCCCACAATGATACAAGATGCTGCAAGAATGTCCCGACGATGTGAAGAATGTCAGCGTTTCGCCAAAAAGATACACGCACCAGCAACAACGTTGAATTCTGTGGATAGTCCGTGGCCATTTGCAAAATGGGGCATAGATATCGTTGGGCCTTTCATCGAAGGATCAGGGAAAAGACGATTTTTGATAGTAGCCACGGACTACTTCAGTAAATGGGTGGAAGCCAAAGCCTTAGCCAGGATCAGAGACGTGGACGTGTTTACTTTCATATTCCAAAACATTATTTGCAGGTTCGGCATACCAGCGGAAATCGTGTCCGATAATGGTAAACAATTACAGGGGAAAACATAGACATGCTCTTCGACACTTTCAAAATAAGGAAAAACAAGTCCACCCCCATATACCCTCAAAGCAACGGACAAGCGGAAGCTACTAACAAGACCCTCGCCCTTATCCTCAAAAAGAATTAGACGAACACAAGGGGCGATGGTGTGAACAGCTACACAATGTATTATGGGCATACAGGACAACACGAAGATCTGCCACTGGGGAGTCCCCATTTCTCCTCACTTATGGAGCTGAAGCAGTCATCCCAACAGAGATCCTCATGCCAACCACAAAGACCGAAGCATGGGAGAAAAATCTCACAACAGACATGATGTTAGAGAGACTGGACGACCTGGAAGGGGAGGGAAGCAGCATTGCAAAAGATGGAAAATTATCAACGGAGACTAGCGAGAGAGTACAACAAAAAGGTTAAGCTTCGAAATTTTGTAGAAGGGCAGTATGTGCTAAGAACAATCCCGCAGTATCAACGAGAGAAGAAATGGGGAAAGTTAGCACCTACATGGGGAGGACCTTTTATAATACACGACATTGCGGGAAACGGTTCCTACTATCTTCGCAATCTGAAAGGCGAGGTCCTCCGGCACCCTTGGAATGCTAAATGGCTCAAACCGTACTACCCATAGGAGTAGCGCAGCTTTGCATCTGCGTGAAGAATACCAGAAGAAGAAGGCAGCGTAACCGCTTTACATGTTTCTATCTCTGGACGAGGAGTAGCAGGCCTCAACCTATCAATCAAACAAACTTTTTGGGAAATCTTCAAGCAAACGAAATGGTCAAAAGGCCCGCTGGATGAACGCATGTACATTACATAATAAATTAACAATATTGGGGAAAGTAGTTAATCTACAATCTCTCAGGGCTCCCCTATCAGTGTCTATGAATGTAAGACCAGGGGGAAGACACCCAGCAGAAAGAGATACCCAACCAATTTTAAGGCAGCGGGTCGACGAAATTCGGACGCCAAGGACAGAAATCTCCATAACGAGCAGGAGGAGTTTCACGAGGCTTGCTATTTTCAGAAGGACGCCAACCGCGTGGACCCGGAATCCATCCATAAGCCCAAGGACCAACTACCTCAATAACAGTAGCATGCCATTCATAATCATGGTCACGCTTAATCCTTTCACGAGTAGGAAATAGTTTCCGTTTAGCAGATCCCTCAGTACCAGGAACATACTTCAGCTTGGCATCACTCACCTCACTCAAAAGACGAATTTCACCACGGGGAGCAGCAATATTACGAAGACTAACACTCCACGGCTTACGGTTTCTGCTGTTGACATAATCCCCAAAAGAACTGTTAAAATTCTGAGGAGTGTACCACTCTCTATCAGCAGGATTTGGAACATAGCAGGTCATCATAGTCTCTCCTTTGCTTCGCAGGTAACATTCCTTCAGTGAACGAAGATAATTCCCAGATAGTTGTGACACGGAACGATTATGAGTGTTCGTGGAAAAGCCTTCGGGACTAGCCAACACGTCATAATAAAAGGAGTCACCCGACTTATATAGGGGAAACATGAGACCCGCCTCGAAGGCTCCAACCGTAGTCAACATATGAAACTCGTCAAACTGATAATTAACAAGGAGCTCGTAAGTGATATCATCGTCAGGGGCATAGAAGCGAACCTCAAAATCTTGAAGTTCATGTTTTTCCTTGAACATCTCAAGATCAATATGCTTGAAAGTGACCTTCTTCTTACCAACTGAAATGTTGCGTATCACGGGGAAATTTTCTTCTTCGTCTGCGGAATCAGAAGTAGGACTCAATTCCGAAGCTTTCCTTTTAGAATGAAGACTTTTAGACGGATCAGCTCTCGACATAGTACCCTTGGAGTACTTTCCTTTGAAAGAAACCGCGGGAGGAGGCGGAGAAGATTTCTGCGGAGGCACTGAAGGAGGAGCCATTGAATGAAGGAGCGGAACATCCACTATTCCGGTACGAGGAGGAGGAGCCCGCGTACTCCTAGAGTCATCACGAGGAGGAGCCTGCGTACTCCTAGAATCTTCACGAGGACGAGAAGGGGCGCGGTTAACAGCATACCTAGATCCAGAAGGACCCTTCGGCATATCCCCTTTCTTAGTAGGCACAACCTTCGCACCGGAGGAAGATGAAACCCTATGACCCTGAGGATCCGATTGCGAAGACTTGTAAGGACCTTCCCCAAGTGGAGATCTGTCAGAATCTCGACGCGGAGGGGATCTTGGCGGACTAGACGGCGGGGTTTGGTAAGGAGCCCGCGGACGATCAGACATATCTACAAGGAAACACAAAAACAGTTTAGAGAAGAATACGAGGAGATCACTAAAGATCAAAAAACCCATAATTGATGGTTCATCCGGATAAACATTAAAAACCCTAAGAACTAAAAAATACTCCATCCCTCCAGGGATAAATAGATACAGACTCACAGGTTGTAACAAAGAACAGGGGCAAGCATATATGCTTCGACATGTATGTTCTTCATCACAAAACCAAGAATACAGCAGCAGGAGACAAACGGGTAGATACATAGATAAATCAATGATGAACAGCTAATGAAAAACCCCATACCTGTATAGAAGAGGACGACAAGCACCAACCACAGTCGGAAGAAAGGAGGATCGGAGATATCAAAAGATACAGGGGCAACAACAATCGAGAGCGAAAGAAACAGAAAATTGAATGTTGTTATCTTCCTCACAAGAATGATGATAATAAATGACTAAAGAACAAGAATAGAAAACAAGAAGAGGATGAACACTGACAAGAAGAGGATAAAAGTTTTTTTCACATTCTCTTTCCTATTTATGAAGCTAGAGAAGACAATAACTGCTCCTCGTACCAAGGAGCAGTTACGGGGAAAGTTAATGCAAAGTGGGAAACGTGTAGGACGACCTTTCTTCTTCAAAATTGCAAAATACGCCCAAGTAGAAGAAGAGGGGAAAATTGTATGTACACCTTTCATCATCCACCACGTGTACAGAAAGAGACACGTGGAAGGCATGCAAAACAAGATATCAAAACATGATAGCAAGCATCTCATCAGAAGATGCCACCGGTCAGCAGATCTGACGGTCAGGGACAGAGGATCACAGAGGTATGATGGCTCAGAGGAGCACCAGATAATACCCCTTGGGTGTTATCACCCAATCCCGAGGAAGATCCCAGATCAACGGCCGAGAGGAAGTTTGGCTGACACAGATGTGACCAGACAAAGAGACACTTGTCTGACACGAGCAGACATCCATCTACCCGCATTAAATACCAAAGAGATATACACGTGTCAATCAGCTCGTGGAAGAGGCGAGGATAATCCTTCGTATTCAAGCTCAGGCCGCGGCATATTCCGAAGACCTCTGCGTAATAGGCACAAAGCACAAGAAGATAAGATTACAACGGCGCCTCAGAAATGGGACCCACGTTCCAACCCTATAATTACCCCTCTCCACTAAGAGAGGAGGGGTCGACCAATTGAGAGCAATTATAGGAGAATATAGGAGAGAGAAATAGGAAGAGTAAGTAATCCCCATACTTCCGCAGACCTATTATACTCTAAAGTCATTCGACTATCTTTGTAACCATTCAATACATAGTGAAACACCAACCCCGTGGATGTAGGCCTTAGTGCTGAACCACGTAAATCTGTCTTATTTACATTTCAGCATCTTGCATTCAGCGTTAAACTTCATATGCTTTACATTTATACTTGATTCTTGGTTTATTCCTTCATACGAACATTATTTATGATAATATTCGACTAGACAATGACAAGCCCGAAGGCTTCGAGTCGATGAATCGATATAATCATCCCCGTTACGCATACGACGTACAATTCTAGAATTAGGATGTATGCGAATTTTTTTTGTGAACACGTGGATGGCTTCGTGATTTATGTGTTCACAACAGTGATGTATCTGTCTGCCGGTAGCAAGACTATATACTAGTTTGCCGTGAAGATGCAGAAGATGAAGGTTTTCCGGAGCCGGTACTAAGGGCGGAAGTCAGTGAAGGAAGAAGTCGATCTGTTTGGCTGAATGGGTTGTTTTGGTGGATGCTTGAGTAGACCAACAGACTTAATGAGAACTGAAGATGAAGTTATATTCGAATCAGCCAAGTAGTTTGGGGTTGATTCAATTAATGGGGTTAACTTCACTTGAAGCAGCAGCATGGAGTTCACAAGGAGTTCCGGTGTTGATTTCACATCTGCAACAACGAATATGGAGGTGCATCTCGTGGTGCTCAGTTAAGATAGAATTAGCAGCCAACTATAAGGTTCTGTTGTTCGATGGTGTTGATGCTGTGACCGAGAGTTAGATGGTCAGGCTATAGTAGTTGGCCATGCTATGCCGTCAGTAACTAGGAGTTCGGAAGTACGTTCAGTTGGGACCAGTTAGAAGACCTGGAGCACTTATATATATTGAAAAAGAGAGATAGAAAGAGGATCTGGGCGGTGAGATGAAGATGGTCAAGGGTTGCAGGACAGAAGCTGTGAAGCTAGGTTCTGTTGTTTGAGAAGAATGAAAGTTGGTGGTGATGGCGTTTATTTGTCGAAGTTCAACATTTATTCTTACTTGGTTTGAGTATAAGATAAGCAATCACGGAGTTGTAAGAGAAGAGTTTGGGTGAAGTCTCTTGGCCTGAACTGCAGTTCGAGTAGGTGACAAATGGGTGAGATTCAACAGAAGCTGTCGAGAAGAATTTTAAAGACGAGCCGTAGTCTGCTATTTGTCTCGACATGGTGGTTGATTGAGAACGGTGATGGAACAAGGATGAAGTGGAGCTCGAATTCAGTTGGGAGTATTGGCTGTTGTCGTGATGACGGAGAAATGGGAGTTTTGAGAGTGAGTCTGATGACGCTAAGGAGATGGAAATAATTGGAGAAGAGGTGATTAGTCTCGGTGATTGATAAATCGGCGCAAAGAAGTGCAGTGGTCCGAGCAGTTGAGTTAGAGGTCCTTGGCATGGTCTGGAGTTGGACGGACAGATGATGGAGTTAGGAGATGGACATACAAAAACATGCAGTTGGCCGAACTTTTTGGTAATGATCTGGATACAGAACATGGGTCTCGATGAACTGGGCCTTGAGCAATTATTCTGCTAGGTCTTATTCTGACTCGTGACAGAACTATATGAAAGGAACTGAACAGAAACATAAGGGGGTTACGACAACTAGAAGCTGCGGCTACAGAGTCGAAAGCAAGGGGGGTGAATATTGGAATTCTTCTGGGAGGCGTGGCTGGAGTTTTAAGTTCTTCCTGGAGGATTTCGTAAAGGTCGTTGGAGCATAGATAGGGAAGAAGACGACTCGATTGGTTTAATCTCTTCTCTCTTGATTATCATTTTAATGGGTTTTAAGAAACCCATAGTTATGTATTGCTAGATTTCTCGTAACTAGGGTTTATGATTGAAACCACTCGGAGTTTAAGGCTATTTTGAATTGAATAAAATTGAGCAAAAAGACTATTATGATTTGAATATGATTAATTCTTAATATTTTTTATCGATTTATCAAAATATAAGTTGTCACTTCACCGGTTTTGTAGAACCTTTGTGTATAATTGTTAGGATAACAAATATATTTGTCTTATTGTCTGATATTTCATGGTTGGGTTAATTCTTTTGATGGGGTATGCTTAGAATAGCCAAATATTATTTGTGACCTACATTTAGTCTCGTATAACTTTCTCTCTAATGCAATTTGATGGTGCATGTTTTGTTTAGTATTTTGATGTGCCATGCTTAGGGCGTCCCAGTGATATTTGCGAGTCTATTACATGTAATAGGTGATGTTGATAGAACGAACGATAAATAAATATTCATGAGTTATGTTTCATTTCAGTAATCGAATAGAAATAGTGGTGGATACATAAAACCCTGGTTACCGGCTTTTCCATTGGATTCATATTATTAGTTTAGTTTATTTTCTTTGTTTTTATAATTCTAAAAATCCAAAAATATTCTTTCTTGCTATTTTATTTTAGAGATATTGATTATTTTGTTTCCACCGCTCCCTGTGGGTTCGACCCGTACTTGCCTCTGTCTACTAGTTATACACCGTGCGATTGCGGTTATTACATATCGGGTTCTTCCGGAATCCCATCAAGCATTGGATCTTGTCTTTGTTTCTACAAATTTACACTTTTGATAATCATTACAATTGTTAAAAGGCATTGTACAATATTTGTAGGCAATTCTAGGTTTATCACAACACTGATTCCTTTGCCTAAAGGTTGGACGTTGATAACCCGTAGTGTCAAGAGTATTAGTCTTACCATATGATCTAGGTTTGATCACTTCTTGTGATGCCTAAATAAGAACATCATGAAGTTTTTCATTCCTCATGTGAAAACGACATTCCTCTTGCAAGTGATCTTTTTTCCGTAATAAAAACAAACAATGGGAGTGTTATTACCTGGATTCACGTGTGTTGTTTTTAGAGGTTGATATGATTTGTTCTTTCGAACTTCAACTGCCGATATAGGTATTTCACTTTTTCCATCAGTGAAAACCTTTGGTTGAGAGGAAGTACTAGCCTTAAATTTTTTACCTTTCTAATACCTGGAGAATTTATTCCCTCATAGCCCAATCTTCATGTAACATGATGATTTTTACTTGCTCCTAGCGTGGTGGTTGGTTTGTTTGAACTAGCATTGAACTTTTTCAAGTTTTCTTCCAACAACTTGATATTATCAAGAGCGAAAGTTAAATCAGCCTTAAGTTGTTCTTCTCGAGAGAGAAAAACACTTCTCTATCTTTAAAACTGATTTGTTGAGAGTTAAATCCTACTTCCTTCCTTACAAGTTTTTCTTCCAACACAATAAGATCTATACGAAGATTTTCACATTGATAATTTGTTGAATGCACATCTTATTCGTGATCCTTAAGAAGGGATTGTAATAGATAACAATAACAATCATAACCTTTAAGAATCTTTCTCAAAATTTTGTTTTCTTGACAGAGTGGAGTCAGAAAACTAATCAGATATGATGTTGTACTTTTTCCCTTTAAGAGATGGTCAAACACCTTAGTATATTGTGAGATTTCCTCATCAACATCTTTATCAATATCAAGATCACTTTTGTTTGAAAGTTCATCTAACTGTTCTTCTAGGCGTGTCTCACAGTTTTAGATGATGTGACAACTTTCTCACTGAACTGAAACCTTGAAAATTGTTTGAAGGATTCTGAAATGGTGATACGTTATTCAAGATTTTACTCATATCCATGTAGTCAGATTGCTTCAACACAAACTTTTTAGGTCTAAACATGTTTCCCTGCTCTGATACCTATTGAAAACGCTGGGGTACCAAAATACACCACCAAATTTTTCTTAGGCACCATGTATGAACAAACTCAAATGAATCTCAATCAAGAAATAATATTTAGAGTTATATCTCTATCTCTCAAATAAGAACGTTCACAGACACAAGTCTTTGAACCTGATTTTCGGGTGAGAGTACTTGGTGATTCCAAAGATCAATTTCCAAGTATCAATCAAGTCGTACCCAACCAACAAGGTCGGATGTATCTACTATAATTGATTAACGTACAACCTGTGATATTTCAATTATAAAGATAAAAAATATAATGCGGAAAAAGAAATAACACAGACACTAGAAGTTTTGTTAACGAGGAAACCGCAAATGCAGAAAAACCCCGGGACCTAGTCCGTATTGACCACCAAACTGTATTAAGCCGCTATAGACACTAGCTTACTACCAATTAACTTCGGACTGGAATGTAGTTGAGACCAAATGAAGCGCGCTCCCGGAAATTCAGTTACAATCGCGCTCCTTACGCCTCTGAATCCCAGCAGGACTTCATGCAATTGATTCCCTTAGCTGACGTCACACCAACTAAGAGTTGCTTCAACTCAATTGAGGACTTTAAACTAATCTGCCTCCCAGAGATAAGCCTATATGTGATTTCCTTTACGATAAAAAAGTTTGATGAAGATGATAAAAATCGATAGCAATTGACGAAGTCTAGCAAACCTCAAAATCCGGACTTACGCAACCCGAAGTGCAACCTATATTATTATCCACCTCACAAGTATAAAACTTGCGGAATCAGCAAAGTCTGAGACGAAGAAAACTTTGATGATTACTATTTATCTTGTTCAAGTTAGCAGCTCAACAACCGAACAAGATTAGGATACTCGAGCTATCAAGATAAAAAATAGTTGGACCTGGCTTAACGTATACCAATGAATACTTTGTAGTCGTTAAACCCTAAAAGGGTTTTAGAAAGAGGATGACTCTAGAAACAACTAGGAGACACCAAGAAAAATATTATCGGGATTCAAAGATCCTAGTTGCTTGAAGTTCCCCATTTATAGACATTCAAAACAAAAGTTGCTTTAGGTTTAAGCTAAGATACCTTTGGAACCAAGCAATCAATATCCACTGTTAGATAAATCTTTAAATCTGATTTACGTAAACAAGATATACACTCTGGTTAGATCAAACCGTAATCGAACCATGTATAAAGACTATGTTCAAGGTGGTTAGCCGAAACTAGCCTATTTGAACTTATAAGCTTAATATTCATTTTCATAAACACTTAAGACTTTAACCTTGAGTCACAATCATGTGATCAAATAAGTATATAGTTTTTTTAGAGATTTGATCAAATGTTAAGAGTAAATTTAATAATTTCCAAGAAAACCCTTCTCTTATGATTAGAGAAAGGTCGTTGATGTTGTTCTTTTGGGAATGACATCAAATGGGGGAGAGTTCAATTTGAACTTGTGCTTAAATGATGTATCTTTATGGGGAGTGCGGCTGTGGAATTATGGGATATGCTTGTACCTTAGTATACATATCCTTGATGAAGACACTAAGTTTACTTAGTGGAATCATCTAAATCAAAGATGGTATGTTATTTGTAGTCTTGATAACTCTTTTGTTTAATTCATTATTGAAAAAGCGAGGGTCTAACAACAACACCTAGTATTTCGTTTAGGCAATCTGTATGGACTAACTCCAATATATTTCCAAGAGAATCAACAAGACAGTGAAACTCAAAGAAAATACATCCAAGAGTTTTATCTTTATTTCTCAAATCAATTTGCAATCGAACAGATAGGAATCTGTGAGCCTGATCAATAAGAGAAATAACTTGAACGGTACCAAAGACCAATGTTCAAGTGTCAATCAATTTATATAAACAACCAAAGATTGGATTATCTAACTGATTGAACTACGCACAACCTGTGATATTTCAATTATATAAAAATATAATGCGGAAACGAAATAACCCCGACACCAGAAGTTTTGTTAACGAGGAAACCGCAAATGCAGAAAAACCCCGGGACCTAGTCCAGATATGACCATCACATTGTATTAAGCCGCTACAGACTCTAGCCTACTACAAGTTAACTTCGGACTGGAATGTAGTTGAGCCCTAACCAATCTCACACTGATTAAGGTACAGTCGCGTTCCTTACTCCTCTGAATCCCAGCAGGACTCTACGCACTTGATTCCCTTAGATGATCTTACTACAACTAAGAGTTGCTATGACCCAAAGTCGAAGACTTTATAAACAAATGTTTCTCGCACAAAAAAGTCTATTGAATAGATAAATCTGCCTCTCACATAAATACCTACGAGTTTTTGTTCCGTCTTTTGATAAATCAAGGTGAACAGGAACCAATTGATACACCACACTTATATTCTCGAAAAATAACCTAGTAATATCAATCACCTCACAATGATCTTAATTGTATGGTAGCGTAACAAGATATTGTGGAATCGAGAATCGACTCAAGTCGCAACTAGTATTACACATGAGGTATGGGGATTAGGTTTCCTAGTTACTAGAGTTCTCCCTTATACAGTCTTCAAATCAGGGTTTGCAATCAATGCTACCTTGGTAACAAAGCATTCAATATTCACCGTGAGATGAAAACCTGATTAGATTCAAGCTAATATATTTCAATCGTTAGATTGAACTAAGATTGTTATACACAAATGAAATGTGCCTTCATTTAGATATGGGTACCCGTACCTAAACGTGTACACTTGGTTGGCTCAACAATAATTAACCGAAGTTAGCCATATGAACACTTTCCTATCAAACTTGTTCATCTTTATCACAACTAGTTCAAATGACTCAAATGAAAGTAGTTATAGAGTTATTCAATTTTTTTATATTCTCATAGAAGTATGTAAGACACAATTGAAGCAAAATCGATTTTGATTCACTCGAATCAATTCATGAACATTATAGCCACGGTTTGCAAAAGAGTGTATTCCTTATTATATATAAATGTATTTGCTCACGAATAAACCGATTTTAGAACTTAACCCACTCAAGTAAGCAAACGGGTACGCATACTTAGAGTTCCGAACTTGATTTGTCCGCCAGTATGCGAACGGGTAAGCATACTTTCGTTCACGACCAAACTCAGTTGAATTAGTATGCAAACGGGTAAGCATACTACATTCCCGGACTTGAGTTGTTAACCCAGTACGCATACGGGTACGCATACTAAGTTCCCTGACTTCAACTGTTAAAACAGTACGCGTACGGGTATGCGTACTATGGTTCTCGGACTTGGAGTAACATGCAACAGTTAGCATACAAGTACGTACTCGGTGTTAAATCCAATCAATGGTTAATTGTTATAAACTCCATTTTAATTATTGAAACATTCTTAGAATACGGGAATAGCTGTCTCACACAAACTACTAGCTTCAAAGCAATTTTCAAGTGATCAATAAATTAATACGAAACATTTCGAGTCTACATCAAATGACTGTCTCACACAAATCATGTAAGATGTTACAAGGCGATTTTCACATGATCATCTTTTGACTTTCATCAAGAATAAAAGATGAACTTGGTTAAAGCGAAAGCTTACCAACACATATTTCGAGAACTATTTGTTAAACTCATATCGAAATATCAAATGTGTATAAAATAAAGTCTATATAGCTATACGACTTTTGTCTCAATAGGAGATAGAATATAAATATACTTCTGAGTGATAGATGAGTTCAAGTCTCCACATAACTTTTGTTGATGAAGTTCCACAAACTCCCCTTAGTAGTTCTTCGTCTTCAATCGATGAATGTCGTGAAGTCTAAAGCTCAACTACACATTTTATCCTAATCTGCGACATAGTTATAAGTAGACTAGAAATCAAGACTTATAGTTTTGGAAAGTAAACTTGACAAACAAACTTGAGATAGCAACCTTTGCGAGTTCTACCAAGCAGTGCTCTAACAATTATGATCCCTTGTTTTTTTTCCTTTGCCAATTTTGTTGAAAAAAATGGGGAAAATTATTTAGTAGTACTTTACTACAAAACATGGCTTTTCGGAGCATCATGTAAGGAGAAGTTGATTATAATCTATAGGTTTTTACCTATTATGCAAAAAAAAGTAATGACTAAGAGCAAGGGCTATGGGGATCGAGAGTCTCTTTCAAAATGAAAGAGATGATCAAATTTGATCAAATTAGGTCCTACTATGGATAGAGGGAAACCCCCTTTCACCCCAAACTCTATCAAGCTATCGTTCAACCGAAGGAGGGAGTGAAAGTCTCTACTACACGGCTTACTATTTTTCGTATGAAAAAAATGCATAAAAACAGGGAACCAAACGGCATGTAAGAGGAAAATGAGAAGGAAAAAAAACGGCTAATGAAGCCCCGTTTGACAAACTTTATATGTTTTATCTCTAGAAACAGGAACATACGCGTGGAGCAGTACAACTCTCAAATATTTTATTATTAAAATTGGAAAAGTTCAGTTGAGCGTTAATTTCTCATCTTTTATTTGACGGGGATTCTCAAAACTACAGAATGGACGGCGCTTTGAGAGCCGTATAGTCTATTCTTTCATATTTATCCCATAGTGGATTTTTACTCAATCAGTTAGTCTCTTGTCCATTTTGAAAGGATAGAGTGTTAAAACACCATATCCCATAGCCCTTGTTTTAAGGGGGTGAACATATCACCGTAATATTGCTTTAAAATTATGGTGCAATTAAATTTTGAGGAAGGTAACAATACTATGTTTTGGTATAACAACAATTGAGCTAAGTGATTTTATCATTTTATAAAATCTCTAACCGAGCATTCTCATTAGTTGCCATTGCTACTGGTTTTGAACAACAAAGGAGCTGAAACAATCATATGCAGAACCATAAAAATAAATCCAAGACGATGTTGAATAACCAAGGAAATCAAGCATGATGGATATTGAGTTGAAAGATCTATTTTTTTTGGATCCATATGCATTGATAGTTATGCCACTAAAATTGACGGGGGGGGGGGGGGGGGTGGATCGTGAAATGACGAGGGAACCAAGCAGACCATAATTTTTTCGTTATTAATGTGAAAGAAATCGATACAATACAACAAGTGTAGTTTACTTTATTATAATTAAAAGTTTATAATGCGAAAGTAAGGTAAACGACACAACATAATTTTATTAACGAGGAAACCACAAATGCATAAAAACTTCGGGACCTAGTCCAGTTCCGAATATTCTCAGAATTAATCCGCTATACAAAGACACTACCAACTTCGTATAGTTGAGACCAAATAAACTATCTCTAGTTACCTTGTCTCCTCAGTATCCCTGCTCCTACAACCAATCTGGCCAACACACGCGAATCCTAAGATAAAGTCCACTATCTTAATTTTTTTCGGTCTATCTGTTTGAGACCAAGTAAATTATCCCTAGTTACCTAGTATCCTCAGTATCCCTGTGCCTACAACCAATCTGGACAACGCACGTGAATCCTAAGATAAAGTCCAGTATCTTAAGTTTATTCATTCTATCTGAAGACTTTAAGCACTCAACCCTTTCGATCGTCTTCCAAACAGTAAAAGACTAATCTGTTTGCTAACCACTCTTTCGATCTCAAGAAATTAATCATAGATAATAGATGTTAAGTGTGACAAAGGATTTTCGGTTTAAAACAGATTAAACTCCTTTATTGGGTTTTAGATCTTCCGATATATGTATTAAACAAGTTAACCAGATCAAGTCAAACAAAATTACCAGATTCGGATACTGAAGAGTAATACCAAATGATAGCTTGTAGATCTAAATACGGCTAGTCAGTAATCGGTTTATCAAGAGATAAATTAGATTTAGTCGGATCCCATCTGATCAAGTTTTTACGCGAAGCAAATGACGAAGATACAAAACCAATGAGAAAAATATTTTTGTCTTCAATATTCAATAGTCTTCTGTACCTGCACAATAACAAACTTAATTTCTTACTTATGATTGATCAATCACCGAACAGAGTCTGTTAATAATATATGATCACAAGTCAATGCTAAACTATTTGATCTAGTTTGAGTGACCTTATGTCATAAGAGAAGGTTCTCAAGAATAGTCAAACTAGGTGAAAATAAGGAGCTAACCACCATTAGTCAATCAAATCAATAATCAAAAAATAAAATAAAAATACGATTCTAGTTTCCCACCAACGGTACTAGTAGACGCTTTTTTATCCCAAGTAATTATTTAAACTAGCGGACATAAGAGATTCCGTCTAATTAGATTACTCTCCTTTCCAAGATAGTATTACGATATTACTATTAGTCTGCTACACCAGAAACATCAAAAATGAAGTTTTCATGGCTCAGAATAAGTTTGAAAGAAGAACAAACTTCACTATTTATAGATCAAGGTAGTTTGGACACCAAGAAATTTCCATAACCGTGGATTATTTAAAGATATGAAATAAAGCACATAAATTCAATTTTATAAATATCAACCAATATCCAACTGGATAATAAAAATCTTCATGGCCAACTCGATAGTAGCTAGCACTTAACTAATATATATTTTCGGAGATATGCTTTGATTGTTGTAAAGACAAAACATATTAACTTCGAAAATCTTAAAAAGATTATCTACTATTTCGATTTGAGATCTCACTTTGAGTATCAAGGAATATCTTTGAACAATTAAGAAATAATATTTCAAGACATGTTCAAATTACTCAATATGTCAACATTTCGAACTTTTCTATTTTAGCGAACCCAATTTCTAAATCACACAAATCCTATAGTGTACGTGACTTATATAAATCGGTTTTGCCTATTGGTACCGGTTCTAAAATGATACCTAAAGCAAGTTAGGATCATATATACCTTAATTAGGTCCCAATATATGTAGGATCGGTTCTACCTTGACTTCCAACATAAGCTAGGATCGATTCTACCTTGATTCCCTATATAGGTTAGGATCGGTCCATACCTAAGATCTTTTGACTACGAAACAAGTTCGTACATTTACTTCCTTAAACTCATGTAATTAAACGATTTACAAAGGCTATGTCAATGTCACAGTGCTAAATCACTGCTCGGTCGAACTCGCAAGCGTTGCAATCTCAAGCTTGTTTTTCAAGTTTAGTTGCCAAAACTATAAGTCTTGATTTCTAGTCTACTTATAGCTAAGTATCGAATTAGGATAGTAAGTGTAGTTGAGATTTATACTCCACGGCGTTCATCGAATGAAGACGAAGTACTACTCAAGGGAAATTGTGGAACTTCATCAACAAAAGGTATGTGGAGACGTGAACTTATCTATCACTCAAAAGTCTATCTATTTTATCTCCTATTTGAGACAAAAGTCATATTGTTATATAGACTTCAATTATACACATTTGTTATTTTGAGCCGAGTTTAACTCACTTATCTATTTCTGAAATATGTGTTGGTAAGCTTTCACTTTAACCAAGTTCATCTTTACTCTTGACGAAAGTCATATTGATTATTTCAATAATCGCTTTGATGCTAATAGTTTGTGGATAACAACTATTGTCATCCTCTAAGAAAGTTTGATTGAAATGAGAGTTTAGAACAAGTAACCATGTTTGGATATAAACATACTGTGTATTCACATTTGTGTAAAATCCAAAATCGGGAACCTAAGTATGCTTACCCGTACGCGTACTGGTTGGTTGTTGGAAGTCCGGAACTTAGGTATGCGTACCCGTACGCGTATTGGCGGAATTTGGGTTCCGTGAATTTCTGCTGGAGTTTGGAAGTGTGAATTAGTATGTGTACCCGTACGTGTACTGGCGTAACCAAACTCGGTCCGGCTACTTAGGTATGCGTACCTGTTTGCATACTTAAGTAGGTTACTTTCTAAAATCGGTTTGTTCATGAACTAAAACATTTATATAATAAGAAATGTAATATTTTGCAAACCGTGGCTATGATGTTCATGAATTGATTCGAGTGAACCAAAATCGATTTTGCTTCAATTGTGTCTTGTATACTTCTATGAGATCCAAGCAATTGAACAACTCTCTAACTAGTTTCATTTGAGTCATCTGAACTAGTTATGTTAAAGATGAACAAGTTTGATAGGAAAGTGTTCATATGGATAACTTCGTTTAATTATTGTTGAGCCAACCAAGTGTACACGTTTAGGTACGGTTACCTATATCTAAATGAAGGAACATTTCATTTGTGTATAACAATCTAAGTTCAATCTAACGGTTGAAATATATTAGCTTGAATCTAATCAGGTTTTCATTTAATGGTGAATACTGAATGATTTTTTTACCAAGGTAACTTAGATTGCAAACCCTGATTTGAAATCTATATAAAGGATAACTCTAGCAATAGGTAAACCTAATCCCTACACCTCATGTGTGTATTAGTTGCGACTATAGTCGATTATCCTTTAACCTTAGGTTTTTCATGAAACCCTGTAGGTTAACGACTTAAAGACTTCAGTGGGATTGTGAAGCTAGATCCAACTATTTTCTTTGTAGTTGCCTGTTCTGAGCTTGTTGTTTTCTATTGTGATTGAGTACTATCTTCTTTAAGATTTGCTTGATATTTTATCTCCGATAGGCATGATTGAAAAGTAGTCACAAACACCTTCGTCTCATCATTTGTGATTCCACAATATCTTGTTTCATTAATCGATTAAGATTATTGTGAGGTGATTGATAATACTAGGTTGTTCTTCGGAAATATAAGTCTGGTTTATCAATTGGTTCTTGTTCACCTTGATTTATCAAAAGACGGAACAAAAACTCGTAGGTATTTTTGTAGGAGACAGATTTATCTATTGAATAGAATTTTCTGTGTGATACAGATTTGTTTATCAAGTCTTCGACTTTGGGTCATAGCAACTCTTAGTTGTGGGTGAGATCAACTAAGGGAATCAAGTGCGCGGAATCCGACGTGGTTCTTGAGGCGTAAGGAACGCAACTGTAACTTGATTAGGGCTCAACTACATTCCAGTACGAAGTTAACTCGGAGTAGGCTAGTGTATGTAGCGGCTTAATACAGTGTGGTGTTCAAATCTGGACTAGGTCTCGGGGTTTTTCTGCATTTGCAGTTCCTCTTTAACAAAACTTCTGGTGTCTGTGTTATTTCTTTTCCGCATTATATTTTGTTATATAATTGAAAAATCACAGGTTGTGCGCTGAATCGATCAATTGGTAGATCCAATATTTGGTTGTTGATTGAAATTGATTCATCCTTGAATATTGGTCTTTGGTTCCATTCAAGTTATTTCTCTTGTATTCAATCAGGCTTGCAAATTCCTATTTGTTTGATTGCGGATTGAATTGAGAAATTGAGATATAACTCTTTGATATACTTTTTCTTAAGATTGAGTCTGACTATCTAGTCGATTCTCTTGAAAGTATATTGGAGTTAGTCTATACAGATTGTTAAGAGAAATATTGGGTGAGGTTGTTAGACCCCCGCTTTTCACACAGTTACAAAGTCCAAAAGATAAACATTATACTTCATAACCTAATATACCAGTATAAAGAACTTATCACTACTGATATATTATACCTTTACACTTTGATCACAATATGATGATCAAGTCTATTATACTAGAGTTTCACATATATAAATCCGCATGTTATGTCTTCAATCAGAATCAACTTGACAACTTACGAATTATCTGGTGGAAATAACTTTATTGCATTAGAAAATAATCGACATGGTTAGTAGATGTACAAAGTAAAAATACCATAGTTGTTCGTGAGCCAGGTCAGACACAATTACCGTTTTGTATACTATTAAGCACAAATAAGTTTCGGAGTTCACGAAACTATGTAGTATGTGTACCTTAAGACTATAAGCGGTTTCAGAGTCCACATAACTACTTTAGTATGCGTACCGGTATGGATACACAAACCGAGTTCCGGAACACATAACTTTTCTGGTACATGTACCGGTATGGATACCAAGCCGGTTCTGTGACCACAATTCCTTTTCGGTTTGCATACAGGTATGCGTACCGATCTGGTTCACGAGTTAACAGATTTTTTCCATGATATGTATAAGGATATGCGTACCAAAAATCTGCTTATCGACATATAGCTACTCCGCTACGTGTATGAGTACATGTAATACCGCTTCAGACTTATAATCTTTAAAAATATATTCCATGAATTTTCAAATATTGTTTCTCCGCTATAGTTTTCTTCGCTTCATGGGTAATGATTCTAAAGCATTACTTATCAATCCGTCAAAGGATTTAACCAAAGTACGAAATATCAATTGAAAAGCATAAATAATTAAGAAAATCACATGATCAATTAAATACCGAGTTACATGAAGAAAAAACTATTAATCAATCAAATCATTATTAAGCATATCAATGTAGAGTTTACACAATAAAATTGGTTTCTACCTAAACCCTAACATGGCTCTAGCTAGACATGACTTTCTCAAAAGCCATAAACATATCTAAATCGAACTAGCTAAACGAAAATGAAATCGAGAGAATAAAACTTCAAACCCTCGTCTTCTCCCCGGCTCTCGGCTCTACAGCCGTAGCTTTTAGTTGTCGGAACCCCCTACCATATTTGTGTTCTTCTTTGTTGAAATATCAGTTGGTTTTGCAAGGGTTTCGAATGAGACCAAACATACAATTCCTAAGGCCCAGTCCAACCAGCGACTGCATAGGCCAACCAATGGCCCAAGTCCAATTTCTTTCTATACTCCGGCCACGCCACCAGTTTCGGTCTTCTCTGGCCATTTAAAAACTTTCCCCCATAGACTGCACACCCACGGCAACAAATCCTGCTCCTTGTCTTCGAATTCCCATCTTAACCTTCTCGTACACAGTCCAATACCGTGCAGTCGATCACCAGCACCAGCTTCTTCCTTTCTGTCTGCAATCACCACCTTCGCTACTGCAACATGAATCGACTACAGCACAGCTCCCATTTCGCTCCATTGCTGCAGTCATCTCCATTCGATCAAACAGCCAACTCACTTCTCAACTCAGGTCACGGCCTAAACTTCTTCTCTTCATCTTCTCACTGGCTATCCTCCGCCATCCTAACTTAGCTGCTGCACTTCATTTACCAAAGCTTTACTTCTTGCGAACAGCTCCAACTGACCGGACTCCAGTTTCACTTTCAATATCCTATCCTTCTAGCCACCAGTACTATTCTGTCCGTTCACATCTATTCTTATGCTCTTCTTATTTTCGCTACGTAGCTGGTTTCACGGCATACAATTAAGCCTAAAACCCAAATCTTCAATTATTCGAATCCATATAAGTCCTAACAACCAGCCAGCATCATTCGAATTCAAGGACCTGAGCACCACCAGTTCACACACGATTGGGTCAAAACCCATCGATATTGCCGTTATCAGCCAACAAAACCACATCGCTGCTCTTCATTCTGTCCGTTCTCTCCATCTCGAAACCCAATTACTGCTCCTTGAACTCCATGGCCAAACATTCTTGCTTCCATCTCCGCTTGAAACTTCAACCACCTTCGCAGCATAATCGCACCAGCAACACAGACTCTCCATCACCACCAACTCCGTTAAAATCCAGGCAACAATGAACTTCTCTTCCCTCAACTGAGCACCAAGACCCCAACTACTAATGCCATTTATGTCAGCTATCGACTAAGCCAGCACGACCATCACTGGCTCCAAATCATCTCTAATTCTCGATCATGAATTAACCAGTCGCAGCAACAAATGCCAGCTTCGACTACTTCCCTTTCTCGTGAGCAACTCCATTATCCCCGGTTTCAGTTCAGCGCCAGCAACAACTGTTCCATCACAAACCGATCATTACTCGGCTAATTCGAAGTTTCACTTCCTCTCCATTCATGTTTTCATGCCTTCGTTCCGATCCTTGCCATAACCGAGATGATATCACCACTGGCTACCACTTTCTTCACTGCCTTAATTCCCCAAAGAAGTGTGGTACTACTTTAGCTTTAATGGGCTCCATGGGCTTGAAAAAATAAAATGATGGTGCGGCAAAATGAGTAAACGAATTTCCTGGGCAACCCACTGCTTCTTTGGTGCCTTGACTCGCTAACTCCAATGTAGCTTCTAATGAAGCCATTTATCCAAGTTGTGATCTAATTTACTTGTACTTTCTACAAAAGCACTAAAATAGTGTTATTAGCCAAAATATCGAGTCTTAGCTAGTACAAATATGGGTATAAAATGTTGCACTTTCGTACTTATCAAAGATGTATAGAAAACCCCAGTTTAGGTTCCGAAATTCTTTTTCCAAAAAGCTTGTAAGAAAAATACATAGTTATTCCTTTTTAAAGGAAAGAAAAATACTTTTCGAAAATTGCTATATTTAGGAAATTGTAAGATTTCGGAAATACACGTTTATGAGGAAACAAATCAGGATTTGGAAAACTGACTTTCTTTTGGAAAACTGATTTTTCTACTTGGACCAGATCTTTATTATGGATCAATTATATATTTATGTCTGAATACTTGTCAACTCTATCATTATCAGATGTGATAAACATTGATCATCACAAGATATTTATAGTGAGTACCTTTATGAAAACGTGGGGGTACCAAAATAAACCACCAACTTTTTCTTAGGCAACATGTATGGACAAACTTAAATACAATTCCGGGAGTTCAACTTAATGAATCTCAATCAAGGAATAATATTTAGAGTCATATCTCTTTCTCCTACAATCAGAAAGTTTACAGAGACAAGTCTGTGAACCTAATTTGTGTGTGAGAGTACTTGGACGACTCCAAAGATCAATATCCAAGAATCAATTAAGTCATATACAACAAACAAGGATGGATGTATCTTCTTTGATTGATTAACATACAATCTGTGAAATTTCAATTATAAAGATAAACAATACAATGCGGAAAAGAAATAACATAAACACTAGAAATTTTGCTAACGAGGAAACTACAAATGCAGAAAAACCTCGGGACCTAGTCCATATTGAACATCATATTGTATTAAGTCGCTACAGACACTAGCCTAACACCAATTAACTTCGAACTGAAATGTAGTTGAGACTGAATTAAACCCTCACAACGTTTCAGTTACAGTCGCGTTCCTTACGCCTCTTGAATCCCAGCAGGACTCCGCGCAATTAATTTCCTTAGCTGGCGTCCTTTACAGCCTGAGAGTTTCTTAAACTCAATTGAAGACTTTAAACCAATCTACCTCCCACAGATAAGCCTATATGGTGATTTCCTTTTTCATCGTAGATCAAGGTGAGATTGAAAATCGATAGCAACAGACAAAGTCTAGCTAACCTTAAAATCTGGACTTATGCTTCCCGAAGAGCAGCCTAGATTGTTATTCACCTCACGAGTATTAAACTCGTGGAATCAACAAAGTCTGAGAGGAAGAGAACTTTGCAGTTTCTATCTATCTTGATTGATGGAGCAAGCTCAACAATCAAACAAGATCGGGATACTCGAACTATCAAGATAAAAGATAGCTGGATTTGGCTTCACGAATCCCTATGAAGTTTTTTTAGTTTCTAAACCCTAAAAGTATATTAAGAAGATGACGACTCGAGTTTACAACTAGGACACACAAAGATAGTGTCGGGATTCAAAGATCCAAGTTGCTTGAGGTTCCCCTTTTATAGACTTTCAAAGCATATGTTACTTTAGGTTTAAGCTAAGATAGCTTTGGAACCAAGCAATCAATATCCACCATTAGATGAATCTTTGAAATGTCATTGACATAGAAAGATATACACTCTGGTTAGGATAGACCATAACCTAACCGTGTACAAAGACATTGTTCATAAATGGTTAGCCGAAAATAACTGATTGAACTATAAGCTTAATCATTTTCATAAACACTTAAGACTTTAAGTTTGAATCACAACCGTAGGTTATAATTTTATTAATCATGTCTATATAGTGTTCTTAGAGATTTATTCAAATGCTAATTATCTCACAAAAATAATTTTATATGCATTTGAAAATATTCAACATGATAAGTACGCGTACCAGGTACGTGTGTACTTCAACCTTGTTCGTGACTATATTTTTCATGGTACATGTACCGGGTATGTGTACTCTTAAGACAAATATAATTTCCGAAACATACAATATTTTTCTGATTTATGTACCGGGTATGGATACCATACCAGTTTCAAAACCAACGGTTCTTTTTTGGTATGCACTAGGTATGCGTACTATTCCAGGTTCACGAGTTAACAAATTTTTTGTGGTATACCGAGTATGCATACCACTAAGTTGCTGCCGAACTATAGCTACGCCGGTATGTGTACTAGGTACATGCACTGCGTCTCCGGACCTATAGCAGTTTTCCCAGTTTCCGAAAATGGTATGCATACTGTCTTGTATCCATATTTTCAGTAGTTCTATATTTCTCTCTAGATCATTTTGAAACATTCCCAAATAACATCAATGACACACATCACTGTTCCATGCTATTTTCGAATGATAATCTTGAATCATAATTTAGATTACGAACAATAAATTGTTCTTAACCGAAATTTATCAAGTATAAACAAATTTTCATTAAGCTTAGTCATATATATTTCGAGAACTAATTACCAATATAAACTTGACTCGAAATTCTTGATATGCTTACAATAGTCTAATTAGTTATCCGAGAACGTCTCGTAGATAGAAAGATGAATATAACTTGAGAAATAGGTGGTTCAGTCTTCACTTTCCTTTCGTTGAAGAAGTTCTCCAAAAGCTTCAGTTGATCTTCGACTTCAAACGATAGAGTGCAGTGATGTCCGATTCTCAACTATATCTTTTATCCTAATCCGAGACTTAACTAATTGTAGACCAAAAATCAAGATATAGTTTTTAAAACTAAATTTGACAACATGCTTGAGATATCAACACTTATGAGTTCGACCGAGCAATGATCTAACACTTTAGAATGATAAATCCGATATAATCTTTTAAATAACTTGCGTCGTTAAAACAATTATTGGGAGTATGACTCAATCCTTTATTAATAATGTTGTTAACAAAAAAATCATTCTTTAAAAGAAATTCCAAAAGTTTGGTCAGATCAGAACCACATTGACAGTTTTAGATCTTAGAAGTCTGTATACATATATTTGGTATGAAGACCAAGATATACATGCGATCCAAGTTTTAAAAAAAAATAGTATTCATGGGTCACTATTTGAAAAAACTTCTGAGAGATCTTATACACATTCAATTTTGACATAAAAAATGTCACACGGGTATTTGTATCAATTTTGAGGTACTTTTTCTATTTGCACAATTTATTTTCAAAACTACCCTCAACAAGTATTTAATTACCACAATTGTCATTCCTTTTTATGAAGAGGAAAAAAAGAGAGAAAAATGTGGTAAAACTAGTTTTGGAAGTTCATCCAATTATAAATCAAAGTAACTCTTTTTTAGATACAAAAATTAAAAGGAAAAGTAACTCGCTTTTAGGAACGGAGGGAGTACATTTTAGCATTCAATATAGATTTTGTTTTCTTCTTACATATTTCATTAATCTTTCTAGTATAAGTAAGCATCCCTACTCACTATATAAATAACTTTATTTTATTTTGTTTCTAGATTTTAATGCAGATTATTGTCTTAAAATTTTGTACTTGAATAAGCATCATTACTTTCTACTTATGCTTTTTTATTTCATTTTTTTTTCCTTTACATATTTTAGTACATATTTTATTCTTAAAACTCTATACCTGAGTGCTTACACTATCAAGGTACTTAAATGGAAAGTGCATGGATTCAAATCCAGTGTTACTAGGAATCGTCTTAAACATTTGATCTCAAAATTCTAACATCATCTTTTTATGTGAAATTAAACTGGGTAGTCATAAAATCAAGCCACTTACCTCCACTTCTGAATATCCAAATCAAGTAGTATTATCCTTTGTTGTTCTATCAGGAGGTCTCCTTCTTCTCTAGAAAAATGGGTTTTCTTGTGAGGTCGTTTACAATGATAATAACACGATTCATGCGCTAATACAAGCTAATCTTAACAAACCTAGAGAGCTTCTCAACTATGTTTATGGTTATTTAAACTACTAAAAGAAGAAGACGTGGTGGAATTCTGATTACATTTTTGGTTAACAGAGATAAACATCGTCTTTCTCTTAACTCTTAACAATAATATTTTTGTTTATCTAAAAAAAAATTATAGTTGATCTAATTATGTTATGCAGGTTTACAAAGTACCTAGATTAGATTAAATATAATTGAACATCAAATTGATTTAATATATATGTACTTGATAGGAAGATTAATGCCACAGTTGTATTACTACTTCATAAGTTAGGAAGTTACGAATTTAGTCACTTTGTGTATGATCCTAATAAGATAATAAAGAGGAAACAAGAAAGAAAAAAATATATCAAATGAATGCACAGATGGCGACGGTGGATATACATGATAAAGAATGAAATTGAGAAGAAATAGAGGAAGATATCGTTGTGGTTCATTATCAAATCAAATATGTAATGATTAAATAAAACATGTGGAATTATTTATGATTAACGTAAAATTAATTGTGTTTTTCCTGTATTTTTTTTCCCTGTAATTGATTATATATATTTTTGACGTGTTCACAACCATTTCCCAAACAATGTTGTCTTTTTAACATTGTTTCGCAAAGCTTGCATAAGGGCTGATCTCAAACAACAATGTTTTACCAGTGCAGTCAACTTAGAAACTTTTACCCAGTGTTTGAGGTGTGCTAGTGTCCTAGTCCAGAGCTCTAACAAAGTAACAATTGATGTGGTTTCCTTATTTTTGGATGGGGTAAAAGAGTCGGCACAATGTCAATGAAAAAAAAGGGAAGCATTGCTACTATATCAACTGGAAAGGTGTCATTGGTGATTGATTCATTATGAATCAACCGGTTGATGTATGGGAATCTATCATCGGTAATCAAGTCAATATCCTTATCGAACATGTCGCCTAGTGTTGCACGGTTGTTCTATGGTTTAAGTATGAATTAATCTTTAATTGTTGTGAAATAATTGAATCTTTGAGTGGGTTATCGGGTCTAGGTATATATGAGTCCTGAATTAGTATGAAGGAATAAGATAGTGATTATATGTCTATTCTTTTGGTTAGCAATAGAGACCGAAATTCTTTTAGAAAGCTATATAAATTCGATGAATGTTGGTTTTAAGTAAATACTAGCTAAAAGGTGATTCAAAGTGACTGGATTCATCCTCCTAATGACTCTCATGCATTTAATCTCAGGAAACCTTTCAACATGTGAAGACTTCCTTTAGGGATTGAAATATGCATTTTTGTGGAGATTTTCAGACTCATTTAGCTGAGATTAAAAATGAAATATCTAACTATCATTGTGGTAGCATTAATGTAGATGAACAACATAGAACTCTGAATCTAGAAAGCCTCTTCTGAACACTTGTTTGAGGGTCAAACAAAAATTTTATACGTAGGGAGCCAAGAAAAATGTTATGTCCTTTGATGACAAGAACACAACTTACTTTCTTGACAACGTCAACTATAGAAAGGAGAAAATACATTGTTTTTATCAAAAATTACCTTTCCATTTGGCTTACTAGCAAGGAGGAAATTGCTATAAATCTTAGAGATCATTTAACTTTAGTAGATCTATTATCCCTGCAGACTGAGGAGATTTTGAGTACTATTCATCAATGCATCATTGAAGAGGATAATATAATGTTGTGCCAATATTTCAGGATATTTCCGAGAAATTGCTAAAACCTCAACTCATCAAAAAGTATTTAGTAGTATAAATCATATATAGATCTTTACCCAGAAGAATTTTTGTTATTTTTAAGATCACGAGATTAGTTTGGGCACCACACAAAACTAACTTGAGGGATGCTTCCCTAAAAGGTGTTTTTTTTTTGGTAGTTAGAGTAATCCCATGGGTAAGTTAGAAACCTAGTTTACCCCGGTGCATTAATCCATACTAACGGTCTTAAGCGGATCATCTCCTTACCATATGACAATCCTAACAAATAACCTTAGCTACTCCCCATACATCGTATGTGAAATTAACAGTAATGGATGTTTTCACCGAAAATATGGAAGAATATGGAAGACTAAAAGTTTTCTTCATTAAGTAATTACTTCCTATTTTTTGTTCTTTGACATATATGCACTAAACTTTTTTTATTTATTTTAAATTCGAAGTTGGAATGAAATTAACTGAGTATCAAATATTCGTCCATGATTGTACCAAAAAAAAGAATATGTGTTCGTGAATTTATACATATATTTTCCAAATAAGGAGTCATGACTCCAAAGAAATTGTTTGAAACAACGATTCAATTTTATTATTTTATACGAAAACTTTCAATAGGTGTGTCCGGAACTTGTTAAAGGGCTTATGCTAAGTTGAACTCGGTGACTAAGTTTTCCAACAGTTGATGACTCTAAATTTCTATATATGTGTCGTGCGACACTTTTATTTTTAGTATTTGTCGGGTTAAACATAGTGATGACACGTCAACAAAGAGGTTTTCCTTTATATAATATATATATATATATCATTATTATCTACACATACTTAATCGAATTCTTATGATCATTTTGGTTTGTTATATTTGTTTCCCTTCTAATCTCATTTAGTTGTTATTTCTTATTTTTTTTAAAACTTATTTGTTGACTTAGTGTATCAGATTTGTTAACTCCCTTTGGATTACTGCCATCTGGATCCTCGTTATCATGAGACTTCTTAGCGCTTCTTGAGTTGCGTGTTTTTCTTCCTTCATCTTTGCTTTCTACAGCCATTTATTCATTCGCATTCTTATAAGCAGTGTCCTCATATTTTGATTTCTTTACCTCTGCAGCACTAACGTCACCTCAGTTCTCACCCCACTTATCAGACACTCTAAATATATACACCTGCGTAAGTAAACTATTCACATTTCCCAAGGTTAACAAAAATATAATTCGAGAAACTACAGAATCAAACATTTAATAAAATATTTGACTAGTTTGGGAGAAAGGAGTGTTCTTGAGGTGTGGTAAAAGAAAATTTCAGCCATTTGTGATTTCATATTAGTTTAAGATTTTTATCTTTGTTTTTATTGAAGCATTTATTTTTAGGATCCCTACTTGCTCTCACTTGTTATTGTGTGCTACTTATTTACCGATTATGGTGCTAAGGATTTGGACCCGGAATCTTTCTAATATAACTTCATATTTAGTACCAACATCAACTTTTCGTTAGTTTTAACAAAACCAACTACATGACAACAACTACTACTAGATCCACTAATAAACACTACTTATAAAATAACAACAATCACCAAGATTCTGATCATACACGATTGATTACAACCACTCCTGATAAACATTTGTTATTATTGTTTAAGCTTTCGAAACTCTATGAAAGCGCACCTTTCCACCATTAGCTCTCATTAATGGGATGTATCTCCATTCAAATCGGTATTAATTGTAACGTAATAACATATTTTATCCAGCCATTAACCTTCATCATTTTTGTTTCATGTACTAAAAACACCGTACATGTATGTTGAGCAATCAAATTTTTCACTGCCATCATTTTGTCACAAGAATATAAATCTATTATGTTGAAACATATAATTTTAAGATTCATTATCACCGTATTTATCTTTGTTCTCATCTTCTTCAAAACCACATAACTTCGAACATTTCCAAATTTTAATTTCAATTCATAATATTTGTTTTTCATTGCACTCTGACAAAGGTGTACCATCAACACCTTCATTCACATTCACCATATAAGCCAGATTTAATCAATTCAAATATACTTTTGTATTTCATGATCAATCTTAAAACATGATACTTCGAATATGTTTGAAAGGATGAGGTATATTATCATAATAATAAATCACTAATATTTATATAAGTCTCTTGTGTGCACGGGATATTTTCTCGTTGATATCCCTCATCTATTAGATGTGTCTTTTAACGATATTATTGGTATCTCCTAGTAATTAAATATGTTCATTAATAACATGACTTTTTTATGCACGCCTCTTTCACTTCTCATATATTTTCCAACTCCCAAAAATATCAATGGAACAACTTAAAATCTTTAATGTTATTTAGTCGATGTATGGTTGTTTTTTCAAATGGAAAAATAAGATAATGTCAGAGCACTGGCCCCCCGAACTTGCAGGTTTTGTTATCTCAAGCTTGTTCTCAATGTAAGATGTAAAAAACCATATCTTAGTTTCTAGTCTACTGAATTCAAGTCTCATACTAGGATTAGAGTATGATAACTGAGTATCATACATCAGTGAATAACCCCTTAAAGGTTAAAGACCGACGATCAAACAAAGATATTTGGATAACTTCATCAACAAATAGGTATGTGAAGACTGAACCATCATATTTACTCAAGCCATATACAATTATATCTTATGAGACTATGTCGAATTATTTTAGTAGATTTAATATTTCAAAGAAGAAATTTCGAGTCAAGCTTGTTTTGATAAATCTCTCGGTATATTATTCAAGCAATGAATTTTCTAGATCCTTGAACACCTTGGTTAATAACAGTTTATCGTTCATGAACTATTTTCTTTTGAACTTGATCATTTGGAAATTGCTCTAGTGATGATAGTTATTATCTATGGCGATTGGGAAATTCTTAAATCGTTTAGAGACAGTTTTCAGAACTGCTGAAATCTAGACACATGTTAGGTAGACATACCCAGTATGCATATGCTAGATGTCTGAGTTCCGGAACATGATAGATATGCATACCTAGTACGTGTACTCTAAGGTTATTAGTTCGTGATTTGAAATGATGTATGCATTCCCAGTAAGTTTACCCCAAGGGACTGAATTCGTGATTGACTGGAGGTATGCGTACCTAGTACACCTACCCTAGCAACCTGAGTTCATTAACTGGTCTATAGATATGTGTGCCCCTACATATACCTACCCAGTGAAGAACTAAACAGATGCTCATAAACTATTTTCAAAAATATGTTTGGCATTGCTACAACTCCCATGAACAGTTCTAAGACATCTTTGTTCACTAAATTTACTATGTTTTTGTGAATCATGGTTTAAGTCTCAATGTGATTTTTGTTTCTTCTTATAGATTTCATTTATCTTTCTAAAACTGACAAAGTATGAGTGCACATGCTTACATATAATAATCATGGATAAATTTTTGATGTGGACAAATGTTGGAAGTGGGCGCGTGCGTTGAATCATGACTAGAAATATATCATATGCACTCAATAAAAATGTCAAACAACATCTTTGATGAATAAAAATGTACTTAAATTCAGATTTCATTTCCTTCTAACAAACATATGGAAAACATTGTTTTGTTTTAATTAACTTAATACCAACATGTGAGATTTTAGTTCCACACGGACAAATCAAACGGTAATCCACATCAAAAACACTATCAAATTTGTCAGAGTAGAGCATTTTCTCGCATTTTAGTTCTATATGACAAAAATTACTTTGCACATATATAAACAAATAACCGAGACATCTGTGTTCTTTCAAGGATAAAGATTAATTTGATTTCCCACAAATTTTCAGACTCCAGATTTAAGACGCATGACCCATAGACCCATGATGGGGCTCGACAAAGCTTATTTTCACCGGATGAGTTTCGGGTTCTTGATAAAAGGTAACATGATTTCCTCTTATTTTATCATAAACACCATGTGATTTTATTTTATTTTTATCATAAAACACTAATACCTTATTTTTCTTCACTTTACCATCATAATAGAAAACTCTTTTTCTTTACACAAAATTGGTCAATTAACCCTAAAACAACATTTCTGGACGAAAAAGACATGTAAAGTTTGATACTGTTTAAATACCCATAGATTAAAAAAGATACTTTCCTATTATCCATTTTGGATATTCTGCCCAGAAAAATGTAAATAAATTAAACACTTTTGCCTAAACTACCCTTAAACCTCTTAGAAATGTCTGCCCATTACTGTATACTCTCTCTTAAATGTTCCTGAACTGGACATTAATGTTCCAAAACTGAGAACTCTCTCGTACATGTCTCAAAACTGACAACTAATTAATGTTTCAAAGTTTACAACCACACATGTTACCATGAACCAAATCAAAATATATTAAAGTTGTTCGTTCATTATTTACAAAACTTAACACAAGGAGAATACAATAAATTTGAAATTGTGAAATTGGGTGTTATTCAACTGATCAATCAAGAAGTTCCTACACAAAGACTTGTTGTCTTAAGGACTCATCAACCAGTAGCTTACAATACATAAAATGAAAAATATAATACTCTACAAAGATTCATGCCCACCCACTGAATGCCCAAAATGGATGTACGAGACCTATCATTAAACTGTTCAATATTTCCACTAACAACTTTAGGCAACTCCTTAAGAAGAAAGTACAGTTTGTTATAAGGGAACTAATGCTAGGTTAAGCTCCGAAAGACTTTCCAGCTGTATTGGAGAAGTAACTTTAAATGTTGTTAGCATATCAACGTTGAAGAGGTAACTCCAGATGTTGTTAGCATTCCTGCAATTGAGGAAAAATATTATGGATTTCATACATGAGTGACAAAATTTTCAATTTAGCAATACCTTAACGACATAGTTATATAAGAAAAATTTTCCATTCCTTTTGAGAATATCAAACATAAACAATTGTATCTTAGTTTACATATAGGTGAAACCAAATTTAACCCAGACTAAAACTGGATGAAACCAATTTCATCCTGGTTTCAACATGCATGAAACTAACTCAACTCAAATAAAACAGGATGAAACCAGTTTCAACCAATTTAAATAAGGATGGAACCATTTTCATCCTATTTTAAACATGAGTAAAATCAAATTCAACCCAATCTAAAACTGGATGAAACTAGTTTCATCTTAGTTTAAAACCAGTTTCAACCAATTTAAAGAAGGATGGAACTAGTTTCATCATATTTTAAACATGAGTAAAATCAAATTCAACCCAATCTAAAACGGAATGAAACTAGTTTCATCTTAGTTTAAATATGTCTGAAACCAAATACAACCTAATCTATAACTGAATGGAACCAGTTTCACCCTAGATTAAACATGGCTGACACAAATGAAACCGGTTTCATGTTAGTTTAAATATGTCTGAAACCTAATTCAACCTAAGCTGTAACTGAATGGAACCAGTTTCATCCTATATTAAACAAGGGTGAAACAAAATTCCGTACAATCTAAAATTAGATGAAACCATGTTCATCCCAGTTTGTGAAACCAAAACAAACCCTGTTTAAAAAAGAATGAATTCTCTTTCATATATATTAAACACAGGTAAAAAAAATTCACCTCAATTAAAACCATACAAGCGAGACTAAGATGAAAGCAAAATCAACCAATTATTGATTCAATCAGCAAAATCATGTGTACACAGGTACACCAACAACTAAATTGTATACCAATTTTAAACTAGATAGTACATATATAAGTCACGTTGTTCAGAAAATACAATCAAAAAGAAATTTAGGGTTTGAAAACTTACGTAATTTATGATTATCATGAGTCATGTTTGAAAATGCGGGGGTCTATCAACCACACCCAACAATTTGTTTGGCAATCTGAGAGGACTTACTCCAATACACTTTCTAGAGAATCAAGTAGACAGTCATACTCAATCTAGAATAAAGTATATCAAAGAGTTTAATATCTCTAATTCTTAATTCAATCAGCAATCAGTAAATAGTAATCTGCGAGCCTGATTGAATATAAGAAGAGTAACTTGAACGGTACCAAAGACCAATGTACAAGTGTCAATCAATGTAAATCAACAACCCAAGGTTGGATATTCTAGTTGATTGATCTTAACGCACAACCTGTGATATTTCAATTGTATAACAAAATATAATACGGAAAAGAAATAACACAGTCACCAGAATTTTGTTAACGAGGAAACCACAAATGCAGAAAAATCCTGGGACCTAGTTCAGATTGAACACCACACTGTATTAAGCCGCTACAGACACTAGCCTACTACCAATTGACCTCGGACTGGACTGTAGTTGAACCCTAATCAATCTCACATTGATTCAAGGTACAGTTACGCTCCTTACGTCTTTGATCCCAGCAGGATACTATGCACTTGATTCCCTTAGTTGATCTCACCCACAACTAAGAGTTGCTACGGCCCAAAGTCGAAGACTTGATAGACAAATCTGTCTCACACATAAAAGTCTATATGATTGAATAAATCAATCTCCCATAGAAATACCCAAGAGTTTTTTTTCGTCTTTTGATAAATCAAGGTGAACAGGAACCAATTGATAACCTGGACTTATATTCCCGAAGAACAACCTAGTATTATCAATCACCTCACAATAAACTTAATCGACTAGCGAAACAAGTTATTGTGGAATCACAAACGATGAGACGAAGTTTGTTTGTGATTACTTTTCTATCTTACCTATCGGAGATATAAAATCTCGAGTCAATTATTTCAATTGCACTCAACACGATAGAAACAACAAGATCAGATCACGCAACCACTAGTTGGTCTGACTTCACAATCCCAGTGAAGTCTTCAAGTCGTTAACCTACAGGGTCTCGAGAAGAAACCTAAGGTTAAAGGAGAATCGACTCTAGTTATGCAACTAGTAACACACAGAAGGTGTGGGGATTAGTTTTCTCAGTTGCTAGAGTTCTCCTTTATATAGTTTTCAAATTAGGGTTTGCAACCCTAGTTACCTTGGTAACAAAGCATTCAATATTCACCGTTAGATGAAAAACCTGATTCAACCAAGCTAATATCTTTCAACCGTTAGATCGAACTTAGCTTGTTACACACAAATGAAATGTACCCTCATTTAGGTTTATGTAACCGTACCTAAACGTGTACACCAGGTTGGTTCACAAATAGTTAACCTAGGTTAGCCATATGATTACTCTTATATCAACCTTATTCATCTTAATCATAACTAGTTCAAATGACTCAAATGAAACTAGTTAAAGAGTTGCTCAATTATTTAGAAAACACAATTGAAACCAAATCGGTTTGATTCAACTTGAATCAATCATGGACCTTATATCCACGGTTTTCAAAGATTGCATTCCTTTTGATTTAAATGTTTAAGTCCATGAATTGACCGATTTAACAAAGTAACCAGCTTAAGTATGCGTACGGGTATACATACTTAAGCAACCGATTTTTGAGTTTGTAAAGTTCCCAAACTCAGCATAAATTTTCGGTTCGAAAACTTCCGCCAGTATGCGTATGTGTACGCATACTTAAGGTGACTAGTTAAGAGTTTGTCAAAAACCAAACTCATCAGAAATTCTCGGTTCAGGAACTTCTGCCAGTATGCGTACGGGTACGCATACTTAACATTCTCCAATTTCGTATACACATTTATGCATACTCTTGGCTTCCGGTTTATGGATTTATACACTAATGTGCGAACACACTATATATGCTTATATCCAAAGATGGTTACATCATCAACTTTTTATTTCAATCATTAAAACATTCTTCTATAATGACAATAGTCGTTTTCACACACTATTAGCATCAAAACAATTTTCAAGATATTGAAATAATCATTATCGAAACATTCCAAGCCTACATTAAATGATTGTATCATACAAACCATGTAAAATGTTACTCGGTAATTTTCTCATGATATAAGATGAACTCGGTCGAAGCGAAAGCTTACCAACACATATTTAGAGAAATATGTAAGCGAGATATACTCGGCTCGAAATATCAAATGTGTATAGAGAAAGCTATATCGTAACGCGACTTATGTCTCAATATAGAGGATAGTATAAATAGACTTTCCAAGTGATAGATGAGTTCAAGTCTCCACATACCTCTTGTCGAAGAAGTTTCACAAGCTTCCCTTAGTAGTTCTTCGTCTTCAAGATATGAACGTCGAGAGATCTAAGCTCAACTATACTATCTATGTCCTAGTCCGAGACATCTATAAATAGGCTAGAAATCAAGACTTATAGTTTTGATCACTAACGTTGACAAACATGCTTGAGATAGCAACGCATGAGAGTTCGACCGAGCAATGCTCTAACAATCTCCCCCTTTGTCAATTTTAGTGACAAAACTATCAATACATATGGATTACAAAAAGATAAAAAAATGTAGCTTCTCATCCACATTCTTGATATCCTTGGCATCTTCAATGCGACTCGAAATCTTCGTCACTTCCAAGTACTCCATGATCCTAAAGGTTGTAAGTTCAGCATCACAGTTGTTGAAGATCCGTAGCTATAACAATGAGAAAACAAAATGCTCTCAATCATTGTTATACAGTGTCATAGTATTATTACACATCATCAAAGTTCAATTGTATCACAACTTTGACAACAATACTATGGTGACATGTATCACTTCCCCTTAGTAAATACATATCTCAACATGAAAACCACTCCCCCTTACATAATGATCCGTAAACCATGTGTATTTGTAGTGTGAACTACACATTAATTCTCCCCCTTTTTGTCAAAAAAATTGGCAAATTACGCAAATTAGTGGGATCCTACTGAAATTTCCACGAAGATACTTCATGACCAAAAGGTGTATTAACATACCAACAAATTTAGATACAATCATAAAGCCGAAGCTAAATGCATTCATCAAGGAGTTAATAAAGATACAAGATAACCCCTAAAAATTCCACATCTGCACTCCCCACAAGCATTTGGAAATTAAACACAAGTTCAAAATGAACTCTCCCCCATAAAATGTCATCCCCGAAGGAACGACAAAGGTGACCTTACTTTCACAAGAAAAGAAGGATTTCTTTTGGACAAACAAATCACATGTAAACATGAATTTGAATCCAAAATATTCAATTGAATTATCTATAAAAGAATTCATGACTAATCCAATCGAAATGCACAATTAAATTAACCACAAGAAAACTCATAATTAATTAAATTCGAATACACAACCAAATTGACCACAAAGTGATCAATTCAATCGGTCATGCTCGACATAAGAGAACTTACATAGCAACAACTAAAATAACCAAAAGAGAATGATTAATTTACTTTGTTATGCTCGACATAGGGAACCTTACGGAGCAACAACTAAGTTAATCATAAGAGAATGATCAACTCAGTCGGTTGTGCTCACCATAAGAAACCCTATGGAACAATCACAGTATATGCACAAAAATGTGGATCGGAGATCGACCAAATACTGCGGAATATACAAGGATTCATCCTATTTTCCATCACTATTTGCACAATGACATACAATAGGCTTCATCCTTGTAAACAAAAGTTTTATCCTTTCTTCCATCAAAATATGACATAAAAGGATTTAACTTTTGTAATGCAAAAAGTTCATTCTATCTTCCATCAATACATAATAGAGATAACTTTTGAACAAGTATGGGAAAGTCACAGGTTCACGGACGTAAACAACATATCCCATAACAATTTGCAATATATACAATCACAAAGATTAAAATTGCAAAAATCACCTTCCAAAAAACTTAGAATTTAAATAAATAAATCTAAAAACATGAAGATGAAAAATCGTTGGACATAGCTATGTGTACTCACAATAATGGCTATTCCAAACCCTAGTTATTCTTCAAGAAATAAATTATCTAAAGGAAGATTTACTAGACATAATAAACTCATACGAGATTAGCAACCATAGAACAGACAAGGGCAAGTAAATCAGTTGCTTTGTTTGCTCCTCCTTCAAAAACACTAGATTCTTTGATGCAATCTCGAGATGTTCACGCACGACCTCAAAATCTTGAAGAAGATTTCCAACCAATTGAACAGACATCTGGATTGCAAGATCTTTTTCATGATCAATTGCTTTATAGAAAATAACGGGAATGGGATCATCATCAAGTTCAAAGGTTACTTCATTAAAGTTGTCTTCCTTTTTGCTTCCTTCCATCGTGTACTTGCTCAATCAATCCCAGAAAAGCTCTTGGAGTTACCGAACTAGTATATGTATATCAAGGACTTGATACATATTTAAAGGAAAAAAAAATCCCACAAGAAAAACCAGGGTTTCTTATAAACGTTTAGAAACGGGCCAGTGTGCACAGATACAAGATTAAGACCCAAGCCGAGATCTATTAACGGATGGAAAAAAAAAGGTTGAGAAGATGACAGGAGTCATTGATACAAGGTGACTCGACTGTCATTCTAGGAAGATAAACTAGTGTATCTTAAGAAGGTAAAAGGTAAACAATTTAAAAAAAAAAACTGTTTGGAGCAAACTACAGGAACAGAGAACACTATTGTCACAATACAACACAAACCATTTGCCAAGAAGAAGATCTTCGTTGAGGGTTATGTGTATCTACTCATTGGTCCATAGAGAGGATACATACAAAAGAATAGTCAAGTTGTATATTGATGAACATGAAGTTCATCAGTGGTGTTGACACACTCCTTTTTACTTTCCTCCCCTATACTAGAATTATTAGGAGAATGACAAGGGTTACATGGATCAGCTGCGTTCCTTGCCTTCTTGATCTTGCGTTTGAGGCCGTTGATACTGGTCTTGAGTTCTGAGACACGATTATTGATGTGAATGTAAAATCAGGAATATCAGCAAGATCATTATTGAGGGAAAGATAGAAGTTTGAAGAATTTTTCTTTCTTCTTACAGGTCTTTTAGAATTATCAGTCATGCATACAACATTGTTCCTTTTACAATTGTAAGTAGAAGAAATGTTGTGGTCATAATCAGAAAAAGCCTCTATGCAGCCTTTTTCATGATTGTGGAATGAGTTTTTAACTGGACACTGAGGAACAGGTTTAACGACTTCTTTCGACATCCAAATAAGAATGTTGTGAAGTTTTTCATTCTGTATACGTAGATGACATCTTATTTCAACGTGATCTTTTCTTTCCGCAATAATAACAGTTGACATGAGACTTTTTATTTGTCTTCAACCGAGACATTCCTGTAGGCTCACGAACTTTACTATCAGATACATCTACGGTAGTAGAAGGATTTTTTTTCCTTAACAAAACTTATCTTACATGTACTAGGAGCTTGAATTCCTTTATAGCCCAGACCACGTGTATCACGATGTTCTTTGCAAGCTCTAAGCATAGAAGATAGTTTTGTATAGCTAGAATTGAACTTTTTCAAATTCTCTTCTAATCCCTTGATCCTTTTAATAGTCGTACTAAGATCAGTCTCCAATTGTTTATCCCGTGTGAAAAAATCCTTTTCTCTGACGTTGAAACATTCTTGTTGAGAGACATACTTTGCATCGATTTCTGCAAGTCTTTCTTTCAACACAACGAGATTCTGACGAAGATCATCACATTCAGACATTTTTGAACATATATCTTCATTACGATCTTTAAGAGTAGCTTGTAATAGGCTATCATAACCCTTAAAGAGTTTTCTCAATTTTCTATTTTCAACGCAGAGAGGGGTTATAAATTCAGCCAAGCAGAATGTTGACTTCTTTTTCTTTAGAAGACGATCAAAGAGGAGGATGTATTGTGACACTTCTTCTTCAACATCTTGTCCTTCTTCTAAATCGCTCCCATCAGAGAGATTATCTAATTGTTCGTCAAGACGAGCTTCCCAGTCAAGAGTGGGTTTAGACGATGAAGAAGATGTGACCGATTCCTCAGGCGTATCAGGAATTTTAGCCAAGCTCTCCTGAACCGGAGATGCACCACAATAATTGGATTCAGCCCAGCCTAATAATTCGATTACAGCCCAGTTGTGTAATCTCCAGAGCTCATTTTCTATCTAGCGGCACCCCTGAGCACTAAATATTGATATCTCGATGTCTCTAAGATTGTCCATACACGTATCAAAACACATATTCACAAACGGCCAGGAACAATTCAAATAAACTCCTTCCTCCATCCTATCCTAACATAAAATACATCGCCTCACAGCGTATCATATTCTAGAATTAGGGTTTTCTCCTAAACACTCTCGTCTCTCTTCCTCCCACTCGCCTCTGAAGAAGAATCAAACCTAAGCACTCTCGTCTCTCTTCCTCCCACTCGCCTCTGAAGAAGAATACTTAACCATGGCTGAACAGGTACTGCCTCCTTCCGTCAATATCACCGCCTTCATCTCCAAATCTACTCTATCTGGATTTTCCATTTCGTTTTATTTCTATTTTGGTTTTCTAAAACCCTAGATTCTGAACTGAGAGCATCTATGATGTGTAAACCTAAAAACACAAAGATAATTAACCAAACTTAAAGTTGAGAAAAAAACCTGATTTTTCAGAAAATATGTCAAAATACCGAGTAGCTAGCTAATAAAATAAGTTGATGAATGTATATTAGTGTTTGTTTTCTGTTTAAGGTTGTAGATCTTCTTTATTAACTGTTGATTTTAACTAATAGCAGTAGGAATTTAAGCAATTCCTATTAGTAGAATTACTTGCAATAGTCATCTAATGTTAATCACTCAGGTATTGAATGGTATATACTGCTATAAGCAAGTGTGCCCAAATTTTGATTAGTATATATATATTTAAGTTTGATGATTCCTTTAAATTTTAATCCTCCTGAATTCACAGTGTATTAGCTGAACGTCTAAGCGAGTGTTGATGATTTTAACTGGTTTTGTGTTTTTTTGGTGTTTGCAGACGGAGAAGGCTTATTTGAAGCAACTTAAGGTGTTCCAATGGTGAGAATAAGAACTGATAATTTCATTTCAGTGATGTTTCGTTTGATGCTTGGGTAGTTTTGTGTAGAATACTGATCCTGTGATTTGGTTTGTGTAGCTCAAAAGTATCTGGAAAGGGAAAGCGTCCTGGAAAGGGAGGAAACCGATACTACAAGAATGTTGGTTTGGGATTCAAGACTCCCAGAGAAGCTATTGAAGGTTTGTTCTGAGCCTTGATAAATGGATTTGTTTGTTCGAAGAGGAGAAGTTTGATTTATTTTTGGTAATAAGTGGCGTCTGTTCTTGATTTTCGAGATAGCATTTATTGGGATTATTGAGTGCAAAGGATTTTTCCTTTTGTATATACCAATGATGCACACATTGAAACCAATTGATTTTTCAATCGGTAGCGGCCAGACAACCGTAGGGATGTGGTATCCACCGATTTGTCTACTAACTCAATCTCATGTATACAGTGCATTTCATCAACATTTAGTCTGTTTTCATTGTTATTCTGTTTTGATTAATTGAGAGCTTTTAGCTTATCAATAAGGGAAGGAACTTAGTATTGTAATCGGATAATAATGGAAGGAACTTAGTATAGTAATCGGATCATAAAGGAGAACGATAAGTTTTGTGTGAACGATAAGTCATATGTGGTTCCTAAATAGCTCATTTCAGCCATCTCTAGGTCATGGACATTGTCACAGATTCAACTTTTTTTATTCGTATCTCTTTTGCACTGAAACTGTGGATATATCTAAAATCACGTGCATTGTTATAATCTAAGAGATCCACTAGCCTTATTACTATGCTAAAACAGTGATTCTACACCGACCGTGGGAATTCCCTAGGAAAACCCGTGTGAGGATCCAAGAGATTTGAAGTGGCCCAACTAACTCTCTCACACGGGATTTTCCACGGTAAGTTAATCATTTCTGATGCTAAAAATTCACAGAACAACACTTGCCTGTGCAGAAATAGTAAAAGTCTTCGATCTTAAATTTTAAGTTTTCACATGTACAATATAGTCTTTATTTTATAAGGTCTCCTGTACAATTTTTAGATAAGTAGCTCTGTGACAGAGAGTAGTAGGGTAATCTTAAACACCACCGTATGTTTGGCTTGTATTTCTGACTTGGTTTGCCTAAGTAGCTTTGTGCAAATCCCTTTAATGGGCCTTTAACTTATATCCTCTGCCCATTGTATTTTCTAGGCTGGTTGGTAGCTTTTAAATTACCAATATTGATGTCTTTCTCTTAATTTGGTGTTAAGTGGTGTCTGTTCTTATTTTTTAGCATAGCATTTATTGGGTTACTCGAGTGTGAAGGGTTTAACCTTCCTCTAGTGTAAATCAATTGGTAGCGGCCAGAAAACTGTAGGGATGTGGTACTAGCAGATAACGAGTTTACAGTTCCATGTGCATTTCATGTTTTCATTGTTATTTTGTTTTGGTCAGGGGAGAGCTTTTAGCTTATTAATCCGTATAGGTTAGTTATCCTGAGCTTAGTTTGCTTCTCAGCTTGGGTTTGAACCTCTCTTACTTGAGCTAGTAAGAAGTTCTGATCTACTTCGGTTTAGACGGTTCAAAATGCAATTATTTGAAAGTAGCAACTATATTTTAGAATGCTTTGGCAGATGTTTTAAAGTCTTGAATTTGTTATAATCAAATATTGAGAAATTTCTGGTGTTTTTCTTTTTTTGATCGATAGTTTCTGGTGTTTTTCATTCAGGAACATATATTGACAAGAAATGCCCCTTCACTGGTAACGTTTCTATTAGGGGACGTATCCTGGCCGGTACTTGTCACAGTGCAAAGATGGTGAGAACCATCATTGTTAGGAGAAACTACCTTCACTATGTGAAGAAATATCAAAGGTGGGTTTATCTACCATTATCTTGCTTTGTCCTTTTGATTTGTACTTCTTCATGAAATCGTGTAATAACCCTAGATGATTGAAATCTTTTTTTCAGATACGAAAAGAGGCACTCTAACATTCCAGCTCACATTTCCCCATGTTTCCGTGTGAAGGAAGGTGACCATGTCACCGTTGGTCAATGCAGGTAATACATGGATTGCTCATCTTTAAAAAGTTTGGATAACTTGTTTTCTGTATTCATTATAACGGAGCTTTTACTTTAATTTTTCAGGCCATTGTCAAAGACAGTGAGGTTCAATGTCCTTAAAGTTATCCCAGCTGGTTCTTCAGGTGGTGGTGGAAAGAAGGCTTTCGTCGCCATGTAAGGTGTCAGTGGTCAATGCAGTCCATGGATTCGAGGAAGCTTTAATTTTTAAGATGTTATAGAGTGAGCGGACAAGAGTTTCCAAATATTGTAGCTTCCTTCTGTTTCTATGATTCTGTTGCTGGAATTTTTGTTTTGATTTAGAAGCAAGATAATTACTAGACAAGGTAGATAGTGTCCTATTTTGGCATTTGATGTGATCTTATTTTGCTCATGTCTTGCTTATGCATCATCTGCGTCCAATTGATTTATTTTATATTGAAACATAGGATGCTGGTCTTGTTTTGTTGTGGACGAGGTGTGGAAGATAAGAGCAGTCCTGAATATTTGATATTGACATGGGGTGCGCCGCGAAAATCAAACAAGGGACTTGTGAATAAAGTGAATACGATGAATATCAAAAATATTTTTCCTGAATTGTTTGCTGAGTAAGGGGACGAGGTTTGTTCTATAGATCATGTACCAAGTCTCAAATGGCCTCACCGGGTTTCACTGAAGTGTGTGAATTGCTTTTTCTATTGCAGTTGAAAATAGCATGCCAAATTTGATCTTGGACATGGGCATGTCAAATTTATTTTGTTTCTCTCTGCTGTTTGTTACCGTCGAAAAAATTTGGTTGAAGGGTAGTTTCAAATTGTCGGCAGTAGCAGTAGTTGATATCACATTAGTAATATCAGGCTGATACCAAATTATTTTTTTTCTTTTTTTTGTGACCAACTAAAAAGAAGGTTTCCCAAAAAGGGATCTTTTCTTTATTATAGTACGAGCTTTTCCAATGGTGTTGTGTGTTTCCTAGGTGGAACCATAAACAAGACATCCCCATTTCAATGTTAACTTAAATTTAGGGGGAAACTAATTTATCTCCGATGATAATTGGTTATGATTTTTTTTTAATAATTAAATGTAAATTTTATTTTTAGTAATTTTAAAATTTTATTATAACTAAAAAAAATGGTTATTCAATATACTGGAATTAATTTTGGTTAACCAAAGCTTACTAGGACAACTTTTTTGGATCAAAAAATCCAATATTACTATCCAGGATTATCAAATTTTACGTGAATTACTAGTCAAGTGGATCCAGTTGATGAGGATTACATGGTATAAAAGGCGAGTAGATCTCAGTTGTACAAAATCTAATCATTTTATGTGATATATAAACCGAGAAAAACTATTGCTTACTCTTGGAGTGAATCCATTGATTAAATCAACATTAAACGTGACTCTGTAAACTCAGTTAAGACCTCTCGTAGTGTCTATACCAAGTTCTATCCAAGAAAAATGTGAAAAAAAGGTGGAAGATCAAGTCTTATAGCCTGTTTGGATGCAGAAGTAGAAGTCAGAAGTGCTTCTCCAGAAGCATTTCGGAAGTCCATATTTTTTGCTTCATAAAAAGTCAACTTTTATGCATCTGGAAGTCATTCTGAAATTCTACACCCAAACTGACTTCTTGCTTTTTGACTTCTATAAGTCAAAAAGTTACTTCTGGATGTGTATCCAAACGCGCTTTTAGGGTTTCAAACTGACTTCCAAGTTGTCTCTTTTCACGGTGTATTCCAATTTCAGCCTACGGTGTCAAGTCATTAGATGATACGTGTCCAATTACCAAACATTACAAACTGATAGTTTTGGATTGTGTAGACACTTCTAATAGTTGATCTGGTGGTTTTGATGGAGCATTAAGTAATTAGACACTAAACGCCTGATAAGTTATCATTTTGCGACCCTAAACAATATTATTTTCCTTTTTATGACCTATTTCAAATGCCGAGGTGACAACCAATTTGAAACTTGGAAGATTGACACCATTAGACTCGCACTTACAAAGAGACTCAATGGTTATAGTCGATTGATATTAGAATGAATCTCATCGTAACATAAGGTGCAAGATTAGTAGACACCTTCTCAACTTCCAATTGCTTTCTTTCAACTAGATCTTGTTGTTTCTTACTACTTTTTTTGTACAAGTTGTTATTTTTAGGTGCATTTTTTTTTGCATGTCCATGCATGCCCCTACATGGCACCATAATTATCTTTGAAAAAATCCACAAGGCTAAATATGAAAAGGTCATAAAAATGCTCGAAAACACATCAGCTCGCGTACAATGAATAAGTAGTTATCATGTAATATGTTTTCGTCATTATTGTTGTTGTTCGTTCTAATTGTTGTATGCATATAACCACTTTTTCTTGCAAGCCATGTAAAGAATGTGTGATATATCCATGAGTTCCATAAGAAAAACTCAACTTTACTATGTTGGTACACTTTCTTCTCATTTGAAGTCTCTTTTAGAAAAAATAGATAAAAACAATCACATAAAGGTTTAAGTATCAATCATCCAATCTGAGTTCTCACCATAGTCAATAACAAGCTAGACCAAAAATATGTACTTTTTCTAATTATTTTTTTCTCAAAAAGAATTTCTCCCGATTATTATTTAATAATTTATAATACCAATTAATCTAGCGATACTGGGGATTATTAGTCTTGCTTCTAATGTATATATATTATTTACTTTAGATCTTTATTTTAGATTCACTTAGATATACAAAAAGTAAGATTTTATGTCTTTAATTGTTATTCTTGTCACTGATATAAGAGAGTATGTTTGTTTATTACTAGTTTGATCATAAACCAAAAATAACGTTGTTGTTTTTATAATGTTATATGTTTGTGTGAGATTGTCATACTAAGTAAGTTAAATTATCTCATGTCTCAAATAATTATGAGAAATGCTTTAAGAAAAAATCAGTTGTCGATCTGTCACCTCTTGCAACGAGTACCTATAATCCTGACAGTTTGAAAGACAAAAATAAGACATCAAGATCGAAAAATATATTATCTATAGGGTCCTTGTTAGCCTAAATAAACATCTTTATGACAACTAGGTTTAGTGATTGACCACGAATATCTAATCACGATTGGTTCGGTAGAATTTTCACATGGTTGGAGCATTGGATATTAATATCATTTGGTCTTACTTGTCTAGATTCGAATGTGGATAACCGCTGAAGAGTTTTCTTCCTAGAAAAAAATAGGCTAGACGTTCATGTTGCAGATAAAAATAACATTTATCACGATAATAGGAATGAGTGTGGGCCTCTTTATAGAAAAAATAACATATTTTGATATTATTTTATTATGACGCAATTGAAGATCGAAAAGAATATAAATTTCTTTTAATCGTCACATTTATAAAGATGCAATTTCTTTTGAGGCAAGTGTTAGAGTATTTGCTCAGTTGAATTCGCCAAGTGATGTTAAGATTGGTTGTCATACTTTAGTTCCAAAACTCGGGGTCGCGCGATTAGATTACTAAAGTCAACTTCGTTAGGTTAGGTTAGAAAATCTAGAAATGTTGAGATATACAAGTATTACTCTGAATACCTGGAGAATCTGAAGACGTATCGACATCAACGAACACATCATCCTTCTGTTTGAGGTTAGTAATACAAGACTTGACTTGTTTCCATTTCGATCTACGTTATTTTCAAGTTGTTTAGCTTGAAAACCTAGCATGCTAAGTTATATATATATAACTCTAGTATTAGAGACTTGATCATTTTATTATGATCGAAGTGTCAAGGAAGAATATACAAGTCGTAGCACAACTTATGTACATTGAATTACGAAGTGTAACGCTTATCTTTTGAACTTCGTAATTGCGGCATATACAATACCTTTATAACTTGTTTACTAGATTGTGTAATGAACTTAGAATTTATTGCATACCTATAAAACTATGTTTAACTACATGAGTTTAAGTAAATAGACTAGCAAAATTTGTTTCATAGTTGAAAGGAATCAATGGGATTGGTGGTCCGATTCTTATAGGATAGATCCCTACTTGGAGATCTATAGCAGGACCGATCCTTATTGAGGATCTCTTGTAGGACCGGTCCCAATAGCAAATCTCTCATTTCTAGTTTTACATATATTATATGGTTTTGTGAATATCGAAATATGAGTTGCTATTAAGGAAAGTTCAAGATGTCGACATTGTTATCTTTTGTTGTTCAAAGATATTCCATGATACTCAAAGTGAGATCCCAAACCGAAATGCTTGAGAATCTTTTATTGAGATTTTCGAATATATATGTTTTATTTTTCTAGCAAGTAAAACATATATATGGAAGATATATTAGTAAAGTATACTCATATGCTAGCTAATGTTGAATTTTCATCCATGAGGGATTTTGGTATATTAGTTGGATATCACCTGGAAGTAGACAAAACCGAAAATTGGTGTTTATTGCATATCATTAGAATATTTTTGGTTATGGAAATTCCGTATGTCCACTCTACCTGATCTACAAATAGTGAAGTTTGTTATTCTTACAAACTCATCCTAAGGAAGGCACTTCATTTTTGCACCCACTGTGGTAGCCGACTAATTAATAGTATTATATGTAATACTATCTTGGAGAAGAGAGTAACCTAATTAGGCAAAATCTCTTACGTCTGTTAGTTTAAAGACTTCTGTGGGATCAAGAATGTCTAAATAGTACAGTTAGTGGGAAACTAGAATTTGCATTGTTTTTAATTCTCGATTATTAATTTGATTGACTAATGTTTCTAAACCTTGATTGCACCTAGTTTGATTATTCTTGATAGCCTTCTCTTTTGACATAAAGTTACTCAAACAAGATCAAGGGTTCACGGTAGTTCAGATTGTCTTTAGATCTGACGATAGACTTGTGATCATCCTTTGTTAACAAAATACATTCTCTGCATGATCGATTATAAGTTGAGTCAAGTTTATTTGTGCAAGTACTTTGAAGACATTGAATATTTGATGACAAGAAGATTTTTATTGGTTTCTGATCTTTGTGATTTACTTGTGTATATATTTGATCGACTGGGATCTGACTTACCTTTGTTTATCTTTTGATAGACATCTTATTGATAGTCGTATAGATCGGCAATCTATCATTTGGTGGTCTTCTTCAGGATCTGAATCTGATAGATTAGAAACCTATATTTGGTTATCTTGATAACCTAGATCTTGGTTGATCTTATCCAAACAAAGGAGTTTAATTGCATTTGTTGTTTCCTCTTTAATAAAATCTTGTGTGTGTTTTTACTTTACTTTTCGCATTATAATTATTGATTTAGTTATAATAAAGTAATTTCACATGTAAGTTAAGAAAAACACTTGGGTTGATACCTATAGTTAGGTTCGTTTTCGACACCTATTCTATATACCAAGTGTATACCTTGTGGTTGCTATCTGCTTGACAGTATCTGTTTATATTAGATCACGCAAGGTATCTGGCATATAGGTTGACACCGAAAAGATTGTGGTGTACTTGGTACCCTAATCATTTCAATTGGTATCAGAGTGGCAAAAACAAAAATATCTAAGAATCTGATGTGATCCAACCTATAAGACAATGAATTCTAGTTGACATGAATCAATTTTAGTTAAGATACCGCTAAGACTTGATAGTGCTAACTATTTATGATGGAAGTATGATGTGAGATCTTTTCTTCAATCACGCGATTTTATTACTTGGCTATTAGTCGTTGATGGGTATGATCGTCCTAATGTGGAAAATTCGGATTCTGATTTTAAACGCTTAGGTGTATACTCAAGTGAATAAAATGATCTCTCCAAGCAGTATTCAGATGGTTTGAATGTTGTAATTCGAGATATTCAGCATCACGTCTCCATGTGTCAAACTTCCCAAGAATCTTGGAATAATCTTCAAACTTTATTCGAAGATAACACGTCAGAAAAGGAAGCTAGATTTCATACCCTCACATAGGGAAAACCTTCGTATAGATGACAACAACACATTTGAAGAGTTTCATGTAGAACTCTCTGAGATTTTCAATGCTTCTTTCTCTCTTGGAAAGATTATTTCTGAAAAAAGATATACTATGCAAGATTCTCAGGTCATTACCATCCAGATAAGAGTCTAAGAAACATGCATTCATGGAAGCAAATGATCGTTCAACACTTTCTCGAAGATTTCTTGTTGGAAAGCTAAAGATTTTTGATCATGAGTCTCAATCTAATCATCCTAAGGGTACTGCTTTTAAAGGTGAAAGAAATCCAAAGGTTCTAATCAAGGAAGAAAAGATTAGATTGGTAGACAATCCAAATAAACTGATTGCAGGAGATTCAGGTGATGATATTGATTCAATAATGTCATTTATTACTAGAACAATTTCGAGATCATGTTCGTCCTCATGATCGGGTTATGGAAAAGAACAAAAAGGATCAAGAGGAAGATGATGAATATCAGCCACAATGCTTCAAGTGTAAAAGTTTCGGTCATTTGAAGACTGTCCTAATCCGAGAAAGTGTATTGGAAATAAGGATCTTTCTGTAACTCTTGGCGAGATCTCATACTCATAAAACTCCGAAGAAGAGGACACAACTAATATTGCACTAGTTGTTGAATTTTTTCCCTCTCGTTCCATTGATAATCCAACCATTTTGAAAATGGATACATCTTCCGATGTTGGGAATCTTACCAATATGACAAGAGATATTCACTCGTGGAAGTTCGGTAATATATATGATCATAACGGGTCATGTTCAAAAGAGAAGTTTTTCTTCTAAAACAGATGGTTAAGCGACTTATTTACATGATAAAGAATTTCGATTCTGACTGATGTCATCTAAAAAGTCAATCTTCTGTAATATCCTTTCTTCAAGATCTTTAATTTCATGAAGGTCTAATGATTTATGTGCATCGAGGTAATAAGAGAAGTCTTAAAGAGCATACTTCACTAGATCTTGAATATTGTATGTGTTTCGGAACCCATTATGAGAAAAATTCTCATAATAATACCCCTTAATCGGTATTAGGTTTGCATCCTCACCAAGTGTGCCAATGATGTATGTGAGGAAACATAATAAGGCACTTCGTGTGTTGAATATGGTAATAAATCTAGTTGACAAAAATACACCTTGGAAATATTCTTATTTTTCGGCAGTACGATATCACCGAAATATATTTTTTCGGAGATATATAAGATATTATTTTCCACGGTTTATTTTCAAAACTAATCTATGGATTAAGACTCGATTTTTTTTTCAAAGGTGCTTGATCTGAAGGAGATATTCTTGAATAAATATGCACCATCTTTCGATGCTAAGAAACCAAAAAAGAAGATCAATAAGAGGGATTGTCTTAGCAAGAAGGAAAAACAAAGACTGCTGAAGAAAGAACAATGTGTTGAGAAATTGACTCAATCATATATCCAAAACATAGTTGCATGCGCTTGCAGAGTCATTCACCAAAACGTCTCAATTACAAGAGATTCTAGTAAAGCAGCAAGGTTATCTACCTGAGGAAATTCACAAACTCAAAATTGGAAATTTCAACCTACCCTCATCAGGTCCTGAAAACATGAGGAATAAGATGCATCAAAAGATTCATAAGATTCGGTTCTTATTTGATGTCTTTTAGATGAATAAACTAATCAATTATTGATTCACATCAATTTTTGTGTAAAGTATTCAAAGTATCAATAAATATGAATAATCAAGTTTTTATTCTCAATCCTTTCTGTCATTATTTAATAGTTACGATTGTATTGATTGTTCCGATTTAATATCTCTTTGCTTTTCTTTCGGATTATGATATTTACTTTTGGTTTTTATTAACCCTATTGTTTCAATCTCATAATATGTTTATCACTTATGATTTTGTGGCTTTTTGATATAGCAAATTTCAGATCTAATCTATTAGGTTGATTTATCAAATAATCATAAGTAAACATTCTGTAAACTCATGTATGAAGTCACGATTATACTATTATCAATTTATGTCTCATAAGTTGTGTATTTAGTGTATATATGAGTTTCAGTTTTAGCTTTTTACTTGGAACGTGATAGCTAAGATCTTGTCGACCTTTCTCTGGTAAAAGTTGTTTCTTTTTGTTCTTCTTTTACCTTATATATATTCCTTGATACTCAAGGTGAGTTCCCGAACTAAAATATTTGAGAATCTTTTATTTGATTTGTTGAATTTAATATATATGTCTTTAATTTGAGAATCTTTCATTTGATCTTTGAATCTACATGTCTTTATTTCTCAATAATTAAAGCATATCCCTGGAGAATATATTAGTAAAATACACTTGTATGCTAGGTAATATTGAGTTCTCATCCATGAAAGTATATTAGTTGGATATTACTTTGAATTAAACAAAACCAAAAAATGGTATTTATCGCATATCCTTTGATATATTCAGATTTAGAAATTCTTTGGTGATCTACGTTAGTCAATAAATAGTGAAGTTTGTTCTTCTTAAAAGCTTATCCAAGAATACACACACTTCATTTTATAGTCAATTTGGGTGCCGACTAGTAGTATTATTCGTAATACTCATCTGGATAGGAGAGTAACCTAATTAGGCGAAATCTCTTATGTTTGTTTCATTTGAAACCTTCTATAAAATCGTATTGTTGTTTTAGTTTTCCATTATTGATTTGATTGTCCGGCGACAGTTGAACTTGATTGTACCTAGTTTGTTTAGTCTGTGATCCTTCTCTTCTGGTATAAGGTCATTCGAATTGGATCAAGGGTCGACAAAGTTCAGATCTATTTTTAGATCTGAAGATAGGCTTGTGATCATCCATTATTAACAAACTTCATTTTATGCGCGATTGATCATAAAGGAATCAATTTATTTGTGTACATATATTATTGAGGACCGAAGATCTAAAGACAATAAGATTTTCTTATTGGTATTATGATCTTTATGATTATACTTCGTGCATACTTGATTAACTGGGATCCAACAAGTTGGTTTATCTTTGATAAACTTGCATAACTTGTTGTGTAGATCGACGATCTATAATTTGGTGGTTATCTTGAGGATCCAAATCTGATAGGTTGTAAATTAAGTTTTGATATCTCGATAATCTAGATCTTGGTTGATCTAAACCGATACGAAGGAGTTTATATGATTTAAATGGAAGAGCCTTAATATAACTCAAAAAACATCTTTGATTTAGTTATTGAGATTGATAGAGCGGTTACCGGATACAGATCCTTAACTGTTTCAGAATATGATCCAATTGGGTTGAGTGTTAGAAGTCTTCACAGCGGCTGACGCAACTCATGATAGTGGACTCTATCTTAGGATTCACATGCGTTGACCAGATTGGTAGTAGGCACATGGATACTGAAGGAACTAGGTAACTCGGAGTTAGTTTACTTGGTGTCAACTATGCGAAGTTGGTAATAGTCTTTGTATAGCAGCTTCATTATGAGAGTATTGAAAATTGGACAAGGTCCCATGGGTTTTCTGCATTTGCGGTTTCCTCGTTAACAAAATCTTATGTTGTATTATTTACTTTACTTCCGTAGTATTTATATCGTCTTTATAATTAAAATAAATATACGTGTATGTTAATCAACCACTTGGTTTGATCCCATGATTGGTTATGTTCGAACTTATATTATATACCAAGAATACATATTTTAGTTGTTATCTTCTCGACAGTCTCTGTCTATAGTAGATCACGTAAGGTGTGTCTTGAATAGGTTGATATCAAAAATATTGTGGTGTACTTGGTATCCTCGTTATTTCAAGAACTGTCAAGGAGATTACTTAAACAAGTTGTACACTTGGAATATCGCGTAAGTTCGAATCCGAACCAAGCTATGGGATCAAACCAAGTGTTTGATTAACGTACAAGTGAAGTTATTTTAATCATAATTACAAACCAATATAATACATAAGTATAGTAAATCACACAATACAAAAGATTTTGTTAACGATGAAAACTACAAGGCAGAAAATCCCCGGTAGAATTAAGTCGTTATACAAAGACTACTACAACTTTGTATAATTGAGACCAAGTAAACTAACTCTAAGTTACTCAGTTCCTTCAGTATCCCTACGCATACTATCAATATGGTCTAGCATATGAATCCTAAGATAGAGTCCACAATCTTAAGTCTCTTCACCTGATGTGAAGACTTCAACCACCCAACTAATTTGGATCGTAATCCGAAACAGTAAAGGACTAATATGTTTCAGAAACCGCTTTATGAATCTCCCAGATTAACAATTTAATCATATCTATAGTTGAGTACAAAATTTCCTTCATTTAATCAATATAAACTCCTTTGTTAGGTTATATCAACTAAGATCAAGATTACCGAAATAATCAATCTTAGTTACAAACTATCAAAGTGGGTCTCAAATAGAAACACAAAGATAAGTTGTCAATCTACACAACAAGCTTACAAATTTTATTCGATGTAAACAAGCTTGTGGGATCCCAATCAATCAAGTGTACACGAAGTTATCACAAATATTAGAATATCAAAAAGAAATCTTCTAGTCTTGAATCTTCAAAGTACGTGCACGAAAAACTTGATTCCACTAATGATCGATCATGTCAGTACTGAGTTTGTTAACATTCGATAATCAAAAGTCATATCTTCAGATCTAGACGCAATAAAGAAGATCTGAAATCGTTAATCCTTGAACTAGTTATATCAGAAGAGAAGGGTCACAGAATAAGCAAACTAGTTTAAACGAAAGCTAAAATAATTAGGATACTCTCAGAAGTCTAAAATAACAATATGATTCTAGTTTCCCACCAACGGTACTACTAGTGCTTCTTTGATCCCACCAAAGTCTTTAAACGAAGCGCACATAAGAGATTTCACCTAATTAGGATACTTTCCTCTCGAAAAAGTATTACAAGAATACTCTAGTGGACTTCCCACACAAATTATTAGTTACACGTGTCTAAGGGATAAGTTTGTAAGATCTACGAAACTTCACTATTTATAATGACCAAGGAAGTTTGTACAACAAGGAATTACCAAATTCGAAAATACTAAAAATATGCGATAAATGTTTATTTTAAGTTTTGTTCCAACTGTAATCCAACCCATACACCGAAATATCTCTTAAATGACAAATAGTATTAGCTAGCATATAACATTTACTTTACTAATATAACAATCATAGATATGTTTATCCACTGGGATACGAATAAGATATAAATTCCGAATATCAAAAAGATTCGGAGTTTAATGGTAGGATTAGAAACCTACAATATTAAACTGCAAGAGCACAGTGTCTATAACATAGATATGGCAAATACAGGTCGATCCCGCAGAGAGTTGTGATGATGCGAAGCTAAACTTCTAAGTTCTACTATTACTAATTAAAGACGAAAGAGTTAACAAGGGGGGTTTTGTTTGCCGAAACGGGGCTTTAAATCCACCACCTAAATGCATAGAAATTCCTGATTTAATATACTAGTTATCTTTTAATCAAGGAGCTGTAGAAGTTCTAGCATCAAACTACCTTGAAGAAGTGATAAATCACTTGCACAAATGGATGATTTAACCTTAGCTATAGTGTCAATCCCTAGCATTAACTATCTGTTTAAAGCATAGATAATCACAAATTGAACTAAATCATTTCATACATAGGCTTGAATACATAACAAGAATTGTTCTAACTACCATGGAAGCTTCACATACAAGGTGAAAGTAAATTGCTAGTATTCAGAGATTAAATCATGCTTCTCATTCAAAATCCCATGAAGAACAAGTAAATCAAACCATGAAATTCTAATTATTTAGGGGTTTCATCTCAACCCTAGAAGAGATTTTTAGAACATAACAAATATTGAAATAAAACCTAAACTAACACTACAGCTTACACCGGATACTCCGGGCTTGCCTTTAAAATACATAATACTCCCCAATTTATAACAATTTTCCCCCGTTCTAATAAATCCCATTATACAATAATAAAGTATAAATCAGTACTAACCACTAGCTACCACTCACCATGTCTTCAGGTGTGTGCATGTTGTCACCGATTGATAGCTCAGAAATCACATTCACCTCTTCACGTTTCTGAAACTGAATTGTATCTTTCATACCTAATTAATCTTCTTGATGTGAATGGTGACACTAGCTTCAATTGAGTATCTAAAGGTATGGATAGTGAGAACAGATACAAAAGCTAGTTTGTACTTGAGTATTAAATGGGAAAGAAGAAAGATTGTTGGTCGGTGATGGTTTGGTATGCAGGGAGAGAGGTATGGGTTTTGCAGGAGAGAAATGGGAAAACATGATTGTCGGTTCTGCAAGAGAAAAGAAAGTTTTTTCTGACCTTGGAAATGAGAATGGGTAAGGGCATGTTTGGATGCTTACTAGTCTAAGGGCACCTGTTTGGTATTAGAGATTGAGCTTGCATTTTCTTAACCTTGAATGTAAAATCAGCTTGTGATTTGGCCCGTCAATAATATAACACAATCTGCACCTCATTTTCCTTCCACTTTTTAGCCAGCTTTCGCTACTCTATTTTTTATCACCAGCTCACTTTATGGACCTCCCCATATTCACTAATCCTACAAAACAAACACAAAATATCATTATTTACAACAAAAAAGATTATTGATGCCTCGAGACGCAAAATACATAATTTGACTTAAAATGAGACATTAAAGCACTTGAGATGTGATAAAGGACAATAAAATGATCTAGAAATATATGTTATTAGGCATCGATCATTTAGCACAAGTTCAAAGACTATGTCGATATTTTTTAAATTTTCCATATTAACTAAACTACATTTACGATAGCTATGCAAACCCTAAGATAATAATCAAATCGGAAACATCTTATTTTGGTTAATCTAAAGATCGGCCCTGGTAAAGATCCTTGGGACGGATCCTAGTGGATATCTTTGGTAAAGGATCGGTCCTACTATAGATCATTAGTAAAGGAATCAGCCCTGTAATAGATCTTTTGATTCATTTCAACTAAGAAACAAGTTCATACATCTACTTCCTTAAAATTATGTAATTAAACATAGTGTTTAAAGTATGGAATCAATCAGAAAATTCAACACACTAACTAGTTACAAATTACTAAATAGTGTTATATCGAATCTACAAAGTCCAAATAACTAAACTATATTTCGTAATCCAATATACGAAAGTTGTGCAAAACAACTAGTATATGCTTTCTTGGCACTTTGATCATAATGGAATGATCAAGTCACCAATACTAGAGATACATAAATATTCTTCATATGTTATGTTTTAAATCTAAACGACTTGAAATAAAGGAAGATAAAAATTGAATAAATCAAATCCGTGTTACTAACCTCGAACAAAAGGTTTGATATGTTCTTTGATGCTGATACTCTTCAGGTTCTTCAAAGCAACACGAGTAAGTCTCAACATTTCTATTGTTCCTAGTCTAACTTAACAAACTTGACTCTAGTAATCTAGTCAAGATGTTAGAGAACTGCTCGGTCGAACTCGCAAGCGTTGCTATCTCAAGATTGTTTGTCAATGTTAGTGATCAAAACTATAAGTCTTGATTTCTAGTCTACATATAGTGATGTCTCAGACTAGGATAGATTGTGTAGTTGAGCATTAGACTTCACGACGTTCATCAATTGAAGATGAAGAACTACTAAGGAGAGCTTGTGGAGACTAAAACTCATCTATCACTTGGAAAGTCTATTTCTAATCTATCTCCTATATTGAGACAAAAGTCGTATTACTATATAGTTGTCGATTATATACATTTGAGATTTCGAGCTGAGATTATCTCGCTTACATATTTCTCGAAAGATGTGTTGGTAAGATTTCACTTCAACCAAGTTCATCTTATATTCTTGACGAAAGTCAAATGATCATGTGAAAATCGCCGAGTAAAATCTTACATGGTTTGTGTGATACAATTATTTGATGTAGACTTGGAATGTTTCGTTATAATTATTTCAATAACTTGAAAATTGCTTTGATGCTAATAGTGTGTGAAAACGGCTATTGTCATCCTCTAAGAAAGTTTCAATGATTGAAATAGAGTTTAGAATACTTAACCATCATTAGAATATAAACATAATGCGCATTCTTGCATGTATGTGATCCATGACCGGAACTAAAGTGTGCATACCCGTATGCGTACTTGAAGTTGTGAAATTCCGTGTACCAAGTACACATACCTGTACGCGTACTTTCATAAGGTATAGGTCCGGGAATTTCTGTTGGGTTTTGGAAGTGTACTTAAGTATGCGTACCCATTCGCATACTGGCGAACCCAAACCCAGACCGGCTGCTTAGGTATGTGTACTCAGAGCTTTTGGTCTGAAATGCAGAAAGTTGAAACCAATGAAGATTATAGAATGCAGGTTTGAACTTCCCAAAGCTCCTAAAAATATTGCTTCGCTGTGATAGAGCTTCTAGAGGGAATCCTGGTGATGCTGGGTATGGATTCATTGTTAGGAAATACTAGAGACTATCTTTTTTCTGTAACTGGAGGTTTGGGTGCAGCTACAAATTATTTTGTTGACATAAATGGTTGTGTTGTGTGCCGGTGAATGCTTTACTAAGGTTTGCTTCCATTCTGATTCTGAAGCAGCTATTCGCATACTTGAGTGGTTAAAGTTCTAAAATCGGTTGGCTCATGAACTAATACATTTATATATTAAGGAATGCATTTTTTGCAAACCGTGCCTATAATGTTCATGAACTGATTCGAGTGAATCAAATCGATTTTGTTTCAATTGTGTTCTTGTATACTTCTATGAGAATATATCAATTGAATAATTCTTTAACTAGTTTCATTTGAACTAGTTATGGTTAAGATGAATAAGGTTGATATGAGAGTGTTTATATAACTAATCTCGGTTAACTACGGTTGACCCAACATGATGTACACATTTAGGTACGGTTTCTTAAACCTAAATGAAGTTACGTTTCATTTGTTTATAACAAGCTAAGTTCGATCTAACGGTTGAAAGATATTAGCATGAATCTAATCAGGTTTTCATCTAACGGTGAATATTGAATACTTTGTTACCAAGGTAACATTGATTGCAAACCCTGATTTGAAAACTATATAAAGGAGAACTCTAGGAACTGGGAAACCTAATCCCCACACCTATTGTGTGATACTAGTTGCATAATCTAGAGTCAATTCTCCTTTAACCTTAGGTTTTTCAAGAAACCTTGTAGGTTAACGACTTGAAGACTTCATTGGGATTGTGAAGCCAGACCCAACTATTTTCTTTGTGGTTGCGTGATCTGATCTTGTTGTTTCTATCGTATTGAGTACGATCTTCTTTAAATTATCTCGAGATTTAATCTCCGATAAGAAAGATAAAAAATAGTCGTAAACATCTTCGTCTCATCGTTTGTGATTCCACAATATCTTGTTTCGCTACCATACAATTAAGATTATTGTGTGGTGATTGATAATACTAGGATTTTCTTAGGGAATATAAGTCCGGTTTATCAATTGGTTCCTGTTCACCTTGTTTTATCAAAAGACGGAAAAAAACTCATAGGTATTTATGTGGGAGACAGATTTATCTATTGCAATAGAATTTTCTGTGTGAGACAGATTTGTTTATCAAGTCTTCGACTTTGGGTCGTAAAAACTCTTGGTTGTGGGTGAGATCATCTAAGGGAATCAAGTGTGTAGTATCCTGCTGGGATCAGAGACGTAAGGAGCGCAATTGTACCTTGAATCACTGTGAGATTGATTAGGGTTCAACCACAGTCCAATCCAGAGTTCATTAGTGGTAGGATAGTGTTTGTAGAGGCTTAATACAGTGTGGTGTTCAAATTTGGACTAGGTCCCGGGTTTTTCTGCATTTTCGATTTTCCTCGTTAACAAAATTCTAGTGTCCGTGTTATTTCTTTTCCGCATTATATTTTGTTATATAATTGAAATATCACAAGTTGTGCGTTGAATCAATCAATTGGTAAATCCAACCTTTGGTTGTTGTTTGAAGTTGATTGATCCTTGAACATTGGTCTTTGGTACCATTCAAGTTACTTCTCTTATATTCAATCGGGCTCGAAAATTTCAATTTGCTGATTGCAGATTGGATTGAGAGATAAAGATATAAAACTCTTTGATATACTTTTTCTTAGATTGAGTCTGACCGTCTAGTTGATTCTCTTGAAAGTATATTGGAGTTTGTCTATTCAGATTGCCGAACGAAATATTCGGTGTGGTTGTTAGACCTCCGCTTTTTCAATTGGTATTATCTTAGGCAAACACGTTATAGACTTCATAAGTCTGTGTTTGTTGAAATCTGATTATTATGGACGAGTCTATCTCCAATAACGTACCAAATCAGAAATTACCAGATGTTTTTCAAAGATTGAATTCACTTGAGAGAACTGTTACATCTAAGTCAATATTGAAACATTCTCTGAATGTGAAATCTGTTGATTGGGAAACACGCTAGAAGAAAAGTTGGATGAACTTTCTGATGAAGGTGATTCAGATATTGATAGAGATGTTGATGAGGAAGTCTCAGAGTATGTTAAGTTTTTGGATTCGTTGAAAATTAAGAAGATTACAACTTGTCATGTTACACCTCTTATGAATCCTCTCTGTCGAGAAAACAAGAAATTGAAAAGGATTTACGGAGGTCTTTATGGTTGGAATCGCTCTTGTGAAATCCTCAAAGATTCCAACGAAAACCTGAGTAGAAAGTCACTTGAATGTGATAATGTTTATCAAAAATACTTCTTGTTGGAATAGAAACTTGCAGAAACTGAAGTAAGGATTAACTCCCAGCAAGCAAGTTTTGATGACAGAGAATACGCTTATCTCGCTCGAGTAAAACGCCTTGAGGCTGATTTAGCTGCTGCTCATGATAAAATCAAGATGTTGGAAGATGACTTGAAAAAGTTCAATACTAGTTCAAGCAAATTAACCACTATGGTAGGAGCAAGTAAAAATCATCGTGATACACGAGGATTGGGCTATAGGGGAATAGATGATCCAAGTATTAGCAAAGAGGTAAAATTTGTCAAGGATAGTGATTTTTCTCAAAAAAGGTTTCCATTGATGGAAAAAGTGAAATACCTCCATCGGCAGTTAAGGTTCAAAAGAGCAAAGTATATCAACCTCCAAAGTCGGCACACATACAGATCGAGGTAAGAACATTCTATATGTTTTCCACTATTGCATAAATAAAGGTCACATGGAAAATAGATGTCGTTTCCGTATAAGGAATGAGAAACTACATGATGTTCTCGTTTGGGAATCACAAGAAGTTGTGAAACCAAGATCATATGTTAAGACTAATCCCCTTAACGTTACAGGTTGTAACTGTCCAACCTTTAGGCAAAGGAATCATTGTTGTGATAAACCTAGATTTTCCTATAAACGTCATACGAAGCCTTTTCATAATCATAATGGTTATCAAAAGGATAACTTCGTAAAGACGACGACAAGATCCGATGCTCCTAACTGGAGAAAGACTAACTTGCAAAAGAATAGTCAATCCAATTCTCTTTCGAGAAATCTTGACGAGAGTAATGGGAAGAAGGTTCCAGTTGTTCCTAAACACACTCAGAAGTAGATTCCAAAGAAAGTCAATGATGCTTTGATTGTGAAAATGAATGATCTTCTAGAAAATTCCATGACTATGGAGAAGGCAGTATCCATGATGTTGGAATTTAAAGAGTTCTTTGGAAAGATGGATTTGGATGTGAAAGGTTCTAAAAGCGATCTCTTTCATGATAATCCAAAAGTCACTTGTGGTGAGCAAGATATTGTTCATCTCAACACAACTTGAGTGTGTTGAAAGTGCATCCTTACTAAGGAATTCCCTGCTATGTATACGGTGAGGGAAGCATGAGAATTGGGGTGCACAGATTATGTTCGGTAAGGCTAAAGAATTCGATTGGATTCTTATAAAAAGGTATGTCTATATAATTGAGTAAGATTTATGTTTTTATTTGCTTAGAGTACTTATAATGATCCATGTACCTTGCTTATCGTTCATTTCTGCCTAATTTGATATGTGTTTAAGGTTCTTAAATGCTTAGGGTTGAAAATAGTAGTTCGGGATGTTTGGACTTCATGGTACACATACCAGGTATGCATACCATCATTGAAAATCAAAATCCATGGATTTTAGTACACATACCCGTTTGCATACTGCTCCATGTCATGAAAATTCATTTTCAAACCGGTATGCATACTTGCCCGTAGACGTCGATTTCTGGTAAACTTGTTTTGCCCGTAAATTCTTCATCCGAACTCGGAATGACCTAATTATTTTAGCATTATCTTTATCTTTGAATTATATTAAAAATGGTGATGATAATTTATGAATTTGGATGAGTTAAGGTTGGTCTTTGTCCCGTCTCTTGTTTTTGAGTGTTTTGCGCCGTTTCGCTGCACTTGTTCCACTTCTCTTGGACTTGGGCACTTGGATTCTTGAAGTACTACTCTTCTAATATCATTTGTAGATTTTACAATAATGATGTAGGTGAATCACAAAGAAGGAAGTTCAAGAATGGGCAGTAGTACACATTGATATGGGATTCTTGAATGTTCACAATCATATTTTGTGAACTACAGTGCATGGTCGTTAATGACTTTGTATTTTCTTCTTTGTTAAGAAAGTATTTTTATACGACATTGGTATCCATTCTTAGTGTAAATCCGTGTGAAAAATATTGATTCTACCTTCAAAGTGCAAATGATTTTTGCAGTATTAATCTTTATGGTTTTATATTGCAAATTGTTATGGGATATGTTGTTTATGTCCGTGAACCTTGATTGTTAACTCTATTATATGTCAGTATGGAAGTATTGATAAAAGATAGAATGAACTTTTGATTACAAAAGTTAAGCCTTTTATGTTATTATGCAAATATTGATGGAAGATAGGATGAACTTTTGGTTACAAATATTAAGTCTATTATACGTCAAATAATGATGAAAAATAGAATGAGTCTTTGATTATTCCGCAATATTGATCTTTCCTTGATCCACATCTTGTGTATGTACCGTGTTGCTTCGTAAGTCATCTTATGTTGAGCATGGATAACTGAATTGATCATTTTCCTTGTGGTTAATTCAATTGTGGTTGTTGGATACAAATTCATGTGTCATGTGATTTTTTAATGTCCAAAGAAATCCTTCTTTTCTTGTAAAAGTAAGGTCGCTCTTGTTGTTCTTTCGGGAATGAAATTTTATGGGGGAGAGTTCTTAATTGAACTTGTGCTTAATTGCCAATCTTTGTGGGGAGTGCGACTGTGGAATATTGTAGGAGTTATCTTGTATCTTTATAAACTACATGATGAATGCACTAAGTTTCGAATATGTGAAACAAGTTGGTATGTTATTCTCTTTTGGTCATGAAGTATCTCTATAAAAATTTCATGAGGATCCCACTAGTTTTCGTACCTTTGCCAATTTATATTGACAAAAAGGGGGAGAATTAATGTCCAATTCACATTGAAAATACATATGGTTTACGAATCATTATGTAAAGGAGAGTGGTTTTCATTGTGAGATGAAGTATTGAAAAAGGGGGAGTGATACATATCACCATAGTATTGTTGTCAAAGTTGTGATACAATTGAACTTTGATGCCGTGTAATGATACTATGACATTGAATAACAATGATTGAGAGAAACCGTTTTTTCATTATTATTGCTACGGATCTTCAACAATGATGATGCAGAATTGAACACATTTGGAATCATTGGAGTACTTGGAAGTGACGAAAATTTCGAGTAATGTTGAAGAACCAAGGAGATCAAGCATTTGGATAAGAAGCTACATAGTTTATTTATTTTGTAATTCATATGTATTGATAGCTTTGTCATTAAAATTTACAAAGGGGGAGATGTGTTAGAGCACTGCTCGGTCGAACTCGCAAGCGTGATATCTCAAGCTTGTTTGTCAATGTTAGTGATCAAAACTATAAGTCTTGATTTCTAGTCTACTTATAGTGATGTCTCAGACTAGGATAGATTGTGTAGTTGAGCATTAGACTTCACGACGTTCATCAAATGAAGACAAAGAACTACCGAGGAGAGCTTGTGGAACTTCATCAACAAAAGGTATGTGGAGACTGAAACTCATCCATCACTTGGAAAGTCTATTTCTACTCTATCTCCTATATTGAGACAAAAGTCGTATTACTTTATAGTTGTGGATTATACACATTTGAGATTTCGAACTGAGATTAACTCGCTTATATATTTCTAGAATTATGTGTTGGTAAGATTTCGCTTCAACCAAGTTCATCTTATATTCTTGATGAAAGTCAAAAGATGATCATGTGAAAATCGCCGAGTAACATCTTACATGGTTTGTGTGATATAATCATTTGATGTAGACTTGGAATTTTTCGTTATGATTATTTAAATAACTTGAAAATTGCTTTGATGCTAATAGTGTATGAAAACGGCTAGTGTCATCCTCTTAAAAAGTTTCAATGATTGAAATAGAGTTTAGAATACTTAACCATCATTAGATTATAAACATAGTGTGCATTCTTGCATGCATGTGATCCATAACCGGAACTAAAGTATGCATACCCATATGCGTACTTGAAGTTGTGAAATTCCGTGTACCAAGTACACATACCGGTATGCGTACTTGCGTAAGGTATAGATCCGGGAATTTCTGATGGGTTTTGGAAGTGTACTTAAGCATGCATGCCTGTTGGCATAATGGCGAAACCAAACTCATACCAGTTGCTTAGGTATGCGTACCTGTATGCATACTTGAGTGGTTAAAGTTCTAAATCGGTTGGCTCATGAACTAATACATTTATATATTAAGGAATGCATTCTTTGCAAACCGTGGCTATAATGTTCATGAAGTGATTCGAGTGAATCAAACCGATTTTGTTTCAATTGTGTTCTTATATACTTCTATGAGAATATAACAATTGAACAAATCTTTAACTAGTTTCATTTGAGTCATTTGAACTAGTTATGGTTAAGATGAATAAGGTTGATGTGATAATCTTTATATAGATAACCTCGGTTAACTACGGTTGACCCAACATGATGTACACATTTAGGTACGGTTACTTAAACCTAAAATGAAGGTACATTTCATTTGTTTATAACAAACTAAGTTCGATCTAACGGTTGAAAGATATTAGCATGAATCTAATCAGGTTTTCATCTAACAGTGAATATTGAATGCTTTGTTACCAAAGTAACATTGATTGCAAACCCTGATTTGAAAACCATATAAAGGAGAACTCTAGTAACTGGGAAACCTAATCCCCACACCTCCTGTGTGATACTAGTTGCATAAGCTAGAGTCGATTCTCCTTTAACCTTAGGTTTTTCACGAAACCTTGTAGGTTAACGACTTGAAGACTTCAGTAGGATTTTGAAGCAAGACCAAACTATTTTCTCTATAGTTGCGTGATCTGATCTTGCTGGTTCTATCGAATTGAGTATGATCTTCTTTAAGATTGGATCGATATTTAATCTCCGATAGGAAAGATAAAAAGTAGTCACAAACATCTTCGTCTCATCGTTTGTGATTCCACAATATCTTGTTTTGCTACCATAGATTAAGATTATTGTGAGGTGATTGATAATACTAGGCTGTTCTTCGGGAATATAAGTACGGTTTATCAATTGGTTCTTGTTCACCTTGGTTTATCAAAATACGAAACAAAACTCATAGGTATTTTTGTGGGAGACAGATTCATCTACTCTAATAGGCTTTTCTGTGTGAGACAAATTTGTTTATCAAGTCTTCGACTTTGGGTCGTAGCAACTCTTGGTTGTGGGTGAGATCAGCTAAGGGAATCAAGTGTGTAGTATCATGCTTGGATCAGAGACGTAAGGAGCGCAATCGTACCTTGAATCAGTGTGAGATTGATTAGGGTTCAACTACAGTCCAGTCCGAAGTTCATTGGTAGTAGGATAGTGTCTGTAGCGGCTTAATACAATGTGGTGTTCAAATTTGGACTAGGTCCCGGGTTTTTCTGCATTTTCGATTTTCCTCGTTAACAAAATTCTAGTGTCCGTGTTATTTCTTTTCCGCATTATATTTTGTTATATAATTGAAATATCACAGATTGCGCGTTGAATCGATCAATTGGTAAATCCAACCTTTGGTTGTTGTTTGAAGTTGATTGATCCTTGAACATTGGTCTTTGGTACCATTCAAGTTACTTCTCTTATATTCAATCGGGCTCGAAAATTTCAATTTGCTGATTGCAGATTGGATTGAGAGATAAAGATATAAAACTCTTTGATATACTTTTTCTTAGATTGAGTCTGACCTTCTAGTTGATTCTCTTGAAAGTATATTGGAGTTTGTCTATTCAGATTGCCGAACGAAATATTCGGTGTGGTTGTTAGACCTCCGCTTTTTCAATTGGTATTATCTTAGGCAAACACGTTAAAGACTTCATAAGTCTGTGTTTGTTGAAATCTGATTATTATGGACGAGTCTATCTCCAATAACGTACCAAATCAGAAATTACCAGATGTTTTTCAAAGATTGAATTCACTTGAGAGAACTGTTACATCTAAGTCAATATTGAAACATTCTCTGAATGTGAAATCTGTTGATTGGGAAACACGCTAGAAGAAAAGTTGGATGAACTTTCTGATGAAGGTGATTCAGATATTGATAGAGATGTTGATGAGGAAGTCTCAGAGTACGTTAAGTTTTTGGATTCGTTGAAAATTAAGAAGATTACAACTTGTCATGTTACACCTCTTATGAATCCTCTCTGTCGAGAAAACAAGAAATTGAAAAGGATTTACGGAGGTCTTTATGGTTGGAATCGCTCTTGTGAAATCCTCAAAGATTCCAACGAAAACCTGAGTAGAAAGTCACTTGAATGTGATAATATTTATCAAAAATACTTCTTGTTGGAATAGAAACTTGCAGAAACTGAAGTAAGGATTAACTCCCAGCAAGCAAGTTTTGATGACAGAGAATACGCTTATCTCGCTCGAGTAAAACGCCTTGAGGCTGATTTAGCTGCTGCTCATGATAAAATCAAGATGTTGGAAGATGACTTGAAAAAGTTCAATACTAGTTCAAGCAAATTAACCACTATGGTAGGAGCAAGTAAAAATCATCGTGATACACGAGGATTGGGCTATAGGGGAATAGATGATCCAAGTATTAGCAAAGAGGTAAAATTTGTCAAGGATAGTGATTTTTCTCAAAAAAAGGTTTCCATTGATGGAAAAAGTGAAATACCTCCATCGGCAGTTAAGGTTCAAAAGAGCAAAGTATATCAACCTCCAAAGTCGGCACACATACAGATCGAGGTAAGAACATTCTATATGTTTTCCACTATTGCATAAATAAAGGTCACATGGAAAATAGATGTCGTTTCCGTATAAGGAATGAGAAACTACATGATGTTCTCGTTTGGGAATCACAAGAAGTTGTGAAACCAAGATCATATGTTAAGACTAATCCCCTTAACGTTACAGGTTGTAACTGTCCAACCTTTAGGCAAAGGAATCATTGTTGTGATAAACCTAGATTTTCCTATAAACGTCATACGAAGCCTTTTCATAATCATAATGGTTATCAAAAGGATAACTTCGTAAAGACGACGACAAGATCCGATGCTCCTAACTGGAGAAAGACTAACTTGCAAAAGAATAGTCAATCCAATTCTCTTTCGAGAAATCTTGACGAGAGTAATGGGAAGAAGGTTCCAGTTGTTCCTAAACACACTCAGAAGTAGATTCCAAAGAAAGTCAATGATGCTTTTATTGTGAAAAGGAATGATCTTCTAGAAAATTCCATGACTATGGAGAAGGCAGTATCCATGATGTTGGAATTTAAAGAGTTCTTTGGAAAGATGGATTTGGATGTGAAAGGTTCTAAAAGCGATCTCTTTCATGATAATCCAAAAGTCACTTGTGGTGAGCAAGATATTGTTCATCTCAACACAACTTGAGTGTGTTGAAAGTGCATCCTTACTAAGGAATGCCCTGCTATGTATACGGTGAGGGAAGCATGAGAATTGGGGTGCACAGATTATGTTCGGTAAGGCTAAAGAATTCGATTGGATTCTTATAAAAAGGTATGTCTATATAATTGAGTAAGATTTATGTTTTTATTTGCTTAGAGTACTTATAATGATCCATGTACCTTGCTTATCGTTCATTTCTGCCTAATTTGATATGTGTTTAAGGTTCTTAAATGTTTAGGGTTGAAAATAGTAGTTCGGGATGTTTGGACTTCATGGTACACATACCAGGTATGCATACCATCATTGAAAATCAAAATCCATGGATTTTAGTACACATACCCGTTTGCATACTGCTCCATGTCATGAAAATTCATTTGCAAACCGGTATGCATACTTGCCCGTAGACGTCGATTTCTGGTAAACTTGTTTTGCCCGTAAATTCTTCATCCGAACTCGGAATGACCTAATTATTTTAGCATTATCTTTCTCTTTGAATTATATTAAAAATGGTGATGATAATTTATGAATTTGGATGAGTTAAGGTTGGTCTTTGTCCCGTCTCTTGTTTTTGAGTGTTTTGCGCCGTTTCGCTGCACTTGTTCCACTTCTCTTGGACTTGGGCACTTGGATTCTTGAAGTACTACTCTTCTAATATTATTTTGTAGATTTTACAATAATGATGTTGGTGAATCACAAAGAAGGAAGTTCAAGAATGGGCAGTAGTACACATTGATATGGGATTCTTGAATGTTCACAATCATATTTTGTGAACTACAGTGCATGGTCGTTAATGACTTTGTATTTTCTTCTTTGTTAAGAAAGTATTTTTATACGACATTGGTATCCATTCTTAGTGTAAATCCGTGTGAAAAATATTGATTCTACCTTCAAAGTGCAAATGATTTTTGCAGTATTAATCTTTATGGTTTTATATTGCAAATTGTTATGGGATATGTTGTTTATGTACGTGAACCTTGATTGTTAACTCTATTATATGTCAGTATGGAAGTATTGATAAAAGATAGAATGAACTTTTGATTACAAAAGTTAAGCCTTTTATGTTATTATGCAAATATTGATGGAAGATAGGATGAACTTTTGGTTACAAATATTAAGTCTATTATACGTCAAATAATGATGAAAAATAGAATGAGTCTTTGATTATTCCGCAATATTGATCTTTCCTTGATCCACATCTTGTGTATGTACCGTGTTGCTTCGTAAGTCATCTTATGTTGAGCATGGATAACTGAATTGATCATTTTCCTTGTGGTTAATTCAATTGTGGTTGTTGGATACAAATTCATGTGTCATGTGATTTTTTAATGTCCAAAGAAATCCTTCTTTTCTTGTAAAAGTAAGGTCGCTCTTGTTGTTCTTTCGGGAATGAAATTTTATGGGGGAGAGTTCTTAATTGAACTTGTGCTTAATTGCCAATCTTTGTGGGGAGTGCGACTGTGGAATATTGTAGGAGTTATCTTGTATCTTTATAAACTACATGATGAATGCACTAAGTTTCGAATATGTGAAACAAGTTGGTATGTTATTCTCTTTTGGTCATGAAGTATCTCTATAAAAATTTCATGAGGATCCCACTAGTTTTCGTACCTTTGCCAATTTATATTGACAAAAAGGGGGAGAATTAATGTGTAATTCACATTGAAAATACATATGGTTTACGAATCATTATGTAAAGGGGAGTGGTTTTCATTGTGAGATGAAGTATTGAAAAAGGGGGAGTGATACATATCACCATAGTATTGTTGTCAAAGTTGTGATACAATTGAACTTTGATGCCGTGTAATGATACTATGACATTGAATAACAATGATTGAGAGAAACCGTTTTTTCATTATTATTGCTACGGATCTTCAACAATGATGATGCAGAATTGAACACATTTGGAATCATTGGAGTACTTGGAAGTGACGAAAATTTCGAGTAATGTTGAAGAACCAAGGAGATCAAGCATTTGGATAAGAAGCTACATAGTTTATTTATTTTGTAATTCATATGTATTGATAGCTTTGTCATTAAAATTTACAAAGGGGGAGATGTGTTAGAGCACTGCTCGGTCGAACTCGCAAGCGTGATATCTCAAGCTTGTTTGTCAATGTTAGTGATCAAAACTATAAGTCTTGATTTCTAGTCTACTTATAGTGATGTCTCAGACTAGGATAGATTGTGTAGTTGAGCATTAGACTTCACGACGTTCATCAAATGAAGACAAAGAACTACCGAGGAGAGCTTGTGGAACTTCATCAACAAAAGGTATGTGGAGACTGAAACTCATCCATCACTTGGAAAGTCTATTTCTACTCTATCTCCTATATTGAGACAAAAGTCGTATTACTTTATAGTTGTGGATTATACACATTTGAGATTTCGAACTGAGATTAACTCGCTTATATATTTCTAGAATTATGTGTTGGTAAGATTTCGCTTCAACCAAGTTCATCTTATATTCTTGATGAAAGTCAAAAGATGATCATGTGAAAATCGCCGAGTAACATCTTACATGGTTTGTGTGATATAATCATTTGATGTAGACTTGGAATTTTTCGTTATGATTATTTAAATAACTTGAAAATTGCTTTGATGCTAATAGTGTATGAAAACGGCTAGTGTCATCCTCTTAAAAAGTTTCAATGATTGAAATAGAGTTTAGAATACTTAACCATCATTAGATTATAAACATAGTGTGCATTCTTGCATGCATGTGATCCATAACCGGAACTAAAGTATGCATACCCATATGCGTACTTGAAGTTGTGAAATTCCGTGTACCAAGTACACATACCGGTATGCGTACTTGCGTAAGGTATAGATCCGGGAATTTCTGATGGGTTTTGGAAGTGTACTTAAGCATGCATGCCTGTTGGCATAATGGCGAAACCAAACTCATACCAGTTGCTTAGGTATGCGTACCCGTATGCATACTTGAGTGGTTAAAGTTCTAAATCGGTTGGCTCATGAACTAATACATTTATATATTAAGGAATGCATTCTTTGCAAACCGTGGCTATAATGTTCATGAAGTGATTCGAGTGAATCAAACCTATTTTGTTTCAATTGTGTTCTTATATACTTCTATGAGAATATAACAATTGAACAACTCTTTAACTAGTTTCATTTGAGTCATTTGAACTAGTTATGGTTAAGATGAATAAGGTTGATGTGATAATCTTTATATAGATAACCTCGGTTAACTACGGTTGACCCAACATGATGTACACATTTAGGTACGGTTACTTAAACCTAAAATGAAGGTACATTTCATTTGTTTATAACAAACTAAGTTCGATCTAACGGTTGAAAGATATTAGCATGAATCTAATCAGGTTTTCATCTAACAGTGAATATTGAATGCTTTGTTACCAAAGTAACATTGATTGCAAACCCTGATTTGAAAACCATATAAAGGAGAACTCTAGTAACTGGGAAACCTAATCCCCACACCTCCTGTGTGATACTAGTTGCATAAGCTAGAGTCGATTATCCTTTAACCTTAGGTTTTTCACGAAACCTTGTAGGTTAACGACTTGAAGACTTCAGTAGGATTGTGAAGCAAGACCAAACTATTTTCTCTATAGTTGCGTGATCTGATCTTGCTGGTTCTATCGAATTGAGTATGATCTTCTTTAAGATTGGATCGATATTTAATCTCCGATAGGAAAGATAAAAAGTAGTCACAAACATCTTCGTCTCATCGTTTGTGATTCTACAATATCTTGTTTTGCTACCATAGATTAAGATTATTGTGAGGTGATTGATAATACTAGGCTGTTCTTCGGGAATATAAGTACGGTTTATCAATTGGTTCTTGTTCACCTTGGTTTATCAAAATACGAAACAAAACTCATAGGTATTTTTGTGGGAGACAGATTCATCTACTCCAATAGGCTTTTCTGTGTGATACAAATTTGTTTATCAAGTCTTCGACTTTGGGTCGTAGCAACTCTTGGTTGTGGGTGAGATCAGCTAAGGGAATCAAGTGCGTAGTATCATGCTTGGATCAGAGACGTAAGGAGCGCAATCGTACCTTGAATCAGTGTGAGATTGATTAGGGTTCAACTACAGTCCAGTCCGAAGTTCATTGGTAGTAGGATAGTGTCTGTAGCGGCTTAATACAATGTGGTGCTCAAATCTGAACTAGGTCCCGGGGTTTTTCTGCATTTGCGGTTTTCCTCGTTAACAAAATTTTGGTGTCTGTGTTATTTCTTTTCCGCATTATATTTTGTTATATAATTGAAATATCACAGATTGCGCGTTGAATCGATCATTTGGTAAATCCAACCTGTGGTTGTTGATTGAAATTGATTGATCCTTGAACATTGGTCTTTGGTACCGTTCAAGTTACTTCTCTTATATTCAACCGGGCTCGCAAATTTCAATTTGATGATTGCAGATTGGATTGAGAGATAGAGATATAAAACTCTTTGATATAATTTTTCCTCTATTGATCTGACTGTCTAGTTGATTCTCTTGAAAGTATATTGGAGTTTGTCTATTCAGATTGCCCAACAAAATATTGGGTGTGGTTGTTAGACCCCTGTTTTTTCACAAGAAGCTTCGATTTTTTGAGCTAAAATACGACAACCAAACTTGACATACCAACTTGGTGGGTTACCGAGAAATCCTCTAACATTAGCAGTTTAAAAAGAGAGACGTATTAAGTATAATGCTGACAATTATTGCTAATCAAGTGTTCCGAACGCCAACCACAAATATGAGATTACTAATCTAGCAACATATCAAGCTAAAAAAGCATATCTTCTATAGGGCTCTTACTAGCTTATAAATCATTGATTTTGGAAAACTATGTTGAGTGGTTGGCCAAAGTATATTCAATCGGGATTGGTTTGATAATAATCTTATTATATGCATGGGGTATTATATAACAAAGAAAGTTGCATATCATGTATGTTCTTGCTTATCTAGTTCATAGTATGAAAAACAAGGAGGGGTGACACATTAACTACTCATAAACAGCTTTCAAATGAGAAAAAAAAAAGCTATAATGTTTGTGTTGAGGAAAAATGAACATCCACAATAATGTTTGGAGTAAATGAATTCTCTTTAAATCGAAAACAATATTAATTGTTATTTATCTTGTCATGCACATTAAATCTTTATTTATACATTAAACTTCTTTTATAGGTATTTACCCATATTTCAAGATTGTAAATTATTAATTTCTTAGTTTATTAGCCAGCAGAATCATATCGTTGCTTCTCTTTCCATCTCGGGTCAAACCCCCATGTTCAAAAATCTTCATGGAAGCAAATGAATATTTCTCCTCTTCCAAACAGAGAAAAAACCCCAGTTGGCATTACATGGGTGAATCGGTAAGAGAGATAGAGTGTACTAGCCTTATTTCCTTATAATAATTCAGAAAACACAAATATCTATATATAGTAGACTTTCGTGCAAGGAGGCGCCTTAGTCTCCTAATATATCAAATAACATAGGACTACATTCATATGACTGAAGCTCATATTATTGAAGAACTTTCTAAATATGTTAATTAAGTATTTATTGTTGCCAACGTCCTGAAAAGTGAAATTCTCTAATACATACATCTATTAGGACTAAATGTACAACAATTTTTTGACAATATATCAAATATATTATTATTAACACAAGTACCACTTCATCTACTCTTTCAATAATCAAACAAATAATAATCATGGATGCCCATAAACTTTTAAGTCAAATAACTACATATGTATGTACCATATCCACCTATAAACAATTCCCAAAGGATCTTTAAACTTACAATTTCATTGCAGTATTGCAGTTATGGTGTTGTGTTAAAAAAAAATATATTGCGTGCACATTTGGTTTTGTAAAGTACAATCAAGAAAGTCCATAGTTTTTCTAATATAAAACATGATGTTCCGTTGTTGTTTCTCACACCATATCAAGTTTTTACCCTCTCTCCCACTCTTTGTTTATCTTTATCTATAATTCTATATACTCTGTTAGAGTTTCTAATTTTTCTTTTGAAATCACCCATACCATCAGTCAATCATGAATATCATTAGATCTTTTGTTAGGAGAACCTGATAACCTTAACAATCCTTAAGCAACTTGGAATACTGTTTTCCCTTCACTCAAGATCATGGAGTTTCCTCCCAACCCTGATCCTGAAAACTTCATGCTACCATCTTTATCATTGCATAGTTCCTTTAGAGATCATCACCGTGCTGCTGGTTTAGAGGATGATTATGATTATAATGATGGTGAGGCAGTTAACCATGAGCTATTCAGTAAAATAATTTTTTATTTACCAATCTTGAAGGGCTTGGGTATATCGGCATTAAAACTGAAAACGCTCCTGAAGAGTGGAAAAATCAGAAGTTTTAGAACTTTCAAGCCTCACCAACTTACCGATTTGATGTTTATAAGTTCCGCAGCGAATTGTGGCATAAAATTGTAATCACATAAAATTTGTTGTAGTATCTTGGACCGAAAAACTAAGAGAATAAAAGGGAAGTCTACCTTTTCTTCCAAACCAACTAGACACCAAATATAGGACCTAAAAAGGTCTCCTTAATATAAACTTTTATCTTTTTATGTTTGAGTATGACATCTATAATGTCTTATGTGGATCATCATTCATCAGTATTAATTATGAATCTTAATTATGTCTTTTGGTTAGATGATTAGTACATTAGTTTATAATCTGGTAATATTATTTGATTTCAGGTAGGGGCGTGGAATCCTAGTAGGTGATCTATGTTTATTTGTTTAGTGGGATGTTTACTATACTTATCCCTCAGCAGGTTGCATTTCGGTCTTAAGCTCGAATCGAAAAAAATATGGAATATTACGAGCTATAGTATGTTTGGAAAGTAGTGTTGAAAGTACAGTGCCGAAGAAGAGAGTTCATTGTTGAAGGTAGTGGATGTCATGGCTTTATGAAGGTAGTGTCCATATAAAGTAGTCATGAGTGCTGGTGTGGCTTGTTGGAAGACAATTGTTAGAACGAATTCTTAGCATCATTTTGGGATAATGCTTGGAAATGAAACTCTCCCTAGGTAGTTTATCTCGGAAAGAATTAATCATTAAGAAGTAGAATATTAATGTCATTAACATATCAACTATCTTCCTTTAGCAAGAAAAAATTGCAATATCAATATTATATTTGATAGATTTGACACGTACTATGATAAACTCGAATTCCTTAATTTCAGAAATTATCCTTTTTAACATAATTTTCATAAATAAGTAATGAAGAAAGTTTGGGAAAGAATTATAAAAGTAAAGATTTTATGGTAATTGACAAATCATTAATTAGACATTTCTAAAAACTATTACTCACAAATGATTTTCTTATAGTAATTATATCACAATTACCATGTTTAGGTAACTATGTTAATAAATTGTAAAATCTTTTGGTACGTAGTTATCAAAACATAAACATATTTAGAAAATTCTTTAACAATCTGAGCGTCAATATTAAGAATGTAGTTCTTATGTTGTTTGATGTGTCAGGAGAGGTGAGGTGCGACATGACTAAGGCATCTCCTTGCATTAAAGTCGGTTATATGCCGATTTTTTGGTTATCTGAATTATTGTACGGAACCAAGGCTAATACACAAGCTCTATCTTTCTTGCAAACACCCATGGATTTCTAACTGGAATTTTTATCTGTTTGGAAGAGGAGAAAGATTCATATGCTTCAATGAAGATTTTTTAACATGGGGTGTTAACCTGAGATGGAGAGAATTGCAACGATATGATTCTGCTGGCTAATATGCTAAGAAAATAACAATTAGAATTTTGAAAATGTGGGTAAATTCCTATAAAGAAGTTTATCTGTATATAAAGATTTAATGTGCATTAATTAACAAAATAAATAACAATAAATATTGTTTTAGCTTTAAAGAGAATCGCATTTACTCCGAGCGTCGCCATGAATGTTTATTTGTCCCTAACACAAATCTTATAACTTTTTCTTTTCTCTAATTTGAAAACTCTTCACGAATATTAAATACGTTATCCCTCCTTGTTTTCCATACTCAGATCTAGACAAGTGAGAACATACGTCAGCCCTCCTTTTTTTTGTTATACAATACATGTGATATTTTCATCCAACCAGTCACGATTGGATATTTTTAACCATCCACTCAACATAGTTGTCAGTAATTAATGATTTTTAGGATAGCAAGAACTTTGTAAAAGATATGCTTTTTGAGCTTGATACGTTGCTAGAATCATAATCCCATATTCGATGTCGGAACATATTAGATTAGCAAGAAAATTATCGGCATTATACTTAATCCGTCTCTCTTTTAGGCTTCTAATACGGTTTCTATCAATTGTGGGCCGTGATAAATCGACAACTGATTTTCCTGACAAGTATTTTTTTCCATAAATGTCTGACATGTAACCCACAATTAAACAATTTAATTCGATTAGTAGAACAATCTAACACAGACGTCATAAATTGTAGAATAAAAAAAAGAATATATTTTTTTTGACAACACAAAATACTTCACATCGTTCCATTAGAAAGAAACAAGGACTACTAAGCAGTCGAACAATTTAATTAATACAACGTTGTAGTTATAAAACACGTGAGGCAAATCCAAAAATCCTACTAACGAAAAGAAGAAAGACAATTCCAAACATCTTCTACAAAATAGAAACTTCCAAGCATCACCCCACACAATAAACATCTTCTTTCTAATCTTTCTCAAAGCCATAGTGTCCACGGATTTCGCCATGCCACTCTCTAGTAGCAATTCCATCCTCATGATGGAATTGAGTTATCAAGAAGACCCCTGCTCCTCCAAAGAACATATGCCCATCTATTGTTGTAGAGGCCTTCTTGTAAACATTTAGGACTTTTCCTGGTATCTTTAGAGCATATCCGTAGGCTTCACATGTTTTCTTCTTCACAAATGCACATCCTTCTTTTCTCTTTTGGCATCCAAAATCCACAGCTCTTCTTAGTGGTCCAGGAGGTTTTTCCTTTTTTGGTGGCTGTGAAAAGACGGCCCTCTTTCAAACAATGTTGATCACTCTCTTTTTCATCATTTCTTCTTCCTTTCTTCAACTTCTTCAAAATAACGACCTAGGTTTTCATCTTAAAAAAAGATAAATATTATTTCGGTTTCTCATCAAGCTAACAGTAAATGAAAATTCTCTTTTATATTGCTGGCAACAATAAAATTAATAACATAAAAATCTTATTTTTTGTTAATTTAGTTGAAGCCAGAGAAAGTATACTGAACAACATTTATATTAGAGACAAGACTAATAATTCCTACAAAATATTTTAATTGCATCTTTAATTGATTGCCCAAAATTAATTGGTATAATAAATTATTAAATAACAATTAGGAGAAATACTTATTTTTGGTTTAGGTTGTAGGCTACTATGATGGAAATTCTAATTGTGGCGACAACTATTTAGAACTTGATGCGATCTATTATCTCTTTTCATAAAAAAAAATCAAATGGAAAAAAAGTTTAGCAAGAGAATGTAGTTGGTTTTATTTTTGGTCCTCATGAAATCATCAGTAAAGTTACCTCTTTAAATTCGGAATCATATACAAGGAAAGCCAACTCTAAGGCTTTTTCCTTTGCTCAACACCCATCCTTTTTCGATCTCAAATAAAATCTGTTTTTTTGTTTTTTGTTTTGAACATAATGTTGTTTCTTAGTTTGGAGTCCTTATTGTTTTAGTCATCATAGAATAAACAAACTCTGTTATGCATATCCGTATATATCTCTACATGGAAAATCTAATTATTTTTGAACGTAAAAACCGTTGGACTAGAACTCACAAAGAAAATAAAACACTTAACAAACAACACCTTGTCACCAATGAATAACATATCATTAAAAGATGTATTTTTTATCATTTTTTTCCAACACAAACTACAAAAAAGTACGAAAACTTAAAGAGCATTTTATAGGCTTTTGAAGTTATTTCTGGTCTAAAAGCTAACTTCAGAAAGAGTACTATAGTTGGTCTTGGTCAGCTTCATAATGAGGAGGTTTGTGCGGAAATTTTTGGCTGTAGTATGTCACAGCTACCAATGGATTATTTGGGCATCAAAATGGGTAGTAAATCAAAGTGCAAAGAGGTTTGGAGTGATATCATACAAAATTGCTCCAGAAGCTGTCTGGATGGAAAATAACTTATTTATCAAAAAGTCAGAGACTAGTTATGATTCAGAGTGTGTTGGCCAATATGCTTGTTTACTATCTTTTTATATTCCAAATGCCAGTCAGTGTTGTCAAAGAGATATTTAAAAATTATGAGAAATTTCTTGCGGGGTTCTAGTGCTTCTAAGAAAAGAAGTTGGGTCAATTGGTCAAAATTAACTTACCAAAATGCAAGGAGGAATTGGTTTAAAGAAAATGCAACTAATAAATAAAGCTCTTCATGTTAAATGGATATGGAGTTATCGCAATGAAAAACAAGCTTTGTGTAGAAGAATCATTAATCAGAAATTTGGTGGTGCAACTGAAGTTTTGTTTTCTAATCAGAGTAACAGGTCAGTTTGTTTGAGTTTATGGTATGGTATTTTGAAAGCAAAAGATTTTATGCCTGGTTCAAATGTGATTCTTGGAGATGGTAATGGTACTTATTTCCGGGAGGATATTTGGATTGTCATCAACCTTTAAAACAGGCTTTTCCTAGCCTATTAAGCTTTTTAAATTCAAAGAAGCTTTGGTGAAGGATATAGTTTGTGATCAAGGTGCTTGAGACTTTTAATTTTTCTAGATTATCGAATGAATATGAATCAACAGAGGTGGTTCAATTACTTCAAGTGATAGGTGACCAACTAATAATATCTTTTCAGCAGCTAATGACAGGATTTGGAGATATGGCAATGGGAAAGGTTTTCCTGTAGCTAGTGCATACTCTGCACTTGGAACAGAGAGATTTTTTTTTATCTTTCCCTGACAAGCAACTTTGGAATCCAAAAATCTACCTAAAGGTTTATTTCTTTTATTTCTTGGTCTGGACGTTATGCTATAATGGTGCCGCAACTTTGGATTATTTAATTAGCGCTGGTATTGTTTAGAATGATAATTGCTTGCTCTGTGGTCATTATGACGAGACTAATTCTCATTTTTCTTACACTATAAAACAACAACAAAAAATTGGTTAAAAAGACCAAAATCAACAATTCCTGAGTGAAAAGGACTTGTAAAATTTGATACTGTTTAAATGGACGAGAATGTAAAAATAGCCAGGATGTAAACAGTTTCATCCAACCCATTTTCAAATACTTTTTCTTATTTTTAATTTACATCAGGATGCATCCAATTTCATCCTCGCTCTTTTTTAAATTTAAATCAGGATGAATCCAGTTTCATTCTTGCTATTTTTTTGGTGTCCATTTCACCCATACTAATTTTTACTCGTCCATTAGAACCATGTTTTAAAAATATTGGACAAATGACCCATTTTCCGACAAAACAACTTATAAGATTTTGGTCTTATTTTCCGAGCAGTTTTCAGATTAGGTGGGTCTTTTCAAATAATGTTCGAAAATTTTTCTGGGAATAAAGATAAAAAAAAGAGTAAAAACGACTCAAGAATCTGTAACTATGTAGGGTTACCTGTCTTTCGGTATTTGGTGGAGTATGTGGAGAAAAAGAAAAAAATATGCTTTATAAAAATGTTTCTAGAAACATTAAATTGGTCATTATAGAAGTTAAGTTTCTATTTTTTTTTTTTGAAAGTAACATAGATTATCAAAGGCAGATTAATCCTTTGATTCAGACTCATTGGAAATCAAATCAGATTAATTTGTTCCTCCGATGACTAAATCTGCAGAATTGACGCCATCTGTAATGAGTACAACAGAGTTTAAGTTACATATGTTTTGAGTTTTGATAATGTTTAAAGCCATTGAAAGAATTAAAAACATAGGTACATCGTAAAACCAAAAATCTACTAGATATTTCTTTATGATATTTTTTCATTGTAGAAGTTAAAGTCTCCGCTGTTTCCACCTCTATTGTTCAATTTATTTTGTAATTGGGATGGTGTAATTCATATATCCGTGTCATTCTTTGTTTCTCCGTCACTTTTCCGGTGATTTAGAGTCTTTCTTAATGCATTTTGCCCTTTGTCATCAAATAAAATAAAATGGACTAGTGTTTATTATACTTGGTGATCAAAGAGGTCTGGAACCTCGGTTCAAGCCCATGAAATGTAAACAAGGTGTAAACGTATTTGTGACAACGAGGAAGTGAGGTGTGAAAATAATTATCATTTTAAAATCGCTGTTTCACAGTTCTTCATCGTCAAATCCCTTGGCTCTTTCTTCTTCATCTTCAATTTCACAGTTCTTCATCGTCATCATCAATGGCAGGATCATCAATAATGGAATCTTTTTTCCAGCGTTCATTAGATGACCTAATCAAAGGCTTACGTCTCCAGGTAACTGAATACAACTTCATATCTAAATCCCTAGAAGAAATCAAAAGAGAAATCAAATCAACAGACATTCAAACAAAATCAATTGCATTAGAAAAACTAACATATCTAAATTCAGTCCATTCTGTTGATATGATTTGGGCATCTTTTCATGTTGTTGAAGTTATGAGTAGTACAAAATTCATTCATAAGAAAATTGGTTACTTAGCCGCTTCACAGTCTTTTAATGAATCTACAGATGTTATTCTTTTGATTACTAATCAATTGAGGAAAGATCTTAATAGTAGTAATCAGTTTGAAGCTGGTCTAGCCTTAGAATGTTTGGCTGTCATTGGGAATACTGATTTAGCTAGAGATTTAACTCCTGAGATCTTTACTTTGTTGAGTAGTAGTAAGGATTTTGTTAGAAAGAAAGCCGTAGCGGTTATTTTAAGGGTTTTTAATAAGTATCCTGATGCTGTGAGGGTTTCATTTAAACGTTTGGTTGAGAATTTAGAGAGTGTGAATTCAGATCCGACGGCAGCTATTGGGGTTTTCTGTGAATTGTGTTCGAAAGATCCAAGATCCTATCTTCCTTTAGCTCCTGAGTTTTATAAGATTTTGGTTGATTCGAAGAATAACTGGGTGTTGATTAAGGTGCTTAAGGTGTTTAGTAAGTTGGCGCCTTTAGAACCTAGGTTAGCAAAGAGGATAGTTGATCCTATCGGAGAGCATATGAAGAGGACTTCGTCAAAGTCGTTAATGTTTGAGTGTATTAGGACTGTGGTTACTTGTTTGACTGATTATGAGGTTATACTTAAGCTTGCAGTTGAAAAAATTCGTGATTGTTTTTTGTCTGATAATGATGATGATCCGAATTTGAAGTATCTTGGATTGCAAGTGCTTTCGATTCTTGGGTCAAAGCAACATTTGTTGGCTGTGGTTGAGAACAAGGAATTCGTGATTAAGTCGTTGAGTGATTTGGATCCAAATATTAAATTTGAATCGTTGCGGCTTGTTATGGAAATGGTTTCAGAGGGTAATGTAGCTGAAATAACTCATTATTTGGTTGGTGCTGCACTTAAATCTGATCCCGAATTTTGTAATGAGATTTTGGGCTCAATTTTAACGACTTGTAGTAGAAATGTTTATGAAGTTATTGTTGATTTCGATTGGTATGTTTCTCTTCTTGGGGATATCTCGAGGAATCCACACTGCCAAAAGGGGGAAGAAATAGAACGGCAACTTGTTGACATTTGTTTGAGGGTTGCAGAAGTTAGGCCTGAGATTGTACGTGTTTCTCGTGATCTTCTCATTGATCCAGCCTTACTGAGTAATCCTTACATGCATAGAATATTACGTGCAGCTGCTTGGGTTTCTGGAGAACATATTGAACTCTCAAGAAACCCATTTGAACTTATGGAGGCACTATTACAGCCACGAACCAATCTCTTGCCACCATTAGTCAGGGCTGTGTATATCCATTCTGCATTTAAAGTTCTTGTCTTCTGCCTGTATTCTTATCTTGCGCCGAAAGAAGTTATTTCAACATCTGTGGGTGATTTGGCGCCAGAAGAATCAGCTGAAGCATCAGAACAGGAAGCTTCTTTCTCTGAAGGGGATGAATATTTCGATCCAAGGATGAAAAGATTAGGGGAAGGTCATACTCGGGACAGAAATATCGAGAACGGGCAGGCTTCTTCTTCAGCTTCTTTAGAGAATGATCCTTTCACTCACGAGTCTATTTTTAACATGTTAAATATGATAAAAATGGCTTTAGGGCCACTATCAGGGAGCGATGAAGTAGAAGTGCAGGAAAGAGCAAGCAATGTTCTTGGCTTGATTGACCTAATGGAGCAAGAACTACCTGGTTTGCTAGTCAGGGAAGGAAGTTTAAGGGGGGAAGAATTCCAAGGTGTTAAATTTCTGGACTTACTGCAGAATGCGTTTTCCAAAGAGCTCGGTCCAGTTTCACTGAGTGCTCAACAAAGAGTTCCGGTACCTGAGGGACTTCTGCTCAAGGAAAATTTGTCCAAGTTGGAAACTGTTTGTGGTGATATTAATCTCACTCCATCAAGTTCATTTTCCCTTGGAAGTGTTCTTTTTGTTGAAAAGCACAATTCTCAGCAGACGGAGAAAGAGTCAGACCCATCGTCTGAGTCTACATCTCTGCTATCTGAACATCGAAAGAGACATGGCTTATATTACCTCTCTGCAGATAAAAATGGAAGTGGATCTAATGATTATCCGCCTGTGAATGAGTTGAGTAATGCCATTGACAGTGCTCAAGATCTTTTAAGACTTCCAGGGCAGTCAGTTGACTCGAAAAAAAAGAGCACAACAAAGCGACGTCCTGTGGTGGTACGCCTGGATGATGGAGAAGAAGCAACTGTTTCGGGTGTACAGAAACCGAAAGATTCAAAAGATAATATGCTTTCAGGTGCTGTCCGAGATATTCTTTTGGGGGATGAAACCAAACGCATGTCATCACAAAGTATGCCTTCTAATACTGGAAAAAGAAACGGAAAAGAGGTGTCACTAGATACTGGACATGTTCCCCAATCTAAAGAAAAGGGTGAAATAGAAAACCCTAGCACTAGTATCAGTCATCATGGTAAAGAGAGACGTAGAAGATCCAAGAAGAAAGATGGTGAAGAAAGTAGCCAAAAGGAAAGGCAGAAGAGTCATCGTCAAGGTAGGTCCAAGACTCGTCAAACTGCAGAAATCCAATCGCCTGTGATACCTGATTTCCTCTTGTAGCATTACAGGTTGTTGTAGAATCTTAAATTGAGCTTTGGGCTTGTTGTTCTGCCCCTAAGTTAATGTGTTCTCATTCACAGAGTTTTTTGTTTTTCCCTCACGAGTTGTCTATATAAATTGGAATGTAAAAGTGGTTTTCTTCCATGTTTTTGGTTTATACTGTTTTCAAATTGAGATGTAAATTTGCCTGATGTTTGTTGTGTTTTTTAGATCTCTTCTTCGATATCTAATGGGTTCTCAATGGTTGGGCAGTGTTGCTAGATGTTCTTTCCTTTTGAATTGTCTTGGTTGAAATTCTTGATCTGAAGTCGAAACACATGAACTTCAATATTTACTGACCAAAAAGTAAAAAATTCGAAGGTAGCACAGTGCCAAAAGTGTCTGGAGATACTCAGAGCAGCAACATAGGAACCAAAAGCATTGTGCTATTTAGGACGGAGCTGCTTCAAATTCCCTCGGGTAGCTGCTGCGGTTCTTATCTCTCCCAGAAAATGGGCAATTTCAATTTTTAACTGCACCATTACCAGCCGAGTTTATACGTCATGGTTCATAACTTCATACCTTTAAACCTATGAGAAATGAGATTTTAGACAGTATCCTGAATAGTGAATAGTGCTTAATGTCCTAGATTTTGAGGGGTATGTAAATAAGTTACCCAAGATAAAATGATTCACTGGATCTACATCCCGGCCCAATGGGCGGAATCATACAGAGTTGGCAATCCAGATTTGGTTGCAAGTCTTTAAGAAACATATTTTGAGGCATACTCAAGGTTCGGCTGATAACCTATGTTTTTGCCTAGGTTCGGCTGATAACTTTTCAGGTGAACTTAGACAGATGTATGCCTCAAAACATTTGAGTTCAAATCAGGTTTCGTCTTTTAAGTAGTCTAGGGGGTGAGCATGGGCAGGTATGGACCGGTTTTCACCCCACCCGCATCAAATCCAATATATTAGGTATCCACATCCAATCCGCATCCAACGGATTTGCATCCAACGGATACACGAATGGACGGATTGGATTCGGATAATCCAATGGATTTGTTATAGTCAAAATTTATAATAAAAAAAATAAAGCCAACACAAATGACATCCCAAGTTAACACCTTAAGAATTCCTAAATAATCCATAGTATTTTTTAGAACTATATAAATGCACTTAATTTAACGGATATGGATGTCCAACGGATTTTCAAAGTTGCATCCGGGCCCTATCCGTAATCCGTTGGATTTCGAAAGTTCCATCCGCATGCAACCCATTAACGAACGGTCCGGACATCCATCCGCAAATGAACGGTTGGTCCCGATTAAATCAGCGAATTACGGGCCAGATGCTCACCCTATCTTTAACTACGCTTAACGAAATGTTTTTGTCCGGTCCTAAATCTGCAGCGCAACTTACCAAAACATGACAGTAATCCTAAAATCTGGCATGTTACACAAAAATTGTCAGCGTGACCAAACCAAAAATCTGCCATGTGACTCAAAAATTCTCCCATGCCCAAAGTTGTGACCCAAAATTTCCATTGAACCTAAAAATTTTATGGTGACAATTGTGTCCTTCCAGCCAAGACCTATCATGCAATTTTAAACCGGTCATGATCTAAAACCTGCACATGATTCAAAATTTGCTGCATAACTCAAAATTAATCCGTGGTACAAAATTCTGTTATATAAACCAAAATTTTGTTATAAAACTCAAAAATTGACTCGTAATCTCCAATTTGAATCAATGCCGAAACCTCGCATGTTGCCTAGCTCTGCCACCATTACCCAGACTTCGAAGAAAACACTTTGATATTTTCCAAGTGTTCTCTTTCTCATTTAGACATTGATGTATCATCAATACAAGGTTTCCAGTGACCTAGATGGTTGTATTTTATTTTATTTTTATTTCTTTTGACATAATCAACCGGGATAAAGCCCGAAATCAAAACAAAAAACAAACAAGAAAACTGAAAAACAGAATACAAAGACCTTCACCTAAACTACACTTTCCTACCGCTATCTTCAGAAAGAACAGTCTGAAACTCAAAATTTAACACTTGACTGGCATCTAGTCTAATAAACTTGCTGCTAGGATGCAAACTCGCAAGAACGTCAGATGCCCTGTTAGTTTCCCTATAACAGTGCTAAATTTAACACCGCAAAGCTCTCCATAAGTAAACAAACCCTTCTCCAGATGATCAAATTTTATATAATGGTAAATAAAGTTGTCGTTCACTCGGACTTGATGAGATTTTTTTTAAGAATTAATAAATTAAAATAAAAGAAAAATGTATACAAAATATTGTCACGGGATGAAGAGAGATACTGGGACTAGGATTTCGTCGAATTCATAACATAGGGTTCAATTTATTTATTCTCAACAATTAAAGCTTTATAAATAAAATTAACATGGACTCTGATTTTGCCTGGGTAGATTCTCAAAAGATTAGTTGTAAATCCTAAGCATGATGTATCAAAAAATTTAAGCTAAGCATACTTCATCAAATTAAATGACAACCATTAATTCAAATCATATTTCAATTAAAATTAATGCAAAAGTCTTAAAAAGAATTAAATAATTTTACCCCTGTATGAAATTCGTCTTCCTCCGTCGTCCCAGTGTTGGGGATTAGCTTATCATGTCGAAAACACACGTAAAATATTTATTCATGGCTCAAAAAGTGGTTTACAAATGATGAAAATGTGAGAAAATTATTAAAGCAGTGATTTTCTTCTCTCTCCCCAAAAACTCCCCCCAAATGTGCTCTCTAGCTCTCTATTTATACACACAAATACACATCACTCAAATATATTCTTCCATAACTCCAAAATCTTCTTCTTTTTAATTAGAAATATCTTCAGGAATTTTTCCTCCTCTTTATTCTATATATGTCTTTACTAAACCCATATCTTCTTTAATTCGCAGAATAAAATCCAAGATAAAATCTTCTAAGGATATCTTTCTTGTTTAATACAAGATAACTTCATTTTTCTTCAAAACTTCATGTTTGTAAGGCAAGAAGATATTCTTGTCTTAAAGATAATAAATCCTTTACCGTTGAAACCAAATTTCCCGCCAATTTTTCTTTTCAAATCAAGGAAGAAGATGAATCCCCCTTAACCAGTAATGGGGTGCGATTAGCAGTTGGCTCCCTGAGGTGCTCCTTATCAGTTAGGTGCCCCTTATCCAAAACTGAGAGTCCGAATAATATGTGTCCTCCGGGTGCCTATACCAACTTTTCGAGCCGAATTTTCCAAAAATATTTATTTTCCAAAAATATTTATTTTCCAAAAATGCCTACAAACACATAAAACACCATAATAAGTAGAAAATCGAGTACCAACAATACTGAAAATTGAGGACAATTCGGTCACAAAAATGTATCTATCACCAGATATTCAGTAAATTCCAAGGTGGCTTAGGTTCAATCTTCTTAAGAAGAAGGACAATAACCGTAGAGTCAATACTGACATGAATTTGCCCACATTATTCTCAATAGCTAATCTCAAGCCTAACTCAATCCCTCGTAATTCATGAGCGACCACTGAAATAGCTTGACTTCCTCCATAAGCATAGTCCACAACTCCACCACTTCTAGTCCTGAGAATAGCCCCAAAACCAGCTGAATCTTCTTTCAAGGACCCATCAAAGTTTATCATGACTTCATCTTCATCAGGACCAACCCACAAACATGGCTTCCAGATTTTAGGGGTAAATATGCAGTCTACATTCCATTTCATCATAAAATGTCTATTCTCAGGAAGGTCACTACAGGATCTGACATGAGCACTCATAGATCTTATATAATAAGTAGACTAATTTGAAAAGAAGACTTTTTTTTAGCAGCAAAGATTATGTTGTTTCTTTCCCTCCAAATCTAGTAAATGAAACTAGTGAAAACCAATTTCTTTATAGAACTAATCAAATCACTTCCTGCAAAGTAAATGAGGCACTATTGTATCTCAATCTACCAGGTTTCAGTAAAGCCTCTATTGAACCCCAAGTCTTAAAGTAAACCACTCCAGATAAGGGCAGAAAATACGTAATCATGAAAAGGATGAGAAACAGATTCTCTACCTGGTTCACATAACACACAATAATCATGATCAATGACCCCCTAATTTAAGAGTCTATCTCTAATCTTCAATCTGTCATGAAGAGATAACCAAGCTATAAAAGAATGTTTGGGGATATGATGGTTGAACCAAACCATAGAATGCCACTAGACATGAGCTGAGTGAGTAGAAATGGATTTATAAGTATCTTTCATGACAAACACACCCATAGAGTTAGGCCTCCAAATAATCAAGTCCTCATGCTGGGGATTAATATCAATCTTAAGAAAAGTTTCAGCTTCAAGAGAAGAGTTAGGAGAAGGAAAAGATCAATCATTCCCGTCAATAAAGTCAGATACTAAATCCAAATCATTTGGAAAATATTGGGTAATAATAGTGTGGCAATGCAGTCAATAATCTTTCCATTAGGATGCCAGTGATCATGGAGAAACAAAGTTTGGATCCATCACCAATAATATAACCAGTTTGATCCTTAGTAGTGTTTCTTTGCTCCAAAATCCTTCTCCAGCACAAAAAAAATAATCTTGAGGGGTCTTCAAATTACGTAAATTCTTCTTCTTGATGAGATTTTATGAATCCATTCAACCCAAACAGAATGTCTGTGAGAAACTAGGTCCCATATATATCTCAGATTAGAAGCAAGATTTGTAACAAAGATATCTTTAACACGTAATCCTCCTTCCTCGTAAGACAAGCAAATTAGAAGTATCCTAGCTAATTGGATTATGTTTCTTTCCTAGATCATATCCAGACCACAAAAATCTCCTAAAAATACTAGTCAATTATTTAATAGCTCTTTTTGGAAGAATAAAGCAACAAAACCAAAATTGAAACACACCAGTAAGAATAACATTGATAAGTCTAAGTATCACAGGAAAAACCAAATGCTTAGCTTTCCAAGACTTAATTCTGGCTGAAACTGTAAAAATAAGAGGAAAACAGTCAATATAAGATAATCTAGTGGAGAGGAGAGGCAATACAAGGTACCTGATAGGGAGAGAATTTAAAGTACAATCCAAACAAGAAGTAATACCAAAATGAACAGGAGAATCCGCTGCATAAGCATAAAGAGCAGTCTTTTGTTTATTAACCTCAAGAGCAAAACAACTTCTAAAAGCATCCAAACAACTCTTAACAACTGAAGCAGCAACAACATAGCCTTTGAAAAACACCAAAATTAACATCATCAACAAAGCATAAATGTATAAGTTTAGTTAAAGAGCATCTAGGATGAAAACCAAAAGAGCCTCGAACTACATGTTGTTATAAAAAACTATTGAAAATCTCCATAACCACCACAAAAAGATAAGGGGATAGAGGGAAACCCTGCCTTAAACTTCTTTTAGCGCCGAAAAAACCATAAGAGTTCCATTAATGAGAATAGTGTACTTAGCAGTGGATTCCATTTCAAAAACTTCTCAGGAAATCTCATTTTCTTCATAGTGCTCATAAAAGCATTCCAACTTACAGTATCATAGGCCTTTTTAAAATCAATTTTAGGAGAACATCTAGGAGTACCTGAGATTCCTTGATAGTTTCTAATTACTTCATGAGCCACCAGAATGTTTTTTGAATGGCTCTGCCAATAACAAAAGTTGACTTATTAGAACTGATTAGATCATGAGCACCCTTTTCATCCTAAGAGAGAGAATATTAATAATGCACATATAAATCACAATGCAACAAGCTATAGGCTCAAAATCAGAAACCTTAGAAGGATTTCACATTTAGCCACTAAAGTAATAAAAGTGCTATTAACTTCCTTTAGAATTCTATATTTAGAGAAAAAGTTTTGAATAAAAGTAACAAAATCATCACCAATAATAAACCAGCAAGCTTTGAAGAAGTTACTTGAAAACCCATCAGGTTCAGAAGCTTTATTTGAGCCGATAGAGGATAGCACTAAGACAATCTCATTTCTAGTTATCAGACTCTCTGAAGTAGCAACACTTATAATAGAAGGAAAGTGTAAAGAATCAATACCACTAGTATCAGCACTAACAACACCATTTTTATCAAAAACAATTGAGTAGAAATCAATACATTCTTTGGAAATGGGGAAATATTCATCCAACACTACACTAGGTAAAGAAGTAATAGACAAAATGTTATTTCTAGACCTTCTTTCTTTCATAGAGATAAAGAAAAAAGAAGAAGAATTGGAGTCCCCAAGATGTAACCACATAAACCTAAGTTTCTGCTTTAACATGGATTCTTTATACTTAACCAAAGTTGAATACTTCTTAATATAAGTTGTCTCCCTATGAGCAACTTGAGAACAGAGAAGGTGATCTTGAACTTGCAATTAAGCATGTTGCATTTGTTTCTTAGTTTCTAACACCTTAGCATACATGAATTGAAATCTCTCCTTATTCCATTTGATAAGAACTTGTTTAAGTCTCTTGAGTTTAGACACCAAAATAAACATATGATTTCCATGAATCTTGTGCTGCCAAATGTTTTGCACTAATAACAAAATATACGTTCCTCGGTAATAAAATTATAAAATCTAAAGGGAGGAGGGCCATGTTTCCTCTTTTCAAAGATAATAGATATTCCAGGAGAATGATCAGAAACACCATTCATAAGAAATTCAGCTTTAAAGTCTTCAAACTAGTTGATCCATTCAATCTTCACTAGAATTTTATCTAATTTTGAGGCAATGCACCCTTCACCTTGTTGAGATTACACCAAGTAAGAAAACACCCAGAATAATGAAGATCAAAGAGGCAAGAGGCTTGAATGCAATTCTAGAAGTATGACATTTGACTAGAAGTGACAGCAGCACCACCCATTTTATCATGAGTATACAAAATGGAATTGGAATCCCCCATAATCATCTATGGTCTATTATTAAACTCATCAAAAGCCATTAACTCATTCCACAAAGAAATTCTTTGACTAGAATCATTGAAACCATAAAGAAGAGTAAGAACAAAATTAATATTTCTTGAAGTGGAAACATCAAGAAACATAACTTGAGAAGAAGAATACAAAACTGAAATGGTGACCGCTAAAGGATTCAACCAATCCAAAATTCTCCCAGAATTATTATTAGCATAGTTATCAACAAATTTCCCACCAGTTTGGATATTATTCCTAATATTAGACTTATTCACACTCTGAACATGAGTCTCCATGATTCCCACAATGGAAAATGTATTTATTCTAATTAAGTTACCTACTTATACCTGCTTGAGAGGATCATTTAAGCCCCTCATATTCCAAGCTGCTGCTTTAAACATCTCTAATAACATGAATGTGAGGTTTCTTTGATCTAATAATTTTTTTATATAGTCAGTAGCTCTCACCTATAGTCCCTGAGCAATAGGATTTGAAGAACTTGACTTACTAGTTAAACGAGCTTTTGCTGAACCACTAGACATAATATCATCTTTAGAGGATAATTCAATAGCAGCAGCTGCAGTAACAACTTTCTCCATTTTAAGTTTAGCACAACCATTGAGAGTATGTCCAAAGACATGACAATGCATACATTTAGGGGGTTTACAGGAATACTCTAAATCAATTTTAAATCTCTTAGTACCATCAATCACAACATGAATGGAAGCTAGAATATCAAACTTAATATCAACTTCCACACAAACACGAGCATAGCTCAATTCTAATTCGACGCAAGGTCTGATTATCCATCATGACAGGTCTACCTAAATAACTTGCAATATTATTCAAACCATTATAATCCCAAAAATGAAGAGGAACTCTCCTGAAATTCATCAAAATAGGAACTGATTTAAGTTCAATAATTTCACCTTCTAGATCTGGGTGCCAAGTTTGCACCAAGAACAATTGATTTGAGATATACACGGATCCATGTTCTAGAGAAACAAATCTATACTCACCATCATCAAAATAAAAAATAAACGTAAATTCACCATAAATAGTAAGAGTAAAACTACCTTTAAGCTTCCAAGCACGTTCAGCTACCTTTTTGACCAGATTATAAGCCAATCTTTTCTGAACAAAAACTTCAACCACCAAGTTTTCACATCCCTTGATTTTAGGTTCAATATCATCACCTTTAACAATAACCACTTTTTCACCATCAATCATTGCAGTATGAACAAACTTCATATAAGCAACCAGAGAAACATCCTTTCTCACAAGAAACAGAGAAGAAGACCAATTTTTCACAAAAAATAGGTACAAAAGATCGAGAATCGACCATAGGATTCTCACCACCGGCACCAGAACCCTAGAACTAGAAGAAGCACTCGGATCTCTCACTGAAAATCCAGCTAGCTCCTGAAAGATTGAGGGTAGAAGCAGAAAAAGTGGCGGAGCAGAGGCCTCCATATCACCTGACGAAGAGACTGGCTCCGACTTACAGAAAACTAAACGTAACCGAAAAACCCACCACCAATTTATTTTCGCACCAGCTCATAATTTCTCTCTCCTCACTCAATTCAGTGGCACATGTTAGACGGTTGTATTCTTAATTCTTGTAAGATTAGTAGATTTTACAATGGGAAAAAAAGATAGCAAACATTTGTCATTTTTTACATTGGGGAAGGATCCGATGGCACGTTTATAATGACATTATCTTGACGTTTCGGCGCTATTGTTTTCTCTAACCTGACAAACAATGAATTTGAAGCTAATGTTTTGGTGACATGGTATTCTTACAAAGCTCCATACTCCGACCAAAAATGAGTGTATTCCGAGATGCATAGGAGCATCATCTACCATTTTAAATATCAACAATTAAAGTTTAACGATTAAAATTAAAATTTATGGATGGTGAAGTATCGTATATCGAAGTACCCTCATTTTTGGTAGAAATATAGAGCTTCATATGAGGAATATGTCACCAAAAAATTAGCTTCAAATTCATCTTCGTTTAGATTTTTTAAAAACCATGTCATAATACTGTCACTCTAACCTTTTTTTTTGATGCAAAGAAAAAAAATTAATTAAGAGATGGAACCTATTACAGGAATTGTGTCAGCATGTAATGCTTCAACAATGAAGTTTGGTGGATATTGTATCCAATTCCTACTAACTTGAAAAGTACGAGAATGTTTTGCCATCTTATCTGTTGGTTTGTTTAACTTTCTACTAATAAAAATGCAAGTCCAAGTTGGGTGCTTGCTTAAAATGATATATAAGATGAGAGCATGTGATTCCCATCTGACTATTTGATATTCTCCATTTGCTGCAACTGCCACATTCTGCGCATCAAGCTCAAATCTTACGTGCTGCAAGTTGAGTTCATTTGCCCGTCTTATAGCGTGAAACAATCCTTCTATCCCTGCATTCTCTGCGTCTAAGTGTCCACGCTCATAGATGCATCTCCCTCGTTCAAATTTACCTGTAAAACTATGAAGGATTAGTCCAATGCCACTATGAATTTCAGAATTAGTTTTTTTAAAATAAGCATCACATCAAATAGAGTAAAAAGGTGCACTAGGCGGTGAACATATAGCTGGTAGAATGTTAGCTAAATTATTGATGTTATCCAGACAATTGTGTTTGATCATTCCTTTCCATGTCATGTTGTTGAGGTGTTGTATAGTATGTATGACCTCCATCGGGTTGGGTTTTTTTTTTCCCGTTAAACACACTTTGACAACATTCCTTCCGAATTTCCCAACCAGCATTTGCCATTTTTACTATCCATTCACTGTATAGTTTAGCAAACTCATTTGTGAACAAACTTCTTGTCCATTGAGCCACAATTTGATTTGCATCTGCCATGCTTCTCCTTGCACCTGGAACTGATGTCCAAACAGCTTGAGCAAAAGGAAAATCCCATAGAATATGTTTTGTTGTTTCCGTCCCCTGTTGACAAATTGATCGAATTTTATATAGTGGTAAGAAGGTTGTCGTTCACTCGGACTTTGTTGAATTGATTCTAGGCTTAAATATAAAAATACTAAAAATAAGAAATTATATACAAAATATTGTCACAGGATGAAGAATTTATTGGGACTCAGGATTTCATTGTTTTTCATATTCAAGTGGTTAAGAAATTAATCCTAGGCAATTATAGATCCAAATAAAAGTAATATTAACTATATTCTTTGCGAAAGTAGATTTCGTAAAACATTAGTTGTAAGTTTTGAGCATGATGCATCAAAAGTAATTAAAACTAAGTATGCAACATCAGACAAAAAAACAAATAATTAATAGAAATCATAAAACAATTAAATTCTATGCAAATAGTTATGAAAGATTTAATTTAATTACCACATGGGTGAAAAACAACTTCCTCCGTTGTCCCAGTGATGGGTTCTAGCTCCGCATGGTGAAAACACTCTCAAAATAATATTTCATTGCTCAAATGGTGTTTAGAAAGAAGAGAAAATCAATTAAAACAGGGAATCGCAACGTTTATAAGCGTTTCAAACCCACTGACACAAAGAATAACGGTAAACTGTCGTAATGGACAGTCTTATATCTTAAGCATAAACAACAGAGTTTAACGACTGTCTTTGTCTGTCTATTCTTCGTGTTCTTCACTATTTTTCTGCTGCTACTGCTGCAGATTTCTCTTCAGCAATTTTCTCCACTCTGTAGCCTCCCCAAACACTCGATATCCTCTCCTGTGACGCCAACAACCTATTTATACATCACCAACACCCTCAACTACTCGATTAATGCAGTATATCTCGTCTTTACTCCCTCTGCCAAATCACCGAGATTTCTTTCTCTCTTTAACTTTTCCACGCATCTTTGGGTTGCCAAAATCTCTTTCAGTTATTAGAATATAATCCAGAGAATATTACTTCCTTAAACTGCCCAAAACAACTTCAACAGAGAGTGATACGAAAATATATTCATTCAATGTTTTAGCTCATCACGCGTCTGTTCAGAGTTGACATACTCCAACATGCATATTTATCGTAATAGATTGAGTCTAACTCGTGCCAGGATGATATATTCATGCAGCTTCGACGAATCAACCAAAGGAAATCCCGAGTTTTCCTCTCTTGAAAGCGTGCTCCCCTGTTTTCTTCAAACCTTCGCTGCATCCCAATTTTTTCGATCCTGATGGACTTACCAGTCCTGTTTGAGTGTAACAGGCCTAAAACAAGCTAAATCTTCGATTGAATCCCACCAGAAACTATCCAAATTGAATCTAGAAAATCCCGTAGTTTAATAATATTCTTCCCGTGAACTCTGTTTTCTTCACTGCCGATTATACAACCAAATCCAAATGATTTTGAAGTCTGTACCATGCCTGTTACGCTCAGTCCAGTCATCCCAACCAACCTTAGCCATTGAGTCTCTCTAAAACCACTGTAAATCACGAACCTTAATTCTTGCTGCCATTTCCCGCCAAAAACCAAGTTTGAATTTTGAAGATGAAGTCCTCCCCCTAATCCTGTACGGGTGTCCCTTTACCACTTGCCTTATGTAGGGTGTAAATAGTAAGGAAGATGCCCCTTATCTGTTGAGGTACCCCTTAATAATTGAGGTGCCCCTTATCCAAAACTGAGAATCCGAATAACATGTGTCCTCCGGGGTACAAACACCACTTTTCGAGCAACTTTCTCCATAAAAGCTTATTTTCACAAAAACACCTACAAACAAGTTTATTAGTGATAAAATGAGTCCCACCTAATGTATTTTTGGGTGAAAATTCGTCGCACTTTCGTGCTCATCAAATTCCCCCACACTTACATTTTGCTAGTCCTCGAGCAAAACAGAAAACTGACCAGCTACACAGCTGGTCTTTTTTTATTTTATTTTATTATTTTTTAGACCCGCTACACAGCTGGTCATATAATGCAAGAAAAAGAAAAGACCCGCTACACAGCTGGTCATAACCCTAATAATCAATTTGTTTTCATTTTATATTTTTCATTTTTTTAGACCCGCTACACATCTGGTCATAATATGCAAGAAAAAGAAGCAGACCCGCTACACAGCTGGTCATGATTTGCAAGGAATTTCCTGAAAAAATAAAGTAAAAAGTTAACCTCTCCCCCACACTTAAACATTACATTGCCGTCAATGTAATTGAGTCATCCAACACAAATATTAAGATGGAAAATGCAAAAAGTAAATCAAAATAAAATAAATAAATATACCTATTGGAATGTACAGAAATGGATCCCCAATAATTAACAGCCTGAAAATTTGGGGATCAACCCAAAATACAACATTTACAAATGACAGCTTCACACTTATGTTATGAAAACGTGGAAATGCTGAAACTATCAAAAACCAAGATTTACCCCTAAACCAAGTTTTTACTGCACAAGGAAGTGCGTAAAGAACAAAATATGGGGATTCTACTGAGACTGGAGAATTATCAATCGGCTCATGCACTGTATCAGGAATAGGCAAGTCCTTTGGGTATTTAGATGCAAAGTACCCCAATAAATTTTGGAAGCACACAATTCTAACCCTAAATTAGGTAACTTTTGGAAGTCTAGGGGTCTAGAAACAACCTCTAAGTTCGGTGAATTATCTTGTGAGATAGATTCATCTATGGAATTAGGAAAATCATCTACACAATCATCCACAGGGTCATCTACAAATTATGTCTGGAACGGAGAGTTACTACAAGACTGATCATCATCATCATTAAATAATTTTTGGCATTCCAGAATTCTCAATCTTTGTTCCAAACTAGGTGGTGTGTATTTCTAATACTTTTCATATATCATTAGAGGAGATTCTTCACTTACCTCATGTGGAGCAGAAACTCCATACAATTTCCTACGCTTATATTCAGCAAGCGTCATCTCAGATGAGGTTTCCTGATAATTTGACTTTCTACGCTTGTATTCCGCCAGCGTCATCGTAGGTGACGTCTTCTCAGAAGAAGTCATCATCATCAAAAAGTCCCTGAAAAGAAATACAAAAAGAAACGCATAAAAAGGAAAAAAAAAAATCTAAAATGAAATGAAAATACTGTACAAAATAAAAATAAACCTAAAAATTAATCTAAAAACAAGTCCGCGTCGGCGGCGCCAAAAATTGATCGAATTTTATATAGTGGTAAGAAGGTTGTCGTTCACTCGGACTTTGTTGAATTGATTCTAGGCTTAAATATAAAAATACTAAAAATAAGAAATTATATACAAAATATTGTCACAGGATGAAGAATTTACTGGGACTCAGGATTTCATTGTTTTTCATATTCAAGTGGTTAAGAAATTAATCCTAGACAATTATAGCTCAAAATAAAAGTAATATTAACTATATTCTTTACCAAAGTAGATTTCATAAAAAATTAGTTGTAAGTTGTGACCATGACGCATCAAAAGTAATTAAAACTAAGCATGCGACATCAGACAAAATAACAAATAATTAATAGAAATCATAAAAAAATTAAATTCTATGCAAATAGTTATAAAAGAATTAATTTAATTACCACATGGGTGAAAAACAACTTCCTCCGTTGTCCCAATGATGGGTTCTAGCTCCGCATGGTGAAAACACTCTCAAAATAATATTTCATTGCTCAAATGGTGTTTACAAAGAAGAGAAAAAGAGAAAATCAATTAAAATAGGGAATCGCAACGTTTATAAGCGTTTCAAGCCCACTGTTGCAGAGAAATCTGCAGCAATTTTCTCCACTCTGTAGCCTCCCCAAACACTCGATATCCTCTGACGCCAACAACCTATTTATACATCAACACCCTCAACCACTCGATTAATGCAGTATATCTCGTCTTTACTCCCTCTGCCAAATCACCAAGATTTCTTTCTCTCTTTAACTTTTCCACGCATCTTTGGGTTGTCAAAATCTCTTTCAGTTATTAGAATATAATCCAGAGAATATTACTTCCTTAAACTGCCCAAAACAACTTCAACAGAGAGTGATACGAAAATTTATTCATTCCATGTTTTAGCTCATCACGCGTCTGTTCAGAGTTGACATACTCCAACATGCATATTTCTCGTAATAGATTGAGTCTAACTCGTGCCAGGATGATATATTCATGCAGCTTCGACGAATCAACCAAAGGAAATCCCGAGTTTTCCTCTCTTGAAAGCGTGCTCTCCTGTTTTCTTCAAACCTTCGCTGCATCCCAATTTTTTCGATCCTGATGGACTTACCAGTCCTGTTTGAGTGTAACAGGCCTAAAACAAGCTAAATCTTCGATTGAATCCCACCAGAAACTATCCAAAATAAATCTAGAAAATCCCGTAGTTTAATAATATTCTTCCCGTGAACTCTGTTTTCTTCACTGCCGATTATACAACCAAATCCAAATGATTTTGAAGTCTGTACCATGCCTGTTACGCTCAGTCCAGTCATCCCAACCAACCTTAGCCATTGAGTCTCTCTAAAACCACTGTAAATCACGAACCTTAATTCTTGCTGCCATTTCCCGCCAAAAACCAAGTTTGAATTTTGAAGATGAAGTCCTCCCCCTAATCCTGTACGGGTGTCCCTTTACCACTTGCCTTATGTAGGGTGTAAATAGTAAGGAAGATGCCCCTTATCTGTTGAGGTACCCCTTAATAATTGAGGTGCCCCTTATCCAAAACTGAGAATCCGAATAACATGTGTCCTCCGGGGTACAAACACCACTTTTCGAGCAACTTTCTCCATAAAAGCTTATTTTCACAAAAACACCTACAAACAAGTTTATTAGTGATAAAATGAGTCCCACCTAATGTATTTTTGGGTGAAAATTCGTCGCACTTTCGTGCTCATCAAATTCCCCCACACTTACATTTTGCTAGTCCTCGAGCAAAACAGAAAACTGACCAGCTACACAGCTGGTCTTTTTTTATTTTATTTTATTATTTTTTAGACCCGCTACACAGCTGGTCATATAATGCAAGAAAAAGAAAAGACCCGCTACACAGCTGGTCATAACCCTAATAATCAATTTGTTTTCATTTTATATTTTTCATTTTTTTAGACCCGCTACACATCTGGTCATAATATGCAAGAAAAAGAAGCAGACCCGCTACACAGCTGGTCATGATTTGCAAGGAATTTCCTGAAAAAATAAAGTAAAAAGTTAACCTCTCCCCCACACTTAAACATTACATTGTCGTCAATGTAATTGAGTCATCCAACACAAATATTAAGATGGAAAATGCAAAAAGTAAATCAAAATAAAATAAATAAATATACCTATTGGAATGTACAGAAATGGATCCCCAAAAATTAACAGCCTGAAAATTTGGGGATCAACCCAAAATACAACATTTACAAATGACAGCTTCACACTTATGTTATGAAAACGTGGAAATGCTGAAACTATCAAAAACCAAGATTTACCCCTAAACCAAGTTTTTACTGCACAAGGAAGTGCGTAAAGAACAAAATATGGGGATTCTATTGAGACTGGGGAATTATCAATCGGCTCATGCACTGTATCAGGAATAGGCAAGTCCTTTGGGTATTTAGATGCAAAGTACCCCAATAAATTTTGGAAGCACACAATTCTAACCCTAAATTAGGTAACTTTTGGAAGTCTAGGGGTCTAGAAACAACCTCTAAGTTCGGTGAATTATCTTGTGAGATAGATTCATCTATGGAATTAGGCAAATCATCTACACAATCATCCACAGGGTCATCTACAAATTATGTCTGGAACGGAGAGTTACTACAAGACTGATCATCATCATCATTAAATAATTTTTGGCATTCCAGAATTCTCAATCTTTGTTCCAAACTAGGTGGTGTGTATTTCTAATACTTTTCATATATCATTAGAGGAGATTCTTCACTTACCTCATGTGGAGCAGAAACTCCATACAATTTCCTACGCTTATATTCAGCAAGCGTCATCTCAGATGAGGTTTCCTGATAATTTGACTTTCTACGCTTGTATTCCGCCAGCGTCATCGTAGGTGACGTCTCCTCAGAAGAAGTCATCATCATCAAAAAGTCCCTGAAAAGAAATACAAAAAGAAACGCATAAAAAGGAAAAAAAAATCTAAAATGAAATGAAAATACTATACAAAATAAAAATAAACCTAAAAATTAATCTAAAAACAAGTCCGCGTCGGCGGCGCCAAAAATTGATCGAATTTTATATAGTGGTAAGAAGGTTGTCGTTCACTCGGACTTTGTTGAATTGATTCTAGGCTTAAATATAAAAATACTAAAAATAAGAAATTATATACAAAATATTGTCACAGGATGAAGAATTTACTGGGACTCAGGATTTCATTGTTTTTCATATTCAAGTGGTTAAGAAATTAATCCTAGACAATTATAGCTCAAAATAAAAGTAATATTAACTATATTCTTTACCAAAGTAGATTTCATAAAAAATTAGTTGTAAGTTGTGACCATGACGCATCAAAAGTAATTAAAACTAAGCATGCGACATCAGACAAAATAACAAATAATTAATAGAAATCATAAAAAAAATAAATTCTATGCAAATAGTTATAAAAGAATTAATTTAATTACCACATGGGTGAAAAACAACTTCCTTCGTTGTCCCAATGATGGGTTCTAGCTCCGCATGGTGAAAACACTCTCAAAATAATATTTCATTGCTCAAATGGTATTTACAAAGAAGAGAAAAAGAGAAAATTAATTAAAATAGGGAATCACAACGTTTATAAGCGTTTCAAGCCCACTGTTGCAGAGAAATCTGCAGCAATTTTCTCCACTCTGTAGCCTCCCCAAACACTCGATATCCTCTGACGCCAACAACCTATTTATACATCACCAACACCCTCAACCACTCGATTAATGCAGTATATCTCGTCTTTACTCCCTCTGCCAAATCACCAAGATTTCTTTCTCTCTTTAACTTTTCCACGCATCTTTGGGTTGTCAAAATCTCTTTCAGTTATTAGAATATAATCCAGAGAATATTACTTCCTTAAACTGCCCAAAACAACTTCAACAGAGAGTGATACGAAAATATATTCATTCCATGTTTTAGCTCATCACGCGTCTGTTCAGAGTTGACATACTCCAACATGCATATTTCTCGTAATAGATTGAGTCTAACTCGTGCCAGGATGGTATCTTCACGCAGCTTCGACGAATCAACCAAAAGAAATCCCGAGTTTTCCTCTCTTGAAAGCGTGCTCCCCTGTTTTCTTCAAACCTTCGCTACAGCCCAATTTTTTCGATCCTGATGGACTTACCAGTACTGTTTGAGTGTAACAGTCCCAAAACAAGCTAAATCTTCGATTAAATCCCACCAGAAACTATCCAAACTGAATCTAGAAAATCCCTTAGTTTAATAATATTCTTCCCATGAACTCTGTTTTCTTCACTGCCGATTATACAACCAAATACAAATGATTTTGAAGTCTGTACCATGCCTGTTACGCTCAATCCAGTCATCCCAACCAACCTTAGCCATTGAGTCTCTCTAAAACCACTGTAAATCACGAACCCTAATTCTTGCTGCCATTTTCCCGCCAAAAACCAGGTTTGAATTTTTGAAGATGAAGTCCTCCCCCTAATCCTGTACGGGTGTCCCTTTAGTACTTGCCTTATGTGGGGTGTAAATATTAAGGAAGATGGCCCTTATCCGTTGAGGTACCTCTTAATAATTGAGCTGCCCCTTATCGAAAACTGAGAGTCCGAATAACACGTGTCCTCCGGGGTACAAAAACCACTTTTCGAGCAACTTTCTCCATAAGAGCTTATTTTCACAAAAACACCTACAAACAAGTTTATTAGTGATAAAATGAGTCCCAGCTAATGTATTTATGGGTGTAAATGCGTCGCACTTTCGTGCTCATCACAAATACCAAAAATTTCTCCACTGTAATGCGTTACCATTCCCATGCGTTCACTTGATAGAATAATATCTTGAATGCACTTCCATAAGAAAGTTTGGATTCTTGGTAAAGTGTTTAACCTCCATAGTTGCTTCCAAAAAGTTACCATCTCAGCATCATAAACTGTTGTTTCATTAGTTTTGATCTCCACCAATTTCCTATAAGCGTACTTGACTGTAAACTTCCCATTACGAGTAAGTGTCCAGATTAGCCTGTCTGGAGAACGATTAGGATTTTTCATGCGCAGAATCTTAAAGACATCTGCAGGTGAGAATAGTTGTTGTAGAACACCGACTTTCCAAGTATTTGTTTCGTTATCGATGAGGTCACTTACAGTGCTGTGGGATACTGCGAAGTTAAAGTCATGAATTGTGATAGGTTTTACTTGTTCGCCAGGTATCCAATTGTTCTTCCAGATTAAGATTTTATCCCATATCCTAGCAACCAGAAGCTGTACTTTTGCATAAAATCTACTTCACCCTGAATGCTCTGCCAAGCCCAAGTTGTGTTCTTTTTCTTTTTTGAGTGTAGAACCAATGTATCTGGAAAATTCTTCTCTTTTAACGCCTTTGCCCAAAAATGTTGTGAGCTGTGACATAGTCTCCATACAAACTTGGCTAAAAGAGCTTTATTAAAACATTCCAAATCTTGAAAGCCTAAGCCACCATTTTCTTTGCTAGTATTGACTCTGTTCCATGAAATGAAATAAACACCTTTTCTTTCTTGCTTCTTCCACCAAAATATTCGTTGAACAACGTCCATTTCTTTTGTTGTCTTCTTTGGGATTTTGAAAACTCCCATTTGGTGAGATGGCATACTATTAAGTACATGCTTTACCATCACCGATCTACCTGCTTGTGTTAGGAACTTACCATTCCACCTCAGTAATCTCGTATTCATCCCTTCCACTAGTGAGGAGAAAGATGTTGTTCTCCTTCTGTTAAGAAATAAGGGGTTTCCCAAATACTTTTCTTCAAGTGGCATTTTCTTCATCTTCAGTATTCTTAATAATATTCTACAATGTCTTGAATGGAGGTGTTCTGAGAAGAAACCCGCCAATTTTGAAGGTTGATTTGTTGTCCTGAAGCCAGGCCAAAATCTTTGATAAGTTGTAGCAGGTTATCATCATTATGGAGATCATCCTTCAAAAATATCAGGCAATCGTCTGCAAAGAGGAGATGTGAAATTGGAGGTGCATTCTTTGCAATCTTAATGCCTTGTATCTTCTTTTCAGCTTCAGCTCTAGCTAAGGACCTTGTAAACATCTCCATAGTAGGAAGGAAAAGGTAAGGTGACAATGGGTCACCTTGCCTTATCCCTCGAATGGGTTTAAATGCTTTGCATGGTGACCCATTAAGCATAATCTGTATCTCTGACGTTGTAACACATTCTTGTATCATATTAAAAAAGTGGTCTGCAAATCCAAAACCTCCCATAGTTCTACGTAAGAAAGACCATTCTACACGATCAAATACCTTTGACATGTCGAGTTTTAAAGCCATAAACCCTTTCTTCGTATTCTTTCTTCTCATACAATGGATTAGCTCATGCGCAAGTGTGATATTATCCCCAATCTGTCTCCCTGGAATATATGCTGCCTGCATAGGTGAAATCAGCTTTTCCATCAAAGGTTTTAACCTTAGATCCATTATTTTGGTAATGATCTTGTATGTTGTGTTGCATATGGCTATCGGTCTGTAATCTCCTGGTGATTGAGGCAGTCAAACTTTTGGTATCAAACAAAGATTAGTTCTATTCATTTTTCGGAGCATCCTTCCACTGACAAAAAAAACTTTGAATCATTTGAACTACATCTTCCTTTGTTGTGTTACATTGTGATTGGAAAAATCCTGGTGGAAAGCCATCTGGACCCGGTGCTTTCCAAGATTGCATACCCTTTAAAGCTGCACAAATTTCATCTTCTTATGGTATTCTTGTAAGAGCAGCATTTTCTGCATCAGTGATATACTTCGGTAGAAGGCTGAAAAGATCTTCATTGTTCTCTGGATTGGTTGCACTCATAATGTTGGTGAAGTGTGATGTAAGAAGCTCTTCTAAATTCTCCCTGCCTGAGCACCAGCTGCCATTTGGTTTAAGCAGAGACTCAATGCGATTTCTTGACTTTCTTCTATTTGTTTGCTGATGGAAGTACTTTGTGTTCTGATCTATCTCATGAAACATAAGATCTCTTGACTGTTGCCTGTAAAACTCTTCTTCACGTGCATGTCATTCATTAATGTTATTTTCTACTTTCCTGATTTGAGAAGCAATGTCTTCACTTGGTGGTAACTGCTGCAAAGAGGTTAGTTCATCTTGAAAGCTCTTAATTTTTCATGTATATTGCCAAAATTTTCTTTGTTCCATTTAGACAAGTCTCTCCTAGTTGTATCTAGTTTCTTATCCAATCTAAAAGCAGCTGATCTTTGCACTATGTTGGACCAAGAAGCATTAATTTTGTCCTTACAAGAGTTGTCTCTCAGTCATCACTCAAAAAACCTCCAGTTTCTACTCTTAACAGTATCATTGGGATATAAGTCCAAGAAAATGGGGCAATGATCAAATCCTAAAATTGGTAAATGTTTTAGAACAGTATCAGGGAAGGTTACTAACCAGTCTGGGTTTATGATGGCTCTATCTAACCTACACTTAAGTCTGCATGTTCCATTTTTACCACTAGTCCAAGTATATGGACTACCATGATAACCCAAATCAGATAGACCAGTGTCATGGATCATCTGAACTATTTTAGGAGTTTTTGAAGAGGAGCCAGAGCTATTTTCTCTTTCATCAGGGTGCATGGTGATGTTCAAGTCACCAACAAGGATCCATGGAGAATCAATATTGTAGGTATCACAAACAGTTTTAATAAAACTCCATTGAGCTTTCTTTTCTTGTGGATATGGAGAACCATAAACACATGAAAGAAGACACCGAGGCTTAGCAGGGTCAGTTCTAACAAGACAATGAAACATGTTTTTATCCTTATAAACTATATCTAGTTGAAAACCATCCTTCCACAAGAGGCAAATACCTCTAGCTCTGCCTATAGATGGTACAAAAGAGTAATTTGGAAATCCTAATGGCCTAACATGTTGGAGAATCTTATCAGAATCGATTTTAGTTTCTTGTAAAAAGATTATATCAGGATTAATCCTTTTATTAATATCAGCTAGATAGTTTTTAGTGTCTTTAGAAGCATAACCATTGCAGTTCCAAGATATAATACGCATGGTACATGAACAGTAATGAAAGATAATAAATGCAGGTATTGGAGGGAAAATACAAAAATTAAAAGTAACAAAACCGAGAAAATTAACTTGTTGGAAACGTTTTGTGTTTACCTGCATGGTCTGATCCTGACTATGATTTGTGGTTTCAGCAGTGGTGGCCCTTCGTTCATTAGCTTCCCTCATCGAGTTGTTGTGATTTTTCAAGGTAGTAATATTTGTGTTATCACTGGTATTAGGAGGTTGCACGTGAATGTTGTTAGGGTTCATAAGAGGTTCATTGTTTAATTCAGAGTTCCTCATTCTTTTTTTTTTGTCTTGATTTATCCTCATTCGCAGTTGCTCCCATAGTAAGTGTCATTTCATCTTTATCCATACTTTCTCCATCACTTCCTTCATATACATCTGCTTCACTCCTCAGGTATTCTTGATATTCTTCATCTGTCAAGGTATCCAAGTATATTAGATGAGAAGTGTACATGCATTTGCTATCACCATGATCGATAACAAAACACTTTAGGCAAATCTTTTTTGGCTGCAGTTCCCAGTGATAGCGGATCCAAACTTTTTCATTGGTAAATGTATTCCACCATCCTCCCCTATATAACGGTTCTTTGAGGCTCATCTCTACTCTGTATTTGACTGTATTACCATACCTTAGTCTGCAATTTGGAGGAGTTGTAGACGCTTTCTTCCCCATATAACCTATAGCTTCATCCACCACCAAACTATTGAGATGTTCAAGCCTTAAGTATTTGAACTGTATGGTAAAGACTTGATGTGTGAACTTATACTCAGTAATCGGAAATCCATTGGTGTATTTTTGAACATCGAAAATAGCTTCTCCTATGATCCATGGTTCATTTCTTATGTATTAATGTCTTTCTTCTTCTGAGTTCAGTCGAACTAGCATAAGGTTGTAACCCATAACTCGGATCTGTTTGTTTCTATAGTTCCTCCTTAGTGAGTTGATCTCTTACCATATGGTCCTCATATCGGTTTTTTCTTTCCACATTAGCTTTCCCAAGACTCTAAACAACCATTCTGCTGCAGCATCATTGTGTCATGTGCCTCATATGTGAAAAAAATGCCCCATATCATGTTACTTGTCAGTCTATAGTTTTAGTCATAGTTAATAATATTTAACTTATGAGTGAGTGCTTTTATAAATTGTAAGTATGGCTTAGATATAACCATCTAGGGGTGTAGTGAGCGTTGGATGTTAGGGTTGGGAAGATCAGATTTATAAGCAGAAAGTCTGTAATTGAACTCTTATCAAATTATTAATCCAAAACTGAACTTTGTTCAGGCTGTGTTCATTTGTACCAGAGAAGCTCGATTCTTCGGAATTGAGAGAGGTTTATCCTCAATCTATCAACCCCACCTTGTTGTTATACTCAGGTACATGACAATTGGTATTTAGAGCTGTTCGATTCTATTATTTTCTTCGATAGAGGTTGCAGATATGGACGACTTTTATCCAAGAGAATTCACTGAAATTGAATTATTATCACAGAAGATCTATTGTTTGGGAATATATCAAGCTGCAGTAACAGAGAAGCTGGAGGGAGAATTTATTCGACCTCCTAGGCAAGTAGCTGCATTGATGAATTTTTTTTCAACAGAAATAAAGCATATCCTAGTGATGGAGCGAAGGCTTTGTGATGAGAATTCAGAAGAAAGTATTGAATTACTCAAATCAGTGGTTCAACAAATGAAGAAGATGAAGAAATACATCGCTGGCCACAATGAACCAAATCCTCTTTATTCAGATTCAGTAAGTGATTCAACTCAGAAATCCTCAATTTCATTAGCTGAAGAAGAAGATGAATCTATCTATTGAAAGTTGATTCCTCCTTTTTTCTTTGAAGAAAATGAGAATTCAACTGTTCTAGACTCACATGAACAATTGGTTTTTCCTAATTGGAGTGTCTTGGTGGATACTTTTCAAATCAAAAATGTTCCTAGTAAAGAGATACTGAATTTATACAAACCACTAATTGGTGAGTGTTTTTATATTTTCTTTAATTCTTCTCGTTACACATTTGACCATGGAAAAGAGTTTGACATTAGAAATGTTTTTCTAATCCTGTTGGAGATTATACATTAGGTTCTGTCACAACTATTTTTGGTTCCTTGCTACTTAATGTGTGTTCGATTATAATACATAACTATAATCGAAATTTTATTCAAGAGCTGCTTTATAAACATGGGTACTGGCCAGATTCACGGTCTGGTGCTTTATTTGGTTGTATATCAACTAGAGATGATGGTTTTAGTACTTCTTGGATATTGTTTGATAAAATGCCTGCAAGTGAAACTGGGAGTTTCAGTGTTAGCGGAAATTATTTCCTCTTGCAACCTAAACGGGCTAAAGTGAGTTACAAGTTACTAATAGATGAATGTCTCTTCACTGTTATGAATTCTGCTCGCTAGATATATGATCGTGGCAAGGTGTTCGATGTTCTTAAAGGGTATTTTTCTTTTGCTGTCACTTATAGATTTGGTATTGATACAATGATATCTTATGAGCTGTCTCTTGTTGGGTAAATTCGATTGGATAATTACAAAGAGAAAATCGTTAATGAGCTTGTTTTGAAACATGGTTCCCAAGTAGAATTGTTGGTGGATACCTGGATTGTACCTGTGCTCATGATTTTTTCACATGGTATGAATAATAAGATGATTGCTGCATTACCAGAGAGAAATAATTTTTTGTAAAATGCGGGGAAGGAACAGAGCAGATTTTTATGGTAACTGTACCTAGCGTACCATGCCGTGTTACCATGGTATGAAGTAAATGATTGTCGATGGTTCTTTATGATTGCACGGCATGGTACGATAGGTACAGTTAGATTTTTTACGAAAGATATATTCGTTATTCAAATGCGGATTAGGGGAAGATACCTGGGTTGTATGTTAACATGCCTGAGAGCGCTTTGCGAAACTGGAGCAGGGGTGAACCTGAAATTATCCAACATGAGAAACGAGAATTCAACAGCGTTTGTTCTCCAGTGCTGGTGCTCCGCTAAACGTAGACATTTGTGTTGTGATAAAATGACGTTTAGAGCGTATCAAAACCCAAGGGGTTGTATCCAGCTTGAGTCTTCTGGTAGGACAATGTGAATGCTTAGTCAGGGTTGGATTCTTAATGGGACGTCAACAGGTTTATCTCCCAATGAAGTGGATGCTTTCACTTATGTGGTGACTATCCAAGCTAAAGTTTTTGAGTAGTTACATGATTACTTAGGGGTTACAGCCAACTGTGTTACTTGTCAGTCTTTTAAGGCCTGCGCAATTAATATAATGAACAAAGTTGTGCTAGAAGTGATAAAATGAGAAGCTGCGCAAGGAATCAAAAGGGTTGACAGGTTGGCAACATGAATCGTTACTTATGACCATTTTATTTACAGATCTGTAACAAGTGACTTCAAGCAGCTGACAACCTTTTCTACTGGCAAGAGTAAGACACCTCAACTGATGAGTACTTAGCAGTATCGATCCTTACTGGAGTTGTACAAGGGATTGCTCTAGGAGTACCAAGCCATGCTAAAGATGCCCAAGACAACCTTTTTAGTCATTTCTTTCATCCTTGAGGACAAGGATGTCTAGAAGGGGTGGGGAATGTCGTGTGCCTCATACGTGAAAAGAGTGCCCCATATCATGTTACTTGTCAGTCTATAGTATTAGTCATATTTAGTAATATTTAACTTATGAGTTAGTGCTTTTATAAATTGTAAGAATGGCTTAGATGTAACCATCTGGGGGTGTAGTGAGCGTTGGATGTTAGGGTTGAGAAGCTCAGATTTATAAGCAGAAAGTCTGTAATTGAACTCTTATCAAATTATTAATCCAAAACAGAACTTTGTTCTTAGGATGTGTTCATTTGAACCAGAGAAGCTCGATTCTTCGGAATTGGGAGAGGTTTATCCTCAATCTATCAACACCACCTTGTCATTGTACTCAGGTACATGACACATTGACTACTTGTGAGGAGCCAACTGTTGTTCTTGTTGCTGGTAGCTCAATGTTAGCTCTTCTAAGTTGCCTTGATAATTGATTGATATGGTTATTGTTGGACGAGGCTATGGTAAGGATTTCCTTGAGATTGCTAGACAGAGGTAAAGTGAATATAGAGTTTTGAGATCATATGGCATTATTTATACTGACTTTCCTTGAGTGGGTAAAGACTTTCCTTCGGTGATAAGTATAGGTCCTACAATACAAGAAGAAATCTTGACCGGAGATTTTGCTTAACACAATATAATTTTTCCGGGGGAAAGTATATCTACAAAAAAGGTTAAAGATGAATTCTCGGCAACATGTACGGATCTGTTTGTGAGGTAATTTTTGAATTTGAAAATCTGAGAGGTAATGGTTTTTGACTAAACTCTTGTTTGAGATGAAGGTAAAACTGGATTCTCTAGGACTACTGATTGGGTTTTGATCTAAGGTAACTCTTAGATTGATACTGAGAAGAACCATCACAAAGATGATCCTTAGCACCACTGGTTGAAGTTTTAATTTTTTGAACACCATTGTCATTTAACCAAGGACATATCACATATTGAATATAAAGCACCACTGGATCCCATAAAAAATCAAGAGACCTTCAAAAAGATTAGAGCACCATTATAAAACTTTAGACAAAAGCGAAAGAAACATGGGAGAAAAAGAATACACTACTTAAAAGACACTAGCACAAATTTTTAGAATTAGAAACCATTAAGATGGTACCACAACTACTAATGGAGTTTAGCAATAACCATACTGAATAGATAAGAGAAGACTTATGGTATGAATCTTAAAAGAAATCAAAGCATGAATCAAAATCTCAAAAAATCAAAAAATCATGAAAAAATCCCATAAGAGATTCGTTTTTCTCTCATGAGATTTTTTCATGATTTTTTGATTTTTTGATTTTTTGATTCATGCTTTGATTTCTTTTAAGATTCATACCATAAGTCCTCTCTTATCTAATCTGTTCTTAGTCCAACTTGTCACTCTAACCATGTCATCAGATCCTTTCAATCTGCTCTTAGGTACTTCATACGTGGGCATGTCCCAGAAAGACTGATCTGATTAGACAAATACAAGACAAATTCACAATATATCAAATTGAAAGCATATACTTCAACGAATTTAGCAAAGTGCTCATATTTTCCACACATTCATTGTTTTTCCCCCAACATGTATACATCCATCCAAAAATCCAAAAAGTGTTATCCAAAATATTTTAGTAATAAATAATCTAAAAAACAATAAGAAAAAAACAAAAAATAACTATACTAATTTATTGACTAATTCTCTGTTAATTATGATTAAAAAGGTTAACCAAGGAAGTTCACATGCATGCATACTTAATTTTTACAGTTGCATGTGAAATTGTCTCCCCTAAGCTGCTATTCACATGTGAAATTATCTTAATTAGCCGTCTAATTGTCTAGAGTTTTGGGTAACTATATGTTTGATGTTTCTTTTGTCTCATTTATCCACTAATCACCAAGGCTACTTAATTCACGGGTCTTTCCTCTTGATTGTGAAGTTGTATCATTCTTGCTAGGTTCCTAGACAAGTTTCTTTTTCTAGTGTGCAAATTGGTAGAGAAGTAAGATATGTCCAAGATTTTTTTTCTTTTAGTGTTCATTCCCCAAAACAGTAACCCATTTATGGGGTTTGCATATAAAAAAGGGGGTCTAAGTCCAGCTTCTTAGAAAGGATCCTGAAAATTGTTGGATACAGTCGGGCAGAGTCATATAAGGGCAAAATGGCATGTCACTTTTTTCCATGACTAGTTTTTTGGTACTATTTTTTTTTTTGCATCTATAAATTTATTGTTTTATCACTTGTTACCCTGATGAAATATTATCTTCTTCTGCTGAAAATCTTGGCTGAGTTCAATCTTTTTCTGATCCTAGGGCTCCAAGTAAACTGCTTCCGGTTTTTCTCGTGCCGGGTTGGGGGTCGGTTGCATCTTAGCTCAAATCGGGTCCAAGATTCCTAGTCAGTTAGTTGAGGAATCTGTCCATGTTAGACAACAACATGGAGTTGAATTACAGGGTGTTAACTAAACCTAGCAAGCTAAAGCCAAAAAAGGATGAGATAATTCCCTGATTTGATCTAGATATTAGTGACCCACCATTTTGAAACATCAATGAAGAAATTGATTGTCTTTTAAGTATAAAATTAAGACATTCCAAAATTGCAATCTAGGCTTATATGTTTAATTATTGTGTAGAACCAGTTCACGACATTGGCTTAACTCAAACTCCATCCAAGTGGATCCCCCACACAATATTTAAAGTAGTTGGTGATATCAATTGGACTACTTCATCGTAACCCTAGCTTAATAATATATACTCTTAATTTTTATTATTTATTATTATTATTATTTTATTATTATTATTTTATTATTATTGTTTTAAAATTTATTATTATTATTGGATAAAGAATATCACATCTAGTTGAAAGCCTAACAAGCTAAGCTCCAACAACGCACTACTATATGAATTGAACTGGTTAGCACGAGTGACTTTGAAATTTAAAAAATGTTTGATCATATCCATAAAAAGAGATTAGCAAACTAAATAAATTTACGTATTTAAGTGTCACTATTTGTCCATTTGTGTGTCACCTTTATCCTTTTGGATCATTCCACAAGTCAGGTTTCAACAAACAAACATAGTCATAAGTTGATTTGTTTAAGTTAATGGGGTTACGGTTGGGTTTGATTAGTGCTAACTATTTTGTTTAGATCAATAACAACTCTAAAATATTGTTCAATTTGATTGATTTTTCTTCATTAACAAAACATAGTGGGTCATAATGGCGATTTGGGAGATCTTAAATGTTAATTTCACTTCAAATCAAATCAATACTTGAGCAATGATAAAATGTGGCTAACATTTTTATAATAATTGCTTTTTAAATTGATAATTATTGATGCTTATGGAAAGGCGATTAGGAATTCCCAAAGAGCTAGGTAGCTGTTTTGTTTGTTAATCTCAAAAAAGTGCCAAAGGACTTTAAGCTAGCTAGTTGTAGAATAGTATACATGGAGTTTGAAACTAAACTTGGGATCTATTTACCTAATTCTATCAACTTATCATCACTGAGAAGAAAATTCTTGTTGCACCTACATATAACCCAAAATACCTAAACTAAGATATGCCTATTTAGGAAACTTAAGGTAAATGATGGAAGTGAACTCACTTTTCAACACAGCGCTATCTTACTTATTTTCATCCGTTTTGGGGAAAAAAATTACTATCACTTTTTCGCCAAATTGAAAAAGTGATCGTAACTCTTTCCCCAAAAACATGGAAAATATTACGTGAGCATCAGGTGAGAGTTCGATTTGTATTAGTGAAAATGTTAAAGGTTCACAACCCGCCCCCATCGAATAGTTTTTGTTGGCCTCTTATATTTACCATGTAAACCATATTAAAAGGCCTTGTTACAAAAGTAAATATTAATAGGGACGGGGCAGGATCATGTAGGACTAGTCTATAAAAGGCACGAACCAAGGATGATATGTTGGGCAGGGCTTGTACATAAAATAAGATGACCATTAAGCAGACAGAGGTTGCGACAATTCTTTTTAAAGGGGTGTAAACTAATTTGAAGTGAGATGAATATATATAAAATATATTGCATACGAGGGATTTTAGAGAGTAAACGAAAATTTTCTACAAAAATCTGAAGAAAAAAATAGTAACCGTAAAGATTGCGTCTAAATTATAGCCGATTTTTATAAAATTTTATAATAATGTATGGATTCTCAAACAATTAGAAGGAAGTAATGTCTTTTTGCATGGCTCTCTCAAAGAGTGTGTTTTCATGCAACATATATGTGTGTAAACTGCATAATCTCTGTATGGTCTGAAGCAAGCTCCAAGAGATTGGTATGATAGGTTAGTTGATTTTTTTGTAGAACTGGATTTTAATTCTTCTTTGGCTGATTCTTCTCTCTTTATACATTATATTGATAACCAGCTTACTATAGTTTTAGTCTATGTCGATTAATCATCATCATTGGTAGCTCATTTTCATTTTGTAATACTGTTATATCTCTCTTACAAGCTAAATTTCCAGTGAAGGATTAGAAGCTCTACAATACTTTCTTGGCTTAGAGGTGAAGACATCAGTTGAGGGTTTATTTCTTTATCAGACAAATATGCTCTTGGACTACTTCAGAAAACTAATCTTGTTGGTATTAAACATTGGTCCACTCCTTATCCTGCTTCTTTTAAGCTCAGCAAAGATGATAGAGACTTATTACAAAATCCAGTTGAATATAGATCTGTTGTTGGTGATCTTCAATAGTTAACATGGACATGGCCGAAAATTTGTTTTGCAACCAATCAGGTTTTTCAATATATGCATTCTCCTACAACTACTCATCTCCTGGCTGCTAAGGGAATTCATAAATAATTAAAGGCAGCTTAGGCCATGACATTTTCTTTGGAAGAAGTTTTCAAGCTCTTCAAAGTTACACAAGTGATGATTGGAAGGAGATCCAGATACTAGATGATCAACAAGCAGTTATTTTTTTTTTTTTTTTGAGGTTGGTCTTCTAAAAAGTAGGCTGTTGTTGCTAGATCCAGCACTGAAGCTGAATATAGATCACTGGCTTCATTTGCAGCTTGTTAGAGTGTTGTTCTGTTGAACTCACCAAGCATTGGTATGTCAAGATATTGTCATATTTTAGTATCAAAAATCATAAGTTGCTTGATTATATTACTAGAGTCAATTTCGTTAGGTTAGACTAGGAAGTCTAGAAATGTGGACACATACAAGTATTATTCTGAAGACCTGAAGATTTCGAAGATGTATCGACAACGACGATAACATCATTCTTCTATTTGAGGTTAGTGAAAAAGCAGGGGTCTAACAACACCACCCAATATTTCGCTTAGCAATCTGTTTGGACTAACTCCAATAAACTTTGCTAGAGAATCAACTAGACAGTCAGACTCAATCTAGATTAAAGTATATCGAGGAGAAAATATCTCTCTCTTGTTTTGATTTACTCGAGCTAACAGAAATCAGCGAGTCCATAATCAAACAAAAGGAATACGTTGGATGGTACCAAAGACTAATATCCAAGGATCAATCAATGGCAATCAACAACCAAAGGTTGGATTACTCTAATTGATGATCTAACGCACAACCTGTATTATTTCAATTATAAAGATAAAACAATATAATGCGGAAATTTAAATAACACAGACACCAGAAATTTTGTTAAAGAGGAAATCGCAAATGCAGAAAAACCTCGGGACCTAGTCCAGATTGAACACACACTGTATTATGCCGCTACAGACACTAGCCTACTCCAAGCTAACTTCAGACTGGACTGTAGTTGAACCCCAATCAGTCTCCCACTGATCCAAGGTACAGTTGTACTGCGCACTTGATTCCCTTAGCTGATCTCACCCACAACTAAGAGTTGCTACGACCCAAAATCGCAGGCTTTGACAATAAACAAATCTGTCTCACATAGACAAGTCTATAAAAGGATCAATCTGTCTCCCACAGATAAACCCTAAAGGTTTTGTTCCATATTTTTATAATAATCAAGGTGAACAGGAACCAATTGATAATCCGGTGTTATATTCCCGAATAACAACCTAGAGTTATCAATTACCTCACAACAATCTTAATCATATGGTAGCGAAACAAGATGTTGCGGAATCACAAACAATGAGACGAAGATATTTGTGATTACTTTTTATATCTTGCCTATCGGAGATATCAATCTCAGGCCAATCAATCTGATTTTACTCGTACGATAGAAGATGCAAGATCAGATCACACAACTACGATAAAAGTAGTATCGGTCTGGCTTCACAATCCCAATGAAGTCTTTAAGTCGTTAACCTGGTTTTAGAAGAAGAAAACCAAAGGTTAAAGGAGAATCGACTCTAGTATGCAAACTAGTATCACACCTGAGGTGTGGGGATTAGTTTTGCACAATACTAGATGTCTCCTTTATATAGTCTTTCAAATCAGGGTTTGCAATTAGGTTACCTTGGTAACAAAGCAATCAATATCCACCGTTATATGAAAACCTGATTTAGATTCAAGCTAATATTTCTCAATCGTTAAATCGAAAACTTAGATTGTTATACACACTTGATAATGCACGCTTCTAGGTTTGTTAACCGTACCCAAACGTATGCACTTGTTGGTTCAACAATAGTTAATCAAATGGTTTGCCATATGAGCATTTCATATAAACCATGTTCTTCTTCGCCATAACTAGTTCAAATGACTTCAAATGAACTAGTTATAGAGTTGTTCAATTGCAAGGAAAACTTATGTACTACACTAGACACAATTGAAGCAAAGATGATTTGATTCACTTGAATCGGTTCATGAACTTTTATAGCCACGGTTTGCAAACTGCATTTCTTAGTCTTTTTAAGTTTAAGTTCAGAAATCATCTTCAGATATATAACCTTCTCAAGTTCGCATACTAGGTTCGCGAAATTAAGTTATCGGGCAGAGTTTACAAACTCCAGCAGAAATTCTCGGGTTTGAGAACTTCGTCGGTTAGCGGACTGGGTTCGCGGACTGATTTCGTGGACTTAGCTTCACGCAAGTAGTTTGTCAACTCCAGCAGAAATTCTCGGGTTTGAGAACTTCGGCAGTTCGCGGAATGAGTTCGCGGACTTGGCTCACGCCGTTCTTCCGGTTCTCTTGATCAACAAAGTTCGCAAACTTTGGTTCAAGGAATATGACTCATACATAAATGTGTTTCCACAATAATGCTTATGTCCATCATTGGTTATGTAATCTAAACTCTCATTTCAATCATTGAAACATTCTTAGAGGACATTATATAGTTGTTACACCATTTCTCGTCAAAGCAATTTTCAAGATGATTGAAACATATCATGACTTTCGTCATATGGTAAAGATAAACCTGATCGAAGCGAAAATCTTACCAACACATATTTCGAGATATAGATAGGCGAGGTATACTCGGCTCGAAATAACAAATGTGTATAATCCAAGTCTATATATATAGCATACGACTTCTTGTCTCAAAGAGTAGGATATATAGTAGATAGACTTTTGAGTGACAGATAAGTTCAGGTCTTCACATACCTTTTTGTCGAGAAGTTCCACCGGTTCCTTGAGTAGTTCTTCTACTTGTATGATGAATCGCCATGAATTTCTTGAGCTCAACTACACTTTCTATCCTAGTCCGAGACTTAGCTATAATAGACTAGAAATCAAGACTTATAGTTTTGATCACTAACATTGACAAACATGCTTGAGATAGCAACGCATGCGAGTTCGACCGAGCAATGCTCTAACAGTTAGTAATACATGACTTGACTTGTTTCCATTTTTAGGTCGTTGGTTTTCAAGTCGTTTTGAAAACATAACATGCGAAGTTATATATGTGAAAACTCTAGTTTAATAGACTTGATTATCATATAGTAATCGAAGTTTCAAGGAACAATATCTTGATAGTGATAAGTGATTTATATTGGTATATTGAATTATGAAGTTTAATGCTTATCTTTTGAACTTCGTAATTGCGATATCGAAATAATCTTCGTAACTTGTTACTATATTGGGTGGTTGATGTGATTTGTAGATAGTGGTAAAAAGTGATTCGATTCTCGAACTTGTGAAGGATAACTTTAGACTTAAATTCAAAACTAAATAGAAAACTCGCTAATAATTATAACAAACACCGACAAAGTTGGTATCAATATTAAAAGAACACTGAGGCTAAGATTCCACTATTTTCCAAGTTCAAAGTGATTTGGTCCAAATATTTGTATTCATGCCATTTTCTCGTTTAATTTGATTCTAAAATATTGCAACTAATAGATTTTCAAAAGTAATAATTGTAAATACCAAGTATGAAGCATCAAGAGTCTATAAACTAAGCACACTCCATCAAAATAGATCACAACCACTCAAATAAAAATCATATTCAATAATAGTTCAAGGCAAATAATCATAATAATAATTGCAATAAATTATACCGCTTTTTTTTGGAAAAATAGCTTCCTCTATCGCCTCAACAATGGGGTTTAGCTCCTCATATTAATCATGATCTCAAAGTAATTTTTTATGGCTCAAAAGATGATTAAAAAGATGAAAAGTGATAATACAGACGATTCGCAACAGTTTGTTGGTGTTGCAGAATCACTGTTACCGGGAGAAATAGTAACTAAAGACCTAATGCAACCGCTGTGATGAACGACACATAGGTACTGCTGTGAAACAACGATAGTTTGCTGCGACAGTTGCTTGTGCGTCAATGTTCTTCGTGTTTTTCCTCTTCAGCAGCAGCAGCAGAATATTGTATTTTTCCTGCAACTCGATCTCTGGAGCTCTCTATTCTCCTCTAAACTTCTCCTAAGGTTTCGTACCCTCTTTCTCGGACTCTCATAACCCTTTCATGCACCCACAGGTCGATTTAATCTCCAAGAAATCTCCTTTTTCTTTTTGCCAAAGTTACGGGTTTTATCTATTCTTTCCATATCCTCATACGCGGGTTCAAACACTCCCTGTTTTGCTTTTCACGCGTCTTCCAAGTATAATCCAATGTCCCAGACTCTCTCAAGGGTAATATCGAATCAAACAACTACCAATATTCCCTTATCTCCAACCGGTAACTTCCATGTATTCAACCAAAATCGCGTGATACTCTCCAAGCCTTGTTTTAATCCAAAACCCACGTAACTCTCTTTTTCTTCACCCTACGCGTATTCTGTGCTCATCTAAATTCTTTCCATAGATAGAGGAACAAATAATATGGGAAGTATTCTCCAAGAATGAAATAAAAATCCGAGAACAAATACCTCCCTGATTTAACGAGATAACCATGGAAACTTGCTTATTTTCCAACTATGAATCACATACCATCCCTGTTTGAGATTAACAGGCCCATACGAACCTAATCCAACAAGAAAATCCGACAAATATTCAACAGAAACGGATCCAGGGAAGTTTGCTGCGACTAAACTTTTCTAACTCAATTTCCTGCCAAAATCTTGTCCTTTAAGCCGTGAAGAAAGGTAGTCCCCTATCCAGAGTAGCGTGCCCTTAGCCGTGGGTGTAAATAACAGGTTTGAGGTGCAAATAGCGGTGAGGTTCCCCTTATCAACAAGTTACCCCTTATCTAAAATGAGGGTCCGAATAGCAGGTGTCCTCCGGAGGTGCCTTTAGCAACTTTTCGAGCCGAATTTTCCAAAAATGTTTATTTCTTCAAAATACCTACAAAGACATAAAATAATCAAATAACTACAAAATTGAGCACTAACAATACACATAATTGAGACCAAAATAGACACATAAATGCGTCTATCAGTGGTGAACATAGATTTGATTCCATACCTAGAAAAATATGTTTAATTACATATGTTTGAGGAAGTAGACGTACAAACTTGTTTCGTAGTCGAAAAGAAATAAAATGTGTCGATGGTTGGGTTTTCATTGAAGAGCGTAAGTATGGACCGATCCTAACCTATATAGGGAGTCAAGGTAGAACCGATCCTAACTTGCTTTAGGTATCATGGTAGAACCGGCCCCAATAGGAAAAAAACGATTTCTATTGAAAGTCACGTACACTTTAGGATTTGTTAGTGTGATTTGGAAATTGGGTTTGCAAAATAGGAAAGTTCAAGATGTCGAAATAGTGAGTATTTTGAATATGTATTGAAATTTTATTTCTTAATTGTTCAAAGATATTCCTTGATACTCAAGGTGAGCCCAATCCGAAATAGTAGAGAATCATTTTGAGATTTTCGAAATTAATATGTTTTTTTTTACCAGCAATCAAAGTATATCTCTGGAAATATATATTAGTTAAGTGCTAGCTAATACTGAGTTGTCATGGAGATTTCTGTTATACAGTTGGATATTGGTTGAAATTCATAAAACCGAATTTAGGTGCTTTGTTGCATATCTTTAGATTATCTTCGGTTATGGAAATTCCTTGGTCTACAAATAGTGAAGTTTGTCCGTCTTACAAATTTATCCCAAGCCAGGGAAACTTGATCTTTGTTGTTTCTGGTGTAGCTAACTAATAGTATTCTCGTAATAGTATCTTGGAGAGGAGAGTAATCCAATTAATCGAAATCTCTTACGTCCGCTAGTTTAAAGACTTTTTTTGGATTAAGAAGCATCTACTAGTACCGCTGGTAGGAAACTAGAATCGTATTGTTATATTGGTTTTCAATTATTGATTTGATTGAGTTATGGTACGTAGTTATCTCTTGATTTGCACCTAGTTTGATTATTCTTGAGAGTCTTCTCTTCTGACATAAAGTCACCCAAACTAGATCAAGAGTTTAACATTGACTTGCGGTCATCCATTATTAACAGACTTCGTTCTGTGCGTGATCGATAATAAGTGAGGAATCAAGTTATTGTGATGGTACAGAAGACTATTGAAGATTGAAGACAAGAAGATTTTTCTTTTTGGTTTTGCATCTTCGTGATTTGCTTCGTGCACAAACTTGATAGGCTGGGATCTGACTAGATCTAGTTTATCTTTTGATAGACTGATTATTGACTAGTCATGTTTAGATCGACAAGCTATTATTTGGTGGTACTCTTCAGTATCTGAATCTGGTAGTTCTGTTTGACTTGATCTGGTTAACTTGTTTAATCCATATCGTGGAAGATCTAAAACCCGACAAAGGAGAGCTTAATCTATTTTAAACAGAAAAGCCTTGTCACACTCAACGACAAATATCTCTGATTGACTTATTGGGATAAGAAGAGTGGTTACCAAACATATTAGTCCTTTATTGTTTGGAAGACGATCCAAAGGGTTGAGTGCTTAAAGTCTTCAGACAGACTGAGGCAACTTAAGATAGTGGACTCTATCTTAAGATTCACGTGAGTTGGACAAATTATTTGTAGGCGCATGGATACTGAGGGAATTAAGTAACTAGGGTTGTTTACTTGGTCTCAACTATACAAAGTTAGTAGTGTCTTTGTGGTGTATTTGGTACCCTCGTCATTTCACAGTTGATATTGTTTGACTCTGTCAACTATTAAGAGATTGCATATCTTCATTTCAGATGTTCCTCTTGTTTTATGTGATAACAAGAGTTCCATAACCTTAACCTCTAATCTTGTGTATCGTAGTCATATGAAACACTTGGTTATTAAAATTTCACTTTGTCAGAAAACTTGTGCATAACAATACTTTACAGGTTCATTACATATCATTTGATGCACAAATAGCTGATGTTTTCACAAAGGGTTTGCCACTCCAAGAATTCAATTTCAGAAGAACAAGCTTCATGTGCTAAATCTCCCTTTGCTTGAGGGAGGGTAATTGAGGAGATACCTTTTTTTTTCGTTTACTCAACTCATCTGTGTCAGCCAGCTTATCTGAGTCTGTCTAGTGTTTAACTGTAACTGTGACTGACGGAGTATATGTATATATGTTTGAGTGATCTGTTGTCCTTATTGTATAAGCGTATAATAGATGTTAACAGTTTTTTTTAGTGAGGGAGGATCCATCGACACTCTTAGATGGACAACGTCAGACATGGTTTGTGCTATTTTTTTCACAAAACCCAAACGACAATGAATTTAAGTATAATATTTTGATGATATGTTCCTCTTATAAGACTCTACATTTCTACAAAAAAATCAACGTCATTGGAGATATCAAACCTCACCATCTACTGATCTTAATTCCAACCGTTAACTTTGAACGACTGATATTCAAAGGGATAGATGGTCGTTTTATACATCTCAAATTGTGTTTATTTTTTGTAAGAATATATAGTCTTATAAGAGGAACATATGATCAAAATATTACACTTAAATTCATTGTCGTTTGAGTTTTGCGGAGAAAATAACACAAATCTTGGCTTACCTTGTCCATCTAAGAGTGTCCTTGGATCCTACCTCTTTTTTAGTTATCATTATCTCTATCTTTTTTCTTTTTTCTAGGCATAGGCCCGTCCTTCCCCCTGCCAGCGTAGCCACCGGCTTACTCTCCACCGAGCAAACTCGGCCCTCTTAAACCCATATTAAATTTAGTATAATTACGTTTGAGCGGAGACTCGAATTGCTGACTTCCTATTTGAGAGTCAGACTCCTAGACAACTGAGCCAACCCCACTTGGTTTCATTATCTGTATCTGTAGTATAAAATTAATGTAACCTCCTTTCCTTTTTGTAATGAAATATTCTGATCTTTTACCACAACTAATACATAGACTTACTTTTCCATATTTCCCATCCGGGCTACAACCTCAATTAGCCTTGCTAGCTTAAAAGTAGAACATTTGAGTTGTATAGATTCAGTGTACATTGAACTCTATCCGGGGGCCGATCTACAGCTTAGCTTAGGCTAGCTCAAGCCACCCCAAAAATCCAAACAAGCATTCTTTTTTCACTACTTAATTTGGTTAGAATGATAATATTGGCCTCAAAAATAGGCTTAAGCCAGGCCTAGAATATGGGTTGAAGCCTAACTAGCTTCTCAAGCGCCCTTAACCAATTTTCCAGCTCCGCCACTGACTCTATCTAGCTAGAAGTATATAGTCAATATCGGTCATATCGGCGAAATATCGGATATCGTTCTTGAGCGATACGAGAATCAGTATATCGGCGATACGATATCTTCCAGATAATATCGGCCGCTATGAGCCGATACGAAATTTTTACGATAATCCGGTATTGGTAAATTAGTCGTTTTAGGTAAAGATTAAGGGTATTTTCCCGATAATATCGGCCGATATCTATAATGACTCGTATGATTTTGATTAAAATTGTAATATCCTTGTTTAATAATCATTTTAGGTAGTAAACTTTAAAGTTGTTGAAGTTACTCTCCCGTTTCTAGTTTGAACTTGTTTCATTTTAGGTAGTGAACTTTAAAGTTATTAAAGTTACTCTTTGTGTTTTTGATAAAATTAATGGTGTCTATTATTTCTTAACAGAAAACGTTTGCTATAAAATTATAGTCTTAAAATTTGGAATTGATATTATACCGATATTTCAACGATAATATCCCCGATGTAAAATCGTACCAGTGTATCGGTCCCGGCCGAGATAAATCGATATCCGATATTAACTACATTTACTGGAACTTAGTTTTTATTTGAATATCCAATATAATAGAACTGTGAAGGAAGACAATGGTGGATATGGTCTTAAGGAATTAAGGCATAGACATGAGAAAATTAAGGAGGAGACAAGGTGGGTCATCAGTTCGATCTAGAGAGGTCAGTTGAGAAATGAGAGATGAAGACTTTGGTGGAGGAGACATACATAGTTTAATAAATATTGGAGTTTAATTAACAATCATCATACACATAAGATTTTACTTGCTTTTATGGGTTACTAGTAAGATCATGTTTACATAATAATGAAAATTGAAAAGACTTAAAAATCTTTTGTCATAGTCAGTAAGATCTCTTTTGGATGAAAAGCTACAAATAGGAGATGTAGTTTTAGTCCATTAAATTGACGTCAATCACGCTAAGCTCCTATATCATTCTTTTAGCTTTTAGGTTTAAACACTTTCCCAACCATCATCCGTGGATCTTTGTAGGCCAAATCTTTCATTAGAGATCTCTTATAATTAAAGGAAAACCCACCTGAACGTTCAAACAAACCTAACTCCAAATGCATAATTAATGAGATTCGTATTATTATATTAGCATAGCCTATTAAATCATAGGATATATAGCACTAGCACTCTTATCGCAGCCTCAGTTTCCGGAGCAGGAAGCTAGCTGCTTCCCCTGCCTTCCTTTTGCTCTATTGTTATGCTTGTAGGCCATCTCAGTTCCGAAACTGAAGAGAAGTTTTCGCCAAATTCATAAATATTCGGCCGATGTTACTATGATAAAGTGGTAAAGTCTTTGCATGAATGATGATACTAATGATCTGAGTTCAAAACTCGTCAGCTCACCATCAAATATTTTATGGATAAAAAAAAAACTTCACAAAAATTAGTGTGCAACCGATAAGCGCGGTGCAAGTTGGAAACTTTTTCATATATTAACATCGTATTATATAATTAGGACTAATCCCTGGAGGTCATTAATTCATAAACAAATTAAACTTCCTTCAAGTGTGCAACTATACGAGGGTATTTCCGGTGCTAATTAACAATTCAGGCATTACATAGTTAATTACGTGAGCATAAACGTATACATTATTTCATTGTTTTTTCTAAAGTGACGTGATCCAACCGTGTTTCGATCATTTGTTGAAAATAATTTCCAGACAAGATTATTGTAAGTATAGATCTCAAAGGGTCGGCATCCATCACCGGCCTATACGGATATTGTTGGTTGTTGCGTTTTTACTTCTAGCCAGTAAAAATGGATGAAAGTCTTTGATTAGAACTACCAAGTAACCATAACTCCACTTGCATGTACCAACATCCCACAAAAAGCAGGGAGTACGAATTTCTACTGTACTAGTGAGCGGGTTATAGTAAAAGACCACTTTAATCCATGGTTTTCCTGTCACTAGGGGTAAACCAAACCAGTGCATCATGAGAACTAATCACATGGGGTCTTTAAGTACGTGAGCAAGAGTGGTTAATTAATAAAGCCCTACACTCCATGGTTTGAGTACTCATTCTAAAGTACTGTTAATATCATTTTGGATGAGACAAACACACACAATCTAAGTACTTAATAGTCAGTCTCCAAAGCCAAAGGGTAACTTGCTGAATGAGATTTATATGTAGGATCTTTGTGAATCTCAACAACAACAACACCACACCTACCACTTCTAACTTTCTTTCTTCTTTCCTAATTCTCTCCAAATGTTGTCAACAACAACCATCTCAATTCCCTTTCTTGTTCCCTTTTTATCACTACCTATATATCTTTTCTCTAGACTGTAGAGTTCTCTCTACTACTTGCTTTATCTAATTCCAGTACTCACTCATGTTTTTATATAAGAAGAAAGAAAAATGGACTAAACAGAAACTTGGTCTTAATTAATCATATATATATATATATATATATATATATATATTGCAGCCCCACACATGCAACCACTCTCTCTTTCTCAATCACTTTGTCTGTGTATATACAGATATATGCATTTGTATTCTCTATCCCTGGTTATATAAACAAACTCATGTCCAAAGCCTCTCCAGTTTCATATATGCATTTTTCTCAACTCTACTAATTTCTCTTCAAAATTTTATCAAAGCTTATTGTTTGGTTAAGTTCCTCATATTCAAGATGGGAGAAATCGATTACCAACCAACAAACAACTCCCAGCACAACGTCGGCCGGCTGAAGCTCTTCGGGTTTAACGTTTCATCATCAGAGCATGAGATGGATTATATGTCTCCCGCAACCAAAATCAGTACAGTTAATAGATCTTCTTCTGTTGGATCATCACGGCCGCCGGATAATGAAGTCGTCGCTTGTGGAGAATCCCTGAGCGGAGTTAGTAATTGTACTACTACTAGTACAGATGTCCGGAAATTTGAGTGTCAATATTGTTGTAGGGAATTTGCAAACTCGCAAGCATTAGGTGGCCATCAAAATGCTCATAAGAAAGAGAGACAACAACTTAAACGAGCTCAAAATCAAATGCAAGCTGCTGCTGCTGCCGCTGCAGCGGCAGCTAATAGAACGACCACCAATATCTCACCATCGTACGCACGAAGTCCAATGATCTCGGCTTTTGCTTCACCACCACATCTTTTACCTGCATCTGTTGCTCCAAATCATCATCATCATCATTCACCGCCCTGGTTTTACATGACCTCGCCTACTCATCCTCATGTTGTACCACGGGGAGAGCCGTTTCATCATCAAATTTCCCATGGGTGCGTGTTTCCATCTGCATCTGGAGTAATAATGCCATCACTGAGTAGATTCCCGTCAACGACAACGACATTTTTAGGGAACGAGTTTATTAATGGTGATCATAATCGTCATGATGGGAAGGGGATGGGACATTCTAGCAGCTTTGATGATAGTTTTGGCACAGGGTTAGATTTGCACCTGAGCCTCGCGCCATCTGCGCCTTAGTCCGAAATGATTAAATGATTACATGATAGTGAAACTTACTGCTGTTGTTAATGAGTTGGCTTGAAGTTTCTTAAAGGTTAATCAGTTTTAGTTAGTTCTAGAAAGAATGTCGTCAGCCTATCCCCCACTGTGGACTGCCGTCTTCACCCTGGCTCGTCACCGGAGACTGTTTACTGAAGCAACTGTGGACATGCTGCTTATTATATTCCTGAGTTTGATGATCTCCAAATTGATCGTGTGTGTAGTAGCTATCTACTAGTAATTGCCTACAACTCACGTTCATTTATTGTAAATTTCTCATTTTTTGTTAATATCTTCTTTGAAATCAAACTGCCAATTTCTTACTTGTATAACGTTCTTGATGATCACCTAATGCTCCCTTTTGCTGCTATTTGAGCTTTCCCAAGTCCGTTTGGTTTGTTTTCTTAAAATTGCAAAAGAATAAAGAGCTAGATTGAATTATAGCAATTCTTAAAATTGAATTGCCATAGCATGGTGCATGCGTAGGACTTTTGATTATAGTTGAACTTCCTAAAAACTCCAGTGATCAGTATTGGTATGAGTGTATCCTGGCTTCTGAGAAATTCTACGACTACGAGTACTACATAAATATATTTAAGCTAAATAATCCATTCAGTAATGCTAGGAAAAATAGTATCGTACAGATTTACATTCAACTCCATTTGTTTGTCTGGTGACCAGACTCTGGTGACTAATCCATTGTTGAAAAATTTAAGTTGTTCATGGGAGCCATATACATTTTTGGAAAAACCGAAAAAGAACTTGTGTAAGATACAATCCAATCGCCCAGAACATGATATCTGATGTTGTCTAACACGCTAAGCATGTGCAATTTGCACTAGTTATACAAAAGATAATCACCTGAGATCAATGATATCAAACTTCATACTAGGATTCATATAAACTTCTGTACACTGATCGTAGATTGGCCCGCCATCAGGTGGCTGCTGATGTGTATGGAAACCACGTTGTGGGCATTTTCTAATGACTGACATGCCTCCAGGGGATGTCAATCTGAAAATACCGTACTTTCTGCAAGCAAGGTTCGCATAAATATTAAACTAGAGATTATTGCAATAATAAGCTAAAAACGGATCATCATAGAGGGAGCCTTACCTGGAACTATCTTTTGGAGCCATAACAATTGCAATAGCTTCAGGCAACATAATCTGAAACCATAGAGGAAAAGATGAGGAACAAACGATTTTGCATGAGGGAGGGAGGGAAGGAGGGAGACACAAAGAGTAATGCACCTGATATGAGTAATGAGTGTGAACGTCCACCGATGACATGAAACATGACTGAGTAGGATGTGTCTGATCAACATATAAGAAGGAAGGGTGAGAGACTAATCATTTTGTTTTCCAGCACCAACCAAGATATACAAAGAACTTGCTGATCGGTAGGCAATGTTGGTCAAATGGAAGCATGGATCTAATAAAATGTGGTTCGTATCTCATGCAGACCCAACTATCCTGATGTGGCCATGTTGGTTTTGCTATAGATTTTGACAGCTTAGACTGGGACGCTCTTTTGGTGGTGTTAATTCTCAATATGCAACATCTGAGCTCATCATATGTGGATATAGATTGTCTTCAATCACCAACAGATGATTGCTAGAGAAATCACTCAACCGGCAAGCTTGGAAGCAATAAGAAGTTTTTAAAATTATCAGACATAACAGCATATTGCTTGGAATACTAATGAGCCTTAGTGATGACAACCCAACAATTAGTGTTGACGACAACTCAACAAGTATTAATATAACTGACACCTCGACAAGTTGTAATATTAGCAACGACCTAGGTTTCATGAGACCGTCAAAGAGTAAAATATGTTGATTAATAACAACTAACAAAACGAACTCACATGTATCCATCCAAGAGGGAAAAGAGACTGCTTATCCTGAACATCAAATATTTCCTCTTCATTTGTTGTCTGACACTGATCACACAGACCATATAGAATTTGTTAGTCATAAAAAAATGTCTGCAGCATTCAGCACAAATGATAGCAAATATGGATTACAGTATCTGATGTGGACTCCTGCTTTGGTATGATAAGAGCTGATACATAGAATTTTCTGTTTTTCTGCAAAGCCAAATATGTAAGGATCATTGACAAACTTTACAAAAGCCAAAAGGCTATTTGAAAATAAGGAGATTAATGTTTTTAACACCTACAAGTAAACCTGCAAGGACACCACAGGTTTCTAAGTTCTTTTTAGTATTTGATGAAGCTAGTCTCAAAAACGTTTCCATCACCGCAGTTGACTGAGACAGAAAAAAAAAAAAAAAAAAAAAAAAAAAAAAAAAAAAAAAAAAAAAAAAGGACGAATAAGAAAATGCAACTGTAACATAATCCAGCTTTATCATTAAAATACATAATAAAGCCAAAAGGTGGTCATGGATGAAAAGACCAATGATGCATCCATGATCTTTACTAGGTGATGACAAAAAAGAAGCTTCCTGAAATTTTGCCACATAATTATTAATCACAAGGCAAGTATGTAGTAGAATGCACAACATGTAGTTAAGAATCTCACAATGTGCAGTTCCAGCGGGGATTTGGATCGAGCAAGTTCATCGGGTAACGAATCCATCTCACATCCTGCCTCGGTAACTTGCGGTGAGGAGGCGGGAATTAAATCATGTACATCTGCAAGAACAGGTGGAGGAGACGGTTGTCTGACAATTTCAACTCGTGTAGGAAGTTCTACCGCATCCAAGGAAATCATTGGACGAGGCTCCTCGGTATTAAGTGGCTGACTATCATTATTCAGCGAAAGCACCGCCTCAAGAGTAGATTTTCCGAATTCAGTATTTGAACTGCCATTTTGAATCATTGGCAGTGGCTGCTGCAAACTGTTTTTCCAAGAAACCAGGAGATAAAGTGGAAAAATATATAGCATCAAAGATGGTTATCAGAAACTTGAGGAATGTGTATACTTCTCCCTATAACCCAATCACACTCCTTTTTAGTACCCTGTCTACAAGGAAACTTTATCGCCTTTATTCTAACAAACTATAGTTGTACAACTGACAAAGCTCTTCTCTTTTTTATGGGTGAGGGGAGGGAGATGGTATATTTCAAACTTAAGTTTTTCTAACCTTGGGGTTTCAATTGGAGTTGGTGAGGGGAGGGAGATAGTATATTTCAAACAAACTTAAGTTTTTCTAACCTTGGGATTTCAATTGGAGTGAAATCTAAATTGCTTGGATATTGAACCTGGACCGCAGGAAAAAAAAAAAGTCAATATTGCTAACATAATGGGTTGCTAAGGAAAGAAAGTGAACAGATCATACCCTTGTGTTACTTTTGGGTGGCTGCCACTGCCCAGAAAGTCCATTTGGACCAAAAATGGAGTGCTTCGATAATGTCTCTTCTGAAGGACGTGGTACAGTTAAGTTGCTAAATGAACAATCAAGGAAGAATGATTAGTACAAATTCAAACTTTTCTTCACCAACTTCAATAACAATGAAATATAGTTTGAAAAAGGAAGGCGGACTATTAAGTATTTGCTACATCCAAATTATCATATGATCTTAAGACACTGGTCAAATTTTAGGATTTCAACAATGGACTGACACCTATAGCCTACATATCTAGGCTTCATCTATTACTTAGAAACTAAAAGGATAGACTGGGATATCAACATGATTCACAAAAACTCTTTCTTACAGACAAAATTAGCCTGAGGAGACAACTTGGCAAAAATGACTTTAGACTCAAAGAGGTAATACTGCTGCCTATGGTCATAAAGCAGAGTTAAAGAGTTAAATGGACTCTAGTCTGCAGAGAAAAAATAAAATAATTGTAGTTCATGGCACAGACTAGTGATTACTCGGACAGCTAGCAACCTGATTTTACTTCAACCACAAAATACTTACAATTTGCGAAATTGTTCCTCTACAGGCTGACCATATGAAAATTTATCTCGCTGGATTAATGGTTTCTGGATTGTGCTTCCTCGCCCAACAGAACGTGGTATCTGGAAGATTTGAACAAAATATTAAAAAGGAACAAAATCGAGAGCAAACTCACTGATAACTTCACACACTATGAAACTTGATTATTACTGTCTTCTGACTCCTTCTGCTTTATTTTTCTTTGCTTCTTTCTTTTTTTTTTAATTATAAACTCAATCCTTCTAATTTAGCTTTTCAGTTCAACGATGTAACTGATATACACAAGTAAGTCTGAAAGGCTCCAACAATTTAATAGAGAACTTAGACATACCTTTCCAATCTCGAAATTTGATCCAGCCTGATTTTTAGCAGGAGGCCACTCTAACGAAGGATCATACGCATCCCATCCATTTTCTTTAATGGTCCGTTTTCTGTTCAATTCATTGATCTGCAGCTGTACTTCTGGCTTTAACGATTCCAGCTCACTCAGAACATTCAATAATCTCTACATAAAAAAGGACATTAGTCAAGACATTTCAATTGAAAAATGATTAAAAAAAATAAAAAATTAATTGAGATATACCTTTCCAAATGATTGCCTTTCTCTCTGTAAAATGAACTGGTAATCCTTATGGCATGGTATGGTGTCAACGATCAAACTGGAGTAAGGAAAATCAATTAGTATTGAAAGTACCGTAAGTCCGTAACTGAGATACATACATTCAGCAGAAGATGTTAGTGCTGCTTCAGCACCAAAGTTATTACATCCTTCAGTTTAACAGCCTAATTCGCATATGAACTCCAAGTGAAGTGAAACGTCAAAGCTTTTCATCATTTCTTACCTTGAAAATCTTAAGAGCATAATATATAGATCTATTATATTCTTCTCGGCTTGAAAAATGGCAGCCTAGAAAATTCAAAATTTAAATTTATTAGCTGAAAGTTCATCTACCAAAATCGCGTGCTTTGATAATAATTTGGTGGAACAGTTCCAGACCTCTTCTCATACAATAAGGAATATCATGTAAGAGAAAAGCAGTAACCACCAGTCAGCAATGCATGCCTATGCTTAGACTTCAGTATGGAAACAAAAACGACAACTATAAGTCTATAAATATATGAAGGCAGGGGGGGGGGGGGGGGGGGGGGGGGGGGGCATAACAGCATTGCGGCAAGCCACAAGCAGTCGTGAAAGTTTCAATGACTTAACACTCTCGGAACCCAATAAGTAACCTACGAAAATTAAGAAATCCCCTTTCCATTTTTGCACTTTGGGACCATTACATTTCACTAAAAAGATGATCATGTACCGAGAATTTAGCAATTCGTGATATTCAAATTCTGATGTCCTTATCACTGTTATCACAGACTCCACCTCGCCACAATTAACTAATACCCTAAACATATAAGTATGCTACTACTTGTTATTTATGGATACCTTTCAACAGCAAAGTACGATTCACTGAGTGGATAAACATCATGAAGGAAAGGCAATAACTCCTCCAGGATGCACAACATAACAGCTAGTTCTTATGCTATAATTAGGAAGAATCTCCAGTAGCATAATTTGAAGCTATCCATGACACCTATCTATTAGGATACAAAAGATTAAGCACTGGAGTCTACGCTTTTGCTTTTATAGAACAATTTCAACCTATCAGTCTCCCCAATGCTTCAAACACTTCCCAAGTTTCAGGAGATATTTAGTTTTTACCTTAATTATGATATTTCTAACAACACAGTGAATTGAGGATTTTTGCTTAGTTCGTTATAGAATCAAATAGTGTTTAAACTTCATATTCCATGATCGAATTCCAAATTTTCCCAATTACAATCGATTATAAGCACAAGCAAGTTTCCGATTGCAGAATCAAAAGATAAATTAAAATTGAAAAAGAATACAGAAGAAAAACCTGTCTGAGGAGATTATCAGCGATACGGTAATAGAAACGAAGAGAGATTCGATTCTCAACAGGAAGTTTCTGAGCACTATCAGCAACGCTGATTGCTCCCGATGTACTCCTCTTCATCTTCTCTATCAATCAATCTCTCTCGTTCTCTCTGTGTTTTTTTAGGGTTTTCAGGGACTATAAAATCAACATTACCAGTATTTTCCCCCAAAACCTAATTTGGGAGAGAGTAATGGGGAAGCTGTTGAGAAGTTGAGACAAAGAGAGAGGAAGAAGAGGAGAGTCAAATTGTTTTTAAACTTTCTTTAAAGGCATGATTAAGGTGATGACATTTGAGTGCTGTTGAAATTTAGTTTTATTGATATAGGCAGACAAACATTTTGAGGTTAGGCAATCACTAGCTTGCCTATTGGGACAATTGGGCAGCAAGATAAGAAAAAGTACATAAAGGAGGGGGTTGTGTGCGTGGGCCAACTTTTATGACATGTTTGTAAAAGTCAAGAGTTAATTTAGAAACTAATAGCGTGTTTGGATACAAATCTGTTTGTAACTTCTGCTTCTTTATAAGTAGAAGTCAGAAACAGAAGTTAGGAGTAAAACTATTTTGCTTCATAAAAAGTTAATTTTTCGATTTCTAAAAATCGTTTTATGACATCCAAACTAACTTATGAAGTCGAAAAGCTACTGATGTGTTATCCAAACAGGCTATAAATCTTAAAATAACGTATAAAAACAAAAATAAAAAATGGAAAAAAAATTATGAATCAAATTTTTTTGATTTCTACTTCTGGAGAAGCTGAAACATATCTGTTTTTTATTCTCTTACATTTTTCTTGAAGAAACTGTAAGAGAGAAACCTAAAAGAGTTTTGAATTTTATTAAACGACAACGGAAGCAGTTACAGCTGACGGCTATTCATAGCCTGACGCAGAACATAAGAGACTGTTACAACAAACTGTAATAGACATTCAAAAAGAAAAAATAGATATACGCCTCAGTTACACTTTAGTATTCTTAAACTCGCCCTCAAGTTGTGCACAGCAGCTTGCCAGCCGAAGTATAAAAGATAGACAACACCAAGCCTTTGGTGAAGAGATCAACAAGTTGCAAATGTGAAGGAATAAACACAATCTTGAGAAAGGAAGTAGTCACCAAGCCACGGATAAAATGATAATCAATCTCAATGTATTTAGTTCTAGCCTGAAATATTGGATTACTGGCTTAGCTAGCAGCAGACATGTTGTCAAAATAAAGAATAAATGGAGTAGTAAGTGAGATACCCAGTTCAGTGAGCATAAATGAAATCCAAAGCATTTCAGCTAAAGCAACAACCAAATATTTATATCCAGCCTCTGCTGAAGATCTGTAGATGGTAGGATGCTTCTTTGAGGACCAGGAGACCAAAGAATGACCAAGAAATATACAAAAGCCAGAAGTAGATCTTCTGGCATCCCATCCCAATCTGAGTCACAATAAGCTGAAAGTGAACTGAAATCCTCTGAAGAAAGAGTAATACCAGATCCTAGAGTACCTTTTAAGTATCTAAGAATCCTTTTAGCAGTGAGAAAATGATTTTCAATAGGTTTATGCGTAAACTGTGCAACATAGTTAACAGAGAAAGAAATGTCTGGCTTGGTCATAGTAAGATACTACAAGCCTCCAACTAAACTTTTGTAGGCATTAACATCATAAAGAAGAGTACCTTGATGTGCAGAAAGTCTAGGACCCTTGGCAACTAGTATTTTACATGGCTTACACTGCGACATATCAAATTTGTTTAAGAGATCCAAAATATACTTCTTTTTAGTAAGTACCATTTTAGAATTTGTGGGATGAAAACAAGCCTCTATGCCCAAGAAGTAATGCAGAGTACCCAAGTCCTTCATAGGATAAGAAGTCTGAAAAAAGGTGATCAAAGACTCCAGTAAAGATGTGGATGAACCAGTAAGCACAATATCATTTACATATAAGAGTAGAATCATCATATCCTGATTTTGAGTATAAGGAAACATGCAATGATAATATGAAGACCTTTGAAAACCAAATTCTTCCAGCCTAAGAGCTTGTTTGAGTCCATATAGAGATCTTCTTAATCTGCAAATGTGTGTTGGTTTTTCTGGATCTACAAAACCAATTGGTTGCTTCATGTAGACTGCTTCTTTCAAATTTCCGTAAAAAATGCATTTGAAACATCAAGTTGTTTAACATGCCATTTCATAGTCAGTGAAATATACAAAATTCATCTGACTGTAGTCATCTTCACAACAAGACTGAAATTTTTACTGAGGTCGACACCGTCCAACCGATTGTAGCCCTTGGCAACTAATCTAGCCTTAAACTTATCCACTAAACCACCAGAAATTAGTTTGATCCTGTAAACCCACCTACACCCTGATACATTTAGAGAAGGATCATATGGGATCAACTCCCAAGTACCATTAGCAACCAAAGTTGTATTGTAAGTTTTTGGTTTAACAAAAGCAAATATAAGAGGGTACTTGGTAGTAAAATGATAAACGAAGTTAGAAGAAAGTGATTTTGGTTTAGTAATTCCATCTCTTCACCTTGTCATAATAGTAGAAGTAGCAAGAGGAACTAGATCTGAAACTATAACATCTGATGGAGGAACATGTGAGACAAGAGGAGAAGAAACAAAATCATCTAATGCAAGTGAATGTGTAGGTTTGGATAAATTACAGTTGAAACTCTTTTAATTAATAATATAAATAGTATTTTTATCCGGTCCCAAGTCGGGGACAACGTGCCAAATTAATATTTCGCTAAAGTTATAAGATAATACATTTTTTATTACCTATGTAGACTCCATATGAAATATAAATTAATAATGCATATATATTCAATACATTAACGATTTAAGAAGACTTTTTGCCAAATGACTTAATTGTCTTCATTTTTTTTTAAAATCAATATCGCACTGAATTTCATCTCTAATTTTTCTTATCATTGTAAGAATTTTTGGTGTTGTCTTCTCATAGCTCAGCAAGAAATTATTCAATGTGATTGTCGCTTTAATAGTCTTGTTTCGTGAAGGGGGCTCTATTGTAGAAATTTCATCATCTTTTTCCACATCTTTATCAATTCCCATAACGCTCTCGATTATTTCTTCATCAGTCAACAACTGTGTAACTTCAGTTTCTTTTAGATAATTTAGGACATCTTCGACATTCATTGAATTGTGATAGCCCAACTTCTCGATCGAATTTTGCAAGTCTTGAGTGATTTCACTGTCTGTATGTTCATCCAAATTGTCTAAACTTGTGTTATCTGTTGATCGAAGTTTACAATGACGAAAGCCTCAATTTTGTCTAAACTTGTGATATCAAATTTATCTATAAGTTAATAAAATATTAATATATATGTCAATTAATGATTATTAATTTATCGGTTAATTAATATCTCATTTAATTAATAAATTTTGATGGTCCCAACAACATTAATTTATAGAGTTTCTACTGTATAAGTTGAAGATGTGGATAAAGTTGAACACTCTGACTCAGATGTAGGAGGTAAAGCAGTGGACACTACAGTGGCTAGCAAAGAAAGCTCAGCAGATGAGAATGTGGAACAAGATAAAGGTGCAGTCGAAGATATATCAGCAAAAGGAAATACATGTTCATCAAAATTGACATGAACATAAATGTATACCTTATGAGTGGAAAGATCATAAACAGGACTATAACCAAGAAACACACATTTTGCAGATTTAGGACTCAACTTATCAGATCTATACGGCTCAAGATTAGGATAACAACATCAACCAAAAGTTTTGAGAAAATTATAATCAGGAGGAGTATTGAATAACATATCATAGGGAGATTTAAAATACAAACTTTAGTTGGTAACCTATTTGTAATGTAAGTGGTTGTAAGAAAGGAATCATACCAAAAATGCTTTGGTAAAGAAGCTTGTAAAGCCAAAGTGTTACCCATTTCAATGATATGTCTGTGTTTCCTTTCTGCTAGACCATTTTGTTGGTGAAGATGAGGACATGAAATTCTCTAAGTAATACCATATTCATGAAGAAAATCTTGAAATTTATCGTTAACAAATTCAAATGTACCGTCACATTGAAAAAAATTTAATGATTTGTTCAATAGATTTTCAGTCATATATTCGAAATGTTTGAAACATTCAACACTTATCTCTTGTTTTCAAAGGATAAATCCAATGAAATCTAGAAAAGTCATCTATAAAGAGAATATAATACTTGAAACCTAAAGAGGAAAAAACAGGAGCAGGTCCCCATAAGTCACAATGTATTAGTACAAACAGTGACGGAGCCAAACAAAATTCTGAAAAGGGTCATACGAAAATCCCTATCAAATCTTTATGTAATTGAACCCCTAACGAACAAAAATGTTCATAATTCCATCACATTTGCCCCCATAGTAGAGCAAAAATTCTAAAAATCCAACTGATTTTACACCGAGGTTGAGAAACAAGTGAGGGCTTGAGACCCCATTTGTCTCTATGTGCCTCTGTCACTGAGTACAAAGGTTCATTTGTAATTCAGTTTGAATTATAAAATGGAAGCCTATAATGCTTTCCTAGCTAATTGACAAGAAATAAACAACTGAGGAAAAGAAGTGTTGATAGTAATACCATCTGAAGAAGCCACCTTATCAAGTATATTTATAGTCTTCCATGCCACAGATCAGATGTATGTTTTGAAGAAAAATGAGCAACAACATAGATGCCTGTAAAGTAGTTAGTGGATACAGACTGTCTTTCACAAAGCCTTCAGCAAGAACTGCTTTAGTCTCCAAGTCCTTAATTTGATATCCCTAAGGGAAAAAATCAAAAAGAGACAGAGTTTTATTTAGTGAACTTAACAGTAGAAATAAGATTCCCTTTAATGCTTGGAACATAAAGCACATCATGAAGTTGAAACTGAGCCGAATTAGTATCTAAAATTGCATCACCAATATGCTCAATAGATAGAAATTTACCGTCACCTACCATAACTTGATTATTACCTGTATAATATTTGGCATTAGAGAGACAAGATGGAGCGCTTGTCATATGACTTACTGCACCAGAGTCAATAATCCAACAAGAAGCCACATTAGGATCATGAAAAACAGTAGCTGAGTTGAGCTTAATGTTATGAAAATCTTGTTGCAAAGTATCTGACGCAAAAGTAGAAGTAGAAAGAAAATTTTTAATAGAACCAGAACCAGTCTTGGAAGAATCCTTAGTAGATTTCTTAGAAGCGGGAGTATAACACCATCTACAATAGTTAGCGGTATGATCAGGAATCTTACATATTTGACAAACATGTGAACTAGAATTAGATTGCGAAGTTGATTTCTCATCATATCCATGAGATTTCTATTTATTCGTGTAAAATGCAGAATTTCGAGAATCCAAAACAGATTTAGTCTTTATTTCTTCATATTATAAGTACTGCTCATGATGAAGAAGTTTGGAATGCAAATCACTAAAAGTAAATTTAGTCTATTGATAGATGGCAGTGACAACAAATTGACTATATCTAATCCTTGAAGTGTGTACATAACAAGATCTGATTCATCCACAGGTTGATCAATTGCAGCTAAAGAATCAGAAATTGATTTGATCTCATCAATATAATGGAAAATAGAACGATTACCTCGCCGAATTGAATGAAGTTGACTATGAATAAGAGATTTACGAGCAGTGAATTGACGAAAAATTAACTTCTCAAGATGTAACCAAATATCTCTTCGAGAAATACGATTTGAAAGAGTTGCATTAAGACAAGACATCACAAACATGTTATATTTGCACCAAGTATAATATTAAAGATTTAAAGCCTTCTCTCCATCAATTTTGATAAACTGAACTGGTTCCTAAATAGATCCATCAACATAATCATACAGATCAATTTTGATAAAAATAGATTCAAACTGATTTCGCCAAATGAAATAGTTGCATCCATCTACTTCAAGTTTAACATATATGAAATTAGAGAGATTAAGCAATTATATTGATTTGAGACTTAAAAGTCGAGTTTATAGGAATTAGTGTATTGATCGCCATTATGGATATGTTTTAGATCTCCCAAGCTTAACAGAAAAATGAGCAGAAGTGAATCGAAATTTTTTGAATATGAAATGGTGAAAAACGGGATGATACCATGAAGGAAACTTTAAGAATGAGAAACCTAAAAGAAATTTGAATTATTTTATTAAACAATAACAGAAGCAGCTACGATAGACGACTATTTATAGCCTGACACAAAACACGGGAGACTGTTACACAAAACATAGGAGAAACCTATCATACATTCAAAAATGAAAAATAGATTTATACCTCAGTTACATTGTAGTATTCTTACACTCTTAATGCATATTGATAAAACTCTGAAGCCCCTAAACTTTTGTTTCTGACCTCATATCTCGAATTTTTATTTTCTGGAACGACAGATCATACATCCATGGAATATCTTGGATTGATTTATCAATTGTTGTTGTAATATTTGTGGCATCTTCTTCAACTGTAACATTTTTAACTTGCATCTCTTCTTCTAAAGCAAAAGTTTTCGCTTGTGCCTTTAAAAGGGGAATAAACCTGCCACCTTGATTTCTGTTAAAGGTTGCACACACTGATCAACTTTGCTACATCCACTGAAACCCACCACCGGAAATTGCACCGGAAGGGGATCAGATGGTCTCAAATGTGATTTCTCTGTATTGGGATAGGAGTGGGGCATGAGTGGGCCCCATCACCCCCTCACGGTGCACAATCGGTGTGTTTGGTTGGGTGTATATATCATTTTTGTTTAATGATTCCACCGAGAGTCCACACAATACCTTTTGGATAGTCGTACACCATGACAAGTTTGACAACCACTGAGATATATGGGAAGCCGGAAGCATAAACTTCTTCTATTCACTTGTGATGCAAGCTGGATTGTAAATGATGTGCAGTACATCTTATGGTCCACAGCTTTCCTAAATACGGCGATAACAATTAAGTTAAATATGCTACTTGTGCTTCAAAGCCCTTACACCAAAAATGCTAGAAAAGACCCCAAAATATTGACACCAAAATTTAACCCCCTATGTGTCAAGTTTCTATTGGCACACTTTTAAAGCGGACCCCTGTTTATCCATGGAGGGGTAAGGTGTAGAAGAAATCTAAGGTGGATATGGATGACACATAGGGATGTAAAAGATTAGGGTACAAAGCCGGGTCTCCCTGGCATCTTCCACACCCACTCCCTGACCAGGTCCAGACTCCAGAGTCATGTAGATAAGGACATGCCACAAAGTAAAAAGGTTAAACGTCTTGACTGATTTGTAAAAACTCGATTTAGAAAAACAAACCACCTCATGGTTCGGCAGTACATTAGTCAAAACACACGGTAATATCAGCTTTTTAGTTTTCACCTACTTGTCATTTTAAAATCACAAGTTTAGTCAAACACTCTAAACCTTATTAGTATTATATACTAAGGTTTTTTTGTTTGTTTTGTTTTGATAAGGGCAATACACATTCCCAATTGTATACGCATTTGATCTAGAGATGGTGATTACCAGTGAACGCGTTTAATTGCAGTGTTGCTTAGCTTAGACTCTTTCTTGCATTGGCAGAACTATCTTGACCTTAAAAGAGCCACTGTGCTTCCCATTTAGCTTCACTTTTTTCTTGTTTGACTGAGATTAATTATTTCCAATCTATAAGTTAAAAGAAAATATCCGTGACGGCGGAAGAGATTCGTCCGGCCGCCACCACAGACAAACAGAGAAATATATACATTTGCACATGCTATTACACCCAGCCTTTCTCCATCAATAAATTTTTTATTTGACGCAAATAAAACTCCCAAAATCATGACGTTAAGCAGAGTTAGATAAGAGCAAGCCAAGCGATGGCAGCTTCGTACTTAATTTTTTTAGTGTTTTACCAAACATGCGTTGACACTCAACAATATCAGTTCACACCTGTTTCTTTTGTGAAATTCATAGTGGAAGTAGAACCAGTAAAATGTAGTCAAAATGGAGAAGAGAAGGACCATTTTATGCCTTTTAAACACTCCATCCTCATCAAGTAGGGTAGTAGTACCATAAAGGGGGTGACTTAAGACTTTTACTTGTTCTTTATCAGTTATTCAAATTGACTCTTGTCACCTAATTATCTAAATATAATTGGCTATTCTTTGTTTTCTTTCATTTCTCTTCTTCTGTTCACCTGACAGAAAAAGAAAAACTCACATCATAGTATTCACAGATTTCTTCTTTCCTTTGTTTTTGGAGATGGGAGGTTTCTGGTCTAATCTAGCATCATTAGTTAAGCGACGGTCCTGCGGCAAAATCAAGAAAAAAATGGGTCCAGCAAGAGATGGACATCCAGAAGAAGAAGAAGGAAGTGATTCATGGGGTTTGTTTTTCAAGCTTCAAACTCTAGAAATTGCCACAAATTTTTTCTCGGACTCTAATAAACTCGGGCATGGAGGTTTCGGACCCGTTTATCTGGTATGTACAAAACGATTCTGACTTGCCAATTGGAAGCATCAGATTGTCCAATGATTTTTTTCGTTGTGTTTGAATTGAGATTTCAGGGGTTGCTGCCAAATGGTGAGCAAATTGCAGTAAAGAAGCTGAGTTTGAATTCATGACAAGGAACAAAAGAATTCACAAATGAAGTGAAATTGCTGCTGAAAATCCAACATAGAAACTTGGTTAGACTTTTAGGCTGCTGCATAGAAGGTCCAGAGAAGATGTTGGTCTATGAGTATCTGTCAAACAAGAGCCTTGACTACTTTCTCTTTGGTTCGGTATCCCTACCCTATCCCCCCTTCTCTTGTTTCCTTGTTTTCATTTTGGATACCAATTTCAATGACTTCATTCGTGTTGACTCGCTTTGATTGTGCAATAGATGAGGAGAAGCGAGCAACACTAGATTGGAAAAAACGATTCGAGATTATCAACGGAATTGGAAGGGGTCTTCTGTACCTGCATGAAGAGTCACCTGAAAGAATAATACATATAGACATTAAAGCTGGCAACATACTTCTAGATGAACAGTTAAAACCAAAGATTTCAGACTTTGGCTTGGCAAGACTCTTTCCTTGGGATGATACTCATGTTAGTACATTTAGGATTTCTGGCACTCAGTGAGTAAAAATATGTACCTTTTTGTTTGAATCAATATACGATACCAAACAACCACAGAACTTACATTGCGTTTGGTTTTCAACAGTGGCTATATGGCTCCTGAGTACGCGTTGCACGGGTACCTGTCTGCCAAAACTGATGTTTTCAGTTTCGGGATACTGGTGCTAGAAATTGTAAGTGGGAGAAAGAATCACGACGACAGTTTAGAAGAAGAAAAGTCGGATCTCCTGAGCTATGTAAGAAATTGATTCCGTATAACAATGATTTAATTGATGTAATCAGTTTCCTCTTTCTCAAACTCAAGTTTGTTCACATACAGACCTGGAATATCTGGCAAGAACAGAAGGCACCGGAGTTGGTCGATCCAAGTATCGAGACAAGGTTTAATAATGAAGAAGTAGTAAAGTGTATTCAACTAGGGCTGCTATGTTGCCAAGCAAGTATTGCAGATAGACCAGAAATGAATGCAGTTCATCTCATGCTAGAGAGCGAATCTTTCACAATACCTAAACCTGGAAAACCAGGATATCAAGGACGTGTTGGTCGCTGGGCAACATATTCTTCCACTACTGCCACAAGCAATACCAAATCCAGTGAACATTCTATTGCCAGTACTACTGCCACAAGTAATACCAAATCCAGTGAACATTCTATTGACAGTACTACTGCTATGACTAATGCTACTTATTCTTTAACCAGCAGTGTAGATGATTATCTGAGATAATTAGTCTCCAGTTTTATGTTCTATTTTCCACGTATTCTATGTCTTATAACTCCGATAGAGAGCATATTATGTAAATTTATTAATCTAAAGATTCAATTGATTCATTTTAGAAACCAGAAACTTCATTATCAATTTGCTATTTCTTAATTTTACCAAAGATTTCACATTCAAGAATCAATATTCACCATAGTGAAAAGTATGGTACAAGAGGTAATGAATGGTAGGAATCTATCTATGTGGCTCCCGGTCCACATACAACAAACTGGGATGACCACAACCACTTCATTCACTGAACAAGAATTCTTTTGAGGTCACAAAGGATTACCCGAAAGAATGGTTCGCAAACACTCTTCGTTGACGGCCATAGCCAACCAATAACTAAAAAGATGAGAACCAGGATCAGCGAATTCCACTCTACCTAATTATATGTCCAAATCGTCATCTGGGTCCTCGTCAGAATCTGGCGTCTCTTCATCATCAGAGTCTCGCAAGTAATGAATTTCACCCTTTCCAACAATATTGGCCTCTGAATGCTGCTTCTCAGAGATTGAAGCGGATGTAGTACTTAAATCAGTTGCGTAATTAGAAAGTGATCTTCTTCCATCATAAATTTCAGCAGTTTTACCCATTTCTGAGATAAGACAAATTATTAGAATTGGAGATGATTCTGTTTAAATTTTAGATAACATTCCAAGAAGTAAGAAAGTGAAAGCTTCAAACTTTTAACCTAATTGCTAATGTTGTAACATCATGAGCTGCTCTCATAATAATGTACATAGGTGATGGAGAAGCAGAAGCCTCTTTCAAAAGTCACACAATTGCAAAAAATCATAAATTAGTCAAGAGTAAGTGCAAAAGTTTCACAATTGCCATTACAAACAAGGCACAAGTCATGGTCTGGGGACCTAGATCATTGAAGACTAAGTTGATTCAGGGTTTCTATCTTTATGTATGACCTTACTCACAGTCATGGGACATGAGTGATGACTAATTAGTAGTTCCTGTGAAGCCGTATAGGAACTATCAAGTACTTTGAGCTACAGATTCTGGAAAAGAGTCGTACCTTGATGTTCAAAAGGAAGTACAACATTTTCTCTGTCAGACCGTTCTTTCTCTGATAGCTGGAGATTAAACTGAACCTGTTGAAAGACAACATATAACATTGCAAATTATGTCACCATGTCTAAATGGATACGTGAGGAGGGCTCTAAGTTCAGTCAAGTAAAACTTAAAGAGGACTACCTTTGGCAAAAGGCTTTGACTGACAATATCATTTGTTAAGGAATTAACAAAAAAATTGATGCCTGCTTGTGCAACATGAAACTCTTCGCTCTACATGAAAATTAGGTTAAAAATTAGATTGCTTGCTGCTAAAATCCAATACGATGTGAGCAGATTCAAGAGAGTATTACCAGCACTTTGACTCTTCCATTTCGACGCTTTAATCGAAGATGAAACTTTCCTTTTCTGGAGTACTGTTTCAGAGAAAAAATACTCTCTGAATCGCTTTGTTGCTCCTTTGCAGCTACAGTCATCGGCTCCAAGCTGGCAACCATAGATGACATATATTCTAGAACTGCAATGGTCCTGGCTTCATGTAGGTCTGAGTGGATCAACCAAAAGACAGAAGAAACATAATCTGCCACCAAAAGAAACATTTAGAATGAATGCCGATCGTTTACAGGATTTAGATAGAAAATAATAAACAAGGTATTCTAAGACCATATGAAAACCCATATATTTTACATCGAGACTACGATACATCTGAATGGAGAGAGCATCCGAAAACATGGTGCGTGCAAGGTCCACAAGGAGGTTCTTGACTATTTTATATAATTGTGCGCTAAAAATTTTCATTGTAAATATGAATGCCACTGTCCATCTAAATGTAAGCCAATTTCACTTCTAAAAAACAAAGGCGCCAAGGAAACCAGCACTGTCAGGAACTAATGATAAGTAACAACTGAATAGTTTGACAAACAAGGAAGACACAGTTAAGGAAAATGAACGAAGATATGCTTACCATGGCTGCGGAGGTTGCTTATAATCCCCGAAACACAAGATAATGCTGCGTGTCTTAACATTACAGTTACCTGAACAAAGAATGTGAAAAAACAAACTTAATACAAAGAGCAAAGAGCATAAAATTTTCTTTTTATGAACCAAAGAGGATAAATCATAAGGAAATCTTAAGTCGGAAACTCAGATAGATGAGTTCAACCAAATAGCATATTCGATCTTGTAAAAAAAAAAATTCAAAAGACACCGCATGGAGATTTCAACATACAGTATACTCTAACAATCTTTCAAATGCTCCTATCATCAAAGTTTACAACAACTAGGCAACAACTAAAGAGACATACCGAGTCAATGGCAACAGAAAAGCGAGCTTTGCTTGGTCCTACAATTTCTGCGAACAACAGTAACCACACAAGAAGCCCACGGTATCTCTATAAGATGCTCCAATATTTTGATTTTGATTACAAGAACATTATCAATATCATATAGCAAAATCACAATTACTAACCTTTTCCAAGTTGAACAACTGAAGAAAACAACCCATCTAGATCCCTCACGTTTTCACAAAGAGTCCCCGTCGAAGAGCTAACACTAACCCCGTCTTTCCAACCAAGTGGATCAGAATAACAATCCAGTATCCTAAGCCTTAAAACAAGTAACAAAATTCAATTTTCATCAGATACTATTCACACAAAAAGGAACACACAACTCCAAAGTTCGAATCACACCCACCATTTAGAAGAAGAGGAAGCATCAATTCCTCTAATATTCAGCAAATCAAAGTAGAAAGATGGACTCTTAGTGAATGCAATCAGCACAATACCTCTATTCAACATCCCCCAAAAACAAAAACAAAACACAGATATATTAACTAATTGAAAAAATTAAATAAAGATTAAACCATTAACTTGATTTAGAGTTAGGGTTTAGTTATTGAAAGTGGAGCTCACTGAGATTGAGATTTTGCAGCACAGATATTAGAGGAGAGAGAGCAGAGAAAATGAGTGAAAGCATCAAAACCGAAAGGACTAGGAATTGAATCCTTTATTGTTAATGCTGGTGCGTGTTCTCCTGCTAAAGATCCATCTCGTAAAGCTCTGCAAATTGTTTCCGCCATTTTTCTTCTTCTTCTAGGAACGTATAAATTCGAACTTGGCTTAAGAGAAACCCTAGTTTTCCCGGGTTCTATTTCTGATTGTATTTTGGTCAAGAATTACCGCGGGAGGCTGATTCTTACCAGCGCTTTAGAGAAGGATACCAGCGTAGCGTACTATGTGTTTGACTTGGGGTGCTAAAAGTGAATTCGAGGGTGTAGTGTCGAGAATTATGTAGTCTCAAGTTGTAGCACAAGGTAATGCTTAGACTAGGCATTATGTGCAGTGAGTTGAATTTATACCGGTTTGGCACCAAAAAGAGAAGTAGTTTCAAGGAATCAGAAACAAAGTTTTTACTTCAAAAGAGCCGTACTTTTCAGCCGGACTACTGGCCGTGTTTTGCAAGCTGGCCGGATCCAATAACCGGCTATTAAACTGGTACCCATTAGCTGCCATGGTACCTTTTTGGTCAATATGCGTATTTAGTTGTATGTGCATTTAGTTGAAGTAGTTGGTATTTTATTGCATGCTTGGCACCAGAAGCAGAATTAGTTTCCAGAAGTCAGGAAACAATATTTTTCACTTCTAAAAAGCCGTACGGTTAAACTTTTAAAAGCCTTTATGAACAAGACAAGTTTTTGCATTATAAGAATGAGATTCAATCATTCTAGTTTCTTTATTCTCTCCAAGTGCTTGGGAGTTGGGATAGTTTTAAGAGACAAACATAAGATATTATTCTTCCACATTGCACTGCTTTCTTTCATTTGATGTTGCATTTCTAACTCTATAGCACCATAGTCCGCTAGTACTAGTATGGATTACATCTACATGATATACATTGAAATTTACATACAATGTTCTTCTTGTTGCTGGCACAAAAGGGAGAAGGGGAAAGAGAGGAAGACGAGATCCAACAAGCAAGAAACACTAAGAGTACTTCTACCACAATAACAACAACTACTAGTATTGTATCCCCATCGTCATAGTTCTGACAAGAACCTGCTGTTCACTCCGGCCCGGAAAAGTTGCAAGCCTCCTGTTCCTTCCATGTTGGTTGTTGTAATAATTATCCCAGTGTGAGCTGCCACAAAAAAGACATCCCCCCTCATGACCTCCTTTTCCTCTCTGTGATCAGCTGAAACCACCTGAATCTTTGCAGCTCCTCTTGTTACTACAAAGAGAGAGGGCCCCAGGAAGGCAGGAAATTCTGTGAATTCTCCCTCAGGAAGGTTACACCGATCCACCTCAAATTCATCAAAGGGTGGCATGTACCGCGTTATGTATTGATTCACCGCAACTCCTTGAAGAATGTCTGGATAGCCCTGCCCAATTGAATACACAGTTCATTCACTTACAGTTTGAAAATACATAAAGATGCATACCAGGTGCAGGAAGGTGTCTTTGACTCTTGTAAGGCCTGGGTAACAGTATCGATGTTACATAACACACCCAGAGACAACCCTAAGCTAAGCGCAATGCCGAACAGTGACGTATATCTTATTGTCTTTCCATTTCCCACCTCACTAACGTTAGGTAAAAAACCATAAACTTCAGAAATTGATGATGCTCATTTTCGGCGGAGGTCAACAAAACATAAAGAAGCTATCAAGCCAATAGTTCATATAAGATTGTTACCTGTTTATAAGTGAGCATTGAACAAAGAGTTGGGACATCTCGTAGCTTAGATGTCAAACCAGCACGAACAACATTATCTGAGGTGGCCATGCACTCAACACATTCACCATGGATATATGCGTGAGGTTCATTTGCCCCCAGGTACAAGGCCTCACCGGGATTGAGCTTCACGTAGTTTAGGAAGAAAGCTGATAGAACGCCAATGTCACCTGGATATTCTGTTTCTAACCGTAACACCAGTTGTTCCTTGTCTGACAACTGCCTCTCCTAGTTCAATGAACGAAAACTCTACAGTTAAAACCAAATTTCCACAAGAATATGTAAATCAACTCGTAAAGAATTAACAAGACAGTTCCAAGACAATTTCACCTGCATCTCCAGTATAATATCAACTGGAAAAATTAGTTCAGTTACAAGTAGATAGTACCACAATGGGAATTTTGTAGAATTGAGGCAGATTATGCTGAACAAATTCATAGAATTTGGATGCTATCATCCTACTGTCGGGGTTTACTGTGCTGTGCACTAACATTTCATCCTAGTGATCTGGGTCAATTGCCCAACAAACATAACTCACTTGGAGGTGAGAAAAGACATGTGGCCAAGAATGTAGAAGGTATTACCTTTTGCGCCTCAATCAGACGGCTTTTCAGCTTGGACACCATCTTGGAAACAGACTCTTTACATGCTGACATGAGGTGGGTGAAAATAGTCTGCATTACAAATTTTACTTTCTCCTCTCCATCTTGCTCGCTAACATGTAAGAGTTGATCTTCTTCCACATTACCAACCAGCTCCACAATCTCAGGAACACTTTGAATCACGCCTTTTATCTCCTGCACAAATGTAGTGATTCCTACATATAAATCAAGCCGAGTTTGAGCAGTATGAAAACCATATGCATACCTAGGACATAACTAGTGTAGTTCACTAACCATCTCACATCTGATTCGAGACAAGATATACTACTTCATACACCGTTTTTTTGTAATTTTCTTAATCGTATATTCTCTATTGAAAGAGAGCTCCTAATGTTTCAGACAGGTGATCCTAGATTATATAGTAATAGCGAATTCAATCAATACTTATCCACTAAAGGTTTCCAGAACAATGACAGTTTCTGTAAGCTGGGAGGAAAAGTCAACAAACTCTAGGATTATATTCATCAGACATGTTCACTTCAAGAACGCTTTTTTCAGGACTACCAAACATGAAAATTAAGATGAGCTAGTATCAAATCGAGCAAGAAGGAGATAATTATATAGCTTACATATGTATTCTCATCCAGGTAACATGGAAACTAAATACTGGTTTGCAACTACGATTCATGTCATTCCCGAATACACTAATACATTGTTACTCAGACGCACATAAGAAAAACACTGTGTGAGACATTCCTAAACATTAGACTGCATTAGTAACTAGTAAATGATCAGGTCTAAAGTGTTGGCAGTTATTTGTTCTATAAACTGAATATTCTCCATCCCTGAATGTACTAAACCTTCCATAGCATACACTACACAGACATGTTAAAATATCAACTAAAACAATATCATAAGAACACATAAGGGACACACTCTGAACCACATGCTAGACAAATCAATTACCTCCAAACTAACGAAACCACACAACGCTTCGAACTCAGTAAGTGCCAATGCCATTTCAGGTTTGTGGTTATCATCTTTGTATAGATTAGGCAGTGATTTATGCAATTTCACTGCAGATTCCTTGTCTGGATGAGCTTGTATAGATAAAGCTTTTGCAACTGAAAGCACCTGAAACAAAATACATTACTCAAAAGACTCAATTCCCAAAACTCTTACTAAATAAATTGAACACAAAACTGATGAAGTTAAACTTAGATGAGCAAAGCAATACCTTAAACAAGAAAGGAAGATCAGTACCCCATTTCTCCAGCACCTTATCTCCTAAAACACTAGGGTTTTCAGTAATCCACGATTTCAAAGTCAGATTATCAGAATCTACTATGAAAGAAGGACCAGAATCATGAGTACCCATCCATAACTCAGCATAATTTTTATCAACCTCAATTTCCACCTTAGAATTCAACGAAGAAAGTTTAGCAACTTCAGAATTCTCACCAATTCCTCCCCAATCGTAATTCTGTACTGTACATATCAACATCTGTAATAATCTAGACTGAGGAATTTCAATTTCCTTCTCCACAGCAGTCATCACCTCCATAGCAACAAAAAGAAAAAGAAAGAACCCTAGATTGAGAATTTCGGTGGAAATTGAGATGGTAATTGAGTTTGTTTGGCTACGAAAGCTCCAGCAATTTTATAATGAAGCTTTCGTAGGAGACGAACAAAGAAAACGTGAAGCAGATAGAGAGTATAAAATTCGTGAATGGTTCACATGGAAATCAACTTTTAAAATATTATGGGTTTTCTGAAAATTTCTGAAAGGGTTAGATGGAGAACAAGTTGAGTAGAGTAATGAAGAAGATGATGATGAATGATAAGACAAAGGATTGCAGAATCTGATGCTGATACTCCATGGTGGGGTTTTTTGTTTCGAATTGAAATGGAAAGTACAACGAGGAATTAGCTGGTTTTTGGATTTTTTTTGGAAGTCTTCGTAAAAAACGGGGGATTTTAATTGTTTTTATTGTCGGTGGCGGGGAAATGCCGAAGTCGGAATATGACGGTTTCGTTGGACATGCGACACGCTAGAGTATTTTTGACAGCTGTGTAGTCAATGCCAGTCAAAAAGTCTTTTTCCCTACTTTTTTCAATATAGTACAATGTTCATGTGGTGGTTGATGGTCTTTAAGAATTGGATTGGTGCTCGTTTTGTTTGTATGATGATAATTTTGTTATTTTTAATGTACGATTTAGATCTTAGATACAGATCTGAATAATTGTCTTGTAAAAAAGCATATTCAGTTGCAATGTGTTTAAGGACAGGTTTTTTAAATATTGATCGAGTCCCAATTATGAGGAAGAGTAGGTGAATGTTTTCTTTATTCTGTGTACAATGAGTTCAAAAAGGGAAATGAGCAACTTTAATCCACAGGAGCGTCGAGAATTTGAGATTGATAGCTAGCTATAACTATAAGGATTAATTAATGTAAATCTGATTTTTCTTTTTTTCCATTTTGTCTTTACAAACTCCACATGCCAATGCAACGTACATCCATAATTCGATCACGCTTAAAATTATGTAGAAATGAATGTTCAATCTCCTTTTTAGTGGGCTTCGGACACTGCAATCCACCCTTCAATAGTCCAACAAAAACCTGACTTTTCGTCTAAATGTTGGACGAGTTAGTCCAAACACGTAACGATTTCCTAATTTTCGTATTTTTAATATAGCAGATCTGATCTTCCAGCGATTTTATATATTAACATAGGTTTTTGAATTGATTTTTTTCTTTGATCTGAAATTTTTGGGAAATTTCATCTTGCGTTGCTAGATCATCTTTGATCTAGTAACTTTTGATATCGTCCGATCTCACGGATTAAACCTCAACAAATTCTAGGTTTAACCATAGTTATCTTACCAATATTGATATCGTCCTTTCGCTTCTCCGTGTATGATCGACATTTTCCCCTAATAATAACAGATGAACATATGAGAGAACACTTGCAAGAATTTGAGCCAAGTTTTCTTGTTATAGTATGAGATTACTTCAGTACTGGTACCTAAATGGAATTAGGTGTGTTGTATATCATGAGGGAAATTGTTTCAATTAACTTTTAATTTGAATTCAATTGAATTGAATGACCATGTAGTTTTCCTTACCATGGTGGTGTCAATATCTTATCTATTATTTTGTTCGTCTGTTAATATCTTGTGATAGGTTTTTTGTAGAGTTATCTTAAAAATTTTGACCGCTAAAAAATCGGTAGGATAACTCTGGTTAAACCCAGAGTTTGTTGAGGTCATATCTACACAATCGGACGATATTATAGCTGCTAAATCAAAAAAAAAAAAACAGATTTAGGTTCAAAAATATTGAAAGTGAGAGCGAGACAGGAATATTTGGAGGCGATTAAACAGATAAAAAAATATTTTTGAGGATTAAATCATTTCTGCAACAGATTTCAATCTTAGGTTAGTTTTGCATCTTTAATTGCTTGTTCTCTTTTGGTTAATCGTTCGATTTCTTACTGATTTTTGAGTTTTTACATCTTATTGATTATGCTCTTGATTTGATTTTGTTATTTCTTAGGTTTTGATTATTTTTTTTTTTTTTATTTTTGTTTTTTGATGCATGATATGAAATCGAACCGATATTTGATTGTAGACTTTTGATTTATTCATCTATGTGTCTAATAAGACGCTTGTTAGAGCATTGCTCGGTCGAACTCGCATGCGTTGTTGTCTCAAGCATGTTTGTCAATGTTAGTGATCAAAACTATAAGTCTTGATTTCTAGTCTACTATAGTTAAGGTCTCAGACTAGGATAGAAAGTGTAGTTGAGCTCAAGAACTCCATGGAAATCATCTTAAAAGTCGAAAGACTACTCAAGGAACTGGTGAATCTTCATCGACTAAAGGGTATGTGGAGACTTGAACTTATCTATCACTCAAAAGTCTATTTATCTCTTATCTTGAGACAAAAGTCCTTTTGTTATATAGACTTAGATTATACACATTTGGTATTTCGAGTCGAGTTTACCTCGCCTATCTATTTCTCGAAATATGTGTTGGTAAAGCTTTCGCTTTAGCCAAGTTCATATTTACCTAGTGACGAAATTCATGTTATGTTTCAATCACTTTGAAAATTGCTCTGACGAGAAATGGTTAGTGAATAACAACTATATAACGTCCTCTGAGAATGTTTCAATGATTGAAATGAGAGTTTAGACTATATAACCATTTGGAGGATATGAGAATTTTTGTGGAAGCACATATATGTATAAGTCCTTATTGCTTGAACCGAAGTTTGCGAACTTTGTTGATCAAGTGAACCGGAGTAGTGCGTGAGATAAGTCCGCGAACTGGCGAAGTTCTCAAACCCGAGAATTTCTGCCGGAGTTTGTGAACTCCATCCGGGAACTTAAGTCCACGAACCCAGTCCGCGAACTTGAGTAGGTTATGTCTAAAAACGATGTTTAGTGAACTTATATTTATAAACTAAGGAATGCAATTGCAAACTGTGGCTATAGAGTTCATGAACTGATTCATGTGAATCAAATCGTTTTTGCTTCAATTGTGTCTTGTGTAGTACATAAAATTTCCTTGCAATTGAAAAACTCTCTAACTAGTTCATTTGAGTCATTTGAACTAGTTATGGTGAAGAAGAACACGGTTGATATGAAAGTGATCATATGGCTAACCATTTGGTTAACTATTGTTGAACTAACTAATGTACAAGTTTGGGTACGGTTACACAAGCCCAGGAACGTGCATTTCATTTGTGTATAAAAATCTATGTTTTCGATATAACGGTTGATAATATTAGCTTGAATCTAATCAGGTTTTCATCTAACGGTGAATATTGAATGCTTTGTTACTAAGCTAACATTGATTGCAAACCCTGATTTGAAAGACTATATAAGGGAGAACTATAGCAACTGGGAAACCTAATCCCCACACATTTTGTGTGATACTAGTTGTGATAAGATAGAGTCGATTCTCCTTTAACCTTTGGTTTCTTCTTCTAAACCAGGTTAAGGACTTAAAGACTTCATTGGGATTGTGAAGCCATACCGATACTACTTTTCTTGTAGTTGTGTGATCTGATCTTGTTGTTTATATCGTACGAGTACAATTGTAATAATTGGTTTCAGATTTCTATCTCTGATAGGCAAGATAAAAAGTAATCACAAACATCTTCGTCTCATCGTTTGTGATTCCACAATATCTTTTTTCGCTGCGTCGATTAAGACTATTGTGAGGTGATTGATAACACTAGGCTGTTTTTCGGGAATATAAGTCCGGATTATCAATTGGTTCCTTTTCACCTTGATTTATCAAAATACGGAACAAAATTCATAGGTATATTCGTGGGAGACGGATTTATCAATTATCATAGACTTTTCTATGTGATACTGTTGATGGTGGTTTTTAGCTTAGGGTTAAAATCGTAAAACCTTAGTCAAACAGTGACGTCACACTTGAGTAACAATGTCACCACTATCACATTTATTGAACCGTTCAACATGTCTGCGTAAACTTACTGGGGTACCTTTTACGTATATGCCATGCTCCACGACATATCCCTCGGTACTGACTGGCATCATCTCTACACACGACAGCCGCACCACAGTGCCAATTGCATGTCGTGCCATCCACATCTCCGCGCCAAGGCGTGCCAGCCATGCCAACCATATCACATGTGCCAATGGTATACCATGCCAGCCACATCTCCGCGCAAGGCATGCCAACCATGCCATCCGCACCACAGTGCCAATGGCATATCATGCCAGCCACATTTTCCGCGCCAAGGCATGCCAACCATGCCAGCCACATCTCCGCGCCAAGGCATGCCAACCATGCCAGCCGCACCACATGTTCCAATGGCATGCCATGCAACCCACATCTCCGCGCCAAGGCGTGCCAACCATGCCAGCCGCACCACATGTGCCAATGCAATGCCATGCCAGACACACCTCCGCGCCAAGGCATGCCAACCATGCCACATGTGCCAATGTCATGCCGTGCCAGCCACATCTCCGCGCCAAGTCGTGCAAACCATGCCAGCCGCTCCACATGTGCCAATGGCATTCCGCGCCAGCCACACCTCTGCGCCAAGGCATACCAACCATGCCACATGTTCCAATGGCATGTCGTGCCAACCACATCTCCGCGCCAAGGCATGCTTACCATGCCAGCCGCACCACTGTGCCAAAGCCATGTCGGGCCCTGGAAAATGTCGGGCCCTGCCACATGTCGCTGGCTTCCAAACGAAGGGTTGCGACAATCAACGGCCACCCTTCCATTTGAGATGCAAATCTTAGCCTTCCAAGGTGGCCAGCTAACGCGCGGAAACCATTGGCCCAACATCAAGCCCTAATTTTGTTCGCGCCCAAACTATGCCAAAATCCTAGTTTTTGGCCGCGCCTAAACTATGCCAAAATCCAGGTTTGGCCACGCCTAAACCGTGCCAAATCCATGCCGACCATTCCTTCATGTCGATGGCTGCCAAACGAAGGGTTGTGACAATCAACGACCACCCTTCCATCTGAGATGCAGATTTTAGCCGTCCAAGGTCGCCAGCTAAAGCGCGACAACCTTTGGCCCAACGCCAAGCCCTAATTTTAGCCGCTCCCAAACTATGCTAAAACCCTAGTTTTTGGCCGCGCCTAAACTATGCCATAATCCATGTTTGGCCACGTCCAAAACCTTCCAAAGCCATGTCGGACATTCCTTCATGCCACTGGCTGCCAAAACGAAGGGTTGCAACAATCAACGGGCACCCTTCCATCTGAGATGCGGATCTCAGCCGTCCAAGTTCGCCACCTAACACATGGCAACTTCCGGCCCAAGGCCAAACATCACGGTTTTGCCAAAACCCTAATTTTGGTCGCGCCTTAGGCACCAAACCCTAATTAGCCACGCCAAGAGCATGCGCAATCCATGCCAGCACTGTGGCCACGCCACTGGCTACCAACGAAAGATGACCACAATCAACGGATAACGTTCCTCTCAAGATGCAAAATCTCGACCGTCGAAGGTCACCACCGAGACGGCAAGCCTCCCAAGCTTAACTTTCCAAACAATAGCATCATGATACACAAAACACTCGAGACATCAAAACATGTCACAAACTGGGGGATGCTCATCAGGATATTGGTTGGGCGGTTTACAGCGTGCGGCGTACACTACGCCCGTTACAAGAAAGTGTCATAAGAGTGAGGCGGTTAGTAAATACAAGAAGTAATGGTGAAACATTTCCTTCATTATGGAAACATCAATTCCAGGCGTTACCCATTACCTCTTTCTTCCATTTACTCAATTGTTTCCACTTCTTACGAGACCAGGGTACGTTTCGTTGCGACTTGTATAAATGGGTCTCACCTATTTCCACCACAGGACAAGCTTTGGTAAGGAACATACAACACTCAAAAATCACCTGTTAGCTTTCACATCTGTTAGCTTTCCACTTTATGATACAAGTCGTAAAACAACTACTCTTCCAGAATCAACTATTCTGGTCTCAACACTCTCTTCCTTTCCCTCCCCAAGACCAGCCCTTCCCCTTCACTTTGTGACCGAAGCAAGTCTGGAATGGCCATTTCTTGGTTTAGGACGGATTTGTACAGATTGATCTCTCGAATCAAAGTACTCCCTTGCAGTACATTGTTTAGGGTTTAGACTCGTTTCTCACCCACACACCCGAAATTACCAAAATCAGCAGAAACTGTTTTCACCCTCAAACAATTGGCGACCACAGTGGGAGATTAATCTATTGGTCACAACATCAATTCCTGATTCCCGATTCCTTCTTTTCAACTCAGATATAGAGATGATGGAAGCAGACTAGCCGCCACCTCGGTTATCAGAGGACTCTGGAACGACTGGGGAGTTAGGAATGTTTGGGGACTTTTCACAGTCACGGCGTCGCCGCAAAAAAAAAACTCAGATTTACATCCGGGAGATCCATTTTGTTAGGAGATTCTAAAAAGCAAGTAAGTCTCGTCAGATGAGTTGCATGTTCTATTGCCTAGAATTTTCACATAAGATGGTAGAAACCGACAGCCATGTTATCCCCATGTTTTCATCCCATGATTTCTACTGACAACATCACATTCACAACTCCATGACTCTCCTGGGGTATTTATGCCGCACACAATCATAACCAAAAAACATCATTATTCTAAAATAAAATAAAAAAACAATTCATCCCAAAAGAATAATCCAAAACCCTCATAGGTAACAATTATCTATCATCCCAAAAATCAAGAAAACCAAACCATAAACTAGGCGTTTTGTTTGCCTTTCAAAAAAAAAAAAACCTAAGCAGAAGAAGTTCAGGAAACAGAAGTACACTCAAGGAAAAACATCTAGTAAAGTTGCAGCAGAAGGCTTACCACAGGTATTCTTCACTACGTCATTCACGAATCCATGAATGGCAAGGAACTCGTCCTGCCAGAATATGTTATACTTAGAAGTTGTTGTCGGATTTCGTGTCGAGAACAAGAAGGGAAGAATTATACCCGGCGCAAGAGCACTAGCATCAAGAGAAGCTGGCAACAAGTTTTCTGGAACAGCCGACTGACGAGAGAGCGAGACCCCTTGGTCGAATCCCATATGTCGAGCCGCCCTGTCAATATTGTAAGAGACTGCCTGATAAGATCCTCGAAAGAAAAACGGTACATAACCAGGGGTGAAACTTCCCATGAACACAACCTCCCCAATTCTCGTATTCTTTTCAGAAAGCAAAGATGTATCTGGAACAGAGGCAAAAGGGTTTATTTGAACATGGAGCCATGCACCGGAGCCCATGGACGAAAGTTGATTATGTAGGAGTTGTCAAGGAAGTCAACCAGGTTCGAGCCAGATCTTGGGCGCCTGTTCACCCAGTAAGTATCCTAGAACCACCCCAAGACTCGGGAAGTAAAGCCAGCGGTTTGGGAGCGCACTTCTCGAAATGCTCCCACAACCACTCTTGAAGAAAAGCAACATGAACGTACGAGTCAACTTTCATGTAGCCGTTTGAAGCACGCATGTCCGCAACCAGATGATCCAAAGTGTGTACAGAGAACCGAGAAACAAGCCTCCAATGGGGAGAAGAACACATTTCACTAATCTGATAGCAAACTTAATGAGACCTTGTCTTATTTACTTCTTACCGGAGCCGTCGTCAAAAATGTCCCTGGATAACCAAAGAACCAAGAATGATGTGACATGAAGTGTACTATTCTTTTGATCTGGCTTCGACTCATCTGGGAACCATTGAGACACCCACCAGTTGTTGAAACACCTCGTCTCGTTTTCCTTCCGGACAAAGCCTTTTGACTTTGCAACGAGGGCAGCCTGCATTTGTTCTTCATCTTCAGACAAGGTGATATCAAGATTCCCTGTTATGGGAAGGTTCAACAAGACAGCCACACTTTCCAAAGAGACAGTCATTTCACCCCACCTGCATATGGCCGTGTGGGTGTCTGGACACCATCGGGAGATGAAAGCAACTAAGCTCGGGATATCTTTCCTGATTTGAAGCGCCACAGAAGCTGTGACAGCGCCAATGATTTGCGCTTTGATCAAATTCGCTTTTACGCAATCCTGACTTATCATGAATTGCATCCACTTGTCGAAGGAACGCAACGGACTCTGACAGATTATGAAGTCAAAGGAAGAGGTAGGATACTCTTTCCTCCGAAGAAAAAATCGTTTTACACAACCTGGTCGAACCGACCAGACGTCTCCTTCACCCTCCGAACCGGTCAGAAGTACAGGCACAAACCTGGGATGATTTCTCCTAGCTTTGGAGGACGTTGTAAAGAATTCATCATCCGTGTTTGGCTTGGAACTGCCAACGTTTTTCAAATCCACGGTAGGGTTTTGCTCAAGTGACATCCTAACGAAACCTTCTTTAGCCGCTTTCACTTTCAAAGTAACTACAACAAAGGAAATGGGTATAAAAAAATTACTATCAGGAAGGGGGTGCACAAAGATTACTTTATCAGCAATGAATAATTCATTTCGGTTGCAAGCCACTCTATCTTCAACCACAAGTCACAACGCGCATAGTCAAATAAGTGGGGACTGATACTCGTGCAAAACAAAGTCCTACGCTGCCAAGAGACACACCCCTTGCCAAAAAACATGCGTTGCAGCTGGAAACACACTCTCGGCCAAGAAGATGCACCTCCCACCGCGGGCACTATGCTCACGGCCATAAAAAAAAGGGGGGGGAGGGTGAACCCTAATGCCAAGTTTTTCATGGAATCAATGACAGTTTCCTACCCGTGCATGCTTACTTTACACAATAATTTCTTCCAACGCCATTCATGAGGTGACCGATGTTGTGATATTCGAAGAGGAACTGTTCATGATGAAGTCTTTCTACAAATTTACGAAAGACATACCTATGGCTAGGGTTTACACCAATACAAAGGAAAAATATTTCAACAAATTTTTGGAAAGTGTACCTACTATTAGGGTTTGCATCAACACAAGAAGAACAAGATAAAAGAGAATCGCTGGAGTACATACCTGGAATGCTTGCTCACTTTATTGCTACCACTCTGCCGCCAGCACAAGGACGTGAGAACAAGGGTACAAAATAAAAGGGAGAGAAACCCCTTTTATAGGCATGACACTTTTGGAATTTCAATAAGGAAAGGATTCCATATTTGAGCCACGAAGGGGAAAAGGCAATTGAGCCCGCAATAACAAGTCTCACGGTGCCCAACATTCCCCGCCATGCCTTTCCTTACAGTGCCCAAACAGTCCGCGCCATGCCTTGCCTTACGGTGCCCAACAGTCCGCGCCATGCCATGCTGGAACCGTGCCAAGAGTCCGCGCCATGCCGAGCGAGCACCATACCAAGCCAACATTCTGCATCTCAACCAGCAACCTCCCCTGCCATTCTCACGGTCTAGCCAGCAACACCACGGGCATGATATACGCAGGGTCGTTAACGCAAGAATCACGGATTCTTAGAAAACTCCTGAAAAAGGTTAGACGGATCTTCCTGATCATCTCTTAATGACTTGCCGCTTCGATTTTGTCCTCGTCTGTCACTATCTTATGCTTACCTCGCAACAAAGCCCCTGTTCCGAGCTAAGCATGGGACTTAATGTTGATGGTGGTTTTTAGCTTAGGGTTGAAATCGTAAAACCTTAGTCAAACAGTGACGTCACACTTGAGTAACAATGTCACCACTAGCACATTTATTGAACCGTTCAACATGTCTGCGTAAACTTACTGGGTACCTTTTTTACGAATATGCCATGCTCCACGGCAGAGCCCTCGGTACTGACTGGCATCATCTCTACACATGCCAGCCGCACCACAGTGCCAATCACATGCCGTTCCATCCACATCTCCGCGCCAAGGCGTGCCATCCATGCCAACCATACCACATGTGCCAATGGCATACCATGCCATCCACATCTATGCTCCAAGGCATGCCAACCATGCCAGCCGCACCATAGTGCTAATGGCATACCATGCCAGCCACATCTTCGCGCCAAGGCATGCCAACCATGCCAGCCGCACCACATGTGCCAATGGCATGCCGTGCAAACCACATCTCCGTGCCAAGGCGTGCCAACCATGCCAGCCGCACCACATGTGCCAATGCAATTCCGTGCCAGCCACACCTCCGCGCCAAGGCATGCCAACCATGCTACATGTGCCAATGGCATGCCGTGCCAGTAACATCTCCACGCCAAGGCGTGCCAACCATGCCAGCCGCTCCACATGTGCCAATGACATTCCGCGCCAGCCAAACCTCCGCGCCAAGGCATGCCAACCATGCCACATGTGCCAATGGCATGTCGTGCCAGCCACATCTCCGCGCCAAGGCATGCTAACCATGCCAGCCGCACCATTGTGCCAAAGCCATGTCGGCCCTACCACATGCCGTTGCTGCCAAGCGAAGGGTTGAGACAATCAACGACCACCCTTCCATTTGAAATGCAGATCTTAGTCGTCCAAGGTTGCCAGCTAACGCGCGACAACCTTTGGACCAACGCCAAGCCCTAATTTTGGTCGCTCCCAAACTATGCCAAAACCCTAGTTTTTGGACGCTCCTAAACTATGTCAAAATCCAGGTTTGGCCACGCCTAAACCGTGCAAAAGCCATGCCGACCATTCCTTCATGCCGCTGGCTGCCAAACGAAGGGTTGCGACAATAAACGACCACCCTTCTATCTGAGATGCAGATCTTATCCGTCCAGGGTCCCCAGCTAACGCACGACAACCTTTGTCCCAACGCCAAGCCCTAATTTTGGCCGCTCCCAAACTATGCCAAAACCCTAGTTTTTGGCCGCGCCTAAACTATGCCAAAATCCAGGTTTGGCCACGCCTAAACCGTGCCAAAGCCATGCGGGCCATTCCTTCATGCCGCTGGCTGCCAAAACGAAGGGTTGCAACAATCAACGGCCAACCTTCCATCTAAGATGCGGATCTCAGCCGTCCAAGTTCGCCACCTAACGCATGACATCTTCCAACCCAAGGCCAAACATCACGGTTTTACCAAAACCCTAATTTTGGGCGCGCCTAGAATATGCCAATGCCATGCCGACCACGCCTCCATGCCGCTGGCCGCCAAACGGAAGGTTGAAACAATCAATGGATATCCTTCCTCCTGAGATGCATACCTCAGCCGGTACAAACTTGCCACCAAACGACTTGTGGCAATCTCTTGGCTACGGTGCCAACTCTTGGCCAGGGTGCCAAAACCCTAATTTGGCCACGCCAGAGCCATGCCGGCCATGCCTCCATGCCGCTGGCTGCCAAACGGAAGATTGCACCAATCAACGGCCACCCCTCCTTTTGAGATGCAAATCTCAGCCGTACAAGCTTGCTACCAATCTCTTGGCTACACTGCCAACTATTTGGCCACGACACACACTTTTTTATGCCAATTCTTTGGTCACGGCACCAAACCCTAATTAGCCACGCCAAGAGCATGCGCAAGCCATGCCAGCACTGTGGCCACGCCACTGGCTACCAATAGAAGGTAACCACAATCAACGGCTAACCTTCCTCTCAAGATGTAAAATCTCGACCGTCGAAGATCACCACCGAGCCGGCAAGCCTCCCAAGCTCAACTTGACAAACAATAGAAACATGCTGCACAAAACACTCGAGACATCAAAACATGTCACAAACTGGGGGATGGTCATTAGGGTATTAGTCTAGCGGTTTACAGCGTGCGGCGTACACTACGCCCGTTATAAGAAAGTGTCATAAGAGTGAGGCGGTTAGTAAATACAAGAAGTAATGGTGAAACGTTTCCTTCATTATGGAAACATCAATTCCAGGCGTTACCCATTACCTCTTTCTTCCATTTACTCAATTGTTTCCACTTCTTACGAGACCAGGGTACGTTTCGTTGCGACTTGTATAAATGGGTCTCACCTATTTCCACCACAGGACAAGCTTTGGTAAGGAACATACAACACTCAAAAATCACCAGTTAGCTTTCACATCTGTTAGCTTTCCACTTTCTGATACAAGTCGTAAAACAACTACTCTTCCAGAATCAACTATTCTGGTCTCAACACTCTCTTCCTTTCCCTCCCCAAGACCAACCCTTCCCCTTCACTTTGTGACCGAAGCAAGTCTGGAATGGCCATTTCTTGGTTTAGGACGGATTTGTACAGATTGATCTCTCGAATCAAAGTACTCCCTTGCAGTACATTGTTTAGGGTTTAGACTCGTTTCTCACCCACACACCCGAAATTACCAAAATCAGCAGAAACTGTTTTCACCCTCAAACAATTGGCGACCACAGTGGGAGATTAATCTATTGGTCACAACATCAATTCCTGATTCCCGATTCCTTCTTTTCAACTCAGATATCGAGATGATGGAAGCAGACTAGCCGCCACCTCGGTTATCAGAGGACTCTGGAACGACTGGGGAGTTAGGAATGTTTGGGGACTTTTCACAGTCACGGCGTCGCCGCAAAAAAAAAACTCAGATTTACATCCGGGAGATCCATTTTGTTAGGAGATTCTAAAAAGCAAGTAAGTCTCGTCAGATGAGTTGCATGTTCTATTGCCTAGAATGTTCACATAAGATGGTAGAAACCGACAGCCATGTTATCCCCATGTTTTCATCCCATGATTTATACTGACAACATCACATTCACAACTCCATGACTCTCCTGGGGTATTTATGCCGCACACAATCAGAACCAAAAAACATCATTATTCTAAAATAAAATAAAAAACAATTCATCCCAAAAGAATAATCCAAAACCCTCATAGGTAACAATTATCTATCATCCCAAAAATCAAGAAAACCAAACCATAAACTAGGCGTTTTGTTTGCCTTTCAAAAAAAAAAAAAACCTAAGCAGAAGAAGTTCAGGAAACAGAAGTACACTCAAGGAAAAACATCTAGTAAAGTTGCAGCAGAAGGCTTACCACAGGTATTCTTCACTACGTCATTCACGAATCCATGAATGGCAAGGAACTCGTCCTGCCAGAATATGTTATACTTAGAAGTTGTTGTCGGATTTCGTGTCGAGAACAAGAAGGGAAGACTTATACCCGGCGCAAGAGCACTAGCATCAAGAGAAGCTGGCAACAAGTTTTCTGGAACAGCCGACTGACGAGAGAGCGAGACCCCTTGGTCGAATCCCATATGTCGAGCCGCCCTGTCAATATTGTAAGAGACTGCCTGATAAGATCCTCGAAAGAAAAACGGTACATAACCAGGGGTGAAACTTCCCATGAACACAACCTCCCCAATTCTCGTATTCTTTTCAGAAAGCAAAGATGTATCTGGAACAGAGGCAAAAGTGTTTATTTGAACATGGAGCCATGCACCGGAGCCCATGGACGAAAGTTGATTATGTAGGAGTTGTCAAGGAAGTCAACCAGGTTCGAGCCAGATCTTGGGCGCCTGTTCACCCAGGAAGTATCCTAGAACCACCCCAAGACTCGGGAAGTAAAGCCAGCGGTTTGGGAGCGCACTTCTCGAAATGCTCCCACAACCACTCTTGAAGAAAAGAAACATGGACGTACGAGTCCACTTTCATGTAGCCGTTTGAAGCACGCATGTCCGCAACCAGGTGATCCAAATGTGTGTACAAAGAACCGAGAAACAAGCCGCCAATGGGGAGAACAACACCTTTCACTAATCTGATGGCAAACTTAATGAGACCATGTCTTATTTCCTTCTTACCGGAGCCGTGGTCAAAAATATCCCTGGATAACCAAAGAACCAAGAATGCCGCGACATGAAGTGTATTATTCTTTTGATCTGGCTCCGACTCATCTGGGAAACATTGAGACACCCATCAGCTGTAGAAACACCTCGTCTCGTTTTTCTTCCGGACAAATTCTTTTGACTTCGCAACGAGGGCAGCATGCATTTTTTCTTCATCTTCAGACAAGGTGATATCAAGATTCCTTGTTATAGGAAGGTTCAACAAGACAGCCACACTTTTCAAAGAGACAGTCATTTCACCCCACCTGCATATGGCCGTGTGGGCGTCTGGACACCATCAGGAGATGAAAACAACTAATCTCGGGATATCTTTCCTGATTTGAAGCATCGCAGAAGTTGTGACAGCGCCAATGATTTGCGCTTTGATCAAATTCGCTTTTACGCAATCCTGACTTATCATGAATTGCATCCACTTGTCGAAGGAACGCAACGGACTCTGACAGATTCTGAAGTCAATGGAAGAGGAAGGATACTATATTCTCTGAAGTCAAAACCATATTACACAACCTTGTCGAACCGACTGGACGTCTCATTCACCCTCCGAACCGTTCAGAATGACGGGCACAAACCTGAGATGATTTCTCCTAGATGTGGCGGACATTATAAAGAATTTGTCATCCGTGTTTGGCTTGGAACTGCCAACGTTTTTCAAAACCGCGGTAGGGATTTTATCAAGTGACATCCAAACAAAACCTTCTTTAGCCGCTTTCACTTTCAAAGTAACTACAACAAAGGAAAGGGGTATAAAAATTACTATCGGGAAGGGGGTGCACGAAGATTACTTTATCAGCAATAAAGAATTCATTTCGGTTGCAAGCCACTCTATTTTCAACCACAATTCATAACGCGCATAGCCAAAGAAGTGGGGACTGATACTCGTGCAAAATAAATTCCTACGCTGCCAAGAGACACACCCCTTGCCAAAAAACGTGTGTTGCAGCTGGAAACACACTCTCTGCCAAGAAGATGCGCCTCCCACCGCGGTGACTATGCTCATGGTCACACACACAAAAAAAAAGAGGGGGAGGGGGGAACCCTAACGCCAAGTTTTTCATGGAATCAATGACAGTTGCCTACCCGTGCATGCTTACGTTACACAATAATTGCTTCCAACGCTATTCATGAGGTGACTGATGAACACGCAAGTGTGACAAATTTTCACCCACAAATACATTAGCTGGGACTCATTTTATCACTATTAAACTTGTGTGTAGGTGTTTTTTTTTTGGCAATAAACATTTTTAGAAGAATCAGCTCGAAAAGTTGTTAAACGCAACCCCGGAGGGCATTTTCTAAGCGGACTCTCACTGTTGGTTAAGGGACACCTCATTGCTAAGGGGCACTCCAGCTTCTATTTGCACCCCAAGACACCCCACTGTTATAGGCAACCCTACTCTGGATAGGGGACACCTTCTTTTTCACGGTTTAAGTAATTATTTTTGGCGGGAAAATGGTGTTAAGCTGCGTACATTTCTGGAATTGATTTCCACGAGTTTTGGTCAGATATTCTCTCGATTTTGGATTCTTATCTCCCTGTTAGGTCAAAACAGGGTTGGTAATTGATCGTTTCACATTATAAAAGGGAGGAAATCTTTTGATTATCGTTAGACAGGGAAGAGAGAATAACTCGGGTGTTCTGTTATATTTGGGAGTTATATGGAAGGAAATGGAAAGAAGATATTCTATTTTGATTTGTTATTATCCTGAAGATAGTTCAACAACTCATATACACGTAACAAAAAAGGGAAGGAGAATAAAAAATCCATGATTTGGCAGAGAAGTCAAAAGAAGATATTTTCGGGTTTAAGTGATTTGATTCTCTGAGTTATAATAGGAAGTTACGTAAGATATTCTTTTAATATTTGCGGCTATCTAATGAGTGGTTTTGGGATGAATCAAACAACTCAGAATCGCGTGATAATAATGGAAAATATTCTCGTGGAGAATAATGGAGTAAAGAGAGAATATTTGCGCATTGAACAAGAGATATTGGGTGCAGCTTGGTAGGATTTGGGATATGTATAAAATAAGAGCAAAGACAGCCTACAGTGATAACCTGCAAGTGCACAGGGTCAAATTGTAGTAATGTGTGCAAGACAGGGTCATTCCACAGGGACTTGGGGTGTATTGAAGTTTCCTAAACTAGTTAATCTAAATGCAATGAGTGACAATGACACAATGAAGCAAAGAGAGCAAAACAGGGCCTACACAAGGTGAGTTAAAGGTGACAGTGGCATATACAATGGTATTTAGGCAGTGGCAAAGGCAAAGCAATAAGGCAGATGCAAAGATGGGAAAACAGTTAACAACCAAGGCTGTAAGCCAAGGGCAGGGAGGAGTTTGTGCACTGATTTCAATGCACAACAGCTACAATTTGCAAGAAAAACTGAACAAGGTGGCTAAGAAATTTAACTGAGAAGGGAATCAAAACAGGCTTGAAATTATAAGTGACTGTAAAAAGATTTGTGGCTAAGCCAAGGATTAGAAACCACCTTGTGACCTAATCAAGCAATGCAATTCTAGGTTGAGTTGAAGACCTTGAGCATATATTAGAATGGGAGGAAAATCAGCTTGCTCACTGATATGCCCCTAGTATTGACTGTCTTTTGACAGCACATTCAATCACAGGCATACCAGAGCACTGATTACTTCCCATTGCTCAAGCAAAACAGGCATCAAGATAACTATCCTAGCAATACATCATTCAACAGTGCACTAGGCTTCATCTGAGCCTTAACTGAAGAACTAGAACATGTTGACAGTAATTAAAAACATGATGAACATAAAGAGTAATTGAAATTGAAACAAAAACAAAAACAAAAACAGAACATGTGAGGAATTGAGGAACTGGCTATTCCAGTCCTCTTGGTGGTGCACTGGCTAGTCCAGGCATACCCCCTTTAACACACATCACAACTCTATTTATAGTTACACCAAATTCTCAAAAATACCTAATTTACAAAATTAGGGTTTATCCAAAAAAAATCCCAAAACAGTGAATTTAGGGTTTCGATTTCACCTAATTTGATGGGTCAAATCTTACCCACAACGTCGACCCAATCTTCCTCTGACTTCACTGCTTCATTCCCACACCTCAATTTCTTCTTTAGCTTCACCTAATTCATCAATCTCTAACCTAGGGTTTCAGAGATAGGAAAGGTGCGAGATTGATGAAGTAGGCGGCTAGAAAGATGGGGGAAATGATGGGTTTCGCTTTTAGGTTGGAGTAGAGTGGTTTGGTGGTGTCAGGGAATGGTGGTGATGATGGAGAAGGTGGTGACAGTGGAGTAGTTGCAGAGGGAGTGAGAGGAAGAAGATGGGTTCGATGGAAAGAAGGAGGGGAGTGTTTGGCGATGGGTATAGGTGTAGGTTGTTACAGTGTGAAGCGGGTGTAGCCAATTCGATGTCCAGCGAAGCTGAGCCGTGGGATGCGGAAATGATAGATAAATCTAACGGCTACAAGTGAAGAGGCTGGTATCGACCGTCGGATGCGTGATACAACGAAACTGACGGCTCAAGATGGAGTTAGGTGTTGTAGTGTTAGACATGAGCTTCAGACTTTGATGTACTGGCGATGCTGCGACCATAGGATGCTGAGATGATCCAATCTGACGGCTAGAAAAGGAAACGGGTATGGATATATGAAATGGATTTGGGTGAGGGTTTTGGGCCTTGGGTATGCCAAGCCCATATCTTCTTTAAGAACAATTCTTCCTCTTCAAGCCCACTTCTAGCCTTTTGGTCTTGTGCACAACATTCTTCGCGGCTTCCTTGTGTAATTCCTCCCGGCTTTTCACCACTTTTCTGCTCTTTTCCGCTCCGCTATTCATCCAAACTTTATTTATTACCTAAAAATGCAAAATTAGTTAATAAAAATATTTATTCTTGAAAACAAAGAAAATACAGAATATGGGATAAAATGTAGAATTAATGCACAAAAGATGAGTTAAATGACAACAAAAAGATATAGAAATATGCACTTTTTAGTACTCATCAAATACCCCCAAACCTGAATTTTACTTGTCCTCAAGTAAAACAAAACTAAGGAAATCCTACCTATACCACTGTCGCTGGTCTCTCGAATGCATTTAGCATATGCACTAAGCCTTTTAAACCACTAAGTGTCCCTAGTAGACGAGTGAAGTCTCGTGAAGGTTTGCTTAGAACGTACCTACAAAGTTCTAGGTCAAAATATAAGCTCAGATTCCATCAAATGTGACATGTGCAAGTCAGTTTAAGCTCACAGCAAAATGGAGATGTCAATCTAGCTATCAAAGGCACAATCCTAGCACTGATAACAAATAAAGACATGTGATAAGAGTGTAAAGTGTATCTACACATGTGTAAAGAAAGATCTGAAGTTATGACTACTAATCACCAAGAGATAGTTTTTAGGCTAAGAACCGAATTCTAAGCCAAGCTAGCTGTCCGGCTTTACGAGAATTGTGAATGTTCACCCAATGAGTTGGTGATATTTCAGTTTACCCGCGTTATACATCGATGACTGCACCCTCCTTGCTTATTACAAGACTATTTACAACACAAAGATGACTCTTTACATGACTCTTATTTACATTGATTACTCTCTTTTATTTTTGGAACAAGAGAGAACTATTGTCTTTAACATGGCAAAACATGGAATAAATAAATACATGATTTTTTTTTATTTTTTGATTTTTTTTTTTTCAAGAAAAAACTTTGATCTTTACAACATAGTGACACTTTTGATACATGAACAAAAAAAAAACATAATTACATGACTCTTAGCAAGAGGTGGCCCTTATCGAATGCATCCGGTCAAATTCTATGGTTGCTTTTCTTAACGTATCCTCCAACTTCTATCCCAGCCAACCAAAGAACAAGCTAGTCAAGTCTCATTCAGTATTCTAAAGTGATTGGCAATCGTGACTTCCTATCAAACACCTTGAATATCGAGGCTATACATGTATTGGTAGATCGTGCGCGTGCAAGTTTCTTATCACTATGTGAATTGTGCTAGAATCAGAGTGCCTAAATATCTAGACTAAGACTCCTAAAAATTACATATTTGCACAAGAGTCAACATTTCAAGGTAAATGAGCTCCATTTTTATGATTTTTTTAATTTTTTAATTTTTTTTTTTTTTTTGGAATTTTTTAAATTTTTTCAAAAAGAGTTCAAAAAGAAGGAGTTCTTGTTTTCAATTATGGCATGTGATCGTGGTATCTACTCTATACCCCCAAACCTAAACTAAACATTGTCCTCAATGTTTCAAAAGATGTAAAGAATTATAATACAACATATGGAGAGGATTATGCTGAGTAGAGAAAAAGGAAAGAGAATACCCGATTTTGGCGAAAGCAAAATTAGAACTCCATTATTCAAGGCAAAAATCCAACATTTTTTTAGCCGAGATCATATTGGATTAGCACTATATATACAAAAGAAACAAAAGATTTAACTAAGAAACTATCTACAAGAAAATTTGGTTTTTAATGGGATTGGACTTTTGGGAAAAATTTGGTTTTGTCGGGAGACATTTGGTTTTGATGGGAAAAAGAAAATTTTTGGTTTTTAGGGAAACATTTGGAAAACTTTGGTTTTTATGGGAGAAAAACATTTGGTTTTTAATGGGATAAGGAGACCAAGCCCACTGTTGGGTTTTGCGAAGCCCAGCTACGTTTTTGAAAAACAGGCCCACTGCTGGCGAGTAAAGCTCACTGTTGGTTTTTGGAATTTTGAAATTTTGGCCCACTTGAACTTTGGTCCAGGCCCACAGTTCAGAAACAAGCCCAGGTAACAATTTGAAATTTGGGCTCTTAAATAGCCAAAAGTCGAGGCCCAACTGGGCTTTTGAAAACGTTTTCTGTTTTTGGGTCAAGCCCACAGTGTAAATGTTTTGTTTTCAAATGGATGTTAAGCCCACAGTCCCAGAAATTTAGTTGGGCTTTGGCTAGCTACTAACTAAAATATGAGGCCCAACTGGGCTTTCAAAAGTTCAGTTTTCTTTAATTTAAACAACAGGCCCAAATCAATCTAAAACCATGCCCACAAGAAATTAAACAAACAAGCCCACAAGAAATTAATTACAAACCCAACAGAAAAATGGAAAAAATTATTACAAGCCCACAAATTAAAAATGGAAGCCCACAGGTTGGGTTCTCTTAATGGGTTTAGGCTTACTTGCTTAAGCACAGCCCAGCTGCTCAGTTTGGTTGCAAAAGCCCAGTTGGGCTTTGGATCATCCTAAGCTTTGGCTTCAATACTCAAGGCCCAGTTGGGCTTGGCTTATGAATGGCAGCAGCAACACTTCAGGCCTAGCAGCAGGAGCAGATCAGCAGCAACAGCACAACAGCAGGCTTTGCAGGTTCACAGGGCCACAGCAGAGCAACAGGTGCAGAAGGCAGCAGCAGTTAGCAGCAACAGGCAGCAACATGGGCCACAGCAGCTCAGCAGCAGTCTTGGCCTGGCACAAGCAGGAGCACCACAGCAGCACAAGCACAGCAGCTCAGCCGGAGAGCAGGAGTACAGCAAGCACAGGAGCAGCAGCAGCAGCAGCTCCACAACAAAAGCAGCAGGATAGGCAGGTACCTGCTGGCTCAAAAAAGAAAGTGAGTAAAGATGCAAGCTATGATGCAGGAATGTAAGTGAACAATATGCAAATGAGTATGCAATGCAGGGAAAGATGCAAATGCAATGAACTATGATGCAAATATGAAGATGAAAGTGAATGCAACAAAACAACAAAGAACAAATCAACACACAGCGCCAAGTCCCCGGCAACGGCGCCAAAAACTTGGTAGGCTTTGGGATATGTATAAAATAAGAGCAAAGACAGCCTACAGTGATAACCTGCAAGTGCACAGGGTCAAATTGTAGTAATGTGTGCAAGACAGGGTCATTCCACAGGGACTTGGGGTGTATTGAAGTTTCCTAAACTAGTTAATCTAAATGCAATGAGTGACAAAGACACAACGAAGCAAAGAGAGCAAAACAGGGCCTACACAAGGTGAGTTAAAGGTGACAGTGGCATATACAATGGTATTTAGGCAGTGGCAAAGGCAAAGCAATAAGGCAGATGCAAAGATGGGAAAACAGTTAACAACCAAGGCTGTAAGCCAAGGGCAGGGAGGAGTTTGTGCACTGATTTCAATGCACAACAGCTACAATTTGCAAGAAAAACTGAACAAGGTGGTTAAGAAATTTAACTGAGCAGGGAATCAAAACAGGCTTGAAATTATAAGTGACTGTAAAAAGATTTGTGGCTAAGCCAAGTCTTAGAATCCACCTTGTGACCTAATCAAGCAATGCAATTCTAGGTTGAGTTGAAGACCTTGAGCATATATTAGAATGGGAGGAAAATCAGCTTGCTCACTGATATGCCCCTAGTATTGACTGTCTTTTGACAGCACAATCAATCACACGCATACCAGAGCACTGATTACTTCCCATTGCTCAAGCAAAACAGGCATCAAGATAACTATCCTAGCAATACATCATTCAACAGTGCACTAGGATTCATCTGAGCCTTAACTGAAGAACTAGAACATGTTGACAGTAATTAAAAACATGATGAACATAAAGAGTAATTGAAATTGAAACAAAAACAAAAACAAAAACAGAACATGTGAGGAATTGAGGAACTGGCTATTCCAGTCCTCTTGGTGGTGCACTGGCTAGTCCAGGCATACCCCCTTTAACACACATCACAACTCTATTTATAGTTACACCCAATTCTCAAAAATACCTAATTTACAAAATTAGGGTTTATCCAAAAAAAATCCCAAAACAGTGAATTTAGGGTTTCGATTTCACCTAATTTGATGGGTCAAATCTTACCCACAACGTCGACCCAATCTTCCTCTGACTTCACTGCTTCATTCCCACACCTCAATTTCTTCTTTAGCTTCACCTAATTCATCAATCTCTAACCTAGGGTTTCAGAGATAGGAAAGGTGCGAGATTGATGAAGTAGGCGGCTAGAAAGATGGGGGAAATGATGGGTTTCGCTTTTAGGGTGGAGTAGAGTGGTTTGGTGGTGTCAGGGAATGGTGGTGATAATGGAGAAGGTGGTGACAGTGGAGTAGTTGCAGAGGGAGTGGGAGGAAGAAGATGGGTTCGATGGAAAGAAGGAGGGGAGTGTTTGGCGATGGGTATAGGTGTAGGTTGTTACAGTGTGAAGCGGGTGTAGCCAATTCGATGTCCAGCGAAGCTGAGCCGTGGGATGCGGAAATGATAGATAAATCTAACGGCTACAAGTGAAGAGGCTGGTATCGACCGTCGGATGCGTGATACAACGAAACTGACGGCTCAAGATGGAGTTAGGTGTTGTAGTGTTAGACATGAGCTTCAGACTTTGATGTACTGGCGATGCTGCGACCATAGGATGCTGAGATGATCCAATCTGACGGCTAGAAAAGGAAACGGGTATGGATATATGAAATGGATTTGGGTGAGGGTTTTGGGCCTTGGGTATGCCAAGCCCATATCTTCTTTAAGAACAATTCTTCCTCTTCAAGCCCACTTCTAGCCTTTTGGTCTTGTGCACAACATTCTTCGCGGCTTCCTTGTGTAATTCCTCCCGGCTTTTCACCACTTTTCTGCTCTTTTCCGCTCCGCTATTCATCCAAACTTTATTTATTACCTACAAATGCAAAATTAGTTAATAAAAATATTTATCCTTGAAAACAAAGAAAATACAGAATATGGGATAAAATGTAGAATTAATGCACAAAAGATGAGTTAAATGCCAACAAAAAGATATAGAAATATGCACTTTTTAGCACTCATCACTGCTGAGACTATATAATGAGTTTACTGGAGTCATAGATGGATCAAATTTTTGGCGCCGCCGACGCCGATTTGTTTTTAGATTAATTTTTAGGTTTATTTTTTTATTTTGTACAGTATTTTCAATTTTTTTTAGATTTTTCTTTTTTATGCGTTTCTTTTTGTATTTCCTTTCAGGGAAACTTTGAGGATGATAACTTCTTCTGGGGATACGTCATCTAAGATGACGCTGGCGGAATATAAGCGTAGAAAGTCAAATTATCAGGAAACCTCGTCTAAGATGACGCTTGCTAAATATAAGCGTAGGCAACGGTATGGAGTTTTTGATCCATATGTGGTAAGTGAAGAATATCCTCTAGAGATATATGAGAATTATTATAAACACACCCCACTTAGTTTGGACTTAAGATTGAGAATTTTGTAATGTAAAAAATTATATGATGATGATGATCAGTCTTGTAGTGACTCTCTGGTCGAGAAAGAATTTGTAGATGACCCTGTGAATGATTGTGTAGATGATTTGTCTAATTTATTAGGAGAATCTATCTCGCAAGATCTTTCACCCGACTTAGAGGTTGTCTCTAGTCCCCTAGACTTCCAAAATATACCTAATTTAGGGTTAGAATTATGTGCTTCAAAAATTTTGTTGGAATACTTTGCATCCAGATACACAGAGGAGTCCCTGTTTCTGGTACCGTGCATGAGCCTATTGACAATTTCCCTGTCCCAATAGTATCCCCATATTATGTGCTATACTCACTTCCATGTGAATTAAAAATTAGGCTTGGGGGTAATCCTCTATTTCAGACAGTTTCAATGTCACCATATTTTCATAGCATAATTGTGAAGCTGTCGTTTGTAAATACTGTATTTTGGGTTGATCCCCAAATTTTCAGGCTGTTAATCTTTAGGGATCCATTTCTGTACATTCCAGTAGGTATATTTATTTTATTTTTATTTTGGTTTACTTTTTGCATTTCCCATCTTAATATTTGCGTTGGATGACTCAATTACATTGAGGACAATGTAAAGTTTAAGTGTGGGGGAGAGGTTAACTTTTTACTTTATTTTTTCAGAACATTCCTTGCAAATCATGACCAGTTGTGTAGCGGGCCTGTTCCTTTTTCCTGCATGTTATGACCAGCTGTGTAGCGGGTCTAAAAAAAATGATGAAAAATATATAAAAAATAATAATAATAATAATAATTTGATTTTTAGGGTTATGACCAGTTGTGTAGCGGGTCTGTTCTTTTTTCTTGCATGTTATGACTAGCTGTATAGTGGGTTTAAAGAAGAAAAAAATTAAAAAATATGACAAGCTGTGTAGCGGGTCTCTTTCTCTCTATCTTATTATATGACCAGCTTTGTAGCGGGTCTCTTTCTCTGTATTTTATTATATGACCAGCTGTGTAGCGGGTCAATTTTCTGTTTTGCTCGAGGACTAGCAAAATGTAAGTGTGGGGGAATTTGATGAACACGCAAGTGTGACACATTTTCACCCATAAATACATTAGCTGGGACTCATTTTATCACTATTAAACTTGTGTGTAGGTGTTTTTTTTTGGCAATAAACATTTTTAGAAGAATCAGCTCGAAAAGTTGTTAAACGCACCCCCGGAGAGCATTTGCTAAGCGGACTCCCACTGTTGGTTAAGGGGCACCTCAATTACTAAGGGACACCTCATTGCTAAGGGGCACTCCAGCTTCTATTTGCACCCAAGACACCCCACTGTTATAGGCAACCCTACTCTGGATAGGGGACACCTTCTTCTTCACGGTTTAAGTAATTATTTTTGGCGAGAAAATGGTGTTAAGCTGCGTACATTTCTGGAATTTATTTCCACGAGTTTTGGTCAGATATTCTCTCGATTTTGGATTCTTATCTCCCTGTTAGGTCAAAACAGGGTTGGATATTGATTGTTTGACATTAAAAAAGGGTGGAAATCTGTTGATTATCGTTAGACAGGGAAGAGAGAATAACTCGGGTGTTCTGTTATATTTGGGAGTTATATGGAAGGAAATGGAAAGAAGATATTCTATTTTGATTTGTTATTATCCTGAAGATAGTTCAACAACTCATATACACGTAACAAAAAAGGGAAGGAGAATAAAATCTCCAAGATTTTGCACAGAAGTCAAAAGAATATATTTTCGGGTTTAAGTGATTTGATTCTCTGAGTTATAATATGAAGTTACGTAGGATATTCTTTTAATAGTTGCGGCTGTCTAATGGGGGGTTTTGGGATGAATCAAACAACTCAGAATCGTGTGATAATAATGGAAAATGTTCCCGTGGAGAATAATGGAGTAAAGAGAGAATATTTGCGCATTGAACAAGATATATTGGGTGCTGCTGAGACTATATAATGAGTTTACTGGAGTCATAGATGGACAGAGAGTTTGGGAGATTACAGAGCATCACAGAGTCGAGAAAATCAAGTTGCAGAAATCATCATTTCTGCTGTTGTGAAGAACACGAAGAACTTTAGACGCATAGAGATAGTCGTTTATCAACAGTGACAACGACAAAGGGGTGAGGGTCGTATGCTACAGCATCAGTGACAGTTTACATATATCATTCTCTGTAACAGTTCGGTTTGTAACACTTATAACTGTTACAAACCCGGTTTTTAATAGTTTTTCTCCGTTTCGTCTTTGTAAACACCCTTTGAGCAATAAAAATGAATTTTGAGTGTGTTTCCAACATGATGATGAGCTAATTCTCCCACAACCAAGGCAATGAGGAAGCTATTCACGCATGAATAATTGGTAACTATTTTATTCTCTCTAATTTATAATTTATAATTCACTCAATCACTGCTTTGCAGAGTTTTAAATTGTTTGCATGATTTTCTTAATTACTTGTGATTCAATTTGATAGGTTATACTTTGTTTAGATAATCTATGCTTAGGGAATACAATTAATGTTTGAGAATATGCCTGATTATTTGTGAATTAAGAAATAATGGACTTAGAAGATAATTAGAGTTTTGGATTATTTACCATAACTTATTTATGTGTGATAGTGGAATCAGTGTCTTGGTTATTTTTAATATCTTGAAATCAATTTTGCAATAAGTTTTCTATTTTCAAGTTTTATAAGTCTAAAATCTTTTGCTTTCACAAGTCTCAACGAACCTATTATTACAACAACTTGAAATTTATCACTGACCGATGTTGTGATATTCGAAGAGGAATTGTTCATGATGAAGTCTTTCTACAAATTTACGGAAAACATACATATGGCTAGGGTTTACACCAATACAGAGGAACAATATTTCTACAGATTTTTGGAAAGTGTACCTACGGCTAGGGTTTGCATCAACACAAGAAAAACAAACTAAAAGGGAAACGCTAGAGTACATACCTGAAATGCTTGCTCTCTTTATTGCTACCACTCTGCCGCCAGCACAAGGACGTGAGAAAAAGGGTACAAAATAAAAGGGAGATCAACCCCTTTTATAGGCATGACACTTTTGGAATTTCAATAAGGAAAGTATTCCCTATTTGAGCCACGAAGGGGAAAAGGCAATTGAGCCCGCAAGAACAAGTCTCACGGTGCCCAACAGTCCACGCCATGCCTTGTCTCACGGTGCCCAAAGAGTCCGCGTCATGCCTTGCCTCACGGTTCCCAACAGTCCGCGCCATGCCGAGCGAGCGCCATACCAAGCCAACATTCAACATCTCAACCAGAAACCTCCCCTGCCATTCTCACGGTCTAGCCAGCAACATCACGGGCAGGATATACGCAAGGTCGTCAACGCAAGAATCACGGATTCTCAGAACACTCCCGAAAAAGGTTAGACGGATCTTCCTGATCATCTCTTCATGAATTTTCGTTTCGATTTTGTCCTTGTCTGTCACCATCTTATGCTTACCTCGCAAATCCCCTGTTCCGAGCTAAGCAAGGGACTTAATGTTGATGGTGATTTTTAGTTTAGGGTTAAAATCGTAAAACCCTAGTCAAACAGTGACGTCACACTTGAGTAACAATGTCACCACTAGAACATTTATTGAACCGTTCAACATGTCTGCGTAAAATTACCGGGGTACCTTTTTTACGTATATGCCATGATCCACGGCAGAGCCCTCGTTACTAACTGGCATCATCTCTACACATGCCAGCCGCACCACAGTGTCAATGGCATGCCGTGCCAGCCACATCTCCACGCCAAGGCATGCCAGCAATGCCAACCATACCACATGTGCCAATGGCATACCATGCCCGCCACATCTCCGCGCCAAGGCATGCCAACCATGCCAGCCGCACCATAATGAAAATGGCACACCATGCCATCCACATCTCCATGACAACCATGCCAGCCGCACCACATTTTCCAATGGCATGCCGTTCCAGCCACATCTCCGCGCCAAGGCGTGCCAACCATGCCAGCCGCACTATTGTGCCAACGCCATGTCGGCCCTACCACATGTCGCTGGCTTCCAAACGAAGGGTTGAGACAATGAACGACCACCCTTCCATTTGACATGCAGATCTTAGTCGTCCAAGGTCGCCAGCTAACGCGCAACAACCTTTGGCTCAATGCCAATCCCTAATTCTGGTCGCGCCCAAACTATGCCAAAACCTTAGTTTTTGACCGCGCCTAAACTATGCCAAAATCCAGGTTTGGCCACGCCTAAATCGTACCAAACCCATTTTGGCCATTCCTTCATGTCGATGGCTTCCAAACGAAGGGTTGCGACAATGAACGACCACCCTTCCATCTGAGATGCAGATCTTAGTCGTCCAAGGTCGCCAGTTAACGCGCGGAAACCTTTGGCCCAACGCCAAGCCCTAATTTTGTCCGCGCCCAAACTATGCCAAAATCCTAGTTTTAGGCCGCGCCTAAACTATGCCAAAATCCAGGTTTGGCCACGCCTAAACCGTGCCAAAGCCATGCCATCCATTCCTTCATGCCGCTGGCTGCCAAAACAAAGGGTTGCAATAATCAATGGCCACCCTTCAATCTAAGATGCGGATCTCAGCCGTCCAAGTTCGCCACCTAACGCATGGCAACTTTCGGCCCAAGGCCAAACATCACGGTTTTGCCAAAACCCTAATTTTGGTCGCGCCTAGAATATTCCAAAGCCAGCAAGCCTCCATGCCTATGGCTGCCAAACGGAAGGTTGCAACAATCAACGGCTATCCTTCCTCCTGAGATGCAGATCTCAACAGTACAAACTTGCCACCAAACGACTTGTGGCAATCTCTTGGCTACGGTGCAAACTCTTGGCCATGGTGCCAAAACCCTAATTTTGCCACGCCAGAGCCATGCCTCCATGCCGATGGCTGCCAAACGGAAGATTGCAACAATCAACGGCCACCCCTCCTTCTGAGATGCAAATCTCAGCCGTACAAGCTTGCTACCAAACGACTTGTGGCAATATCTTGGCGACACTTCCAACTCTTTGCTATGCCAATTCTTTAGTCATGACACCAAAACCTAATTAGCCACGCCAAGTGCATGCGCAAGCCATGCCAGCACTGTGGCCACACCACTGGCTACCAACGGAAGGTAACCACAATCAACGGCTAACCTTCCTCTCAAGATGCAAAATCTCGACCGTCGAAGGTCACCACCGAGCCCGCAAGCCTCCCAAGATCAACTTTCCAAATGATAGCAACATGCTACACAAAACACTCGAGACATCAAAACATGTCACAAACTGGGGGATGCTCATCAGGGTATTGGTCTGGCGGTTTACAACGTGCGGCGTACACTACGCCCGTTACAAGAAAGTGTCATAAGAGTGAAGCAGTTAGTAAATACAAGAAGTAATGGTGAAACGTTTCCTTCATTATAGAAACATCAATTCCAGGCGTTACTCATTATCGCTTTCTTCCATTTACTTAATCGTTTTCACTTCTTACGAGACCAGGGTACTTTTCGTTGCGAATTGTATAAATGGGTCTCATCTATTTCCACCAAAAGACAAGTTTTGGTCAGGAACATACAACACTCAGAAATCACCTGTTAGTTTTCACATCTGTTAGCTCTCCACTTTCTGATACAAGTCGTCAAACAACTACTCTTCCAGAATCAACTACTCTGGTCTCAACACTCTCTTCGCTTTCCTCCCCAAGACCAATACTTTTCCTTCACTTTATGACCGAAGCAAGTTTGGAACGACCATTTCTTGGTTTAGGACGGATTTGTACAGATTGATCTTTCGAATCAAAGTACTCCCTTGCAGTACATTGTTTAGTGTTTAGACTCGTTTCTCACCCACACACCAGAAATTTCCAAAATCAGCAGAAACTATTTTCACCCTCAAACAGATACAGAATTTGTTTATTAAAGTCTTCGACTTTGGGTCGTAGCAACTCTTAGTTGTGGGTGAGATCAGCTAACATCCTGCTGGGATCAGAGACGTAGGAGCATAAATGTACCTTGGATCAGTGTGAGATTGGTTGGGGTTCAACTACAGTCCAGACCGAAGTTAGTTTGGAGTAGGCTAGTGTCTGTAGCGGCTTAATACAGTGTGTGTTCAATCTGAACTAGGTCCCGGGGTTTTTCTGCATTTGCGGTTTCCTCGTTAACAAAATTCTGGTGTATGTGTTATTTCTTTTCCGCATTATATTTGTTTATCTAATTGAAATAATACAAGTTCTGCGTTGTTCAATCAATTAGAATATCCGACCTTTTGGTTGTTGATTTATATTGATTGATACTTGGATATTGGTCTTTGGTACCATCAAAGTTATCTCTCTTGATAAAAACTCGCAGATTTCTATTTGCTTGAGTATAGATCAAATAGAGAGATTGAGATATAAACTCTTTGATATACTTTTCTATTGATTGAGTCTAAGTGTCTAGTTGATTCTCTAGAAAGTATATTAGAGTTTGTCCATAAAGATTGCTAAGCGAAATATTGGGTGTGGTTGTTAGACCCCCGCTTTTTCAATTGGTATCAGAGAAGGAAAACAAGTTTAAGACCTTACAAGTCTGTGTTTGTAGCAATCTGAATCTATGGACGATAAAGTCTCTTGTAACGTTTCACCAGGTTTAAAAACCAATTGTAGAAGATGTTTTGATAAACTGGTTACTCTCCAGAAAAGGTTGGAAGAAAAAATCCGGATCAACTCTGATCTTTTTGCGGAAATTGCAATACTTAAGGATTTGAAACCCATTATAAATCCTTTAATGGATGTGAGTAACTCCAAACTTTCTTCTCTGAAGAATGACCATATATCAGGTGATAAACAATGAGTAAATGTTGTGAAAACTGATATGACTCAGAACTACTCTGCCAAACTGAAACGTGTTGACCCATGTTTGTTTTGTGATTCCTCTAATCACTTTCAACATGTTTGTGTGTATTTTCAAAAGAGATTAAAAGTTGCAAGTAGTCTTCACAAGAAAACTAAACAACTCGTTGCATCTCGAAAAAGACACACAAAACTATCAGGAAATTCTAATCAGAATAATACTAATAGCATGAGAGTGTTTGCTTTAAAATCAACATCACCCTTTCAATGGTTTCTTGAAAGTGGATGTAGCAGACATATTGTGACGGACCGGAAAATTACACCTGGCACGCCTGGGCGCGAAGGCCATAACTCCCCCGGTGCGCCATGATGAAGCTACGATCCAGGACTGAAAGCTAGGCAAATGCACGCTCATTTGCCCTCGCAGGAATGCTCGACGAGCATGATGCGGAAAACTTAGCTCCCACACCGTTCCAACTCACCCTTGATCCGCGAAGGGTTGATTAAGAAAACAAAAACTTTCCTAAAACGGCAAAAACGGTTTTTTGAGGCCCTAAACGATGTAATTTGGCTAAATTCTGGTGACCATGTGGATCTATAGATCGACATGTCTTGATCTTTGGGTCGTTTCCCATCAAAATGGACTCCTCTTGAGCTAAATTACGACACTTGGGTTTTCATCCTTTGTCGAACGCCTTGATAGGAAGTATGAGCATACAGTGAATGGAATGCAACTTGCCTCATCAAGTTTGGCCACAATCATATCTTGCGTCGAGCAACCGAGCTAGATGGTAGGAGAGTCCAGAATGTCGCAATCATCTCACAATTAGATGATATGAGCGACAAAGTGCTGGACCGGCAATGCTGCAACTCATTGCGGCTGCCTACGTACCCTTCCCTACTCTAAAGGGATCAAGCACAGACTGTAGTTCATCCACTAAAGGATAGAAACTTAAACCAACTCGTTTGCGAGGCCGTGGCCAAGCGATAAAGGTAATGTCCTAGTCCGTATAGTCCGTTCCGTCAAAATGCAGCCAAGTGATTAATACTTGGTTTGAGGCATGGAATATTGATGCCCATGCTTAATACGCTCCATTGGGAAGGTTATGCAACTATAAATGAGACTTAGGCATCATTTATACTCTAACGGTTAAGCTATGAAGCTTACTTGGTGCATGTTCCGCATATGCACCTTCAACCAACTACCCCTCCATATATATGTTAATTTGACATTTTTACAACTTTGATTCGGGGAGCAAAAATCCTTCATCAACTCCCCAGGCCGTGATGGATGCACCCCATTCTGGCCAACTGCGATGTACGACCGTAATGGTTGTACATTTAGTTCTGGCTCACGGGCCAGATCCAATGCCTGGCCATGTTGGATGTCCGCTGCCAACCCGATGTCCATCCATGACGGTTGTTCACTGCCAACCCGATGTCCAGCCATGACGGCTGTTCGCTACCAACCCGATGTGCAGCCATGTTGGCTGTCCGCTGCCAACCCGATGTGCAGCCATGTTGGCTGTCCGCTGCCAACCCGATGTGCAGCCATGTTGGCTTAACATTTTCAACGCATTGGCCAAGGTCCACTGTTCCTTTTCCTACGCAACAGAAGCTTTGGATGAAGCTTCATCTCAGGCTATGGAGCATCTTTTAGAATGCGCCATGCTAAAAAACACGGGGTATTACACATATGACAGGTGATATCACTTGGTTTATCTCTTCAGATGACTATGAAGGCGAACCATTAACATTCGGAGATGGGAGTTGTTGCTACATAAGCAAGAAGGGAACGATAAATTACCATGGGTACCTGAAATTCATGATGTAACCTACGTAAAAGGTATGACCGCAAATCTGCTTTCTATTAGTCAAATATGTGACAAAGGTCATCGAGCTGTTTTCAATGCAAATGGATGTGACATTGTAGACAAAATTGGAAAAGTAATTTTTCAGGGAATTCGTGGAAAAAATAATTGTTATCTTCTGGATACTCAGTTCAGCAATTGTTGCAATTTGACTAAAGTGGAATCTACATATCTTTGGCATGAGTGTTTTGGTCACATCAACTATCGTCTTCTAACTAAGATCATTAACAAAGAACTTGTTAGAGGCGTTCCCAAAATCAATGCAAAGATTGAAGGTGTATGTGGTGCCTGTCAAAAGGGTAAACAAACGAAAGTTCACCATAAATCATCTCGAGATATTCTCACTAAAGCTCCACTTGATTTAATTCATATGGATCTCTTCGGACCAATTCAACAAATTACGGTTGCTGGTAAGAAGTATGCTTTGGTTATGGTAGATGATTACACCAGGTTCACTTGGGTTGCATTCCTATCTCATAAGACTGAAACCCTTGATGAATTCAAGATTATTGTTAATAGAATCCAGAACTAACAAGGTCGCAAACTAAAGAAGATTAGAAGCGATCGTGGAACTGAATTCAAGGACACCAAAGTATTTGAATTCTGTGAACTGGGAATCATTCAACAATATTCTCCACCCATTACTCCTCAAGCTAATGGAGTTGCAGAAAGAAAAAACAGAAACATTCAGGAAATGGCCAGGGTAATGCTCCATAACAAAAACTTACCTTTAAGGTTTTGGGGAGAAGTTGTCTTTACAGCATGCTATTTGATCAATTGTGTCTACTTACGGTCTAAAACCCTCAATACTCCTTATGAGTTGTGGTGCGGTAGAAAACCCAACTTACACTATCTTAAAGTGTTTGGTAGTAAGTGCTACATTCTAAAAGATCGATAACAGAGAGGGAAATTTGATACCAAAAGTGATGAAGGTATCTTCCTTGGCTATGCTTCTGATAGTCGTGGTTTCCGAGTATTTAATCTCAGAACCCAAGTCATGATGGAATCTGCTAATGTTATCATTGATAATATTAGTAACTTTCATCATGATAATCCTCCCGCTGAATTACCTCCAACCGAGAAAATCGAGAAAGTCAAAGAAATACCAGATTCAGTTGAAGTCATCCCAACTGTTACTGATCCTGATATTTCTAGTGACAAGGAGAAGCGCACTGATCAGGCTACTCCTGACGAACAAGTACGTGTCCCTCCATGACACCTCTGGTTTCAAAGGAATCATGATCCCAACAGTATTATTGGAGGAAGAGATTCTACAGCTAAAACTAGAGGACAACTTCAAAATATGTGCAATTTGGTTTTTATCTGTCACAAGTAAAACCAAGAAATATTGATGAAGCTCTTAGCGATCCCTTCTGGGTGAATGCAATGCATGAAGAGTTAAATAAATTTCAGAGACAAGACGTATGGGAACTTGTACCTTGTCCCTCCAATATTAATATTGTTGGTACAAAATGGATATTCAAGAACAAGTCTGATGAATTTGGCATAATTTTCAGAAATAAAGCCAGACTTGTCGCTCAAGGATACTCACAAATTGAAGGTATCGACTTTGACGAAACCTTTGCTCCTGTGGCACACCTTGAGTCCATTAGACTTTTATTGGCTCATGTTTGTTTTCTCAATGTCAAACTTTTCCAAATGGATATTAAATACGCTTTTCTAAACGGAATTCTAATAGAGGAAATCTATGTTGCTCAACCTAAAGGATTTGAAAACCTTGATTTCCCAGATCATGTCCTTAAGCTCAAAAAGGCATTCTATGGGTTAAAACAAGCACCTAGAGCCTGGTTTGAAAAACTTACTACTTCTCTTATTAGGAAAGGTTTTTCAAGAGGCGGAGCTGATAAAACCTTGTTCACTAAATGGAGTGGGGAAGATGTTGTCATTGCTCAAGTCTATGTAGATGACATTATTTATGGTTCAACTTCTGAGAAGCTTGCAAAGGATTTCCAAGTTTCACTTGCTAAAGAATTTGAAATGAGCAATGTTGGTGAATTAAAGTTCTTCTTAGGACTACAAATTCAACAACATAAGGATGGAATTTACTTATCGCAGGAAAAGTATGCAAGGGATATTATGACAAGATTCGGCCTGGATAAGTCATCTCCAAAACGGACACCTACGCCCACTACGGGTAAACTGCATAGAGATGAGAAAGGATTAAAAGTAGATCAAAAATTGTATCGATCTATTATTGGTAGCCTTTTATATCTTACATCTATTAGACCTGATATTTCTTTTAGTATTGATTGTTGTGCTAGATTTCAGGCTAATCCAAAAGAATCTCATCTTGCAGCTGCAAAGAGGATCATACGATATGTCAATCACACTTTCGGGTATGTTCTTTCCTACACTTTTGATACTAACACTGACCTTTCTGCCTATTCATATGTTGATTGGGCAGGATGTATAGAAGACATAAAAAGTACATTAGGGGGATTCTACTATGTAGGACTGGATCTTGTGGCTTGGCATAGCAAGAAAAAAATTCACAATCCTTGTCTACATGCGAAGCAGAGTATATTGCTGCTGGGTCATGTTGTACTCAACTTCTATGGATGAAACAAATTTTGGCTGACTATGGAGTTGATACTGGAATAACGAAGATCTTTTGTGATAACTCTAGCACGATTCGAATCACTGAAAATCCCGATGAGCACTCAAGAACAAAGCACATTGACATAAGGTACCATTTTATTCGAGATCTCTATGAGAATGGTATCATAAATATGGAATTTGTGCCTTCCGAACAATAACTGGCTGACATTCTCACCAAACCATTAGACACTGCTACGTTTCAACACTTCAGGCAATCTATTGGTGTTGTTCTAGTTCATTAGTTGTTTCGATGACTCTTGGCCCTGTGCTTATCTCGATATTTTGGGCAATTGAGTTGGAACTCCAGTAAGTGTTTGTGTCAGGTTTGCATTTGTTTACATAGGTTGATTTTCTGTTAGGTTGTTTGGTATGAAATCTTTCTTTTCTTTTTGAAATTAAGGTCGCTCTTGTTGTTCTTTCGGGAATGACATATAATGGGGGAGAGTTCTTTTGAACTTGTGCTTAATTTCCAAATCTTTGTGGGGAGTGCGTCTGTGGAATATATTAAGGGTTATCTTGTATCTTAATAAACTCTTTGATGAATGCATTTAGCTTTGGCTTTATGATTGCATCTAAATAAGATGATATATGCTTTCTTTTGGTCATGAAATATCTCTTTCGGAAATTTCATTAGGATCCCGTTCTTGTACCTTCGCCAATTTTATTGAAAAAAAGGGGGAGAATTAATATGTAGCTCACACTACAAATACATATGTTTTTCGGATCATTATGTAAGGGGGAGTGGTTTCCATGTGAGATGGAGTATTGACTAAGAGGGAGTAACATATCACTATAGTATTGTTGTTAAAGTTGTGATACAATTGAACTTTGACGTTGTGTAATGATACTATGACACTGTATAATAATGATTGAGAACTCTTGTTTTCTCGTTGTTATAGCTACGGATTTTCAACAACGGTGATGCTAAACTTACAACCTTTGGGATCATTTGAGTACTTGTAAGTGACAAAGATTTCAAGAAATGTTGAATATTAGGCATGTGGAATAGGAGCTACAAAAGTTTATTTATATATTTTTTGTATTCCATATGTCTTGATAGTTTTGTCACTAAAATTGACAAAGGGGGAGATTTTTAGAGCATTGCTCGGTCGAACTCGCATGCGTTGCTATCTCAAGCATGTTTGTCAATGTTAGTGATCAAAACTATAAGTCTTGATTTCTAGTCTACTATAGCTACGGTCTCGAACTAGGATATAAAGTGTAGTTAGCTCAAGAACTCCATGGAAATCATCATACAAGATGAAGGACTACTCAAGGAACTGGTGGATCTTCATCGACTAAAAGGTATGTAGAGACTTGAACTTATTTATCACTCAAAAGTCTATTTATCTCCTATCTTGAGACAAAAGTCGTTTTTTTATATAGGCTTAGATTATACATATTTGGTATTTCGAGCCGAGTTTACCTCGCCTATCTATTTCTCTAAATATGTGTTGGTAAAACTTTCGCTTTAGCCAAGTTCATCTTTACCTAGTGACGAAAGTCATGTTATGTTTCAATCACTTTGAAAATTGCTCTGACGAGAAATGATTTGTGAATAAAAACTATATAACGTCCTCTGAGAATGTTTCAATGATTGAAATGAGAGTTTAGACTATATAACCATTTGGAGGATATGAGCATTTTTGTGGAAACACATATATGTATAAGTCCTTATTGCTTGAACCGAAGTTTGTGAACTTTGTTGATCAGGTGAACCGGAGTAGTGCGTGAGCTAAGTCCGCGAACTGGCGAAGTTCTCAAACCCGAGAATTTCTACTGGAGTTTGTGAACTCCATCCGGGAACTTAAGTCCGTGAACTTGAGTAGGTTATGTATAAAACCGATGTTTAGTGAACTTATCTTTATAAACTAAGGAATTCAATTGCAAACCGTGGCTATAGAATTCAGGAACCGATTCATGTGAATCAAATCGTTTTTGCTTCAATTGTATCTTGTGTAGTACATAAGATTTCCTTGCAATTGGACAACTCTCTGACTAGTTCATTTGAGTCATTTGAACTAGTTATGGTGAAGAAGAACATGGTTGATATGAAAGTGATCATAAGGCTACCTATTTGGTTAACTATTGTTGAACCCACTAATGTACAAGTTTGGGTACGGTTACACAAGCCCAGGAACGTGCATTTCATTTGTGTATAACAAGCTATGTTTTCGATCTAACGGTTGATAATATTAGCTTGAATCTAATCAGGTTTTCATCTAACGGTGAATATTGAATGCTTTGTTACTAAGATAACATTGATTGCAAACCCTGATTTGAAAGACTATATAAGGGAGAACTCTAGCAACTGGGAAACGTAATCCCCGCACATTCTGTGTGATACTAGTTGTGCCAATCTAGAGTCGATTCTCCTTTAACCTTTGGTTTCTTCTTCTAAACCAGGTTAACGGCTTAAAGATTTCATTGAGATTGTGAAGCCAGACCGATACTACTTTTCTTGTAGTTGTGTGATCTAATCTTTCTGTTTCTATCGTACGAGTACAATTGTAATAATTGGCTTGAGATTTCTATCTCTGATATGCAAGATAAAAAGTAATCACAAACATTTTCGTCTCATCGTTTGTGATTCTACAATATATTTTTTCGCTGCGTTGATTAAGACTATTGTGAGGTGATTGATAATACTAGGTTGTTCTTCGGGAATATAAGTCTGGATTATCAATTGGTTTCTGTTCACCTTGATTTATCAAAAGACAGAACAAAACTCATAGTTATATTCGTGGGAGACGGATTTATCTATTATCATAGACTTTTCTGTGTGATACAGATTTGTTTATTAAAGTCTCCGACTTTAGGTCGTAGCAACTCTTAGTTGTGGGTGAGATCAGCTAAGGGAATCAAGTACGTAGCATCCTTCTGGGATCAGAGACGTAGGAGCATAAATGTACCTTGGATCAGTGTGAGATTGGTTGGGGTTCAACTACAGTCCAGACCGAAGTTAGTTTGGAGTAGGCTAGTGTATGTAGCGGCTTAATACAATGTGTGTTCAATCTGGACTAGGTCCTGGGGTTTTTCTGCATTTGCGGTTTCCTCGTTAACAAAATTCTGGTGTCTGTGTTATTTCTTTTCCGCGTTATATTTGTTTATATAATTGAAATAATACAGGTTGTGCGTTGTTCAATCAATTAGAATATCCGACCTTTGGTTGTTGATTTAAATTGATTGACACTTGGATATTGGTCTTTGGTATCATCCAAGTTATCTCTCTTGATAAAGACTCGCAGATTTCTATTTGCTTGAGTATAGATCAAATCGAGAGATTGAGATATAAACTCTTTGATATACTTTTCTATTGATTGAGTCTAACTGTCTAGTTGATTCTCTAGAAAGTATATTGGAGTTTGTCCATACAAATTGCTAAGAGAAATATCGGGTGTGGTTGTTAGATCCCCACTTTTTCAACGCTGAATCTTTTATCTTTGATTAATTGATCGAATATTTGATTTATATTTATTTTTTGATTATATAGAATGTGTACTTTCCTGTACACTGTACACGTCTTAGATTATTCAAATTCGAAAATGTGATTTGAAGCTTATTATCTCTCATGTATTAAAATGTTATTCAAATCTTTTTGATTTTAAATCTCTTTGTTAGTTATCAGAATTATTTTATTTTATTTTAAATCTCTTTGTGTTGGTAACTTTTAGATCCTTTTATATGTGATTTGGAGGGTCTGTATTTTTTAAGCATCTTGCTTTTAAAACTTTAACCCACAATATCTTCTTCATTAATAAATCTTCGAGCTATCTTTTCAAGTAAGGCCTCATAAAAAATATTTATATCTTTTAACCCGTTCCACACCACTTTTTAGGCCTACGCATGGATTTTCAATATTTCATATGGAAACCTATGGCTTGTTTCGTATTCCACTAGTATCTTCTCCGCACTGAATCAATAATATCAACAGTTTTTAATGGCATTTCAAAACACCCATTTGAAACTGAGTCATTGTACCACTAGCAGCTAGAATTTGAGTTCTTCTGTCTGCTTGACTTATGAATTTTCCTTGCCATTGTTGCAACTTGCTACACATTTTACCAATAGTACCTTAGAATCATCTGTTTATGTCTCTTGTAATGAATATATATATAACCAAATAATGTGCATCCAGTCTTATAGCTTTCATGTTCATAATTTCATGTTATCTTCTTTAGATGTTGGGCTTAATTGTTTGACTAAAGTGAACGTTGGACTTCTTTGAATTGATCATTTATCTAAAGGTGGAATAAAACTCCTAATTACATAAAGAGAAATATAGAAAGAAGTTCCTTTAGCAGAGATAAAAAAAAAATACAATCATATGCAAAGAATTAGTGAGATATAGTTGGTCCTCCATTCCTCCTCTAGTATGAGTAATTAGAATAATAAGTCTATCTTGAATTAATGAAGTAATCACTCAGCTAAAAGTTTCCATGCAAAAAATAAACAAATGGAGAGAGAAGCAATGTGACAGTACGAACTTTTTTCTCAGGTTTAACCAAATCCATTGGGATTAGAAATCAAATTCTACATTAGATATGCTAAAAATAAAAAAAAAAATAGAAATTTAACGCGCGTAAGCCTTTAAAATTTTGGGCGCCGTGACGGAAACAATCATTTCTAAATAAGAAGTGTGTCTTAATGTGAATCCTTGGTGCCTAGATAGGAAAATATGCATGATTCCCAAGTGTAGCATTTAGAAACAATCGAGGGCACCTTTGTAAATGGTCGAAAATAAAACTAGTACGAGGAGAGTTCCGGTTATCATTTTATTTCCCTTTCTCTCTTATCACACTTTCGTGATATCTGCACCCTGAAACTGGTTTTTATTTCTTTATTAATTCTTCGTCGGGTGCTTGAATTTGAAACTAGGGATTGAATCCACTTCCATATGTAAATCTTTTCTTATGAAAAATATTATATCAATTTATGTTCTAAAAACATTCGCGAGCAAGTGGACGAAGCAGAGAAAGGGAGATCTTTTGTCACTAGAGATTAACAGGGAGAAACGATGAGAGCATGATAACAATTTTGGAAGTTTGTTATTACCTTAATTCTTTTTGGTTTACTGATTTTAAATTGAATGAAATATTGAATTTTGTTGGAATTAGGTTTTTTCTAAAAGATTCAATTGTTAGGGAATCTGATGTGTTGCAGCAAGTTACGGATAAGAGCTTAAGAATGTGTTCTTGATAAATTCTCTTTGCATGTATAGATTGAGGCATGACACTAGATTTTATGATTAAAAGAACCTTTTTTCCAAGTTACAAATAACAATTGGGGTTGATATTGGAGTGTATTCCAACTAGAGTCTCGGAAACAAATTTGTCTAAATAGATGAAGTTGATACTAGGGATGTTTAGGTAGTAAACTAAGGATCATGACACATTTAAGGAGAAGGGGTAAAAGGCTTAAAATACAGCACCAAGTCTATCTCCTCACCACAAGTTTCTCGCTATCAAAGTGCTTGACAAAAAGGCCGAAAAGAAAAAGTAAGATTTTAATCCTCCTTGGTGTTATGAAAATACATGGCTAGATTTGTGCATTACTAATAGCCTTTCATGGAAATTTTTATATATAATGGACTTTGCATATTTTGTATGTGTCTTGGTGGTACATTTTGTATAAAATAACCTATGTCGACAACTCTTAGTAGCCGAGATGTGCATTTCTCATAATATTTTTGAATCAAGTCACTTCGACAATAATTAGTCTAATTAGGACTTTATATAGACGATTAAGGGAATCAATTGTGCAGAGTCCTGATGGGATTCAAGAGACGTAAGGAGCGAGACTGTACCTTAATCGGTGGGATACTTTTTAGGGCTCAACTACATTCCAGTTCGAAGTTAATTGGTAGTATGCTAGTGTCTGTAGCGGCTTAATACAGTTTAGTGTACAATCTGGACTAGGTCCTGATTTTTTTTTGCATTTGTGGTTTCCTCGTTAACAAAACTTCTGGTATCTATGTTATTTTTTCCCCGCGTTATATATTGTTTATCTTTATAATTGAAATATCACAAGTTGTGCATTGATCAATCATAGTAGATACATCCGACCCAGTTTGTTGGATACGACTTGATTGATCCTTGGGCATTGGTCTTTGGTACCATCCAAGTTATCTCTTTGTGATTAGGTTCAATGGACTTGTTTCTAGAAACGTTCTAATCACAAAAGAGAGAGAGATATAACTCTAGATATTATTCCTTGATTTTGCTTAACTCTAGGAGTTGTGTTGAGTTTGTTCATACAGATTTCCTAAGAAAAAAGTGGTGGTGTATTTTGGTACCCCCGCATTTTCAGTTGATATTAGAGCAGGAAAACACGCTAATACCTAATAAGTTTGTATTTGAAGCAATCTGATTCTACAGACGAACGTATTATCTCTAATAACGTATCACCGGTTCAGAATCAACCGGATGATCGAAGTCTAGATTCAACAGCTGAGAGAACTGTCACATCTAAATCATTATCTGAAAACCTTTATGAAATCATCCCGAGTGATGAAGAAACTGTGAATAACTGGGAAAAACGCCTAGAAAAACAGTTGGAGGAACTTTCCAATGATAGTGACTCACATATTGATAGAGATGTTGATGAGGAAGTCTTAATGTATGCCAAGTTATTTGATCATCATAAAAAGAAAAAGATGATGACTTCTAGTCTCATTGGATTTCCGACTCCTCTCTGTGGAGAAAATATAAATTGAGAAAGGTCTTTAAAGGTCATGATTATGGTTATCGACTTATTCCCTTCTTAAAGATCGCGAAGAAGATATACTTTCAAAGAATCTTGAATGTTAAAATCTTCGTCGAAATTTCTTTTTGTTGGAAGAAAAAATTGCAGAATATGAAGCAAGGATTAACTCTCAACAAAGTGCTTCTCTCGCTCGACAAAAACGCCTTGAGGATGATTTAGCTGCTGCTCTTGATAAAATCAAGATGTTGGAAAAGGACTTGAAAAAGTTAAATACTAGTTCAAACAAATTAACCACTATGCTATGAGCAAGTAAAAATCAACGTGATACACCAGGATGGGCTATAAGGGAATAGATGCTCCAAGTAGTAGCAAAGTGGTAAAATTTGTCAAGGCTAGTGATTCTTCTCAACCAAAGGTTTTCACTGATGGAAAAAGTGAAACACCTAGATACACCGGAAATTAAGGTTCATAAGAGCAAAGTATATCAACTTTCAAAGCCAGCACACACGAATCCAGGTAAGAACATTCCTTATATTTGTTATTGTTGCGGAAATAAAGGTCACCTGCAAAGGGATTGTCGTTTTCGTATAAGGAGTGAGAAACTTCATGATATTCTTGTTTGGGTACCACAAGAATTTATGAAACCTAGATCATATGTAGGTTAATCCCCTTAATATTACAGGTTGTATATATCTAACCTTTAGGCAAAGGATTTAGTGCTGCGATAAACCTAGATTTTCCTATAAACGTCATACAAATCCTTTTCACAATTGTAATGATTATCAAAAGGTTAACTTTGTAAAGACGAAGACAAAATTCGATGCTCCCAATTGGAGAAAAACTAACTTGAAAAATAATTGTCAATCCAATTCTCTTTCGAAAAACCTTGAAAAGAATAATGGGAAGAAGTTTCCGGTTGTTCCTAAACACACTCAGAAATGGTTACTAAAAAAAGTCAATGATGCATTGAGTGTGAAAAGTAATAATCTCCCAGAAAATTCCATGACTATGGCAAAATCCATGACGTTGGAAGTTAAGTATTTCTTGGGAAATATAGATTCAGATATGAATGGGTATAAAAGTGATCTCTTTCATGATAATCTAAAAGTGAAACACAAGAATTTGTGGAAGAAGAAACGATAAGCCAAAAACTATGGATGGCGAAAAATCCATATATGCGAAAAAGTTTGTTTCAACCACCTGTGGTGAGCAAGACATTGTTCACCCAAACACAACTTGATTGTTTTGAAAGTGCATCCTTACCAAGAAATGCCCAATTATGAATACAGTGAGGAAAGCAAAAGAATTAGGGCGCACATATCATGTTGGCTATTATTCTTGCATGTATTCTTGTTATTACTCTTGTTTTCTCTTATTTGTATCTATTAGGTGAAAAGGAGATACAAAGTGTTAAAATTATCTAAGAAGAGATATATTGCAAGTATCCAAGTGTCCAAGTCGAAGAAAAGTGGAAGAAGTATGACGAAAAGGAGCAAAGATGCTCAAAATTAAGAGACAGACCAAATACCAAGCTTAAATCATTCAAATTAAGGATTTATCAACACCATATTGAATAAAATTCAATCACATAGAGAATACAAAAATAATGAGGTCATTCCGAGATCAGACGAAGAAGTTATGGAAAAAACAAGATTATCGAATATCGACGTCTACAGAAGGGTACGCATACTGGTACTGTACCATGGAAACTCTGAATTTCGTGAACCAAGGGGGTATGCATACCAGTATACATACTGAAAGTTCCTGGACATTAAAAAAAATGGTACGCATACTGGTACGTGTACCATGAGAGCCAAGATTCACGAACTATCTTTTAGGTTTTTCTTTCATAACTTAGGTCGTGTTCCTGCTAAATATTTTCATATGCCTACAAACTATTTCTATAAATGTTTTCCATTTAAAAACACTCTCTAACACTTCTAAGACAACTTTGATCATTAAATCTCTTTTGATCCTGATTCATAGTTTAAATCTTCAGTGTTATTGAACTCGGTTGTTACTTGAATGTTCACGACCTTGTTGGTTTATATGTGAACATATGATGCACGATTCTTAATGAATTATATATTTATATATATGTGCATATTCTTCTTTGTCAAGGAAATATTTTTATACGCTTTTGGTAGCCAATCTTGGTGTAAATCCTAGCGAAAAAGATTGATTCTTCTAAGAGCAAATCAACTTGTATGTTCTTTACAAGTTTATTTCTTAGATAAGATGATGGCAGTACTTGCAGTATTTAATCATTATTGGTTTAATATATTGCAAAGTCTTATGAGATATATGTCTCCTTTACTTTTTGTAAATTGAACTGATATCTCATATATGCTCAGAAGTTAAATCTATCATGTTTTCTATAAACGAAAAATATAACAAACTCTTTAGAAATTTATCGCAGTATTGATCTACCTGTGATCATACTTTTGTGTTTTTAGTGCTTGACACACTCCATAAGATTCACTTATGTTGAGCCATATCGATCAAAATTATATTTTTGTCCGTAACTGGCATTGAGATTATTTTAAGTCGATTTTCGGATACAAATCCATGTGATTTGTTAATTTCCAAAAAAATCCTTTTTTTCATAAAGCAAGGTCACTCATGTTGTTCTCTTTGGAATGACATCAAATGGGGGAAAGTTCTTAAATGAACTTGTGCTTAATTGTTATATCTTTGTGGGGTGTGTGGCTGTGAAATTTGAAAGGGGATGCATGTATATTAAATCTCCTGGATGAGCGCTAAGTATTTTCTTACTATATGATGTCATCTAAAAAAAGTTGATATGAGGAGTTGCATTTTAACTATGTTATAATGCGGAATCTCGAAACTTCCTTAAAACTTGACATGTCTTTTGGTTGTATTCATCACGATCCAGCGATTTTGTACCTTCGTTAATTTTATTGACAAAAAGGGGGACAATTATTTATTAGTTTCATACTACATACATATGGTTGACGGATCATTATGTAAGGGGGAGTGAATCAATAATCTATAGATTTTACCTATTAGTAAGCTATTCTGCATTTGATATTGTTAGAGCACTGCGCGGTCAAGCTCGCAAGTTTTTCTATCTCAAACTTGATGGCAATGTGAGATGCACAAAACTATATTTTGATTGCTAGTCTACTTAATTAAATCAATTATCGGACTAGGATTAAGTATGGTAGTTGAGTATCAAACATTACTAAATAACACTCGAATATTGAAGACTGAAGATCAAACAAAAATATTTGGAGAACTTCATCAGCAAAGAGGTATGTCAAGACCGAACCATTACATTTAATCACATCATTACCATTTTATCTATATGAGACTATATCGTATGACTTCCACTAGATTTAATATCGCAAAGAAGAAGTTTCGAGTCAATCTTGACTTGTTAAACATCTCGAAATATTATTCAATCAATGGATGTTCATAGATCCTTAGTAATTTTAATTCGAAAAAATTTATCGTTCAAGAACTAATTTTTATTTCAAATTGAGCATTTGGAATTCTCGCAAGAAATGATATTTATATCTATGGTGATTGAGAGTGTTTCATAATATTAAAAAAAATCAAAAAAAAATCCATAACTACTGAAATCTGGACTCAGGATAGGTACGCATACCCACTATGCGTACCATAGATATCTGAGGTTCCGAAACGTAGATAGGTACATAACCCAGTACGTGTACCATGGAGTTCTGAATTCGTGAATTGGGGAGGTACGCATACCCAGTATGCATACCTGAAGGGGATGAGTTCGTGAATAACGTAAGGGTACACATACTCGGTACGCATACATTATCTCTTTGAATTCACGAACTGGTTCATACGTATGTGTACCATTTCGTATACCTACCCAGTACAAATTAAGTAAAGCTCGTGAACTATTTTCACCAATATGTTTGAAATTGCTACAACTCATATGAATACTTCTAAGACATCTTTGATCACTAGATCACTTTGTGTGTGTATATCATGATTCAAGTCTTAAACCCGATTTTGCTTATAAGTTCTTAATACATGTTTTCCATGAACAATCATTATCCATGGTTCAAGTACCCTGGACCATATCGTATATTCTTCTATGTAATTTCAAGATAAACTTCTTACATGAAATCATAACAAGAGTTTCTTCTAAATAAAGAAAGTGTTTGCTTGATTCTCAAGTTACCTTAGCTTGAGTTTAAAGCAACCTTTAATCTTAAGTCTATAAATAAAGATACTCAAATAACTTGGAACTTCAATCTCTGACACTTTTGTATCATAGTTGTATGCTAGATTCATTCTCTATTAACCTAGGTTTTATCTGAGAACATAGGTTTACGACTTAAAGAATTTACTTAAGGTATCGTGAAGCTAGCTTCATGTATTCTGATCTTGTTATTTTTGCTGTGGAGGTTTTCGTCAATCTCCTTCAGGAACGAGATAAATGAAAACACAAAATTCTATTCATCACAGACTTTGTGATTCCTCAATATACATATATATATATAACTCTTCTTTATTGATTGTTTTAAGATTGTTCTTGAAAGGTGTAATGACCCGAACCTCCACCGATGATGTCCCCACTTAGCCAATGCGGACATCCGCCTGTGTGGGGTTTTCAACGGGCGTCTCTGTGGTAATCCAGCATCAACTTCTCGGGAGGTCACCCATCTTTGGATTACTCCCGCCTGAACACGCTTAACTGTAGAGTTTTCTGTCAACTCTTAAAAGTACAACATGCATATCTGGTATGATTCTTTTTCGAGTTTCTTCATCAATAAGTTCAGAAAGTGCAGTTTCTATAGTTGGAAGTGGTGATCGGTGAAGAATAGATCCCCTGACTGATTCAAATTCATCTCTTAATCCCATTAAGAGCTTAACTAGTCGTGATACTTTTATGTATTTCTGTCACAACTCTACAACTGTCCAATTAGGTTCTATAAGTGCTAACTGGTTCCATACAACTGACATCTCATACTGAAATTCAGAGATTGATTGATCATGTTGTTGTGTCGTAGACTGGACGGATGTCTTTTTCAATATTATAACGTTGAGCAAAGTTGGTTTCAGTATACCTTTTTGCAAGAAAATCCCACGCTTCTTTGGCAAGTTCAAAGTTGATGAGTTGCATGCTTATGGATGTAATCACTGTGTTTCGATCCATGTATGTATCTTATGATTATTGATTTCCAGTCGTCGATGAGTTCTGTTGCAATATCTTTATCTTTGCTACATGTACTAGTTGTATTAGGGCATTTGTATTTACCATCGATGTACTTACACATACCTTTTCTTTTGAGGAAACTTCTCATAAGAAAAGACCAATTATTATTGTTGGTTTGATCTAGTATTGTAGTGATAGGTTGGTAATCTTCAACGACATGTTGAAGAGGAAAGAAGGGATATCTAATATTAGGGTTTGGAGTATGAAAAACAAAACAGAGAACCGAGAATAGAAAACAAAAGTTGATGATGCTTGATACCTTAGAATATATTGCAAAGGAAGAGGATTGTCTGATCTTTCCTGGCTCTGAATCCTCATGACAGATATAGTCATAACATGTATATTCATAGACGCAAGTGGTGGAGGTAATAAAGTTGACAGGAGTAGATCTACCATCAGGGTTGTTGCTCAAAATCAACTTTATGTAGGAAGTGGTGTGAGACGTCAAGTTCTCAAAGTTTGGATGCATATTTACAAGAACACTCTTAGAAACTCTCAATTACTTCATCTTCATCAATATGTTGCACTACTAACACCTTCATCAAGTTGCTTTATTTTTATCATTTTGTAATTAACACTATCAAAATCACCATCAATACGTACTCCAGTTATTGTAGTAATGTAACTTTAGCACCATCATCATCTTCTTCTGCAGCTCAATATCGACATTCGAGGTCTATAAATGGTGTTTGATTATAGGGACGTCATTGGATCTACAACATAATTTTCATATATCTCATCACAACTGAAAACATTTGGGGTACCAAAATACACCACCAACTTTTTTGTAGGCAATCTATATGGACAAACTCAACACAACTCCGAGAGTTAAAACTTAATCAAGGAAAGTGTCTCGAGTTATATCTTAATCTATCATGTGATTAAAAAGTTTACATAATTGAATCTGTGAACCTAATCTCAAAGAGAGTTCTTGGACAGTACCAAAAACCAATATCCACGGATCAATCAAGTCTTATCCAGCAAACGATGTCGGACCTATCTACTGTGATTGATTAATGCACAAACTGTGATATTTTAATTATAAAGACAAACAATATAATGTGGAAAAAGAAATAACACGGACACCAGAATTTTTTTTAATGAGGAAACCGGAAATGCATAAAAACCCTGGGACCTTGTCCATATTAAACAACAAACTATATTAAGCCACTACAGACACTAGCCTACTACCAATTAACTTCGATATGGAATGTAGTTGAGCCCGAACTCAGTTTCCCACTGATTCAGGAATATTCGCGCTCCTTACTCCTATTGAGTACCTAAATCAGGTACAGTCTCCTACTGATTCAGGTACAGACACTATCCTCTTAGTCGCGCTCATTCCCACGAACACAAACACATTGATCTTGAGTCACAATCATGTGATCAGATTAGTCTAATGTTAACTAGAAAAATGATCAAATGCAAATTATCTCAGAGAAATAATTTAATCGCAATTGAATCACAATCGACATAGTTGGTAAATGCACAAAGTACAAATACTTGAATAGTTCGTGAATCGGCTGAGTCAAGGTACGCGGACCAGTTTGCTGACTTACAAGCAAAGGCGAGGTCCGGAGTTGACAGAACCTTTTCAGTTCACGTACCGGTTTGCAAACTAAGGTGCAACATTAAGTTCCAGATTCGACCGAACTTTTTCATTTCACGTACCGGTTTGCAAACTTAAGACCTTTACCGGTTCCGGAGTTCACATAACCTTTTCAGTTTGCATACCGGTTTGGGTACTAAACCGGTTCTAGAACATAAAACTGTTTTGGTTTGCATACTGGTCTGAATACTTAACCCGGCTCCCTTACCCAAGTTCCAAAATGGTTTGTATACAAAAATACATACCTATCCGGATCACGAAACAAATATATTTTCCCATGATGTGCATACGAATATGCATATCACAAATCTGAAAGTCGATATACAGCTACTCCGCTACATGTACGAGTACATGTAATACGGCTTCATAAATATAACAGTTTTCCCAGTTTGTAAGACTGATAACACTGTTTTGTATTCCGGATATAGTAGTTCTATATTTCTCTATATCAATTCGAAACATTCCTGAATAACATCAATGAAAAATATCACTGTTCCAAGATATTTTCGAATGATAAACTTGAATCAAGAATTGGATCTAAACAATAAATTTTTCTCCCCCGAATTTGATCAAGTATGAACAAATGTTCGTTAAGCTTAGTCATTATATTTCGAGAATTTCGTAAACTAAATAATTAGTTCTCGACTCGAAATTCTTTTCTATGCAAGCTAGTCTAATTAGTTATGCAACAATTGTTTCAAGGATAGAAAGGTGAATATAACTTGAGAATAGGTGGTTCAGTCTTCACTTACCTTTTGTTGATGAAGTTCTTCAAAAGCTTCGGTTGATCTTAGTCTTCAAACGGTAGAACGCAAATGATGACTGGTTCGTTTCCCAACTACCTCTATCCTAGAGCGAGACTTAACTAATTGTATACTAGAAATCAAGATATAGTTTTGACAACTAAATTTGACAACAAGCTTGATATAGAAACACTTGTGAGTTCGACCGATCAATGATATAACAATCTCTCCCTTTGTAAATTTTAGTGATATTTATACACGTGAATAACAAAAATAAATCTTCGAAAAACTCCTCGATTCATCATGCCTTGATTTCCTTGGTTTCTTCAATCCTCCTTGAACTCTTTGTTATTTCAAGTCGCAATGATTCTGAACGTGTTCAACTCAGCATCGTTATTAATGATCCGTAGCTATAAAAATTCTCGTCGTTATACAGAAACATAGTAGTATTATCTTCTCTCCAAAGTTCAATTGTATCTGAACTCTGAAGTAATACTACCGTGATATGTTTCTCTCCCTTAATCAATACTTGCATCTTTTGTTTAATAGGTAAAACATATAGCTTAAATGATTCACTCCCCCTTACATAATGATCCATAAACTATATATATGTAGTATGAAACTACTAAATAATTCTCCCCCTTTTTGTCATTAAAATTAACAAAGCTGCGAAAATCGCGGGATCATAATGAATACAACAAAAAATATCTTCAAGTTTTAAGGAAGATGGAGATACTACATAATAACATAGTTAAAATGCAACTCCTCATGTCAACTTTTAGATGATTTCACATAGTAGTAAATACTTAGCACTCATCTTAGGAAATAAAAAAGATACAAGCATCCCCTTTATAATTCCACATCAACACTCCCCACAAAGATATAGCAATTAAGCATAAGTTCATTGAAGAAATCCCCCCCATAAAGTATCATTCCCAAGAGAACAACATGAGTGACCTTGCTTTTGTGAAAAGGAAGGATATTGGCGGACAAATCACAAGGATTTCTATTTATAGTATCGACATAAATTGATCTCAAGGCCAGTTACGAACAAAGAGATAATTTTACTCAATTTGACTCAATATAAGAGAATCTTACGGAGTGTGTCAAGCAACAAACACAACAGCGTAATCACAATAAGATCAATAATGCGAGAATAATCTCAAAGAGTTTGTTCTATTTTTCGTTTTATAAAAACATAATTGATTTAACTTCTGAGCATATATGAAATATTAGCTCGATTTACGTAAACGTAAAGGCACAAATATTTCATAAGAATTTTACAATAATTAAACCAATAATGATTACGTATTGCAAGTTCATCTTCCAACAACTCTAGAATTCAAACAAATAAATCTAAAAACATGTAAGATGAAAAAATTTGGAAATAGCTTTGTGTAATCACAATCTTTGCTATATCGAACCCTAGTTATCCTTCTCAAAAATAAAATTCTCAAAAGAAGTTTCCTAGATATGCATCAGATTTTTGATATTCTGAGCTGAGAATTCCTTCTCATTATTGAAAAACTCCTTGATAATAAGATCATTTAGTTTTTCTAAGTCTTCAGAGATGTCTGTTAACTCACTAAGTTCCATCCTCAGAGTGTTTTTTGACTGAGCCAGCGAGTGTTCATAGTAATTTATCTCATCGAAAGAACGATTGATTCGAAACTTTAAATCATTCCTCTTAGATACGAAGTTCTTCACCTTAGCCATAAAATCATTATCATGTTGACAAATAGATAAAAGATAAGTTGGGGAAGAACCTTTTTCATCTCCGGTTGACATCTTCTTTTAGTTCCTTGATGATTTGATTCCTTCACACATGTAGACATTGACAGCTTCTACTGCATCCTTTTTGGTGATTCCTCTTGTCACAGGAGCCATGGAACAGAAAATTTCTTAAGAAGATGAGAGTATATTGTCAACCCTAAATAAAGAAAATGATTTTCTATATTACGGTGCGTGAACCAGTGGACATATAATAGACGATGTCGTCCGTGAGCCCAAATGATCATGCACAAACTTTGACCAACATCCTATTATGTACATTGTGGCTACTCAATCCCAAGGGGGGTTTTCATTGGAGCATCTCATTAGCTCGAATAAACAGAGTTTAGAGCACAAGAGATAGCCAATGAATCAAGTATGGATTACATATACACAACCTAGAGTTTTTGGAGCTAGCTCAAAAAATAAATAAATCATATTGACTTTCTTATGACATAGGATGAATCACACAATAAAAATAAATATGGTCAATTAATGCTTGAGCAGCCTTATCATCACAAAAGATAAGGTGATGAAATTTTATGCAACCTCATTTTCTCAAGCTAAAACATTGAAGCTGCATTTATTACCACAGTTAAGTAGTAATGGGGTGAGTAAAACACTCACCTCTTGTGCCACTAGGTGACTTTGCAAGGCAATTTGTGCAATCAGGATTCTTTTGTTTTCTGGTTCTTTTACTCATCTGTCTACTCGGTTTCGAAGTTCCCTGATTATTCTTCAATTGTTCACTCATTTTCAGCATGTCATTCTGAAGTTTAACAATTCTTGAGTTATTTTTCTTGAATTCCCGACATTTTTCTTGGACATGTCCCTTGCATTCACAAAAAACGCAATTGAAAAAGCGGGGATCTAACAACCACACCCAATATTTTGTTCAGCAATCTGTATGGACTAACTCCAATATAATTCCAAAAGAATCAAATAGACAGTCAGACTCAATCGAGGAAATATATCCAAGAGTTATATCTATGTTTCTCAATGTAATCAACAAATCAAACAAATAGAATCTGTGAGCCTGATTATTATGAGAAATAACTTGAACGGTACCAAAGACCAATGTTCAAGTGGCAATCAATTTCAATCAACAACCAAAGGTTGGATTTACCAATTGATTGAAGTACGCACAAACTTTGATATTTCAATTATATAAACAAATATAACGCGGAAAAGAAATAACACAGACACCAAAATTTTTGTTAACGAGGAAACTGCAAATGCAGAAAACCCCCGAGACCTAGTCCAAATTCGAACACCACACTATATTAAGCCGCTACAGACACAAGCCTACTACAAGTTAACTTCGGACTGGAATGTAGTTGAGCCCTAACCAAGTCTCACACCGATTAATGTACAATCGCGTTCCTTATGCCTCTGAATCCCAGCAGGACCCTACACACTTAATTCCCTTAGCTGATCTCACCCACAACTAAGAGTTGCTAATATCTAAAGTTGAAGACTTTATAAACAAATCTGTCTCCAACAGAAAAGTCTATTCTGATAGATAAATCTGTGTCCCACATAAATACATACAAAGTCTTTGTTCCATATTTTGATAAATCAAGGTGAACAAGAACCAATTGAAATGCGGTCTTATATTCCCGAAGAACAGCCTATAAATGTCAATCACCTCACAATAACTTAACTATATGGTAGTAGAAAAAGTTATTGTGGAATCAAAAAGAATGAGACGAAGAGCTTTGTGATTACTTTTTATGTCTTACCTATTAGAGATAAATCTCGAGAAAATCTTAGAGAAGATAGTACTCAATACGATAGAACAAGTAAGATCAGAACACGTAACTACAGAGAAAATAGTTGGGTCTGGATTCAGAATCCCAATGAAGTCTTAAAGTCGTTAACCTATAATGGTTTTAGGAAAAATCTAGGTTAAAGGAGAACCGACTCTAGTCGCAACTAGTATCACATAGAAGGTGTGGGGATTAGGTTTTCCAGTTGCTAGAGTTCTCCCTTATATAGTCTTCAAATCAGGGTTTGATAGCTTTGAAACAAAACAATCAATATTCACCGTTAGATGAAATCCTGATTAATGATTCAAGCTAAGTTTGCTTAAAGCCAAAGCAATATCTCTCCACCGTTAGACGGTCTTAGCTTGTTACACACAAATGAAGTATACCTTCGTTTAGATATGGGTAACCGTACCTAGACGTGTATAATGAGTTGGCTCAATAACAGTTAACCGAAGTTAGCCATATGAACACTTTTGTATTAACTACATTCATCTAACACTTATAGATCAAATGATAATCAAATGAGTCTAGTTGTGTTACTCATATAGTTGTTCAATTGTTTATATTCTCATAGAAGTATACAAGACACAATTGAAACAAAATCGGATCGATTCAAGAGAATCGGTTCATGAACATTTTAGCCACGGTTTGCAAAGATTGCATCCCTTAATTTATAAATGTATTTGTTCATGAGTATGGAATCATACATAACCGATTTTAGAACCTAAACCAACTTAGTTTGCAAACGGGTACGCAAACTTAAGTTCCGGAATTTAGTCATGTATGACAGTTCGCAAACGGGTATGCATGTTGTCGTTCTGAACCAAACTAAGTAGAAACAGTTTACAAACGGGTATGTTAACTTGGTTCCCGGACTTTAATAGTTAAAACCGTTCGCATACGGGTATGCATACTTGGTTCCGGACTTGAATCATACTACAACTGTTTGCATACTGGTGTGCATACTGTTCCATATCCAGACAATGGTTAATTGTTCTAAACTCCTATTTCAATCATTGAAACATCTTTAGAAGACGAGAATAGCTGTCTCACACAAATTATTATCTTACAAGTAATTTTCAAGTGATCGAATGATCAATACGAAACATTCTGAGTCTACATCAAATGATTGTCTCACACAAATCATGTAAGATGTTACAAGGCCATTTTTGCATGATCATCTTTTGACTCATTATTTAGTTTCCAAAAAATAAATTGTTTCCAACAAAATTCGTCAAGAATAATGATGAACTTAGTTAAAGCAAAAATATTTCCAACACATATTTCGAGAAAAATCTAAGCGAGTTAAACTCAACTCGAAATATCATATGTGTATAATGTAAAATTATATATATCTATACGACTTAGTCTCAATATGAGATAGAATAGAATAGATTTCTGAGTAATAGATGAGTTCAAGTCTCCACATAACTTTTGTTGATGAAGTTCCCCAAGCTTCCCTTAGTATATCTTCGTCTTCAATTGATAAACGACGTGAAGTCTAAAGCTCAATTACACATTCTATCCTAATCCGAGACATAGCTATAAGTAGACTAGAAATCAAGACTTATAGGTTTGATCACATAAACTTGACAAACAAGATTAAGATATCAACGCTTGCGAGTTCGACCGAGCAGTGCTCTAACAGCAATGCATTGTGAACTCAACTTTAGAAGAATCGTCTACCAGTTTATCACAAGAAACCGTTTTCTCTTTGAGTGAACCGGCAGGGATAAAACAGTTGTTGGTGATGGAGGTCTTGCCAGAGAACTGAATACCATTAGTGTTACCAAAGGACTTTTTCCCAAACAACATAGCTGAGATCTTGTCTGAATTACCTTAAAGCCTCTTTAGACCGCATTTGAGGGTATTAACCTCAACTTCTTTAGCAGACGAAGTTTCACTGAATTTATCATTAAGTTTTTCTAACTCAATATTTTTCACCTTAAAGAGATGATTCAAGTTTTTCCACAGTTTTCTTCAAACACAGATATTCTCGGTGATTTTCTTCACTTTTATTTAAGAAATCTAACAACTACTTTTCTGATTTAGAATCGGAGGCTGAATAAGAATCAACATATATTTCTACACGGGGAGCAAAATTTTCTGTCTGATGTAAAGAAGTATGCTTATCAGCGTGGTCAATATACATAATTGAATCATCTTAAAACTTGGTTCCCGAACATCGCTTCCCAGTTTGTCTTTATTTTCTCAGGATTTTTTCGACTTGCTGTTTGACCAAATATAAAGTATTCTCATCATGATCAAAACAACAATCGTTAGCCCAAGACAAGTTTTCCTTCGAAGAAGTCATACTTGTGTTGGTTGTGGTCTTAAGTGCAATCGTGCTATCTTTAGACACACTATGCTCATGATCAAAGACCTTTAACTTCCCAACGAGTATGTTTCTGGAAAGTGTATCAACGTTATTTCCTTCTATGATGACATGTTTCTTAGACTCGTATCTTGCTGGTAAAGATCGGAGAATTTTCATTACAATGTTCTTTTGGGAGATAGTCTTCCCTAATGCATAACAGACATTAATAATATTAGACACATTTAGATTAAATTCTTCAAACAAGTCTTCATCAGACATACAAATGTTTTCCCAGTCAGAAGTCAGGTTTTGAAGCCTAGCATCTTTCTCTGAGGTATCTCCTTCAAATACGGTTTCTAAGATATTCCAAACATCTTTAGACTTAATGCACGAAGTCACATGGTGCTGAAGATCTGGGATTATGTCGCGGATAATAGCGTTTAACCCGTCTGAATTATGCTTTGCGGCACATATCCTGGGTTCACTATATTCTCCTAATGGCTTCACAACAATGCTTCCGTCTCTAACAACTGTTGGTGCGTTGTATCCAATAACTACAAGTTTCTATGACTCAAAGTCACGGGTTTGTAGAAAATGATTTTCGACCATAACTAATTTGATCCATCAAATGCTGGCGGTACATTTATCGAGATTGCACTTCTGTCCATATAGTCAGACTGCTTCAAACACAGAATTATTAGGTCTTAACGTGTTTGCCTGCTCTGATACCAATTGAAAACGCTGGAGGTACCAAAATACACCACCAACTTTTTTGTAGGCAATCTGTATGGACAAACCCAACACAACTCTGAAAGTTAAACTCAATCAAGGAAGTGTGTAGAGTTATATCTCAATCTCTCTTGTGAGTATAACGTTTACAGAATTGAATCCATGAATCTAATATCAAAGAGAGTTCTTGGACGGTACCAAAGACCAATATTCAAGGATCAATCAAGTCTTATTCAACAAACAAGGTCAGACCTATCTACTGTGATTGATCAACGCACAACCTGTGATATTTAAATTATAAAGATAAACAATATAATACGCAAAAAAAAGAAAACACAGACACCAGAAATTTTGTTAACGAGGAAACCGGATATGCAGAAAAACCCTGGGACATTGTCCAGATTGAACATCAAATTGTATTAAGAAGCTACAAACACTAGACTACTACCAATTAACTTCAGTCTAGAATGTAGTTGAGCCCGGACTCAGTCTCCTACTGATTCCGGTACAGTCACGCTCCTTACGCCTCTTGAATCCCAGTAGGACTCCGTGCAATTGATTCCCTTAGATGACGTCACACCAACTAAGAGTTGCTTCCACTCAATTGAAGGCTTTAAACCAAAGATTAAGCCTATACAATTAATTTCTTGATTTATGATCGAAACAGATGATCAAATCAAATGTAAGATCCAAGTGATGAAAATCGATAGCAACTTGACAAAAGTTTGGCTATCCTCAAAATCCGGACTTATGAAACCCGAAGTGCAGCCTAGATTATTATTCACCTCACAAGTATGAAACTTGTGGAATAACAAAGTTTGAGACGAAGAGAACTTTGTGATTTCTATCTATCTTGTTCTAGTGGAAAATTCATAATCGAACAATATCAGGATACTCAAGTTATCAGGATAAAAGATAATTAGTCTTGGATTCACGAATCCCAGTGAAGTCTTTGATATTCTCTAATCCCTAAAAGGGTTTCTGGAGAGGGAGACTCTAGATACAACTATGATACACCAAAAAGTAGTGTCAGGATTCAAATATCCCAGTTTCCAAGAGTTCCCCTTATATAGACTTCAAAGCCTAGGTTGCTTTAGGTTTAAGCTAAGATAGCTTTGTAACCAAGCAAACAATATTCACCGTCAGATGAAAGATTTGAATCTTTTTCACATAAAAAAGATACTATGGTTAGCTAAACTGTAACCGAACCGTATACAAAGACTATGTCCAACATGGTTAGCCGAAACTAGCCGGTTTGGACTTAAAAGCTTACACTCATTTCCATGAACACAAACACATTGATCTCGAGTCACAATCATGTGATCAAATGAGTCTAGTGTTAATTATAGAATTGATGAAAGGTAAATTATCTCAGAGAAATAATTTAATCGCAATTGAATCACAATCAACATAGTTGGTAAATGCACAAAGTACAAATACTTGAGTAGTTTGTGAATCAGCTGAGTTAAGGTACACGGATCGATTTGCAGACTTACAAGCAAAACCGAGTTCCGAAGTTAACATAACTTTTTCAGTTCACGTACCGGTTTGCAAACTTAAGACCTTTACCGGTTTGCAAACTTAAGAGTTCACAGAACCTTTTCAATTTGCATACCGGCTTGGTACTAAATTGGTTCTAGAACATATAACTCTTTTGGTTCGCATGCCGGGTTGAATACTTAACAAGGTTCCCTTACCACAGTTCCAAAAGGGTTTGTATACAAATATACATACCTATATGGATTACGAAAGAAACAGATTTTCCCATGATGTGCATATGCATATGCGTATTACACAAATTTGAAAGTCGATATACAGATACTCCGTTACGTGTACGAGTACATGTAATATGGATTCAGACATAAAAAAGTTTTCCCAGTTTGTAAGACTGATAATACTGTTTTGTATTCCGAATATAGTAGTTCTATATTTTTCTAAATCAATTCGAAACATTCCTAAATAACATCAATGACATATATCACTATTCCAGGCTATTTTTGAATGATAAACTTGAATTAAGAATTGGTTCCGAATAATAAATTGCTCTCCACCGAATTTGATCAAGCATGAATAAATGTTTATTAAGCTTAGTCATTATATTTCGAGAAATTTGTAAACTAAATAATTAGTTCCCGACTCGAAATTCTTGTCTATGCAAGCTAGTCTAACTAGTTATGCTTCAATCGTCCCAAGGATAGAAAGGTGAATATAACTTGAGAAATAGGTGGTCCAGTCTTCACTTACCTTTTATTGATGAAGTTCTCCAAAAGCTTCGGCTGACCTTTGCCTTTAAACGGTAGAATGCAAATGATGACTAGTTCGTTTCTCAACTGCCTTTATCCTAAACCGAGACTTAATTAATTGTAGACTAGAAATTAAGATATAGTTTTGAAAACTAAATTTGTCAACAAACTTGATATAGCAACACTTGTGAGTTCGACCGAGCAATGCTCTAACAACAACCACCACAACCATAATTTCAAAACCAAACCATAATATTTCCAGTGCCACCGTCACCATTACTGCAAAATCTACTTTGTCCACCATGAATTTTAGGATCACCTTTTCTCTTTTGTCATTTGAAATTTTTTCCAGATGTATTATCTTTTTTTTTTTTGATCTGAAGAAGAGTATTATCAGTTTTTCTCTCTTGTGTAAGTTTAAGTTTTGTATTTTCTTTCAGAATCGTCATAAGTATGCACGATTTATAGAGGGAAATACCGACTTTAACCGTGTGATACCATTATATGACAAACAACAACTATTATATCTCGAACATCAGATCGGACAAGTGGTATCAGCTCCCCGTTAACAGTGGTATCCCAAAATAAGTCTTTTAAACTTGTAAAAGAATAATAGACCTATGGATAAAATTAATTTCGAAGGTTTTTTTTAGGCATACGTAAAACTTTAAGGGCATACTGAATAAAGACAAAAAAAGGGTTGTAAATAGCAAAATCATAAGCCCCTTAACCAAATATTTTTGTTAATGGCAAATCTTCCCTTTTAGGATTAGTGTTAATACTAATGATTAGTTAAAATAATTTTGATTAGTGATTAATAATTAGTGATTAGTTTTAGGATTATTCAGTTATAAATTTGTGTAGATGAAAATTTTTGAGTAAGAGAAAAAAAGCTAGATTTTTTTGGAGAAGGAGAAAGGGAAATTGAGAAAAAAGCTTGTATTTGATTCAATGGATGAGGAGGGTATACTTATGTCTTATGTTTAATCTCACTTTTGTAGCTTAAAATCATAAAAAGTTTGTGTTTTTCACTAAGTTCGGCGAGTCTGGAATATGTTCGGCTTAATATATCAACCGAACCCACCTGGATATTGACAACTAATGAACAGTTCGGTAAGCTGAAAGTGTTATTATTATGAGCCGAACCCAATTTGTAGCCCTTAGTTCGGCTTGTTTAAAAATGTCATAATGAGCCGAACCTAATCATGTATGATCTTGAAGAAAAATTATGTGAGGTTCGGCTTATATTGAGAAAATCGTAAGCGTCGAACCTTTTGGTAGTACATGGTTCGGCTATTTACATAAGTATTATATAAGCCGAACCTGATCATTTATATTCCTGTTAATTGTTGGGGTAAGAATTTTGTATTGGTTCGGAACATAATGTGAATATCGTAATAGTCGAACCTCGTAAATGTGCTAGGTTCGGCACATATTATGATTATCGAATACGCCGAACCCCTATGCATCTCTATCTGTGACTAGGTTCGGCTTGAAATTTCATGCCGAATTGTTCATATACACTTACAAGAAGCTTTTGTGAAGAACGATTCGGCTAAAAGCGCAACTCAATTTTGAGCCGAACTCAATACCGTAACCGTCATTTAATCGATGAAAAAAAAACAAACAGGAAATTGGGTTTGTAAAACTTACTTTCTTATCCTCATTTCTGGAGTTGGAGATGCAGTTGGTTCAATTGGTGGTTGATTTTCAGTTTCTACACCTTCATTTTCAACTGGTTCTTCTTCTTCAATTGATGGATTAGAAGACGATTTGGTTTGCCTAGTCCTGCTTTTCTTTGTACGAGTCATTATGTAGTTGAGTTTAATCGGCGATCAAATTTTTACGAATCGACAATTAATCATGGTGATGAAAAAAATTTTCGCGGGAGGGGAAGAGTTCGGCTAGAGGAGGAAGAAGAAGAGATGTTAAGGGAAACTGATTTTGATTTTAAAAAAAAATGATTTTAGATTTTTGTATTAAGAATATATATGTAATTGAACTATCCATAGGGTACCCCTTATAAGGTCACCTAAAATAGGACTATTGTTTTGTATGCCAAGAAAGATTTAGGTATGCCTAAAAACAGCCTTCTTAATGTCGGTGTAGACTCTGGATTAAATTCTTATTGGGCCTTCCGACCAATAAGCAAATTTCACAAATAGTAAAACGGAAAATGTCAAATGTTAACTTTGGGGAAGCTAAAGCATGTACATCCTTGCCCTTGATAGCTATACGTGACCTGCCTCCATTTTGCTAACCCCATTACTGTAGGGAATCTAGTGATTACTCTCTCAAAGACCCTAAGGCCTAGGCTATCTACTGATACTCTCTAGGCCATGAATGCCCTAGGGACTAGGCAGTCTTGTGATGGTTTTTTTTTTTTGGTCAAAGTGTTTTCAATTGCTCGTTTTGTAGCCAGTAACGTTAAGACATGAAACACTAGAGAAAAAACTTGTCCAGCTCTACACATTTTGTACCACCGGTATCTGTCAGTCAAACCTACACTTTTTAGTATTCTCTTCGTCTTCTCCGGCAACATTTTTAACTTTTCCGGTGGTTTCAATCAATACTAAGTTTAGTTTAGTTGTCTAATTGATTTGGAAATCAGGGTTCAGGTATGAAAAAAGAAAAATGTAAAGAAAACGAAAACAGATTAATAATATAAAGCTATACATATTTTCATTCATGATCGATCATCACATTAAGATTATAGTAGTAGTAGTATGGCACCACTGATTACAAAATGCAGTTTCATTAGACAACTAAAACCCTGATTAATCAGACAACTAAAATCTCTAAACTTAGTTGTTTCTTAGTAGATTCATCATCTTCATTGTAATCAGATAGTATTACCATATCGCTTATGAGCTAACTTTTTAAACTCACTCAAATTCATCTTTGAATTAACAATAATCTTCCTCTTCTGATTATCAATACTCTCAATCACTGATTTCCCCTTCTTTATTTCTTTTGCTACCTTTGTAGATTCATTTGCTAACTCCACAAAAAGAAATTCATTTTCTAAAACTTTTTCTTCTTCATGTTGCCTTTCTGTTTCTAATACTTGAACTTCATTTTTCAAGCCCTTTTCTTTTTCAGCTCTTCTTCTCAGTAGATTGAACCTCTGTTTTACTTCGGTTAAATCATAACCCATTTCTTCAAACTCCTCAAACTCTTTAGTCAAACTGTCTACCTCACGAAGAAAAGTAAACGGATTATCCAAGTTATAGAGTTTTTGAAACAAGAGCAAGAAAGCTAAGTCACATCCCAGCTTGATTCCTTCTTTGATGTTCTCACTTCTTAAACTTTCAAGTGGGTTGAAGTGTGGCGATTGATTTAGTTCAGAGAAAAGTTGATCATAGGCGAGTTTGAGTTTAGGATTTAGTGAATAAGACCTATGGGTTAGTGGGAATTTCATGGGAGGTGGACATGGTGGCTGTGATGGTGTTGGTGGTAGTTTTGGAGAAGAACAAGAAGATGAAATTTTCAAGGTTATTTTTCTGGGATTTCTATTTGATGCCATTTAAGTGTTTTTGTTGTAGTTTCACTAAAAAGAAAAGAAGAAGAACAGACTGGTTTCACTGTGATGAAGATGAAAGAAATGGAAAAAGGCTTTGGTTTGGAAGATGAAAGGAATGGGTTTCTAGGTTTCTGCTTAAAATAAAGAAAAGTAAGTAATTAATGGGAGTCTGTTCAAGTTCAACTATATATTGCCGTTTCCGTGTATCTCGTAATTAACTCAACAATGAATTTTTTTTACCATTTACTATTAATGGATTAACCAGCTAAGCAGTCGTCTGATCACAATTCTGAGATCTTTTAACTTATTTGATAAAAATGGTTCTATGTGAGGTGATGCTATGAAAATGCAGAGTTCCTCTGACATAGAAAATAGCTTGCACACAAATGCTTTGGAAGGTACCAAAGGTGGTGGCATGCCTCACCGTGCTTTTAATCCTTGCTTGATTGGAGTATACATAATGAGACAAAATTTGAATCATTTCGAAGTAAAACAACACATCCTTTAACCATATATTTTCTAAATGACCAATGTATTCTTGTTTAATTAACATTAAAAATTTGATTATGTTAATTAATTGAGTAGATTAAAACTTCTCAAATTATGAATTTGAGTAATGAAATTTTGTTTTTGATTGAACTCTGGGAAGTTTTTGAGGAAAAAGAAATTGTTTTGAAAAAATCTTTTGGAACGGAAATGAAAGCACACTACCCAAACACTTATAAAGAGGAGATTGCAAATTTATTGTATGAAATAATACTCAAAATTAGATCAAAAATCAACTTTTTCAGTTCTGAAAGTAATTAAAAATCGGCAAGGTCGACGAATGAAGATCATGCTGACTTAATTTTTTTGACACATAGAAGACAACAGAAAAAATTTATTAGTCGGCAAGGTCATCAAAAAATACCCTGACGGCTGTTGAAAAAATTTGTTAGTCGGCAAGATCTTCAAAAAATACCCTGCCGGATGTTGAAAAGATTTACAGTCGCCATGGATGTTATGAAAAGTCCGCAACATATGCATGTTACGACCTTGCCGACTAAAAACACAGAAATCACAATTTTCGATTTTTAACCTAATATAACAATCAAATCACACAGCACAATGATGGGTTTGAGTTTAAATATCACTTATTGTCTTATTTTCGCCGGTAAAGTCAACAATTTTTTTGGAAAATCAAAGTTGAAGATTTTTATATGGCTTTGGTTGATGGAAGATGCAGACGAAGAAGAAGAATAGATTAAGAGTTGTTTAGTTTTTTTAATTTTAGGATTAATGAAATTAAGAAATGAGTTTATTTTTAAGATTTAATTATTTCAAGAGTATTAAAGTAAAATCACCCTTTTTTAACCTCCCTTTAGTAAGAACACTAGGTCGCATTAAAATTGGGTATACCCCGATTAATCTGGGTATACCCCAATCAAGCCAAGATTTTAATTAACATTTAACAATAAATCAAAACATAGCTCAACTACTTGAGGCGTTGCACTGGGAGTTTAAGCATCTTATTCGCTAGTCAGGGGTACTCAAAATGTGAGCATGCACATTGTATACACATAATCTATGACCAACCACGTGTCCATTATCTTACAGATCCGACGAGTTACCTAAGGAACGAGCTGCTGCGGAGTACCTTAGAAGACCCAAAGACCCACTTTAATTTATCCCAAGATAGATCCTAAATCGAGGGTGGAGATTAATCTAACCGACACGGATGTGACAGGGGAATCAAACAACTGTCTGATGCGTGCGGACTGCCCAACCACCCGTCTTAAATGCTACATGCAGAGGGCACGTGTCAAGCCTCCTATGGTGGATTAATCGGCAACCCAGCGATACAACATATTACCGTTAAGGTCATCGGTACAGAACGAAGATATCAGCGGCATCGGCACAGAGATCAAGATGATAAGGATACAACTGTTATCCAAGAGGCCCCACACATGAGATCCATAAATACCCAGCTTCACAAAGATAGAAGGGTCGGTCATTTTTAGATAGAGTTTAGGAGAGTGCAGGAGAGAGAAATTGTAAGAGTAAGTATGAGTATTGTTTCCCTCCTAGCTTCGTTCCTCACCCCAAAGTCATTCGACTAACTTTGTAACCTTTAATACATAGTGAAACACCAACCCCCGTGGATGTAGGCCTTAGTGCTGAACCACATAAACCATTGTATCATTTACTTTCCGCACTTTACTCTTCGTATTTAATTGTCTTGTGTGATTTGTGCTTATCGTAGTCTCTATTGAGATGAAAGACAAGGACGAGCCAAAGGCTCTGAGTCTCCCTTATCTTAGTTTTATCTATATTCTGTCATTTACTAAGCTTTGGTCTTATTGCGGATATTGTTTGTGGACACGAAGGTATCATCGTTACTTCAGTGTTCACAATATGGCGCTAGAAACAAGGACTATGTCCCGGTAAAAGATTTATCTTTCCTGTGAATCTGACCGCTCAACATTGTTTATCGGTACGATCTTTGGGCGACAAGTCACTGAAAAGCTGTTTTACTATGAAAACTTACACAAACTGTCGGATTTGTGTCTTAGTATATTTGAACCTTCAGATCTATATCTTTGTATGCGAAAATTTTAAGATTTTTTTTTGCTTGGTAATATAATTTTATTAGAACCAAAAGTAATAACCAAAAGCTACAAAATAAAACCCATTCTGGTTGGGCTTACAAGTTGGAACACTATCAGAAGACAAGCCCATTATTACTGGGCTTTAAATCTGGAAAACTAAAAATTAACAAGTTCTGAAGTAAGCTTTGTCTGGGATTTCCAGTGAGCTTAAAAATTCAGGTCTTGAAGTGTAGCTTCTTTTTTCTCCCTTTGTCAGATTGACTCCCCTCTTTGCCATGGAGTCTGCTGAGAAGTTTATCTCCGTATAACCATGAGAAAAATGCCAGTCTTGAAGAGAACTTTTAATCTTGTTCCATCTTGTTATGCTCCACCATGGAACTGAATCTGTTTGAAATGCTTTCATTACAGATTGGGAATCAGTTTGAAACCAAACTTTAATGAAGTTATTAGAAACTGCCCACTCTCCTGCACATAAAACTGCAACAATTTCTGCCATATAGTTAGTGGCTATCCCTAAACCACCAGACATTGCATACATATACTCTTCATCCCAATTCCTGCATATATATCCATACCCTGCATCTCTTGGATTACCTCTTGAAGCACCATCATAACATATCGAAAAATTTTCAGATCTATTCATTTATGTGAAGAGAAAAACCTTTAGATTTACCCTTGCTTTATCGGTTTATGTATGCTTTCTCGATTTATCCTTTGGATCTGCGTTATCTTGCAAAAACCTAAGACTTGTGCTTTGACCATGTCTTAAAACCATGTCTTTTCTCGATTTTTGAGCTTTAGCTAAAACCTACATTTTCCTTTGATTTTGTGCTTTAGCCAGGGATTATATTTTCTTCGGGTTTAGATTTTAAACAATATTGGTACCCGTCTTCGGATTTATATCTTTCGTCACAACTTTGACTCGAGACTAACAAAAACTAAAATACCGTTGCTAACAAAACCTATGTGGATGTTTGTCACTTGCCAACGTCTTATTTTTGCAGAAGAAAAGAAGAGAACATGGACAAAGCGAAAGACGCAGGAAAATCCAAGGCAGCGTCAAAAGAGGCGCACAGGACTACGCTAGTTGTGACACGTAGCAAGCAAAAGGGTGAAAACTCACAGTACCCCAGCAAAAGACACGATGAAACAGCAAGCAACGCTCATATGGATGCCGCAGCAGCAGCAACAACCACCCTCAAAGCAACAACAGCAAAAACTGCAGTTTCCAAAGTAGCTCTAGCAAATCAGGTATTAGGAGTTGCAGAATCAACGATACAGCAGCCTCTCTATGGAATGTCGATCACTGATGAAAGAAATCAACCACTACTAATCACCCAGCCACTGATGATCACAAACCAAACGGTGCAGCAGCCCACAGGGCCCCATGTCTTGCCTACCGATCCCCCAGTTCCCCTGATACAGACTATTGATGAAGATCGCATTGTAGCAGTAGGGGGAAACGCACAAGGAGGGACACCAAATCAAGAATCGAACCATTCCATCCAATTGATAGCAGAGCTAGAGGAACTGAAACAAATCCAGAAGGTGTATGCGGACGCCGTGGCATTACTAGCGAGAGAAAACCAGGAGCTCAAGGATCGGATCGCCCATACCGCGGAAGTGGAAAATCAGCACGACGAAGCCAATTCCCAGGCACCACCACCCAACCAAGATAGAAGGATGGTAGTGGCCAACATCCATAATCCCGAGCCATTAGACCGAAGAGCAGCCAGAGGAAACAGATTATCCAATCCGGACTACGTCCCCGACACCTCAGACTACTTCGCCAGTGAAGATCGAAGAACCGGACGATCCACTCTAGTGGGAGATCGCCGTCTCTCCCTGGAGAATCTTCGTGCTGAAATGATGGCAGAGATCAAGCAGCTAAAGGCAAGACAGAGAGGAAGAAGACTAGAAGAAGTGATGAAAGAAGCTGCTACGACACCGCTGGCGCCCACTTATCCAGAGCACCTATCCCCCAAAAGTGTCATTTACCAGTGTTTGAATGTTACGACGGATCTAGCGACCCAGCGTCCCACCTTCGGTATTATAACTGAGTCCTAGCCCAATGGGATCAAGACGACGTGGTTCTTTGCAGATATTTCCCTTCGATCCTCAAGGGATCGGCCCTGTCCTGGTTCGACAATCTACCGCCTAACTCCATTGGTTCTTATGACCAGCTCACGGAAAGATTCCTGGCGACGTACATATATAACAAGACTGTCAACGCCGGAATGGAAAAGCTCTTTTCGCTAGCTATTTCCTACAAGGAGACGATCAGGGAATACAACGACATATGGCATAAGATCTGCCAGGCAATTGGAAACATTGACCCAGTGGTTAGTATAAACTGCTACAAATGGGGATTGGACCGGATGAGCCCATTGTTCGTTGAGATTCATGGAAGCGTTCCAACGAACGAAGGAAACCTTCGAATCATCATTGAGAAGCACGCCCGGCTGGAAGAAATACAACGCGACAACCCAAGGGCATAGATGCAGAAAGCTCATCGCACCAATTCTGTGGAAAAAACCAGCGGGTCCAAAAGAAATAATTTAACAGATCAGTCCAACGAATACAAGAGAGGCCGAAAAGATGATCGTCAGTGTGATGAGAATAAATTTGAAGATCAAGTCTACACGAAACTCAAGACTAGTTATGTTCATATCTTACGAGAAATCAAAGACCGGGTGATAGACACATTTTTGTGTTTAATTTGATCTCAATATTATATATTGTTGGCACTCGAGTTTGTACTAATTTTGGTGTTTTATGTGTTTGTAGGCACCTTTGGAAAATAAACATTTTTTGGAAAATTCGGCTCGAAAAGTTGGTAAAAGCCCCGGAGGACACGTGTTATTCGGACTCTCACTATTGGATAAGGGGCACCTCAATTACTAAGGGGCATCCCAGGTCACCCCAAAAGGCATCTGCTATTCGCACCCCAGTACAGGATTAGGGGGAGGTCATCTTCTCCATTTGAATTTTGTTTTTGGCGGGAAAATGGAGAACACTTCTGCAGATTTTTGATCGAATTGTTGAACGTGTTCTAGGGAGATTCAATGGCTGATTTTTGGTAGATAGTTGTGATATGGCCTATTAAACACACTGTGGGTGTTTGGTTCGACCAGAATTGGCTAGAATCAGCTAAACAATTCACGGGTTGAAAACAGGGCAGTTCGTGTATATCACGGGTTTCACGTGATTTGGAGAAGATTCAACGTGTTTTGTGCGTGCATGGAAGACCCTCACAGCCTGTTGGAGCGTGAAGGAGTTAAATATGGTAATTTTGAGGCTTGAAAACGCGTGAGAAGATGAAACAAGAAAGAAAATATTCCCAGAAATATTTTCTTTACTGCCGAGTTAAAGAGAATTATATGGAGTGAATGAGCGAGATTCGATGGGTCTGTTGGCTATAAATAGGTTGCTAGGGTGAGTAGAAAGGGTGTCGAGAGTTTGAGGTCGATAGGAGAGCTCAGGAGTGAGAAATCAAGAGTTGATGAAACTCTGTTTCTGCTCCTGCTGATGATGAAGAACACCAAGAACACGAAGAACAGACTCGCAGGGACAGTCGTTTATCAACAGTGAAACAAACTCACAGGCGTGGGTTGTAGGTGTGGGTCTTAGAATCACAGCGACAATAACACTTCTCTTTTATCGTTCTTTTGTGACGCTTCCTGTGGGTCGCACATTAGCTATTTACACCATTTTCTCTTCTTCTCTTCATTGTAAACACCATTTGAGCAATAAATAAATATTTTGAGCGTGTTTTTATCATGATGAGCTAAACCCAACACTGGGACGACGGAGGAGGGTGAATTTCATACACGGGTAAATTTATTTTATTCTTTCTTATGACTTTTGCATTAATTTAAAATTGAAATATGATTTGAATTAATTGGTTGTTATTTAATTTGATGATGTATGCTTAGCTTAGGTGTTTTGATACATCATGCTTAGGACTTACAATCGATGTTTTGAGAATCTATCTTGGCAAAATCAGAGTCCATGTTAATTTTATTGAGTTTTAAATTGTCAAAGAATATATGAATGAACCCTGTGTAGTGAATTCGGCCAAATCCTTAGTCTCAGTACCTCTCGCCCATTGTTAATATTTTTTGTATATATATATATATTTTTTTAAAATCTAAAAATTCCATTTCCTTGACAAGTCTGAAACGAATCTTTTTACCACTATCACTACACAATTTTGAAAATTCCATCAATTTTTAGCGTCGCCGACGCGTATTTGTTTATAAATTTGTTTTTAGGTTTTCTTTTTATTATTTTTGTTCTTTTTTATGCGTTTGGGTATTTCTTATTTTCTTTCAGGTTTGGAGCTAAGCTAAAGAAAAAGAAAAAGTGTTGAAAAGAAAAGCGAAGCTAAAAAAGTCAACAAAGAAGGGATCCAAAAGAAGTAAAGAAGAAGATTTTGTATATAGTTAATTTATTTTTATTTTATTTTTAGAAACTGTATATAGGATTATTTTTTTTTGTAATTATTTTTTTTTTATTTTTGGAATTTTTAATTTTTGGACATTTTTATTTTTTGGACATTTGGACATTATTTTTTTTAAAACCCTACGGAAGGGTAGTTATAAATAAACTGCACAGAGAAGGATGGCGATTACGATATCGCCTCGGCCCCTCGGGTTCGTACATGACATAGGAGTCGTGGCCCGAGTCGACTTCAACGGTTCATCCCCCGTCTGGAACGGTAGGTAAGAATTCTTAACACCCGCGAATCTCCTGTCAGCGGGTTTACTGGATGATTTTGTATGCATATATGTTGAGGAATCGAACACGGATATTTTAATTTCCTAGTAAAGGGCAAGGCCTGGCCATACAAGATAAGGGTTCGGATTTCATCACCGTTCTCTTCTTGCCCGCCTTAGGGAAACGAAACCAAACGTGAACCTAAGCTTTAAAATTTGGAATAGAACGAGACCTATAGGGTAACGAGCTTAGTAGGAAAGTCATTCGAGAAATATTGGTTACTCTTTTAAGCATACTTCGAAGTTCATGATGGTTTCTGTGATTTGAATGCGTGTCTGCGCCGCCTTGTAATGCGGTGAGGCCTTGGGTATCAAAGCTCCATGCAGCTTCCCTCGCCTCTATTCAACTTACTTTGACTCGGATTGATTCCAGAGGGGTTTGCTCAGATTGTAACGAATTCATTTTCGAAAGAATAGAAGCTGGTCTATAAAAAATCTAAGTGGAACCATCATGCTTTTTGTTTGCTAGATAAAATAGGCTTGTTGTGGCCGAGTCAGCCTTCTTTGTGTTTGTTTAGAATTCCCTTGCAGTTAGGATGTCGAACTGGTATTATAACATCCAATACAATGAGTATCCGACTGAGCAGCTTGGGCATTATCCTTTTTATGACCATAGTGTGAATAGTGATTGGGAACATGAAACTTTTGAAGGTTATGGGTTATACCATGGTGAGCCCAATTACTATCCACATGCGCACCGGTCATACGAGCAAGAAGACTATAGCACTAGTTCCTCGTCTTTGGAGGATGCAATAAAACTATTGAAAAATAGTCCTTTTTATGATCCTTCTGATAATTCCTCTTTACTAGAGTCAACACGTAAATTAGCTGAGTCGACACGTAAGTTAGCAGAAATGAATAACTTAGTTTTTGACGAAAGAGAACTTTCTATAGAGGAATCCCTCAAGCTGATGGCTGAGACGAATGAAAGACTTGCTCGAAATGATCTTACTTTCCAATATAGTGTTTCCAATAATACCCTTAAAAATGAGGATAGTTATTTTCATAATCAAGATAACGAGGTTAGAATTGGTAACACTACTTGTTTTGATGAGGTTCGATCATTTTCATGTTATTATAATGATGATTATGATGAGGATAGTATCGATGAAGAACATGAAATATGTAGGCATAGTGATCAGGAATTTGTTACTCCAATTAATCTTTACGATGATAATATTATTTCTAGTTCAAATCCAAATAATTTTTATAATTATTCACCTATTCAAAAGGATGAGGATTTGACTAGAGATACCCCCGTTTTAGATGATGTAGTATTTCCTGTCTACGAAGCCGATGATAGTTTTGAGGAACGAGTTTATTCTGAGAATATTGTTTTAGAGTCTAGAAATTTAGAAACATTAGACTTAGAAAAAGAAAATGAACTCGTAGAAATGAGTGAGGATGAACCCGACTTAGAAGAATCAATTGACCATTTTCAGGAATCCGATGACCTAGAAATTAGGGAAGTTGTGACTAGTCTTTCTAGAGACACAGAAAACTCTAAGTTTGGGGGTGATTATCAGTCTCCGGGTGCTTTAACTCTTAGAAATTTCCCTCGTGTAGGACTTGACATTTGTGCCTCAACCATCTAACAAGATTATCTTCGTACACTTTTACCTGAACCTAATGATGTTCAGAGAGAAGCTCAGTTGTTAGAAACCCATCCTCTGGTTGATGTGGTTAACCCAGGCTATGATACCAAGATTGACTTTGTTTTCCCACCAAATACTTTTCTTCCAATTGTGGGAACATTTGATTTTAAGATGTGTCGGTTATTAAGTTTTGAGACTAAACCTAATTACTTTAGGAGAATAGGGTCGACACATTTGCTTAAGGAAGACCAACTCTTTCATTATGGTCAGTTTTGTGAGTCAAGTCTAATTGACTTTAAGGATCCGCAGTTGTTCAGGTTATTGTTATGTGCTTCTAAGTTCCTACTTGAGTATTTCCAGACTCTACAACCTGATCTTAAGAATCCTTCTTTTGAGGAAGTCCTGCCTATGAAAACATTTTATTTAGACCCTTTTATAGAGCCTGAACCTGAGCCACAACTAGAGATAGTTGTCTTAAACAAAAAGTTAAATAAGGGTATGTTCGGTATCTTCTTGGTCTGTTGCAGTTTCCTCTTCTTGTGGTTAGCACTTTTTGATCCAGATGACCCACAATTATTCCGGCTACTTCTATATGATTCTATGAGGTGACTAATTCCTTCCAATGTCTGGCTGAAGACTTTAAACTTAGCACTTCTTGGGAGGTAACCCAATCTCATGCAACACGGTAATATCTTTCCTTAACTCTTTTGCTTCAAATGGTAACAGTTTCTCCTTGTTCATATGCTTTTAATTTTATCTTTAGAACATTGAGGACAATGTTAGATTTAAGTTTGGGGGTATGGGAGAAACTTTTTAGTTCCACTTTTGAAACTTCTAGCATCACATGGTATCCGGTTAGCTAAGTTTACATACTGTTTCTCACCGAAAAGATAGAAATTGGAATGCTAGAGATAACAACTTATTGAGACATTAGAGAAAAAGACATTGAGATCCTTGAAATTCAGGAGAGAACTTGTTCCTTTTAGAGGGTAACCGTGATGGACCTAACCATACATGATGGAAAGGCAAGTAGGTCAGGGAAATGCCAGAAAGACAAAGCAACCTCACAATGTAGTCTTAGTTACTGGATTGCGACTCTCTCTCAGTAGAAACTTATCATCATCAACAAGCGGAGCGACATCAAAATCTATGAAGAAAGTTGAAGACGTTTTAGGTTTAGAAGAGAATAATTCAAAAATCAAAGTTGAAGTTATAAGAGCAAATGATATAAGTTGTTAGAATCCATGATACCAAGAAATCACAAGTTGCGAAGATCCAAGTTTTGAAAGTCCTTCTCTCATGGCCATGTAAATTTTTGTCTTGTAATTTTTGTTTTCAATAAAAAAAATAAAAAAAATAATAAAAAAAATGAAGCATCATTACGTTCTTTTTGTTCAATAAGGCCATAGGGAAGAAGAAATTTATAAGTCAAGCAAGAAATCGAAGAGAAGAGTTAATTGTCAAGGTTCTATGAGGTTCGAGAGTTTATCATCAACAGTTGAAGACCGAAGAAGGCGTTGTTTCTACTGAGCACTGTGAGAGAGTCGAAGAAAGATGCATTTTGGTTGCTTTGTTAGTCTGCTTTCAATCTGGCACAAAATCTTTCTAGCACTGGTTTAACTCATCACACGTAATTAGTCCAGCTGTGTAGCAGATGTCCCTCTCATTTTTATCTCTCTCCTAATATTATCCAGCTGTAAAGCAGCGGACGCATCTTACAATGTTTATCTAGCTGTGTAGCGGATATCTCTTTATCTAGCAGTGGTGTGGATGTGTCTCCCCTTTTCTTCAGTCAGCTTTAGAGCTGACACCTTTAATTTCTCTGGCATTCTACTTACTTGGAGATAGGTTGATAATACGTATGTCCTCATATCTCTTTGGATACTTGTGACCAATTAGGAGTAAAGGTTTTGTGGGTACACCTCTGGTAAACCCTCCGGAGACAACACTCCGCCACTAGGGCCACCTAGCGGTTTAACGGCCTGCTGCACGTGCTATGTGTAGTCTTTTTATCTTTTCAAAAATAAATTTTGCTCGAGGACTAGCAAATAATAAGTTTGGGGGTATTTGATAGACACATTTTTGTGTTTAATTTGATCTCAATACTATATATTGTTGGCACTCGAGTTTGTACAAATTTTGGTGTTTTATGTGTTTGTAGGCACCTTTGGAAAATAAACATTTTTTGGAAAATTCGGCTCGAAAAGTTGGTAAAAGCCCTGGAGGACACGTGTTATTCGGACTCTCATCGTTGGATAAGGGGCACCTCAATACTAAGGGGCATCCCAGGTCACCCCAAAAGGCATCTGCTATTCGCACCCTAGTACAGGATTAGGGGGAGGTCATCTTCTCCATTTGAATTTTGTTTTTGGCGGGAAAATGGAGAACACTTCTACAGATTTTTGATCGAATTGTTGAACGTGTTCTAGGGAGATTCCATGGCTGATTTTTGGTAGATAGTTGTGATATGTCCTATTAAACACACTGTGGGCGTTTGGTTCGACCAGAATTGGCTAGAATCAGCTAAACAATTCACGGGTTGAAAACAGGGCAGTTCGTGTATATCACGGGTTTCACGTGATTTGGAGAAGATTCAACTTGTTTTGTGCGTGCATGGAAGACCCTCACAGCCAGTTGGAGCGTGAAGGAGTTAAATATGGTAATTTGGAGGCTTGAAAACGCGTGAGAAGATGAAACAGGAAAGAAAATATTCCCAGAAATATTTTCTTTACTGCCGAGTTAAAGAGAATTATATGGAGTGAATGAGCGAGATTCGATGGGTCTGTTGGATATAAATAGGTTGCTGGGGTTGAGTAGAAAGGGTGTCGAGAGTTTGGGGTCGATAGGAGAGCTCAGGAGCGAGAAATCAAGAGTTGATGAAACTCTGTTTCTGCTCCTGCTGATGATGAAGAACACCAAAAACACGAAAAACAGACTCGCAGGGACAGTCGTTTATCAACAGTGAAACAAACTCACAGGCGTGGGTCGTAGGTGTGGGTCTTAGAACCACAACGACAATAGCACTTCTCTTTTATCGTTCTATTGTGACGCTTCCTGTGGGTCGCACATTAGCTGTTTATACCATTTTCTCTTCTTCTCTTCATTGTAAACACCATTTGAGCAATAAATAAATATTTTGAGCGTGTTTTTATCATGATGAGCTAAACCCAACACTGGGACGACGGAGGAGGGTGAATTTCATACACGGGTAAATTTATTTTATTCTTTCTTATGACTTTTGTATTAATTTAAAATTGAAATATGATTTGAATTAATTGGTTATTATTTAATTTGATGATGTATGCTTAGGTTAGGTGTTTTGATACATCATGCTTAGGACTTACAATCGATGTTTTGAGAATCTATCTTGGCAAAATCAAAGTCCATGTTAATTTTATTGAGTTTTAAATTGTCAAAGAATATATGAATGAACCCTGTGTAGTGAATTCAGCCAAATCCTTAGTCTCAGTACCTCTCGCCCATTGTTAATATTTTTTGTATATATATATATATATATATATTTTTTTTTGAATCTAAAAATTCCATTTCCTTCACAAGTCTGAAACGAATCTTTTTACCACTATCACTACAACAAATTTGAAAATTCCATCAACACCGGGCCAACCTCGAGTGGCCATGTTCCAAAGGGAAGCAACCACCGAGATATGAGAAGTCGAGACATTATTGCGAGTATCACTGCTTCAATGGACATCAAACGGAAAAATGCAAGAACCTAAAGATCATGATCCAAAAGCTGAGATGCTGGGGATCTAAATCAGTACATGCAAAAGGCAGAGGCTAGCATTGACAGGACCCAGCGGAACAAGCAGGTTCAATTACCTAAGGAGAACCGAACGATCAACACCATCTCATGTTCAGAACCCAACGAACCATCACTAACTGACTAGATAGGAAAAAGATTGAGAAAGCAATTTGAAGACTATTGCGAGTTGTACAAGATCGATGGGGATGAGGTTGACGAACACGAGCAATGGATGAATGCACCCCTGACATTTGACATTGATGACGTTGAAGAGGACATGGAAGATCATAATGATACACTAGTGCTTACGTTAACAGTTTCGGGGTGCAACATGAGGAAAGTTCTGATCGATGGAGGGCGCTCAGTTAACGTTCTGTTCTATGATACGTTCAAACGAATGAAGCTAAACGACGAGCATCTGACGTCATCGTACTATACCATATATGTATTCAACGGCGCCCCAACGAAGCCATTAGGGGACATCGTCTTAGAAGTCAAAGCAGGACCTACGAAGGTAAGCACCAGATTCAGTGTGGTGGACGTTCCATCCCCTTACAATGTCATCATCAGACGAAGGCGGGTACACAATATCAAGGGAGTAGCGGCCACGTATCACCAATACCTTAGATTCCCGATACCCGAAGGGGTAATGAAGATCAAAGGTGATCAATTTACAACCCGAGAATACCAGGCCTTGAAAAACCAGCTTAACAACGAGCAAAAAGAGCAACGCAAGGCACAAAGAAGCAAGAACAAGGCAGCTGCCAAAGATAAGGCGATCGATCTGTATCTCGAAGAGATCTCTATAAAAAGCCTAACGAAGGACCACACCATCCTCAATCCCGAAGCAAGCGCCTCAGGGGAAGCGGTGGCTGAAGAGCCTACCAAATAACAATTAAATAACGTCCTTCTCCCTGGGGGAACCGAAGCCTACATTCACACCACGAAAGAGATCAACATAGGGACCGAAGATAATCAAGATATGCACCCTAATGGATACGGAACGAGAAGCAGCCCTAATCAAGCTACTTACGGAATATGCAGACATATTCGCATGGGAAATAGGAGATATTCCAGGAATCGATCCGAAGATAATCCAACACGAGCTTCGTATAAAGCCAGGTACGACCCCTTTTAGACAGAAAGTACGAAAAGTCGCACCAGAGTATCACCAGGCGATCGAGAAAGAACTCCACAAGCTGTTGGAGGCAGGATTCATTAAGGAAGTAAAGTATCCAACCTGGATTTCGAACATGGTCATCGTACGGACCAAAGAAGAGTGAAGGAGTAAGGATACGAATCGAATTTACCAACCTCAATAAGGCATGTTCGAAGGATAGTTATCCACTCCCAAGCATCGACCAATTAGTAGAAGCTGTTGAAGGATACGAAGAACTGTCATTTATGAATGGACATTCTAGATACAATCAGGTAGCCCTGGCAGAAGAAGATCAACAACACACAACGTTCTACACCCCGCACGGCCTCTATTGTTACACACGGATGCCCTTCGGTCTAAGGAACGCAGGGGAAACATACCATAGGATGGTTGATGTCTTGATTCTATCTTCAAGCCATGGATTGGGAATACTTTAGAAGTTTATGTGTGATGACATGCTTGTCAAGAGTAAGCTTCGCAAAGACCACCATCAAAATTTGAGAGATATCTTCGATGCCATGAGGAAGTACAACATGAAAGTGAATCCAGAAAAATGTACGTTCGACGTCACGTCGGGAAAGTTTCTTGGATATCTAGTGACGAACAGGGGCATCGAAGTCAATCCTGCTAAAATCCAGGCCATTGTGGAAATGTCGTCCCCAAAGAACTTGAAAGAGGTCCAAAAACTCAACGGATCACTGGCAGCACTAGGGAGATTCATCGCCAGATAGTCGGATAAATGCAAGCACTTCTTCAACATCCTCAAAAAAGGGAGTAAATTTGCATGGACCGTTGAATGTGAAGAAGCCTTCCAGAATACTAAGTAGTACCTGGCCACGATCCCGATCCTCCAGAAACCCGATCCCTCTGAAGTGTTGGCCCTTTACATAGCGGCCACCGAAGATGCAGTCAGTGCAGTATTGGTCAAAACCAACACAAAGGTCGAACAACCAATCTACTACGTCAGCAATACTCTCAACCCAGCAGAAAGAAACTACACGAAGACTGAACAACTCATACTAGCATTAGTATGGGCGACCCAAAATCTAAGAACCTATTTCGTAACCCATTATGTCTGTGTCCCATGCAAGGCGCCGCTGGAAGCTATTCTCAAAAACGCTGGGAAGGTAAGAAGAATAGCGAAATGGAACACTCATCTTGATCAATTCAATATCATCCACGAGATCCAAACTGCCCAAAAGTCACAAGTATTAGCAGATTTTTTAGCGGACCTACCTCTGGACCATGACGAAGAAGTGAAGGACATCCCATAAGCAGAAGAGGAGGATAAAGATCTGGTCAATGTACTCGAACCCTCCAGCCAAAGACGATAGGAGGTCTTCGTCGACGGATCAAGGAACAAAGAAGGAGCGGGCATAGGCATCGTGATCACCACCCCAACAAGAGATAGGACTGTGCACGTACTAAGATTGGAGTTCAAGGGGCATACCAACAATATCGTAGAATATGAAGCTGTAGTACATGCTTTTCGTTTGATAATATAAATGGGAATAACGGACGTACGCCTAACAAGTGATTCACAGCTGGTCATTCGTCAAGTAGAACTGGAGTACAATGTTTACGATGAGACCCTCTCTGCATATATGGCTCTGGTCCAAACTTTAGAGTCACAAATTTCCAATATCAAGTTCAGGCATCTATGTAGAAAAGACCTCAGGCATGTCGATGCCTTAACATACATATCTTCTATGCTGAAGGACGCAAGCATCAAAGTCATCAAGATAACAAGAGTGTACGAGCCTTCGATCATCCCAAGCAATCCTTCGCTACACATCATGAAGACGATGCAGGAGAAGACATTGCTGACGATGATGTAGGAGAAGATATTTCCGATGACTTCGTCGAAGATGATATCTTGTCTAGAGCAAACGAGGATAAATACTTCAGCAACGAAGAGGACTAGAGAACCGAAGTTCATCTCTTCCTTGAACAAGGAACGCTCCCCACCGACTTGAGGCAGGCTTGGAAGGTACAATCGAAGTTGGGGAGATACAACCTTCGGGACGGAATTCTCTACAAGAAGTCATTCTTCGGTCCCCCTATTACGTTGCTTATCCAGATAAGAAGGCCATCGTATCTTGAAGGACATCCATTATGGGGACGCAGGCAACCAAAGTGGAATGAGATCATTAGCCGATAAATCCAAAATACAAGGATATTACTGGCCGCAGATGATACGAGACGCGACCAAGATGTCAAGAAGGTGTGAAGAATGTCAGCGTTTTGCTAAGAAGATCCATGCTCTGGTAACAAGGCTAAATTCGGTAGATAGCCCCTGGCCATTTGCAAAATGGGGTATAGATATCGTTGGACCCTTGGTCGAAGGATCGGGGAAAAGAAGATTCTTGATAGTAGCCACGGATTATTTTAGCAAGTGGGTGGAAGCCAAATCTCTAGCTAGGATCAGAGACGTAGATGTGTTTACCTTCATCTTTCAAAATATAATTTGCAGGTTCGGTATCCCTGCAGAAATTGTCTCTGACAATGGCAAACAACTACAGGGGAAGAACATAGATATGCTCTTCGACACGTTCAAGATCAGGAAGACTAAATTGACTCGCATTTATCCCCAGAACAACGGACATGCCGAAGCTACAAATAAAACCTTAGCTCTCATCCTCAAGAAATCTTTGGACGAACATAAAGGACGATGGTGTGAACAACTTCATAATGCATTATGGTCATACCAAACTACCTGAAGGTCCGCTACTGGAGAGTCTCCATTCCTCCTCACCTATGGAGCCGAGGCAGTCAACCCACCAGAGATCATCATTCCCACCACGAAAACTGAGGCTTGGGAAAAGAACCTAACATCGGATATGATGTTGGAAAGGCTCGATGACCTAGAAGAACGAAGAGAGACAGTGCTACAAATAATGGGGAACTACCAACGAAGATTGGAAAGAGAGTACAAAAAGAAATTTAAACTTAGAAATTTTGTATAAGGACAGTATGTGCTAAGAACTATACCGCAATATCAACGAGAGAAAAAGTGGGGCAAATTAGCACCAACATGAGGAGGGCCATTTATAATACACGACATCGCAGGGAACAGATCTTACTATCTGCATAACCTGAAAGGAGAAGTCCTCAGGCACCCCTGGAATGCAAAATACCTTAAGCCATACTATCCATGAAGCAATGCAGTTCTGCACCTGCATGAAGAATACCCGAATAAGAAGAATATGGCGCATCCGCTTGACATGTTTCTATCTCTGGTCGAGGAGTATCAGACCTCGCCGTATCAATCAAAATATTTTGCAAAAACTCTATTGGGGAAAGTAATTATATACGATCTCTCGGGACTCCCTATCAGCGTCTATAAGTGTAGGACCCTGTGGAAGGATTCCAGTAGAAAGAGATACCCAACCAATTAATAAAACAGCGGCTCGGCAGAATGGATGCATGTAAATAATTCAATAACGCATCACATATCCGAGAACACTGCATTAACCCCCACCGTTCGGTAATCCTCTGGACCAGGGTTAGTCGACGGGGTGACAGGTCCAAAGTCAATAACGAAGGTACCTCCCTTCGTTATTGAATTCAAACACTTTTCACTACTTAATAATTTCTCAACATTTAGATATGCTCACTATCTAAAAAATAAATGAACTGACAATGCAGATAAATCAGAAATGTACATATCAAACTATGATCCATTCCATAAAAGTTGATTACAAGTTTGAGGAATTAAACAAGAAGTACAGAAGATACAAAAAAATGACCTGAAGCCAAGTAATCAACAGAGATCAACTTTCTATAGCAAACCTAGAAACCTACTTCCCCTTGGAAGACTCGACGTGATCAGCTGGATTCTTCTTCTGAGACGAAGGGACACTTCCTCCCGAAGAAGGATCGGAGATGTAGGTTAGGGGATCAGGCATATGACGACGAGGGTACTTCTTGACAATGCCATTATCCTTCAGAAGGCTCTGCTCGATCTTAGTCAAGGTATTGTTAACCTCTTCAGCAAGTTGGAAATGAGCCTTATGCGAAATAACGGTGGCCTTCAGTTCAGACTGAAACAACGAAGACTTCAATCGGGTTACTTTCTTGGCTGTCTCCTTTGCTGCTTCATCCCGAGATCCTGCTAACCCTTCATAATACTTGGCCTGACCCTGCTGATGCATTAAGGAAGATTGAGATTCTTTAAGCTTTTCATTTGCAAGGCCAAGTTGTCCCTCGATCTACGGAAAAGAAGAAACAAAATGGTTAAAAGAGAAGAATTATAAAGCTATCCACGACCAAACAAATGTATACCTTAGACATTAGCCAAATCTATTTCATATTCATTTACTACGGCATCCCGGGCTTCGTCGAGAAAATCGTATTCACTATAAAGTTTCTTGTAATCAAGCTGAAGATTCTTGAGAGCATATTGACATTCGTCTAACTCTACCTGCTTCATAGAATCTAAATGTTGAAGGCGATTAACTTCGTTGGTCATTCATTCGATTCCCTTTGTGAGTCTGTACATATTAACCTCTAGGTCCTTCTCAGATTCCACTAAACGAGCAACATCGGCCCGGGAAGAACTTAAAGCATTACTAAGGGCACAGGCCTCTGCCCTAGCATCGTCCCTCTCCCGAACGAGTCGTTGGATGTAACCCCTAATTTCAGGATCGTGGGATGAACGATCCTGGCTAATCTCTTCTTCCAAGTTTGCTACTTTGGTTTCTAGACGAGAAATATCCTCACGCGCATCCCGTAGATTCTCACGAGTCCATAATAAAGCACCATTAAACTGGCGACGATCGACATTCATATTGTTCTGCATATCAACCATTTGCTCCCGTCTTTATCGATACCGTGCCGCCAGTTCATTATGCTCATCGGCGCGCCCATTCCATTTTTCAGCTTTATCCTTAATTTTTTACACCAACTCTTTAATCTGGGAAGTTTGACGAGTTCTTTCACCATGAAGCCATATCAGTTCTTTGGCATTGCCTGCTGAAGACAGGGCCGCCCAATTTAGAACGAACAGAAAAAAAGTAAAAACTAAAAAAAATCAAAGAGACAAACCTTTAGACGAAGCACCAGCAGACGAGGCCTCTGTTCGAGCTTTCTCCAACTCAGCCTTAAGAGAAGCAACTTCTTGACGAAGCTCCGCATAGGTATGCCCAAGTTGTTGCTTCCCCTTCAACTTTTCCTTCAGCTCCAGTATCTCCTTGTCCTATGGGGGCAGGATTGTTGCTTCCCCTGAAACATAACTTTTCCTCCAGCTTAAGGGCCTTCGCCTTGAAGAACTGGTACAAGGTATGGTTGCAGTGCTCGCTCCTCACCAGATGCATAAGGAACGACCATATGAAAATCATTAAGAAAAGGACATCAGATCCCTCAACTTAGTATCTACGATAGCCTACCTCAAGAATACGCTGTTGAGGATAACCATACTGATACCCGTCATCTATAGCCATCATATGAGCAATGGAAGGAGGAGGATCGACCAGGAGACTAGACGAAGTAGCCCCAAATATTTTTCTCAGACTTCAGCAACATCGTCATAGGACGCCAGCTGCATTCTCTGACGAGTAAAAGCGTCAGAACTCTTCTCACCAGGAACTATGGGGGCAGGATTGGGCACGCACATCAAACCTTTCTTCATTAACCATTCTAAGGTTGCATCATCTCCATCGTGCATCACAACCTTCTCGAAGCTGTCCAAAGATACATCAGCGGGAGATCCATCACCAGCAGCAGACCCTTGGCCCGCAAGATTTTTCTTGGCATCAGCTCCCTTAGAGGCATGAGCTTTGGCATCTTCCCCTTCAGAATTATCCTCCTCCTCAGCTACCTTCTCACCCTCATCCTCTACAAGAATGTCCCATTCATCGTTCGGTGAAAGCATAGAAAAGTTAGATGTTATCCCCATGGAAGCATTGATATCTACCGGACCCCCAGCAAAATAAATCTTACCAAAGGAGAACTCTTGGTTGGGGATCGTCTCTTGAAGATCAGAATCCTCGTTCCTTTGAACATGTGCGGCCCGGTCGGAGGATCGTTCACTTTATCCTTAGAGATTAGGTTCTCGCGCACCGCTCTTATCATCAACATTTTTGTCACCTTCGTGACCAGGAGGAGAAGTATCAGTACGTTCCTCATCATCGGTAACATCCTCATCGGAATCCTCCTCATCATTCACGGTACTAGTAACCTCGGGAATCTCTGACCCTTCTTTACCAACAGTAGAGGTCTAAACGATACCAATCCTTTTCTTCTTCGAAGCCTGAAACAAACACATGATCAATCTTTGATTCCAGGGGAAATCATACGTAAATCACACACTAGTATATGGAATCATACCTTAACAGTGGTAGTACTCTTCGAAGGAAGAACTGCATCAGAACTCTCCTCTTCATCTGCATCAGCGACGTCAACGGCATGATCAAAGTTCATACCAGCAAAATTTAGCTGCCAAGGATAGAAATCACCATAGCGAGACGGAACACCATCCCGAGGTTGGCTATCAGCAATAGAGCGCCATCCATGGGGACCAGACACCCAACCGTGAGCCCAAGGACCGATGATTTCGAGGGAATTAGTGTGTTATTCATAGTCATGATCACGTTTGAGACGATCATTCTTCGGAAAAGGCTTCAGATTTCCAGTTCCTTCAGTACCATGGACATATCGAATCTTCGAGTCACTCACGTCACTCAAATGATGAACCTCACCCTGGGAGGCTGCCATCGTACGAATACCGACGCTCCATGGTTTCTGATTCCTACCATTGACGTAATCCCCAAAAGAAGCATTGAATTTTTCAGGGGTATACCAATCCTTCTATGCCGGATTAGGAGTGTAGCAGATCATCATCGTTTCTCCATGGCTTCGAAGATAGCATTCTCTAAGTGTCCGAAGGTAGTTCCCACTTAACTGGACTATTGAACGACAGTGGGTATGAGAAGTATAACCCTCGCGCTTGGCCAAGGCATCATAGTAGAAAGAGTCACCTGATTTATACATGGGCAACATAAGACCTGCCTCGAAGGCCCCCACGGTCGTTAGAAGGTGGAAAGCATCATATTTGTAGTTCACGACCATGTCATAAGTGAGATCGTCCCCTTGGTTGTAGAATTTAACATCAAAAGCTTCAAGGCCATGCTTTGCCTTAAAAACTTCGAGATCAATGTGACTATAAGTGACTTTCTTCTTCTTCTTCGAAACTAGAATACTTCGATTAACTGGGGCAGCGTCAGAAGATGCGGCCTTGCCCGACGATGGATTCTTCGGAGGACTCATATCCGAAGATTTCATTTTGGTCAAAACATTCTTAGTCAAATCCACTTTCGGCGCATCCCTCTTAGAAGAAGGATCCTTCACCAACACGGTAGTTTGTGAAGCTTTGGGATTTTGAGGAAGCGTCGCAGCAGAAGGAGCAATAGAACGAAGTGGTTGGACGTTCATCGGTTCCGAACGCTGGGGAGATGGATTAGGTGATGGAAGATTAACCGCATACCGAGAACCTCTGGGCGGATCCCCTCTCTTCTGAAAATAAGCCCTAAGACCCGATGAAGATAAAGTCTTGAGGGTACGAGGATCAGGTTGAGAAGATCTGGACGGACCGCCCCTCGGCGTAGATCTATCGGGACTTATAGACGTAGGATGTCTATAAGTACTCGATGGGGGAGTATTATAAGGAACACGAGGACGATCATCCATACCTGCAAAGGGCACGAAGATAAAACAGAAGTCAAAATACATATTTAATGAAGGTCGAACATAATTCTAGCCATTATAACAAGAAAATCTCCAGGGCAAAAATGTCACGAAAATATCTTCATATGAAATACGTTTTCATACCAAAAGAACAAATAACCCTAGGTTTCGCGATAAAGAACAGTGGCAAGTATATATATTGTCGTTTGGATTGTTCTTTATCACGAACCCTAAGATCATTGAACAAAGGGAAACAGAAGAAAAAATGGCAAATGCAAAAGAACTACTTACTGATAATCAATGGCAGAGAAAGTTGGAAAACCAACAAGCATCTGCAGTAGAAGTATCACAGAAGACTTGACTAGAACCCGAAACAAAGAATGAACAACAACAACAGTTAAGAACAAAAGACAAAAATCGAACGAAAATTGAAGAAATGTTCAGAGAATGAGAATGAAAGAGATAGAGAAAGAAGAAGACAGGGGGAGGGAATAAAAGTTATTTCTCCAGCTACATGACATATTTATAACAGGGGGAGACATAACCGTCCCATGATTCAAGAAGAAGTTATTGATAAAAGTGGAAAACGTGCCCAAAAAATCAAGGGAGTTAATGCGATAAGTTGAGGATACTGTGTAGACAGTTTTCTTCATACTTTGACCAATTTCAAACCAAGAAGAAAAGAGGCAAATTGTATACACATAATCTGTGATCAACCACGTGTCCATTATCTTACAGATCCGACGATGGTAAAACAAGGGCTACCTAAGAAATGAGCTACGGCGGAGTACTTGAGAAGACCCAAAGACCCACTTTAATCTATCCCAAGATAGATCCTAAATCGAGGGTGGAGATTAATCTAACCGACATGGATGTGACAGGGGAATCAGACAGCTGTCTGACGCGTGCGGACTGCCCAACCATCCGTCTTAAATGCTACATGCAGAGGGCACGTGTCAAGTCTTCTGTGGTGGATTAAGCGGCGACCCAACGATACAACATATTACCGTTAGGGTCATCGGTACAGAACGAAGATGTCAGCGGCATCGGCACAGAGATCAAGATGATAAGGATACATCTGTCATCCAAAAAGCCCCACACAGGAGATCTATAAATACACAGCTTCACAAAAAGAGAAGGGTCGGCCAGTTTTAGATAAAGTGTAGGAGAGTGAAGGAGAGAGAAATTGTAAGAGTAAGTATGAGTATTGTTCCCTCCTAGCTTCGTTCCTCACCCGAAAGTCATTCGACTAACTTTGTAACCTTTAATACATAGTGAAACACCAACCCCCGTGGATGTAGGCCTTAATGCTGAACCACGTAAATCATTGTCTCATTTACTTTCCGCACTTTACTCTTCGTATTTAATTGTCTTGTGTGATTTATGCTTATCATAGTCTCCACTGAGATGAAAGACAAAGACGAGCCAAAGGCTCTGAGTCTCCCTTATCATAGTTTTATCTATATTTTGTCATTTACTAAGCTTTGGTCTTATTACGGATACTGTTTGTGGACACGAAGGTACCATCGTTATTTATGTGTTCACACACATCTCTCCAGCTTCCTTTCATGGATTTCAAATTGCGTAGATTGTCTCTGTTGTTCCATTTGGAAAGCCAGCTAAAATGAAAACAAGCCATTTTAGGTTAGCTCAGAAGAGGTGGGGATAGAATAGACATTTAAATTATTGTTTTAGTCTAATTGATCTCGCATCATCCTCGTTGTAATGACCAACGTTATATTAATAAAAATTTAAGCAACAACCCCCACTATATGGAGATGCATTAGGAGAGGGTGGACATAGAGGTGTAAAATGTGTCGGTCCAGCACAACACAATCCACAAAATCACGTGTTTAGCGTGCTATGTGTCGTGTTGTGTTGTGCCAGAGATTATGAAGTGCCGTGATGTGTCGTGCTAGAAGGCGTGTTGTGCTGGGCTGTGTCAGAAAATTAAATGTGCCGTGTCGTGTTGTGCTGAACCAGACACATTTTTTTTCCAATATAAATGTTTTTCGAATATTTAGGTATTATATGTGTTATTATGAAAATAAGTAAACATAATGATAATAAAATGTCAATAATTATTGGCTAAAATAAAGATTTTTTTGTGAAATTTACACAAAATGTGATGTATTGCGCTATGTTTTGTAGTATTCTATACCTATTATGACGTGCTTTCTTAACGTGTTGTGCTGTGCCGTGCCACGTGCTGGGCTGGGCTACTGTGCCGATTGGTCAAATCCATCACGTCCCATTTAACTAATTTGTTGTGTCGTGCTGGGTTAAGTCACGTGCTGGGCTGGGCTACTGTGCCGATTGGTCAAATCCATCACGTCCCATTTAACTAATTTGTTGTGCCGTGCTGGGTTAAGTCACGTGCTAGGCTGGGTTGTGCTCAAGTTTTAGCGTGTTGTGTTCGTGCTGGAACAACCCAATTTACACCTCTAAGTGGACATAAACCATGGGTGCAAACATTTGGTGAGGAACAATTTGATGAACGTACTCCAGAGGAAAAGAAAGCTAAAAGCTCATTCAGTACTTTGGAGTATTTAGTGGATCTCTGGTTGGTATGTTAGTCGTATTTTACATTCAAGAAAAGGTAGGTTGGATGATTGGGCTTGGTCTACCGCACTTGCATGGTATTTGCACTGGGTTTTTCTTTTTTTTTTTTTTTTTGTTAGGTTCACGGTCCCATCGTAGCCATGTTCCTAAAGAAATTCCATTTGTTCGAATTATGCAAGTGTTTGTTGCAGCTTATCCTAAACGCCATCTATGTGTCTCCATTTGTTCGAATTATGGAGAAAGTCCCTATTGTAACTGCCACTCTTTTATACTCTCTTCGTTTCTAAAAAATCGGCAGATTTCTTTTTTAGGGTATGTCAAAAAATAGACTTGTTTCCGTATATGGAAAGTTAAATGTTATGATTTTAATACTATACCCATTGAGGGACTAATTCTCTCTCTCAATTTTCTCTCATAATACAAAAAAGGGACCACTTCTCTCTCCTTTTTCTCTAATAACAAATGAGTGGGGACCAAATGATAGATTAGGAAAAAACATAAAAAAATAGCTCAAATGATTAGTTTTCTTAATTTTTGTGAAAACCAAACAAGCCTATTTTTTAGAAACGAAGGGAGTACAATAGTATTGTAAGTAGGGCAGGATTCTAGGTTTCTAGGTTTCTTGATAGAGAAGAACTCTCTTTTTATTTGATATATATATACATAAATCAAGGTAAGCGTTAGAGTTTTTGGTATAATGCCTTACCCTCTTTTGAGAGATAATGGCCATATATATTATTATTATTTTGGTCAATTAAGAAGAATATCTTGTGACCGTAAATAAGGTAGAGTATCTTCTATTACACCCCCTTAGTCTGAGCGGGAGAGGAACAAACGCTAAGACTAGAACGAAAATTAATAAACAATTGTCTTGGAAGACCCTTGGTGAAGATATCAGCGTATTGATGTTCGGAAGGAATGTGTAAGACACGAATATCACCAATACGAACCCGTTCACGAACAAAATAAATGTCAATCTCCACATGTTTTGTGCGTTGATGTTGGACCGGATCACCAGACATGTAGACAGCACTCACATTGTCACAATACACTAGAGTGGCCCGTTGTAATGGCATATGTAACTCAAGAAGTAAATTCCGGAGCCAGGTCGTTTCAGCCACAGCATTAGCGACACCCCTGTATTCTGCTTCAGCACTGGAGCGAGACACCGTTGCTTGACGTTTGGAAGACCAAGAGACAAGATTGTCTCCAAGGAAAATGCAGTAACCAGATGTTGATCGGCGTGAGTCAGGACAACCCGCCCAATCAGCATCAGAATAGGCGGTGAGGCCAGAGATGTTCGAAACCGAGAGAGACAAACCATGATCAATAGTGCCCTGTAGGTATCGAATAATGCGCTTAATGGCTTGCATGTGTGGCTCCCGAGGGTCATGCATAAATAAACATACCTGCTGAACCGCATAAGAGATATCCGGTCGAGTGAAAGTGAGATATTGTAACGCTCCGGCCAGACTACGATATAAAGTAGGATCCGAAAGTGCTGGTCCAGAAGTAGCACTGAGCTTAGAGTGCGTGTCAACCGGAGTTGCTACTGGTTTGCAGTTCGTCATGGATGCACGAGCAATGATGTCCTTTGTGTAGAGTGACTGAGATAAAAACAACCCTGAGGAAGAACGAGAAGCAGTAATACCCAAAAAATGATGTAACAGGCCAAGATCAGTCATAGAAAATTCCAGTTTCATCAGGTCGATAAACCGGGCTAGGAGAGCATCAGTAGAGGCAGTGAGTATGATATCATCAACATATAGTAATAAGTATGCAGTTTCCCGGCCGGACCGGTAGATAAATAGAGATGGATCACAAACACTACCCCGAAAACCACAACCTGTGATGAAAGTCGCAAACCTCTGGAACCACGCCCGAGGCGCCTGTTTGAGACCATAAAGAGAACGGCGAAGACGACAAACATAATCAGGTCGAGCAGGGTCAACAAATCCCGGAGGTTGATGCATATAAACTGTCTCAGATAAGTCCCCATGTAGGAAAGCATTCTTAACGCCCAATTGGTGAATCGGCCAAGATTTTGATGTGGCAATGCTGAGAACGGTACGAATGGTGGCAGGCTTAACAACCGGACTGAAAGTCTCAAAACAATCAACCCCAACTTGTTGCGATTTACCATTGGCAACAAGACGGGCTTTGTATCGCTGGAATGTACCATCTGCATTAAACTTGTGACGAAATAACCACATGGAACGAATAACATGAGATCCAATAGGTCGTGGTACTAGATCCTAAGTGTTAGTTTTTAACATAGCAATAAACTCATCTAGCATGGCCTTGGTCCAGTTGGGATCCCTAAGAGCATAAAGGTGAGATTTTGGCAAGTTGGAGATGTGCTGTTGTGTCTGAACATTGAGGTTCAATCTGTGAATGGGACGGAAGATTCCACGAGATGCATGAGTGACAGGACGAGAGGAGTTGGCTGAAGTGCCAGGCTGAGCAGAAGATGAAGGCGTGACTGCCTGGATAGTGCAGTCAGGCGCTGAAGTGGTGCAGTCAGACGCTGTTGCAGGTGTTGAAGAGGTGCAGACAGGCGGTGAAGTAGTGCAGTCAGGCGCTGTTGCAGGTGCTGAAGAGGTGCAGACAGGCGCTGAAGTAGTGCAGTCAGGCGCTGTTGCAGGTGCTGAAGTGTTGCTGTCAGGAGCTGTGGGAGCTGACTGCTGCTGTGGGGGAATGTGGAGATGAGGTGCTGTAGTGGAACGACGATGAGGAGGTGTGTAGAGCTGTATTGCAGGAGACGGAGTATGTGTAGTGGCGGAAGATGGTGGAGCAACGTCAGGGCGTTGCTGTGCAGTAGAGGAAGAAACTGATGTAGCAGCGGAAGGAGGCTGGACAGTAGGATTAGGAGATGTTGGGTAACAAAAACGAAAGGGAAGGAGAGTGGAAGATGGTTTAGAGGAAGAGTCTTGACAGTTTGATGAAGTAGAGACAATGTTCTTGAATGGAAACACGTTTTCATCAAAAGTCACATGACGAGACAAGATGATTTTGTTAGTGTCTAAGTCGAGACATCGATAGCCACGATGATGGGTTAGAAACCCAAGAAAAACACACTTAGTAGAACGAGGATAAAGCTTATGAGTAGTGGTAGCGGAAAGATTGGGGTAGCAAAGACAACCAAAAGTACAGATATGAGAGTAGGTTGGTTGACGTTGATAGAGAATGGACACCGGAGAAGAGAAATTTAGGATTTTGGAAGGAAGAATGTTGTGGAGGTAGACGGCCATGTGTAAGGAGTCGGCCCAATATTTTGGAGGGATATATGCATGAGACATAAGTGTGCGAGTGATGTCATTGACACGACGAATCATTCGCTCAGCTTTGCCGTTTTGAGAGGAGGTATGAGGGCATGAGAAACGGAAAACTAACCCATGTTTGTGAGCAAATTCATGAAACGATGAGTTGTCGAATTCACGACCCATGTCACATTGAAAAGATTTGATTTCACGTTCGAACTGAGTTTTGACGAAGGAACGAAATTCCAAGAACTTGGTATAAACTTGGGATTTTAATTTGAGAGGAAAGATCCATAGATAATTTGTGAAGTCATCTAACAAGATAAGATAGTAATTAAAACCGGTCTCAACATGTAATGGTGAGGTCCATAAGTCGCTATGAATGATATCAAAAGGAGCAAAAGTAACAGAATTTGATTCAAAAAATGGCAGACGAACATGTTTACTAACTTGACAAGAATGACAAAGTTTGGTAGACTGAGTTTTATTACATTGAATGGAAGAGTTTGCACGTAAATTATCTAAGATAGCTTTCCCTGGGTGGCCGAGACGGCTGTGCCAAATGTCATGAGAGCACACGGCAAGGGATATAGGATGAGACAGAGACGATGTTGAAGGTGATACGGCAGAGGCAGTAATAGGATAAAGCTCCCCGGAACTGTTACATCGAAGGAGAATCTTCCTCGAATTCAAATCCTTCACAGAAAAACCAGACGGATCAAATTCAACAGACACATGATTATCAGTGGTGAATTTACGAACAGAAACCAAGTTTTTGATTATGTCGGGAGCAACAAGAGTATCTTTGAGTTTTAGGGTGCGGGACGGAATATCTATGAACTTGGTACCGGAGGCAGTGACTAGAATACTGTGACCATTGCCAACTAAGATGGAATGAATATTACTAGTATTAAAAACAGTATTCAAAGTACCTGAATCCGCAGTGAGATGCGATGTAGCACCGGTATCCATATAGAAAGCATCGTCAGGTGAGTATAAACTCATGGAGCTGTATGCTTCGGCAATGTCACTTGGTTGAAGATATTCCGTGGATGGAGCAAGGTATGCCTGTGCACGTCCAACGCCAGATGTTCGACCGCGTGACTGACCAGGACGGCCACGGCCTTGGAAGGAACCGCGGCTGGAAGGTTGCTGCCAATGTGTTGCCGGAGGTGCTGTAGGATACGGACAAGGTGGTACTGCCCATGTGGTGGACAGTGGATGTTGTACGTAGGATGAGGTGCACCGTAGAGCTGATAAGGGGACGGAGGTGTTGGCAGCAAGGGTGGTTCGGTGGCTGGAGCAGATGAACGATGACCACCACGTCTGGCATGACCACCACGCTGTGAGCGCTGGTTGTTGCGATCTGTGGTTGGAGCTGCAGCGGCAAGAGCCGTAGGTGCAGACTGTGATTGTTGTTGGGAGCGTCGAATCTCTTCGGTACGCAGCTGTGATCGAGCGGCATCAAACGTCGGCATTGATTGTTGGATAAAAGATGCTACCGTGTTGTATTCCTCCGGAAGGCCGTTGACAAGTTGGATCACAAGGCGTTTGTCATCCATGGGAAATTCAAGATCAAGTAATCGATCGGACAGGGATTTTAGCTTATCGCAGTAATCATCAATACTATTGCAATCAATAAACTTAAGATTGACAAACTTACGTTCAAGAGTCGCAGCGCGGTTACCTTTGTTGTCTTGAAAAAGTTTCTTAAGATGATCCCAAAGCTCTTTAGCAGTTTTGCCAGATTTGAGGACGGTAAGCATTAAATCCTTGGCCATGGTGGAGAACATCCACTGTCGACAGAGAGCGTCGAGTTGGAGCACGGTGTCGGCGTCAACATCTGCAGGGGGTTTGTCTTCATTGATGAGAAAAAGAAGGCGATGAGCCTGAAGATGGAGTTCAAACAGAAAAACCCAAGATGAGTATTCATCCTGTTTGATGTCTAGGATAATAGGGATTAGGGTTTTGATGTTGTTGATAGCAAACGCCGGATGGATTGTCTTTTTATCTCCTGCCATTGTTGATTTTGGTGAAGTAAGTGAAGAAGAAGAAGAAGAAGAAGAGGATCAGCTATTAGGTCGATACCATGTTAGAGTTTTTGGTATAATGCCTTACCCTCTTTTGAGAGAGAATGGCCATATATATTATTATTATTTTGGTCAATTAAGGAGAATATCCTGTGACCGTAAATAAGGTAGAGTATCTTCTATTAGTAAGATTGAAGGTTGAAAAACCCAAGTGGAAACATGGGAATGCAAACTGACAAGGTTAGGTTTAATGTTGGAGGTAAAATCTTTGAAACAAGTGCAACTACTCTTTCAAGTGCACGCAGAAATTCGATGTTTGGAGCTACGTTTGATGATGAATGGAACCTCCAACCAAGACAAGTTAATGAAGAGTATTTTATCGACCGAAACCCGAATTGCTTTTCTGTTCTTCTTGATCTTCTAAGAACTGGTGAGCTTTGTGTCCCTCCTCGCGTACCTGATAAATTATTTTACAAAGAAGCTCTTTATTATGGTCTTCTAGATCATGTTAGAGCGGCAAGGTTTCGCGAATTGGATGTCAACCAATTAAGACTAACGAGTTCGGTTAGGGGTCAAGCTTCTTGCGGTTCTAATGCCATTAGAGTAAGTCCTGATGGCGGTGTGCTGTGGCTCACAGCAGAATTGTCCGTACATACGATTGGATGCTTGAAGAATATCCACCAATAAATTTCAATTATCAAAAAGTTAACGATGTTGGCTGGATCGATTCAGATAATATTGTGATCAGTGCTTGCGAAAGATCTGGACGACAAGACTCTGGTATTGGTGTTTTCAGTTCGTCAAGCGGTAATCTAAAGCATACATTTCAGCTAAACCATGAAAATCAGGTGAAGAGCTTTACTGTTGGAGCTTTATCTTTCAACTCTGATGGTAAGATGTTTGTTGTTTGTAGGGGAACAGGTATTAACGGAATTGGAGTTTGGGATCAAGTTACTGGAGAAGAAACGGATTTTTTCCATAAAACACTACGTGAGCCTCTCTGTAATGCAAACAAGATTCAATGCTTCAATGGAAGTAACTGCTTGTTGCTTTTTGATTTGTTAACATTGAATAGTAAGAAAAATATATCAGTCTTTTGGATTTTAGAGATAAAAGTAAGGTTTGGTATAATACCCCAGTAAAGTTGGGTCCGCGAATAAATGATAATGTTCAAGATGGAATTGCAATGGAAGAAGGTAACTCTACATGTGTGGTTGATCCGGATGAGAATTTGGGTTTTATGGATATAAGAAGTACCGATGGTAACATTAGATGGATTTCGAATAATAAAAAAAATTCACATTGTTTATTCAAAGCAACCTCAATTCGCATGTTCAGCGGCAGCTTCACGGTGACTAGTACATAATTCTGTAGCTGAACACAAACTCGGTGATATTTTTGGGTTTGGTCAAAGTGTATTCAAATGCTCGTTATCTAGCCAGTAACCTTAGGACAAACTTCGTTCTTTTTGTGCCACCTGTATCAGTCAAACCTACACTTTTGGTCTTCTCCTCATCTTCTCCGGCAACATTTTCTTTCAGTTCCGGTTGTTTCAACCAGCACTGAGTTCTAGTTGTCTAATTGATCAAAAAAATCAGGGTAAGTAAGAAGAAAGAAAACAATGCGACAAAAACAAATAAAGCTACGCATAATTTCATTCATGATCGATCAACACATTAGAATATACTAGCAGCATAGTACCACTGATTACAAAATTCAGTTCCATTAGACACCCAAAACCCCAATTAATCAGACAACTAAAGTCTCTAAACTTAGTTGTTTGTTGGTAGATTCGTCCTGATCAAATAGTATTACCATGGGTCATTAGCTAATCTTTCAAACTCATTCTCATTCAAATCAGCCATAACCTTCCTCTTCTTACTCTCAATCCTCTCAATCTCCGATGTCTCCATTTTCACTTCATTTGCAATCCTCACAGACTCCTTTGCTAACTCCACCAAAAGAAATTCCTTTTCTTCAACTTTTTCTTCTTTCTGCTGCTTTTCTTCATCTATCTTTGCAACTTCATTTTTCAAACCCTTTTCTTCTTCAGCTCTTCTCTTCAGCAGATTGAATCTCTATTTTATTTTTGTTAAATCGTAACCAAATTCTTCAAACTCTACAGTCAAACTATCTACCTCACTAAGAAAATGATAGGGATCATTCAGGTTATGAAGTTTCTGAACTAGGAACAAGAAGGCTGGGTCAAGTCCTAGCTTGATTCCTTCTTTGATGTTCTTACTTGTGAATCTTTCAAGTGGGTTGAAATGTGGAGATTGTGGTAGTTGTGTGAAAACTTGATGATAGGCGAGTTTAACTTCGGGATCAAGAGAATGAGACCTATGGGTTAGTGGGAATCTCATGGTAACACCAACAGGTGGTGGCGCTGACTGTGATGGTGTTGGTGGTAGTGTTGGAGAATTTGTGTTTGATGCCATTGACGGTTTTTTTGGGGAGTTTCTCTTCAAAAGGTTGTTTAAAAGAAAAGACTGATTTCACTGTGATGAAGATACAAGAAATAGGTTTCTGCTTAGAAATGAAGAGATGGTGTTGTTTAAAAGAAGAAGTAATTGTAACTTTTAAATTTTTTGATAGAAGCGATTCTCTGTCTGTCGGTCGAAATGATGTGATCTGTGATGCTATGAAAATATACAGTTCGTTTATTTACTTTATCTGACATAGAAAATAACTAGCATATAATTGACCGAAAATGATTTGTACCCGGGGAAAATAATCACGGAGTGAGTGAAAGGGAATGAGACCCATTTTACCCATTCCCCATCTCACTAACCTGATTGCCCAATCTGTCTCACGGAATTTTTCCCGTTGAGAAATGCCGTCAACTTAGCATTGTTCATAATGGACTGAGTTTGAGTTGATTTACGACAATAGAAATGATAAATCACCATGATCATCCCGAGGGCCCTAAAAACAAACTCTGATAAATACTCTCGTATTTGTCCCCAAACTTTTCTCTCATGGTGCGTCTGCAATGTTTCAAAAAAAATATATACCATGCGTCTCAAAGGTAACGGTGGTTTAGGACTCTTCCATCGGAACTCATTGCCACCTTCAAGAATTCCTAGATTTGAATTTGCATATTTGCATTTTGAAATTTTCGGGCACCTCAAAATCTTAAAATTAATTTCCGTCTAACGTCTTTTAATTGTAGGGAATCTTGATAAAGTGACCCAGTTTTGAATTAGAGTAGAAAAAGTGCTCCTGTTTTTTTGCACTTTTCTAAACTGTCCCGTTTTTTTCTTTAAATAACGCTTTCCATCCCGTTAAATGCAATGTGGCAGTTATCTCACCTGTTAAAAAGACATATTTACCCCTAAACTATGTCATGAATTATGAACCCTAACCATGAACCGAAACCCTGAATCATGAACTCTAAACCCCTAACCCTGAACTATATCGTGAACCATGAACAATGAAGCCTGAACTATGAACCCTAAACCCCTAACCCCGAACCCTGAACTATATCGTGAACCATGAACCCTGAACCATGAACTTTTAACCCTGAACCTTAAACCCCTAACCCTGAACCCCGAACCTTAAATCCATGAACCGAGCTCGACGAACCTGAAAAAATGAAGTAGAAGATAAACGTGACAAATAAAGGGTAAATAAGTAAAAAATTGGATGGAAAACTAATTAGATGGAAAAGTTAAAAGTGGGGGCAGTTTTGAAAAGTTGAAAAAAACGGAGGCAACTTATCAAACCGAAATTGAGGGTGGGGCAGTTTATCAATATTTCATCGTTCGTAAACAATAGGAGATTTTTAGTTACCGGACACTTTTTGATGCTAAATGTAAAATGCTAACACGTGTATAGCTGTTACTCTTTCATGTATTTTTCTCTATGTATTTAATGCCGTGTACGAACATTTCTATTGCTTAACGAAGATTTCTGTTTCTACTCTATCACTGTGTCACTAGTATCACCTCAACGCGTTTTTATTTAGAATGGGAATTATGCAGTATTAATTGAGAGTTGGGTAACAAAAAGGACCATTTTGAAGTGGATTTAAAAACCCATATCCATATATTGGCTTTTGTAACTTGTATACATGTTAAGGTTTAATAAAAAAATATTTTATTTCTTTGAAAATTGTGTTTTTTTGTCTTATTCTACTAGAAATTGAGTTTTTTTGCACTAAAAACAACAAATTGTATTCCCAATGCAAAGAATTACTGTTTCCAATACAATAAAACAAACAAATCTTATTTACAATGTAAAATCTTGTTATTTTAGTGAACCTTAACATGTATACGGGTATACAAGTTAACAAGACCTCCATATATTCAGGTGGTCTAATGGTTCTCATGCTCCCTCCCACTGTGGAGGTAGGGATCCGAACCCCATAATTCCCAGAATTCACTCCAATTGAAGGAGTTAGGAAGTAGTCTATGGACTACTAGTCTTGGATATCAATATTTATTTATCTATTTATTAATTCCTAAACTTTTCTTGCTTAATTAAAATAACTTCTTTAATTATTTTAGTTTATATAGTTAGATTAGAGTTAGTTTAAGAATTAAAGTCTCCCTGTCATAATGTTATAAAATCATTTTAAAATGAAAGTGATAACTATTTTGAGCTAAATTGAGAATTAAATAACACAAACCAAAAGCTTATTCTTGCAAATAATCGTCAAATTTTGACAGAATTCGTCAAACAATCGTAGGAATTGAGAATGTTTATGCATTCAATGTACCCAGAATCGGCACAGTCGATGACTAAATGACCTTGATGACTAAAGAAAGTTGTCATAGCAATTATTTTGTACCTTGACGACACAAGGTAAACCCCAAATTTTAATAAAAGTTCGGCACGTTCAAGTTATATAACCATATGGCGACAGTGATGATGTTCTTGAAAAGTCGCCATGGTTATCTAATAGGCCATGATAGCGGCAAATGGTAATGTTGGTGCGATTTTTTCAAGTAACAGTCCTCATGTTCCAATTATTGAAGCATGATGACTCTATTCATTTTTAATCAGGGAGTTGGGTTATGTTTGCACTTTTATTACGTTGCTTTCCATTGGTTTAGGTTGGAAATATAACGTGCAAATTTTTATACATAAAACTATAATATTAGAGACTTGATCATTTTATTATGATCAAAGTGTCAAGGAATGATATACAAGTTGTTTTACAATATTGGTATATTGAATGACGAAGTATAACGCTTATCTATTGAACTTCGTAATTAAGACATAAACATAATCTTTGTAATTTATTTAGTAGATTGTTTAATGAATTTAGGATTGATTTCATGCCTAGAAAACCTATGGCTGACTGCATGAGTTTAAGGAAGTATCCTTACGAACTTGTTTCGTAATTGAAAGAAATCAATAAGGTTTGTGGTCTGATTTTTCATTGAAGAAATAAGGTAGAACCGATCAGTACCTATGTTGGAAGTCATGGTAGAACTGATCCCCATATACAAAACCGATTTCTATAGTCACCTATACTTTAGGGGTTTTGGAGAGCTAATAAACTTTTATGAATAAATAGAATAGATAATAAGTTATTTGCCGTTAGTTTGGTGGAAATGTGTGTTTTAATAACTCCACTAATTTGAGGCCTACCAAAGTTTGGTGACTACCTAAATGGAGGATGTGAGACTTCCGTAAATAGATAAACTACTAGATTACCTCAAAGGTACATTCCTATCAACCTCTTAACTAAGATTTTGATTAATTCATACGTTCGAAATTGAATTTTTTTAGGAGTTTTGAGTTCTGGGTTTCTGATATGCACATAAACATTAGCCAATTTGTTTTTGATGTTCTTTGTGGTTGAAAAACATCAGCCAAAAATAACCCAATGTGGACATTTATATTGACTTGATTCTGATGAACGAAATTGCCCAACTTTTTTGTAGATTTTTAGGTTATAATATGCCAATATGAACCTCTAAAATCGTCGATTCTGATTTTCGATTCAAAATGAAGAACCTCGGTTTGGAATATGCTAATTTAAACCTCTATATGTGCAGATTCTTGCTATGATTTAAAGAAAAATGAAATAATACTCAATCTGAATGTGAATGATTTCATACGCCTTTTTAAACCGAGTATCGATCATACCCAATTTTCATACGCATTCTCAGATGGATTATGGGATTATACTCAACTTCAAAACATACGTATTTTTAAAACGATTATTTGATCATACTTAATCTCATAATGCATATGATATCATACGCATTATGAAAACGTGTGTAATCCAATACTCAATCTGCATTTTCAAACTGAAACTTAGTGTGGTCCATATTAATTTGATATTCTTCAAGAACACCCCATACTCGTCTCATAAGAATGTAGATATCCGCTGATTATGGCAAGAAAAAAAATGATTATATTCTTGATAAAAGTCTAGCACAATCAGTTTATAAAAACATCCACATCCGCCAATTATTTCAATCAGCCTACATAAAAATACATGTCCATCGATTCCTAGTGTTCTTCGTGAGTAGACCAAGTAACTATAAAAACATCGTAATGCCTCTAGCCATACTACTTGACCGCTAGTGCTTGAGGTTGGGATAAAAACATGAACACTTTTGATCTCACTCACAACTAAGAGTTTCTACGAAACAAAGTCGATGACTTTATAAACAAATTTGTCTCCCACAGAAAAGTCTATTCTGATAGATAAATATGTCTCCCACAGAAGTACCTACAAAGTTTGTGTCGTCTTTGGATAAACCAAGGTGAACAGGAACCAATTGATAATCCGCTCTTATATTCCCAAAGAACGGCCTAGATATATCAATCACCTCACAATAACTTAACTATATGGTAGTAGAACAAGTTATTGTGGAATCAAAAAGAATGAGACGAAGAGATTTGTGATTACTTTTTATATCTTACCTATCGGAGATAAATCTCGAGCAAATCTTAGAGAAGATAATACGATAGAACAAGTAAGATCAGAACACACAACTATGAGAAGAAAGGCGGAAGACCTGTGACAAATAGCCAGGTGAGAATTTTCAACAATTTCATCAATACTCATGGCCTTATTGATTTAGGCGTTCAGGATGATGCATACACTTGGACCAATAACTAAATTGATGGAAACTTTATCATGGAGAGACTAGATATAGGTCTAACAACTCAACAATGGTTGGATGATCATCCACATGCATTGATCATACATCTACCGAGAATTGGTTCAGATCACGCTCCACATTTGCTGCAAGAGATAGCTTCGGCAAGAAGGCACACTAAAAACTTTCGTATAGAACCTTTGTGGTTTCTACACCCACAAATGAAAGATATTGTCACAGCAGCATGGCAACAACAGAATTCTCATGAAAATGTAGAAGATGCATGACAAATTCTGTTAGCAAAGATGAAAGAAACAACCATAGCTATTCAACAATGGCACAAGCGAACCTTTGGTCACCTACCTGAACTACTAAAGGAAGCAGAATTCCAAATCCAACTGGCACAATGAAAATGTGTAACAACAACTGGTGGTGAATTAAAATTCTGGCTCCAACATGAAAGAGAGACACGAAACACGCATTTAATGCTACTCCACTGTCATGTTGAATAATGGGAAGTAAAGAGCCCGAATAGAATGGTTGAAAAATGGAGATCTCAACACTAGGTTTTTCCACACCAACACGACCATTAACCACATAGTCAACCACATTCACCAACTACAAGACCCCAACAACAGATGGGTGTACAACCAAAGACAAATTGTGACAATGATGGTGCAACATTTTGAACAACAATATATAGTCCACGGTGATAGATATGCAACTATTCACCAACATTTCCCCAAGAATCTCACAGTATCACTGCACTTATCTGATGAAACCACCAACCAATGAGTAAATACACAAAGCTCTGCACAGTATTGGATCAGATAAAGCGTCAGGACCAGATGGATACACAAGTAAGTTCTTTAAGGTTTTTTGGAACACAACAAATACCCAAATCATCAACCTGGTGACCAATTTTTTTTTTTTAGAAAGTGGAACTAGCAACACCTTTCAACCACACCAACATCACCCTTATCCCAAAATCAGGAAACCCAAACAATCCAAATGATTTTAGGCCAATTGGACTCTGTAATGTAGTATACAAAATTATATCCAAATTGTTAGTGGATAGATTAATACCAATACTACAATTCATGATTAGTCCTTACCAAAGTGCTTTTGTACCAAATAGAGCAATCCATGATAACATAGCAATTGCCACTGAGATTTTCCACCACATTCGATCGACACCACCAACTAAAAAACCAAAAATTGTCATGAAACTAGATATCAAGAAAGAATATGATAGTCTAGACTTGGGTTTCGTGAAACAAACCTTAATCACCTTGGGTTTCCCAGCTAAGTTTGTGGAATATATAATGTTGTGCATAACTTCAGTGATATACTCCATCAATATCAATGGATCTCCACAGGGTCACATCAAGCTAATGAGAGGCTTCAGACAAGGGAACCCCTTGTCTCCATACATATTCATTATGTGTGCTGAAATTCTGTCTACTAATCTGGCTCTACTGGAAAAAGAAGGAAAGCTGAAAGGTTTGAGTATTTCAACAAAAACTCCACCTATACTTCACCTGATGTATGCAGATGACTTACTCATCACTTGTTCAGCTGATCAGAAGACTAGTGATAATCTCAACAGAATATTACACAACTATTCTACTTCAGCCGGACAAGCAATCAATTTACAGAAATCAGTCATCATTCTCCATCCAAATACAGAACAGAATACCAAGGATTGGCTGTCAGCATGTTTCAACATACCAACACAACACACAGCCCACCTAAATATTTAGGTGTGGAATTCAAGCAGGGGAGAAACTCTTCACCAATTTTTGCTCAACTACTACAAAGATTGGAAAGAAAGGACAAAGGATGGATGGCAAAGTGTCTCAACCAAGCAGGCAGATGGATTCTCATAAACTCAAGACTCCTGCCAACATCTAACCACATCATGCAAACTCAATTGGTACCTGCACATGTCCACCACAAAATAGACAAAATTGCACGAAACTTCTTCTGGGGTCATGATAAGGCAACCAGGAAATTACATACGATTGGCAAGGAGAAACTCAATCTTCCAATAAAACAAGGAGGACTCGGAATAAGGAACACCAGGAAGCATAATTTTGCGTTGTTGGGTAAAAGGGTATGGCACATACATGCTAAACCAGATACACTCTGCAACAACATGTATAGATCCAAGTACATGCAACATGAGTCGATTTTAAGAAGAATACCACGACCTCAGACTTCAACAAGTCCAGCGTGGAAAAATCTAACTAAAATTGCTCCCTTTGCGCATGCAAATTATGCAATCCAAATAGGAGATGGAAAGTCAACTACAATTAATGAGAAATGGATTCACATGCATTCAAATACGTTAGCTATGGGAGTCGCAGGCAACAATATGGTTAGTACATTAATTGAACCATACACATTTAATTGGAATACCAAATTGTTGGATCAGCAGTTTCCACTGAATATCAGCAACTCAATCGAAGCCATGTATATCCCAAATCCTCCAACCCCAGAGAAACCAATTTGGTCACACACTAAAAAAAGGAAAATATACAGTCAAGAGTGGATTTGAAGTGCTAATACAGCCACAACCACCAACAACCAATCCGCAACAACCAACTAGTACCAGTCACACAGAACAAAAATACAAATATATTTGGAAAGCGGAGTGCCCTCAAAAACTCTTTTCCTCTGAAAAGTTAGCTATAATGGACTACCTACGTTTGCAGCTTTACATTATAGGCACATAATGAGCACCAACAGATGTCCTATATGTAATCTACAACCGGAGTCAGTCCAACATTGTCTTTTTGAATGCCCCATGGCCAAAAGCATGGGAGCTCTGGTGTAAACATCCCAATAATGATGCAAAACAACACAATACCTATAATGGCATTGTTCTACCACCACACCCACTACCAACCATCGTTGGTCAGCCACATGGACTAGGGCGATACCGCATCACCAGAAGCAGAGAGGAGGAGCCACAGCAACACCGACACTGCAGCCACCAACAAATTTTGAAGAATTCATGAAGTTGAATGCATATCAAAAAAGACTTCACATTGTGTTGTCTCATGATATGGAATATATGGTTAATAAGAAATGCTAAGGTGTACAACAATATCATCCAAACACCACAACAAACTTTCCATATAGCTTTGCTGCTTGGTCAAGAATACAAATGGGCTATAAAACATCATATCCACAACCAACCGGAAACCGGACAACATCCAAGAAGAAACACTACAACCATCTGGGTTAAATGGAACACACCAACACCAAACTAGAATAAAATTAATACAGATAGAAGCTAGCAAAAACGACAACCAATGTAGACCGGAGGCAGTAGGAGCAAGCTGGATATGCAGAGACTCACAGGAATCAGTTATCATGGCAATGGCTACGTCAATTGGTAACACAACGGCCCTGGTGAGGAAACTTGGGCTTTTCTCTTGGCTACTAAAATGACGGATTCAAAGGAATGGCACAATATACAATTTAAAATAGACTCGACAACGCTGTAGGCTCTCATTGTGCAGCAAGCTTCAGAAACACCATGCATCATTCAATCTATGCTACACAAGATTCGTAGCCATCTCAATCAAATTCAACAATACGTGATCACACGCGTATATAGGAAAGCAAACCAAGCCAAGCGACTGATGGACTGGCAAACTAAGTGGCAAAGAAACGACTACAATCACAAAATAACAACAAGTCAACAACAACATTTCGACAAACATCCGGGAGCAAATGAAAAGTTCATGTTTAATATTAAATGATTCTATGGGACCCGTACTCCAGAAAAGTTCACGTTTAATATTAAAATAAGGAAACTTCTTTTCAAAAAAAATATGCAGCTGAAATAAAAAAAGAAAAGAACTCGATAAAAACAAGTTCTCCCATTTTCATTGACTTTTCCATCATCCAAACAGTCTGTACATAAATGGAGGATTGTACAGAATACCCACTCTTGACGGATAATAATATTCATGTTGATGACGAAGACGATGTTCAAGGCGTAGGTTTGAAGAAATCATCGATTTATATCATCGGTAATAAGCTCATCCACCCCCATCTTTCTGATCACTGTTCAAATTCCAACTATGTATATTTTACTTCAGACTTTAAGAATTCCAATGGTTGTGTGGCATGAGTTAGGTGTTGAAGTTGCAGAGAGATTTGCATTTGCTGGAACATCAGGAAACCTCATTACTTATCTCACTGATGTACTGGGCGAGCCCACGGCGAAAGCTGCCCAGAACGTCAACGTTTGGTCAGGTGTAGCTACTCTGCTTCCACTGTTAGGAGCTATCATTGCTGATTCCTACTTAGGCCGATTCGATGCAATACTCATCTCTTCTATCATTTATATCATGGTGGGTTATACCTTCGACCTTCTATGTTTCTGTTTTCTGAGTCAATTTTAAATGTAGAACTATGTTTCAGTCGAAGTTAGTTACAATTGCATTCTTGAGACATTTGCTTGAGATTTTGATTTGGGGTTTTTCTAAATGTAGGGACTAGTTATGTTAACGCTTTCTGTATCTACTTTGATTCCACTAAAATTTCAATATTGGGTGTTCTTCTTCTCGCTGTATCTTGTCGCAATAGGAGAGGGTGGACATAAACCATGTGTACAAACATTTGGCGCAGAACAATTCGACGAAAGTATTCCAGAGGAAAAGAAAGCAAAAAGTTCATTCTTTAATTGGTGGTACTTTGGAATTTGTAGTGGAACTATGGTTGGTATGTTGGTTGTGTTTTACATTCAAGAAAACATAGGTTGGATGATTGGTTTTGGTCTACCCGCACTTGCAATGGTATTTGCACTAGTTGTTTTTTGGTTAGGTTCACGATTCTATCGTAGTCATGTTCCTAAAGGAAGTCCATTTGTTCGAATTGTACAAGTATTTGTTGCAGCATACCGTAAACGCTGTCTCTGTGTCTCAAAGGATGGGGTTCCATTGTATGAGGAAGAAAACCCAGATGATGCTGGTTCAGCATCCGAGGGACGGAGGATCCTTGCTCCCACTAAACAACTCAAGTAAGTGTATTACTAAACTCTAGTGTTTCAGTTGATGATCACCCTTCGGGTGAACAAGAGAGGCACACAACACACCTTGTCCAGACCCCTTCTCATTGACTTCAATATGTCCAGGAGGAACAAAGGGCTTGCACATGGGATATACTATTTCTAATGTGCTCAATGGCTTCTTGTCAGCCTGGATGTACACTGTAGGGCTGGTAGCGCATAGCTTCCTGTTTAGTGTATATATTGGGTCAACTGAGTAGATTCATGAGACTGATACCCGAATATGAGTGTATGAACATATGAGAATCTAGCCAGTTGATGATTGTTTGTCTCAAAATCCTTCAGGTGTCTGGACAAAGCTGCAATCAAGGACAAGATGGATACATCAAGTGACATGAAAAATGACTGGAGGCTTTACTCTGTTACCCAAGTAGAAGAAGTGAAGCTCCTAATTCGTTTAGTCCCTGTGTGGTTGAGTTGCTAGTCTTTCGCCGTAGTCGATGCACAAGAAGATACATATTTCATTAAGCAAGGAAGTACAATGGACAGAACGGTGGTTCATAACTTCCACATACCCTCAGCTTCACTTCAAGTGATAACCAGTTTGACGATAATTTCCACAGTCGTGATATACAATCGAATTCTAGTTCCAATAGCAAGAAACTGGACTGGAATACAATCTGGAATAACAATGCTTCAAAGAATCGGGATTGGTTTTTTTTTTTTTTGCAGCACTTTCAATGGCGATAGCAGCTTTAGTAGAGGCAAAACGAGTTGAAGTTGCTGCGCAATATGGTCTCATAGATCAACCCAATATAACAGTTCCTATGAGTGTTTGTTGGTTACTGCCTCAATAAGTAATATCTGGAGTTGCAGATGTGTTTACTATTGTTGGCTTACAAGAATTCTTTTACGATCAAATGCCTGATGAGATGAAAAGTATGGGAGCTGCAGTTTATCTAAGTGTTATGGGTGTTGGGAATTTTTTAAGCAGCCTTATTATCTCAATTGTGCAATTTGTGAGTTTTGCAAATGGAGATGAATGGTTGGCGGACAATCTTAATAAGGCTCACCTTGATTATTACTACTGGTTATTAGCAGGTATATGTATTTTTGGGCTTGGTGCTCATATAGCTGTTTCTAGGTGTTACGTCTACAAGAAAACTGTTGCATATGCACTTACTTCATAATTCATGCTTTTATCATTTGAAGTATGGTTTTTAATGTACTCAAACTTCTGTTCCAGATATTTCAATTGTTTGTGGGCTGCATGGATTTTTTATTTTGCAATGCAGTTAGACATGAATTTCAAAGAATGTGATTTCTGCAACATTTTCAAGTTCACATTGTTTTGCAGCATGGATTTTTCATTTTGCAGTGCTGGATTCAAAGTTCACATTTTTCATTCAAAGCAACCTAAAGCATGTTCAGCACAGCAGCAACTTCACGGTGACTAGTACAAAATTCTGCAGCTAGTAGTACTAAACACCAAATCGGTGATATTTTTGGGCTTGGTCAAAGTGTATTCAACTGCTCGTTATGTAGCTAGTAACATCAGGACACATCTACACTGGAGGACAAACTTCGTTCTTCTCTACGCATTTTGTGCCACCTGTGCAGTCAAACCTATACTTTTCAGTCTTCTCTTCATCTTCTCCGGCAACATTTTCAACCTTTTCCGGTGGTTTCAACCAATACTGAGTTTTAGAGAGTTTAGTTGTCTGATTGATTCGGAAATCAGGGTTCAAGTAAGAAAAAAGAAAAATGTAATGAAAAAGAAAGCAGATTAAGCTACACAGATTTTCATTCATGATCGATCATCACATTAAGATATGCTGGTAGTACTATAGTACCACTGACTACAAAATGCAGTTTCATTAGACAACTAAAACCCTACTTAACCAGACAACTAAAATCTCTAAACTCAGTAGTTTGTTAGTAGATTCATCTTCATCATCATCACAATACTCTGACTCTTCCTGAACCTGAATCATCTTTACCATGGCCTATTAGACAACTTTATAAACTCATTCAAATTCATCTCCGTTTCATCCATAGTCTTCCTCTGCTGATTATCAATATTTTTAATCTCTGATGTACCCATCTTTACTTCCCTTTCTACCTTCAGAGACTCATTTGCTAACTCCACCAAAAGAAACTTATTTTCTTCAAGTTTTTCAACTTTCTGTTGCTTTTCTTCTTTCAACTTCTTAGTTCTATCTTTCAAACCCTTTTCTCTTTCAGCTCTTTTTTTCAGCAGATTGAATCTCTGTTTTACTTTAGTTAAATCGTAACCCATTTCTTCAAGTTGCTTAATCTCTTCAGTCAAACTAGCTACCTCACTCAGAAACTTAGATGGATCATTCAGGTTACGAAGTTTTTGAACCAGGAACAAGAAGCTAAGTCACATCCTAGCTTGAGTGCTTCTTTGATTTTCTCACTTCTGAAATTTTGAAGTGGGTTCAAGTGTGGTGACTGAGGAAGTTGTGTGAAAACCTGATCATAGGCGAGTTTAAGCTCAGGATTTAGAAAATGAAACATATGGGTTAGTGGGAATTTCATAGGAACACCAGAAGGTGGTGGTGACTGTGATGGTGTTGGTGGCAGTTTTGGAGAAGAAGAAGTGGATGAAATCTTCAGGGTTATTTTTCTGGAATTTGTGTTCGATGCCATTGCTGTGTTTTTGTTACAAGAGTTGTTTCAGTGAAAAGAAAAGAAAAAGAAAAGACTGGTTTCACTCACTGTGATGAAGATTAAAGAAATGGGTTTCTGGCTTTCTGCTTAACAATGAAGAAGAAATGGTGCTTCTTTTAAAGAAGAAGTAATTACTGGGGGGTCTGTTCAAGTTCAACTATATATTGCCGTTTTGGTGTATGTTGTAATTACTCAATAATAAACAAATTTCTACCATTTACTAATAATGGATTAACCAGCTAAGCACTCGTCTGATCACAATTCTGAGATCTTTTAACTTATTTGATAAATTGATTCTCTGTCTGTCGAAATGATGTGATGCTTCGAAAATACAGAGTTTCTTTGACATAGAAAATAGCTTGCATACAATTGGTTTTTAAGGTACTAGAGGTGGGTGGACTGGTGAGCCATGCTTTTAGTATGTATCGGATGAACCTTGTCAGAAGACCGTCATGAATTACAAATTGGAGTGCCTAGTTCTGTTCTTTCCCAATAATGCCATATAATTTTAGAATCCTATTATTGGGCTTAAAAAGGATGGGTTTTTGGAGGCTTTTTGGGATCATGAAATAACAACCTATATGACACCTTATCTATATTTTTTCTAATGTCTAATCTACCCTTAATTTGATTAGTGCTAATTAAATTGATTAAGCTAACTAATCAGTCTTAGTGAATTGAAATCTAAGCTTGATTTTTTGAGTTTTGAAGAAGGAAAATTGTGATTTTGGTGAAATTTTTTTGACAAATTTTTAAGACAAATGACGAAATCCTTTCTCACAAAACTCAAGATAATCTTATAATCAACTCCCAACATCAATTTTATCAGTTCAAATCCGTCGAAAATCTGGAAAAAAAAACTTGAATTTTCTGCTGTTACGGCCAGGAAATTGTGTCGAACCAGCCGTAATTAAGTAATTACGGTTTGGATATGAGGAATTCCCAGCCGTAAACAGTGAAAACGGATGGGAAGTTAAGAACTTCTAGCCATTATTCAACCAAGAACCTCCTGAGTCTGTTTCACGGATGGGAATTCATATAATTCCCGTCCGTAATTGAATATGTAAGCTGAGAAATTTGATTTTTAACATGAATACATACTACGATTGAAAATTAGTAATACTTTCACTAATTAACCACAATAAAATCTATTACATACTTAATAGATCCCCGTTACAAAGTTGGTTTTAATAACATCCCTTTCGATATATTAAGAAGTCTTTGATGATGGCGAATTGAGCTTCCAAGTTGAAATCATAACCTTTCCATTTTCTTCATTCCTTCTTAGCTTGAGCTGCAACTTCTCTATCAGTCTCACCTCTAAGTCGAAGTTGGTTGCACATACGACGTAAAGCCATATATTCTTCCACTTTTTTTTGCTTATGTCTGAAAATCGAAGATACAATTCAACTCCATCGCGGTTATTAGTGTTACCTGTTTCACTACAAAATTTTCTCAAAAATATTACTCCAATACGATTGACTTGGTAAACCACGTTTCTTTCATTCTTCTCCCTTCTTTGGATAGCATAGTACAAAATTTTTGCAAAGAGATAAGTCTTCTTCCAAAGTGAAGTTGGGTTTATCCTTTGAGTACATTGCACTGAGTTTGTAGGAGTTTTGGTGGAGATTATTGATGTAGAAGGTGTGATTTTGTATTGGAATGGGTGGTTATATGGAGGTGGAGTTATTTCAAGTTTAAATAAGTGGTTGAACAGCTAGAACCTTCTATAGATCAGTCTTCAAACGGATCTATTTTTCAAAATTCAAAAAACTAGCCGATTTGAAGTGGTACAAGTGAAATTATAGAGCATTACGGCTGGGAAATGTTAGGCATACCAAGCCGTAATTCTGTATGACCTGCAGAGTTGGTGGTCTGTCAGAGTTACGGTTAGGATTCCCGCCGTAATCCTGATTTTTACTTTTATCCATAAAAACAGCTGAGATTCTTGTCCGTGCTTAAAATTACGGCTTGGATATGTAGCTGTTTCTAGGAGTCCTTTTTTTTTTGGTTTACTAAAGTACTATACGGCTAGGAATGTCCCAACCGTAAATTGTCACGGATGGGTTTCTGAACCGTTTCCCGCATAACGGCTAGGAAGTATCTAGGTTGACCAAGACGTAAATATATTTACGGATATAAGACCTAACCGTGATATCAACACGGATTGGATATCTAGCCGTAAACATGACTCATTGTGGTTCAGGGAATTTATACCAAACAACGGCTAGGTTTTTCCCAACCATGAACAGGACTCGGACGGGTTTCCTAACCGTGGTGCAATTTATGGCTGGCAGTTTCTAACCATTTTTAATTTTACGGTTATGAAAGTTTATTTTTCAACATTTATAGGCATTTTCGGATAGGTTTTGTGAAGCAACGACCTAGCCGAAAATGCCTGAAAAAACAATGATGTTGTTTTTTTCCTCATTTTTCTTAGATTAAACACATTGAAAGACTAACATTAATTCTTAAATGCAAAGTTATAAATATCCATCCATCTCAATCCTTAACCAAAGAACGAATACAATAAAATGTCAAAGGCTTAGATAACAAAATATTCATGAAGTAAAATACTAAAAAGCGAGTACCACCATCTTCCCCCATTCATTTTGTTCATTTATCTCTTCCGCTGATTTTGAACTCTCTGTCGCCGCCTTCTTCAAATATATCCGTGCCTCGGGATCCAAGTTTTCCACATAAAGATGAGCCCACTCTAGATACCATTCCATGTAATTCGCATCCGCTTCGGATGTCCCATGAGCAGCTTTAAGCCCTCTTCTACTCATTTGGTTTGCTTGTTGGGAACGAGCATTCCAATCTTCGACCGACAGAGCTATTTCTGTTGCATAGTTCAATTTGACATCTTTTTCCTTAAACATGGAGTTGGCTACGCTCAGTGGAAAACGATATTATTAAGGTACAATTTTCTGGACAATACCAATTTGGCGGAGCGTTCTACGAGGATCCAAAATGACGAACCCGGTTGAATGAAACAAAGGTCCCGTATAGGTCATCACATTAGAAAATACTCTATCACCAACTTCCTCATCTCCATCCTCATCAAGTTTCAAATATGGATCAAACACCACATCATTAATCGTCAAAGCATCCAATGTTCTCCTCATTTCGACCATTTCATTCTCTTTATCCTTGTGTTGGGTCCCTCCAAAGGAGTATCTTCTTCCTGTAGGTTTCTCTAGAGGCCATTTTGTATCCCGAGTAGGCCTCAAGGATTTGAAATGGTCGCAAACCCATGACTACGGAACAAAAAATTAATCAATTAACACAAAAGTAAAATAAACCAACATTTGTTTACAAAACACAAAAATATACCTGGATAAGAGCAACACATCCCGTAATTTGTGTTATGTTCCACCTATAATCTTTGCAAAGATTCTCCATCACACTAGCAAGGAGGGCGGTGCCCCACGAGTACCTTGGATCCTCGTTTGTTTCCGGATCGAGATTGAGAGTCTTCAACCACTGCAAATAACAAGCATTTACCTTATTTCCTGAGAAATCGGGAAAAAAGACGGTCCCAAGAGCGTGCAACAAGTAAGCTATAGACGTATGTTTAGCTCTTTCTACGTCCATTACGATCTCTCCATTCTTGGTCTTACGGTCAGAATCCTCAAACTGCTCCCTCAGACGAACCAGGTTAATCTTCCTTGACATATTAACTGTTTCACGATGTTCACCCGGTTGTTTAAATCCCCTTTTAGCTCTGGGCGGGGCTCCATAACCGATCTCAAACTCTTCTTCCGCTTGATCTTTTCTCCATCCAAGACAGTGGTTATCCAAAGCAAGACCGGTGATTTCCTTTGCATCATCCGGAGTCATAGTCATCTCGCCGAATGGGAGTTGGAAAGTCATGGTTTCGGACCAGATTCTTTCTCTAAAATTACAAACTGTCACAACATCATACGACTTCTGCAGCGCCTCGATTTCGGACCATAACCCCGAAGCTTTTACCAAAGCTACCACATCTGGATGCTCACCCTACAACAGCCAAAACCTTGGTTGTTGGTTCTTTAGTTTAGGAACCGCTTTATTGGGAAACTACAAATAATATAAAATTTTGGTTGTTAAGATTGAATATAAAAGTTTGATTTATTACGTTTGCGGCACAGACTCTATCAGCCCATGGCTCGTAACCAATCAAGACGGAACGATCTCTTGGCAAACCCCAAGGTCTCCCATTCTTCTTTTCAGGTAAAAACTCCATAGCATCAATGATGTCTCTTGCATTATCCTTTGGTGGATACTTCTTCTTTCCATCCTTCTTGTCTTCCTGAACCACTACTTTACCTTTATCAAGAGCAGCACCACTAGAACTACCAACTTCAGTAACAACTACACCTTGATCAAGAGCAGCACTAGATGTGGCAACTTCAGTAACAGCAACAATAGTATCTACACCTTGATTTCCTACAACATCTACACCTTGATTTCCTAAAAAAAACTTCACCTTGATTTCCTACAACAACTTCACCTTCATTTCCTGCTGAAACTCCACCTTCATTTCCTCCATTAACAGCAAGCACAAAGTCACTTATTCCAACTTCACTTGTATTCCTTGTGTTTTCACCCAATGGTTTTCCATGACGAGGTTGCGGAGTGGGCTCACTATAAGGTGTTACTTCTATTGATCTTTTCTTCCTCTTTTCGTTTCTGTTCAAAGGCAAACCAAACAAGAATGCAAAAGAAGATAAGTCACAACGGCTGGGAAATCTTGACAAAACCCAGCCGACAACATAAAAACGGCTAGGATGTACGCAAAGTTCCAGACGAAAATACAGTTACGGATGGGTTAGTTATCAAACGACCAAGACGTTAGCAAAAAACGTCAAGGAAAAGTGAAAAATCCCAGACGCAACAGAAATAACGGATGGGATTTTGATTTATCGACCAAGCCGTAAAAACAATAACGGCTGGGAAGTTTTCTTTTCTCATTGCTTACTCATATTACGGATAGGAAAACCTAGACGTAACCACTACGGCTGAAACATGAATTCGAACACAGAGATATATACGACTACGAAAGTCCCATCCGTGATTAAGTTGTTGCGGATGGGATTATTCTATCTCATACACGTCGAGTAAATTACGGCTGGGAGTTCGTATATTTCCCAACCGTGAGAATATAAATGGCTGGGAGTTCTTAGATCTCCCAACCGTGATACATATAAACGGCTGGGAAAAAAACATATCCTAACCGTGATATTTATTTACGGCTGGGAAACAAAGAACTCTCAGCCGTAAACATTTTCTGAAACTGTTTTTTCAGACCTAAAATCTTCGAAACTTAATGAAAGATCGATAAAAAGCTTAACTAAAGAGTTGGTATTTCGATTCATACCTTATTGCTGTCATCTCAGGAGTTTGGGAGGCTGGTGCATCTCCTTCATTCGATTCCTCTTTATCTTCACTTACCACTTCATTAGTTGAAGTTGGTTTCTCTGCTTCAATAGGTGGTTGATTCGACGAAGAATGACCTAATTTTTCCTTTGCTTTCATGCTTTTATACAATGAGTTTAATCGACGACGATTTTTTTTTGAATCGACGATTAATCGTTGATGAACGGAGAAGAATGGAAGAAGAAGAAAAGAAAAAAGAAGAAGAAGAGAGGTAGAGAAAAAGAATGGGAAGGAATAGGGGTCGGTTTCAGTTTTAATGATTTCAAATTTTTTTTTCATTTATTGATTTTCAGTTTTTTTTTGATTAGATTAATCAGTTAATGGAAGGGTATAAGTGTCTTAAATGAAAATATATGAGGATGTTTTTGAACTTTCACATAAATCTGATCTTCCCCTATAACATTTAGTCTCCACCTAGCATTTTAAGCCCCCAAAGTCACACCCCCTCAAAGCCCCAATAATAGGATTCTAATTTTATCACGAGCAAATGACTAGGTTGGTCTATTATTTGGTGATTATTTAGTGTTCTTATTTTTATTTTATTTTTGATAAAACGGAAATTTATTGCTTAACTATGTTCGAGATCTTTTGTTAGAAGATCCCGAACATCGGGATCAAAGTTTACATAATTCTCAAACTGAGTTAAAGATAATCTTGCAGTCTTGGGAATTTTATCAGCCACTTGATTATCATCATGAGAAACATAAATAAAGACACAAAATAAAAATTTGGAGATTAGATATTGTATCTCCTTTATTAGGTTCTTGTTCTCCCATTGAATGAGTGAACTGTTTTCGTTGATGGACTCTATAACTAGTATGACATCAGCTTCTATTTGGATACTTGAAAAGTTTTTCCTCAATGCCCAAAATAAAGCTTCTCATATTGCCATTCACTCCATAGCTTCTGGATTCAGTGCTCCATCCCCGTGACTCCCTTTGGTTCCAAGGCATGTTCCTAAGTGATCACGAATCACAATTCCAATACCATATCTGTTAGTTTCAAAATCAAAAAAACCATCGACATTAAATTTAACAACACCTACTGGAGGAGTTTTCCAGTTAGAAGTATAACTTTTTGTGCACGAGATATTTGGATTTAAGCTAGCAGTAGGATATGTATGCATATGAGAAGCTACATGATATAAAATTATATGCACAGAGATGATTGGGTTTAGTGTTACTCCCTGAAAGACAACATCACACCTATCTTTCCATAGTATCCATATTGTAATCATATACAGATACATGAGCCTTTCTTCAATGCCATAATTGTCAGGAGTAAACCAGCTTATGACCCAACCAGTAACAGAAGTGAATTGCTCTAGAATAATATCAATGTTGATATCAACACCCTTCCAGACTACCCTTGCATGCTTGCAGTAAAATATGATGTTCTCCATGTTTTCTTTAGAGTGACTGCATATATCACAGTGAGTATCCAAAGATGAATTATATTGAGCCCTTTTGACCTTAGTGGTGTTAATACCCCTAATGCACTTCCATGAAAAAAGTTTAATCCTTTGAGCTACTGCACAACTCCACAGATTCTTCCACACCTTTGAGTCAATATTAACTCCATTTATCAGAGTAATACCATTATCCTTAGTTAAGAGATTGTAAGTACTTTTTACTGAGAATTTACCATCTTTAGAAGGCGGCCACAACATAACATCCTCCTAACTGGTATCAATAAAAAGGGATTGTATCTTGAGTGAAGTATCAGCATCAAATAGTTTATTCAAGAGATGAATATTCCAAAGACTTGTGTCAGGTAAGTAGAGTTCAAGAACATCTTCATAAAATATGTGCAGTTCACTTAAAGGAGTAGGGGGATGAGACATACCAGGTATCCATTTATCCTTCCATATCTTTGTTTTCTTTCCATTGTTGATATCCATGAAATAATTATCCTTTATAATCTTCAAGCCTTTTGAAATGCCATTCCATGTGTAGGAACAATTTGAGGAAGTAACTTGTTGATGAAGAAGATCTCCTCCTTTGAAATATTTTCCTCCTAGTACTTGAGACATAAGACTATTGGAGTCTGAACATATTCTCCAAGCCAGCTTTGTGAGAAGAGCCAAATTTAATTTTTCCAGATCTCTAAAGGCAAGACCACCAAATTCTTTTGGCTTACAAATACTTATCCAAGCAATTGGATTTGATCCTCTATTCTTGTTGTAGCCCCAAAAAAATTTCCTTTCCAGTGTAGATAGCTGCTGAATAAGATTGTTTGGCAGTTTGAAAGTACCCATTTGGTAAACTAGAACTGAATTTAAGACATGTTTTATCATAGTACCCATTCCTGCTTGTGAAACAGAAGAGCTATACCAAGAGGAAAATCTGTGTTCAAAGATTTCCTTTATTGACTTAAAGGATTCTTGCTTTGAATGTCCAAGTATTAGAGGAGAACCTAAGTATCTCTCTTTAGAATTCATAACCTTGAATCCCAGTAATTGCCTTAGAGCTTCAACAACTTCTGGTTTAGTTTTTTTGCTGAAGTGAACAGCTAACTTATCAAAATTTATAACCTGTCCAGACTGAGTACTAAAAATTTGAAGTAATTCCAGTAGATTATTAGTAGAAGTATGGTTTGCTTGAGTAAAGATCAAGCAATCATCTGCAAATAGCAGATGATTAATGGCTGGTAAAATATTAGCCAATTTAATACCAATATGATTAAACTTGCATTGCATGAGTGAGATGTCTTGATAAGTATTCCATTGCTAAAATAAAAATATAAGGTGAAAGAGGATCACCTTGTCTAATACCCCTTGTTGGCTGAAATTCTTCACAAGGTGAACCATTCAGCAAGACTGATAAGGAAGTAGTACTTATGCATTGAAATATCAGATCACAAAAATTCTCAGAGAAACCAAAGGACTGAAGTACTTTAATCAAGAATGGCCATTCCAGTATATCAAAATCTTTGGACATGTCAAGCTTCAAATCCGTCCAACCTGTGTCACCTCTCTTTTTTTTCATTGAATGAATGATTTCTTGAGCTATCACAATATTATCACTTATCAATCTGCCAGAGACATAAGCAGCTTGAAATGGTGAAATTATTTTCTCCATTAGAGGCTTCATTCTGTTAACAATGACTTTAGATATAACTTCATAAGAAGTATTGCACAGACCAATGGGTATGTAATCAGCAGCACTGGTAGCCTTTTTCTTCTTTGGAATTAAAGAAATATAAGTCTTATTAATTTGTTTGTGGATGTGCTTACTTTCAAAGAACCTTTTCACCATTAGACAAACATGTTCCCCAACTATATCCCACTGACTTTTATAAAAACCAGCTTGAAACCCTTCTGGACCAGGTGCACTCCAATTTCCGATACCTTTGAGTGTGTTATGAATCTCTTCATTTGATGGAATTCTTGTAAGAGCCAAATTGTCTTCATATGAAATTATAGAAGGAAGAACATTGTATAGATTTTCATCTAGAATAGGATTGATAGAAGTACTTATGTTCTTAAAGTGCATAGTAAGATGACCAGAAATCTCCTCTCTTGTTTGAAGCCATTTATTCTCATGGTCTTGAATAGAATCTACATTATTTCTGCACTTTCTACTGTTGACCTTGGTATGGAAGTATTTACTGTTGTTGTCCATATCTTTGATGAAGTTGTCCCTTGACTTTTAATGATAAAATTCTCCTTTGATCTTGTGCCACTTGCATAATTCATGATTTAACTTGCTTATTTCTTCTTTATTGGCTGAATTTGAAGGTTGCTCCTGAAGTACTTTTAATTCTTCTTGCAGCTTGTGTACATTTTGATTAATGTTTACAAAATTTTCTTTGTTCCAATGAGATAATTTCCTTCTGGTGTTGTGTTGTTTACTTACCAGTTGATATGCAGGTGAGCCATTAACATAAGAATTCCAAGCATTGGCAATGACAATTTTACATGAAGGGTCATTAAGCCAAGTTAAAAAGAACTTGAAAGGTTTCCAACAACTAGGTGTGGTAGCATCTGTGACTAACATGATGGGGCTATGATCACTCCCTACTTGATTAAGGTGATATAGCTTACTATTAGGAAAGTTAAGATTCCAGTCTACATTTCCTAAAGCCATTTCAATTCTAGAGTGTTTAGTGCCAACACCAATATTGCTATTTGTCCAAGTATAACTATTACCAACATACCCTAAGTCCTCTAAGCCACAAGTAGATAATATATTATTAACCATGCCATCTGCAGAGGTGTAGGCACTAGTGTCACAGTCAAGCAAATGGAAGTTAAGATCTCCTAATAAAACCCATGGTTTATTAATGTCATTACTAATAGTCTGGATGTGATTTCATTGAACTTTCTTCCTAGAGTAATTGGAGTAACCATACATACAAGTAAGCATGAATTCAGGTTTACTTAAATCATCCTGCACAACAATATTAAACAAGCTATGAGAGGAGTTTATGATTTTACAAGTGAAACCATCTTTCCAGATCAGCACCAAACCTCCAGAGAGACCTTGAGGTTCTATACAAGAACTATTAGGATAATGAAATTGTTTTAGAAGGGGAGAGAATTTGATGTTGTTTAATTTGGTTTCACATAGAAAAATGATGTCTGGATTTTAGGTGCGAATCAGTTCACTCAAGTGGTTTCTAGTATCTGAGTTCTTATAACCCTGAGCGTTCCATGAGATAATTTTCATATCTTCTCCAGCAATGAAAGGCAGAAACACACAATTAATGATTAGAAGTTTGATAGGACTTTTAATTCTCCTCCGACAAGCAGTTATAATGATTGACTTATCTAAATGCAAAAATTTATGAATACAGAAAAAAGTCAAAAAGTAATAAAAGCTGAAAGTTAAAACAACAACTAGATGCAAACTAAATTGAGATAAAATTATATGTAGGAAGTTGCAAATTGTAGTAGAAAAAATAAAGAGAAAATCTAAGAAGTTTACCCGACTCTCCATATGTGGTGCTTGTGATGAACTATCCTTTGTAGTGATTGATTGACAAGTCTGAAGGTCCTTAAACAAAACTGTGGCAGCACTAGCAGAGGTCTCAGGAACTACACCAGGAGAAATATCTTCATCAGTACGTGAACATTTTCCAAGCCTATTATCCTCACTTCTTTCTTCACTTTCTTTAATTTTATCTAGGAAATTCAAGTTTACAACCTCTCCATCTTTAGGTGGCACGAAAACAGTGTTCTTCACAAACTTCCTTTGAGTTATCTTGGAAGTAGGAGCCGAACTGGTTGATATTGTAGTAATATTCTTTCGAATAGATTTTGGGTTACCAAAATAGTAAGGCTTGTCATGTGCCTTGTCTAAGAATATAGCCGCATCTTTGCAGTGCTTAATCGCATAACATTTTGTGCATATACCAGGAGGCTGTCTTTCATAATAAAACTTGATCCATTTGCTGACGCCTGCATTAGTGATAGCTTCGACTCCTCTTCTAAATGGATTAGTGAGGTCAATATTCACACAAACCTTGACAGGTACTCCACCCACAGGAATTGCATCCTTTGGCTCAATAGCTACAACTTCACCCATAATGCTTACTATCTTTGTTACAACTGAAACATTCATGTGTTTTGGGAGTATCCACTTCAGTTGCAACCAAAATTGTTGAAAACCCCAGTGTTTTTATGTGTAGATCATTTCAGGAATGAAATCATGAACTACTAGAAATTTCCTATTTATATTCCATGGTCTTTCATTGATAACTCTGTTCAAGCCGTCCCATTTGTTGAACTTGAAAAGCATCATATTCGGCTCCACTTCAATTATCTGCAGATATGATTCAGTCAGGAAAGGCCATGTGAACTTAATGAACTTTTCCACCATATCATAACTCATTCTTCCTTCTGTGATAAATTTTCCAATAGCGCTAGCCTCCCAGAGGTTTTCATCCTCCACTTCTTGAACAGTTTCTGATGAAATGACTGCAACCTGACTAGTATCACCTAACTCTAGTGTTGCTTGATTGAACCTGTTAACAAGGTCTCCCATTTGACTTGTACCTGCTGCCTCCATTCTTGTAAAGTTGAAATCTTTAGAATGAAAGTTTTTGAAATCTAAAGTGATGGGTTTAAGAGAAAGATATAGAAGGGGATAGCGTTTAGGGTTTCCAAAAGATATTCTAAATATTTTCCACCAAAATTAGGATGAGAAATTAATTGTCAATCTTTGGAAACTGAATAATAGGTATGGAATATATTGACCAACTAAGCAGAATAAGGTAACAACTTATTTGTTTCCCTGTATAACTGTAATCACGGATCTTGACTTTTTTTGAATTTGAATTCCTTTGATGGCGGGCTGAATTGATGACTTGAATCGGCTTCGCAAATCGTTCCAAGACCTTTTTCCATTGCAAACTACTGAAATTTCTAAATACCATTCTAGCATTCAAACGATTAGCTAACTTCTCTGCAAACGCATAAATCACTGACACAAACGTTAAGGCAAACGCCATTATGGATAATCCAAGCTGCACACACATGATGAAGAGACACAAGTTGATTAGAAAGCCATTAAATCAGAAATAATAAAAAATAGATTATGGGAAGCAAAGAAGAGGTATAATGTAAATTGATATAAATTAGGTTGTTAAAAGCATGTAGATAACAAATAGTTTCAATTAGACAAACACAGAATCATGTATAAATTTGTGAAGTCTTGATAAATCATGCAGGTAAGTGAGAAAAATTTTCCTGAGTCAAACCATTCCTATCGCCCAATTCGCATAGAGGAGAGAGAACAAAGAGTTTCTCTATTATCTATGTGATTTCGGTTATTAAAATTGTTGTCAAAGATGTAATTTTCTGGCAAGGGCTTTTTCACTTACGTCTAGAATACATAACACAGTTTGGCTAAGTTAGCCGTGATAAAGAGTGATCAGGATTTTTCTAGGGAAGAGATAAATATACGGTTGTGGTTTGTTCAACTTAAATGTTATTATTAGTATTTTATTAATTGGTATCTCATTGATTGCTCATGGTGAATAATTTTTTAATTAATCTAATAAATACATAATTTCATTAATAAATAATTTTACTAAAAACAATATCAATGGAAACTATTAATTGATTATCTCTCACAAGTCATAGTTGTGAATGAGATTAAAAATACATCTAACGGCCAAAATTTACTTATCATATCACTAGTCTCATTATTTTTTTATAACAAATATTTTATTATGTCATATTAAAATTATAATAAATAGATTACTCTATCAATAATTATATTAATTTAATCTTATAACTATAGCTTAGATTTGCTAACAATTATATAAGGAAGTGGTGGCTGTTGTGGAGTCGGTGAGCAGTGGTGACAGAAAAAATGTTATCGCATTATGGACAGTGGTGGCAGAAGCTATTTCGGAAGAAAGAGTGGTAGCGGTAAATGTTGTTGAACAACGGTGGCCGGTGAAAAATAAAATGCATTCATGTCCTTCGATCATAATAACAAGTATTTGATTAATCCATTTATGTTTCTCTAAGTCGAGTTAGTTGCATAGTCTTAAATCACTATCACTTTTTTGCTTGCTCTCAGTTCATGTTTTATTTACTGTTCTTATTTTTATATAACTTTGAATCTCAATCAGAACAAGCAACTAAAAAAGAAAATTATGGTTATTTCATCGAACATGTATGATTTATTTTAGATATTCCACCGGGCTTTCGACAAGCATAATTGGGAGGCGATGGGCTTTTTCTCAATTCTTCAATGGATTATGTTATTTTCATGAAGTTCACTTCCGCTGACATTATTTTTCATGGCTACCTATCTTATTTATTTTTACATTTTTTTGGGAGGTTAAACTTTGAAAAATTGAAACTCATTATTTTTTTTTAGTCTGATTGTTTTACTTATTCTTTTTACTCATACTCTCCTGCATTTGTGATTCTTATTATTTTCTTCTTATTGTTTTCCCATCCTTATTTTCAGATTACTCCAAACAAAGTTCTTTAATGCTAGTGGAGATGAATATTAAGAATTATAAATCATATATCCCATACCAAATAAGCAATTAATCTTGAAGCTAACCACCTATGTATTTTGTTCTTTATACTAGAAATAACCCGTGCCGTAACGGCATGGCATGAGACTGAAATTTGGATAAATCGTTTTCTTGAGTCTTATGGTGCTGTGAACTTGTGTTAGTTCAGCCGTTCCAATTTTGTTTTTTACTGCATCTGATGTGGTGCTTTATTGCTAAATCAATAAGAACACCCATGCAGTTCTAAATGTAGCGTTTTTTCAACCGCTGTTTTTAAGAAATAACCCGTGCCGCAACGATACTGCTTACGACTAATGTAATCCAGCCTTTTAATCGTTCAATTTCGAGAGAGTGCTTTATTTTTTTTTCAAGACAAAATATGTCCATACAAACCTGATAAAATTAGCATATACATCACCAAAAATCCAATAACCAAATTATTTAAGTAATACTGTAAATATGTATATCACTTCTTATCATATTCACCTTTCCACCACTGAATTCAACTATTGCACATATGATTTTATTGTAATATTTTATACTTTAAGCCATGAACCTCTTTTTTTTTCTCTAGCATTTAATATTGTATTAATAGTTTGAGTTATGAGGTGATCAATCAATTAAAGGTCAATAAATTTAGGTTCATAATGAAAGAGGTTACAAATACCAAGACCGTCAGATGTCTTTTGCTAGGATGAGACTAGATGGTCGGATGGAACGTTTGTCTCTCAAAATGTTATCCGACCATCGAAGCTCAAAAACCCATCCTGTTTTGTCAAAATTCATATCGGTAAAGTTCAGAGTCCAAGGACATAAGTCACCATAGCGGGACGGGGGACCTTCACGAGCCTGGGCGCTACCAGCAACAGGCTTCCATCCATGAGGACCGGGAACCCAACCATAAGCCCAAGGGCCAATAATCTCGAGAGGAGTGGCATGCCACTCATAGTCATGATCATGACGAAAACGTTCCTTGAGAGGAAAGAGCTCTGGATTATCAGTTCTTTTGGTACCAGCGACGAACCGAAGCTTTGAGTGACTCACTTCACTCAAAAGACGAACCTTACCGTTGGGAGCAGCCATGGTACGACGACCAACACTCCAACGTTTGTGGTTCCTTCCATTGACATAGACCCCAAAAGAAGCATTGAAATTCTCAGGGGGTATAGAAACTCATATCCTCGAGGTCAGGAGTATAGCACGTCATCATCGTTTCACCATTGCTCCAAAGGTAGCATTCACGGAGGGTCCGAAGATAGTTCCCACTCAGTTGAACTACTAAGTGACAATGAGTATGAGAAGTAGAACATTCACGATGCGCCAAAACATCGTAGTAAAAGGAATCTCCCCACTTATACAAGGGAAGCATCAAACCCGCTTCAAAGGCACCCACGGTGGTCAACAGATGAAAGGCATCGTATTTATAGTTCGCGATCATATCATAAGTGAGATCATCCCCTTGATTGTAAAAACAAACCTCTAAATCCTCAATACCATGATTCATCTTGAATTCTTCAAGATTAATATGCCTAAAGGAAGCCTTTTTCTTCTTCTTCGGAGCTGGAGCAGTTCGTCCAGAAGGAGCAACGTCAGAAGACGCGGCCTTACCCGATGATGGATTTTTCGGGGGACCAGAAGGAGCAACTTCAGAAGACGCGGCCTTTTTCGATGATGGATTCTTTGGGGGACTCATATCTGAAGACTTCCTCTTCGTCGCAAGATTCCTAGTTAGATCTTTATCCTTCTTCAGCGGAGCTTTAGGCTTTTGAGAAGACGAAGTGTTTGGAGGAGCAATGGAACGGATGGGTTGAACCTCCAATGGTTCAGGACGCTGGGTAGAAGGTTTACCAGACGAACATTCAATAGCATAACGAGAGCCTCTTACATGTTCTCTTCGTCTCTGAGAAGCAGCTTTCGAATCCGATAATTCAGAGGTTCGGCGATCCCGAAGATCTGGTTGAGAAGATCTCGAAGGCCCACACTTAGGTGGAGATATATCAGGACTTCGATTTGGAGATCTATAAGGACTCGTCGACGGAGACTTATAAGGAACACTTCTAAAATCGTTACTTTCCATAGCTACCTACAAGGGGAATCAGAAAGTAGCAAAGATTAAAAACAGAACTGTGATCATCATTTTTTTTATCAAGAACACCATCATATCATCAAGAACATAGAAGAACAACTTCATGGCGATCAATAAAATGGCTCTAGATTTCGTGATAAAGAACATGGGCAAGTATATATACTTTAGTATATCGTGTTCTTCATCACAAAACCCAGAAACAACAACAGAAGAGATATATTTGATCAAAACATAGATGCGGTGGGGAAGAACTTCATACCTTAAACAATGGCGATATCAGTGGATGAAAATGATCAACGAATAATCAACAACAAAGACAACAGCAGATATTTGAGGATGGACCAGCTACGCAACAAAGAAAGATCTTGTCATACTAGATTTGGGGCAGTACCAGTAGAAATTTAAGAGCAAAAGAACAAAACAAGGAAGAGTAAAGAATTTTTGGGGAAAAGAAGAAGATAAAAGAACTGACAAGAGAATGAAGGGAGAATAAAAGTTATTATGCCGGACCAACCTCTCGCATTTATAACCATAATAAGTGGGGGAAAACCGCCCCGAAAATCAAGAAGAATTAAATGATAGTAGTGGGAAACGTGCCCTAAAATCTATGGGAAGTTATTACAAGGAGACTGTGAAGACAGTTTTCTTCAAACTTTGACCAACTTCAAACTTAAAAGAAAAGGGGCAAATTGTACGCACATACTCAATAATTGACCACGAGTCAAAGAGAAGACATGTGTACTCCATAGAGCGGAAGAGCATCAAAACGACGATGCCACGTTGTAATACCTAAGGGACATGCATCACCCTCGTCCGCCACGTATACATCATCGCGCGAATCTAACGATTACAAATCAAGGAGCACCTGATGATAAGAAAACCTCAAAGTACCATAGAATACCTATGAGATTACTTTTTACCATCCCAAGGAAGATCCATATCGGACGCACAAGAGGAAGTCCAGCTGACACCTGCATTAACAACTGTCTGAGGCGTGAAGACTGCTCCAACCACCCGCCTTAAATGCTATGAACAGAGGCCACGTGTCGAATTTGCTATGGTGGAAGAGAAGGTGCACCATCGTCGCAGCACATTACCGTTGAAATCATCGGGGCAGAACGAAGGCATCTTCGGGATCGGCACACTAACCAAGACGATAGGGAACAGCTGTCCCTAAGAAGAGATCTCCACACAAGAAGCATATAAATACCCAACTATACTAAGAGAGAAGGGGTCGACCAAATTTAGAGAGAGAGGACTATAGTACAGGAGAGAGAAAGTGTAAAGGTAAGTATGAGTTTTATCTACCTTCCTCCTAGCATCGTTCCGTACTCAGAGTCATTCGACTATCCATTGTAACCTCATATAATACATAGTGAAAAACCAACCCCCGTAGATGTAGCCCTTAGTGATGAACGACGTAAATCATTGCCTCATTTATATTCTGCACTTATAGTTTCATTATTCATTTACATGCATCGTTTGGATCATCATAGGCTCTCCTATGATGCGAGACAAGGACGAGCCCGAAGGCTCATAGTCTCTCATATAACTACCGTGTGTTATTTTATATGTATTACAATCATTTTAGTAGCTTTATTAATGTTGTGAATATTGTTTGTGGACACGATGATGCCATCTTTACATCTGTGTTCACAATTATTTTAGGAAATAATACTCGTTCGTATTATATTTTCATATTACTTTTCTACCGTAAATTTTCTTTGTTTAATGCACGCAAACAATGACAGCTGTGATCTTGGCGTTGAGAAGAACTTTCCATGTTACGCAGGGAAAAGGGCCTGGGAAACACAAATGAAAGCGAATTGTACACAGCAAACAATAAATCCAAAAAGCTAAAAATTAACAAAAATCGAGCTACTACTGGAAAAAAAAACACATAATAGTAGGAAAAACAATGGTTCTGCCTACCAAAAAAAACTAAACAATATAAGAACAGTTAGAGCTCCCAAATGAAAATATGAAGACAGTATGAACAGGAAGAAGAAAACGTGAGAAAAATCACCAAACTATTACAAAGAAAATCAAAACCTATTATTTGAGGTTACCTGAAAGAAGACACAGTGTGAATAACAATAATCGAGAGGTTGCCTGTAAAATATACGATAAACTTATGGATCAGATAAAGAACCGTTTAAACACAGATCAGATCAAACAATAAAACCATTTGTAAAAAATAAAGTATAATTACGAACAGAAGAAAGAAGCAACGGAAAATAACGGGTCTGGCTTTCCGATTTGCTCGAACTTATACTGAGAGAAGCAAGCAACTCTAAAAAGATTACTTTTAGAAATTAAGTTAATATCAAAATCTAAAAATACTTATAATTTTAGTCATCATAGTTAATTGCCATATTTGGTTATTGAGTCAAATTATTTTTGGAATTAATATCTTATATTAACCAAGAAAATGGATAAAGATTTATATTTTCTAAAAAAATACAACTTTGTTTTATATTTGGGTTCTTTCTTTTCTTTCTGCGAATCCATTTAGGAAATCTTTTTATTATTTAGCAAATTTAGGAAAATATTTTAGATTATCGTCATTTTTTGTGCGTTATAGAATGTATTTTTTTCAATAATTTTAGTATACAAAATCGGAGTTATATCAAAATATAACAAAATTAAAAATTCACCTTATTTAATTATTATTTTTATTTTATATATGTTTTGTTTTAATTATGGTACTAACAAAATTAAGAAAAATAACGTGGAAATAATGTTTACTAATCATTGTTTGTTTGCTCGATTTTTTATATGTTAATCAATATTTGCACCCATTTTTTACGTTGCAAATTTTAATGATTTGTAAGTTTTTTTTGGTATGCAACAATAAAGTTGCTCTCAAGAGAGATATATTATCGGAAGGTTAGTACCCAAGATTAATTTAATTTTTTATTCTAAAGTTTTTCATCATTGGAAGTGCAACCGTCATGAATAACTTATTCGTTAGCTTCCAAAATCATTAATCGCAAGTATTTTCTTTCAGCCGTAATTTGGAGTTGTAATTACGCTGGTTTTATTACAAAAACTCTAAATTGACATTAGACATTGGATATTTTTTTTAATTCATATGATTAAACTAATTTTATGATGATATCACGATAAACATTGCATATATAATTTTGTCATGATGAAATTATTTTATTTTATAATATTGAAGTTGTTTATATTTGTTTTGTCAATATATTCAAGATTAAATAAGATTTAGTAAATTTAGGTAATTATTTTCTAAAATGTGATAGGCCAAATAATATTTCGTGGGCCCAAAAGAGTCTCCTGATTATTGGCAAAAAAAACATATTTAAGATTTAGGTATCTTATTATTAGCAAACAAATATTTTTCCTGATTTTTTTTGTTTAAATTTAATAAGTTTTTTAAAAAAATAAATAATGGTGGGGCCAGAATCAATCAGAAGCGAGAATTAACGTGGAGCTTTGGCGAATGATAACGATTTTAAAAACTTTGTTATTATACTGAGAATTTTTTTTAGGGACGGAGCTACTTGTAATGTAAGGAGCCACCGATGAAATTTTGTAAAGTTTAATTAGGATGCATTAATTTCCTTAGTTTTAGGAATTATATCCAATCCTAGCAATACCTAGAATAATTTTGGATATATGAGATACTCCCGTGTTCCTTTTTAATAGACTGGTTTTGTTTTTAGAGAAAATTAAGGAAATTAAGAGGACTAATCATTGAAAGTGGTCCTCATGACACTTGTCAATAAAAGAAGTGAAGTGAAATGGTCCCATGACACTTATCAGCGAAGTATAGTGAAATGGTCCACATCACACTTGTCATCAAAAAAAGTTAAATAAAAGAGTTGTCCCACAAAACTAAAATAACATTTGACTTTTCCAATTAGGAAACCAACCTATTTTTTTGAAACATTTATATTAGGAAACCAGCCTATTAAAAAAGAACGGAGGGAGTATGATTTAAGAGATATTCTGGAGATCTTTTTGTTAAAATACGTGGGGATAATTTGCTTCTTGCGGTTTTGCCGTTCTTGTTATCATTTTATGATACACGTATTTTATTTTATTTATTCCGCCTTAGGTATCAGATATTAACTGGTTAACACCGAAAAATGAAGAAGGAAAAATAAAAACTGAACAAAAACTAACGAATGATACACTTTTATAGTCTCCACTTACTTGAGATCAAGGGTGAGTTTTATAGCCGGAGGTAATTTCTTTTCTACTTCTTTTTATCAACTTTATCTTTAAATGATTGGGATTGGACACTAAATTTAACATTGTAAATTAGATTATCATCTTTGGTATTTAAAATTTAGGGTTTATTTATTATAAGTGATGATGTGTTAAATTTATCTAAGGATCAAGAGCTTCTTAAGTTCTACGAAATATAAACTCTTTGCAATACGATAGGGATGATGTGTTAAATTTATCTAAGGATCAAGAGCTTCTTAAGTTCTACGAAATATAAACTCTTTGCAATACGATAGGGATTGTCCGATTAGAGCTTATCCAATGGTCATTATGTGTGTTTCCTATGTGGCAATACAAATAAGACATCTCTGATCTGCTTTTCTTTTAAATTAGGGAGAGAAAAAAATCCATCTCCAACGGTATTGCATGTAACCTCTTCATTTAATTAGTATATTTTTTGTTTTCCATAAATAAGATTTTGCTAAAGTTAAAAATGGTTAGTTGATATATTAAAGTCAATTCAATTAATTAAAAGATGACTAGGATGGTGGACAATGTCAAGGGGAATGTCTAAAACTTGACATTCTCCTTGACTTTGTCTACCCAAAGTCATCTATACATTGGTTTAAGACATCATGATTGGAGAATGATTTTAGAGAAAATGGATGTGTATCCTAGGTGGAGACATGCCATTGGAGAAACTCTTAGTACTACCAAAAACACAGTACTTAACCCCGAGTTATATAGATGTAGAGGTTTGATAATTTTGTATGATTTTATTTACGAAAAGATATTTAGCCTAGTTTAATTGGAGGCCCCGAAAAATAATCGGGGGCGCACCAAATTTATACCCACTCCATTTATTTTAGGAAGAGTTCCAAAATATAGGGGAGTTTCAAAATATAGGGAAAATAGTCAAATACTATTTTGCTTTTCACTAATAATAAAATTTAAAATTTTATTTATCCTTAACCCTAGGACCCCAATTCATTTCCATCTTTTAACAAAAAAAATCAGACTCTTTTCTCCTCTCCTCTCCTCACCCCCTCTCTCAACTATCTTCTACTCCATTAACAACTCGAAGAAAAAAAAATCAGTTACACTTAAGGAGTCGTCAACCCGAAAACCTAACGATTTATCATATGCATATAGACACTATGAAAAATCGTTAGGGTATATGATGAGGGACATAACGACCCTAATTCTGGTTTTTTATTAATTTTTTTTGCTCTAGATTAGAGTCGTTATCGTAATATAAAAAATATGACGATCCTTTGTGAATGACTCCTTTTTAAAAGTTAACGACTTTATGCGAAAAATAAACATCCTCTTTGTCCCAAAATTTGAAAGGGTCCTTACTAATTATCATAGAGTCGTCATTTGGAATTTGAGGGTCGTTTCTGTGTAAAATTTTGGATAATGATCCTTGTTAGAGTCGTCAAGGGTTAATCCTATTACCATGACGATTTTTCATAAACTGAAAAAATTGCGGGTTTGAGTCGTCAACGGCGGTGTCAATTAATTGACGACTTTTCAGAGTCGTTGGGGTATACACCCATCGACACTGACGACTCTTTCTCTGAGTTGTGGCATGGTGTCTATGGATCAACCACTTAGAGCACCATCTAGACAATTTGAAGAATATAACAAGTTTACCTGAGTATTTTGAAATTCGTGTTCTTCATTTTGAGAATTGGTTTCTTCATTTTGATCAATGGGATCTTCATTAGAGCGTCCACAATGGACGACTAAAACTAAAAATTTAGTCGAGAAACCAATCACAGTGCAACAGACTAAAGATTATAAAGTGGAGTAAAAACCAAATACCATACTATATTTGGTCTGAAATCAGGACCAAAACCAAATTTGGTCGAGCGGAGATTAAAAGTACGTTTAATAGTAGCGCAGATTAAAAGTTCGTTTATAATGGGACGGAGGTATAAACTACGCTCGAAATACATGTGCAGATTAAAAGTCCGTTCGAGTTAGGCGAACGTATAAGCAACGCCTGATGGGGAGCAAGTATAATGTTCGCCTGGTGATGGACAAACTTTTTAAGTCCGTTTGAGTCAAGCGAAGTTTAAGTTAACGCCTCATTAGGCATGTTTTAAATGTTCGCCTGACATCAAACTCATTTTATACCTACGCCTGGTGATAGTTTGGGCGTAGTTTATACCTCCGTTTGATAGTTTTCGACCATTTTGTTGTGTGTGTGTGTGACCGTTCTGATTTTTTTTTGTGACCATTCTAAATTTTACCGTTTTGATTTCTTTTTCCGAACGTTGCAAATTTTCAAACATTCACTTATAACGCCCATCTTTCTTTCGTATACCTACGTCCCAAAATCAGGCGCACGTATAGACTTCACCTGGATGGAGCGGATTTTAAGTCTTCGCCTGATAGAGCGAAGTTTAAATGTACGTTGGAAGCCCAGGCGTATATATAGAGTTCGTTTCATTTTAAACGGACATATAATGTTCTCCCGTTGTCAGGCGAAGTTATAATGTGCGTCTGGCATGGGCGTAGCTGTAATCTTCGCTTGTGAGTGAGGCGTAAATTATATGTGCGTCCTGTTTCAGGTGTAGATTATGCGTGCGCTTGAGTATAATTTGAGGTGACGACATCTCTCCATCTCTTCAAATTTTTTTCTTTCAATTTTAATTTTAAAGTTTGATTTAAATCTAATCATGTAAACTTATTAACTAAACTTAATAAATTATTAACACTAATCATGTAAGGACAATTTAGCCATTTAAAAAGTATTAAGATAAGGGGTGCCTCAAATTAGATTCTGGTGACCTTTTTTTGTCCCATAATTTGAGGCCGTAGGTTGTTTTTTGGGGCCCCGAAATTTTGTCCCTATTTGGTTGTTGGATTTTTTCGTGCGGACATTTGCAAAAGTTGCTGCAAGGTTAAAAGGGAACAATGTATAAATAGGATGGTGTATCATCTGGGTTAAAAGGGAACAATGTATAGATAAGATGGTGTATCATCTGGGTAATAGCGAATATGTTTCTCTTAACTCGTGGTTTTTTTTTTCTTTTTTGGAAAGGAGAAGGGCTCAAAAGAGCCCAACTTATTAAAATACCTCAATGGTTGAGGTTTGAAAGTATACAATAAGGTGGAGAATGAGCATTCCACCACATATTTACAGAGTCATGCATAACATGTTGACACAATGCATGTGCCAAACAATTTGCATTTTTAGGGACTGACTGGCAAAATACATCGTCAAAGTAAGAAATTTAATCCCTAATTTTTAAAATTACAGACCTTATACTCCATGGGATATCCGAAGTGTTTCCTAAAATCGTTGTAGTAACATTAGCAGCATCTCCTTCGATGATGATCTTGTTGAACATAAATCTTTTACCCATCTCCATACCAAGTGTACAAGCAACAGATTCTGCCAATAAAAGGGATGTGGCAATAAAAGTTGCCGTACCACATCCTAGGAAGTTTCCATTATGATCACGCGCAATAACACTAGCCGTTCCATTATTGGGTATAAAGGCAGCATCAACATTGATCTTTATATATGGATGATGAGGAGGAGACCAAACTTGATTTCCAACAGTAGGAGGATTAATACCATTTTCCATTGATACTCCAATCATAAAAAGATCAAAATCTTGTGACGCATGTTTTATAACCAAATCCACTGAGAAATTAGAATTTGAGAAAACCATCTCATTTCCTATTTTCCAGAGATTCCATAGTGTGCACATTCTCTTAATGAACTCATTATCATGATCATTTTCCATCCATTCTATTAAGAGTTGAAGATAACTATTTTCCGGCAGTAAATAGTTAAAACTCAGGTTTGCTTTTTTCAAAAACCATTCTTGACCACGTACATGAAAACAAGAGATGAGAAGTGGTTTCACTTTCATCTTCCTGACGACGGAAAGGACAAATAATTTCAATGTGAAAGACAAACCTGTTAATATTGCTTTTAACTACGATCCCATTATGAATGACCTTCCAAATAAACAGTTGAATCTTCGGAAGTAATATGGTAAATGACCAAAATTTTCTCCATGGAAAAGCATTTAAATCCGATGTAGTAAGAGTATTGTTGGCCAGCATGTGATAACAAGATTTTGTAGAGAATTTCCCAGACGGATTACAAGCCCAAGTTAAAGTATCAGCACCTTCCACCTCTGAACTCAAACAAGTAAATTGAAGTTATATGTTGAACAATTTCCTGGGAGAATAAATCATTCAGGAGAGCAGGATTCCAATTCCTTGTTGTTGGAGAAATTAAGTCAGCAACTTTAGAGATATTATCAGGTATTATAGGAGGCCTTGTAATAAGATGGTCCAAGTTTTGATGCAGCCAAGGGTCATCCCAGATATGAATCTTAGTACCATCAGACACCTGCCAGAAAATTTTATTTCCAAAATATGACGAACTTCCAACATACTGCCCCATGTTTCTGTACATTTTTCAGGTTTTTGTACTGCCCAAAAGGAAGCATCTTGAATATATTTTGCAGTTAATATTTTAACCCACATAGCATCTTTTTCCAAGAATCTCCAGACAAGTTTGCAGATTAATGCTATATTCATCAGCTCCATGTTTTTGATTCCCAGCCCTCCAAATTATTTTCGTAATTCCATTTTTGTCCAATTTATAAAATGAAGCTGACGTTCCTTAGTCGTATGCCCCCACCATAAACCACGTTGAGTTTGTTCAATTTCTTTAGTTACTCCCTTTGGTAACAAGCAAAAACTCATATAGTAAATGGGAATTGCAGAGATAATTGACTTTGATAGAACTATTCTCCGAGCCGAATTTACAAAGTTAATTCTCTAAACCGGCAATTTAGAAGAAACTTTGTCAACAAGGAAATCAAAGATCGATACCCTGTAATCAGATTTCAAAGGATAAATTCCAAGATATTTATCGTCCTCCGTCATTTCCCTGACACCCAAATCTTGAATAGTGATTTGCTTTCTCAGAGATGGAATACCTCTGCTAAAATGAATAGCAGATTTATCATAGTTAATTAGCTGACCTGACATATCCACATACTCTTTCATTAGCTTCATAAAATTCTTCACATTGGTTCTTGTATTTTCACCAAAGAAAAGCAAATCGTCTGCAAACATCTAGTGAGAGATTGTAGGTGCCCAACTATTTATTTTATAACCTTGATAGAGATCTTGAATTTCATACTGATGCATGAGGAGAGATAATCCTGGCGAGCATATTATGAACAAAGTAGACGATAAAGGGACAACCCTGACACATAACCATTTCACTTTTGAAAAATTCTTGTGGAGAGCCATTTAGATTTATTGAGAAAGAAGCAGTTGTGACACAAACCATGATAAGAGAATGAGCCATACCAGATGTTCCCATAATCCCCAACATATCTCCGAGAAAATTCCAATTAACTTTATCGTAAGCTTTTGCCACATCTACCTTCAAAGCAAGATGGCCATTCTCGGCTCTAGAGTTGTTCATAGAATGCAATAACTCCTTAGCAATAATAATGTTGTCTAGAATCTCACGACCTGGAACAAAATCATTTTGAGACCAACAAATAAAATCATTCAGATACGGCTTGAGTCTGTTGGATAGAATTTTTGTTACAATCTTGTATAGCACATTACACAAGGCTATTGGACGGAAATCTGCAGGAGTTGCTGGATTCTTGATTTTTGGAATCAATGTTATGTTGGTACGGTTTAGAAGATCCTGAAAATAAGCAGTCTGAAATATCTTTTGTATTGATCTAAATACATCAATATATATATATATAGTAGACCAACATTTTTTACAAAAAATGGGAGAATAACCATCTGGCCTTGGAGATGTAAAAGAGCCCATATGAGAAACAACAACCCAAATTTTTTCCATCGTAGGAACCCTACATAGAGCTTCGTTATCCACATTGAACCTATCTTGAGCCTGAATGGTAAATTGTGAAGTATCTGGCATGGTAGGTTGTTTGAAGAAAGATTGGAAATGATGAACAAGCGTACGAGAGATTTCATTCCGATCTGTAACCTAGTTTTGATTATTATCCATTAAATGGCTAATGGTATTTATGCGTCTTCTCTGTTGAACAGATAGATGAAAGTGCCTTGTATTCCTGTCACCATCCTTAGCCCACTGTTGCTTCATACGTTGATCCCAATAGGTAGCTTCCATGATGAGATAATTATTGAGCTCAGCCAAAATCAATTTTTCCCTTTGGATATTAGCCGATGTGGGTCTCCAAGATTGAACTCTTAAGAGTTTAGTTTTGAGAATAACAATCATATGTTTAACACAACTTATTCTGTTTTTGCTCCATACTATTAGGCAGGATCCTAACTTACGTAGCTTAGATTGAATTTCTTCATCCTCGGGCCAGTATTCTATTACCTTCTCAAAGAATTCAGGGTGAGAAAGCCACATTGCTTCAAATTTATAGTCTGGAGGAGCTCTAGAAATATTCCTACAAGTATTCAACAAAATTTGGTGCATGATCGCTTGCTATCCTGGGAAGATGAAGGACAACCGCATTGGGAAATTCGATGCACCACTCTGGATTGGCAAGAACTATATCCAGTCGTTGATGAATCAATCCATCCATAGAATGACCATTAGTCCAAGTGTAGGCTGGACCTTTATAACCCAAATCAATAAGATGATTATGTTGAATGAAGATGTTAAAATAAGAAATATTCAGAGTTTAAAACAGGCAGTCCTCCAAAATTCTCATTGTTTGAACAAATAGCATTGAAATCTCATATTAAACATTTACTACCAGCAAAATTCTGAATATGAGCAGTCATGTGTTCCCAAAACCTGGCTCTGTATGAAGAAACTGACGGTCCATAAAGGTAAAATAAATGCCAAGGATTTTTGTAACAATTATGAGACACCACTGCATGAATTAGGTTGCTTGATTGAGAAATAATTTCTAACTTTATGTCGTATTTCCAAAGAATCCACAAACCACCAGTTCTTCCAATATAAGACACAATACAATGATTATGAAACCCAAACAGAGTAACCCTTTGTGATGATAGACTTTATGACATTTTAGTTTCCGACATAAAGAAAATAGAAGGATTAGTACCTCTGAGGAATGATTTTAAAGATCGAATTGTTGGGGGATTCTCCAAGCCCCAACAATTCCAACCGAGAATCAACATTTATCATGCGACATTTTAGGATTAACTGCCTTACCATTAACTGTCGAATTCTTTGAAGAATATTTCCTCTGTAATTTTGGTTTTGGAGAATTTCTCCGCATGTAATCTTCATCTTTTCCTCGCTTGGAGCTTTGTCCACCAGAATTTTCTTCTATACGAATTGCAGAAGATTGTCCTTGGGATCTAGCCTGCATTTTCCAACTATTATGATCAGGGAATGGTTTTGGTTGAGGTTGAGCAAGCATATTAATTATTCCTTCTTCAGAGTGGTTCTTTACATAGGTTAAAATAGGGTTGAGACATATAAGACTTTGAGTAATAATCTGATCATGTTCAACGAGTCTAACACCATTAGAGAAGTGTAAATTCCTTACCATTGATACGATGTTGGTACTGTTTTCCTGCATGATCTGTTTTCCTCTAGACGGCAACGTAATCATGCAATTTTCTTCCAATTGACGTTCTTCACAATGAGATTAACCCCTCCTAGAACTAGAAGCCACATCTGCTCTTCTTACTGTTGGCGCAATGCGGAAGTGTGATGGGATTTATGGAAATGATTTGAGAAATGGGTATAGGAAAAGAGGTTGGTTAATTGAAAATTATTGGTTTAAGAAAAGTGAGGCTTTGATTAATTTGGAAATGAAAATATTACAAAGGAAATTTTTAGTGTAGCACTTTGGCTCACTATGTTTATAAACACTTTGACTCTTACTATTCTAGCTCTAGCTCTCACTCTCACTATCACTCTCAACTCACTTCAGTTTGCCTTTTTTACAAATGAACACATTCACTGACTATTTATAAGCTAGGCTAACCGACTATCTAGAGTACACTAGATGCTTCTCCACGTGACTAAATAGGAAGAATCCAGAGATTGAATTCTCTAGATATAGCGCGACTAATCTAGCCATCTTGGTACTGACTGGCCTAGATTATTATGGGCTTCACTTAGTCCAGAAGCCTCACCTTTGTTGGGCTGATATTGATTACTCTAGAATTTTCTAGAGACACCTAATCACAAATTAATATTTGTTTTAACACCCCCCTTAATTTGTGATGTTGAGCTTTCTCCTGAAATTGTTGAATTTATCCGTCGTGATTGCTTTTGTGAAATATCCGCATTTTGTTCTTGAGTCGGACAAAATTGGAGCTCGATTTCTTTGTTGTCCACTAGTTCTCTTATGAAGTGGTATCGTAGCTCTATGTGCTTCGTCCGTCCGTGGAAGACTGGATTTTTTGTCATTGCAATTGTAGACATATTGTCACAGTAGATAGTCGTCGGCTGCTTTTGCCTTTGTTGTAGGTCGGTCATTATTCTTCTCAACCATACTGCTTCACATGCTGCATTTGTTGATGCTATGTATTCTGCTTCGGCTGACGATAATGCCACCGTACTTTGTTTTTTAGAACTCCAAGAGATAACTTTTGTTCCCATACAGAAAACATAGCCTGATGTGCTCTTTCGGTCTTCAATAGAACCTGCCCAATCGCTATCTGTGAAGCCAATTAAATCATTATCTTTTTCTCTTGTATACTTGATGCCAAAATTCTTTGTTCCCTTGATATATCGAAGAATTCTCTTTGCGGCGGCATAGTGTAACTTGCTTGGCTCGCTCATAAACCGAGAAACAATGCTGGTTGCATTGACGATGTCTGGCCTTGTATTTGTTAAGTAGATCAGTGAGCCGACTAGACTTCTGAATAAGGTTGGATCAACTTTTGTCGCTCCATCATTTTTTACCAATTTCTCATTGGTACCCATTGGAGTTGCAATTGGTTTGCAATCCATCATGTTGAACCTTTTCAGTAAGTCTTCCGCATATTTTTCTTGAGAATGAATATTTCTTCTGGAGATTGTTTTACTTGAATCCCAAGAAAATATCGCATAAGTCCTAAGTCTGTCATCTCATATTCTTTCATCATCTCTCTATCTCTTTCTTAAATTTTTCTGCCATCTCTTGTTTTGTACTGGCATAAATTAAATCATCAACGTAGAGACAGACAATTAGGAAGTCCGTACCTTGTTTTCTGATGTAGAGTGATGGCTCACTTGGACTTTTCTCAAATCCATTATCTCGGAAATACTTGTCGATTTTGCTGTTCCATGCACGCGGTGCTTGCTTAAGACCGTATAGTGCTTTGCGGAGACGATATACCATTTTTTCTTTTCCTTTTCGGATATATCCTTGAGGTTGTTCAACGTACACCTCTTCTTCAAGTTCTCCGTTTAGGAACGCCGACTTTACGTCCAATTGGTAGACTTTCATTTTGAGTTGAGCTGCCAAAGCTAACACCATCCGGATTGTTTCCATGCGAGCGACTGGGGCGAATGTCTCGTTGTAGTCAATTCCTGGTTGCTGGGAATATCCTTTTGCAACTAGCCTTGCTTGTGCTTTTGAATTGACCCATCTTCATTTATTTTGTCTTGTAGACCCATTTCAGACCAATTATTTCTTTGTCAATGGCTGATTGACGAGCTCCCATGTCTTATTTTTCTCGATTACTCGCATTTCTTCGTCCATGGCGTTTCTCCATTTTTCTTCTTTTGCCGCTTCCTCATATTTTTGAGGTTCTAGTGCTATAAAGCACAATTAGATACATAAATATCTCTTAGGGAACGCACCTTTCTAGGTGGGGCACTTGCTTCAGATGAATTGGACTTTGTTGTGTTGGACTAGGAGATCTCGGGCTTGCTGGTGGAGTGTTTCTTCTTCTTGGGTGGCTGATCTGGCTCTTCTTCGATGAGTAGTGGAGACTCGTGGTTATCTGGTTCATCATTCCAATCCCAAGCTTTGAATTCATCAAAGATAACATCTCTTGATATTACCAGTTCCTTTGTATCTGGCTTTAGAAGTCTATAGGCTTTAGACTCCTCGCTATATCCGATGAATATTAGCTTTTCTCCTTTTTCATCGAACTTTTCTCTATGTTGGATGGAATATGTGAGTATGCAACCACCAAAATTCTGAAAGAAGTTACCTCGGCTTTTTCTTATGCCCTCGTATGGAGTTTTGTTGTGAACCGCTTTTGTTGGCGAGCGATTAAGGATGTAGACTGCTGTGTTGACTGCTTCCGCCCAGTAGGTGTTGGGTAGCTTCCTTGCTTTTAGCATACTGCGAGCCATTTCCACGATCGTACGATTTTTCCTTTCCGCGACGCCGTTTTGTTGTGGAGTGTATCGGACTGAGCTCCTTTTTAATTCCATTTTCTTTGCAGTAGTTGATAAACTCTTTTGAAGTAAATTCTCCACCACGGTCTGTACGGACTTTCAATTGATGGCCACTTTGCTTCTCTGCCAGCGCCTTGAATTCTAGGAATTTAGTGAATGCCTCGGACTTTTGCTCGAAAATGTACACCCACATCATCCTGGTATAATCGTCCACGAATAAGAAAATATCTTCTGTTGTTGAGTGAAGTGGTTGAAGTTTGAGTGTTCTTGTCGGACCGCGATATCAGCGTGCACCAATTCGAGGGGCCTTCTTGCTCTCCACGATGTCTTCGTAAATGGAAGTCTATGAAACTTCCCTAGAATACAACCTTCACATACTTTATCTCCATCGTCGATATTGGGAAGACCAATTACCATGCCTTTTGATTTCAGAACCTTTAAGGATCTGTAGTTGAGATGCCCGTATCTCAAATGCCATAGCTTTCCTTCGTCAATATGGTTGGTACTCATTGCACAATTTTCAATTGATGGCATAGATAAGGGAAAGACAAAATTTCCTGACATTTTTACTTTTGCTACCAATTGCTTATTAATTTTATCATAAATTGTGCATTCTCCGTCTTCGAAATGTAGTGAGTACCCTTTTCTTATAAGTTGTCCAACACTTAATAAATTTTGAGCTAGGCCAGGAACATAAAGAACATCAGATATGTATCGATTTTTACCTGACCTTGTACGTACGGATATGACTCCTCTTCCTTCAACATTCTGGAACTTTCCATCTCCGAGCTTGACCGGTGGAATCTCTTGCTCCTCCAATTTTACGAAATATTCTTTGTTTCCTGTCATATGGCTGCTGCATCCGCTGTCGACATACCATATACCTTGCGATTCTTGTTGCGAGGTGAGGCAGGAATAGAATACTTGATTTTGAGAATTGTTTTTCTCGGAATAGTTTGCTTCATTTAGCCAACAATCTTTCTCCATGTGATTTAATTTATCACACTTGGTGCACTTATACTTGCAATCTTCAGTTACATGTCCAAACTTTTTGCAAACATTGCATCGGAAATTTGAGGAGTTATTTTTTCCGTACCTTTGGTTGTTGTTTCTATAACCTCCTTTTCCTCTTCCACGTCCGCGGTAGAAATTTTTGGGCCCCTGATTTGATGTCGACCCTTTCTCGTGAGGTGATGTTGATGATGATCCCCCTCTGGAGCTTTCTTTTCTGGCTTCCGTATTTTTCTTTTCACTGAAATTTATTTTTGTTTGAAACGCCTGCTCCAACGGTTGCTCCGCGAACCTATTTATCCTTTTCTCGTGCGCCTCGAGTGAACCCATTAATTCGTGTACCGAGAGAGTCGATAAATTTTTTGATTCTTCAATGGCAGCGACGATATGATCAAATTTGAATGGTAAGCTTCTTAATATCTTTTCTACCACTCTTTTATTTTCAATGATATCTCCATAACTACTGATTTGATTTACTATGCCAGTAACTCTTGAGAAGAAGTTCTGGATAGTTTCATTTTCTTTCATAAGTAAATTATCAAAATCTCGCCATAAATTTTGTAGTTTAATGGAGATTACCTTTTCTGATCCTTGGAATGCTACTTTGAGAATATTCCAGGCCTCCTTTGAAGTTTTCGCCACCGAAATTCGAGGAAAAATAGCTTTGCTTACGCCCTGTTGTAGAAACAGTAGTGCTTTAGCATCTTTCTTCTTATTTTCCTTATACTCCTTTTTCTCTGCGTCCGTCCATGACGACAGAGTTTCTGCCGACTCTGGTACTTTATAACCTTCTTCTACAAAATCCCATAAATCTTGTGAAATGAATAATGTTTTCATTTGTAAACTCCAATAATCATAACTCTCACCATCAAAAATTGGAATTAGACTTTGGGCATAATTGAAACCTTGAATACTTTGGTTAATTGCCATGGGTAGAGTTTTAGGATTACTGGGTTAGGTTTGCTCTGATACCAAATTTGTTGGCGCAATGCGGAAGTGTGATGGGATTTATGGAAATGATTTGAGAAATGGGTATAGGAAAAGAGGTTGGTTAATTGAAAATTATTGGTTTAAGAAAAGTGAGGCTTTGATTAATTTGGAAATGAAAATATTACAAAGGAAATTTTTAGTGTAGCACTTTGGCTCACTATGTTTATAAACACTTTGACTCTTACTATTCTAGCTCTAGCTCTCACTCTCACTATCACTCTCAACTCACTTCAGTTTGCCTTTTTTACAAATGAACACATTCACTGACTATTTATAAGCTAGGCTAACCGACTATCTAGAGTACACTAGATGCTTCTCCACGTGACTAAATAGGAAGAATCCAGAGATTGAATTCTCTAGATATAGCGCGACTAATCTAGCCATCTTGGTACTGACTGGCCTAGATTATTATGGGCTTCACTTAGTCCAGAAGCCTCACTTTTGTTGGGCTGATATTGATTACTCTAGAATTTTCTAGAGACACCTAATCACAAATTAATATTTGTTTTTAACACTTACAAGGGTAGGATTATTAGGATCAACAACTTCAGATCTCATGTTGTACTGTTTTTGATAACCAATAATCAAATATGTTCTTTCAAATCTATGTTCCATAGTGGAGAAGTTATTTCCCATCATGTTACTTGTATTGAAAGAATTCTGGTTGCCATTAAAAAAACTACTATTTCCTGGTTCTGATGTCGGGAGTTCACCAATAATGTATATATCTTTGAATTTTGGAACTTCATTAACTTGTGTTTTTACAGATACATTAATTGAAGGATGGTACACTGGCTTAATCATCGCCATGGCTTGTTGGTGGAGATGTTCTGGATGATTTTGAAAGATGAAGTCCTTATAATTGTTCACCTTTGGGCAGTTTTGCATAAGATGACCAATATATCCACAAAAGAGGCAAAATTTTGGAAGCCTTTCATACTTGATAGTAACCTTATAATCTCTGTTGTTTGGCAACGAGAAATTAATTTCTCGAGGAAATGGGCGCTTCAGATTGATATGAGTTTTTGTTCTTGCGAATTTCCCCCATGTAGTTGTTTCATAAACAGGATTTGGTCGAGTTACACCAATATGAGAAATAAACTCATGCACAAACATTGCGCTTAAGTTTTTAACCGGCATACCATGAATTTGCAGTCCAAATTCTATTGTATCGAATTTGTATTCACAAGGAAGTTTACCCAAAATACATCTCTCTAATGCATTGAGATCATCCTTTATGATCCACGGTATCCCCTCCATTATCATGTCAGTATCAGCACGAGACTCGAACTTTATTAAGAAAGTATCATCAGTGAAACCAGATACGTAGAAGGCATGGTTAGTCTTCCAGAGTTTTGAAGAATCTCTCTGACAGTAGTGATTTGGAGAGATTTGTTTGTGATGATTTTGAGAACCAAATACATATTATGGTTAATTTAGGACTAGGAAAGTAAGTATTGATGCTAATTGAGGAGGAAGATTTTCCTTAGCCAAAAGGTTCACAAAGTCATATAGTAGGTCATTTTGCAGGTTTGATTCAAAATTTTCTTGATTGGAAGACATGATTGATAAGATGTAAGTGATCTGATTGAAAAACCGCAGAAGGCTTGTAAAGAGAAAGTTCAAGAAGAACTGATAAAGTTGGTTATAAAGGCGGTTTTGAGCAGTTTTGGAAGAAGTTCGAGAATAATAGATATTGGGTTTTATGGGATTTTTGGGTAATGGAGTTTGTAATTCATTTACTGATTCATCGAATGAATCAACAATGATTAAAGATTTAAACTTTGTTTAACCAATGAGACTGCAAGTGAGGGAGGGGATTTTGGAAGATGATGATAACTATCTTTAGATGAGATAACTGACTTTCCTAGATGAAGTTAACTATTTTCTTGACGAAGATAACTAACTTTTCTAAAATTTCATTTTTGGTACTGCCTCCATATTTGCGCTCATCTCTCCCCACCTTATGTTTGATTTCTTGATTGAACTTGTTCTTGACTAACCTAAATTATGATAGGTATACAGAGAGCAGAGAGATTGAATTGTTGCATACCGATAACAGAGATACAGAAAGAGATGAGGATGAATCTAAAAAGGTCAGACTGTATATGCTTGCTTTTGTTCGTTGTATTCTTCGCGTTAAGATTTTTTTAGCTTCGACCCCTTGTAAAAAAATCTTGGCTCCGTCCGTGATTTTTTGAGTTAAGCAGTAAAACAGGTAACATATCAAAATTCAAATAAAAATCAAAAGAATCAAAATCAAAGTTCCGCGAATATATAAAACGGATCAAAACATGAATCAAAAGATTAAAAAAACGGTAAAAGATTGAAACAAGAGATCAAACATTAAACAAATACCTTTGATCGATCCAAAAGCAAACAAAAAACAAAAATCAATCAATAATAATAATAATAATAAAATGATCAAAGTTTAGATACCGACTTGCAAACATGAATCGAAGTTTAGCTCAATGAAAATCTGTTGATATATTAATCTTTGACATGAATCGTCTCTATTTCTCTCTACAAATCTCATCCGAGACGCTGAACTAGAGTGTCCAAAACCCAACTTACACGTGATCAAAGGTTAATTTATACTTATTAGGCTGATCGAGCGAAGCTGAGGGAGGACTCTATATATAGTGACTTTGTGTCGTTGTGGGACATGACTTTTTTTTTCCAATCTATAATACAAAATAGAATGGGTTTTTGAGCTTGGATGGACGGATAACATTTTGGGAGACAAACGTTGCATCCGACTATCTCAGTCTCATCTCAGCCAAAGACATCCGACGGATGTAAGAGTTGTAACCTCTTTTCATCATGAATGTACTTTGAGTGGGTTCCCTCGTAATTAGGTTCATTAAAAAAATTAAATATATTTTCTTAAAACCATTAGCTTTAATTGTTTCATTGTTTACATCATATTCTCCATCTACAAATAAATAAGTATTTTAACAAATTAATAGATAAAACATCAAAAAAGTCTTCAAAATCAAGAGTCACATTTCACTTTGGCAAACCCCAAACTTTGGTACCATTTCACTTCGGCTGTCTTTTCTTTCTTTCTTGATTTATTTTTATTTTTGTTTGATTTATATTTTTGTTGTTTGATTGATTTTTTTTTGGTTTCCATTCATGGTTTTGTTGTCTGATCTGTGTGTGTTATTTGTTTTATAGGTATCCATTGGCAATGCAAATAAAATAGGAGTATGCAAGGGAGTCGTGCATGAATGAGGTGATTTTTTTTGCTTTATAAAAGGTCCAAGCAAAACCTAAAAATCTTTTTGTTTCTATGCGCTCTTCTCCATCAACTTGATATTTTTTAGGTTTTTATCCTCTGCATACTCACCTTCGTTTTTGTCTAATCCCTGGTGGTGTTTTCTTTGTGGATCATCGCAAAGAATGCACATAGTCGACACTGATTTTCTTTTTCAAGAACATGCAAGTGCTGCTCGGATAAACTTTTCTGTCGATTTTAAATCGTAATTCTTCATTTAAAATTGTTTGTTAGGGTTTACGTTGATTTTCATTAATAACCATTTGTCCGAAAATTGTAAACTAAGCTGTACGAGTCACTCGAAGCTATCTTTTTTTAAACACTACGAGATTATTTTTCTTTTGAAATTGCAGAACAATTTAAGTTCGTTTTCTTTGTACATCAAGGCTCGGGCAAGAACGATAAGATCAGCTCATTTTATTTGTCCCTCGATCCGCTACTATGATCAAGTAAGTTATTCAATATTTTAGATTTACTTTTCGTTCAATGATTTTTTTATTTTCAATTGACAACATGGTTCATATCATTTGCTTATATCGATATTAAAACATCCACGATTTCTACGATAATATTCATAAAAATTATGGATCAATAAATCAGAATATATATTTAAAAAACCTTAAATATTTGAACCGGGTTTTTAGAGTCTTTATAGACTTATTTCGATTCGGTTTCTATCGATACCGAATGAGGTAGCCTTCATAAACAAGTTGACAACCAAGTCAATTTTTTTCTTTTTGGCGACACAGTTTTGTGAAATGACTACTTTCGTTTTCATCTCTCTCACCTAAAGCTCTAATCGATTTGAAGAGTCCAATTGGTGGATTGGCAGCATGAGAGTCCCCAACATCACCCGAATGGCTAGAGGTAATTCAAGTTATCATTGCGTAATGGGTTAAAATATTGATAGGATAATTCCTTCTCCCTCCCTCTCTCTCCTCTCTCTCACTCATTCTTCTTCTCCAACAAAACCATCAAAAACAACTCTTGTCTGCTCAGATCTAGTCCATTTTTGGACTAGATCTGAGCAGATTTCTTTATTTTTACTTGTTTTTTAGGTTAGTTATTAGATTAGTTTAGTTTTTTTATTATGTTTTCTACTTATCTACTCAGTTTTGGTGGTTTTATCTATTCTTTTGAGGTTTATCTTCGCTTTAATGGCGGTTTTGGGTTATTGAGTTGGGTTCTAAGATCAATAGCGATGCTATCCAACGACGAAATCTCCATCTTCGTTGTCTCCGGCAACAAACTCTTCATTGGAATCTTCATCATCAACTTATCCCGCGACGAAATCTCCGTTGGTGGTCTTTTTGACGACGGAAGCTTCATCACTATTTACAAGAGATTTGAGCAAATCACTCCTACTTTGGGAGCATTTCTTTCTAAAGAAGAAATTTAAACCAAATGGTTGGAATTTAATTCCGAGAAAAGCCATCCTTCTTCCGATTTAATCGGATCTTATTCATACTTGTATTTGTCTTACTCTGGTAATCCTTCTCTTTTTCTTGTCGGATTTCTCGGTATTGTACTCTTACAGTATGTTTTTGTTACTTTGTATTCTCTTATTTTCGATCTTAAACTCACTGTAACTTTGAAATCCCATTAATGATAAGATTCCTTGTTTATAAAAAAAAAAAAAAAAAAACTTATCGTTGCGTACAATTCTAAAATATCTTTATGTGATTTTTATTCTACGAGTTCTTTTTCATATCTACTTACAGACTTTTCTTGGATCCTGCAGGTATGGAAATCTCTGAAATGCTCTGTTGTCATTCGATTAAAATAGTGCATGGTCATGCAGATAAGCGTATTACCATTTTCTTTAATGGGTGAATGCGACGCCTTAGTTTACTTTACAGTTTGGTTTTTGGAAAAGGTGTAGTTAATGATGCAACGTTGTGGCGCTCTTCAATTTAGTCGACCGTTGTTCTTAGTCATATTAACTATTTAACTCTACTGCGCAGCATCTCCAAGATAACTTCAAACGTACACCAATGTCATACGTTTCATACTGGACATCTAAAACGTGCATTATCCAAAAATTGAATATTGACAGGCCTGAGATAAATACTTATCTTAAACAATTCATTTGTTTAACATAAACACATCAATTGATTGGAGTATTTGTTACCGTCTATCATGCAGACAATTTGGCGAGAGCGTATTAATCGGAGGTTTCCCTATTTGTTTTGGGATCCTACTTGACTGTACTTTGGTTCTTTAGTGGCCAAGGCTTTTCTTCTGTGCCCACTGGCACATCATACCCATGTGATGAGTGCAGGCATGAAAAGATTTCAACTTTCACCATAACACTTCTAAAAATTTGTAGGTATTTACTAGCATCTCTGGATCCCTTCAGTGATTCATATGAACTCTTTTGGTGGAGGACTAAGGAGATCTCATCTCTACTTATGCTTATGAAACAGAAACGGAATATCGTTCATTGACTGACTGCCGTGAAAAATTTCACAAGACCCCAAAACTCCAACTTGGGAAGACCCTATCTATGTAGATGACAAATCGAAAGCCTTTTTTATTCTGTCAATCATACTTCATTTCACAATGGCGAAAGAGAATTTCAACATAGTGACTTCGTTCGCCTCTTATACATAGTACATATGATTTGTGGGTTTAGGGTTTTCCTTTGTTACCCTGAGAAGGTGCGCTTACATCACCTTGCAGTCGAATAAGTTTCAATTTAATTGGCATATAAGGAATTCATGTAAACATTATATAACGTTGTATATATAATTAATTTTATTCAATTATAAAAGCTAATTAACTTGGAGACTTTGAAAACAATGCACTGGAAGCCCATAATTAGGCCGACCGAGCGAAGCGAGGGAGTACTTTATATATGGTGACTTTGTGTCAATGTGAAGCGTGACATTTTTTTCAATTTAACACAAAAAGATTAGATTTGGTTCAATGGTGAAAGGACAACACTGCCCCTCTAAATCAAGTATTTCTTTTTTTCCTTTAAACATTTTCGTAAATAAAACAAAAAGGAAGGGCAACTAGGTATTAGACATTTTCGTAAATAAACCAAAGAGGAGGGGCAGATATTAGACATTTTTGTAAATAAACCAAAGAGGAAGGGTAAATGGATATAGGAGCCAAATTGTATTATAATTCCTTTTGTATCCTATTTTTAGGGGTATAATTGTTAACAAACTTTAATATAACATATCTAAAAATCCGTGTCTCGGAATTTTACAAATTTTGTCTCGTTGGAATGGTTTAAAATAATCTACGCAATGAGTACAAACAACAGTATCAAATTTAGGGTTTTTTACCAAAAATCCGGAGGTGTTCGTCATTTTAGGCATATTTTCGAAAATTAAATGTATATCCATTATGCAAACCACCACAAAGGATACATAATACTTTATGCATCCATATTTTAAATTACGCATCAACTTATTTTGCGTTGCAGTTAATAAAATGATGTAATCCCTCTGTTTCAAGAAAAATGATACTTTCAGTTTAGGCACAATTTTTAAAAATTGAATGCGGTAGCCATTATGCAAACCACCACGAAGGATGCATAACACATTATGCATCCACGTTTTGGTTTATGCAATTACTAATTTCCTGTTTCAGGAAAAATGATATTTTTGTGCCGATTTTTTTGGCTCGACCGTTATCCGTTAGGTTTCTCCGTCCTGAAAACACCACTCCATGGACCGATTTACTTTGTCTATGGTAACAATGCTCGTGTTCGAATAATCAAAGGTCTAGGCAATGATGCCCTCAAGTCACATGGCATGGCACTCAAACAACGTACAAGCTTCTGTAAGCCTATGTACTGCTATGCACGAGTCGCACGACTGCTAACTAGCCCCATAGGAGAGTTAATTTAGTGGGACCCGCAATAATCAGTCTAGTCAAATGACTCAAATCTAGTCTTCTTGTCTTTCAAGTCTAAACTTTTCGGGTCGAGATCGTCTGTGCCACTGCTTGTGTGTGCCCTATGTGCCATACCAATAGAAACACGCCACATCATTCCTCTCATTAACCATGACTAACTAAATAGATTTTCTATTTATACAACACTAATCGATTAGGAAAGATAATTAATTAGTTAAAGAAAATATTACAAATCCAAGAAAAATTACCGTGTTTCTATTGGTGTGGCACATAGGGCACACCCAAACAGTGACACAGACGATCTGGAACACAAGAAAAATTGAAGAAGGTGGGGCGGAACAGGGAACAATCTGATTAAGACAATGTATCATATTGGGAATGTACCCCACCGAAGAATTAACAACAAAACAAATAACAGTCCACGTGTCATTCTCATATTAGTCCAACTTTTTCTTTACTCTAATTAGAACGAAAACTCATTGTATTCCAAATTTCCGACTGATAGAGTAGAGGGTCAGTTCCGATTTCCATCCAAGAGAGAAGAAGAAAGAGAGAAAGAGGGGTTGTAGATTAGGTCTCCATTTTCATCAGAAAACTAAAAAGAGAAGAAGAAGAAGAAAGAAATAAAGAGAGTTTATTGTTCTAGCATTTCAGTCGATGGATCTAAGCGAAGAAAAGCTTAAAGTGAAGAAGAAAACTGATGAAGGAGATGGATCAAATGAAGCAATGGCTTCTTCCAGACTATCTGAAGCAGAATCTAGTTCTCCACAGAACTATGATGGTGAGTCTCTTTATTTGATGAAGTTAACTAGTCTTTTTAGAGATATTTTCTTGCTTAAAATCTCTGTTACTACTGTTAGGAAGAAGGTACTTGCGAAGACAGGTTTTATTTTTTTCTTAATTTTGTGGTGCGCTTTTGTAAGTCATCTTTGTTGTTTGAGCTTGGCTAGTGTTAATAGATTAAACTTTCTCCTAAAAAATGAATAAAAATTGCCTGTTTTTTCTATTAAATCTACTAAAACGTCTCGTAATGTCGTTTTTTCTTCTTCCGAGATTCTTAATAATCTACGTTTTAGATTTGGGATCAACTGTAGAAATTGAAATCCTTACGTTTGTTTTTTGTTTCTCTTTAATTTAGATGCTCCCGTGGGCAAACAAAGCTCAGATCAAGTCTTGATGGTACGTGATGATGAAAGTCTTGAGAAAACATTATGGGTTGTAGACTCTGCTGCTCCTGAGCATTGTACAAGTGATGATAGTGTTCTTAAACACAAGAAGACGTGTAAAAAAAGATTTCGCTCGGCCGATGGCAGTTATGTATATTCTACAATGAAGGGTGAAGTTGCACTTCGTAATGAAGATACTTCTCGAACATTTAAGCTATCTAATGTGTATTACCATCCTAATTTAAGTAGCCTCATAAGTGGGGTGAAATTTATCGAAGAAAACAACTGTTCGATTGAATTTTTTGAAGAAAACTATGTGATTGAGGATCAGACTTGCCGGAAAGAAGACCTGCTAGATGTTATCTCGATTGGAAGAAATCACAAGGGACATTACCTCTTCGAGTCAGAGCCACTGCTGAAAAGAAAGCAAAGAAAGCAGTCATCCCTAGCTAGTGATTCCGAGGGTAATGAAGTAAGTATGATATTAGATCTCTTTTTATTAAGACACGTAACTGAGACCGATATGGAAAGTGTATCAAAGCACCAATAAGGAATGGTGCAGAAACTGAGACTGATATGGAAGATTCCATAAATAAGACCCATTGGGTCGGTGTCTATTCTTGAGACCCGTAGAGTAGGTCTCAAGACGGTCATAGAAACGTATTAGGAAAGGTATCTTAGAAACGTATTAGGAAAGGTATTGATTCTTGAGTCCCAAGTATTGGTCTTGTATAAATAGTTAACTTATTAATGAGAAAGGGGGACCAAAAGATTGAGCAATTCTTGACATGGCATCAAGAGCCAGTTACGATACCTAAACCCTAAAAAAAAAAAAACGAAACTGTTCAAACCCTAAAGATGGTTGAAGAAGTAGAATTATCAAAAGGAAAGATGATTGAATATGATACGCAGAAGAAGAACCCAGTATATCATCTGGGATCTAGTGATGGACCTGGAATAATCATCACACCGATTGTTCTAAAAGGAACTAACTATGATGAATGGGCTAGAGCCATGATGAGAAGGTCATTGATAGCCAAAAGAAAATTCGGTTTTGTTGATGGAACAATCAAACAACCAGTAGAACCAGATCAGTTGGAAGCATGGATTGCAGTTCACTCAATGTTAGTTTCATGGATCAGTAATACGTTGGAAGCTTCAGTTAGATCAACTCTTGGAGACTATGATGATGCAAGTCTGTTGTGGACACACTTGAAGAGAAGATTCTGTGTTGTGAGTGGAACCAGAATATGTCAGCTAAAGGCATCCTTGAGTGATTGCAAACAAAAGAAAACGGATGGAGTTGCTGTATATTATGGAAGATTGAAAAAAATATGGGATGAGATGGTGACTTATATGAAGATACCTCAGTGCAAGTGTGGACGGTGCACGTGTAATATTGCGACTCAGGTAAGTGTGTTAAGAGAAGAAGATTTCTTGCATTATTTTCTTATTGGCCTGGATTCTGTCTACAGTTCTTTGCGTGAACAACTGCTAGCTAGGGATCCACTGCCATCAATAAATGTTGCATACCAAGCGATTGTCAACTCAGAACGTCTGAGAATCGGAGATGGAGGTGTTACTTCAGACGTACAAGAGAATGTCATGGATTTCAAGGTGCAAGCTGATCAACGTCTTCTCAACACCTATGATCCAACCAAATACTGCAAACATTGCAGCAGACAAGGACACTCTGATGATGGCTGTTTTAAAATAATTGGATACCCTGAATGGTGGGGAGACAGACCAAAGAATGGAAGAGGAGGTAGAACTGGAGGAAGAGGACGTGGACGTACTGGTGCTGGGAATGCAAACGGAAGAGGTGGCACATGACAAGATGGTAACCCCGTTCATGCACATAACTTGCATATATCAGCTGCAAATCAAACAAGTGGTGCGTCAACATCTGATGGATCAGGATTGGTAGGAGTTACAACTGCACAGGTTCAGCAGGTGATGGAGTATTTAAACTCACGAAAGACCAGTTCTCATCTACAAGGTAAAAAGAAAGAAACATCCTGGATTGTTGACATAGGAGCAACAAATCATGTCACGTGTGAACTTCTTGACATGGTTAACGTAAGAGATATTAAGGCATGTTCAGTTGGATTTCCTGATGGAAAATATGCGCACTCTGAGAAAATAGGATCTGTGATTCTTACTGGTGGAATGAGACTTGAGAATGTTCTTTACGTACCTCAGATAACCTGTAACTTAATTTCAGTTACACAACTCATTGATGAGATGAGATGTATTATCCAATGTACTAACAGTTTATGTCTTATACATGACCGATTGACGAGGAGGATGATTGGAGTGGCTGAGAGACAAGGTGGACTATATATTTTCTGTGGTGTGCCTCAAGTGGAAGTTATGGCTGTAAGTGAAGATACATATGAGCTGTGGCATCGACGTATGGGACATCCTTCAGAGAAAGTATTACAAAAGTTACAAGGAGTGAGTAGGTTAATAAAGAAGAATAATGATGCTTGTGATATTTGTCCACGAGCAAAGCATCGTAGAAGTAGTTTTTCTACTAGTTTGAGTAAATCCAATTGTATTTTTGAGTTAGTTCATATTGATTTATGGGGTCCTTATAAGATACATTCATCAAGTGGAGCTCAATATTTTCTGACAATAGTAGATGATTTTTCAAGAGGTGTGTTGATTTATTTACTTCAATACAAAACTGAGGTTGAATCAATATTTCGTGATTTTGTTGCTTTAGTAAAACGGCAGTTTAACAAAGAAGTCAAAATTGTTAGAAGTGATAATGGAACTGAATTTAATGCATTGCGTGGTTATTTTAAGACTAATGGGATAGTCTTTGAGACTTCGTGTGTAGGTACTCCTCAACAGAATGGAAGAGTTGAAAGAAAACACCAGCATATAATGAATGTGGCAAGGGCTTTGAGATTTCAAGCAAGTTTACCAATACGATTTTGGGGAGAATGTGCACTGACCGCGGCATACTTAATTAATCGTACACCTACACCTATTCTAAACAATAAAACTCCTTATGAAAGTTTGTTTGAAAAGCAACCACCATATAATCAGTTGAAGGTGTTTGGATGCTTGTGCTATGTGCATGATCAAAGCAGTAAAGGAGATAAATTTACGAGTAGAGGAAGGAGATGTGTATTTCTTGGCTATCCTTTTGGTAAGAAGGCGTGGCAAGTTTACGATTTAGACATAAGACAATTTCTGGTGTCGAGAGATGTGAAGTTTCATGAAAATCAGTTTCCATATGAGCCGAACTTGAAACATGGGTTGAATAAGGATGCTTCGAATTGCAGGAATCAGTCGAATTTTAGAGATTCCACTGAGACCAATACGTCTGGTGATTTGACTGAGACTGATCAATCCAGTCCTGCGGAAGTTACAGCGGAAGTGTACAACGATGATGAAGACAACACAGTTGCAGAAGAAGGCGTGACTGTGGAAGTACACAGCGACACGCATAAACAACCAGTAGAGCATGTTGTTGTTGAAGTGGATGTTGGTGCTCGCAATAATGTCACGGCTGAAGAAGAGATGGGTAAGGGCAAGCGTCAGAAGATCCCTTCTAGTAGGCTCAAAGGATTTGTGACGCACACCATTCGAGAAAATAGTTCATCTCAGCTCGATTCCACACAATCATCATCCTCAGGTACACCTTATTCTTTGACATATTATGTTAGTTGTGATAGGTTTTATGCAGTACATAAAACGTATCTTGCAGCACTAACTGCAAAATCTGAGCCTAAAAGTTTCAGAGAAGCAATGAAGCATCCAAGATGGAGGAAAGCCATGGCGGAAGAAATAAGAGCCTTGGAAGAACAAGGAACGTGGGATCTAACAGAATTACCACCCGGTAAGAAGGCACTAGGAAGCAAATGGATATATACAGAGAAGTATGATGAAAACGGGAAGTTGGTACGATTAAAAGCGAGACTAGTAATCTTTGGAAACCATCAAGTTGAAGGATTAGATTACAATGAGACGTTTGCACCAGTGGCAAAGATGACAATTGTTCGTATGTTTTTAGCTGTTGCAGCGGCTAAGGAGTGGGAAGTGCATCAGATGGATGTACATGATGCATTTCTTCATGGAGATCTGGAAGAGGAAGTGTATATGAAGATACCGCCAGGATTTGCCAAGGGTAATCCTAATATGGTGTGCAGGATGAAGAAATCATTGTATGGACTAAAACAAGCTCCACCGTGTTGGTTTGCAAAGTTGTCAACGGCTATGAAGAATTATGGATTTCGTCAATCATACTCAGACTATTCTCTTTTTACTATGATCAAGGGAAAGATGCAACTTAATGTGCTGGTGTATGTTGATGATTTGATTATTGCAGGTAATGATCTAGTTGCGCTTACAAAATTTAAGTCATACTTGGGTCAATGTTTTAAGATGAAAGATTTGGGAAAATTAAAATACTTCCTAGGATTGGAAGTGGCTCGTAGTAAAAAGGGTTTCTACATATGCCAGAGAAAATATGCGTTGGATATTATCATGGAAACAGGTTTGTTAGGTGCAAAACCTGCAGAATTTCCAATGGAGACGAATCATCGTCTTGCTTTGGCGAAAGGTGATTTGCTCAAAGATGTGGAGAAATATAGAAGACTGGTTGGACGTCTAATTTATTTGTCAGTCACACGACCAGATCTTGCTTACTCAGTGCATACTTTGTCCCAGTTTATGCAACAACCTATACTGGAGCATTGGGAAGCCGCACTTCGTGTGGTTAGATATTTGAAGAAGAATCCTGGACAAGGAATTCTGTTGCGCTCTGATAGCAATCTTAACTTGAAAGGTTGGTGTGATTCAGATTGGGAAAGATGTCCTTTAACGAGGCGTTCACTAACAGGATGGTTTGTCCTTTAACGAGGCGTTCACTAACAGGATGGTTTGTCCTTCTTGGAGTTTCTTAGTGTCATGGAAGACTAAGAAACAACATACTGTGTCTCGTAGATCAGTTGAAGCAGAATACCGTTCAATGGCGGCAACTACATGTGAGTTAAAGTGGTTAAGACAGTTACTTCGAGATTTAGGAGTTCATCATACACAAGGAATGAGTCTTCTTTGTGATAGCCAATCAGCATTATATATTGTTAAGAATCCAGTTTTTCATGAACGTACCAAGCATATAGAGGTAGATTGTCATCTGATCAGGGATGCAATAATACAGAGAATTATATCGCCATCTTACACTCCTACCACAGTACAATTGGCGGATATTTTCACAAAATCATTAGGAAAAACTCAGTTTCAAGGTCTTCTATCCAAGATGGGCATTTGTGACCTGCATGCTCCGTCTTGAGGGAGGGTATTAAGACACGTAACTGAGACCGATATGGAAAGTGTATCAAAGCACCAATAAGGAATGGTGCAGAAACTGAGACTGATATGGAAGATTCCATAAATAAGACCCATTGGGTCGGTGTCTATTCTTGAGACCCGTAGAGTAGGTCTCAAGACAGTCATAGAAACATATTAGGAAAGGTATCTTAGAAACGTATTAGGAAAGGTATTGATTCTTGAGTCCCAAGTATTGGTCTTGTATAAATAGTTAACTTATTAATGAGAAAGGGGACCAAAAGATTGAGCAATTCTTGACACTTTTTAATCTTTTGTATTAATTTCCAAGTTTTTTATCTTACTGTTAATGTTCAATATTTCATTTTTTTCAGTGGCTAAAGCAGCTAAATGCTACTTTAGCGGTTGCGGACGATGAGATTTTTGATATTCTTGAGTTTGAGAAATCGAGACAAAAGATGGTAAGTACCTCAAACATATATTCTTTTTTTTTTTGGTTGGAATTCAACAAGCTTAGACAATGGTTATAGTGTGTGGTTTTTAGATTATGTGCATATAAGTGTTTGAGATAATGAGAATATGTGAGTTACTTCAATTCTTTGGCTGATGAGATTTTTTGAAAATTGGAGTTTTGAGTTGTTTTAGTACAACATTGAAATTGAGTATCAGCTCCATGTTTTCTTAGAAGTTAGCACTGAACTCCATTGTGATTAAGAAGTTCCACTTAAAGTGGGTTTCTAGCATGATACCACATGTTTGTAGAACAACTAGAATCATACAATTATTCTACACATTCAACAATCAATGACGGTAAAAGCTTGATAAATATATTCTAATCTTGTTTTTATGGCTATATTTTAAACCAGTTCTTGCAGTTGCTATTAACTCCTTGTACCGGCATCTATCTGCCAGTGATCTAATTTGATTTTGTTTGTAAGATTGTTGGCTCAGTTTCATTGTGTTAATGTTGTGTTTCTTTTAGGGACTCGAACTGTTTCCATCGGCCAATTTGACATCTATATCTGTGCTGGAAGTTTTAGGGTCTATAATGACCAATAAATACACAGAGAATTATCCTGGTTTTATCTATGAAGGTGAAGAAACAACACGGATTATTCTGGTGTTAAGTATGAAGGTCATAAAGTGAAGCTCATTGTTACGCGAAGGCAAGTCACTATTCTTTTTGTTGTTGTTGTTTTGTGTATAGATTTGATTATGTACTAACTTAGGTCTCTAATCGCGTCTGCAGATCTATCGACATGGCTGAAAAATTTTGTCAGGCGCGTGCCTTGAAACTGTTTGGTTTAGATCCTGATGATTGGGGAGGTAAATACGGAAGACATTTTTGTGAATATTTTTTCTTTTACCTGACTGTTTTCTAATTTCAATCTTTTGCAGTAAATGTTCAATCCCTATCCATCTCGACTGCCCTTTTGGAAGTTTCTGTTGCACTGGTTGCTCCACAAGGGAAAATAATTGCATCTGACTTTCCCTTTGGTGGTTCTCTTTATAACGTATGCCTTATGTATTGGATATGGATGGCTGCATAGATTATGATCAGGTACATATCTGAAAGTTACTGCATAGTGAGTTTTATGTTTGTAAAGTTAAAAATAGTTACTCATTTTTTACATTAAAATTTGTTTAGTTGGAGCAGAATGCTAGTGTTTGTGAGCCAAATCTAATAGTTGCTGGTGGAACTGCATATCCACGGGCCTTCGACTATGAACGGATGCTCAAGGTAACTTAATCTAGCAAAATACAACCACATTTGATTCTTGTGCTTTCACTTGTGTTACTCTTCAGTTTGTGGTCTTTGAAGTGGTTAACTCTCGTCTAACTATTTAGTTTCAAATAAAGTGGAAAATCGCCTTTGCTAAAGACTATTCACTTTAAAATGTTTTATTTTATGTTATTTATTTCAATATGCTTAAATGGTGTCCAATACCACTATGGAATGTGCTGTTATTTCTATTGTCATGATCTATACAAAAATCCATGTATGTGTAATGCAAATTCTCTTCATGGGCTTGTAGCTCTGTGACAAGGAGAAAGCTATTTTGGTAGCAGACATATCTGAAATTACTGGGTTAGTTGCTGCGCGTGAAATATCTTCTCCTTTCGAGCATGCTCATGTGGTGATCACATCAACACAAGGATCGCTCTGTGGGCCACGTGGAGCCCTGATCTATTATAGAAAGGGGCAAATAGGCATAGCGGTACTTTTACTAACTATTGATATTGTACTCTTATTATGGCATGTTTATTTTACAAATTATCAGTAATACCTCAAACCTAATTATTATCTTTGTCTTGCGGCAAAAGATTGAAGAGAACATCAACAAAGCTGTGTTTCCAGGGTTACAAGGGGGTCCCCACAACCAATCGATTGTGGCGTTAGCGGCAGCGTTAAAGCAAGTATGTGATTCAGCAGCTCCATAACTTTATCAATTTTTCTAGAACGCCTAAGAAGATGAATCATGAAAGCATAATGCTCATGCGTAGGTTAAATACCGTAAACCATTTTCATAGATTCAAAGTAACAAAAACCCTCCTCAAAAAGACCTGCATGGCTAGGGCTGCACAAGACCCACCAACGATACCCAAACCCACCCGTATCCGCTAAATCCGTGGGTTTTTAATCCATACCCGTCCGTTGTGGGTGCGGGGTTGGTTATGAAAAAAAAAACCCGTTGTCTGTGGGTGCGAGGTTGGTTTAAGCTAATACCCGCCCATACCCGCCCAAAAAACCCGCAGATTATATACCATTAGATAAAACTAATCCTAGTCGTCCATTATGAAACCCTAATACTAGTAGATAGGATAACTGATAACCCTCATTCACTTTCTACACTCTTCTCTCTGTTCGGCCTCTCCTCTTCTTCCTCCTCAGTTCTTCTTCTTCACCTACGAACGACAATTACCAGAAATCTTCACCAGAAATCGACAACAACAACTTCGAATCTTCACCAGAAATCGACAACAATCGAAAAATCAACAGATTCAACACTTAATCTTCATCTGTGAACTTCCTAGATATGAATATTTTGGGGGTTTTGGTTTTTTTTTTCTCACTTAATCAAGGAGAATAGAAGTTACTCTAAATACTTGAATATAAAGCGGGTTTAAACCCGTTTAAACCCATACCCGCCCAACCCGTAGCGGGCGGGTAACAAAACCCGCCCGCTGTTTGTGGGTGCGGGGTTGGTTATGAAAAAAAAAAACCCGCAGTCTGTGGGTGCGAGGTTGGTTTTAGCTTATACCCGCCCATACCCGCCCATGTGCAGCCCTATGCATGGCTGCATGCAAATAACAGACCAATAAAAGTAACATCACCAGGCCTCCTTCCAGTCAGGATCATCTGATTATATAGCTTTAGAGAGTCTTTTCCCCTTCCGTAATGCGTCTAACCAACAATCGAAGCTATCCAAGAAAGCACATTTTAAATGCATCGTGCCAAAAACAGATTTGCATCTGCACTGTCTAGAAATCCCCACATTTTGCATGAATAATCACTAACGAATCACCAACTGATAGAGATGAACCAATAACACTTCTAACGAGGTTGCCATGCACTTGTTTTCCAAATTCTAGATAAGCTAATCCTGCACAAGCACTGAAAACACTTGCGATAACAAGATATCTCATTTCACAGTATAGTTTAAGTGCCTCTTCATTAAATTCATGGTGAGTATGACAAGAGATCAGTGATGTCCATGTAACCGCATCTAGGTCGCCCACACTAAGGAAATCCCTATAAGCACAATATATGCCACTGTATTTTGCGTACATATCAAAACTAGGTAGTGAGCAGATCATACAGTTTCTATGTACGGAATTGAAGCTAATGCGTTTGATGGATCGGTAAAAATGTCGATCTTCATTGCGACGTTTGCTTATACATACCACTATCAATGAGTTCCAAGAAACCGCATCTTCAACTTCTATTCTCCATGACCCTTGCCTTGATACATAATTTACTTCCCATATTTTATACATATCACTTTGGATGATGGAACAGCGAACCTGTATACCACATCAATGCAGAATATGCAGCACACTCTGTCAATTTACTTGGGAATGTTTATTCTATGCATCGCTAAATAGATATTTCTGCTTTTGTTTTCTTCATCCTTATCTGTAGTTGATTAATTTTATCCAGGCTAATACCCCGGAGTATAAAAACTGTCAGAAGCAGATTTTAAAAAACGCCAGAAGGTTGGCCAAGGTAAAAATTAACAGTTTTTAGAGTTATATATTAATATTCTAGATAACTTAGTGAATATGATAAGCTATTTTTTGCAGGCTTTGGAAGACTTGGGCTATGGAATTGTCACCGGTGGAACTGACAACCATTTGGTTGTGGTTAACATAGGGACAAAGGGCATTGATGCCCAAACAGTCCTGAAGGTCATGGAGGCTGTTTGTATTAGTGCCGGCAGACACACACGTCCAGATACTATTACAATGGGTAAACAATTTTGTCTTTAAATTTAAATTATATTATAATAATTTGTATTTTCCTTTAACTAGTTTTCTTTGTTGTTTTATAGGATCTCTTGCTCTCACCTCAAGAGGTTTCATTGAGGAACACTTCGCTATGGTTGCGGACTTTATTGATCAGGCAGTGAGCTTAGCTTTAAAGATCAGAAACTCATGCGGCTCAGTGGTTGATGATGCACTCATGACTATCCTTTTGAAGAAAAATAAAGAAGTTGAAAAACAAATTCAAGCGTTAAAGGGTACGATTTTGCAATATGCAAGTAAATTCCCCCAAGTTGGGAATAATGAGCAAAAGGAATAGGCCCCCCCTCCTCTCTTCTCTCTCTGGTCTCTGGAACAGTAATTTTGGAAGAATTTATTTTGTTGTAATATCTTCTTCTATGCTGGCTGTTGGTTGTTCCATTTGATTCCTCTTTTCTTCTTTCTTGGAGGTAGTAATGGAGTAAGTTGTGGTTACTTGTCACTGATGGAGTGAAAAATTACAAAAGGAATTAACAGTCTTTTGATTCAGGGAATCGCTGGTGCTTTTATTTGATGCCTTGTCCTCTGTCGAGATTGTTTATTTTTATTTTGAAATGGTTATTTTTTATGTTGATCGCCAGTGATGTGTAACAGCTTCAAGTTTAGGGCTTGAAGAGTCACCCTGGGATTTTTTCATTAGAAGCAGCCTCCAATTATTTATACACAGTTTTCTATTTTGAAAATCAGACTTCTTATAAAACCAGTTACATGATCAATCCGATTCTCCAGTCCCGTACTAAACATATACTCCTTTTGTCCAAGTTATATAGGCGGAAACTTGAAATACCTTGGACTCAAAAAAAATCTAGATTTTATAAAATTTCATCCCATTAGCGTTGGTCATACCAAAAACGTTGGTGTTGGTCATACCAACGCGGGTGTGAGAAACAAAATCATGAACAGTTGAATATCCAATGCTCATTTTTTCAAAGTTATAATTTTCAAGACTATAAACTCCTTCAACCCAATTTATTTTCGGTCACACTACTACTTTTTCCTCCTTCTAAAACTCTTCTGAACCAAAATTTTTCGATACAATATGAATAACTTAATAAGAAAAGCGGTCAATTCCGTAAAAAGAAAAGAGATCGAATAAATGAACCGGCACCGCTGCCTGCCACAGGTGTAGATTATTCTCAAAATCAGGAAGTAGAGTATGCTTCACCGAGTGTCGTTACTGCTCCATCATTAGTCCAAGGTCATGTGTCGGGTTATTATAGAATGAGAGGTGGATTTTCAGATTTAAAGGTTGTTTATGAAGGTCTACCCCCTCGAGTCTAAGAAAGGATTGATAGATATCTCTGGCGTGCGCTTTATAATATGAAGCCTAGAAGACACAACAATAGAATTACGACAACAGTGATAGAAAGGTGGTGGCCGACGATGCACACTTTCCATTTTATGGATTTTGAAATTGGTAAACTTGTTTAACTTAAGTTAATTTTATTTTTTTAAATAATTATTACATAATCAAAAGAATTAATCATACTTGATATTATTCTTGTAATAGGAATTACGCCCCTTGGTTTGTATTTCATTTGTGGGACCCCAAGTAGAGTGGGAGAACCGATACCATACAACCAAGACGAATGAATATTAAATAGTAAATGGCATATGCTTCTGCCTTCGTTTATGGAAGCAGATGTACATGAAGATGATAAATAATTGAAAGGAGGTGGGGTATTATGTTCAACGTTGAAGACTTTCCTTATCCTAAGCAGAAACCCAGAAGATGTAGATGACTATGCTGAACTGGAAAGGGTGTTTATCTAATGGGTACTGGGTCAGACGTTTTTCCCAAACTCAACTTCTATTGCTCTTGTTGGTTGGTTTCAAGCATTAGAAGATCTTGACAAAGCATCAGATTATGACTGGGGCTCTGGCAGATATGTATTGTGGGCTGAATCAAGCGTCTATAGGTATAAACTACTTCACTGGTTTCTGGGACATCATAGAGGTAAATATCAAAATTATTATTTTTAAATTGAAATAATTTTTATGAACAAATAGATTATGTCAAAATACTAAAATTATAGAGTAATTTGCAGTATTGGTGGTATACCTACTTCCGTGTACGTCTCGACCAACTGGGCGAAGGACACTGGCAGCAACGTTTCAGGTTCCAGTTTTGTTCAGAGGTGTCAACAGATGACTCTGAGCCACAAGAATGTTGTTGTTCACCCTTACATTGATTTTCCTCAGTATGGTGGTAATGATGGAGAACGTATTCTTGATTATTCTCTCTGTAGAGTTGTTTTTTACACTCTGTTGAGGGGTGAATATGATTTTGGTCCTATCCGTCCTAGTCACACCTAATGACCACACTTACTATGAATGGTAAGAGAGAGAGTTGACTTTCCATTGTACTTTGTCCTCCCTTATATAGGCTTTCCAAAAGCCCATCCTTTTATGATACCATGCCACATGTCCTAAGCCTCTTTAATTACTATTAATGCCATCCTTTCCTTAATATAACATCTTTTTTCCATAGGTAAAATTAGGCTAAGGCCTAACCCATGGATAATCCATAATATGAGGCCCTTAATTAAAAGAAGTCTAAATCTAGGCCCCAAATTATTAAAAGCCGTTGATACCTTATGCATATTGTCAAGTCCATAATTAAATAAATTTAAATTTGGGCCCAAAATTATTAAAATATAGTGTGATGATATTCCAACCACCTCTGACCACCACCGTCACCCCACCTCCACAAACCACCTCCGACCACCACCGCCATCCACCTCTGACCAGCCACCGTCAACCACCTCCGACCACCACCGTCAAAGCACCTCCGAACACCACCGTCAGCCACCTCCCGACCACCGCTTCCACCAACCACCGCCGCCACCAACCACCACCGTCAAACCACCACCATCAACCACCACCCGCCACCTCCGACCACCACCGTCGCCGCCAGCCACCGCCACCAGCCACCTCACGCCACCACTGCCGACCACCACCAACATATAACATGTGTATCCAGAAGTTACACATGCATATGGCATGTGTAATTCAAAGTTACACTTATATATAGATGTGTAACCAGTAGTTACATATGCATATATATAGATTTATACTCATCTGTTATACATCAAAACTACACATACAAAAAATAAAAACTACACATACAGAAAATACATGTATTACTTTAAATATTCATTTACAATAATTTTTCCGTTAATCAATTATAGTAATTTGTCCGTTAATAAAAAAAAAACAGGTAACACATTGAAAGAGTTGCAAAAAGGGAAAAAACTGAAGTCAATTGTTCTTTTTTCAAAAGTTTTCTCAACCCTTTTTCTCCAGCATATATTTCCATAACCCATCAACACACCGTGAGTCAATATGGAATTACTGACCAGTGACTAATATCATGACTGTCTGGGCTTCCATTTCACCATCTACCTCTACATCTCTATAATACCAGTGAAAATCAGCAACCCTCAATGGTCCAATGGTAGAATAGTCTGGTGCCCTTTTTTTTTCTTGTTTCTTTTTTGTGCTTGTGATCTTGCAAAGTAAAAGGAGTTTGCAACATGTAACTACTACCATAAGGAGATGTGAAGTCAAGTAATTGAAAACCAAAGCTTAAGAAATAACTTTGTTGCAAGAATTCAAATTTTTGGCAAACTCAAAACAAGTGCTCATCAAACACACCAAAGTATAAGCATATACACATCCACATAACATGTATATGATAGACACATTTTTGTGTCTGAGTTGTCTCGATTCTATATATTGTTAGGGCTCATTTTTGTACTTATTATAATGTTTTATTTATTTGTAGGTATTTTTGGCTAATAAACATTTTTGGAAAAAATTGGCTCGAAAAGTTGTCGGAAAGCACCCGGAGGACATTTGCTATTCGGACTTTCACTTTGAATAAGGGGTAACCTAATTACTAAGGGGCATCCCATTTCCAGGCAGTTGCTAATCGCACCCCTACTCTGGATAAGGGGCAACCATCTTCAACATTAAAAAAAAGGATTTTGGCGGGGAAAAAAATGCAGTTAAAGAGCAGTTTTGGCAATCGTGATTTGAAGGAGTTTGAGGTCGATTAAACCTCTGATTTTCATAGGATAGACTCCTATGGGTCTAGGAATCTGATATGGGTGTTTAAATCGATTAGAATGGGCTCAAACGACGGATTTTTCTCACAACAAGAAAATATGGAAAGTCACGTGTGTGACCTGTTTTACGGAATTTTAGAGTGATTAAAACGTTGTAAACCTTACCAAAGATTTGTATCTATCTAAGGAAGAGTTTAGAATAAAAAGGAAAGCTCAGAAACGCGTAGAAATCCCAAAACAAGAAATTGTCGCAACTTGGCCGTGAAGAGAAGGAAAGAGATTTTGGAAGATTTGGGAGAGATTTAATCGGTATTTTTGATATAAATAGATGTCTTGGGTCATATAGAAGAGGTGTCGAGAGTTTGGGAACCTAAGGAGAGCCAGAGAAGAAGAAATCAGAGCTTTACCAAACTTTGTTTCTGCTGCTGTTGTTGTTGAAGAAGAAGAACGCGAAGAACATTGACCCTTGGTAGACATTCGCAGAAAAGTGTCATTGTTTAACAGCAGAAGAACATTAAGCTGTTCAGGGCAGTCTTATTCTAGGGTCTTAAAATCAGCGACAAAGCAACAGTTTTTCTGTAACAGTTCCATTGTAACAGCTGTTTTGCAACACCAATACACTGTTGCAAACAGTCTGTGTTATTACTTTTCACTCTTTTAATCATCTTTTGAGCAACAAACACATATTTTGAGATCATGATTAATATGAGGAGCTAAACCCCATTGCTGAGGCGATAGAGGAAGCTATTTTTCCAATAAAAAGTGGTATATTCTATTTTATCTTTTTATTTGCAATAATTATACAATTATTTGCCTTGAAATATTATTGAATATGATTTTTATTTGAGTTATTGTGATCTATTTTGATGCAGTATGCTTAGTTTTAAGACTTTTGATGCTTCATACTTGGTATTTACAATTATTACTTTTGAAAACTACTTGTTGCAATATTTTAGAATCAAATTAAACAAGAAAATTGCATAAATATAAGTATTGGTTTAATTACTTTGAACTTGGAAAATAGTGGAATCTTAGCCTCAGTGTTTCTTTTAGTATTGATATCATCTTTGATTGAGCTTGCTATAATTTTTAGTGAGTTTTCTATTTTAATATTAGGATTTAAGTCTAATTAATATCCTTCACAAGTCTGAGAATCGAACCACTTTTTCCACTATCTACAAATCACATCAATTTTTGGCGCCACCGACGCGGACTTGTTTTTAGGGTTTTAGATTTATTTTTTTTGTTTTTGTTATTTTTGTCTTTTTTTATGTTTTTGGGTATTTATCTTGTGTCTATAGGTTCCGGATCATAAAGAAAATTGAGCCAAGGAGTTTGGTGATTTCATAAAGACTTGGAGCTAAAAATTAAAGCAAAAAGAACAGAAAAGAAGACAATTTTAATTTTTTAATTTTTTTAGACAATTTAGTTTAGGGTTTTTTATTTTATTTAAAAAAAAACTGTATTAGGGTTTATTATTTTTGTAATTTTTCTTTATTTTTTTGGACTTTTGGACTTTGGGACATTATTTTTTTTTATTACCCTACGGAAGGGTACTTTAAATATAAACTGTTTGCAGAGAAGGAGGACAATTACGATATTGTCTATGCACCTTGGGTTCGTACACTAGACATCGGAGTCAGTGGCCCGAGTCGACTACAACCGATTCATCCCCCGTCTGGAACGAGAGGTAAGATTCTAAACACTCGTGAATCCCCTGTCAGCGAGTTACTGGACTCCTTCGTATGCATATATGTTGAGGACTGAATATGGACATTTATTTTTCTAGTAAAGGGCAAGGCCTGGCCATACAAGATAAGGGTTCGGATTTCATCACCGTTCTCTTCTTGCCCTCTTTAGGAACACGTAACCTACGCGAACCTAAGCCTAAAATTTTGACTAGAACGAGACCGATAGAGTAACGAGCTTAACAGGAAAGTCATTCTAAAAATATTGGTTACTCTTTTAAGCATACTTCGAAGTTCTTGACGGTTTCTGTAAGTTGAATGCATGATTGCGCCGCCTTGTAATACCGGTGAGGCCTTGGGTATCAAAGCTCCACCGAGCTTCCCTCGCCTCTATTCAACTTACGTTAACTCGGATTGATCCCATAGGGGTTTGCTTAAATTGTAACGAATTCCCGTTCGAAGGATTAGAAGCTGGTCTAGAAACAATCTAAGTGGAGCCATTATGCTTTTTGTTCGCTAGAAATCAATAGGTTTGATTTGGTTGAGTCGGCCTTGATCTGTGTTTGCTTACCCTTCCAATTTAGAAAATTCTATTGTATGCCTGAACGTAAAAGAGACGCACTAGGTAGATTTGTTAAAGAGAAACCTAGTAGTTCGAAGCGTTTCGATTACCTTAATATAGAAAGTTCGGCTTTTGAAGAGTCTGTTTTTGAACGTTGTTTGACTGAGGAGAGAATCCCCTTTGCTCCGATAGCGCCAGAAATGGCAACTTTGAAAGCTTTGTAGAATCCAACTAGGACTACCCGTCCTTCGTGTATTAAGTTAGCTGAAACGAAGGCACCCTATGAACTGAAACCTGGGACCTTACAGATGCTCCCAATCTTTTTAGGGAAAGAAAATGAAAACCCTTATTACCATGTTGGGGATTTTGAGGAAATATGTAGTACTTTAAGAATTAGAGGCTTAGATGATGATGCTTTGAAACTTAGGTTATTCCCATTTTCCCTGAAAGATAAGGCCAAGTCGTGGCTGTATAGTTTGGACTCTGAGTCAATTGAGACATATGAACAACTTACATCTGACTTTTTCAATAATTTTTTCCCTAGGCACAAAACATCGTCTATTAGGACGCAAATATGCACATTTTCACAACAAGAGGGAGAATCTTTATATATGTATTTGGAAAGGTTCAATGATTTATTATCCCAGTGTCCTCATCATGGTTTAATAAAGGTTAGGCTAGTTCAGATCCTTTATGAGGGTTTAGATTATTCCACAACGACCATGGTTGAGTCTCTATGCACTGGTGGATTTGAAAACCAAACTGTTGATGCGGCGATGGAATTTTTTAATGAAATCGCCGAAAAAACCCCGCAATGGGAAAATAGTAGGGCACCCCAGAAAACAATTCTTTTAAGTAGAGGAAACGTTAATAGGGTAGAAGGAGACTATGAATCAGATGTCAAAATTGCTGCTATAGAAAAAAGGTTAGAAGCCTTAGAAGTGGGCCAGACTAGTGGTAGAGTGGAGCCCTTTTGGGAAGGCCAGAATATTGAAGAGCAGGCCAATTCTCTTTATAATAACACTAGATTTGATAACCGTCAAAAGATTGACCCATATTCAGAAACCTATAATCCTGGTTGGAGAAACCATCCGAACCTTTGTGGCCTAAGGGCCAAAGTCAAGGTCAGTTTAGTAATTCTAATGCTCCCCCAGGTTTTGGCTATACTAAGAATCCTTCAGGACTAGCTCAGTTTCAGAATCAGTCAGATAAGAAAATCCTAAGTTTAGAGGAATCTCTCGCCTTGTTAACTCAGCAAACTGCAAAATTCCAGTTATCCGTAGAACAAAGTCTACAAGCTAGTAACAGGATAGGACAAGAAAATAGTCAGGCTATTTCCGAGTTAAAAACCCAGGTTGGTCTGATAAGTGATTCTTTGAGAGAAAAAGGTAAGTTTCCTAGTCAAACACAACCCAACCCTAGAGGAGTTCATGAATTAGGTGCAAAACCATCGAATCAATTGAATGCTGTTAGAACCCTTAGAAGTGGTAGAGTTGTAGACAATAAGGTAACCATGCCCGATAGTGAACATACTGTAGTTCACCCCTCAGGATCTCACCTCTCAGGACCAATAGCTGAAGAGACTGATAAAGTTTCTAATAATGTGAATTCGGTTCCTGAAAGGTATGATTTTAGGCCTAGAACCCCATTTCCTCAGCTATTAGTACCAACAAAGAAGGAATCGAACTTTAATGACATAATGGAGGTTTTTAAGCAAGTTACCATAAACCTTCCCTTATTAGATGCAATTAGGCAAATTCCTGCTTATGCCAAGTTCCTTAAGGATATGTGTACGCGAAAGAGAAAACTTAGCGTCCATAAGAAAGCCTTTTTAGCTAGTCACGTAAGTTCAATAATTCAGAACACCACAACTCCAAAGTACAAATACCCAGGTTCTCCTACCATTGCTTGCACAATAGGTAACTTCCGGGTAGAAAAAGCTTTACTTGGCTTAGGAGCAAGTGTGAACTTACTGCCATTCCATGTATACTTACAGCTAGGACTTGGTGAAATGAAACCTACTCAGATGACACTGCAGTTAGGTGATAGGTATGTTAAAATCCCTCGAGGTGTTATGGAGGATGTTCTTATTGAGGTCGACAACTTTATTTATCCAGTGGATTTCGTGGTCCTAGATACCCAAACTGTCCCTGACCCAGAGAACCAGATACCTGTGATTTTAGGTCGCCCATTTTTAGCTACGTCTAATGCGATCATTAACTGTCGAAATGGTGTGATGAGTTTATCTTTTGGTAATATGACTATGGAGATGAACATTTTTAATGTCAGTAAGAAACCTCATGAGCTAGATGACACATGTGTTGAGGAGGTGAACATGATAGAATCCTTAGTTCAGGAGTCATTACCAAACATCTTGTCTGAAGACCCATTAGAAAGTTGTCTATCCCATTTTGGTTTAGATTTTGACGATGGTAGCACTATTGAACAGGTGAATGCTCTATTAGATTCTACCCCTGTGTTAGACACTGATAGATGGAAAGCTAGGTTCGAACTGTTACTAGTTTCTGAGACTACCCTAATTCCTTCCTTAGAAAAGACCCCAAAGTTGGACCTTAAACCACTACCCTATACTCTAAAGTATGTGTTTTTAGGCCCATCTTAGACTTTACCTGTGATTGTAGCTTCCAATTTGGATAGTGATCAGGAAAGTAGGCTAGTAAATGTACTTCAAGACAATAAGGAAGTTTTAGGGTGGACTATAGCAGACATTAAGGGTATAAGTCCTACTGTGTGTATGCATCAGATTCATTTAGAGGAAGACTCCAAACCTTCTAGGGAGATGCAACATCGACTGAACCCTAACATGAAAGAGGTAGTTCGAAAAGATGTGCTTAAGTTATTAGATGCGGGTATTATTTACCCAATTTCAGACAGTAAGTGGGTCAACCCTGTTCAGGTTGTCCCCAAGAAAGCAGGTATCACTGTAGTCCAGAATTATAATAATGAATTAATCTCAACCCGAGTGACCACGGGATGGCGTGTGTGTATTGACTATAGTAAATTGAACAAGGTCACAAGGAAGGATCACTTTCCCCTTCCTTTTATCGACCAAATGCTAGAGCGATTAACTGGACATAGTCACTATTGCTTCTTAGATGGATACTCCGGTTATAATCAGATCGTTATTGCCCCAGAAGACCAAGAGAAAACCACCTTTAACTGTCCCTTTGGTACCTTTGCGTATAGACGCATGCCTTTCGGGCTATGTAATGCCCCTGCAACTTTTCAGCGTTATATGATGAACATATTTTCTGATATGGTAGAACGGTTCTTAGAGGTCTTTATGGATGATTTTTCAGTGTTTGGTTCATCTTTCGGTGAGTGTTTGCATCATTTGACATTAGTGTTGACTAGGTGTAAGGAAAAAAATTTAGTGCTTAATTGGGAAAAATGCCATTTCATGGTTAAATCAGGAATTGTATTAGGGCACATCGTCTCTTCAAAGGGTATAGAGGTAGAAAAAGCCAAAGTTGACCTTATTAAGACTTTACAGGTCCCAAAAACCGTAAAAGATATTAGGTCATTCCTAGGGCATGCAGGTTTTTACCGTCGATTCATTAAGGATTTTAGCTTGATTTCTAGACCTTTTTGCAATTTGCTTGCAAAAGATGTTAAGTTTGTCTTTGATGATGCTTGTTTAGAGGCTTTTGAGAAGCTTAAAACTTTACTCACTACTGCCCCGATAGTCAAGGCACCTAACTGGAACCTACCCTTTGAGATTATGTGTGATTCTTCAGATTATGCTATAGGCGTCGTTTTAGGACAACGAGAAAACAAATTACTTCATGTGATTTATTATGCTAGCAAAAATCTGAATGATGCCCAAATGAACTACACAACTACCGAGAAGGAACTTTTACCCTTCGTGTTTGCCTTGGATAAGTTTAGGTCTTACCTATTAGGTTCTAAGATCATAATCTATACAGATCATGCTGCTTTGAAATAGCTTTTATCTAAGAAGGATACCAAACCTAGATTGATTAGATGGATCCTATTGTTACAGGAATTTTCCCCAGACATTAGAGACAAAAAGGGTGCAGAAAATGTAGTAGCAGATCACTTGTCTAGGCTAGTTGTTAGTTCTCCTAGTGATTCCCTTCCTATAAGGGATATCTTTCCTGATGAACAATTGTTCTCTGTTTCCCAATCACCTTGGTATGCAAATATAGTGAATTATCTTGTTACTGGTCGAACCCCTCAATATTGGGGTAATCAAGATCGTTCTAGGTTTTTAGCCGAGGTTAAGCATTTCTTTTGGGATGATCCTTATCTGTTTAAGTATTGTCCGGACCAGATTATTAGGAGATGTGTATCTGAAAGTGACCAGTCTAGTATTATCTCCTTTTGTCATGAACATGCATGTGGGGGTCATTTTAGTGCTAAGAAGACTGCTGCTAAGATTTTGCAGTGCGGATTTTACTGGCCTTCGTTGTTTAAAGATTCTCATAGTCATTGTGTTTCTTGTGAGCGTTGTCAGAAGTTAGGAACCATTTCCCGTAGAAATATGAAGCCTTTGAACCCTATTTTAGTGATTGAGGTATTTGATGTGTGGGGCACTGATTTTATGGGCCCATTTCCTATTTCGTTTGGTTATCTTTACATACTTGTCACTGTAGACTATGTGTCTAAGTGGGTTGAGGCGGTTCCGTGCAGAACGAATGACCACAGGGTCGTAATCCAGTTTTTGAAAGAGAATATACTTACACGTTTTGGTACACCGCGAGCTATAATTAGTGATGGAGGTTCACACTTTTGTAATAGACCGTTTTCTCTTTTAATGAAACAATACGGTATTACCCATAAAGTAGCAACCCCATATCACCCTCAGACTAGTGGTCAGGTAGAGGTTTCCAATAGGGAAATTAAACGTATTCTAGAGAAAACAGTTAATCCAAATAGGAAAGACTGGTCGTCGAGGCTTACTGATGCCTTATGGGCTTACCGTACTGCGTTTAAGACACCCATTGGAATGTCACCTTATCGTTTAGTGTTTGGCAAGGCATGTCACCTGCCTGTTGAGTTGGAGCATCGAGCCTATTGGGCTATTAAGAACTTAAACTTTTCACTTGACAAGGCAGGAGCTCAAAGAAATCTCCAGCTCAATGAGTTGGACGAGATTCGTAAGGTTCATTTTGGCGGAGGCCTTCAGACATATATGAGAAACACCGATCACCTAGTAAACATCAAAACCATCTATGTTTTTCTATATCCATATTCTTGATATATCCATGTGATTAGTTTTGACTCCGGATATTGATGTCCATAGTGCGACTATCTGAGTAGATCTCTGTCACTTCATATGAATTTTAGTATGCTTGAGTGCAAACTCGTGTACAACAATTGGAATTTCGCATCAGGATACTTCCTCCTGTAGTCAATAAGTATGCCGACCAAAGAGATTCTTTAGTGCCTTCCAAGGTTCTGTGTAGATAGCTAGGGTCTGGAGTAAAAAGGTTTTGTGGGTATACCTCTGGTAAGCCCTTCGGAGACAACACTCCGCCACTAGGGACACCTAGGGGTTTAAAGGCTTATTGCATACGCTAAATGCAATCGACGATGCCTGCGACAGTGAGTTAGGATTTTATTTCTATTTTATTTTTGCTCGAGGACTAGCAAATAATAGGTTTGGGGTATTTGATAGACACATTTTTGTGTCCGAGTTGTCTCATATATATTGTTAGGGCTCATTTTTGTACTTATTATGGTGTTTTATTTATTTGTAGGTATTTTTGGCTAATAAACATTTTTGGAAAAAATTGGCTCGAAAAGTTGTCGGAAAGCACCCGGAGGACATTTGTTATTCGGACTTTCACTTTGGATAAGGGGTAACCTAATTACTAAGGGGCATCCCGTTTCCAGGCAGTTGCTAATCGCACCCCTACTCTGGATAAGGGGTAACCATCTTCAACATTCAAAAAAAGGATTTTGGCGGGAAAAAAATGTAGTTAAAGAGCAGTTTTGGCAATCGTGATTTGAAGGAGTTTGAGGTCGATTAAACCTATGATTTTCATAGGATAGACTTCTTATGGGTCTAGGAATCTTATATAGGTGTTTAAATCGATTAGAATGGGCTCAAACGAGGATTTTTCTCACAACAAGAAAATATGGAAAGTCACGTGTGTGACCTGTTTTAGGGAATTTTAGAGTGATTAAAACGCTGTAAACCTTCCCAAAGATTTGTATCTATCTAAGGAAGAGTTTAGAATAAAAAGGAAAGCTCAGAAACGTGTAGAAATCCCAAAACAAGAAATTGTCGCAACTTGGCCATGAAGAGAAGGAAAGAGATTTTGGAAGATTTGGGAGATATTTAATCGGTATTTTTGATATAAATAGATGTCTTGGGTCATATAGAAGAGGTGTCGAGAGTTTGGGAACCTAAGGAGAGCCAGAGAAGAAGAAATCAGAGCTTTACCAAACTCTGTTTCTGCTGCTGCTGTTGTTGAAGAAGAAGAACGCGAAGAACATTGACCCTCGATAGACAGTCACAGAAAAGTGTCACTATTTAACAGCTGAAGAACATTAAGCTGTTCAGGGCAGTCTTATTCTAGGGTCTTAAAATCAGCGACAAAGCAACAGTTTTTCTGTAACAGTTCCATTGTAACAGCTGTTTTGCAACACCAATACACTGTTGCAAACAGTCTGTGTTATTACTTTTCACTCTTTTAATCATCTTTTGAGCAACAAACACATATTTTGAGATCATGATTAATATGAGGAGCTAAACCCCATTGCTGAGGCGATAGAGGAAGCTATTTTTCCAACAAAAAGTGGTATATTCTATATTATCTTTTTATTTGCAATAATTATACAATTATTTGCCTTGAAATATTATTGAATATGATTTTTATTTGAGTTATTGTGATCTATTTTGATGGAGTATGCTTAGTTTTAAGACTTTTGATGCTTCATACTTGGTATTTACAATTATTACTTTTGAAAACTACTTGTTGCAATATTTTAGAATCAAATTAAACAAGAAAATTGCATAAATATAAGTATTGGTTTAATCACTTTGAACTTGGAAAATAGTGGAATCTTAGCCTCAGTGTTTCTTTTAGTATTGATATCATCTTTGATTGAGTTTGCTATAATTTTTAGTGAGTTTTCTATTTTAATATTAGGATTTAAGTCTAATTAATATCCTTCACAAGTCTGAGAATAGAACCACTTTTACCACTATCTACAAATCACATCAGTATAACTCCCAATTACACATTCAATTAGCATGTGTAATTTATAGTTACACATCCAATTAGCATGTGTAACTAGCAGTTACACATCCATAAAGCTTGTGTAACTAGCAGTTACACATATACACATCCAGTACTTTAATAAACAAAACAATGAAAAATGAAAATAGACAAAATTCAATCATGTGTAGGAACAATTAACTCAATCGTATGAGCATGTGTAAATTCTAGCAAAACCCGTGCCATGCATTTCAAAGGGTAAGTAAAAAGTTACATATTGAAAGAAAAGACAAGTAAAAAGTTTAAAGATTAGGAATTCACCTCAGAAATCCTAAGTCCACTGAAATTCCGAAGTAAGTAGTCTGAACAAAGAGATAGGCGATCTACAACATCGGTAGAAATTAAAAAATGAATCAACTTTCTGTTAACAAAATTACCCCAAAATTCAAACAAACAAAAAGCTTCAATCTTTCATCATAGTTCATGTTAAAATTGTGAATCTAAACAAGATTACAGAGATGGGTTTCAGCTCAATTAAATAGGAAAAAAACACCAATCTAAGATATCAATAATTCAACAGAACAATAATTGAGAAATCATTTCAATTCAATCCTTAAAACCAGAATTTACATATTCAATCAGTATGTGTAAGTAGAAGTTACACTTATAATTAGCATGCGTAACCAGAAGTTACACATCTATTTATCTTGTGTATCTATAAGTTACACAACAATTGAATTTCAATGATTTTAACTCTGCTGCGGAGATAGAGGTACGTGCACAACTTCCTAAATACTTTTGTGTTATTGCAATTGGATGATATTATCACCTTTGTGTTTATTTTCATCAGAATGTGTACTGTGTAGCTACTAGTTACACATCTATTTAAGTTGTGTAACTAGTAGCTACACAGTACACATTCTGATGAAAATAAACACAAAGGTGATAATATCATCCAATTGCAATAACAAAAAAGTATTTAGGAAGTTGTACACGTACCTCTATCTCCGCAGCAGAGTTAAAATCATTGAAATTCAATTATTTCTCCAAATCAAAGTTGTTTTCACTTGCAACTGCGATACCTAGCTTCATCAACATCTGCTCCTCCTCTACCCTGTTAAGGAAAGACTTAATAAGTTTTATTCAGAAATGAGCATTATGTATCAGTGAGATATCATATAATATTTGTGATATCATAGTAATCAAGATATTGAAAAAGATATTTGATACTTATTTTTGAACCGATTCACTGACTGTAGAGATGTGTTAGTGATTTGAATTGTTTTTCTTCAACTTTTGTTCACTTTGATTCGACAATATTGTTACCTGTAATTGATACTCTATAGCAGATGAAAACCAATGACTATGAAGAAAATAAATGATCAATAGCAGTTTCAGCAGCTGTGAATAACTACAGAATACATACAATAGCTTGTGTAAATGGAAGTTACACATGCATATGGATTGTGTAACATACAATTACACATATGTATGGCTTGTATATTAAGAAGTTACATATCCATATTGCTTATGTAATTTGCAGTTACATATCCATATGCCTTGTGTACGCAGAGTATATGTTATCTTCGTCAGCGCTAGAAACAGGGACATCAAGTGGGTTATACAACAAAATTCAAGCTTCAACAGCAATAAATGAATTTGATGCTCTAACCAAGTGGATTATAGAAGGAATTTAAACCTCTGAAGGGAAATCTAAGAGTTAACGAAAAAATAAGCAACGCAGAACCGACGAAAATTTGGAAGAACAAAAAAAAATAGGGAAAAGAACTAGCTTAAAAATTAATTTGATGTCTAATGCTAAAGACAAACTCAGAAAAATCACAGAATATCCTTCTCAAAGTAAATATAAACTGAGCTTATAGATGGCTAACATATTTAAATCATGATGTGCATCGACATATATGTCATAGTAAACTGAATGAACATTTATTTTAGAAAGAATATGGTAATATTGATCTCGAAAGACTTTTCAATGTTACTACCCACCTCAGTGTTCAAGCCTCAAAGTAAAACAACAATAGATGGATTTTATGGCCTAACTAAGTAAAATTAAAGATAAGCCAAGCAAAATGTAAAGTAGATCCAACTTACATTGTCCAGTACAGCTCCAGTATCCATACCAAACCTCTCAGCTTCATATCAAAACACCACCATTAACTCCAAATCCAAATTATCCACCAAACCTGATCCAGCACCACCACTGCCTCCTCATCCTCCTCCAAAACCTGCACCTCCACCATCAATACCACCACAAATTCTTTAGTCAAACTACATATTTGTCGGCCAAGACTCAATATAGGCAAACGAAAACCAAAGTTCATACATATTTCCCATACTTGTTCTACAAGTTTTATTCATTAATCTCATGAATCATAAAAAAAATCAAAGAAACTTACCTTATTTCACTGATTTTGTATCAAAATAGTTGTTGAAGTTGCTTAGTGTCAACCGTACACTTCCAACTATCTTCATCGATTAAGATTTCATCTTCAAGACAAGGTACTGAATGTAGCAAAATATAGATTGAACTTAAAACAATCTGCAAAGAACAAAATATTGATGAGCTCAAATCAGTTCGAAAATTAAAATAAATGAAATTCATATCAAATAGATGGGTAAAACGGATAATGATTCACATATTTCGAATCTTAAAACCGATTTTCGATCGAGATGAGAGGTTAAAAGATAGACCGAATTCTGTTCAAGAACCCTAGAAAATTTTCTTTAAAATTTCTTTGAAATTTTCTCTGAAAAGTAAAATAGAGATGAGATTATAACAGATCTAACACCGATTATGATTTCTGTAACAGATTTGAACTGAAATCAAACTATTAAAGTTTCCCAAATGAATTTTCAGAAAATAAAAATTCGAAATCTTAAAATTAAATCAACCAATTCAATTGAAATCTTAGTATTAAAGATGAGTATGCTTATCTGTTCGATTTGATTTTGTAGGAGAATCTTCAGATTCATTTGCTGCTGATGATGATTATCACTTCTTCTCACTGATTCTTCCGAGAACAAGTGACGATGATGTCGAATTAAATCTATTGATTGAATTGAAATGTTACCTGTTCGTATAACTTTCTAGGAGAATCTTCAGATTCAGTTGTTGTTGATGATGATTATCACTCATTTTCTATTGCGTTTCATTGAATCTCCGAAGAACAGGTGACGTTGATGTTGAATTCATGTTTAGATAATCATGATCTGTGTTTGTAAAACTTTGATCTAGGTTTTGAAATCATTTTTCATTGAAAATTTCGCTTAGAAATCGTTTCTTCACGACCTGTTTCTTTATCCGGAGAGAGCAAAAGAAAATGAGAGAGAGAAAGTGAAAAATAAAATGAAAATGAAATCTAGACCTAGTTTTATTACCTATATATACTAAAGGGAAGTCTTGGTATTAGTAGAATTATTATGGATAATATTATTATTATCAAGCCTGAATTCTAAAGTGTTGGGACTAGAAATATGAAAATGTGAAAGAATAGAGTTGATAGTGTAGGATCCATTTAGTGGGGCTTCTATATATTGAACCCATATAATAGGGGGGTTATAGTAGTTTTCTCTTTTCCATATCAATTCCTTCCTTATCCCTCTTGCCTCATGGATACTTTCTTGTTAGGCTTGGCTTAGTCCCCATATCCCCATGTCTCTTGTTGGATTTGCTTCCCTTTCGAAGGCACCTCCGTCTTGTTAAGGGGTATTATTTTTCATGCATCAACATTAGTCCCCTGACTATTATAGTTTTTTTGTTTTGTTTTTTGTTTTGATCGGATCTTGCACCTATAGTTGATTCATGGATACTAAATTGGATCATGATTACTTATCTCACACATATAATAAATACACTATTAGATGAAATGGTATTACATTCCTCCGATAAGCCACTGATACTACTGTTATTGAAATATTGCATAATTCCGCCACCCATTTACAGGAAAAAAAATGTGTTGAGATTCCTCCTCGGTCCTTACTCATTTCTCCTACATCCGTATCATCTATTAGATTGTAAGCTGGTTCATCTCGCTTACCCATAAGGAGATTTGTCATATATTTGTACATCGAGAGGCATGAAAGGATTTAAGATTCCAACTCCACGTGTAGAGCACATTTGTATATCACTTGGATTGGATCAAGGAGTAGGGACCTAGTCGTGATTTTAACCTCCAATGGCCCCGTGGTTTCCATTATTTTGACCTTATGTAAAGTTGATTTAGCGTGATATGACAATTAAAAATCATTTTGAAGATTTTCGTATTATTTTTCATAAGTTTTTGGGCGGTATAAGTTATGATACACAAAATGAAACATAGAAATGAGCTGATTGATAGCTATTTTGCATGCTCGATTTATTAAAATACACCCCTCGTTTCATTTTAGATGAGAGTTTGGAGTTTTCAACCAAATTATGAAATGGAGACATGTATGAATATTTTCCATCTTTGTCCTTGAAAAAAAATCACCAATCATTCATTGTTATTAGGATTGCATTTATCACTTGGCTTGGATTAAGGAGCAGGGACCTAGTCGTGATTTTAACTTCTAATGGCCAAGTGGTTTCCATTAATTTGACCTTATGTAAAGTTGATTTAGCATGATATGTCAATTGAAAATCATTTTGAAGATCTTCATATCATTTTTCATAAAGTTATGATACACAAAATGAAACATAAAATGAGTTGATGGATAACTATCTTGCATGCTTGATTTATAGAAATACGCCCCTCGTTCCGTTTTAGACGAGAGTTTGGAGTTTTCACCATAATTACAAAATGGAGACATGTATGAATATTTTTCATCTATGCCCTTGAGAAAAGTCATCAATCATTCGTTGTTATTAGTATTGCATTAGTCACTTGGCTTGGATCAAGGAGCAGGGACCTAGTGGTGAATATAACTTCCAATGGCCTCGTGATTTCCATTATTTTGACCTTATATAAAGTTTATTTAGCGTGATATGGCAATTGAAAATCATTTTTAAGATTTTCGTATCATTTTCCATAAGCTTTCAGACGGTACAAGTTATGATACACAAAATGAAACCTAGAAATAAGCTGATGGATAGCTATCTTGCATGCTCGATTTATTAAAATACTCCCCTCGTTCCGTTTTAAACGAAAGTTTGGATTTTTCACTCGAATTAGGAAACGGGGACATGTATAATATTTTCCATCTATGTCCTTGAGAAAAGTCATCAATCATTTATTGTTATTAGTATTTTTAAAAATAAATTTATACTTCCGAGACAAAATGTAAAAATGTTGTTGGTGGATTTGTTGAAATATATGAAACATCTATTGTGGAAAATGAAAGATATCCAAAACCTTATTTAAAGTGGAACGAAATGAGCACCAAAGTAAATTTCTAAGGTCCACTATTTTGGCTATTTTATAGCTTTGACACATAATTACCTAGATTTGCCAAATTCTATACGATTAAAAGTTATTTTTGTTCGGTAGTAATAGTGTAATACCCTTGTGGACTTTGATAACTATTCTTAATAACCCTGCATTTTATGTGCTAAACAACCCTGCATTTTTTTACTTTAAAATATTTTTACAAGCTGATCGAGATTTATTTTCTAGTGTGCTCAATTCTTCGGTCGCTCAAGATCTGTGGTCTCTCCCCGGACCCGATGAAAAATATTGGATCACTTCTTATGGATTCGTTGAGAATGATTTTGTTAAAATATTTTTTTATTATTATTCGGGTTGTTGGTGTGCATCATTATTTCTTCGTCACTAATGCCTGATACAAAGTAAGATCGAGAAGACAATACAGGGACGATGCATGTCGAGGATGGGAAGTTTGAAAGATTTTACAAGTTTTTGGTGTGTTTAGTTCTTTTGGCTTAACACAAAAATATTAGTAATAGATGTGATTAGTACTAAAGTTTGCTTCTAGATATCAAAATGTTAGTAATAGATGTAATTTTTTGTGGTGCTATACTAAAAATATCATAATATAGTAACAAAAACGTCTCCCAACCAAATTCTTAAAGTTGGAGGACCGATAACTTCCACAGCAGGTGGGCAAGGGCTAACAAAGTAAGATCTTGCTGCGTTTTCTTGTGTGTTCATTTTATTTTTATTATTATTAAACTATTATTCTCTTAGGTTTTGGTTTGTGTTTAATTTTGGTTATTGACCGACCTGTGCTGTTGAACTTGCGTCAGTTGTTCCTTCGGAAAAGCCTGTATATTTAAATGATTGTTTTAGTCAGACTAATTGATCTATTCTGTCACCCCCCAGGGCCCCACTATATGTAACTGGAATAGAAAAACTGGTCAAAAACAAGCTTTCTCATTTATTTCTGGATTCATTAACATTTTCATCATTCGTACAGTGTAGACAAAGAAATGGAGACTTCTACAAAGTACCCACTCTTGACGGAGAGTAAAGTTCATGCTACTGGTGATGAGGATGAGGACGATCAGGGCATAGGATTCAGGATTTCTAGTGATCATCATGTACAACCGGTTCAACTCATAAACGGAGGATGGAAATCAGCGATTTACATCATCGGTAAGTTCAGTCAACCCCGTCTTTCTGATCCAATTCCAACTATGGATTTAAGAATTCATCTGAAGTGGTACATATGGTTGTGTGGTATAAGTTAGGTGTTGAAGTTGCAGAGAGATTTTCATTTTATGGAACATCAGGAAACCTCATTACTTATCTCATTGATGTACTGGGTCATCAGTCCACGACGAAAGATGCCCAGAATGTCAACATTTGGTCAGGTGTAGCAACTCTGCTTCCATTTTTAGGAGCTATCATTGCTGATTCCTACTTAGGCCGGCTTAATATAATTCTCATCTCTTTCTTCATTTATATCATGGTGGGTTATACCTACCTAATCACTCTAAAATGCATATGTTTCAGTTGAAGTTAGAAATTCAAGAATCTTGTAGAGTAAATTGTCGATTATACATTCACATTCTTCAAGCATTTGCTGTTGGAACAATATTTATTAATTATTATTTTAAGGTTTTTAATTAAATAAAATTAATTTATTATTTTGTTTGTGAATAAAACTTATTAGTCCACATCGTGGAGTTTCTATTTTTTAGTTGTTTTAAGAGACTATATAAGTTTTTTAGTCCCATATCGGGGAATTCATCTTTATAAGTTGTATTTGTTAATTATGTAAACAAATTCACTACTTTTATAAGATCTATGGGAAAGGGGTTGCTCTATATTTTATAGGGACCCCCAAGGGAAAATATTTTATATTGTTTTCTTATGCATTCGCGATTTTTCTTAAGGGTTTTTTCGGAGTTGCCAAGCTCAAGATGAGCATCTACTACATATGCTAGTAGTAGGTGTAGTAGGGTGTTTTATCCTGGAGATATCCGTCCTGTGAGGGCTATAGCATCATTCTTGAGTGTAGCCGGGCGCTAATGTCTTAAGGCAACGTGTTGAACACGTGACTCACTCTGTTTTTCCAAAGTTTTGTCTTGTTGCTGTTGCGGAGATCTGGAGAGCTCGTTCGTTTCATCAAATCGATCACTTCCATTATAAAGGAGCTAAGTATCAATAACTTTTGCTTATTTGACTTTTCCTTGTTTTTGATTATTGCACCCAACAATCTTAAGATATTAGAATTTGTAATAATAATTGATGTTTAATGTGAAGTGAAAAACAAAAAACGAAGTTTTGGTCAGCTGTAGATTTTCGAATTTATCTCTTAATCTAAAAGGAATTTAAATGAACTCTTTTAACCTAATGTAGTAGACATCTTGATAGTTACCCACAAAATATTTCAGAATTTTTGGAGTTGTAAAAGTATTTTTTTGATATTTTACAAAACAGAGAAACGTCTCTGAAAAATTCTGACGAGCAAAAATTTGTTGTTAACTAAAGTAGTTTTTATGGGTAACCATGAGTTTTTTGATATGGTGATTCAAACGAAGTTTGTAGATCTAGATGTCATCTTCAAAACTTATATTTTATTTTCCTATTCGGAACTAAGGTTTGTGAGATGTGGTATATTAGGTGATTGGGAAATTGTCGTGTCCGTGTCAAAGTATAAACGAAGATTATGTCATGAAATTGGAAAGGGACATGGATACCAGGAGCCTGTGGATGAACACAAGTCTTCCAAAGCTGACAAAGGTGAGAACATCAAACAACTCTAAGCGTAGTCTTTAAAAGAAAGGTATGTTTGGTAAAACTTAATCCGACATTACTTTAATTAAGGGTGATTGTTATGTTTGTAAAATTCCTGGCCATGCGGCAGTAAATTGTAGACAACATAAAAACCTTAATAAGTAGAAAAGTTAACGCTAATTTAGTTGAAACAAACTAGAACGAGTTTAGTGGCATGATGTCGGAAGTTATTTTAATAACCAATGTGAGAGACCAGTAGTTGGACTCTGGAGCCACCAAGAATGTTTGTTGAAACAGAGACCTGTTCACCTCCTATCAGAGGATAGGGGATGTCGAGAAACTCTTTTTGAGTAACTCATATGGACAGAGGTTGCATAAAAGAAAAAGGTCGAGCAGAAGCTCATATCTGTAATATTCTCACATTGAATGAAGTTTTCATGTTTCGAGCATATGCGAGAATCTTGTATCTTGTTCTGTTGTAGATGGAAAAATATTTAAGATCTTAATTGAATCTGGAAAACTTGTTGTAACTAGGTAGTGATTTTTAAGCAAGAGTTATAGGACTTTGGGTCTATATAAGCTTAACGGAAAAACTGATGATGTGAGCATAGTTGATTATTGTGCTTTCTTTGTGTGATTGATTGTTTTACGTGGTAGACTTGGAACCGTAAACTTATAAGTCAATGCTTAACTGGCTAGCATAAGCTGTGTACCCAAATTTAATTTGGATTTTGAACACAAAAGTGAAATCTGTGAAGAATTAAAATATGCTATAAAACCTTTTTAGCACAATTATTCAGAGTAGTTCTAACCCCTTAGAATTAATTCAGTTAGGCCTAGTTGACATGAGTTCAACCCAAAATCATTGTGGTAAAAGATGGTTTATAACTTACGTAGATGATTGTACGAGGTACTATCTTGTATACTTGCTTAAGGATAAGGATGATGCCTTAGAAGCCTTAAGATGTATAAAATTGAAGTTGGAAACCAATTAGAAGTCTTGAACATAACAACCGTATTCTTAAGGAGATGATAATTTCCATGTTGATTAGTTCAGGATTACCTGCGGACTTGTGGAGGGAGGCAGTCCTCTTAACTAGTATACCCTTTTAAGGATCAGATGAAGTCATGAAACTCCATATGATTTATGGAAAGGTACATGACCTTCTTATGAATACGTCAAAGTGTGGGGGTGTTTGACTAAGATTGTAATTCCTCTTCCTAAAAGAACTAGAAACCAAAAATGTTGATTGCGTATTCATATAGGGTATGCTGAGTATACTTCTACATATAGATTTTTGGTTGTGTGTTCTTATTTTTTCTGACTTTAGTGTGAATATTATTACGGAATCTATGGATGCTGAGTTCTTTGAACATGTTTATTCTAAACTTGTACCTCATTAGAGACATGTTGTTGATCCCTTAGATTTATTTTCAAATAGTCAGAACTTATTTTAAAGGAAGATGAAGTTGATGTTGAGCCTAAGAGAAGTAAAACAATTAGACTTGAGACTTCTTATGAAACCGACTTCATAACATGCCTAGCTTAGTCTGAGCCCATACTTATAAAGAAGCCTTGATATCTACTGAAATCCCATTCTGGTAAGAAGCTTTATTTAGTGAAATAGACTCAGTCCGTCGGAACCGGACTTGGGAGCTTGCTGGTTTACCTCCAGGGAGTAAGACCATGGGATGTAAATGAGTCTTTAAGAGGAAACGATAGGTAGATGGAACTGTGAAAAAATATTAAGCTAAGTTGGTAGCTAAAGGCTATAAACTAAAATAAGGTGTAGATTTCCTTGATTCTTATTCACTTGTGACGAGAATTACTTCTGTTGAGATGCTAATTGATATTGCTGCCATAAACAACTTGGAGATACATCAGATGGATGTTAAGACAACTTTTCTAAAACCATGAATTACATAAAGAAATTTACATAGACCAACCTGAGGACTTTGTAGTCAAAGGTTATGAAGACAAAGTTTGTAAATTAAACGGATCTTTGCATGGTTTTCAAATAAGCACATAAACAATGACATGAAAAATTTGATCATGTGATAATGTGTAGTGGATTTAAGTGAATCTGACAAGTATATTTACAAGTAACTTGTTAAGGATGCATGTGTGATTGTATGATTGTATGTTGATGATATGCTTATACTTGATACAAACATAGATGTGATTAATTCCACTAAAAACATGCACTGAATGAGGACGTTGACTTGAAAGACTTAGGCCCTTTTGATGTAATCTTATGGATGAGGATTAGTCTTAGTCATTCTCATTATGTTGAATTTGTGCTTATGAGATACAATTAGTCTGATTGTAAGCCTGCATGTACTCCATACGATTCTTCTTGTAGACTCGAGAAAAATAAGGGTAATGGAGTATCTTCACTTGAATAGTCAAGAGTTATAGGATGTCTGATGAATTTAATGAACTGTAAGAGTCCAGACATTGCCTATATTGTGAATAAGTTAAGTAGATATACTTGTAGTCCAGAGAAAGAGCATTTGGATGCACTTAGTAGAGTATTATGGTACCTAAAATACTCTATTACCTTTTGTTTGATTTATGAAAGGTATCTTGTTGTCCTTGAGGGACTTTGTGATGCAAAATGGATAGTTGACTTAGAGGAGTCTAAGTCTACGAGTGGATATGTTTTCACTCTAGCAGGAGGGTTTATTTTTGGAAGATTTCCAAACATACTTATATTACTCAATTTATTATGGAATCTAAGAGTATTGCGTTAGATAAAGCACGAGAGGGGGCCGAGTGCCTAAGATTCTTTTTAGAAGACGTTCCTCTATGGCATAGGCCTGTGCCAGCTATATCTATACATTGTCTTAGCCAAGCTATAATAGATAAAGCTAAAATAACTAATCTCAATCGGCGTTATTTCCATAGATTGGATAAATTCCAAGGAGAATATCGCACAACCTTTGACAAAAGGTTTATATAAAGAGATAATTAAAAATGCATCGAGGGGGATGGGGCTTTAGTCACATAAATTAAACTTTCCATGAAGGATATTCAACCTTGCTGACTGGAGATCCCAAGATCAAGGTTTCGAATAAGACAAGTAATTTGTGGTGGGTAAAGGTAAACACTATCATAGAATTTCGTTCTCTGTCCCTTCCCTATGATGTAGACGTGATAGTGTGACTGCATGTGAAGGATGACTTTTAAGAAGTCTTAATGAGTTATATAGTTTCCATTTAAGATTGAAGTGGGGTGTAGCAGTAACACTCTTTATGGAAACTCACCTATCTGAATGAGGAAGTGGGGCCGCTTCCTATGAGAATATGAGCTTTGATTCTCTAGAGCATTCTGAGAAACATGATATGTCCAGGCCAAATTGGACAAAACGGCACAAGCTTGCCAGCAACCTTAGAGATATCATCCGTGGTTGTTATCGCGAATTACATCAAACGCTATAAGTTCAAGGCATAGCTCACTGTCTCTAGCAAGTAATTCCGGTAATATCTCACTAAGCAAAGGTTCAAGACCTCCTGGACACCTCTGCCTAAAAATGGTATTTCCTGCGTTTTTTATGTGATTTTCTTTTTGATGGTTTTGGTATTACTGGAACTTAGGACCTAAGGGTCACTAAGGGTTCACTAGTTCATGTTTTTTCACTTTGGTGAAAGGAACCTTTAATCTCTCTTGTGAGGAACTAAATATGAAAGCTCTTTATACTATATGATTTTTGCAATCCATAGTATGACCCTGAGGTCAACACATTTTTGTGTGAAGGAGAGGACATTGAAATGACTAGTATGATTTCAACACACAGGCGGTCTGTATATCTGTTCGATCATGCCGGATCGTGGAGATTGGGTGTTGATTTACCAAGATTTATCTGTGTTTTTCATGTTTTATTGAGGTTTTCATTCATGCGGGGGATTGTTGGAAAAATATTTATTAATTATTATTTTAAGGTTTTTAACTAAATAAAATTAATTTATTGTTTTGTTTGTGAATGAAACTTATTAGTTCCACATGGTGGAGTTTCTACTTTTTAGTTGTTTTAAGAGACTATATAAGCTTTTTAGTCCCACATCGGGGAATTCATCTTTTTAAGTTGTATTTGTTAATTATGTAAACAAATTCACTACTTTTATAAAATCTATGAGAAAGGGGTTGCTCTATATTTTAGAGGGACCTCCAAGGGAAAATATTTTATATTGTTTTCTTATGCGTTCGCGATTTTCCTTAAGGGTTTTTTCGGAGTTTCCAAGCTCAAGTTGAGCATCTACTACATATGCTAGTAGTAGGTGTAGTAGGGTGTTTTATCTTGGAGATATCCGTCCTGTGAGGGATATAGCATCACTCTTGAGTGTAGCCGGACGCTAATGTTTTAAGGGCAACGTGTTGAACACGTGACTCACTCTGTTTTCCCAAAGTTTTTCCTTGTTGCTGTTGCGGAGATCTGGAGAGCTCGTTCGTTTCATCAAATCGATTATTTCCATTATAAAGAAGCTAAGTATCAATAACTTTTGCTTATTTGATTTTTCCTTGTTTTTGATTATTGCACCCAACACTTGAGAATCTGATTTGGGGTTTTTCCTGAATGTAAGGACTAGTTATGTTAACGCTTTCTGTGTCTACTTTGATTCCACTAAAATTTCAATATTGGGTGTTCTTCGTCTCGCTATATTTGGTTGCATTAGGAGAGAGTGGACATAAACCATGTGTACAAACATTTGGCGCGGAACAATTCGATGATTGTATTCCAGAGGAAAAGAAAGCAGAGAGTTCATTCTTTAATTGGTGGTACTTTGGATTATGTACTTTCTCATCGTATCTGAATCTAAAAGACAAATAATATAAGTAGAGACGAAACATGAAAGGAGCTGCGAGGGAACTTTATGGAGCGTACATTAGCTAGATTTGTTAACATACTTTGTAAATGTATTGATATCTTAAGCTCAATTACATTTAATGGTATTTGTATTCCTTTTTTTTTGGACGGATGATCTTCTTAATCCTGATAAGCATTTATGTTTTCTTAGATGCTCAAGAAATCTTAATGAAGTGCGTGTTTTTTACTGTGTCTTAAAAGATTATGTCCATTGTGTTCCTAATTTATCATGTGGGACAGATTGTAATATAAATTTTTAATTGCTTTTTTGAATCATGGATGCATCATGCACGACTTGAGTAGTATGAAATAAACGAAGAATAAATAGTAAAGTATCAGTTAGGTATTACTTGCCTCACCCTTAATGCCAAGTAATCCGATAGTTACCTTTTTAGAAGCCTTAGTTCTCAGCTAGGAACGTGAAAAGTCCTCACGAATCTTATTCAGGACCGCGATTTTTTGCCCAATGATGTGAGTGTGGTTATTAACACAAGAGAAACAGTCTCACTCTGTTCAGTATATCCATATACATTTTACCCTATCGGCAAAACTTCAACCCTAGCTTTCGCTTTCAGTTATTATAAGATAAAAAAATCAACATGTTCAAGTTGATTGAGTTGACATCTCCCGAATGTAAATTAAATTAACCTTTACCGATTAGTAATTATTAATACCCACTGTAACTTCAGGAGGGAATAGTTATGATTTACCAATAATGGACCCTTTAGGCTGCTACATGGGCAGCCACAAAAAATATCTACAGTTGGAGAGGTCGTTATTAAACTAATCGAAGAGCTTAACACTCTCACGCCTAAAAAAGTGTAGAGCTTCATAATTGCTGCTGTATTGGCCGTGGGTAGGGCTTGCTTCCACTGGACCCGGAGTTGGTCAAGTAGAGATTTTTGTTTGGTAAACTGGCTCATGTAAATTTCTGTTTTCCTCTTTCGTTTACATTGTAAGCAGTGACTTTGTATTGTAATTTCACTAAGTTATAACGTGTGATATTTATATATCAATTGATTTGTTTCACGGAAAAAAAAACCAAAGAGATGTTTTAGATTGAAATCCATGAACGAATTTAATATGTTTTTTTCCCAAAGCAGAGTGTAATATGGTTGGGATTGAAATCTTAACTTTATTTTCATTCTTTGTTTCAGGAGAGTACTAACCGAAGAAAATAAAATATTTGGATGACTTTATTGAAATCCATGAACGAATTTAGTATTTCTTATTTTGGCCAATTCCCCCAACTGAAGAGCACTAACAAATCTGTTGTTTTCTTTTCCATTGATTCATCGATGGAAAGTAATTGGAATCAAGGTAATCGATAATAAATGGCTATACTACCCCTCATAATTCGGTATTTTCTTTCCTCTTTCAAAAAATCTCCTTTACATCCATTTCCAGGAATTGGATGCTGTAAAGGATTACCCTGCAATCCAATTCCTAGGATGTTAACAACTTGAAGCGAACGCGCTGCTATAAAATAGAAAGCGACGTATACTAATTATACATTGAAGGCCTTTCAAAAATCACCCATACCACCAGCCTAATGTTATTTAATATTTAATATTTAATTTTGACTCCCAATTATAGAAAGTTAGACTTTTTAACGATGTCAAAGTTAAAGTGTTGATGTTATGGGTAATTTTTGTTATTACGGAGAGGTGATGATAGAATAGTGCAGTATAGACTGGTGATGATAGAGTGGTGCAGTTTAGACGACCTCCTTTAAGGTTTACCATGGAAATGGATGGGGAGATAGGCACCTCTATACATGCTTAAACAGTTGCTACTATTCTGTTCGTTGAGAGAAGAGGTACTTGGTAATGATGCGCAACAACGTGATTTTATTGATAAAATCATTTAAATATTTCTTATTTCTTGCTTAGTTTATCTTAATGATTAAAATAAAACTACTGAATATTAATTATTCTTGAAATTGAAACTTAAAAAGGGGAAACAGTTGAGACTATGCCCGGCTGAAATATCTGTCAGAGAGACATGTCTAGAGACCATTCTGTGCATTCCATTTTCCCAATCCAAAATAAGCCATCCTTCGCCACGTATTCATTTAAGAATATAACAGAAGGGTATATGAATTCATTATCATGTGATTCATAAATTGAATGAAGTAGGAGCAACTTCCATGACCTAAGCCGCCTAAATAACCAACAACCGATCGATTATCACATTTGATCATAACTATTGGATGATGGGGGTTCAGTTAGTGACTGCAATGATAAATGATGAAACGAATTAATGTAATGCAACATCCTTCTGAAGCCCCCTTCATTATTATTTTTAATATAGTTACGATACTTTTTACCTATACAGAGAAAACAAATCTACACTTTTCATCCAAGAAAACTATCATTCCTTACAAGGACATAGAAGAATACTTTATAGTCAAGACAGAAACCTGTGAGAAGCGGTTTTGCCACAGTTTTTTTTTCTCGATTCATAGAGAATCACTGTTATTTTCATTTCATTTCATTGTCTCCCTTGGTACTTATATTTATTGGAGCTTATATTTTTTTTATTCCTTTTTGGGTAATTTTATTATTTTTTCACACCAACTCAGTTATTAGCTTATTAATTTTTTTTTGTAAGAAGACTATTATATTTGTTGATTTGTACCCAATTTTATAATGCACATTTAATATTCTTTTATAATGCACATTTAATATTCTATAAGCAAGAAACATATCCGTGCATCGCACGGGTGACAAACTAGTATTAGTAATAAGTGTGATTAGTGCTAAAAATTTTGTTTCTAGATATCAAATTTTGTGGTGATATACCAAAAATATCATAAAATCCAAAATGTGGTTTATGTTTTTTTTTTTTTTTTTTTGAAGGAAAAGCCAGGTAATGGCATGTTACCGTACGTCCTTGTGCTTGATGCACTCGATTAAAACTGTCTCCATTTTGCGAACCTCATTACTCTAGGGAATCTAGTGATGAACTTATCAGTCTCATTATGTCAAGACCCCTCATTACTAGCTAAACTAATAATAAGGCTAACTCCTATGGTCTTCTAATCTAGCAGTTAGATTGGCAATCCACATCAGTTAGATCAGAAAATTAACCTCTAAGCGCTGAATCGTTCAGCGTTGAGATCACTTTTTCAACGTTGAATCATTCAGCTTTCAATCTCGCTGCTAGTTGAACTGCGAGCACATGATATGAGAGAGAACTAGTAAGCATTAGTGTTAACTTTTAGACCACACTTTTTTTTGTTGAATTGCAACACTTTTTGGCCAATCTAGCCCATAGTGATTAGCCTAATGTCATTTGAAGTAGCAAATCTGTTTTCATTCTAAATAATCTCTTAAGTCTTAAATAGGATTGAAAAATTCTTAAAGTTGGGAGGACCGGAAACTTCTTAAAGCTGAACAGTGAAAGCAGGTGGGTTGGGCAAGGGTTAAGAAAGAAAGATCTTGCTACGTCTTCTGGTGCTGTTCAACTCAGTTGTTCCTTCGGAAAGGCCTGGGAATAGAAAAACTTGACAAAAACAAGCTTTCTCAATTTTGATCGTTTATTTCTGGATTGATTGGATCCGTTAACATTTTCATCATCCATACAGTGTATACAAAGAGATGGAGAGTTCTACAAGATACCCACTGTTGACGGATTGCAATGTTCATGTTAATGGCGATGAGGAGGATGTTCAAGGCATAGGATTGAAGATTTCTAGTGATCAGCATGGACAACCAGTTCAACTCATAAAGGGAGGATGGAAATCAGCGATTTACATCATCGGTAAGTTCAGCCACCCCCATCTTTCAGATCGAATCCCAGCTATTTATCTTTTGCTTCAGGCTTTAAGAACTCATCTGAATGGTTGTGTGGTATAAGTTAGGTGTTGAAGTTGCAGAGAGATTTGCATTTTATGGAACATCAGGAAACCTCATTACTTATCTCATTGATGTACTGGGTGAGTCCACGGCGAGAGCTGCCCAGAATGTCAACATTTGGTCAGGTGTGGCAACTCTGCTTCCATTGCTAGGAGCTATCGTTGCTGATTCTTACTTGGGCCGGTTTAATACGATTCTCATCTCTTCCTTCATATATATCATGGTGGGTTATACAAAATCACTCTAAAATGCATATGTTTCAGTCGAAGTTAGAAATTCAAGAATCTTGTAGAGTAAATTGTCGATTATACATTCACATTCTTAAGGCATTTGCTTGAGATTCTGATTTGGGGTTTTTCTGAATGTAGGGACTAGTTATGTTAACGCTTTCTGTATCTACTTTGATTCCACTAAAATTTCAATATTGGGTGTTCTTCGTCTCGCTATATTTTGTTGCAATAGGAGAGGGTGGACATAAACCATGTGTACAAACATTTGGTGCGGAACAATTCGATGAACGCATTCCAGAGGAAAAGAAAGCAAAGAGTTCATTCTTTAATTGGTGGTACTTTGGATTATGTAGTGGATCTACAGCGGGTATGCTGGTTGTATTTTACATTCAAGAAAACGTAGGATGGATGATCGGGTTTGGTCTTCCCGCAATTGCAATGGCATTTGCACTGGTTATTTTTTTGTTAGGTTCAGAATTCTATCGTAGTCATGTTCCTAAAGGAAGCCCATTAGTTCGAACTAGGCAAGTGTTTGTTGCAGCTTACCGTAAACGCCATCTGTGTGTCTCAAAGGATGGGGTTCCATTGTATGAGGAAGAAAACCCAGATGCTGCTGGTTTCGCATCCAATGGACAAATCCTCGCTCACACTAATCAACTCAAGTAAGTGCATTCCTAAACTCTGTTGTTTTAACTGAAGATCACCCCAATGATGACTTATGACTGTATGAGTTTTTAGCTAGTTAATGTTATAGTTTGTCTCAAAAAATTTCAGATGTTTGGACAAAGCTACAATCATGGACAAGATGGATACATCAAGTGACACGAAAAATAACTGGAGGCTTTGCTCTGTTACCCAAGTAGAAGAAGCAAAGCTCCTACTTCGTCTAGTCCCCATTTGGTTGAGTTGCTTGTCTTTCGGCGTAATTTTTGCACAAGGAAGCACATTTTTCACTAAGCAAGGAAGTTCAATGGACAGGACGATTCTTCATGACTTTCGCATACCCTCAGCTTCACTTCAAGTGATACCCGGTTTGGTAATAATCTCCACAGTCGTTATATATGATTGAGTTCTTGTTCCAATAGCAAGAAACTGGACAGGAATCCAATCAGGAATAACAATGCTCCAAAGAATTGGGGTCGGAGTATTTTTTGCAGCACTTTCAATGGGGGTAGCAGCTTTAGTAGAGGCAAAACGAGTTCAAGTTGCAATGCAATGTGGTCTCACTGATCAACCCAATGTAACAATTCCTATGAGTGTTTGTTGGTTACTGCCTCAATATGCAATATTAGGAGTTGCAGACGTGTTTGCCATCGTTGGCTTACAGGAATTCTTTTATGATCAAATGCCTGATGAGATGAAAAGTATGGGAGCTGCAGTTTATCTGAGTATTATGGGTGTCGGGAGTTTTTTAAGCAGCCTTATCATCTCAATTGTACAGTTTGCGAGTTTAAGAAATGGAGATGAATGGCTGGGGAACAATCTTAATAGGGCTCACCTTGATTATTACTACTGGTTATTAGCAGGATTATGTACTTTTGGGATTGGTGTTTATATAGCTGTTTCTAGGTGTTACTTATACAAGAGAACTGTTGCGGATGTACTACGACAATACAAAAATGATTTAGAAGTAGGGAAATGCTAGAAAACGCGCTCTTTCCACGCGACTTTCACGCGTTCCAACCTGGCACAGAAACGTGGCAAGAAGACGTGGATTCTGACATTACACGTCGGTGATCTGAGAGAAAAATTTACAGAAACTTAAACCTGAACATCTTTTTACTTATTCTATCTAACATTCTCTCTCTTTTAGTCTTCTTCTTCACTTTCTCTGTTTCTTAGATGATTTTGATTTTTGATCAGAATTCTCATATGAAATTAAATGGTTGTAAATGACGAATTAAATTGATAGACTCAAATTCCTCCAAACCATCTAAGAAAATCGAATTGCTCGAAGTTCATGGATTAATTAGTTTTCTGTTTAAGAAGGTGATGGTGATGGTTCCTGTTTCAGTGTTGTTATCATTGGGTTTCTTTAAAAAATCACAAGAAATTTTGAAGAAAAAAAAACACGAACAAGATCCACATTTAGGATTATACTTTTATGGACTGAAAGTTAATTTGGGAGTAATTCGGACTCTTAGTTCTCTCTTGCAGTAGCAGTAATAATTTAGTTCATAGAAGGGAGTCAAGTGACAATTCATCCTCTTAATTTTCTGATTACTAATTATAATTTCAACTCTAGATAACCCCAACACCCAATTTTTCACCTATTTAAAGGAAACATCTTGATTTTTGTTAGGGTACCGACCCTAAACTCGTCACAAGTCCATGGGTAGAACTCAACTCGAAAACCGGTTGACTAGATGAGGGAACCCATTGACTTATAAACTACCAATTAAGTCCCATCTAACCAACGTGGGACTAGGATCCCAACATCCCACCACGCTTCCAGACCCAACGTCCTCGTTGGCCCACTCTATCGACACTGACCTGAAGGTAGTCCTTTCTCTTATGGCGGCTTCACTCCCCTATCAGTATTCAATGCGGGTGACAACTACGCCCATACATAGGTGCCCAACACTTTAATCTAGCCTATAGGTCATCCCTTCCGTGGAGCGGGCATGGGTCGTGGTGGTTGGCTCTGATACCAATTGTTAGGGTACCGACCCTAAAATCGTCACAAGCCCATGGGTAGAACTCAACTCGAAAACCGGTTGACTAGATGAGGAAACCCATTGACTTATAAACTACCAATTAAGTCCCATCTAACCAATGTGGGACTAGGATCCCAACAATTTTGCTCTCTTTTGATTTGGGTATATTATTGTTACTCTAAAACCCTAACTATTGAAGTCTCTGAATTTCATACCTGTTTTGATTAAAAAAAAATTTGAAATAGTAAAAGAAGTTGATGAAGATTGAAAAGGTGGAGGAGCTGTTTGGTGAAAAATAATCAATTGGATATCCAACACTTTATTCTGTAAAATCAAACCCATTTTCATCTTCATCGTCTATACACCATCGTCATCATCTTTCTCTTCTTCTCTGCCACTATTATCTTCTTCATCAGGTACTGTAAGTTCAAGATCAAAAAAGGCCTATTGTCTCACCACCATCATCTTTTCTTCAACAAAGATTTGAAGATTTAAAGGAAAGAACCATCTTGATTTTGTTTTCTTTTTTTTGTTCCTTGAAAAAGTAAAATTTTGTTTCGGTTTCTCTCTCCGGAAATCAACGTGTAACCACTTCAGCTTTTTCTTTCAAACACGTCAACTAACCAGCTAAGCCCGCGAGCAAGTAGCGGGGAAAGAGCGATGCCCCTAGCTCGACCGTTAAAAGTAAGGTTTTAGTGTACTGAAACTTCTGCTGGAATTTATTTTATGGTTAGCTTCTTACATAATTGCATGAAGATCTTAGAATCGTTGTAATATTTTTAATGCCATCCTGAAACCCTCTCCTTTAAGCAAATGGACTCGGCAGAGCTACCAGAGCAGAGACATATGAGCTTCTCTAGCCATGGAATGGGGAAAGGAGATACAGAAATCCCACATTGACTTTGTTGTTGAGGATGATGCAACACTCCAAGCCATTCAAAGAGAGTACCAAATAGAAGTTCAAGAAAGGTTCCAACCAAGTTTTAGTCAATCTCAAGATCCAACTTTTAAGGCTATTGATTTTGTGTTAGGAGATCTAATTCTTCTAGCTCCCCATCGGAACTTATTATCTACCAGATTAGCTACTATCTCGTCGAAGTCTACATTATTTCAAAACTTAAATTGGAAGGGCCTAACCTTCAACATATTTTAGATTTACTTCAGTTAGATCCGGTCAGGAATGTTGAGACATTATGTAATGTAACTGACCAAACTCTGAGGGTGCAACTTGGTGCTTTACACAACCCAGTTGAACCCATTTTGTATACCGAAGTTGTTGCTCATACTTGAGTACACACTCTGTTTTTTTATTAAATAAAAAATAAATGCCTTTATTTTGCCTAATAAAAAAAATGGGCTATTTTTAATACCCGTGGAATTTAGGAACCGCTTGAGTAACCTTGCATTGTTTATGTTCCTCGGTATTATTATGTTGAAATTGGCCACACTATTTCTTTGTAGTGAGCTGATGCAAGAAAGAGCAAGAAGACAATGGAGACATGTTGCATATATGTTGAGGATGGCAAGTTTGAAAAATCTTACCAAGTTTTCTGTTTTCTATTTTTCCGCTCAACACAGTGTGGTTTTGGTATTTGCCTCTTGTGGTTTGCGGTAATGTACGTGCATCATTAGTTAGTAATTCGAACTTTTAGTTATCAGCTAGGTAGTTGGATAGTGTGGTAAGGTGCACATGTGTATAGCTAGATGTAAGAACAAATATGTTTTGGTTGGCCACCAGAATGCAATACCGCTTTTGCCCATTTCGATGTTTCAATTGCTTGTGCTCGATGGATTTTTTACCTTGCATTGCAGTTGGACATGAATTTCAAAGACTGTTATTTCTGCAACATTTTCTGGTACGTTAATTCGAAGTCAATGAATATGAATGTGCTTTGATGGTAAAAAAAATAATCAAATCTTAGCATTGGGGAAGCTAATAATGCTGGCATGGACGTCCTTGTGATGATATTTTTTGCATTGATGTTCTGCACTGCATTGCCTCCTCCTGCCTCTATGTTGCAAACCCCATTACTCTAGGGAATCCCGTGATGAACTTATCGATTTCCTAGGGCCTATAGACTGTCTACTTTTTTATTCTCCGATCGGAATTCGGAATACCCTCATCTCCCACCTTACACGCCACAGCTACATGTCTTTTCTCCTTTCTTATCTAACTCTCTGTGTTCCCAGAGATACAGCCTAGAGGTCATGAATGCCCTATGCGGTCTTGTTTTAGGGTGAAGCAGACTAAGCTAGGCTACAGATTGATTACGCAACCTCCTATGCTCGGAGCAACAGCTACACAGTGAGTTTTCAAGTACTTGATTCAAATGCTCATTTTGCAGCCAGTAACATTATGACACATCAAACACTAGAGAACCAACTTCGTTCAGCTCTACACATTTTTGTGCCTCCTGAGTCAGTCAAACCTACACCTTTGGTCTTCTCTTCATCATCTCCGGTGGCATTTTCTTCCTTTTCCGGTGGTTTCAAGAGTTTTAGAGAGTTTAATTGTCTAATTGATTAAGGAAATCAGGGTTCATGTGAGAAAAATGAAAAAATGTAACAAAAATGAAAACGGATTTTATAATATCATTCATAATCGATCATGATATACTAGTAGTACAGTACCCACTGATTATAAAATGCAATTTGATTAGACAATCTAACCCCCTAAATAATCAGACCAACTCTAAACTTAGTTGTTTGTTAGTAGATTATCTTATTACCATGGCTTATTAGATAACTTTTCAAACTCATTCACATTCAGATCAGCCATCACCTTCCTCTTCTTATTCTCAATCCTCTCAATCTCTGACCTCTCCAATTTCACTTCCTTAGCTATCTTCACAGACTCGTTCGCTAACTCCACCAGAAGAAATTCTTTTTCTTCAACGCTTTCTTCTTTCTCTAGCTTTTCTTCTTCTAGCTTTACAACTTCATTTTTCCAACCCTTTTCTTCTTCAGCTCTTCTCTTCAGCAGATTGAATCTCTGTTTTATTTTTGTCAAATCATAGCCCAATTCTTCAAACCCCTCAAACTCTGCGGTCAAACTACCAACCTCACTAAGAAAATGAGAGGAATCTTTCAGGTTACGAAGTTTCTGAACCAAGAACAAGAAGGCTAAGTCACATCCTAACTTGATACCTTCTTTTATGTTTTCACTTCTGAAACTTTCAAGTGGGCTGAAGTGTGGAGACTGTGGAAGTTCAGTAAAAACTTGATCATGTGCAAGTTTAGATTCAGGATTTAGATAATAAGACCTATGGGTTAGTGGGAATTTCATGTTAACACCAGTAGGCTGTGGTGGTAACTGTGATGGTGTTGGTGGTAGCTTTGGAGAAGAAGAAGAAGATGATGATGAAATCTTCAAGATGAGTTTTCTGGAATTTGGGTTTGATGCCATTGATGAAGAAGTTGGAGTTTTTCTTAGTAGACTTGTTTTACTGAAACAAAAGAAAGAAGAAGAAAGAAATGGGTTTCTGGTTTCTGCTTGAAAAGAAGAAATGATTTTGATTTAAAGAAGAAGTAATTGGGGGACAGTTAAGTTCAACCATATATTGCCATTTTGGTGTATGTTGTAGTTTACTCAAAAATCACAAAGTTTTACGTATTACCATTAATGGATTAACCAGCTAAGCTCTCGTCTCATGAGTCATTCACAATTCTGAGATCTTTTAACTTATTTGATAAAAATGATTCTGTGTCTGTCGAAATTATGTGATGCTATCGACATACTGAGTTCTCTGACTTTGAAATAGCTTGCACACACCAATTGAGTAGAAAGGTAGTAGAGGCGTTCGTGAGCCATGCTTTTAGTACGTACTTGTCCATGGACCTTTAGGTCTGTTATGCATTAGCAATAAAAATTAGAGACAGAGATCTAAGAACAAATTACCGGCAAATTTACATATTTTGCGAGCCACGTGGACGATCAAATCTAGTTTAGGTAGTGAGAAAAAAAAAAATTCTTAGATACATTGGTGGACTGGAAGATGTTGAGGCGGTCGTCTCAAGTTCTAACGTTAAAGGCTATTTTCCAACAACAACAAAAAAACAGCTAGTTTTTTCAACCCTATAAATAACATATTCCTTCAAGTACAATGTTTTCAATGAATTTTCTCCACGGATAATCCTTCTAAATTTTATTCAGCTTCTCTAAATGTCTAAACATAAATGTCTCAATCTCGAGAAATAGAAAGCGAAACTCAGTCTAGCTACATCGATGACAGAATTAAGTTCGGACGAAGGGGATATCTCAATCCATTTTCCAGTCGAGAAATAGCTAGAGCTCAGCTCATCTGTCTACAAAAATTGAGCGAGATAGCGGTGCTCAAAAATCAAGAGGTGGTCGATACGAAGTTAAAAAAATTTATGCAGAGCTACCTTCATGGTGCCAAAATTGTTGTCGATAAATTATCTTGGTTTACTTCAAACCATATTGATTCTACGAAACATCTGAACAAATACTTGTTTGTAACTGTTGAACATTGGTGGTATGCTACATACACGTTTTATTTTGAAGACTTCGAAATAGGTATGACAATTATGGTGATTTATAGTTTATATGCAATTAATACAAAGATGTAAATTAAATTAACAATGTTAGTGCTCTTACAGTAATAACATTAATATCATATTTGTTTTTCATACTGGGGATATCTTTCGGTTTAGGAGATGAGGTTCCATTGACCAACAAAGTTGGTTGGCGGAAGAAAGATATAAAAATAAACTTTGTCATAACAAGGTATACGAAGCACATGAACTTAAGATGCGGTGGAATTCCTGATTCCAATTTAAATGCATTTCTAATTAACAAATTACACAACAATAATGACCCTAATTCGAATATATGTGACCTTAAAGCGGATACAAAAATTGCCCAAGATATTAATTTTATGATTACTTATTTCATATTTTTCCACGCCTCAAGCACTAGCATTCAAGTAGGATGGTTAGAGGCGTGATGTTATTATGGTTACTTGGTTCACTCACGAAGACATTAGGTATCAATGGACATTTATTTATATGTAGGATGATTGCAATAGTCGTCGGACGTTGATGTTCTTATAAACCGATTTTACTAGACTTTCACTAAGAAAAAAAATCCTTGTGAGCTTATTTTGCCACAATCAGCGGATATATATACATTAATATTAGAGGATTGTGGAGTGTTCTTGAAGAATATCAAGTTAGTGTGGATCATACTCAGTTTTAGTTTGCATATTGAATATCAGATTACACACGTCTTAAGAATGTTTGGGAATTCATATGCACTATGAGATTAAATATGGTCAAAATAATCGTTTTGGTATGAAAAGCATACACATTTTGAAATTACATATAATCCCATAATCCTGCTGAGAACGTGTATGAAAATTGAGTATGATCCTTATTCGGTTTGAAAAAATTTATCGTCCACATTCAAATCGAGTATGATTTTATTTTTATAAATTCATACCAAGAATCGACATATATAGAGGTTTAAAATTAGTCGATTCAAAATTGAGGTTCTTCATTTTGAAAAAAAATTATTCAAAATTGACGTTTGTAGTCTACTGAAAAGTTGGGTAATTTTTTAACCAGAATCAAGACGATATAAATGTCCACATTAGCCTATACTAGGTTGATGTTCTTTAACCACGAAGAACATCAAGAAAAAATCGATTAATATTTATGTCCATATCAGTCGATCGTTTAGAATCCACTAACTAGGACATTCGTATTAGCCATTTCTGGATAAACTCAAAAAAGTACAAGTTCCTAAAAATTTTCAATTTTTAACGTATAAATCAATAAAAATCCTAGTTAATGGGAACGGTTTGCTAGGAATGTACCTTTGAGTTAATTTATTAGTTTCAATATTTTTGGAAGCTTCGTATCCTTCATCTGGGTAGGCACAAAATTTTGGTAGGCCTCAAATTTTCCAAGTTGTAAAATACACACATTTATATAAAACTAACAACAAAACAACGTACTATCTATTTCATTCATAAAAATTTATTCTTTCCAAAAACATTATCTTCGAACCCTATAGTTGTCATCATGCCTTCTAGATCGGATATGAGAAATGACTGTTATTTTTCTTGAGTTTTTAGTGGCTTTTTAATTGAATAAGATGTTGTTTTGTTTTTCTTGTATTTTGACAGAATTCTTCATAGTCGATTTTATCTTTGCTTGAAGAGAAACTGCTTCTTCACTTTAATGGTTATTTGTTCAATTTTTGCTGGTTGGTTTATGAATTGTTATTCTGGGTTCAAGAACATCGGCGATTCAACACAACATCGCCTTGAATTCATCTTCAAAAAAAGAGATTCAGGGCAACCTGGTTTTTTCTTTCATAAGTACCAGGTTATCGGCAAAACACTCATTTCTCTCAGGAGCATCTCTTATTAAAAAGATAAATATTCAAAATGGTCGATGCTGATTCCAGATTATACCATCTTTTCTCTTTACTTTTCATCCAAAAATTGGGTACCTTTACGGTACTTTGTTCTTTCTGTTCGCGGATTTATATATAATTGGTATCTTTATTTGTATTTGGGCTTTTATATTTGATATTATTTTTCTTATAAACAATCATGTAATCAACATTTTGGATTGAATGGATTGTGTTCTGATTGCTTATATTCTATGTATAAAGAGAACTCACCCATGACCGTAACTTGAAGTTGTAAAAAGTGTTTACCAATTTTTGGGTTATTTCAATATAACATATCTACCTTATCAAAAATTATTTGAGGCTATATTTTTAATTTGATTTTCCCACTCAAATAGTCAAATAACTTTTATATTAATGTTAAATTATTTTCTTTGTGAAGCAAAGCACATTTTAATCCTACTACTCCTTTCCGAAGCCGAGGTAATGTGCAGTACACAATGGTGGATCGTTATAACCCCACCGTTTGTTTACATTACTAGAAATTTCAAAACTTAAGTCATGAGCAATAATATTTTTCTTTTCTGGAACAGCTACAAATTCAATATTTACAGGATCTTTTGCTTTATCTTGAACACGTAATTGGGGATATGGAAACTAGTTGGGGATATGAATTATTTCCCCCAACCAAAGGTGTCTGCTAAGGGCTGTTTTTTGGGCCAAAAATACTAAAACACCTTATATTAATTAAAAAACATTATGAAAAGACTGTTATACCCTTTCAACTAAAACATAAAATCAAAAACCAAATCATTTATCCCCCATTCTACACTATCAGTTCCGGCACTCATTAGGTTAGGGTTTCGATTTTTTTCTTCTTCATCTTCTTCATCGTTCACACCATCGTTCTTCATCGTCGATTAATCGTTAATTCAAAATTTCTTCGTCGATTAAAACGAACCCATAAGAATGCCTCCAAGAAAGAAATCAGATGCCCAATCGAAATCAAAATCGATTTCTCAACAGAAATTAAAGAAAAGGCTTGCTTTGATTTCTCAAGAGCAAGAACACGAAGAACAAGAGTTATCAGACGATCAACTACTCATAAATATGGCTTCTTTGAGAACGTAAGTCATTTAAAACTGTTTAATTAGTGTTTCAATCAATTTCTAGCTATGGGTTTAGGTCAAAATCGCGAAACCCTAACTGAAACAGTTGAGTTTCAGTAGCTCCATCACTCAATTTCGTATAAATACCACACCGGAAATCAGTACCGGCATTCAATCTAGGATGAAGACCACACCGGTAGTCAGTTCCGGCATCTAATTTAGGTTAAAGACCTCATCGGAACTTAGTTTCAGCATTGTATTTAGGATGAACACCACTTCTGAACCTAGTATCGGCATTGATTTGAACTTTTACGTGTACGCCGGTAGTAAGCTTCTAATAAACAAAAAACCCTAGGATTTTGTTATTTGTACCGGCGTACATTTTAGGTTAGATTTCATGCCGATACTTGAGTTTTGGTATCCAAAAACTTTAGAACTACTATCGGCGTCCTCGACAATTTTTTTCAATGCCAGTACTGTGTTCCGGCATTTGTTTTTATTTTACGTAGTTGCCGGTACTGGTGTTTTCTTATTCAAGAATTTCCTATAGTGTACCGGCATCCTAAAAATTTATTTGTCAATGCCGGTAGTTACTCCCGGCATGTAATCGTTTGAATTTACAATGCCGGTATTAGCTCCCGGCATGTTCGATATTTTTTTCAGGATGCCGGTAGTGATGATTCTATGCTGTAATGTGGTGTATGTATGCCGGTATTAGAAATGAAAGTTAGTTGTATTATATTTATTTCATGCTTCTTTTGAAATAGATCTAAAGCAAAGGAAGCTAAAGCAAAGGAGGCTAACAAAGGAAAAGCTAAAGATGCTGTCACTAAGAAAAGAAGGAAGGATGCTCTTGATACTCCTCAGTCCCTGCCTCCTCGAGGGAAAGACCAAAGTCTCAAAACCCGATTGGGGGCTGATACAAGAGGTGAAGTTTGGGAGAGTGGTCGTGACCGTAGTAAACTCGTAATCCGTGAATCTACTGGAGCAGTTGAGGAGGAAGATGAGCAAGATGAAGAGGAAAGTGAGGAGGAATATAATGAGATTGATCCAACTCAATTAGAAAACCAAAGCCAAGGAGTAGTGGAAGAAGGTGGTCCAAGTCAACAATCCACACAAGGCAAGGGGAAAGGCAAAGGAAAAGTAAAAGTTAAAGGTTCGCACCTTCCTCATGTTGATGACATGATACCCGACCTTGATCGTGGTAAAATTTTGGGCGCAGCTTCGCATGATCCGGGGTATCTATTTGGCTACAAAGACTCGTGGGCTCGTACTATATATTAAACCTATGTAAGAATTTTTGTCTCGTGCATATGTATTATTTTGTATTTATACAAAATCTCTTAATCGTATTATCTCCTAATTGTAGGATCATACGAAGGCTGTGCGTGTTTGCCGAAACCAAGTCGCGGCTCATTGGGATTTGTCTAAGGAGCATGAAGAGGTTCAAGCAATAGTTAAGGATTCTGGTCTATATCCTTTGGTTGAAGATTATGTGAATCCGGATATTGTGACAGTCAATTGCTTCGTCGAAAGGTATCATGGTGAATCAGATACCATGCACTTCCCGTTTGGCGAGATGACCTTGATCCCTGATGATGCTCAGAACATTCTAGGATTGAGTGTTACCGGAAAATCAATTGCAGAAGGAGATAATCATTCTTTTGAGCTAGAATGGACGAAGTTGCACGATCTTACTAAAAATTTGCTTGGTTGGGACTACAAAACTTCTGCGGAAATCTTCTATATATCTAAGATTAGTAGGACAATGACCATCAAGCTGACCATGCTTAAGGAGAAGTTTCAAAACTCAAAGGAAAGAAGTTTGAAGGATGGATGAGACCCCGCACAGATTCGTTATAAAGTTGTTGCGTACCTGTTATTCATCTTGGACACTAGGGTATTCCCCGACACTAGTGGCAACAGGGTTAGTGAAAACTACCTTCAATACTTGGATCCGTTGGAAGATGTCTTTAGCTATTCTTGGGGCACCATGGTAATGGCACATTTGATGACGGAGATGAGAAGGGCCTCTAAGGCGGTTACAAACCAATTTGTCGGGAATTTCACTCTACTCCAGGTAATTTTGTTTTTAAACTTATGTTCTTATTTATATTTTTCACATGTACCCTTTTCACATTTGTATAGGTGCGGGCTTATGAACATTTCCCAACATTGTTCAAGGACAACCCCTTCTTGAAGTTTAATCCCGTTGATGACCCCGAGGAGCCTAGAGCCAAGAAATACGAGTTCAACAGCCATCTGAAGCCCGGTAACGATCATCGACTGATAAAAATGAGATTATCTCTGGACATAATGACTACCAAAGATGTTGTGTTCGACCCTTACAAGGAGGCTAGATAAAACCGCCAATATTTGAGGTTTTATAACGTTGCATCTTACAATGGGCCTTTGTTCCACCCAAAGGGATACGTTATGGATGATCCTCGAAGTGTGATGCGGCAACTTGGATACCAGCAATTACCCTCCTTCATGACAGCCTCTACTGAAAGGTATCAGCTTGACCTTTCTGTGTCCATGACAAGTTCCACAAGGTTGAGGGTAGAGTATGATCCAATTCCAGAACCAACACATTGGTGGGATAGAGAACCACGTCGTTTGGTAGATACTAGTAATTGGGAGCTTGCAATCAATGGTGACGAAACCGATCCCGCCTACATTGGTAATTACTTGGAATGGTCACATCCTTTTGCCGTGCGCCCGGAAGACGTCGAAGTTCCACCCCAGAAAAACCCTCCCGTTCCAACTCCTATAGAGGCACCACCTACGATGACCCAAATTAATAAGACCGTTGGATTGCTAGTAAGTATTGTTAATTGCTTAAACGTTTAATGTACACATAATTTTATATTAGCATATATATACTAATTATGTGTTGTATGTTTGAAACTAGCAGCGTCGGCTTGGCAAGTTGAAGAAGATGTTAGGTTGCAAGTACGAGGAAGGAAAAGCTTGATAAAATTGAAGACCCAAGTGAAAGAACTTTGTTTTGGGAAAGAAGGAAGGTGCCCATTTCCAAGAAGCAAAAGACCAAGTGATGAACTCTATAGTTGTGTTTCGTTATTTGGATGGTGGTTGTTATATTTTGAACAATTTCTAACATTGTTGAACTCTATAGTTGTGTTTTTGGTTGAACTCTTTATTTGTTTGGTTTACTTTTGGTTTATGATACTTTGATGAAGAACATTTAAGAACGATTTAGTTGTTTGGTTTATGGTGAACATGTTTAGATTTCTAGTAAAAGGTTGTCTCTGTAAGTTTTCTTTACACGAGAAGCGAAGGCATTCAAATGTTTAAGTTCCACAGCACCCGTATTGGTTCCGACATAAAAATAAATTTTAATTCTATGCCGCCATTGGTACCGACACGGAACAATTTACTCCAAAACCATGTCGGGCACAATGGATGAAAATGACCAAGTTTCTGTGTAGATTATGGGTAGTTCCGGCATTAAAAAAATTATTAAATCTACGCCGGAATTCTGATTTTCTTACTCTTGCATAGTTTTGCACAATTCCGGCATTGGATTTTGATAAATATACTATGCCGGTATTGTTTATAAATAGGTTACGAATGCTCTATTTATTTCATTCCTAGATAATCTATTACATTATATTTCAACCTTTAAATTAAAACAGTGGTAATGGAGCACTTTTGGTTTAAGATGATCTCCTATTTAGTAAGCCATCCCTTTTCAACAATTGCGGAACCTTTGAGCCTTTCGCGAATCTCTTCGAAGACATCGTCCGGAAGGGGGGGTGTCAAGGACCATCTTCATTGGTTTTTCTTCTCTTTCAACATATTCCTTTACCTTCATATAACACCCATCACACCCATCGTTAGGCTTGCGTTGGCCCTTGTGGTTTTCTATTGATTCTGGTAGTTCAACAGCTTTGTCAAACCATTAAAACTCATCGCACTTTGGGTAATTCAAACACCTTAGAAACATTATTCCATTTTCAGCATCATCAACTTTTGCAATCCAAAACCGGCGTGTCCCATCACAACTTCTACACTTTGAATAGATAAAAGGACAGTCCATGGCTAGATGAGAAGGTGACTTGCAAATTTGACACATGCAATGATGATTCTGTAAGAGAAGATTATATTAGTTACGTGTCATAATAGTGAAGATTTTAACTGTCCATATATTGTTAGTAATGTTCAATCTACTTACTTTGCAAATAGAGCTTGATGATGAATCTCCCATCGCTTGTGAACTTCAACCGTGCTTGATTGATCTATTTCTTGAGAGAAGGATTTTTGTTATTTGGTGGGTGCTTTGTGTTGATTTTTCCAAAGGAATGGGGTGTATTATATATAAATGAATCTCCAACGGTCTTATTTTTCAAAAAACTAGCCGTTTTTTTTTGTTTTTGAAGTTTACAAATACCGGCATGGTCGCAATAATATATGAAATTCCGGTATATAGTACCGGCGCTAAACCATGTTGTTCAGCCATGCCGGTAATAGTTGCATTTTTCTCTGTGAAGAAATTCACTTGTTCCGGCATGAACGTCTAACGGTAAACTATACCGGTACTGGGGGCCGGCATCCTATGTTACATTTACTTCTATGCCAGAGTTTGGGTGATTTCAAAAAAACTAGTCGTTGAGGTTTTTCTCTATATAAGGAGAGCTAATACTTGGACCCAAAATCCCAAAACTCGTGTGTTCTTATATATCTCCTTGATCCTCCTAACTTAGAAACTCTAAACCCCAGAATAATCATCTACAAATAGCTAAGTATAGTACCTAATCCCACATACAACAAATGGCATCGTTTGACTCCGAGGAAGACTTAGCAATCACCCAAGCATGGTACGCCGAAACTCGTCCTTCAACTATAGATAACAGCACGCGGGATTCCATGTGGCTGAAGATTTTTAACAAATGTATTCACGATTACGTTAACCCGAAAGGAAGAACTGCTCAACAAATCGAGCAACGACACGACATCATCCTAAGTGCGGTGGTTGAGTATCTAAAAATGAAACACCAGATCAAGCACGCTACCCGCAATAGATTGTGCCATCAACAACTTGTAATTATCTTTATGATAAATTCGACACAATCCACTCTTTTTCAAATTTTATGTAACAAACTTAGTTTTTGTGTTGTTTTTGTAGCATGAAGCCGTGAAAACGCGTTACTTACTGGAAAAGGGAGAAGCATTCATGTTTGATGCCAACGTGAACCACATTGTAATCAAAGTCACGGAGTACCACCAGCTGGGTGAATCGGAGACGGATTCTTCCTAAGAATATTGATAGGTTTAATGGTATTTGGTTAGGTTTTTAGGGTAGTTTTTATTAAGGTTTTGTGGGTACATCTCTATGTAAACCCTCACGAGACTAAACTTGTCCATTTGGGTCACCAGGTGGTTTAAAGGCTTGATGCACGTGATAAGTGCATTCGTGCTTCCTGCGATAAGGATTACATTTGAAATAAATTATAGTTCCGGCTTACATCGTTAACATAATTCAATACTGTTATATCTACGGCATAGAAACTATATATTATTTTATGCCGGAATTTGATGTCAAAATTATGTGTGCAATAAACCATGTTCCGGCTTTGAATTTATATACTATACTGTGCCGGTTTACACTACCGGCATGGTCTAACATCTTTCGTTAACTGCCGGAATTGAACATTCAATGCATAACATCTATTTTTTTTAAAACATAAACCAGTAAAGACCATTTCCGGCGTGGAATCTAAGTTACTGACAATGCCGGAATGATAAAGTGGAAAAGAGTCGTTGTGTCCTCATCTATTTAAAGTGGATACACCTATTGCAGTTGATACCTCAAAAAAAAAAAAGGTGAGCTCCAACACATTTCTCTGACGGAAAATCAATCACCAACTACCGATTTCAGAGAATTTTTATATGAAAAAAAGTATCCACTCCGGTAGGGAATCAATCATCATCCACCACCAACTCAATTCCCATGATACTAGAAAAAAGTAGAAGGAAGGAGCAAATCACCAAGTCACTTGCCGCAATGGAAGAAGAGATACTTAAAAGGAAAAGAGTAGAAGAAGAGGCAGCAATAGAAGCAAAATATCGCAAAGAAACTAAAGAGATATATGAACGTGTAAAACAAGTGAAGATAAAAGCGGATGTTGAGGAAGAAACCCAATGGATTAAAAAATAATACATAGTATCAGATCTCCCGGAAGATCACCGCTCTTCAAACCTTTTTTGGGGTCTTGTTGAGGATGGTCCTTATATGCCGAAGTTTGTGGACGGTAAGTGCAAGAAACAAAAAATGGATTACGGGTATGTGTTTGTAACGAATTGCAGAATTTCCCTCATAAAATTATGCCGCAAATACAACGAGTTTCTTGCAAGATTCTGAGGGAATAGGTATCAAGCTCAGAACGCGTATACCAAGTGGAGAAAAGAGCCTTTTAGGCATTTCGAAGATGCCTTGTCTCTTGAATCTCGTCCCAAGAAATGATGTTAGTTGCAATTAGCTTAAGATCTTTCATTTCATGTGTAACGTTGTTTATGCGGTTAATGTTTCTAGTTTTATTTCCTTAAGATTAGTATGAGGGTCTGTTTGGGTTAATTTTATTTATTTCCTTAAGATTATGTGGTTAATGTTGTTTTTTTCCTTAAGTTTTTTTCCAGTGCCGGCATTGAAGAAGAACCAAATACTATACCGTTACAAGTGCCGGTATTGTAGACACAATTTAAACTTATTGTCAGAATGTCGGCATAGAATTGTACCATATGTCCATGCCGGAATTATGATTTTTACAAACCCAATTTATGTGGCAGTTACAAACCCCTTAATTCCACTTATGTAAGTTCGACAACTAATTCTAACTCCTTATTCTTCTCCATTGTAACTGTCGCACCAATTATACCCCATTGTAACCGTTACAAACTCCCTCATTCCATTAATGTGACGGTTACAAATTCCATTATTACATAAAATTGACGGTTGTAGAATGGAAACGGTTCCATCTTTCAATTTCTTTGTTTTCACTTCGCAATTCCAAAAGAACTTCCAAAACTACTAAACTCCATTATTTGGTTTCATCCTCTAAACCAAATTCATTCAATTCTTCAAACCCAAAAAAGAATGGGTCCTCGTAAACCTCCTGAAAAACCAAAACCTAATTCTGGTGGTAAATCGAAATCAGAAGCATCTATTGAACAAGATGATGAGGAGGAAATAACAGAGATGATGAGGTAAATGATGTCTATGTTTGTTGAAGCATTCTTAGGGTTTATTTCATAATATAAAAAACACAAATTGAAACTTGCATGTTTATTGTTTATACTAGGTAAAAGGAAATTTGAATTTGCAATTTAGTGAATTTGAAATTGAATTTAGTGAATTGAAATTCGAATTTAGTTTTGGCGTACCATTAAATTTGAATACAGTGCCGGTTTATATGTTCTGCATCCCCCTTTTATTGCATGTAAGTTATTAACATACCGGCATACAAACCTTATAAGTTTCAACGCCGTCACCCCTGCCGGCAGTATCGTAATGTTCACTATCCATGCCGGTTTTGATCACCTTATTTTGTTAAATCTCTGTAGACAATTCCCATATTACCGGCATAGTATTTTATTTACATACAATGCCGTTACCTGAAAACCGGCATAACATCCTTTCAGATTACAATGCCGGAACATTTGCCGGCAGTATCTTTATGTTCACCGTCCATGTCGGTTCTGATTTTCTTATTTTGTTAAATCTCATTTTGTACGTAGGTCCATAGATGCAAAAACGAAGAAAGGAAAGAGAAAAGTTGTTGATGAAGGAAAACCTAAGTCTTTTCGGCCTCGACGTAGTCGAGATGATCCGGAACGTGGTAAGGTCATGATTCGGGAGATTCCCCCGGAGACAAACACAAGCAGCGATGATGATGCTCAGTGGGAGAAATTTGTACCTCCTGATCCAGCAGGTGGCTCATCCTCACATGGCTTAGGACAACCTGAAGTTGAAGCCGGTGAGAAAAAGGAAAAGGACCCACCAAAGCACCTCCCAAAAACATATGACATGATTCCAGAACGCAATGATGGCAAACACTGGGGTCAGCCGAGAGATACGAAACTTTTATTTGACTACAAGGACTCTTGGGCTCGTTGGATCTATTCAACTTATGTAAGACGTTTGCATCTTGTTATTATATTGTTTATATATGACATCTCGTGAATTGAAGTTTGTTTGGTATGTTTGGATAGGACCACAAGAAAGCCTTCCGTGTTTTCCGCCATCAACAAATGGATACATGGGAGTTGGAATGGGAGTGTGGGGTTGTTCAAGCGGCAGTAAGAGCATCTGGGTTGTATCCCGCGGTAGAAAATTATGTGGCCACTGATCAAGTGACGGAGAATTGCTTCTTGGAGAGGTTTTTTACTTCAACTGATACCATGCATTTTTCTTTTGGCGAGATAACCATTATCCCTGAAGATGTCCAAAGAATATTAGGTCTACAGATCCTTGGAAAAGCCGTTAAGAAAGAAGATGACGGTAAGACCCTAGAATGGTCCAAGATCTATGAGCTGACTAAAAAGTTGTTTGGTTAGGACGAGGAAACGACAAAATCAAATATGTATGTGTCAAAGAATACCATGACAAAGACCATTAAACTCGTCAAGCTCAGAAAGTTGTTTGGGCATACGTTGGGCAAGGAATTGCATGTCGAACAAATTCAGCACACTATCGCTTCTTATCTGTTGTTCTTCTTGGGAATCGCAATATTCCCTGACTCTAATTGGTAACAGGGTGCATATGAACCACTTACAATACTTGGAACCCTTGGAGGAGGTTCATGAGTATTCATGGGGCACTGCTTTCTTGGCACAATTATTAGCGGAGATGCGTAGATCTTCTAAGGAGACAGCCTGTCAATTTAATGGGAATTTCACTATATTACAGCTAATGTGAACTAGTTATTTTGTTTTCCAATTAGTTCTTTTCTTATACATTTTATTGGAACGATCTTTCATTGGCGTAGGTGTGAGCTTATGAACACTTCCCAACATTGTTCAAGGAGTACAAATATTTGGAGTCGTCAACGTATGGTTTGGCACCACACATTCCTGTAGCTGAGAAATACTTTTTCGACAATAAACCGAAGCCCAATAACAGAACTCGGTTACTCTCCATGAGAGAGGTTTTGGACTCTATCACTGTCAAAGATGTAGTGTTTGACCCATATAAGAACGAAAGAGGAGTTCACTTTGCAAGGCATGACAATGTAGCATTTTATAACGGACCATTGTTTTTATCCAAAAGGATTTGTTATGCATAAAACTCGTCGTGTGATGCGCCAACTTGGGTACAAACAGAAAAAAATTACGGGTAAATCTGATGCCAAATTCTCTCATGACTTTCCTCAATGTCTATCAGATGAACAGCATACACTGGTAGTTTACAAACCAACTCCTCTACTTGTACATTGGAATGAAAGGGAAGAACAACAACTACTGCTGGATAGGGTTGGTTGGGAATTGGCGGAAAACGGTTATGAGTCGGTACCAAGCTTCCTCAGAGGTCATTTGAGGTACTCCCATCCTTGTATTGTACGCCCGGCCACCGAAACAGTGCCTCCACAAGTAGAACCTCCCTCTACAACTTCTGAAAAACTTATTGTACCCGTACTTCTAAAGACCCTCATATTGGTGGTACGTAATTCTTGTTCACTTTCTATTATTAGAATTATATCTATAAACTGATAAAAGTGAACATACTAATGGAATAATATGACAACAGCGTTCGCGGCTAAGAAAATTGGGAAACTGGTTTAAATGCAAGAACAAGGAAGGAGAGGTGTTGACCCCGGCATAAATGAAGACAGTCGAGGAAAAGATAGACAAAGTTGAAGATCCATATGCAAAGGACTTGTGGAAGGAAACGAAGAAGAGGGTTCACAAGAAGCCAAGGACCGAGTGATCTAAGATGTTTGTTAATGTTTCTTTTATGGTATTAGTTATGTCTTTGAAAAATCTACTGTCGGTTTATGTTTTTTGTGTGTCTTGCTAAACTTTGAACATCTTTGTTTCATTTTTTTTTTCGGTTTGGAACATCTTAACTTTACGTATGGTTTGTTAAACAATCTAGTCTTTTCTTATGTTATTTTGTATGTCTTGCTAAACTTTGAGATGTTGATTTTATTTGTTTTTGCCTTAGAACGTATTATATTGGTAAATCTATGTCAAACATTGCAATTTTTATGTTTTTTTTCAGAACCGGCATGGTCGAAATTGTAAGACCAATGCCGGTATACTGATTTCTTTTCCGTACCAAAGGAATTTAGAATTCCGGCATTGATACGCTTTTCTCGACAATGCCGGTACTCTTTCTTTTCCTCACACATAAGTAATCTGTGTAGAATTCCGACATTATTAGGAAGTTAATTTCAACAGCGGCACTAAACCTAATAACTCTGTGTACTTATGGTGATTTTCCGGCATAAAAGAAAAAAGACTTTCTAAGCCGGGACCATTTTTCGGCATTGTAAAGTTTGAATAAATCACGCCGGCATGTCATAACATATGGTTTAATGATTACAATTCAAACTTCCAAAAAATCAAAAGGTTGCGTAGCAGTGAACCACACATTTCCAAATTACTCTTCATCACTTTCTAATCTACGAATAGAAATTTCTCCCTTCTCCAGGTTAATTGATAGCTTCAACGCATCCCATAATTGGTGGTTCTCCTCATACAATTTCATCCATTCCTCCGAGTGATTGGGGACTATATCCTTGATTTTAGTCAACGGAAAAACTGGTGGCAATGGACAATTTTCCTTGAGCTTCAGAATAATGAAATGATTCCCGTTCACGAACGCCAAGAAAACTCTTCTCTTCTTAAGAGATCATTCGCACTTTTTCCACTTTGGCGTATAAGTTGTTTGTTCGGTGGGGAAAAAATAATGAACAACACAGTTAAATGTATCCGCCACAAGATGCCCACAAACCGGCATTTTCATCCAATATTCAGTAGGAAGGAACTTCATCTCGTGCTCTGGCCTAACACCCGAGCATGCAAACTATCAAACCCTTCGTCATCATCTACCAAATGTTCGTAACAAATCTTCTTTTTCATAAGTTACTCGGCCATCCTCTTTCTAGCGTATCGGCATGGTGCCATCCCTTTACTAACCACTGTCTCAAAGATTCCTAATTTTTCGGTCACGGCATGATAGCCACAATTTCCATCTCCATCGACATCATCCGTATATACAATATACTCGCGAATAAACTCGGGAAATTGGTCTACATAACCTTCTATTTTGGTATGGTAATGCCTATAAGTGTTACCTGTTTTGGAATCCTTATACATCTTCATATTATCAATTTGCAGCTTAATTATATCCATTTCATCCTCTACAATCTCTACACTTCCAATGTCTTTGGTATGTGTTGGGAGTCCGTACTTCCTTGGCCTACCCCTTCGCTTTTTAAAAGAGACTACTTCACCATCGTGTGTTGATGACTAGGCATTGGTCGCTTACCTTTGCTATCATTTATCTTTGGGGTGACTTCGGAATTTTTAGCTTGATGTACTTGACTTGATGTAGGTTCCTTATTCGGCCTTTCATTTTTGATATGCAAAGCCGCCTCTTCGACTATGGGTGTGACTTCGGAATGCTCTCCTTGTTCAATCATTTTTGGTACCTTCCTAGGCCTACCCCTTTTCTTTGTAACCTCCGCTACATCGACTCTAAGCATGGAATCCGCTTCCTCGTCTTGTTGTTCTTGTTCCATCGATGCGGGTATCTTCGTCGGCCTACCCCTTTTATTTAGAACTGGCATTTCATCGACTTGTGGTGTTGATATGGAATTCGTCATTTGTTCTTGACTTGATGGCGGTAACTTCTTCAGCCTACCCCTTTTCTTTGGAACCAGCACTTCATCCACTTGTGGTGTGGATACGGAATTCCCCGTTTGTTGTTGACTTGATGGCGGTTCCTTCCTCGGCCTACCTCTTTTCTTTTGAACCGGCGCTTCCGCGAACCTTGCTTTCGAAACCTCACATCCGGTTGGGTCTCGTTTCTTACTTGCCTCGTCTTCACGTTTGCATTGACTCATTGCTTTCAATTCTTTCCTTTGTTTTCTCCTTGTCGTTTTAATTTGTGGTCTACCGGGCGGATATCCCTTTATTGGATCTTCACTTTGTGCTATCCATGGGAGTGTAATTATCCTTAGTTGGCTCAACAATACTTGTTGGCTAGTCGAGTTGCCACGTGAGTAAGCTTCATAGAATTCCTTTGCTTCGGGAGTATCCCATGGTGATTGTCCAGGAGCTTCCATAGGGGAGGGTCGAAAGATAATTGCTTCCAAAACGGATCAATAACCTCAATAGGTATCACTTCTTCATACTTCACAAGCATATGACGACATGTAAGCCCCAATGAATACATGTCGGGACAAATACACACATCACCCCGTCTGCCGTAGTTTCTCTCCTTTCCCATTTCTTTAATCATATGTTTTATTGTCCATTGCGAGACATTGAATTCTATTCCTTGGAGCAAATTACGATATCGAAGATGTGATGTCATCCTTTCCATTGAGCTTTTCTCAAAGGCCTTCTTGATCCTATCGATATCTGACTTAAAGTATTCCTCAAAAGCCTCGGTGACCGTAACCACGTTTCCTTGGCCGGACTGGATGAGATCTTTAAATATTCCATGAGTGGACTCCGCAATACTAGTTGTTTCATTCCCGTAGTGTCTATACCAATTTTTCCATGCACGCACAAATCTTTCCTTGAACTTAGCCAACACTTTATCCCGACAGTACGAGACGACACTTGGATACACTTCGTTATATTTGGCACTAAACATGTTCAATTTGTTTTCATACATATACTCGGTAAGATACCAATAAACTTTCTCCCAATCTTTAGATATTCCAACCACTTTTTATGATTTTCGTCGTTTTCTTTGTCCACTCGCTCTTTAATCTTTCCTCTTTCATCTTCTTCTTGTTCGGGTGATAGTTTCTTCTTGAGAACATCTTCCTCTAGTTGAGCAATCATTCTTTTCTTAATATCCTCCTTAGAGGGTTCAAACAAAGCATGACAATGTTTTGTCACATTTTGACTTATATGATACGTACGTAGGAAATTTTGTGCATCCGTAAATACATCGGATATATCATTCATTAGTGTGTCATCTTGATCGATTATGATAACCCTTGGAAATTGATTTTCCGGGAACAATAATTTCAATTGTCGTAATGACCAATGATAATTGTAATCCCTCTCGTTTTCCATTAAACACCAAGCCAATATGAATGATACCTTGTCCGATGTTTGCCCCACGATGTTGAACAACGACATGTTGTATTTGTTTGTCTTGTAGGTGCAGTCCATCATAAGAACACCACAACATGTATGAGCCAATTGTGAAAGCAAAGGATGCGCAATGAATATTTGAAGTTGCTGGTTGTCCGGTCCTCTTTTAATGATACGTGTGTAGTTGTGATACCAAGATATCTTCTCGAATTCTTGCATAACGGTCCTCCCTTCCCATTCCACCCTTCTAATGGTTGCTTGCGCACTATATATTATACTTAGAGAAGACACGTTCATCTTATCCTTTTCCTTGAAGCCTCTGAGAATCACTCGTGGTTTAATACATGCTTTGGTCATTCTCTTTACATCATCAAATTCATGAGGTTTTAGCTTCGCAACTAGGGAGTGGCCAACAAAATCTTTCGGATCCCGGTGGTTATGATGGCCAAACCACACCGTACAATCCCATTCTTTTTCATTGGTTTCTTTGTCTCTTAAATAGAATACGAGTCTTGTATACCCTATTAGTCTTCTTTGGATATACATAACCCTTTCTCTTATGGCTATCCTTCTTATTGTATTTCCCACTTATCTCGCAAACCATCTCAAAACGATAATCTGAACGTTGGGTATTCCTAACCAACACACACATGTGCTTAAGTGCCGTCTCTTTTGCCCAAGCAATTGCTTCCTCTGGAGATTTTATTCCCTACATGAGGAAAACAATGGAAGATTATAAGGTTCATTACAAGCAATCCATACATAAAGTTTTAAAGACTAGGTGAAAAGTATTGTTTGGTAACATACCAGAGGTATTTTATAGTATTCGGACGTATCCGGACCAAGCGGTTTGGAATTTGTTGGATCAATGTAGGTAACAATCTAAGGAATGAACGAAAAGAAAATTGAATTAGATCACAAAAAAATTAAATTACTGTACTAGTTCCGCATGCTCGAGGACACTTCCGCCAAAATAACCAAAGCCGGAAACAAGTGCCGGCCTTCAAGAATAATGTTCCGGCATTTCGTAAATAAACTTGAAAAAGATGACCTAATTTTAAACACTACCGGCATTGTATTTTCATGAATATTAATGCCGGAAAAGATAATACCGGCATGCATGATCCACAAGGATTGAAGCCGGAACATGGAGCAGGCATGCTCGATAAATTTAACACCAAGTCGGAAAACTACTACCAAAGTGACTAATTTCTGAATGTTTTTCTAGTGGTACCGGCATGCTCGATATGTAAGGTTTCAAGATGGTATTTTGTGCCGGCTTTGTCCATAATATTCAAACCACGCCGGTATATGGTGCTGGCGTGCTCGATAACTTTTATACCACGCCGGTACCGACATGGTAAGTTAGGAGAGAACCATGCCGGTGTGAATATTCCATGGAATATTCGGTGGTAGGTAAAAAGTTAATTGCGTGTCGGCATGTTTTTTTTGGTTGAAGACAACGCCGGAAATTGTTTCAAATTGGGGGATAACAGTCGCCGGCATGCAAATAGTATGAATACCATGGCAGTTTTGGGAGTTCCGACGTAGTATTCATACTACGTGTATGCCGGCACCAAGCTTTTTCAGAGAAAAAATGGCGGTTTCAAAAAAAATCAAATTTTCGACCTCTTTGAAGCATTACCTGTGTGTTGGGGTTGCTTGTATGTTGAACATGTTTACTTTCTTGGGTTGGTTCCTCAAAAAACACTTCATGCTCACGAAAATCATGATCCAAAGGTGTTGGTTCATCATATAACTCCAATTGTGAGTTGTTATCATTAACCTAAGATTGAAGATATGATTGTTGTTGTAGTTGAGCTAAAGATTCAGCAGCTGCAATTCTCTCCTCACAATCATCTTCCATTTTGACAAAAAAAAATTCCACCCAAAAATAATTTTCCCTCTTTCTACTCTCACCTCACTCACACATATTCAAATAAAAATACACACTAATCTGTCTCCCGAATACTTAAGATTTTACTAATTATTATTAACCACTAAAAGTGATTAGTGAGGGCTAGATTAGGAATTTAAAAAGTAATTACATAATGGGTGACCCAGATTTTATATTAGGATCCCTATTTTGTCATCTAGCTATATCCCTCAATTGCGCGTTCTTTATCTTGCATTAAACGAATTATAGATCTGGTGCTCGAAGGGATGTCATGAGTTTCGCCTTTTACAACCATGGGAATGCTAGTAGCGTCTCTTTCAAGAATAACATTTGAATTTTGATTTTTCTTTGCATGTTGAACTCCTAAATCATAATCTTTGACTTCCGCAATAATTGATGAAGAAACTCTGAAAAAAATTATATTACTTCCCTAATTGATTAGGAAAAACATCTTGCACAAAAACACTTGTAGATCCATTGCTATTATGGAATGCTTTATCAACATAAACCTTGACAAAATGAGTGGGATGGTCTTTCCCATTGAGTATTATTCAGTTGTCGGCCATGTTCCATATGGGATATAACTATGACAGAATCCATATAGTTGACTGAGTAATTTATATCAAAAAACTTAAAATCTTGAAGAGCAGTTCTTATAAAATTCTCAACTGAGGAGTGGTCCCTGTTATACTCAATATCATTCATTTGTTTCCGTAAGTTCTAAATTAGGCAAGCACCAAAATTGAGACTAGCCATCATCATTATCATCTATCCAGTTTTAAATCATCTGATTTATGTTAATATTAAATTGATAAAAATATCAAAATTCAAAAAAATAGATCTTGCATAAACAAAATCCAAAAACCAAGTATGTGTTTCTTTTTCTTGTTCTTCACAGAAAGAGAAAAACGTATTTATCTCATTGTTGAATATGTTTATATTTTGAAGAAAAACAACACCATTATGAAGCAATTATTATGCAAATACTTGAATTCTTGGAAATACCTTGATTTTCTTCCAAAACTTTTCCCGCGGAAATTCTGACATAACAAATTTGGTGGAGGTAGAACCTGCCAACAACCTGTAACAATATTTTGAGATAACAAGATTTAGTGGGAATAGAAAAAATTGTAGAGCATTTCTCGGATGAACCTACAAGTTTTGCTATCTCAAGCTTGTTTTCAATGTTAGGTGATCAAAACTATATCTTGATTTCTAGTCTACTAAGTCAAGTTTCGGATAGGTTAGAATCGTATTTGAGTATCATATATCACCCTTGAAGACTGAAGATCGACGAAGACATTTTGGAGAACTTCTGTATCAGATATATGAAGACTGAACCATTCTATTTTACTCATTATACTATCATTTTATTTATTGAGACTATATCGTATGGCTTATAGTAGATTAACAACTATCTATTGGGACTATGTCGTATGACTTATAGTAAATTAACAAAGAAGATGTTTCGAGTCAAGCTTGTCTTGTTAAAAATCTCGAAATATTAATTAGCGATTAGATGTTCAAAGGTCCTTAACAATATTAGTTATATGAATTAATTTGTGGAACAATTGAAAATTTCCCATGCAAATGATTATATCACTTGGGAATGTTTCAATCATCAAAAGAGAGATATATGAACTTACTGAATTTCTACTCAGGGTAGGTTGGAGAACTCAGTTTGCAAACCATAGATATCTGAGATTTATAAATACAGGAAGGTTGGTGAACCTAGTTCGCAAACCATAAGTTCAGTCGGGAACAATTCACGAACCTGGTTGGCAAACCTTTGTGAACTGAATTGTAAGTTGGATTAATTGGCTAGCAGTTGGCGAACCTAGTTCATGAACTGTGGTCAACTGAGTTCCGGAGTCTAGTAGGGTTGGCGAACTTAGTTCGAGAAACGTTGCACCCTGACCCATGAACAAGCATTGCAGTTCACGAACCGTTATATCAACTGTCCTGACATTGTTTAGCAGAGCTCAAAGACTTATTATTTTAATATTTTTAACATTGTTGGAACTCTCTTAAACACTTTTAAAACTTTATTGATTTATTAAAACACTTTGGTGTTTGGATCATGATTAATTTCTTAGGTGTTTAAATGAACATGAAGTAGCTTTTAGTTCTTTGGCTAATTTTCCAAACGGAACAGTCGTTATACACTGTTACTGAACTCGGTCTAAATGAACCTTGTGTATAGTCTTCTATTGTAGTTTGAAGACCTGTTTGCTTGATTCTCAAGTTATCTTAGCTAACCCTGGTCTTTGAAAACTATAATAAAGTATCTCTGTCAACTAGGAAAATCAATCCCTGACACTTTGTGTCCTGGTTTATTTTAGAGTTTCCTTTATTGACCTTTTAGGTTTACGATTAAAAAGACTTCGTTTGGGGATTCGTGAATCTAGGTACGACTATCTTTACCTTGATGGTTGGTGAATCTTGATCTTGCTTTTCTATTATTGAGGTTTTCGTAATCTCTTTCAGGAAAGATATATAATAGTCCCGAAGTTTGTTTGTCTCAGACTTTGTGATTCCTCAAGATAGATATCTAAAGATTGATCTTAGTTGATTTTTCGATGATTGTTCTTGATAGGTGATAAGAATAGGAAGCTCTGTGGGAGTCGTAAGTTCCGGATTAGTGAGGTTTTCTAGCTTACTATTGCAAACATAAGTCTACACTTTGATCTATTATCTAAACAGAAATCAAATAGGCTTATCTGTTAGAGGCATATTAGTATCAAAATTCTTCACTACGGTTGAAGCAACTCTTAGGCTATAAAGGACGTCAACTAAGGGAATCAAGTGTGTAGAACCTTGCGAGGTTCAAGAGAAGTAAGGAGCGAGAGTGTAAGTGAATCGCTTGGAGGGTGGATTCGGTCTCAACTACATTCCAGTCCGAAGTCTGATAGTAGGCTAGTGTCTGTAGAGGCTTAATACAGTGTAGTATTCAATCTGGAAAAGGTCCCGGTTTTCTTTTGCTATTGCGGTTTCCTCGTTAATAAAATTTCTGGTGTCTTGTGTTTTTACTTTTTTGCATTATATTGTTTATATTTATAATTGGATTTACATCGGTTTGTACATATTCAATCTACGTTGATAAGTCCTCTTAATTGTAATCGGTTACGAGACTAGTTTCTTATAGAATTCGTATCTTGAAAGATAGATAACAAGTTTAACAACTTGGCAGAATTCTGATTGAATTGTTTGGATACAACTAGATTGATCTTGGATAATCATTTTTGAGATGGTCCAAGTACTCTGCTTAACAATCAGGTTAAGGACCTTGTGTCTATATACATACTAATTGAGTAGAGGTTGAGATATTAACTACATACATATTTGTTTGGGAAAAAATTGATTCATCTTCATCGCAAACAATCTCGATGATAAATAAGGATGAAGTTGATTGATCTCCTCCTCCATTTGAACAAAACATGGGGTACCTGCAAAACAAATACTCCGATGCTCAAGTTAGTCTTAAGTATTTGCATGTGATTTTTCTAGGGTTTTTAGGCTTACCTTATTTAGGATTTTTTTTTATCCTTTTGTAAGTTAAAAGAGTCTGTTGATAAGGATCTTCTGCGACATCTCCGCTCATGTTACTTATCCAACCTTTCGTAGGTTTAAGAGATAATTTTGCACATGAAATATTGACCAAGATTAGAGTCCATAATTGTATCTAGAATCTGCAGTCTAGGATGACCCATGCGCACAATGATTTACATTGGATACACACAATATTATCAAGGATCATTAAGTTGGGTGTATTTGGTATCCCCTGCATTTTCAGATATCCCTTGTTTTTCTTCATAGTGCCAAAAAAAATTCATTTTCTAAGTATTCAACTTGTAGCAATTTTACCCATATTGAGTCGAAGTTAGTAAGAAATCTCCATAGAAGTTTGGTGACCAATGATATGTTCACTAATTTTGTATCATTGATGCCTATGCGACCATCATCTTTCGACTAACAAAATTTATCCTAACTAGTAAAATAAAATTTTCTATCTTCCAAGGAATGGCCCCATCAAGAAGATCTTTGTATTTTTGAAATTTGATTAGTAACCTCTTTAATTAAAAAGTTCATACCCATGGTGAACATCGGTATAACATTTAGCACCGATTGAGATAAATTTTTCCTTCTAGTGGGATAAAGAAAATGTTCTCTCCAGTTAGCTAGTTAAAATTGAATTTAGAAATAAATTCAATGAATAAAGTTTTCTATCTTCCACGGAATGGCCCCGTCAAGAAGATCTTTGTATCTTTGAAATTTGATTAGTAACCTCTTTAAGTAAAAACTTCATACCCATGATAGACATCGGTATAACATTTAGCACCGGTTGAGATAAATTTTTCCTTCTAACAGGATAAATAAAATGTTCTCTCTAGCTAGCTAGTTAAAATTGAATTTAGAAATAGATTCTATGTCCTTTACCCTCGGCTGTAATTTCTTCTTGTACTCATTTTTTTCTCTGCTGAAGTATATCGAATACTTACTAAAATTGATAATTTGACCTGAATAAGAAGAATAAAGGTCAAAAATAATCTTCTAATGATTAAAATTTTCTTTTGAATTTTTATCTAAGAATGATAAGTTGCTCGTACACATCAAATAACTAATTTGAGAGTTGAATTGAATTCTATAGCCATTATATATATATATATATATATATATATTGACACTCTGCATTTTCCATCGAAATAAATAGACCTTGAGAGCGCATGAAAAACAATGAAGGGGTCAACAGACATCCTTATCTCCATCCCCTGCCAGTACTAAAATAATCTTGCGGAGTACCATTTAGAAATATAGAAAATGAAGCAATACACACATACGCCGTAATTAAATCATGAGCTTGTCCCTGAATTCCTATTACGTGCAGCATGTAGTTTAAATAGGACCAGGAGACACGATCATACGCCTTTGACATGTCTAATTTAAATGCAAAAACAACTTCCTTTGGTCTTGACTGCTTCATAGAATGGATGTGTTCTCTGGCACTGACAATATTACTACTAATTTGCCATCCTTGTACAAAATCATTTTGATCCCAGGATATAAAACTATTCAAATTGGTTTATATCTATTTGATAATAACTTTGCCACAATTTTATACAATACATTGCACAAAGCAATTGTTCTAAAGATTATTGTCTCTATAACATTCTCATTATTGATAATCAAAGGTAGAATATGATTTAAGTAAGTTGGTAATTTACCTCTCACGACAATATTATCCAACATTTTTTTTAATTAAAGATGACTGGATATCCATCTAGTCCTGGTAAAGCAAACGGTTTCATTTTTTATATTACTTTCCATATTTCCTCAAATCTACGTGAAAGATAAGATTTGATCAGATGGAATATTGTATGTGGACTCTGACTTGTTAGAAGGAGCCATTGTGTTGTTGTCTCTTTTGAATAAATCTTGAAATAATAACACCAGTTCTTTAGCAATCTCTGAATGTTATGTGACCCGAGTCTATCTTATCTTTGAAGATGCAAGATTCTGTTTTTCTTCCTTCTTTGTTGCACATCAAGTGAAAATGTTTTTTATTCTCATATCCTGCATTTTTTCGGATTTGTTTCATTCTTTGTTCTCAATATGTTGCCTCCATGATGGTGTAATCATTCAGTTGAAAAGTAATATTTATTTCTTTACGGACAAAAGCTGTTATAGGTGTGTGAGAGTGAGGGGCCCGATGGGACCTACATGACTGACTTGCTCACTGCTAATGCCGACTACAAGGCTAAAGAGGAGAGAATACTAAGTACACCACTAAATTTTTCGTTCGGAAACCTGTATGGACAAAACCTAATACAATTGCAAGTAGACTAACTTAATGATCCTTGACAATATGTATATAGAGTTTATATCTCTATCTCTTCTCAATCAGAAAGTATAGACAGTGGAGTCTGTGAACCTGGTTGTTAAGAAGAGTACTTGGACGATCTAAAAATCAATATCCAAGATCAATCTAGTCATATCCTAGTAATCCAATCAAAATTCTGTCAAGTATGAAAATTGTTACCTATCTTACAAGATACGAATTTTACAGGAACAAGTCTCATAATTGATTACAATTAATACAGATGTATCTGCTAGAATTGAATATATACCACTTGTATAAATCATATTATAAAGTTAAAAAATATAATGTGTAAAGGGAAACACAATGAAAAAGCGGGGGTCTAACAACCTCACCCAATATTTCGCTTAGCAATCTGTATGGACTAACTCCAATATACTTTTAAGAAAATCAACTAGAACGTCAGACTCAATCTTAAGAAAAGTATATCAAAGAGTTTGTATCTCAATTTATCAATTCAATCCTCAATCAAACAAATAGGAATTTGCGAGCCCGATTGAATATATGAGAAATAAGTCGAACGGTACCAAAGACCAGTGTTCAAGGATCAATCAATTTCAATCAACAACCAAAGGTTGGATTTACCAATCGATCGATTCAACGCACAACCTGTGATATTTCTATTATATAAAAAAATAGAATACAGAAAAGAAATAACACAGACATCAGAAGTTTTGTTAACGAGGAAACCGCAAATGCAGAAAAACCCCAGGACCTAGTCCATATTTGAACACCACACTGTATTAAGCCGCTACAGCCACTATCCTACGCCAAGCTAACTTCGGACTGGAATGTAGTTGAACCCTAATAATTTTATCTCACACTGATTCAAGGTACAGTCGCGTTCCTTACGCCTCTGATCCCAGCAGGATTCTATGCACTTGATTCCCTTAGCTGATCTCACCCACAACTAAGAGTTGCTACGACCCAAAGTCGAAGATTTGATAAAAAAATCTGTATCACACGGAAAAGTATATTGTATAGATAAATCTGTCTCCCACAGATAAACCTATGAGTTTTGTTCCGTCTTTTGATAAATCAAGGTGAACATTAACCAATTGATATACCAGACTTATATTCCTGAAGAACAGCCTAGTATTATCAATCACCTCACAATAATCTTAATCGATTAATGAAACAACATATTGTGGAATCACAAACGATGAGACAAATATGTTTGTGACTACTTTTCAATCTTTCCTATCGGAGTTAAATCTCGAGCAAATCTTAAAAAACATAGTACTCAATCACAATAAAAAACAGCAAGATCAGAACATGCAACTACAGAGAAATAGTTGGGTTTGGCTTCACAATATCGACGAAGTCTTCAAGTCGTTAACCTACAGGGTTTCGTGAAAAACCTAAGGTTAAAGGAGAATCGACTCTAGTCGCAACTACTATCACACATGAGGTGTGGGGATTAGGTTTACCAGTTGCTAGAGTTCTCATTTATATACATTTCAAATCAGGGTTTGCAATCTAAGTTACCTTGGTAACAAAGCATTCAATATTCACCGTTAGATGAAAACCTGATTAGATTCAACCTAATATCTTTTAACCGTTAGATAGAACTTCGCTTCTTATGTACAAATTAAATGTGCCAACATTTAGATAAAGGTAACCGTACCTAAACGTGTCCACTTGGTTGGTTCAACAATAGTTAACCGAGGTTAGCCATATGAGCACTTTCATATCAACCTAATTCATCTTCATCACAACTAGTTCAAATGACTCAAATGAAACTAGTTAGAGAGTTGTTCAATTGTTTATATTCTCATAGAAGTATACAAGACACAATTGAAGCAAAATCGATTCTGATTCACGTGAATCGTTTCATGAACATTATAGCCACGGTTTGCAAATATTGCATTCCTTATTATATAAATATATTAGTTCGTGAACAAATCGATTTTAGAACATAACCTACTCAAGTATGCAAACGGGTACGCATACTTAAGTAGCCGGACCGAGTTTGGGTTTCGCCAGTATTCAAACCGGTACGCATACTTGGTACACTTCAAACTCCAGCAGATATTCACGGACATGAACTTCCGCCAGTATCTGTACGGGTACGCATACTAAGTTCGTACTGGTAAGCATACCAAGGTTCACGGATTTTGGACTTTACACAAATGTGAATACACACACCATGTTTATACCCAATCATGGTTATGTGTTCTAAACCCGTATTTCAATCATTGAAACATTCTTAGAAGACGACAATAGTTGTCTCATAAAAACTATTAGCTTCGAAGCAATTTCAAGTGATCGAATGATTTATACGAAATATTCTGATTCTACACCAAATGATTGTCTCACACAAATCATGTAAGATGTTAGAAGGCGATTTTCACATGATCATCTTTTGACTTGCGTCAAGAATAAAAGATGAACTTGGTTAAAGCGAAAGCTTACCAACACATATTTCGAGAAATATATATACGAGATAAACTTGGCTCGAAATATCAGATGTGCATGATTGAAGTCTATATAGCAATATGACTTTTTGTCTCAAAATAGGAGATAAAATAGATACACTTTTGAGTGACATATGAGTTCAAGTCTCCACATACCTTTTGGTTGATGAAGTTCCACAAGTTCCCTTGAGTAGTTCTTCGTTTTCATTCGATGAACGTCGTGGAGTCTAAATCTCAATTACACTTACTACCCTAGTCTGAGACATCACTATAAGTAGACTAGAAATCAAGACTTATAGTTTTGGCAACTAAACTTGACAAACAAACTTGATATAGCAACGCTTGCGAGTTCGACCGAGCAATGTTCTAACAATATCCCCCTTTGTCAATTTTATTGACAAAACTATCAATACATATCGATTACAAAATAAATAAACTTTGTAGCTTCTCATCCAAATGCTTAATCTCCTTGGTTCTTCAACATTACTCGAAATCTTCGTCACTTCCAAGTACTCCAATGATTCTATAAGTGTTCAGCTCAGCATCATTGTTGTTGAAGATCCGTATCTATAACAATGAGAAAACAGTAGCTCTCAATCATTGTTATACAATGTGAAAAAGCGGGGGTCTAACAACCTCACCCAATATTTCGATTAGCAATCTGTATGGACTAACTCCAATATACTTTCTAGAGAATCAACTAGACAGTCAGACTCAATCTAGATAAAAGTATATCAAAGAGTTAATATCTCAATCTCTCGCTTTGATCTTTACTCAAGCAAATTGAAATCTGCGAGTCTTTATCAAATACTAGATATATAAACTTGGATGGCACCAAAGACCAATATCCAAGTGTCAATCAATTTAAATCAACAACCAAAGGTTGGATGGCACCTGTGATATTTCAGTTATGTAACAAAATATAATGCGGAATAGAAATAACATAGACACCAGAAATTTTGTTAACGAGACCGCAAATGCAGAAAAGCCCCGGGACCTAATCCAGATTGAACACCATATTGTATTAAGCCGCTACAGACACTAGCCTACTACAAACTAACTTCGGTCTGGACTGTAGTTGAACCCTAATCAATCTCACATTGATTCAAGGTACAGTTGCGCTCCTTACGTCTCTGATCCCAGCAGGATACTACGCACTTGATTCCCTTAGTTGATCTCACCCACAACTAAGAGTTGCTACGACCCAAAGTCGAAGACTTGATAAACAAATCTGTCTCACACAGAAAAGTCTATAGAATTGAATAAATTTGTCTCCCACAGAAATACCCAAGAGTTTTTGTTCTGTCTTTTGATAAATCAAGGTGAACATGAAGTAATTAATAAACCGGACTTATATTCTCGAAGAACAACCTAGTATCATCAATCACCTCACAATAATCTAAATCGTATGGTAGCGAAACTAGATATTGTGGAATCACAAACGATGAGACGAAGATGTTTGTGATTTTTTTTATCTTGCCCTATCGGAGATAAATCTCAAGACAATTATTCAATTGAACTCGTATAATAGAAAATGGCAAGATCAGATCGCTCGACTACAAGAAAAGTAGTTTCGCCTGGCTTCACAATCCCAATGAAGTCTTTCAGTCGTTAACCTACAGGGTCTCGAGAAGAAACCTAAGGTTAAAGGAGAATCGACTCTAGCAAACCAACTAGTATCACACATGAGGTGTGGGGATTCGTTTTTCCAGATGCTAGATTTCTCTTTTATATAGCTTTCAAATCATGGTTTGCAATCTAAGTTACCTTGGTAACAAAGCATACAATATTCACCGTTAGATGAAAAACTGATTCAACCAAGTTAATATCTTTCAACTGTTAGATCGAAACTTAGCTTGTCACAGACACAAATGAAATTTATTCATTTAGGTTTGAGTAACTGTACCTAAACGTGTACACTTAGTTGGTTCACAAATAGTTAACCAATGGTTAGCCATATGAGCACTTTCATATTAACCGTATTCATCTTTCCCATAACTAGTTCAAATGACTCATAAGAACTAGTTGAAGAGTTGTTCAATTGCTTAGGTCTTTATTCATAGACACAATTGAAAAAAAATCGGTTTGATCCACTTGAATCAATTCATGAACAATCTAGCCACGGTTTGCAAATATTGCATTCCTTATAATTTATTTTTTAAGTTCATGAACTACCGATTTGAGATATCACCAGCTTGAGTACGCGTACGGGTATGCGTACCTTAGCTACCAGATTTGAGTTTACAAACTCAGCAGAAATTTTCGGTTCGAAAACTTCCGTAAGTACGCGTACTTAAGGTGACTGGTTTACTAGTTTTCAAACTTACAAACTCCAGCAGAAATTTTCGGTATGAAAACTTTTGTGGGTACGCGTACTCAACCTGTCTCCTTCACCAATACCGCATGCACACATATGCACGCACTTGGCTTCCGTCACATGGATTTATACACTAATGTGCGAACACACTACATATACTTATATCCATAGATGGTAATCTCAACTCTACATTTCAATCATTGAAACATTCTTCTATAATGTTATAACAATCGTTATTCACGATTATCGTCATCAAAGTTATTTTCAAGATTAAAACGTCATCATGACTTTCGTCACGGTTAAAGATGAAAATGGTTAAATCAAAAGCTTACCAACACATATTTCGATAAAAAGATAGGCGAGTAAACTCGGCTCGAAATAGCAAATGTGTATGTATGAAAACTATCATACTTATACGACTTTGTCTCAAGAGTAGGAGATAGAATAGACTTTTGAGTGATACATAAGTTCAAGTCTCCACATAACTTTTAGTCGGATGAAGTTCCACCGGTTCCTCGAGTAGTTCTTCGTCTTCGTAAGATGGTCGCCATGGAGTCTGGAGCTTCAACTACACTTGACTATCCTAGACCGAGACTTAGTCATAAGTAAACTAGAAATCAAGACATATAGTTTTGATCACTAATATTGACAAACATGCTTGAGATAGCAACTCATGCGAGTTAGACCGAGCAATGCTCTAACACAATGTCATAGTATTATTACACAACATCAAAGTTCAATTGTATCACAACTTTGACAACAATACTATGGTGATATGTATCACTCCCCCTTAGTCAATACTCCATCTCAACATGAAAACCACTCTCCCTTACATAATGATAATAATCCGTAAACCATATGTATTTGTATTGTGAACTACACATTAGTTCTCCCCTTTTTTGTCAATATAAATTGGCGAAGGTATGAAAACTAGTGGGATTCTCATGAAATTTTCATAGAGACACTTCATGACCAAAAGAAAGAAACATATCGACTTGTTTAGATGCAATCATATAGTCGAAACTAAATGCATTCATCAAGGAGTTTGAAAAGATACAAGATAACCCATATAATATTCCACAGCCGCACTCCCCATAAAGATATGGCAATTAAGCATAAGTTCAATTAAGAACTCTCCCCCATAGAATGTCATTCCCGAAAGAACAACAAGAGCGACCTTACTTTTGCGAGAAAAGAAGGATTTCTTTGGACAATAACAAATCACATGAAAACATGAATTTGTAATAAAAAATACTCAATTAAATTAACCACAAGAGAACCCATGATTAATTTAATTGGAAATGCTCACATAAGAGAACTTACGGAGCCGCACAGTATTTACATAAAGATGTGGATCAGGGAAAGACCAACACTGCGAAATATTCAAAGATTCATTCTATTTTTCATTAATATTTGCATAGGGACGTGTAATAGACTTAATCTTTGTAGACAAAATTTCATCCTATCTTTCATCAATATTTGCATAATGACATAATAGGCTTAACTTCTGTTGTCAAAAGTTCATTCTATCTTTTATCACTATTTGCATAATGACATATGATAGACTTAACTTTTGAGAAAGTATGGGACAATTATAGTTCACGGACGCAAACTGACATATCCCATAACAAGTTGCAATATATGGAACCATAAAGATTAAGACTGCAAAATCATCTTCCAAATAAACTTTAGAATTCAAATAAATAAATCTAAAAACATTGCAAGATAAAAATTATTGGAAATAGCTATGTGTACTCAAAATAATGGTTATTCCAAACCCTAGTTATCCTTTTTAAAACACAAGAATAAATTCTCATAAGAAGTTTCCTAGACAGAATAACAAAAAAAAAAAAAAAAAAAACTTAAGAAACAAGGGAAGACTCTTAAACAGTCAAATTCGATCATGAACTGAAATCAAATAGCTTTTCCGGAATCCTCACGATCATTGAGATTGACGGCATCCACTGTTTCTTCAGAGAAGATATCCTCATTGAGAAGATCTTTAACATGTGTCTTCATGAGAACAAGGTCAGAATTAACCTTTTTTCAACTCAGTTCTTAACCCATCAAGACTGTTCATAGTATCATCGAGTTGCAGTTTTGCTTCCTCAAAGTATTTAAGAAAATCATGAACCACTTCAGCAGAAATCATACCCTCATTCTCAACATCTTGATTATAAAAGGCATAGAAGCATGATGTATTAGGGTTTTGATCACCATCTTCTAATAGGGTTTTTTTTTCCTTCCCTTGGATTCGAAACCAATTCCTTTGTCAAGAAAACCTTTTGCAAAACCACCAGAGAGAGATGGTGAAGACATCCTTGACAATCACGAACAAAAACCTAGAGTATGTGTACTAGACACACACGATTTGGTATTTTAATGGTTTCTTTAGGGAATGTATTTTTAGGGTTTCTAAAGACAGTTCGTGAATTAAGACAAGGGTACCCGTACGAACATGGTCTGAACCCAAAGTAAACAAAAAGACTCAACAAAAATTTTGCTACGTGAAAAGAAAAAAATTTCTTTCACAAAGTTTTGGCTCAAGAAATTCTATATCTCCAATGAGAAACAATTTAGAGCACAAGCATAGCAGAAAAAAAAAATCTTTTCAAAGGTACAATTGAATAGATACTTGAGATACATCCGATACTTAGGTACAAATGTCAGTGAGTCAATAGTTTAACTAAGGACAATAAGAAGATATCTCAACTAGTTAGACAACAATTTTACCATAGTATACTTGATATTTAGCAGATCTTACTCAACAGGATTTTCATGAGTAAGAACTCCAGCCTTATAATTAATTAGCACAAGTATGAGCCCTAATCTCATTAAATGAATGATGTTGATGATTGAGTTTTTTATTTCTTCCAACTCTAGAAGAGAAACCTTTTTGATATGAAAAATCATCATAAAACTTGTTGTCATCAAAACATGAGACAAGGTTAGAGTCCTTACCGGAAGAGGTTTGTGTGGAAGATTTTGATACCATGTTGATAAGATCCTTGTATCCCTCAGTTATCAGATTAAGGTTGTCCTTCATGTCTCCACTCTTGTTTCCACCTAAGGAATCCTTTTTCATATCTTATGCATAATTCTTCTTAATAGATTGAGAGGAACCTTTCTGAAATCTCCTTTGCCAAATTGTTTCAGAGTTACAATTTGTCCGAACATTTGATCAGCAAATTGAACTGACTTTCCTGGAGGGATTCTCAAGGGGAGTACTAAAACCAATAGGTTTATATATACGAATACCAGTTACCTTTGAGAATTAGATCTAAGGTGTGTTGAAGATGAACAATTGACTTGTATTTCAACTTGGATTTGCCTCTTCGTTCAACATGTCCTTTTGAATCATAAAAGAGACACATTTTCTGATCACCGGAGTGATTAGAGTGAACAGACTTATCACTGTTTTTAGAGATTTCTTCCTTCTGAGAGATGTGAAGTTTCCTTGATTGGAGGAAGATACAAGCACATCTTTTCCAATTGGAAAAGATTGCGATTTATCTTCTGGAACTGAATTTTCAGTTGAGACCGAAGCGATTGGTATAATGGACTCTTTCGACAACCTTGAACAGAGAGTTTACTCAAAAGGTGTTCAATTTCCAAGGCATCCTTTTTGAGGTTAGTCTCGAGAGAGAAGCAAACTTTGCTGTTTTCCTCGCTAAGAGCCTTTAAATTAGAGTCATGAACTCTTACTATACCAATAACAACATTGACATTGTTTTTCAACCGGTTGATTCTATCATCCTGAATTCTAACAAGATTTAGAATCAGTTTTCTCTCTTCGGATGCATCCTTTTTTTCAATAAAGTCAACCTCGTTTGAAAGGTAATCGGGAAAACACTTATCAGTGCAATCTTATTTCGTCGGAACATAATGTTCATCTATAGTTGAGATAGACGAATCTTTCTCTTTAATAGATCTTATCGAAACATGATTTTTATCTCTGGTGATGCATTTATCAGAGATAGCACTTCCGTCCATAGAGTCAGATCGCTACAACACAGACTTATAAGGTCTTAAACGTGTTTGCCTGCTCTGATACCAATTGAAAATGCGGGGGTCTAACAACCTCACCCAATATTTCGCTTAGCAATCTGTATGGACTAACTCTAATATACTTTTAAGAGAATCAACTAGACTGTCAGACTCAATCCTAAGAAAAGTATATCAAATAGTTTGTATCTCAATTTCTCAATTCAATCCGCAATCAAGCAAAAAGGAATTTGCGAGCCCGATTGAATATATGAGAAATAACTTGAACGATACCAAAGGCCGATGTGAAAAGGTGGGGGGTCTAATAACCTTACCCAATATTTCTCTTAGCAATCTGTATGGAAAAACTCCAATATACTTTCAAGAGAATCAACTAGACAGTTAGACTCAATCTTAAGAAAAGTATATCAAAGAGTTTATATCTCAATTTCTCAATTCAATCCCCAATCAACCAAATAGGAATTTGCGAGCCTGATTGAATAAGAGAAATAACTTGGACGGTATTACAAACCAATGTCCAAGTGTCAATCAATTCAATCAACAACCCAAAGGCCGGATTCAAGAACTGATTGATCTTAACGCACAACCTGTGATATTTCTATTATATAAACAAATATAATACAGAAAAGAAATAACACAGACACCGGAAATTTTGTTAACGAGGAAACCGCAAATGCAGAAAAACCTCGAGACCTAGTCCAGTTTTGAACACAACACTGTATTAAGCCGCTAAAAAAATTATCCTACTACAAGTTAACTTCTGATTGGAATATAGTTGAACCCTAATCAATCTCACTATGATTCAAGGTACAGTCGTGCTCCTTACGCCTCTGATCCCAGCAGGATACTGCGCACTTGATTCCCTTAGCTGATCTCACCCACAACTAGGAGTTACTATGACCCAAAGTTGAAGACTTGATAAACAAATCTTTTTTACACAGAAAAGTTATAGAATGAATAAATATGTCTCCCACAGAAATACCGAAGAATTTTTGTTCCGTCTTTTGATAAATCAATGTGAACAGGAACCAATTGATATACCGGACTTATATTCCCAAAGAACAGCCTAGAAATATCAATTAACTCACAATAATCTTAATCTTATGGTAGCGAAACAAGATATTGTTGAATCACAAACGATGAGACGAAGATGTTTGTGACTACTTTTTATCTTGCCTATCGGAGATTAAATCTCGAGCAAATCTTAGAGAAGATAGTACTTAATCACGATATAAAACAGCAAGATCAGAACATGCAACTACAGAGAAAATAGTTGGGCCTGACTTCACAATCCCAATGAAGTTTTCAAGTCGTTGACCTACAGGGTTTCGTGAAATACCTAAGGTTAAAGGAGAATCGACTCTAGTCGCAACTAATATCACACAGGTGTTGCGGGGATTAGGTTTCCCAGTTGCTAGAGTTCTCCTTTATATAGTTTTCGAATCCGGGTTTGATAGATTTAAAACAAAGCAATCAATATTCACCGTTATGCTAGAGTTCTCTTTTATATAGTTTTCGAATCAGGGTTTAATAGCTTTGAAACAAAGCAATCAATATTCACCGTTATATGAAACCTGATCTAAGAGCCAAGCTAAGTTTGCTTAAAACTAAAGCAATATATATCCATTGTTAGATAGTCTTAGCTTGTTAGACACATACGAAATATGCCTTCATTTAGATATGGGTAACCGTACCTAAACATGTACGCCTTGTTGGCTCAACAATAGTTAACCGAAGTTAGCCATATGAACAATTTCATATTAACCTTATTCATCTTGATCACAACTAGTTAAAATGACTCAAATGAAACTAGTTTCTAGAGTTGTTCAATTGTTTATAATCTCCTAGAAGTATACAAGACACAATTGAAGCAAAATCGATTTTGATTCACTCGAATCAAGTCATGAACATTATATCCACAGTTTGCAAAAGATTGCATTCCTTATTATATAAACGTATTAGTTCATGAACAAACCGATTTTAGAACATCTTCCACTTAGGTATGCAAACGGGTAGCCAGAATGGGTTTGGGTTTGCCAGTATGCGAACGGGTACGCATACCTTAAAACACTTCCAAATTCCAGCAGAAATTCCCGGATCTAAACCTTACGCCAGTAAGCGTACCGGTATGTGTACTTAGGTACGCGGACTTTCACAAACCATCAAGTATGCACACTATGTTTCCCGGTCATGGATTACATATATGCAAGTACGCATACTATGTTCAAATCCAATTGTTCTAAACTCTATTTCGATGATTGAAACTTTCTTAGAGGATGAAAATAGTTGTTTTCACGAACTATTAGCATCAAAGTGATTTTCAAGTTATTGAAATAATCAATACGAAATATTCCCTGATCAAATGATTGTCTCACACAAATCATGTAAGATGTTACTAGGAAATTTTTCACAAGATCATCTTTTGACTTGCGTCAAGAATAAGATGAACTTGGTTAAAGAAAAATCTTACTAACACATATTTCTAGAAATATATACGCAAGTTAAACTCGGCTCGAAATATCAAATGTGTATAATTGAATACTATATAGTAATACGACTTTTGTCTCAATATAGGAGATAGAGTAGAAAAGGACTTTCTGAGTGATAGATGAGTTTCAGACTCCACATACCTTTTGTTGATGAAGTTCCACAAACTCTCCTTAGTAGTTCTTCGTCTTCAATCGATGAACGTCGTGAAGTCTAAAGCTCAACTACACAATCTATCCTAGTCCAAAACAGACTACAAATCAAGGCTTATAGTTTGAATCACTAACACTGACAAACAAGCTTGAGATAGAAACGGTTGCGAGTTCGACCGAGCAGTGATCTAACACAATGTTCAAGTATCAATCAATTTCAATCAACAACCAAAGGTTGGATTTACCAATTGATCGATTCAACGCACAACCTGTGACATTTCTATTATATAATAAAATATAATGTAGAAAAGAAATAACACAGATACCAGAAGTTTTGTTAACGAGGAACGCAAATGCAAAAAAAAAAAATCGGGACCTACACCAGATTTGAACACCACACTATATTAAGCTGCTACAAACACTATCCTACTCCAAGCTAACTTCGGACTGGAATGTAGTTGAACTCTAATCAATGTCACACTGATTCAAGGTACAGTCGCGTTCCTTACGCCTCTGATCCCAGCAGGATTCTGCGCACTTGATTCCCTTAGCTGATCTCACCCACAACTACGAGTTGCTACGACCCAAAGTCGAAGACTTGATAAAAAAATATTTCTCACACAGAAAAGTCTATTGGAATAGATAAATCTATCTCCCACAGATAAACCTATGAGTTTTGTTCCGTCTTTTGATAAATCAAGGTGAACAGGAACCAATTGATAAACCAGACTTATATTCCCGAAGAACAACCTAGTATTATCAACCACCTCACAATAATCTTAATCGATTAACAAAATAAGATATTGTGGAATCACAAACGATGAGACGAAGATGTTTGTGACTACTTTTTATCTTGCCTATCAGAGATCACTCTCGAGAAAATCTTAGATAAGATAGTACTCAGTCACGACAGAAAATGGAAAGATTAAAACATGCACTACAGAGAAAATAGTTGGGTCTGGCCTCATAATCCCAATAAAGTCTTCAAGTCGTTAACCTACGGGGTTTCGTAAAAAACCTAAGGTTAAAGGAGAATCGACTCTAGTCGCAACTAGTATCACACAGAAGGTGCGGGGATTAGGTTTTCCAGTTGCTAGAGTTATCCTTTATATAGTTTTCAAATCAAGGTTTGCAATCTAAGTTACCTTGGTAACCAAGCATTTAATATTCACCGTAGACTCAAGCTAATATCTTTCAACCGTTAGATCGAACTTAGCTTTTTATACACAAATGAAATGTGCCAACATATTGATAAAGGTAACCATACCTAAACGTGTCCACTTGGTTGGTTCAACAATAATTAACCGAGGTTACCAATATGAGCACTTTCATATGAACCTAATTCATCTTTATCACAACTAGTTTTAAAAAAAAAAAAAAACTAGTTAGAGAGTTTTTCAATTGTTTATATTCTCATAGAAGTATACAAGACACAATTGAAACAAATTCGATTTTGATTCATTTGAATCGTTTCATGAACATTATAGCCACGGTTTGCAAAGATTGCATTCCTTATTATATAAATGTATTAGTTCATGAACAAATCGATTTTAGGACATAACCCACTCAAGTATGCAAACGGGTACGCATACTTCCGGACCGAGTTTGGGTTTCGCTAGTATGCAAACGGGTACGCATACTTGGTACACTTCAAACTCCAACGGATATTCATGGACATGAACTTCCACTATTATGCGTACAGGTACGCATACTTAGTTCCCAGACTTCCATAACCAGCTTGTACGCGTACGGGTACGCATACCAAGGTTCACGGATTTTGGACTTTACACAAATGTGAATACACACACTATGTTTATATCCAATCATGGTTATGTGTTCTAAACCCGTATTTCAATCATTGAAACACTCTTAGAAGACGACAATAGTTGTCTCATAAAAACTATTAGCTTCGAAGCAATTTTCAAGTGATCGAATGATCTATACGAAATATTCTGATTCTACACCAAATGATTGTCTCACACCAATCATGTAAGATGTTAGAAGGCGATTTTCACATGATCATCTTTTGACTTGTGTCAATAATAAAAGATGAACTTGGTTAAAGCAAAAGCTTACCAACACATATTTCGAGAAATAGATAAGCAAGATAAACTCGGCTCGAAATATCAAATGTGCATGATTAAAGTCTATATAGCAATACGCATTTTTGTCTCAAAATAGGAGATGGAATAGATAGACTTTGTGAGTGATAGATGAGTTCAAGTCTCCACATATCTTTTGGTTGATGAAGTTCCACAAGTTCCCTTGAGTAGTTCTTCGTCTTTATTCGATGAACCCCGTGGAATCTAAAGCTCAACTACACTTACTATCCTAGTCCGAGACATCACTATAAGTAGACTAGAAATCAAGACTTATAGTTTTGGCAAATAAACTTGCCAAACAAGCTTGAGATAGCAACGCTTGCGAGTTCGATCGAGCAATGCTCTAACAGTAATGTTCATGTTAATAATGATGACGATGACCAAAGCATAGATTGAATATTTCTAATGATCGGTATAAACAACAGTTCAAGTCAAAAAGGGAGGATGGAAATCATCGATTTATGCATCGGTAAGTTCTTCCACCCCCATCTTTCTGATCATTGATCAGATTCCAACTATGTAACATTTTACTTCAGGGTATAAGAATTCTCTAAAGTACATGTGGTTGTGTGGTATATGTTAGGTATTGAAGTTTCAGAGAGATTTGCATTTTGTAGAACATCTGGAAACCTCATTACTTACCTCACTGATGTACTTGGTTAGTCCACGGCGAAAGCTTCCAAGCATGTCAACGTTTGGTCAGGTGTAGCTACTCTGCTTCCACTGTTAGGAGCTATCATTGCGAATTCCTACTTCGGTCGATTTAACACAATTCTCATCTCTTCATTTATATCATGGTGGGTTATATATATCTTTGATCTACGGTGATTTCAGTTGAAATTAAGAACTCGAGCATCTTAAAGTAATTTGGCCACAATTGTTGATTATATATACACATTCTTGCCATTTGCTTGAGATTCTGATTTGGGAATTTTCTGAATGTAGGGACTAGTTATGTTAACGCTTTCCGTATCCACTTTGGTTCCCCTAAAATTTCAATATTGGGTGTTCTTCATCTCTATATCTTGTCGCAATATGTCACACCTGAAAATGTCCTTAACAAATTTTTGAGCAACTGTAACCCGGCAATACAGTGGTTCAGTGATTTCTTATCACCCACTCGTATTTCAGCCTTGTAAGTTTGCATCTAAGCAAACAGCCAACTCTACCTTGAGTACGCAACGGAAGACTTACATAGGAGAGTGTGATACTCAAATTGAGATAGTTTTTGTAAGGTTAAGTCTTGGTTGAAGGTGAACAAGTCTGTGTAAGTCCCTAAATGGGCAAGTTTTGTATATCTTCCCTTTGATGCAATAAAATGAGATGATTGTGTCATGTTCTAAGTGTTCTTGATAGGTTGTTTGTTGTTAGTAATGTATGGCATTGATTGAGTGCATTATGGGGTACATTTGAGAAGTTTAAGTAATGTGAAAGAAGGCTAAAGATTTCCGCTGGTAAACTGAAGAGTTGGCTGTTTTCATTGGTGCAAACTTATAAGGCTGAAGTATAGGTGGGTGAAGTTTGATTCAGAAAACCACTGTGCTGCTGGGTTACACTTTCGCAGATATTTGTCCGGGGCATTTGGAGGTGTGACACAATAGGTGAAGGTGGACATAAACCATGTGTGCGAGCATTTAGCGCAGAACAATTTGATGAACATTTACCAGAGGAAAAGAAAGCAAAAAGTTCATTCTAATTGGTGGTACTTTGGATTATAAAGTGGATCTCTGGTTGGTATGTCATTTGTATTTTACATTCAAGAGAACCTAGGATGGATGATCGGGTTTGGTCTTCCCACACTTGCAATGGTATTTGCACTGGTTGTTTTTCTGATAGGTTGACGATTCAATCATCGTCATGTTCCTAAAGGAAGTCCATTAGTTCGAATTATGCAAGTGTTTGTTGCAGCTTACTGTAAACGTCATCTATGTGTCTCAAAGGATGGGGTTGCATTGTATGAGGAAGAAAACCGAGATGATGCTGGTTTATCATCCAAGGGATGGATCCTCGCTCCCACTAATCAACTCAAGTAAGTGCATTCCTAAACTCTAGTGTTCAAATCGATGATCATTGATCACCCCTCCAATGATGGAGGGAGGAGCAAGCGAGGTGAGGCACACCGCATACACTCTCCAGATTTCTTCTCCTTGACTTCCATTCTATAAGTGGTGTGTGTGTGCGCGCGTGCATAATTAACATGCGCATGGGTTGTACTATTTTTAATGTGCTCAATGGCTTCTTGTGAGCCTGGATGTGCATTGTTCTGCTAGCAAGGCACGACTTGTTATTTGGTGTATATACTGGTGTAATGATTAGCTGCATGAAGGCTGAGGCCTGAATTTGAGTGCCTGCCCGTGAGAGAATCTAGCTAATTGGTGATTCTCTGTCTTAAAATCCTTCAGGTGTTTTGATAAAGCTACAATCAAGGACAAAATAGATATATCGAGCGGCATGAAAAATGATTGAAGGCTTTGCTCCGTTACCCAGGTAGAAGAAGTGAAACTCCTACTTCGTTTGGTCCCCATTTGGTTGAGTTGCTTGTCTTTCGCCATAGTTCAGGCACAAGGAGGAACATTTTTCACTAAGCAAGGCAGTTCAATGGACATGACGATTGATCACGACTTCCTCATACCCTCAGCTTCACTTCAAGTAATAACCGGTTTGACAATAATCCCGACAGTCGTGATTTACGATAGAATTCTAGTTCCAATAGCAAGAAACTGGACAGGAATCCAATCTGGAACAACAATGCTTCAAAGAATTGGGCTCCAAATATTTTTTGCAGCACTTTCAATGGGTGTAGCGGCGTTAGTTGAGGCGAAACGAGTTCAAGTTGCAATGCAATATGGTATAATGGACCAACCCAATCTAACAATTCATCCGAGTGTTTGTTGCTTACTGCCTCAATATGCAATATTAGGATTTGCGGACGTGTTTGCTATCTTGGGCTTAAAGGAATTATTTTATGATCAAATGCGTGATGAGATGAAAAGTATGGGGGCTGCAGTTTATCGTAGTGTTCTTAGTGTTGGGAGTTTTTAAGCAGCCTTATGTTGATGGTGGTTTTCAGTTTAGGGTTAGAATCGTAAAACCCTATATTTAGCGTTGTCATCCTGCAAAGGAATAAAGACCGTTTAAAAGTAACGAGTGCATAAACCTCTTTACTTACATATGTACTGAGCAATTCAACATATCTATGAAATTTATCCAGAATGGTGCATGGAGCAATAATCCTAGATATTCTATAAATTTTAACATACTGCATTACTTACTAATGCATTGACCTGCTTGATATTTTTCCATGCTATGTTCCCAGCCGAACTCCCGATATTGACATGACATGACGATTAAATGTTCACTCTTAGCAGAGTAGCGTGAATCTCCCGAAGTGTCAGTATCGGGATTCTGCATGAAAATACTCACACATGACACGCCATCCTCTGACAAAGAGATTTTCGTGTCGACGCACTTTTAGTTGAAAGTTAGCGCGATCGAACGCATTTGAATTCCTTAAGAAAAATCTAGACCGATCATATCAGTCTCAAAAATAATCACGGACACACGATTTGGTCGCGCGATTTAACAAGCTTAGACTACTCCTAATATAATTAGGTGATCATCATAGTGACCACCGGCGGGCCCACTAGTGCCCTAGTCGATCGAGCCCTCTTTTGCTCGTTCACAAACTCTTCAAACGCCGACCCAAATATGGGCGTTCGCGCTGAATGAAAATAGCTCAAACGAGCTGAGACCGACAAAAGGAGTCTCAAAACGCATTGCATCCGTCCAACTTAGTCGGCCTAGTTGGACGGCTTGGATCGCATCTCGAGCGATCAAAGAGGTGCCAACGTGTTAACCGTTGGCCCAACTCCTCCCTTGGTCGAACGACCTGTCCACTGCAAAACCAGAGCATATCAAATCGCTTACCCAAAGTAGCGTGAACACACTGTTTCAAAAACCCTAAAATCACTTTGCGGAAACACATTACTGCCGCAAAACGATCACAACCATCCATCTTTTCCAGCTGATTTGAGTGGCTTAGATCTAATTTTAGATGTCCCAGGAGATGTCAACATGCTCACTGGCAACCCATCTTTGCACGAGGTTGATCGACCTGCTCTAACTAGTACGCAGTGTCTCGAATCCATCACTCCTCCACATGGCGTGATCGACCAAGTAGCAGTTCGTCCATAGGGAATTCGAACGATCGCCTAAAGGTGGTCGGTCGTGCTACCTTTTTAAGACGCTCAATCCGTGACTGATTCGATCGAGCTCAAAAACAACGATGCTTCTAGCACATCGATTTTCTTTAGCTGCTTATTCGAAAGCGATGCTTTGGAAACATCGATTATAAGCAATACTTTATAAATATTGGTTTCACAAATAATTTGTTATTTAACCAAAAAGAACCATGTGCTGCTTTCAGCAACGAGTCCCACGACTCAACCCACTTATTCGAGACATCAAACATGTCATAAACTGGGGGATGCTCATTGGGGTATTGGTCTGGCGGTTTACAGCGCGCGGCGTGCAACGCGCCCATTACAAGAAAGTGTCAGGAAAGACGGACGGTTAACAGTAATGAGAGTAGTGGGGGAATGTGCGATCAGTCCTCCCTCATAACGGAAACATGATGATCACCACCTTCCGCACAAACCCACTTCTCCACTACTTAACTTCCTCCACTTCCTAAGAGATCAGGGTGCCCTCAATGACTTGTATAAATAGGTTTTCAACCTATTGAAACAGACGGAAGACACAAGTGTTATCAACACAAGTAGCCAGAAACCATTTCTGATACAAGTCATAAACAGCCACACCTTCATAAATTCAACATTCTGATCTCAAACACCTTCTCCGCTTCCCTCCCTAAGATCAACCCTTCTCATTCACCTTGTGACCGAATTGAATCTGTAACGGCCATTTCTTTGTTTAGGCCAGAGTCTTACAGATTGATCTCTCGAACTCAAAAGTACTCCCGTGCAGTGCATTTGTTTAGGGTTTGAATTCTTTTCTCATCAACACACCCCAAATTTACCAAAAACAGCAGAATCAGTTTTTACCCTCAAACAACTGGCGACCATAGTGGGAGATTAATCTCTCGGTTGCAAGATAAATTTCTAATTTCATTTCAATTTTTCTCATATTCATGATGGTTGGTCTTAGGATCAATTCAACTCCAAACTCCGAGCAGAATCTTTCAAATGATGATGCTCCTCCATCCAACGCTCTATCTGATCGCATAACCAATGGAGAAATTCCAACCCTGATAGAATTGTCTTGAGTACAGGAAATACACACGAGGAACATGGACGTGATTAAAGAGACAATAGAGAGCATACTCAACTTCCTCGTCAAGCTTACATCGGATTTGAGAGGCTTCTCCGCTCCGGAGATTCCAACAATGAGGACTAACTCTTCAACCGATGATCGTCCTCAAATCAATAGCTTCACCACCAACCAACGGCCAGTGGGCCAGAAGGCGGCTTCTTTAGTGGAAAGTTTGTGTGAGCTTCTACACCTCTCAAAGGATCAACGAGCGAAGACGTTTGCTGCAATCAATCAGATAGCTCTAGACGCACGTTTGGCTCCTTCATGCAATCAAGCCCCCAAAACATCAGAAATGTCCATAAATAATATCACGTTTACTGAAGATGACATGATGGCAGAGGAAGGTCACAACAGAGCCCTGCATGTTACTGCACGCATCAAGGGTTCAGAATTTAAAAGGGCTCTTATTGACACGGGAGCATCCTCGAATGTCATTACTCTTAAAACTCTCAGGACAACCAGGGTTCGACCAGACAAATTCATACGGCAGCCTACCATGATGACAGACTTCGAAGGAAACCAGACCAGCACATATGGGTATGTTAATTTGAATATCAGTAGGACTTGTCCAGTCGAAAGTAAAATTTGAAGTGATAGAAAAGGAACCATATTATCATATGATACTAGGGATACCATGGCCTCATTATAATAAGATCATCCTCTCAACGTACCACCAATGCCTGAAAACCATGCTGAATGAAGAAGTCGTTCACATCCCTGCATCATTGTCTCCTTATGCACCGATTTACGGCGTGGAACTGTTCGAGCCAAAGGAGAATCCACAAGGTTCATCTAGCAAGGTTTACTGCACTCCGCTCCCTACATGGACGTCGATCGAAGAGGAAGATCGGCTCATATCACTGAGCAGACAGACCAAGTCTTGTGATGCACTTCCGCTAACAGGACACGCTAACTCTTCTACTTCGAACGAAGGCTCAGATCATCTCCATACTAAGAGGGAACGGACCTTTATGGAGAGTCGCAATCAGAAAGGGAAAACTGTATACCGTCGACTTTGTTAGCAATTAGAAGGGGAGGCTATCACTCGGTCTCTCCGCCCAATAGAATGCAATAAAAACAACAGGTTGCAAGAAGAAGTACCGGATGATCCGCGACAGTTACAGGACGACACTGACTCCACAACCGATGAACTCGAGGTCATCAACATCGGGGATGAAGAATCTCCAAGACCTATATCCATCAGTTCGACTCTATGTGCGGACGAACGCACAAACCCCGTGAATCTTCTCAAGGAGTATCAAGACATATTTGCATGGACATACGAGGAAATTCCCGGCTTAGATGAAAAACTGGTCACTCATCATCTACATATAATACCTGGATCCAAACCGATCAAACAATCTCTGAGGCAGTTCAGGCACGACGTGGAGGAGAAGATCAAGACTGAGATACAGAAGTTGTTGATTGCTGTCTTCATCAATCCCATTCACCATCCTACCTGGTTAGCCAACGTAGTTCCTGTAAAGAAGAAAAGAGACCAAATTAGGTGATGTGTTGATTTCAGAGATCTGAACAAATGCTGCCCAAAGGACGATTTTCCCCTCCCCAACATTGACATGCTAGTAGACGCTACCAGCGGGCATGGCATGTTCTCTTTCATGGATGGGTACAGCGGCTATAACCAGATAAAATGTATGAACACGATGCGAGTAAGACAGATTTTCGAACTCCTCTATGAAACTTTTACTATGCTGTGATGCCTTTCGGTATGAAAAATGCTGGTGCTACCTACCAACGCTCCATGACTGCAATATTTCATGATATGATGCACAAGCAAGTCGAAGATTACGTAGATGACATGGTAGTCAAGTCGAGGACTCGAGCAGCCCATACAGACGTCCTACGGAAAGTGTTTGAAAGATGTCGCGAGTATAAATTGAAGATGAACCCTCTGAAGTGCGCTTTCGGGGTCTCTTCCGGTAAATTTTTGGGATTCCAAGTCACCTATGAAGGGATCAAGGTCGATCCAACCAAAACCCAAGATATTCTCATGATGCATCCTCCGCAAACTGTGAAAGAACTTCAGAGCTTCATGGGCAAGGTAAACTACATCCGACGTTTTATACTTGGTTTGGCTCAGCTTATCGATTCATTCACCCCCCTTGCTGAAGAAGGGAGTGAGTTTCATTTGGAGCACAAAGCAACAAGAAGCGTTTCGAAAGATCCAGCAAATATTTTCATCACCTTCTGTCATGAAATATCTCATACGAGGAAGACCGTTGTGTCTCTACACTGCCTTTAGCGATGTTGATGTTGGGGCCCTCCTTGCCCAAGAGGATGATGAGGGGATCGAACACCCTATATACTACTTCAGTCGTACTTTGAGGGATTCTGAACTCAGATACCCCAAAGCAGAGAAAGCATGTTTAGCCTTAGTTCACGCCGCGCAGAAATTCAAACATTATCTACTATCGAACAAAGTGGTGTTAATATCCACAGTTGACCCTATCAAGTTCTTACACTCAAAACCGGCCTTGATCGGCAGACTGGCCAGATGGCTGCTCCAAACGTCGGAGCTTGATATAACGTACGCTCCTCCAAAACCTATCAAAGAGAAAGCGGTAGCAGATCTGCTAGCGGCATTCCCATGAGAAGGAACTACAGCACTGCATGAAGACCTTCCTGGAGAATTTCTAGAAATCTCTCTTGCCAAAGAGGGGGCATGTCTATTATATTTCGATGGTTCTAGTGTCTCCAACGGGCGAATTCTTTTCACATTCTTTCAATATGGAATTTCAGTGCACCAACAATTCGGCAGAATATGAAGCTTTCCTCATAGGATTGTCACTAGACAAACAAGCAGGAGCCACACACCTGGAAGTAAGAGGCAACTCTAAATTGCTGGTCAATCAGATGAATGGAGTATACTCGTGCAAAGAGGTGACACTGGACCCTTATAGATCTGAGGCGCAAAAGCTATTGAACTACTTTTCTGATGCAACCATAACCCATATTGGCCGCAATAACAACAAACACCCGATTTCCTAGCCACATTAGCCTCGAAGCTGCAGTTTGAAGGCTTGGAAGAAACTTTTATCGTAAAGAGGCGGACTGTGGCGTCAACATGGCTTTCACAATCTAAAGACACTGAAACCAACGACTGGAGAACTCCAATTATTCAAGAGATAAACAGTTTGCTATCACAAGGAAAGGTCAGTCTCAAAACCCTGCAAAGCTTTTTTATGCTTCATGGAGTGTTATACCACCGAAATACAGATGGGTCTCTGTCAAGATGTCTTGGAGACGAGGAATCCCAACTACAACTTAATCGTATTCACAGCGAGATCTACGGACAAACGTTGGTACTGACTTTGTACCGACGTCTTCAACGCCTTGGCTATTACTGGCCGGATATGGAGACTCAATCCCGATCGCTCCAGGGTTCTTGCTCTAGTTGTCAAGCGCCACCACATCAATTGGAGGTCTTTAACGTTGTCTATGCTGGGGACTGGCGAGAACCATACATCAATTATCTTTGCGATGGTGTGCTTCCTACCAACAATAAGGATGCAGCTAAGTTAAAACAGAAAGCCAAGATATTCGTATTTCATGAGGGAATCCTATACCGCAAAATCTTTGGAGGCAACCTGCTACGGTGTTTGGAAAAATCTGAAATCCCAATTATGTTAAAGGAGACGCACGAAGGCGAACACCAAGGGAAAAGGAAGTTGTTCCTCCAAGTGCACGAAAGGTATTACTGGCCAACTATGGAAGATGATGCAGCAGCATTTGTTCAGAGATGCCGTGAATGCCAGACTCACGGGAATCTCATCCACATGCCTTGCACCCCACTTCACTCAATAAGTAGTCCATGGCCTTTCTACAGCTGGGGACTTGATATTATTGGGAAAATCAATCCAGCCTCCTCAAAGCAGCACGAGTATATCATAACTGCGACGGAATACTTTACCAAATGGGTTGAATCCATTCCTCTTCGAGGAACCACTGGAGCGACAATTGCAGCATTTATTAAGGAATACATCATCTGTCGGTTTGGCGTACCTAAGCACATTATTACTGATAGTGGTACCCCCTTTGCCAACAAGCAAGTGCAAGAGCCACTTGAAGAATATGGAGTTAAAAAGATTTTCTCTACTCCTTACTACCCTCAAGGGAATGGACAAGTTGAAAGCACTAACAAAACTCTGATCTGAATTCTCAGTCGGACGGTGCATGACAATCCCAAGACATGGCACGAACAACTGCCAATGGCGTTGTGGGAGTATCACACAACACCTAGGATCTCTACAGGCGTATCTCCTTATTCACTTGTCTATGGCGCGGATGCGATCCTCCCAGCAGAGATTAAAATCCCGTCTGATAGAATTGCAGCAGCGAGTGGAGTTCAATGGAATGAGGTCGAAGCATCGAGTTCCAGAATTGCGGAATTAGATACTTTAAACTTCAGGAGAGTTAAAGCGGAAGAACATGCTCGAGCATACAGGAGCAGGATCTCGAGAGCCTATGATTAAACTGTAAATCCACGAGTTTTTAAGATAAGAGATCTGGTGTTGAAGACTGCTAAACACATCCAGCAAGACATGTCTGCACCAAAGTTTTCTCCAAAATGGGAAGGTCCCTATGTGATCACCAAGGCTTATAACAGCGGTTACTACAATGTTGTCAAAGAGGATGGAGGAAGATTGGAAGCAGTCATCAACGGGAAGTGGCTCAAGGCATATTACGCCTGATCATCATTATATTCCTCGCGGCCTCACTATGCAACAATAAGGCATTTTCATTCTTCTCATATCTTAGTTATCAAATTCTCCATTAGTTAAAGCATATTAATGTAATCTCCATTCGATTAACAAAACCCAATGCAATTCATTTTCCAAAACAAGGTTCAAAACCCCAACAAAAAAAAATGGTCAAAACGTCATTGTGCCTACTTATTCAAAACAATAAATAAAATTACGAATCAGAAAAGGCCATCCAACAAGTTGTAGTTCCTTGAAAGCATTATTTTCAGCCTCTCCTGATACCTTTCAGTCATGCTCTTCAAGTTTTGGATCGCCTGTTCCACCTTCTCAGATTCTGCATCCAAGGCCTTATCCTCTTCCAAGATGGCCTTCGTAGTAGGAACGACATTGGCGATGATGCCGGCTCGATCAACATTGATAATATCAAGGCGCTTCCCCATCCAACCCACATTGAACTCCATGGATTCACAGGTAGATATCATGTCTTCCCACTTTTCAATAGTTGATTCAGCAACATCACGTATGGATGTACCTTCCATCTCTGCAAGCATTGGAATGAGACAGTTCACCGTGGTAACTAAAGCAGACGAGCAGTATCGCACTACGTTCCTGGTTGCAATATGGCCGTACCTCCTCCATATTTTTGTATAGAAGGGTATGGACTCCTTCCTCACTAGAAAACCGCCAACATCCCGGTAACTGGAAGATAAACATCTCATATGAATATCGAAACGCAATCCCGCGTTGGGGTGCTCGTAGGAAGAGATGCCCAAATCAGCGTCCTCCAGATCAGCAACAGGCGTGTTTGAGCTTGAGGGGAGGGGAGTGGTTAAATCATCGTCGTCAACCACTGTTACACATGTCCCAGAAGGATACCTCTGCAAGAAAAAAAGGAGGAGGTTGCATCACCGACTAGCCATGGCAGACAGATATATATTCACCAGTAGAAAATATACCGGTATGATCTTCTTGACTCGCATGATCTGGACAGGAGAATCGTCACGAGGCTCAGGGATTCAACCGCTCTAAAAGAAAAGAATGATTAGACGCCAAAAGAAAAAGAAGAACTACTACCTCAAAATCAGAAAATATTTAAAGTCATACTCTGAATACAAGCCGCTTGCATTTAGCAGAAGAATCTGGCTGAGTCGAAGAAGATGATCCACCTCTATCTGGCATGATGAAAACGGAGAGTTTCAGCAAGAGAATCTTTATCTCAGCACGATAAGGGTGTTTTAGATTCCATGTATATATATATATGTATATGTACACGACAGAAACCCTAAAGTGAGACTGAATGACTGTAACAAGATTCATCCGATAAACGAGGATTCAACACCAACCAAGCCATGCTTCTTGTTGAAACCCTAATTAAGAAATGGAAAGGACCGTTAGATGGTCAAAGAAATAATACGTCCAACCCAACTCCGAGTCCTAGTCAGCATATCTGGAGGATACAAGGCAGTCGTGTTCCCAAATTCAAAGCAGCGGCCACTTCCCTGCTACGACAATGGAGGGAGATCAACACAACAAGGAGCACCAGCAACTGCAAGCAAACACACAGGCGGACGAGCAAATAATAAAGAGGAAGGACGACCTTTTTTTATACACATGATGTTTTTGGAATTTGGGTGTGAAAGGGTTTCCTTTTGTAATGCATGGAGGAAGGCAGCTTCCCGTGAGCGCCAACGCTCCCCGGCCGGGCTAACAGTGCACGCTCGTACTTATTACAAGAGTGGATCAAGTGTTTCCTAGTAATCCTTACATGCTTTGTCTTTTCAATTTGTTCTTTCCTGTCACCATCTATTGTTTTCCACGCAACAATGTCACTGTTACGTGCTAAGCACGGGACTTAATGTTGATGGTGAATTTCAGTTTAGGGTTACAATCGTAAAACCCTATATTTAGCGTTGTCATCATACAAAGGAATAAAGACCGTTTAAAAGTAACGAGTGCGTAAACATCTTTACTTACACATGTACTAAGCAATTCAACATATTTATGAAATTTATCCAGAATGGTGCATGGAGCAACAATCCTAGATATTCTGTAAATTTTAACATACTGCATTACCTACTAATGCATTGACCTGCTTGATATTTTTCCATGCTATGTTCCCAGCCGAACTCCCGATATTGACATGACATGACGATTAAATGTTCACTCTCATCAGAGTAGCGTGAATCTCCCGAAGTGTCAGTATCGGTAATCTGCATGAAAATACTCACACAGGACACGCCATCCTTTAACAAAGAGATTTTCGTGTCCACGCACTTTTAGTTGAAAGTTAGCGTGATCGAACACATTTGAATTCCTTAAGAAAAATCTAGACCGATCATATCAGTCTCAAAAATAATCACGGCCACACGATTTGGTCGCGCGATTTAACAAGCTTAGACTACTCCTAATAGAACTGGGTGATCATCATAGTGACCACCGGGGGGCCCACTAGTGCCCTAGTCGATCGAGCCCTATTTTGCTCATTCACAAACGCTTCAAACGCCGATCCAAATATGGGAGTTCGCGCTGAATGAAAATAGCTCAAACGAGCTGAGACCGACAAAAGGAGTCTCAAAACGCATCGCGTCTGTCCAACTTAGTTGGTCCAGTTGGATGGCTTGGATCGCATCTCGAGCGATCAAAAAGGTTCTAACGTGTTCACCGTTGGCCCAACTCCTCTCTTGGTCGGTCGACCTGTTCACTGCAAAACCATAGCATATCAAATCGCTTACCCAAAGTAGCGTGAACACGCTGTTTCAAAAACCCTAAAATCACTTTGTGGCAACGCATTACTACCGCAAAACGATCACAACCATCCATCTTTGCCAGCTGATTTGAGTGGCTTAAATCTAATTTTAGATGGCCCAGGAGATGTCAACATTCTCACCGGCAACCATCTTTTCACGAGGTTGATCGACCTGCTCGAACTAGTACGCAGTGTGTCGAATCATTCGCCCAAAATGGGTTATCCACTCAGCCCCCAAACCCTAAAAATTGCGTCGACGGCAGTAAATAACTGCCGCAAATCGATCACAACCATCCAACTTCGCTAGCCTAGTTGGACGGTGTAGATTTATTTTCAGAAAACTAACAAAGTAGCGTTGTGACCGCCGGTCATCACTCCTCCACAAGGCGTGATCGACCAAGTAGCAGTTCGCCCATAAGGCACTCGAACGATCGCCCAAAGGTGGCCGGTCGTGCTACCTTTTTAAGACGCTCAATCCTTGACTGATTCGATCGAGCTAAAAACAGCGATGCTTCTAGCACATCGATTGTTTCCAGCTGCTTATTCGAAAGCGATGCTTAGAAAACATCGATTATAAGCAATACTTTATAAATATTGGTTTCACAAATAATTTGTTATTGAACCAAAAAGCACCATGTGTTGCTTTCAGCAACGAGTCCCACGACTCAACCCACTTACTCGAGACATCAAACATGTCATAAACTTGGGGATGCTCACTGAGGTATTGGTCTGGCGGTTTACAACGTGCAGCGTGCAATGCTCCCATTACGAGAAAGTATTAGGAAAGACGGACGGTTAACAGTAATGAGAGTAGTGGGTGAACGTGTGATCAGTCCTCCCTCGTAACGGAAACATGATGATCACCACCTTCCACACAAACCCACTTCTCCACTACTTAACTTCTTCCACTTCCTAAGAGATCAGGGTGCGTTCAATGACTTGTATAAATAGGTTTTCAACCTATTCAAACAGACGGAATACACAAGTGTTATCAACACAAGTATCCATAAACCATTTCTGATACAAGTCATAAACAGCCACACCTTCATAAATTCAACATTCTGATCTCAAACACCTTCTCTGCTTTCCTCCCTAAGATCAACCCTTCTCCTTCACCTTGTGACCGAATTGAATCTGGAACGGCCATTTCTTGGTTTAGGCCAGAGTCTTACAGATTGATCTCTCTAACTCAAAAGTACTCCCCCGCTGTGCATTTGTTTAGGGTTTGAATTCGTTTCTCATCAACACACCCCAAATTTACCAAAAACGGCAGAATCAATTTTTACCCTCAAACACCTTATCATCTCAATGATACAGTTTGCAAGCTTAAGAAATGGATATGAATGGTTGGGGAACAATCTTAATAGAGCTCACCTTGATTATTACTACTGGTTATTAGCAGGATTGTGTACTTTTGGGATTGGTGTTTATATACCTGTTTCTTAGTGTTACTTATACAAGAGAACTGTTGCAGATTTACCAACTTAAATTTTGTAAAGTTAAAAGAGATTTATCATTTGAAAGTATGGTTTTGTTATAGGGTTTTGGTATTTGCTTCTTGTGACTTGTGGTTGTTGATTGGCCTGTCCTGTTGAAATTTTAACAACAAATATATTTTGGTCGGGCACTAGAATGCAATACAGCTCTTGCCCATTTGTGTTTCGAATATTTCTTGGTTGGAACTAGTACTACCACATTTCAATGATACTAAAAATTTGCAATCTAAAAAATTTCAATCACTTTTGAACCAAAAATATATTTTTTTGTTGTTGATGTGAAGTAGTATCACATATCTTTTATTCTCAAGTATCTCTTGGAGGATTGAAAACTTCTGAGAGGTGAACATTTTCGGAATGACCCTGACTAATTCCATGTCATCAATTTTATTTAAAAAACAATATTTAATACAAAATCATGTTAAAAAAAATATTTTTATGCTCATTTAAATCTAAAATACGTAGAAAAAAGGTTTTATTTGGGCTTATATTTGACAATCCTAACAAATGAAGGTCTAAAAGTGAACTACTATTGGAGATGCTCCAAATGTATATAGATGTTGTTCCCTTTTAAAAATTTCAAGGGATGAGAAATAAAATAGTAGGGATTGGAAATAGGAAAAACCAAAATTTATTTATTGGATTACTGAAAATGTACCAATAAGCATCTCACGGGAATTTCACGCCATACCAAAAAAAGCTCAAAAATTTCGGAGCAGCTGCAATGTCGTCGGGCTATTTTGTAGAAACATCTTAAAAACCGTTTACGTTTTTATTTTCTGGGAAAAACTAGTCATAAAACACCAAGGTGACCAAACTTGTGGTGCAAAAAATCCAGCCATATTATTTTTAATAAATAAAAACCGTTTGACTAAAAAGTGGCTCAAAAACCCCAGCTCAAATTATAATGAATAAATTTAGTTTTCTAAACTTAAAAAAAATACAAACATACCCTTTTACGAACATTTCTTCTTTTTCTTCTTCGTCTTCTCTCCTTTCTTTTTTCTTCTTTCTTCCGTTTCTGTCTCCTTCTCCCCACGACCACCGCCAGCAGTAACAATATATCTCCATGAAAACCAGCAGCAACACCTACTTTACCACCAGCATTAATTTCGTCTTCAAATTTTGGTTTTCTTCTCTGTAATAGTTGAGAAAGAGGGTTAAATCAAGATCGTGGTTCTTCAAAAGGGGTTAGTGCATTAAAACCTCTTTAATTCTTCATTGTAATTCGTATCTGTAGTTTAATTTTGTTTTAATTGTAACTGATTTTATAGGTTTGCAAATTCTATTTGTTTGTTTAAGGTTTCACAGTACTTAGGGTTTTGTTTTTTAATTCATGGTTGATTTCTGTAAATTTAACTATGAAACTGAATAATTGGATGGGTTTTCACAATCTAATGTGATGAAAAAGAGGGTGTCAATAATTTAGAGATTTGGTTACAGATACGAGTATGATTTGAGAAAATTAATGAATTAAGGTCTCATATAAATTCATAGAAGATTTTGAAGATGATATTCATGGCCCGGTGGAAGTATTAGAAGTTGGTTCGACATGAATTAGGATATAAGATTGAATAAAGTTCGAAAATGATAGTTAGGGTATTGCAGGTTCATTGAAGTTGTGTCATTGCATACAGAACTTGATATACAGTATTCGTACTTGGTGATACATTGTAACACCCCATGTTTTTAGCATGGCGCATGCTAAAAGATGCGTCATGGCATGGGATGAACCTTCCAATGCTTCTGTTGGTTGGTAAGAGGTGAATTGGCTTAAGGCCAATACCGCGCCAATATGGCGCATTGTGTTTGGCATTTGGCTGAGAGCCAAATCTCGTATCAAATAATGCATTAGGCCAGTTGGGTAGGTGGCCTTGAGCTTGCAACGTAATCATTGCGCATTATGAAGGTTATTGTCTTAAAGCCAATGTTGCACAATCATTGTGCATCAGGACAGAGAGGGCTGGCCAAAGAAGTGTTGTGCAATCATTACACGCAATCATTGTGCGAAATCATTGCGCACAATCATTGTGCATCAGGACATAAAGAGCTGGCAAAACGAGTAGTCCACAATCATTGTGCATCAGGCCAGAGAGGGCTGGCATAACGAGTAGCGCACAATCATTACGCGCAATCATTGCGCACAATCACTGCGAATTCACACAATCATTGCGAAGTAACGCAATCATTGCGATGAATAGTGAAGCATCCATGTCAATATCCTCCCCTTTCCATACTTGTAGCAATGTCATTTTTTTTTCTCGGTCAAATAAAAATAAAAAATCGAAAAACTGTACAGGGATTAGGCCCCCCTAATGACTAGCCGTGAGGCCATTCACAGGAAAACCTCGTTGAAGCGGTAATAAACCCTTCCAGGCGATTCCACAGACGGAATAAAGCCTGGCCTACCCTCATAAAACTCAAATAAATCCTCAGCCAGCAAACATGCTTGCTTGGCTGAGACATCAGCTGAAAAATTAACTTATCTATAGCTATGAATATAACGAATATTGTTGTAAAAAGACTTCGCAAGTTTCCACTTCTGCACCAGCTGCCACGACAGTTCACCCTTTTGAAAAGCTTGAATACAACTCATCGAATCAGAACGAACGCAGACACTCCGCATATTCCATCTCTTGGCCAACATCGCATCATAAATAATTGCACAAACTTCAGCATAGTAATTGGTTTGCCAACCAAGACCAACACAAAGAACACCAAGCACTTCCGAGTTTGCACCACGGAAAACAACACCAGAACCTGCTTGGCCTAGATTTCCGATAGACGCACCATCACAACAGATCATGATTTCATCTTGATTAGGAGGAGTTCAACTAACTTCAATTGGAGTAGATGTTTTGCACGATCTATGTCGCACCTTGAAATAATTCAAAATGCACAGATCCTCTAAATTATTATACATATGACCCTTCATTCTAATTGAGTTATCACGAATTACCTGATAAACTCTCCCTTTAAAACCAAGCCATTGAACTGCAATATCTTCAATTAAGACTTATTGCGTAACTTCCATAGTTCCCTGACAATTGCAAGATTTGCAACAAGCCATAAGTCCTTAATCATTCTTCTACAACCCTTAGCATCCTTATACGAATCCAACAGATCTTCATTAGGTTGCAGCTTGAAAATACCAGCCGCCCAAGCCCAGATCCTCCTAGAAAATCGGCAATGCCAAGTGATGTGGCTAAGAGTTTCGCAACTTTTCCTGCACAAGCGGCACATAGTAGGCATGCTCCTACCTGTCTTCTTAATAATATTTTCTTCACTAGCACAACATTGCTTGGCCCAAATATTCCAGCATTGTACACTTAAGGTAGGATGCACAACCTGCCTGGTAAAAAGAGCCGCAGTAGGCACAACTTCCGCAGGCACTTTAACAGCGGCCTTAGCCGATTTGACTGAAAAACGCCTTTGTTATCTAAATCCCAAACTGTATAATCTTCACCACCAGCAATAATTGGCAAATCATCAACGTCAATATTGCATCGAATCATCAAATCTCTAGTTCTCTGAGGAATGATCCAAGATCCATCAACAATAATATCACTTACTTTAGCCCTAAAATCATTAGGGCCTTTGGAAGTGATGCCAAGTCTATGCGCAATAGAAAAATCACCACACCAATTATCAAAAAACAAGGAAGTATTAGCACCATTACCTATAATCGAGCGTGTATGTTTTTGCACAAAATTGTAAACCAAGCGAATTCCTGGAAAAACCTAAGAACCCAGCTTATAAAATATCAAATTTCCATTGATCTTAGGGAGGGGTGGTGAGTTGAAGGTGCATATGCAGATTATGTACTAAGTAAGCTTCATAGCTTAGTCGGAAGAGTATAAATGATGTGTAATCCTTATTTATAGCTGCGTAGCCTTACGAATGTGGCATATGATGCGAATGCATCACTATGCCATGTCGCGGACCCGGTGATGCATAATCATTGTGCATCATGACGGAATGGCCTATGCGGACTAGGTCATTACCATTTTGCTAGTCCACGGCCTTACTAACGAGTTGTTGTACCTTCGTGGATGAACTACGGTCAGTGCTTGATCCTTTTAGAGTAGGGAAGGGTACGTACGCAGCCGCAATGAGTTGCAGCATTGCCGGTCCAGTACTTTGTCGTTCATATCATCTAATTGGGAGATGATTGCGACATTCTGGCCTCTCATATCATCTGGCTCGGTAGCTCGACGCAAGAGATGATTGTGGCCAAACTTGATGAGGCAAGTTGCATTACATTCACTAGATGCTCATACTTCCTATCAAGGTGTTCGACATAGGCTAAAAACCCGAGTGTCGTAATTTAGCTCAAGAGGAGTCCATTTTGATGGGAAACGGCCCAAATATCAAGACATGTGGATCTGGTCCAGCACTTTGTCGCTCATATCATCTAATTGGGAGATGATTGCGACATTCTGGCCTCTCATATCATCTTGCTCGGTAGCTCGACGCAAGAGATGATTGTGGCCAAACTTGATGAGGCAAGTTGCATTTCATTCACTGGATGCTCATACTTCCTATCAAGGTGTTTGACATAGGATAAAAATCCGAGTGTCGTAATTTAGCTCAAGAGGAGTCCATTTTGATGGGAAACGTTCCAAAGATCAAGACATGTGATCTATAGATCTTCATGGTCACCAGAATTTAGCCAAATTCCATCGTTTAGGGCCTCAAATGGCCGTTTTACGAAAGTTTTTGTTTTCTTAATAAACCCTTCGCGGATCAAGGGTAAGTTGGAACGGTGTGGAAGCTAAGTTACCTGCATCATGCGCCACGAGCATGCTTGCAATGGAAAATGGACGTGAATTTGCCTAGCTTTGAGGCCCGGATCGTAGCTTCATCATGGCGCATCGGGGAGATTACGACCTGCGGGGCAACGCGCCAAAGGCGTAATTATCCGGTTCGTCACAGTTGGTATCAGAGCAAGTTCCGAGATAACTCTAGGGACTGTGCGGAATGGACTTGTCAACGAGCATTTTCCTACAAAGGAAAATATAAAGTTGGAGAGTAGGCTAACTATTGCGCGGAAAGAATTTGTGACTGGAACTGCCAGTTACTTTGCAATTCAAGTTGAGATTGGATGAGTACTGTGAGTTTTCATGGCCTAAGTGGCACCCCACTTACGAGTGGATATCCGGAAGACCGTCTGGGACGGTGGGTAGACAATGGGACTGATAATCCCCACACGTTGGCAACTGGCCAAGGGTGTGCATTGTCAGGCCCGGCTAGCATCCCACTTACGAGTGGCAACCTGGATGACTTTCAGGGACGGTGGGCAACTGGATACTGTTCCACGCAGTACTGTGCTGAGATCTTTTCATTTAGATGACACCTTTCAACTTGTGAACCTTAGGGATTCCTAGGTGGTAGTATGGGATGCCATCTAGGATACCTGGTCGAGATATCCTCTTGGCACTGGCCAATTGAGATTCTTGGTAAAGTTGTGGACTCTTTTTGGATTCATGAGTATGCGGTATGGGACGTTTGCTCAGAAGGTCCTAATTGATGTTCCATGACAAACTGAAGAAACTCGTGATTTCTGAGCATCTGGTATGAGACTTTTGCTCAGGAATCCAGACAGAAGAGCTTGTTCGCAATAGTTTTTGTTTTGAATTTCGGGGACGAAGTTATTTAAAAGGGTGAATAATGTAACACCCTGTGTTTTTAGCATGGCGCATGCTAAAAGATGTGCGATGGCATAGGATGAACCTTCATCCAAAGCTTCCGTTGGTTGGTAAGAGGTGGATTGGCTTAAGGCTAATACCGCGCCAAAATGGCGCATTGTGTTTGGCATTTTGCTAAGAGCCAAATCTCGAAGCAAATGATGCATTAGGCCAGTTGAGTAGGTGGCCTTGAGCTTGCACCGTAATCATTGCGCATTATGAAGGTTATTGGCTTAGAGACAATGTTGCACAATCATTGTGCATCAGACCAGAGAGGGTTGTCCAAAGGAGTGTTCCGCAATCATTACACGCAATCATTGTGCGTAATCATTGTGCATCAGGACATAGAGGGTTGGCAGAACGAGTAGTCCATAATCATTGTGCATCAGGCCAGAGAGGGATGGCATAACGAGTAGCGCACAATCACTACGCGCAATCATTGCAAATGAACACAATCATTGCGAAGTAACGCAATCATTGTGATGAATAGTGAAGCAGGCATGTCAATCTCCTCCCCTTTCCATACTTGTAGAAATGTCATTTTTTTTCTCGGTCAAATAAAAATAAAAAAGCGAAAAACTGTACAGGGATTAGGGCCCCCTAATGACTAGACGTGAGTCCATTCACAGGAAAACCTAGTTGAAGCGATAATAAATCCTTCCAGGTCATTCCACAGACGGAATAAAGCCTGGCCTACCCTCATAAAACTCAAATAAATCCTCAGCCAGCAAACATGCTTGCTTAGCTGAGACATCAGCTGAAAAATTAACTTCTCTATAGCTATGAATATAACGAATATTGTTGTAAAAAGACTTCGCAAGTTTCCACTTCTGCACCAGCTGCCACGGCAGTTCACCCTTTTGAAAAGCTTGAATACAACTCATCGAATTAGAACGAACGCAGAGACTCCGCATATTCCATCTCTTGGACAACATCGCACCATAAATAATTGCACAAACTTCAGCATAGTAATTGGTTTTCCAACCAAGACCAACACAAAGAACACCAAGCACTTCCGAGTTTGCACCACGGAAAACAACACCAGAACCTGCTTGGCCTAGATTTCCGAAAGACGCACCATCACAATAGATCATGATTTCATCTTGATTGGGAGGAGTCCAACTAACTTCAATTCGAGTAGATGTTTTGCAAGATTTATGCCGCACCTTGAAATAATTCAAAATGTGCAGATCCTATAAATTATTATACATATGATCCTTCATTCTAATTGAGTTATCACGAATTACCTGATAAACTCTCCCTTTAAAACCAAGCCATTGAACTGCAATATCTTCAATTAAGACTTATTGCGTAACTTCCATATTTCTGTTACAATTGCAGATTTGCAACAAGCCATAAGTCCTTAATCATTCTGCTACAACCCTTAGCAGCCTTATACGAATCCAACAGATATTAATTAGGTTGCAGCTTGAAAATACCAGCCGCACAAGCCCAGATCCTCCTAGCAACTCGGCAATGCCAAGTGATGTGGCTAAGAGTTTCGCAACTTTTCCTGCACAAGCGGCACATAGTAAGCATGCTCCTACCTGTCTTCTTAATAATATTGTCTTCACTATCACAACATTGCTTGGACCAAATCTTCCAGTATTGTACACTTAAGGTAGGATGCATAACCTTCTTGGTAAAAAGAGCCGCAGTAGGCACAACTTCCGCAGGCACTTTAATAGGGCCTTAGCCGATTTGACTGAAAAACGCCTTTGCTATCTAAATCCCAAATTGTATAATCTTCACCACCAGCAATAATTGGCAAATCATCAACGTCAATATTGCATCGAATCATCAAATCTCTAGTTCTCTGAGGAATGCTCCAAGCTCCATCAACAATAATATCACTTACTTTAGCCCTAAAATCATTAGGGCCTTTGGAAGTGATGCCAAGTCTACGCACAATAGAAAATCACCACACCAATTATCAAAAAACAAGGAAGTATTAGCACCATTAGCTATAATCGAGTGTGTATGTTTTTGCACAAAATTGTAAACCAAACGAATTCCTGGAAAAACCGAAGAACCCAGCTTATAATCTATCAAATTGCAATTGATCTTAGGGAGGGGTGGTAAGTTGAAGGTGCATATGCGGACTATGTACCAAGTAAGCTTCATAGCTTAGACGGAAAAGTATAAATGATGTGTAAGCCTCATTTATAGTTGTGCAGCCTTACGAATGGGGCATATGATGTGAAGGCATCATTATGCCATGTCGCGGACCCGATCATTGTGCATCATGACGGAATGGCCTATGCGGACTAGGTCATTACCATTTTGCTAGGCCACGGCCTTACAAACGAGTTGTTGTCCTTTCGTGGATGAACTACGGTTTGTGCTTGATCTCTTTAGAGTAGGTAAGGGTACGTAGGCAGCCGCAATGAGTTGCAGCATTGCCGGTCCAGCACTTTGTCGTTCATATCATCTAATTGGGAGATGATTGCGACATTCTGGCCTCTCATATCATCTGGCTCGGTAGCTCGACGCAAGAGATGATTGTGGACAAACTTGATGAGGCAAGTTGCATTACATTCACTAGATGCTCATACTTCCTATCAAGGTGTTCGATATAGGCTAAAAACCCGAGTGTCGTAATTTAGCTCAAGAGGAGTCCATTTTGATGGGAAACGGCCCAAAGATCAAGACATGTGGATCTGGTCCAGCACTTTGTCGCTCATATCATCTAATTGGGAGATGATTGCGACATTCTGGCCTCTCATATTATCTTGCTCGGTAGCTCGACGCAAGAGATGATTGTGGCCAAACTTGATGAGGCAAGTTGCATTCCATTCACTGGATGCTCATACTTCCTATCAAGGTGTTCGACACAGGCTAAAAACCCGAGTGTCGTAATTTAGCTCAAGAGGAGTCCATTTTGATGGGAAACGGCCCAAAGATCAAGACATGTGATCTATAGATCCACATGGTCACCAGAATTTAGCCAAATTCCATCGTTTAGGGCCTCAAATGGCCGTTTTTGCCGTTTTAGGAAAGTTTTTGTTTTCTTAATAAACCCTTCGCGGATCAAGGGTAAGTTGGAACGTGTGGAAACTAAGTTATATGCATCATGCTCCACGAGCATGCTTGCAAGGGCAAATGGACGTGCATTTTTCTAGATTTGAGGCCCGGATCATAGCTTCATCATGGCGCATCGGGGAGATTACGGCCTGCGGGGCAACGCGCCAAAGGCGTAATTTTCCGGTCCGTCACATACATTATCGGTGGAAAAGGCAAATTAAAACACTCAGAGTAAATTTACGATGAAACCGACTTCGGTGTCATCTAATTTTTGTGAAACCAAATTTGGTTTTCATCTAGTTTGTTTTATTTTTTGAAATTTTATCGATGAAACCAACATTGTTGATGATAAATAATTTTATATTGAAACAAGTTTTGGTTTCATAAGAATTTTTTTGTTTTTGAGGTTTTATCGACGAAACTAAATTTTGTTACTGAAATTTTTATTGTAAAGAGGACTCAAATGCTTTGCTTATGATATTTGTAAAGAGGCAGTTTATGCTCAACGATCTCAGACACTCTTGTAGAACAAGATCTGATTCGGCAAAGGTATTTCCTCAAATCATCCACTTAGTTTGAATTACTGAAGTGATGGAATCACAATTTAGAGCGTGTAATTCTTTGGTGTTCATTGAGAAACCAGGAAAAGTTGTATTGTTTTTATTCGCGTTGGCTAGATAATGCCCAAGGCAATCAAACAAGAGTACAACATAAATTTCTCCAGAATTGATGTTACATATGTTGTCATCCTTTTTTTTGGGACCGAGAGTATTGATGTTACATATGTTGTCAGTTCAAACATCAGAATTGATTGCCGAGGTCCAAAGATATCATGCAAATCACTCCACGATTGAATGAGGTTAACTTGCACATCCTCTAGCTTTTGGCATCCCTTTTTTTTTAATATTTTCCAAGTTTCGCATCTACCTGCTAAAGATATTTCAGACATGCAAAGATACTATTATTTAATATTGGATATATGTTGATGCTGCAGGACATTAATAAGGGATGGATATCCGACAAAACACATTTCTGTTATGATGGACTGAAAAGGCAGAGGTCAAATGATCCCATGATTCATGGTCCTGATGGATGCTTCAAGCCTGGGAGATGGCGTGATTCCCTTGCCGTGGTTGCAGAAGTTGCTCATCAAGTATTACCCAAAAAAAATTCGGTATTAAAGGGAAGCTGTCTGATGCCGAATCTATGATGGTTATGAAAGATTTCTTGAACAAGATGGGCTCAAAAAAATGTGTGGTGTGAAGTAAATGGCATGACCTCATAAGCTGATTTACGTTCTGGATACCTTATGAACATCATCATAAGTGGTCTTGAAAAGGAAGATGTTTTCCTTTTGGTTGGCACTCAGGCTTTTATAATTTGCAGGCTTAAGTTTATCAGAGTAGCAGGCTTTTATAATTTGCTGGAACCAAAATAAGTTTCATCATTTTTCGGTTGAACCCTTTTTGGTTTCATCATTTTTTACTGTTTGTTTCTTTGGTTTCATCTGCAGTATGAACCTTATATTTGTACATTGCTTTCTTACATATAGTTACTGGTAGTTGTTCTTACCATCAACATGTTTCCTCTACAGATAAACTATCACAGACTCATAATTGAAAGTTCATCAAAAGATGGTTCATATCTCATATATGAGTTTTAAATCTCTTTTAAGTTTGGTTTGAAAGCAAACATACAATTGAATCAATTCGACAAAAAAATTAATTCAACAATTGAAACGATTCATAAGCAATTAAAATATTTCAGAAACTATTATAAACATTTTGACAGGAAATATATGATATTGCAAAATGCAATTACAACTAGTTGATATTTATATGTATTTATTGATATGTTTTTGTCATCATGATTTTTGAGTGCCAACTTTACTCTCATGTTTCCTCTTCAGCAGACTTCATTTTTCTCTTCAACGGGCTCTTCATGTAATTGCATCTCCTACACTCCATGTATATGGTTCTGTAAATCTCTTTTTTCTTGTTGTGAAAGACGTAAATAATACATAAGCACATGAAAATACTTACAGAACCAAAATTGGTTTCATCAAAGAAACCATTAACTAAATGAAAATGATGAAATCAAAATTTGTTTCATCAAAAGACAATGCCAAATGAAAACACCAACAAAATAGTTGGTCCCATCAATATGCGAACTAAAGGTAAAAAGGATGAAACCGAAACAGGTTTCATCAAAGACGGTACTAATGAAAACACCAATAAGGATGAAAAACAAATGAAACCACTAACTAAAAATGGTCATGAAACCATAGCCTTAATATGCAGTTCTTTGTTGTATATCAAAGTTTTTATTTCAGATGCTAGCACACACAAATGATGTAAAGAGCACCTATAGGAATATGTTTCTCTTTTTTCCCTGTTGTTAAGCCATATGTAAACATAAGCACCAACAAAATGATGAAACTATAACTGAAAAATGATAAAACCAAATCTGATTTCATCTTTAAAACCTATTCATATGGTTACAAGTGACAAATCTTTAATATTTTTTTGACATTTAGAAGTAAACTATAACTGAAAATGGCAAAACCAAATATGGTTACATCAAATAAACAACAGCTGAAATATGATTTCATCAAATAAACAACAACTGAAATCTGGATTCACCAATAACTGAAAATGATGTAACCAAATTTGGTTTCATCAAAAAAAAACACGCCCAACAGAAAACACAAGAAATAAACACACCCAAAATTGAACTGTGAATTAGTTTTCAATTGAAATCAAATGAAACCTAAACATAAAAAACGAAACATAAAAGCAAACAGAAAACCCAAAAAAAAATCAAATGAAACCTAAACCTAATACTTTTGATTCACTTTCAATAGAAAAAAGTGAAACATAAACCATTGGAGAATTGATACGATTTCTTACCTTTGGGAGGTGGTTTCATAGTTTTCTTTAGATTTTCATATTTCTTTTTCTCCTGTTGATTTCGTTTCTTCACCATTTTTTGTAGTTTTAGACAAATTAGGTGACAAAAAATGATGCGAGTTAGGTCAGAATTTGCTTCAATGGTTGAAGTATGTAACCATATAAGAAGAGAAGAAGGTAAAATCGAGAATCAGAGGATGATTTTTGTTTCGATTGAATTTCAGATATGGGATTTCTGGGTTTTGATGGAGTTAGAGAAGACTCAGCAAAAGTTTTATTTTCTTTTTGTCCGTTACGCAAGTGGAAAAGCAATAAAATAGCGGCGTGTTTTTTCTAGTTTCTTTTGGGCTGAATTAGGGGAAGGGTAGTTTAGACTGTTAATGTTATTTGGGGTTTTTGTGTCACTTTTGTTTGGATGGGTTTTTTGTGGATGGATAATGACACCTTTAGGGTTATAACCCGCGGCCCGAAAAATTCAAAAAAAATCAAAAAACCTCGGTTTCCCTCATTTTCGCACTTTCCAAGTCCAAAGTAACCAATCTCTTAATATCAGCATATCAAATATCCGTTCCAAATTCTCAGGATCTAGAATCAATCGTTCTCCCTGCTCTGAAATCTTTAAATACCCCTAGTATTTTGTGAGTAGCGAGTTCATCTTTCTGGGTTCTAAGTGGAAAACTTTAGAATCAGGTAATTTTCTATTTCAATTAAGGTTTTAATTGTAAGGTTGGTGGCATTATTTAGGTTTGTTTGATTAGTTTTCTCTGTTGATTTATATCTTTTAGATGGGTAGAAGATGTTAGCCATTTTCTCTGTACAAGTTCTTTATTTATTTATTATGAGAAATCCCCTAACTGTTTGTAAAACTGCCTCACTGATGTTGTAAAGGTCTGTCGTAACGTTGATTTTCCAGTTTCTTATTATCAATTTAGTTTGTGAAATACAACATTATCTTCAATTATTTTTGGCAGATAATTGAAGTCATGGGATTGAAAAGGAAGAAGCAACATGAGGGAAGCAGCAACATGGTTAGGGGAGAAGATAGGATCAGCCGATTACCTGATCCCCTCCTTCACCACATCCTATCATCCTTCCATTCAAGAACATCGTACGTACCTGTGTTTTAGCTAAACGTTGGAGGTTTGTATGGATTTCTGTTCCCAATCTTGAAATTGGTCATTGGCGTTCTCCTACTAACACTACTAGAGGTCCCGGAACCAAGCAGGAGACTGATCGTTTCATGATTGTTTGAGTCTCGTGATATGTCAAATATAGGGAAATTCTCGCTGTCTTGCGATAAACATTGTGATGAAGATAGGGTTCATTCATGGCTAAGTGCTGTCGCAAGGCGTAATGTTGAAGAGTTCAGTTTATTATCTGAAGATGAAAGAGATTCCGGTATGATTCCTTCACTTCTTTTTACTTGTGAAACATTGACTTTGTTGAAGATACAAATGCCAATTTCTCTCAATATTCCTACCAATGTGCACCTTCCAAAACTCAAGGTCCTTCGACTTATAAATATCAGATTTATGGGTGGTTCTTTGATTGAGAAACTATGTTCTAACTGCCTAACTCTGGAGGAACTAGAAATAAACAACTGCATTATTGAAGATATTACAGAGATAAGTATCTCATCTCATACATTGAAGCGTATGTTCATCGATGCTCCTTCTTCTTATCATCAGATTGATATTGATGCACCAAGTTTAGAGGTCTTTCAGCACAAGGGTACCCTGGCAGAGGTTTATGATCTGCATAGTTTTCCTTCGCTAATTGATGCAAATATTTCACTTTCTGATATTAATGATTGGATTGACGAGGATGAAAACATTGCAACAAACCTTCTAGTACATCTTTTCAATGTGAAGCGTCTGGTAGCGGGCTCTTGCTTTCTTGGGGTATGCTTCTTACTTACTAGTTTACTAGCTTCGCTGTTGGACTTGGTTTATTTTAAGACGATAAAGTGTCATTGTTTACATGCTCTTATGGTTTATTAAACACATGACAACTGAAATTTCCTTATTTGCGCCTTGCAATTAGGCTCTATCTCATGTGGATGACGATGTATTCTATGAGTTGCCTTCGTTTGACAAGTTAACATGCTTGGAGGTGGTTTGGAATTCTCCTGATTTGGTTGGTAATGCTTTAATGAGATTGCTTCAAATCTCGCCTAATTTAGAAACTCTCTGTCTTTTCTCATGTAAGTCACCGATCTCTCAAAATGTGTTGTTTATATAGCGATGAAATGTAAAAAGAGAGAAAGGAAATCAGTTTTCTGCTTTTCGTCCCTTCAGTTGTTTATCTTATGTGGCTTATCAATCACACTTTCTGTTTAACTCAGGGCATTGATGCACGTTTATGTGGCGAGGATAACGGGTGGAAACTAACTAGAGTGCCTGAGTGTTTGTTGTCGCATCTCAGGGTGCTTGAATTCCGTCAATTTTCTGGAGATCAAAGAGAGCTTGGGGCGGTAAAATTATTTTCTGAAAATGCAAGAGTTCTTCAAAAGTTGATCATATCTACTTCTTCAGCTTTATCCAGAGATCTGAGTAGAAAATCGCAAATTAAAGAGCAGTTACAAATGCTTCCAAGGGCCTCAAATTGCAAGTTGATTTTCAGGAAGAGACAGGATAGCTAGGTATGTACCTGATGTTGAAAATATTTTTCCTCTCTGTAATCAAACCAATGAAACTGCTCAGCGTATACTTCTCGACTGTCAGATTGCTAGAAAATTTTTGTTTGCCCTAGATTCTGGTTTGATTGATTTAATTCTCTCTGATTGGATAGCTAGTTGGTACAATCTTAGATTTCCTAACAAGATGGAACGGGAAAGATACGTGACTATTGCAGGGTTTACTCTATGGCACATCTGGAAGATAAGATGTGCAGTCATTTTTGACACGGTTCAGATGTATAGGGACTCTCTGATTAGTCAGATTGGTATGCTGTGAACAATACAGGTAGAGCTGATGGTCAGGTCTAGCTGTATAAAACAGAGTTGTACAGCCATGGTTATGGTCTGAGACGGATCACCTGAAAGTCGATGATGATGCATCTTTCTTAAAAGATAATATAATTCTGTGGGATCTGGACTAATCATGTTCTCTGATGCAGGTAATTGCTGTGGAGTAAAATGCATTCCATCAGTAGCCCAGGATGAGGAGCAAGCTGAGGCGTATGCTGCATTGGAGGCATTCAAATGGCCAAGGATGTGGGAGTAGGAAAAGTGCATCTGGGGGGAGACTTCTTAACGTAGTAAACTCAATCCATGGTAGCTTAGGTAGTGTCAAATGGACAAATAATGAGATGGTGTGTTCAGTGACTGTAAATTGTTGCTTGCTTGTTTAAGTTCTTGGAAATGTACTTATGAGCGAGATTACGGAGAAACTGGATGTAGTTTCATTCTAAGATGAATATATTTTCCGTTCCTATTAAAATAAAAAAATAAATCATGTGTAATGGGTTGTATACTTTAGCCACCGTTTTCACGGTATGACTTGTCTCTAACTGAGTTCTGAAATATTGACTGAGTTCTGAAATATTAGATCTCTACTCTGAATTTTCGAAAATTTAAAGGTATATGTATTTAGTGGCAGGAAGAAGAAGATCTGTATGACACCCTTCTTCTTTTTCAAGGATGGTTTTCTTCTTATGGTAAAGTTGGGCACCACAAAAATCTGAAAATGATGGCATGTCTGCATCAGCAAAGGCCCATGAAAATTGCACGCTTTACATTGAATGTTGAACTAATGTTATTATATGTTCCATTCGTTGTTACATAACCGTGCTTGTGCTTCAACTCTGAGTTTCATTAATAAATGAAATCGCAATTAGCTTGTACAAGCAAGATTTACTACCTGCAATCAACTGGGGAAAACAATCTGTAATGTCTCTTCAGGGGATGGAAAGTTGCCTTGGTCCAGGTTGTGAAGGGGAAACATGTTCCTTCTGAACCTGATCTGCAAACTGCAAATTCCACAGAACATCCTCAATAGAAGGTCTTTCACTTGGTTCATATGATAGGGTTCTGTAGCAAATATCCATCACTGTCTTCAATGATTCATCGGAACAACCGTCGCAAACATCTGGATCAATTATGCTTCTACGAACAGTATCATTGGCAGTTATTCCCACTTGTATCTGAATAATTAATAGTGAGTTAGCTACATTTGACACTATTTTTTAGTTACATGTCAGTAGTCACTTTGAGTTCCTGTATGGCTCTCAAAAGTAAGTTCAGAAACTAGAAGCCAATAAGGGAAGACTTAAACCTGTTTTCATATTACTAAGTAATGCAAGAGAGATAAATAAGAAAACTGCAAAGGTATGCTGGGACAGATCTTTTTACCTGATATATGACTTCGGAGTGTCCCGTTTGGCACGTATTCAAAGACTAGAAATATTCTGCCGACACTTGAATCGTCCAGGTAACACTCAAAACAATGTCCAAGAGAACTGACCAAATGGTGATGTCTGAGTTTCGAAATCAGTTCAACATGATGCATAAAGTTCTGAGTGATGTGCCTTCCTTTAACTTTCAGGCATCTAATGGCCACACATGAGCCGTTGTTTAGCTTACCTCTATACATCTGGGATGCCAAGAGAAAAAAGTTCAGATCTCAACTTCAGAAAGTGCTCAAAAAAGTATATATCCGAATACTGGGTGATCGATACGACATAATCATTGCAAAATTATTACATGCTAACACGGAACTGAGACAAAAGACATCAATTTCATAAGCAAGTGTGACAGAAAACGGACCAGTAGTGCAAGCATAAGATTCTTGACTTTCACAGACCGAATATTGGGAATGGATGGTCGGAGTTCATGCCTCTTAGTGCACTCCACGATCCTGTAAAAGGATATATTGTGCAAGACACTTGTGCCATTAGAATAGATGTCTTTTATCGGGTGACTAGCCAATATTTGGCCGTTGATCGGCCGGTCTTCTGTTGAACTTTACTTGTTCTGTTTTTTCTTTTCTTTTTTCCAAGAAAGAGGACAGGATAGACATTTAAACGACTGTTTTAGTCAAACTAATCTATTTAGCTTCATCATGTAACAACGTGACCAACGTTATATTAATATAAAATTTTAAGCAACCACCACGTGTAGCTGGAAATAGAAGAACTTGACAAAAACAAGTTTTCTCATTTTTTGATCATTTATTTCTGGATTAATTGGACATTTTCATCATCCAGTCTACACAGAGATGGTGAGTTCTACAAGATACCCACTCTTGACGGATAGTAATGTTGATGACCAGGATGATCCAAGCATAAGATTGAAGATCTCTAATGATCAGTATGAACAACCAGTTCAAGGCAGAAAGGGAGGATGGAAATCAGCTATTCATATCATCGGTAAGTTCAGCCACCCCCATCTTTCCGATCATTGATCAAATTCAGTCAGGCATTAAAAACTCACCTGAAGTACATATAATTGTGTGGCATGAGTTAGGTGTTGAAGTTGCAGAGAGATTTGCATTTGCCGGAACATCAGGAAACCTCATTACTTACCTCACTGATGTACTGGGTCAGTCTACGGCAAGGGCTGCCCAGAACGTCAACGTTTGGTCAGGTGTAGCGACTCTGCTTCCATTGTTAGGAGCTATCATTGCTGATTCTTACTTAGGCCGGTTTAAAACAATTATCATCTCTTCTTTCATCTATGTCATGGTGGGTTATATTTCATTTCAGTTGATTATACATACACATTTTAAGACATTTACTTGAGATTCTGATTTGGGATTTTTCTGAATGTAGGGACTAGTTATGTTAACGCTTTCCGTATCCACTTTGATTCCACTAAAATTTCAATATTGGGTGTTCTTCGTCTCGCTATATTTTGTTGCAATAGGAGAGGGTGGACATAAACCATGTGTGCAAACATTTGGTGCAGAACAATTTGATGAACGTATTCCAGAGGAAAAGAAAGAAAAAAGTTCGTTTTTTAATTGGTGGTACTTTGGATTATGTAGTGGAACTATGGTCGGTATGTTAGTTGTATTTTACATTCAAGAAAACGTAGGTTGGATGATTGGTTTTGGTCTTCCTGCACTTGCAATGGCAGTTGCACTGGTTATGTTTTTGATAGGTTCAGGATTCTATCGTAGTCATGTTCCTAAAGGAAGTCCATTAGTTCGAATTCTGCAAGTGTTTGTTGCAGCTTACCATAAACGCCATTTATGTGTCTCAAAGGATGGGGTTCTATTGTATGAGGAAGAAAACCGAGATGATGCTGGTTTAGCATCCAAGGGATGGATCCTCCCTCCCACTAATCAACTCAAGTAAGTGCATTCCTACATTCTAGTGTTTCAATCAATGATCACTGATCACCCCTCCAATGGTGGAGGGAGGAACACCGCATACCCTCTGGCCTCTCCAGACTTCTTCTCCTTGACTTCCATATGTCCGGGAGGGGAATAAGTGGTGGGTGCCTGCGCGCAACTGACATGTGCATGGGCTGTACTATTTCTAATATGCTCAATGGCTTCTTGTGAGCCTGGATGTGCATTGTTGGCCTAGCAAGGCATAGCTTGTTATTTGGTGTATATACATACTGGTGTAGTGATTAACTGCATGAAGGATGAGGCCTGAATATGAGTGCATGCGCGTGAGAGAATCTAGCTAGTTGGTGATTCTCTGTCTGAAAATCCTTCAGGTGTTTGGACAAAGCTGCAATCAAGGACAAAATGGATACGGCGAGCCACATGAAAAATGATTGGAGGCTTTGCTCTGTTACCCAAGTAGAAGAAGTGAAGCTCCTTCGTTTAGTCCCCATTTGGTTGAGTTGCTTGTCTTTCGCCATAGTTCAGGCACAAGGAGGTACATTTTTCACTAAGCAAGGAAGTTCAATGGACAGAACGCTTGTTCACGACTTCCGCATACCCTCAGCTTCTCTTCAAGTAATAACCGGTTTGACAATAATCCCGGCAGTCGTGATTTATGATAGAATTCTAGTTCCAATAGCAAGAAACTGGACAGGAACCCAATCTGGAATAACAATGCTTCAAAGAATTGGGATCGGAATATTTTTTGCAGCACTTTCAATGGGGGTAGCGGCGTTAGTAGAGGCGAGACGAGTTCAAGTTGCTATGCAATATGGTCTAATCGACCAACCCAATATAACAGTTCCTATGAGTGTTTGTTGGTTACTGCCTCAATATGTGATAGCAGGATTCGCAGACGTATTTACTATTGTTGGCTTACAAGAATTCTTTTATGATCAAATGCCTGATGAGATGAAAAGTATAGGAGCTGCAGTTTATCTGAGTATTATGGGTGTCGGGAGTTTTTTAAGCAGCCTTATCATCTCAGTTGTAAAATTTACGAGTTCAAAAAATGGAGATGAATGGTTGCGGGACAATCTTAATAGGGCTCACCTTGATAATTATTACTGGTTATTAGTAGGATTATGTACTTTGGGGCTTGGTGTTCATATAGCCGTTTCTAGGTGTTACTCGTACAAGAAAACTGTTGTTGATTCACTCACAAATCAACTCTGATGGTATAAACTTATGTGTACAATTTTATAGCTTACCTGTACACTTGAGGAGACTTCTCATTTTATGGAAGTATGGGTTTAATGTAGTTCACCATTATTTTGTAACTGGTATCTTTTAGATCGCTAGGTGCTTCCATTGCTTATGAGCTTTCTAAAAAGACCTAAGAATCATCATAATACTAGCAGACAAAGTGACGAATAGCATACAATACTAGCAGCAGTCTTGTACTTTAGAGAGAGCGCATTAAAGTATAAACCCCATAACAGCTCTTTTGAAATGACCAAATTGATTATCTTTTGTGAACAGAACATAAAACTGTGCTAAAGTACTTGGTGTCAAAACTTCAAACAATACTAACTAGAAATATTGATAAATTACTAAAAACATTCCTTAATAATAAGCAAAATGGTGGCTCTTAAGTACTGATGTTGCTGCTGACACTTAAAGCATGGTCACAATCAAAACATAGCTCAACTACTCAAGCAATGGAATGGGAATTTAAGCATCGGTAGTGGGGTACTCAAAGACAACATCTTTTCCAGAAAGCTTCCTGTAAACTCCGGAGAAAGTCTCTAGCTTGTATTCAGTGTTGTTCCTTTCCTTAGGATCCAAGAAGATCTGCAAATGAGTACAAAAGACAGAATCATGTCAGGATGCACAGATTTACAACCAGGTGTTTTCATGATTTTAAGTTTTAGCAATTTGCAAACCCTGCATCACTACTCTTGTTACCTAACATAGAGAAGCTACAAGCTTTCAGAAAAAAACTTGTTATTCCTCTCTAGCCTAGCATAAAAGAAAAGTGAACTATATTTCAAGTACATTAGATTGGTACCTTGATAATTTTGGATCCATCTAGCCTGTACTTAATGCGCTTTCCAACAATCTCAGCAGGGTACACAACATCCTCAAGCATGGCATCGTGAACAGCAGTAAGAGTACGGCTGCGAGGACGTTGGACTGCAGCGCCCTTCTTTGGGGGTCTCACTATTCTTCGGGTGGCAATCATGATCACATCCTACAAAAAATAGTAATACAGAATCAGATGAGTTAAAGTGTGATTTCAAAACTGCGGACTGCCACAGAAACTGTGTCAATCAATCAGCGAAGACTTATTAACATAAATGAAAATGATGCAACCTGGCAGTGCATAAGAAATAAGACATTGATGGAGAGATAAACATTTAGAAAACAGAAGATCCATATTTGTCAAACTCAACACTTAATCTACGTGGCAACGACCATTGTTGAAATATTAAGACAAAATACAAACAGCAAACATATCCAATACGGCAGACACAAGTAGAATATTCAAGTTCATACTGTAAAAAACATTTCCAAGGATGTAGCTAAACTAAGATAGGATACCAACCCTAAAGAAGATACAAGGAGAGTATTCAAGTTAACACATATACAACATTTCTAAGAATGTAGCTGGACTAAGATAGTGTAATATATATATACCTTGCCACTGAACTTCTTCTCGAGCTCTCTTACAAGCCTCACATGAATCTTTCGGAAACCTTTGCGGAGTCTGTAAGGAACATGGATGACAACGGCCTTTCGGTTTCCAGAAACATCAACTTGACTGCAAATGGACATTAAGATTAAGAAAATTAATACCAGTGAAGACTAGCAAGCAGGGTGAACTCGTGGAGAATGTTTGTTTCCTTACACTGCTGAGTTAATGTAAAGGTCCTTCAAGTCACTTTTGAGTTCATTGTTTGTGTTTTCCAAGTCAAAGAATGACTGCAAAAGAAAGAGGGATCAGTTTAAATCATTCAAGAAACTCTAGGCTAAGAAATTCCATTATGAACTGATGAAGAACAAATACAAACCTGAGCAACTGTCTCCTCAAACTCAGTGGGCTCAGCACCCTTATCTTTTGAGATTTTCCTCCTAGCAGTAAACATCTTGACTGGTCTGGATGTAGAAACTTAACATTAGAAAAGCTAACTTCAAACTCACGAACAAATGAAAAATATATTTCTTGTATTTTAAACAGATTGTAAGCATATTCTGCTAGAATGCAGTTTTCAAATGTGAACATTTAACATTCATATTAATCCAATCATGCACAACATTCCATTATTGAAAGAAGCATGTTAAATTTCGGTACCAATGGTTTAATTTTATACTTATTATTACACGCTCAAGGGTGAATACAAACACATTAAAATACAAATCACATAGCCAGAACATTCATAACAATCCATACTTATATTACTTACTTGCAACAAACCCTAATTATTACTTCAAAATTCTTCTAATTCCAGCTGTTATAGTTAATCCATAGAGAGTTGTGATACGGGGAAAAAACTGATATAACCCTATTCACAAACACCAGAATACAACAGAAAGGGACCTTGAATGCATCTTAAAAAACCACATCTGAGACTGAAAATTCTGAATACAACCATAAACCTTACATATCATCTAGATTACATCTCAACCCAAACAGTAAACTGTTTCTCCCAACAGCTCAAACAGTAGATACAACCGAGTACTACTAGGTCGGATCCATTGGTAAACTATAAAATGACGAATGCTCGTAACTAGAATACCCTAAAATAGACAGCGGAGTAACCATTAGAAAACATAAAATCATTTACAAACAAAACCCTAACTAAGATAACGATTTCTGAGAAAATCAAATATTGTTAATGAATCTAAGAACTGTGGTTTAGAAAGAGATAGAGAGGCGAAGAGAGACTTACGAGAATCTGTGGTGCGAACGAAGATCGAAGATCAATCCGCTCTGCGATTTACTGGAGGCTTTTGTTTTTGAAGGAAAAAAACTCAAAGAAGTGATAGAGGCTGCTGAAATTAGGGTTTAATAGTAGCTAACCCTAACAAGGTGTGGTTCAGATTTAACAACAGAAAGGAGTGGTAGCTGTTATTATCTTGACCGTTTACTGTTTGGCGGGCGTTTGTCTGGGTATTGGGCTTTACCCGTTTCTGTAAACAGAAAGGAGTGGTAGCTTTTCAAGATGTCCAGGACTCCAGCTTTTGCACCACGATTTTATCTAGGCACGGTGATTAGGCACCGTGGTTAGCATTTATCCCTGTGGCGGTGAGCAGGGGATGGATGGTTGCTGATTTTGTATCATATGCATTTTTTTTTCTTTTTTTGATACTATTTTCTCTCAAGTAAAAGAAAAAAAAAATGAAAACCATAAATTCTAACGGTTGTTCTGATTATATCGGTTGTTCTGATTATATCGGCTCTTTTGCCAATCTGAGCAGCCGAATCCTCCTTTTAATCTATTTTTGTTATCTTTTTTCAAACCTTAAATTTTAATTAGATTTTCTCTTTTTATTTTGACTTTGTTTCTAGGATACATCCTAGTTTCCCCTTTTTTGTTTCTATTGTTCCTTTTGTAGTCTAGATTTTCAGAAGCATCCTGGCTAAGATTCAAGTTATTCTAATTTGAAAAAACAGGGTCTAACAACCTAACCCAATATTTCGCTTAGCAATCTGTATGGACTAACTCCAATATACTTTCAAGAGAATCAACTAGGAAGTCGGACTCAATCTTAATAAAAAGTATATCAAAGAGTTATATCTCAATCACTCAATTCAATCCGCAATCAAACAAATACAATTTGCGAGCCTGATTGAATATAAGAGAAATAACTTGAACGGTACCAAAGACCAATGTTCAAAGATCAATCAATTTCAATCAACAATCGAAGGCTGGATTTACCAATTGATCGATTCAATGCACAACATGTGGAATTTCAATTATATAACAAAATATAATGCGGAAAATAAATAACACAGACACCAGAAGTTTTGTTAACGAGGAAACCGCAAATGCAGAAAAACCCCGGGACCTCATCCAGATTTGAACACCACATTGTATTAAGCCGCAACAGACACTAGCCTACTACAAAGCTAACTTCGTTCTGGAATGTAGTTGAAACCTAATCAATCTCACACTGATTCAAGGTACAGTCGTGTTCCTTACGTCTCTGATCCCAGCAGGATACTACGCACTTGATTCCTTAGCTGATCTCACCCATAACTAAGAGTTGTTACTACCCAAAGTCAAAGACTTGATAAACAAATCTGTCTCACACAGAAAAGTCTATTGAATAGATAAATCTGTCTCCCACAGAAATACCTACGAGTTTTTGTTCCGTCTTTTGATAAATCAAGGTGAACGGGAACCAATTGATAACCCGGACTTATATTCCCAAAGAACAACTTAGTATTATCAATCACCTCACAATAATCTTAATCGATTAACGAAATAAGATATGTGGAATCACAAACGATGAGAAAAAGGTGTTTGTGACTACTTTTCTATTTTGCCTATGGGAGAAATTAATCTCAAGCCAATCTTACGATTGCACTCAATCACGATAGAAACAGCAAGATCAGATCACGCAACTATAGATAAAATAGTTGGGTCTGGCTTCACAATCCCAATGAAGTCTTGAAGTCGTTAACCTATAGGGTTTCATGAAAAACCTAAGGTTAAAGGAGAATCAACTCTAGCTTATACCACTAGTATCACATAGGAGGTGCGGGGATTAGGTTTCCCAGTTACTAGAGTTCTCCTTTATATAGATTTCAAATCAGGGTTTGCAATCTAAGTTACCTTGGTAACTAGGGCTGTCAATGGAACCTATCGAAACGGTAATTAGCTCATCCATTACCCTTACCTATTTCTCTTATCGGAATTCCGTTACCGATAATTTCCGGTGGAATTCTAAAAATTCAAACCACTACCGGATTACGGTAATTTTTCCGATGAATACCAGTATCTACATAACCTGTTTCTCAGACTGAAAATCAATTATAATAAGAAACTTTAAACTAAAATCATTTCAAGTTAAGAAACTTTAGCTTCAAATCTATGCAAAACACAGTGTACACACACAATGTTCCAAATTTACTTAGTTACATGTTCTTGCAAAGAAAAACACAAAGAAATTCAAAAACATCTAAGAAGCTTTAGCCTGCCTGCATCCGGTCCTTCCTTCCTCTTTAATCCTTGTACATTCAACTTCAAATTATTTGTACATCTATATTTAAAAGAAAGTAAAATGTGTTAGTTATCAATGCAAGAAATATGAAAGTAAAGGTCTTGAATTAATGAGCAGCAACGGCTTTAAATGTGGGTTAATCAATTGTTGGCCTAATTATAATCACATTCACTCCATCCACTAATTCAAACTGCAGCTCTGTATTTATGTAGCAACCTTCTTCTTCGTCCAAACTGATCAAACTTATCAACCATCATTTTTATATATTACTGTGTTAGCATGATGTGATAACCAGTTCATGGATACCCTGTACTCTCAATTACTACGCAATTACGTCTAGAACTCTGATTAATCTCAAAACACTACAACTTCCCCTAATTTAATTTCAATTTGGGAAAAAAACAAACCTTAATTTAAAGATTTCCAATCTCAGATACTCACAAACCCTAATTTCATAAGCCCTAATTTCAGAAATAACAAACGATTTAACAAACATGTCAAATTAAATCATAATGTCATGCAAGAATCGATTTTAACAAAAATAATCAAAGGGTTTGATTCAAGATTTACTTACTTGTTTGATATCTCTCTCTGGTATCGATCTCCGAATGAAAACAAATGAAGAATATGGGAAGATTAGTCGAACTGATCTCTCTAACTCATGATTATCTCTAGCACTCGATATCTCTATCTGGTATCGATCTCTTTCTCTCGAACTCTCTTTTTTTATTTTTGTTTCGAACGAGAAGAACTGAAGAATATGGGAAGATTAGTTGAACTGAAGAAGAATATGGGAAGATAACTAGATAAGATAAGATACAGATAGCACGTGAAATGTACACGTGTGACAAAATTACCGGTATCGGTAATTAACCTAACGGTAAGTGCCTCAACCAATACCGTTCCAGTAAGACAAAAATTATCGGTAATTTTCCATTACCGATTTCCAATTATGTCGCAAAATTACCTATAGGAACTCGGATTATCGGTTTCGGTATTCGGAATTCGGAAACCCATTGACAGCCCTATTGGTAACAAAGCACTCAATATTCATTGTTATATGAAAACCTTATTAGATTCAAGCTAATGTGTTTCAACTGGTAGATTGAACTTAGCTGTTACACACAAATGAAATGCACTTTTATTTAGATTTGAGTAACCTTGGTTCAAACAATAGTTAACCAATGGTTAGCCATATGAGCACTTTCATATCAACCTTATTCATCTTCACCATAACTAGTTCAAATGACTCAAATGAACTAATTAGAGAGTTGTTCAATTGCTTGGATCTCATATAAGTATACAAGATACAATTGAAGCAAAATCGATTTTGATTCACTCGAATCAATTCATGAACATTATATGCACGGTTTGCAAAGATTGCATTCCTTATTATATAAATGTTTTAGTTCATGAACAAACCGATTTTAGAAAGTAACCTGCTTAGGTATTGGTAGCTGGGAAAAGAGTACCTAAAACTACAATCTATGTTTTACCTACAAGTATACAGGGTCTTGATGAAGCTAGTGTGCAAGTAGGGGAAAGTCCACAGGGACAAGGAGGGTGATATGTTGTTTTCTACGTGATTTCCTAAAGAATTCTAAATGGCAGTGATATGGGAGGGACTAGGATCTTGAATCCACCCTTTTCCTAAGCTAAGTCCTCCTAGTTCTAATAGAGTCTTGTTCCTTGTATAGATATTAGTGAAGTTCTAGCCTCATGTAACTATCTAGATGGCAGTTGAGGTTTTATGCCTGCTGCTCATCAAAGGATGGTCTTAGGAGAATGGTTCAGTGTCTCTAAGATGATCCTAATCCTAGTTCTAGCTGCCTTCTCACAATGCAACTAACTATGGATTAACCTCTTAGATAGCTAAACAATCCTGAAGGATATTCTAATCGCAACTAAGGTGTTCCTACAAAGTACTAACTGTCTGATTAAAGTACAATTAGTCAAAGTTATGAACAACAATCTGTTAAGCATGAGTTGCAACGCATTCAACATAGAAATAACCTGACTACAATGGATACAAGGCATACATTGTGAAAGTAAAATGCTGACATGTTTAGATTATATTTATCCACAACATTATATCACAACAAGAACACTGTCTAGAATATGAACAACTTAACATCAGAATTGGGATTTCATCTAAACCCTAGACATGAAATCAGAACATAACAAACATTGTGCAAAACAATTGAAAATAACACAGTTGAGGAACTGGATAGTCCAGTCCTCTCGGGTGAAGCTCTGGCTATCCCAGGCATACCTTCTACAACACCCACACATCCCTATTTATAGTTGCAACATAAAAATATCAAAATCCCCAAAAATTAGGGTTTCACCTAAATCGAAATTAAATCATACCAACTCTCTGAAATTTGATTTTGATTTCGACCCATCCCTCTTGTGCGTCTCCTACATCTCCTGTTGCTTCCAATTTCATCTTTAACCTAACCTATTTCATCAACCCCTAAAACTAGGGTTTCAGAGAGAAAAAGATCGAGAGGTTGATGTAATAGGTAGATAGAGTGATGGGTGTTGGTTGTTAGAGTGATATGATGAAGGTGGTGGAGGTATGGAAGGTGCAGACGGAGTTGGTGGTGGCAGTGGAGTAGTTGCAGAGGGAGTGGGAGGAAGAAGATGGGTTCGATGGAAAGAAGGAGGGGAGTGGTTGGCGATGGGTATATGTGTAGGTTGTTACAGTGTGAAGCGGGTGTAGCCAATTCGATGTCCAGCGAAGCTGAGCCGTGGGATGCGAAAATGATAGATAGATCTAACGGCTACAAGTGAATAGGCTGGTATCGACCGTCGGATGCCTGATACAACGAAACTGACGGCTCAAGATGGGGCTAGGTGTTGTAGTGTTAGACAGGAGCTTCCGACTTTGATGTACTGACAGTGCTGCGACCGTAGGATGCTGAGATGATCCAATCTGACGGCTAGAAATGGAAACGGGTATGGATATAGGAAATGGGTTTGGGTAAGGGTTTTGGACCTTGGGTATGCCAAGCCCATATCTTCTTTAAGAACAATTCTTCCTTGTTAAGCCCATTTCTAGCCTTTTGGTCTTGTGCACAACATTCCTCGCGGCTTCCTTGCGTAATTCCTCTCGGCTTCCACCACTTTTCTGCTCTTTTCGCTCCGTAATTACATCCAAACTTTATTTAGAACCTAAAAATACAAAATTAATTAAGAAAAGTATTTATTCTTGAAAACAATGAAAATACAGAATATGGGATAAAATGGAGAATTAGAGCACAAAAGATGAGTTAATTGCCAAGAAAAAGATATAGAAATATGCACTTTTTAGCACTCATCAAATACCCCCAAACCTGAATTTTACTTGTCCTCAAGTAAAACAAAACTAAGGAAATCCTACCTATACCACTATCGCTGGTCTCTCGAATGCATTTAGCATATGCACTAAGCCTTTTAAACCACTAAGTGTCCCTAGTGGACGAGTGAAGTCTCGTGAAGGTTTGCTTAGAACGTACCTACAAAGTTCTAGGACAAAATATAAGCTCATATTCCATCAAATGTGACATGTGCAAGACAGTTTAAGCTCACAGCAAAATGGAGATGTCAATCTAGCTATCAAAGGCACAATCCTAGCACTGATAACAAATAAAGACATGTGATAAGAGTGTAAAGTGTATCTACACATGTGTAAAGAAAGATCGGATGTTATGACTACTAATCACCAAGAGATAGTTTCTCAGGCTAAGAACCAAGGTCGAAATCTAGCTAGCTGTCCGGACTTTACGAGAATTGTGAATGAGTTGGAGGTATTTCACAATTACTCGCGTTGTACATCAATGGCATACACCCTTCCTTGCTTATTACAATAAAACACAAAAGATGACTCTTTACATGACTCTTATTTACATTGACTACTTTCTTTTATTTTTGGAACAAGAGATGATGGAATTGATAAATACTTGATTGATTTTTTATTTTATTTTTTTGATTTTTTTTTTTCTGAATATATACATCATTTTTTTTTTAACATGGTAACACTTTTGATACATAACAAAAAGAAACAAAAAATTACATGACACTTTGCAAGAGGTAGCCCTTTTTGATGCACCCAGTTAAATTCGATGGTTGTCTTTCTTAATGTAACCTCCACCTTCTATCCCAACCAACCAAAGAACAAGCTAGTCAAGTTTCGTTCAGTATTCTAAAGTGATTGGCAACTAAAACTTCCGATAGAACACCTCAAGGATGAGGTTATACATGTATTGGTAGATCGTGCGCGTGCAAATTTCTTATCACTATGTGAATTGTGCTAGAATCAGGGTGCCTAAATATCTAGACTAAGACTCCTAAAAATTACATATTTGCACAAGAGTCAACATTTCAAGGTAAATGAGCTCCATTTTTATGTTTTTTTATCATTTTTTAATTTCTTATTTTGATTTTTTCATTTTTTTCAAAAAGGAAGAGTTCAAATTTTTCAATATAGCATGTTATCGGGATATCTACTCTATACCCCCAAACCTAAACTAAACATTCTCCTCAATGTTTCAAAAGATGAATAAAATTACAACATACGAATAGGACCATGCTGGGCAGAGAAAAAGGAAAGAGAATACCCGGATGTCGGCGAAAGCAAGATTAGAACTCCGTTATTCAAGGCAAAAATCCAACATATGTCAGCCGAGATCATATTGGATTAGCAAAATATATACAAAAGGAACAAAAGTATTTTTAAAATTTTTATCTACTGGATTATATACAAAAAATTCACCATACACTAACAATCTAAAGAGTTGAGGATCAACCCAAAAGACGAAGTGTAGACATTTCAACAGCTTCACACAATAATAATATGATAGGCATGCAAGTGAAGCTGTGAAACAAAATGAGCTACCCCCAAACCTGGATTTTTCAACAGATAAAATTTTGGATACAAAATCTCGCAGTTTTGGGGGTTCATCATGCACAAGGTCTAGCTCGAAATGAACTTTGCTAGGGACGGGTACACATGCTAATTCCAACTGTGGCTCCTTAAAAGTATTGTATTTAGATGCAAAATAGTCCAAGAGGACTTGAGAGACACACAGTTCCAAACCTAGGTTGGAAATTTTCAGAAAAGTTGGTTTGACAATATCGGTACAAACCAAATCTAGGTTGGGTGGAAGGCCATTAGATTGTGACTCAGGAAGGACGATAGGCACATCATTATTAATCAAATCAATATCTCCTAAGTCTTCTACAAGTGTCACAACATGCTCACATTCATCAAATAAATTAGCAAGCCCACAATCAGAATCAACATCATCAACAGATTTATTCTCATGCATCGGCAAATCAGGAGAAATATCACAATGTGACCTAGGTGGAGAATCAGACACATCAATTATATTTTCATGCACAATAACATTAGTGTGTAAAGAAGATCAACTATTCCTATGTCATTCTCATCTTCACAGAATAATTGTACGAATCCCATGTCAATATCAAAATCATATGAATTACAATGAGTATTAGAAAAAACAACATTCATGAAGGTCGAGGGCGAGAAGCCATATGTTATTGAACCAACATGTTCCACAATATTTTCATGTTCTTCTAACATATCATCATAATCATCATCATGGTAACATGCATATTGGTCCTCATTAACAGTGGTGGTGTCATTAGTCGATTCATGTTCCTCTAAATTAGGTTCATATTCAACATCATTTACATGAATGGGACTAGACACTTCATTAGGGACAACATACATTTCCTCATGAATTTCCTCCTTTTGTAGGTGAAGCAAAATCTGATCTAAATATGCCTGAATTCGTGATGTAGATCTATCGAAGTTTTGCTCACTGAGTCTGAAAGCTTCTGTGGTGGAGTCTAAATTCATGGGAGTACAAAATTCTTCATGTTCAAATTGTGGTGATTGGTACATGTGTGCATGGTCATTAGGGTTTATAAAATATTGATCGCAACCCTCAAAGGTTTGATTATGGTCCCAATGACTACCAGCCTCACAATTTATGGGCATTTCATACCTTGGATTTTCTCTAGATTGTAAAATATGACAATTCTCAACAGGGTGGTCTAAACTACCACATGCGGGACATGCATAGATTTCAGGTTGCCTAAGAAAATTAGATGTGACAGATTCCTCATGTGATTGCATTTCTAAAGCTGCGATTCGAGCTTCTAATTGATCCACAAGAGATGATTGTGTGAGTGAGGCATTAGCAAAATGTTCATTTTCACGTTGTGGCGAACGATGCATGTGCGAATAGTCAGTAGGGTTCATGTATTGAAGCTCGGGACTTTGAAAATGTCCATAATAATTCCTATAATTATTGGCATCATGGTCTATGGGAGGCTTGATAGACGCATTTATGTGTCTAATTTGTCCCAATTGTTTATATTGTTAGTGCTCGATTTTGTACTTATTTGGTTATTTTATGTCTTTGTAGGTGTTTTTGGAGAAATAAGCTTTTGCGGCGAAATTGGCTCAAAATGTGGCATTTGAACCTCCGTAGATAACGTACCAGAAGCACCCCAGAAATACCCCGGAGGAACCCTGAAAAAGTGTTGAAAATATCCCAGAAAAATTACTATTTGCACCCAAGGGGAAAGTGTTATTCGGACTCTCACTATGGATAAGGGGTAACCCAATTCGGACATGTGCTAAAGGGACACCAGAACTGGATAAGGGGGAGGTCACCTTCACCGTTTGAAAACAAATTTTGGCGGGAAAATTTCCTTTCACCAGACAGATTTAGGGTTGGATTTTCGGACGAGTTTTAATGAGATTCAATCACTGATTCTCATGGGATGGACGTGATATGGATATACAATTCTATTATGGATGATTTCATGGGCTTAATTGGGCTAGAATATCCGGGAGAAGCAATCAAAGTTAAAACAGAGAGACGTGTCCTGTTGTGCACTTTCAAAGATTTTGTGGAGATTTTGGGAGAGTTTTACGCTGGATAATCATGTATTTGGTCCTGTTCAAGTCATAGGAAGAGTTTGGTGGCTATTTTATAGCTAACAGACGCGTACAAACACTGACAGAGGTGATTATTGTTTCAACGGCAGAGAAGAAAAAAAAAAGAGATTCTATCGGGATTTCTTTGAGCTGTGAAGTATATAAGAGGTGTAGAGAAGTTAGAAAAGGTTTGGGGGTCGAGAGTTTGGGGAGGTTTGGAGGCGATCAGAGAGGCGCAGGAGGAGTTGCAGAGAAGTTACCTGCTGCTGCTGCTGCTGCCATTAACACGCCTGAAGAACACGAAGAACGGACTCTCAGCAGCAGTCGTTTATCAACAGAAACATCGACTGTCGATTGTGGGTCGTAGTTCTTCAACGACAACAGCAACTCAGCTCTGTCGTTGATTCTGGACGTCTTCTGTGGGTCGCATAGTTCTGTTTTACATCAATTTCTTGTATTTCTCTTCATTGTAAAACACTTTTGAGCATCAATGAATTATTTTGAGAGCATTTTTACTATGATGAGTTAAACCCCAACACTGGGGCGACGGAGGAGGCCGAGCTTCATAAATGGGTAATTTTATTAATTCTTTTGAAGACTTTTGCATTAAAAATTAATTGAAATATGATTTGATTAAATTGGGTGTTATTTGATTAGATGGGTCATGCTTAGCTTAGGTGATTTGATGTTCCATGCTTAACATTTACAACCAATGTTTTGAGAATCGACTTTGGCAAAATAAGAGTCCATATATGTTTTGAGCTATTATTGTTGAGAATAAATCATTAAGCCTTATGTTATGAAGATTGGCCGAATCATTAGTCCCAGTACCTCTCTACCAATTTGTCAATATTTGTATATATATTTTTAAATCTAAAAATCCATTACCTTCACAAGTTCGAGTTTGAACGATACCCCTTATCATCATTACTACAACCACCAAAAAATCTTTTAAAAATGGCGCCGCCGACGCGGATTTGTGCTTAGGTAGAATTTTTAGGTTTTTTTTTTTTTTTTTTTTTTTTATTATTTGTTCCTTTTTACTTTGTCTTTTTGTCTTTGATTTACAGGTTCGAAGTGGAGCACTAAGGACTTGGAGAGGAAAAAGCTTAAAGCGAAAAGCGAAAAGAGAAAAAAAAGGACAATTTTAGGATTTAATTTTTAATTTTTTTTAGAGTGTGTGAGGAAAACTGTAATTTTTTTTTATTTATTTTGGACTTTGGACTTTAAAAATTGGACTTTATTTTTTTAACCCTACGGAAGGGTATTATTAAAAAAAAAAAAAATTATTATTATATAAACTGTGTGCAGGGAAGGACGACGATTACTATATCGTCTCGGCCCCTCGGGTTCGCACACGGCATAGGAGTCGTGGCCCGAGTCGACTTCAGCGGTTCTTCCCGTCTGGTACGGGAGGTAAAATTCTAAACACCCGCGAATCTCCTGCAAGCGGGTTACTGACTCCTTAAGGTGATATATGTTGAGGACTTGAATATGGACTTTTAAATTCCTAGTAAAGGGCAAGGACTGGACCATATAAGATAAGGGTTCGGATTTCATCACCGCTCCCTTCTTGCCCGCCTTAGGAAAACGAAACCTAAGCGAACCTAAGCCTAAAATTTGGACTAGAAAGAGACCTATAGGGTATCGAGCTTAACAGGACAATCATTCGAAAAATATTGGTTACTCTTTAAGCACACCTCGAAGTTCTTGACGGTTTCTGCGAGTTGAATGCGTGACTGCGCCGCATTGGATCGGTGAGGTTTGGGTATCAAAGCTCCTCTGAGCTTCCCTCGCCTCGATTCAACTTGCTTAACTCGGATTGATTCCAGAGGGGTTTGCTCAAATTGCAACGAATTCCCTTTCGGATAGAAGCTGGTCTAGAAACAATCTAAGTGGAGCCATCATGCTTTTTGTTTGCTAGAAATCTTTAGGTTTGCTTTGGTGGAGTCGAGTCGGCCTTGTTTGTGATTGTATAGAATACCTCTGTAGTTTATATTTCTTCGGTGATGAATCCTTTTGAGGAGACGCCACCTGCGATGACGTTGCGAGAATATATGTCTAGAAATTCTCGTTATCAAGAGACGTCTTCGGAAATGACTCTTGGTGAATATATGCGTGGGCAGCGATATATGGATACTCCAACTTTTATTGAGGAATCACCTCTAACGATCTATGAGAAATATTATAAACATAGACCATGTAGTTTGGAACAAAGATTGAGAATTCTTGAATTTCAAAAATTGTATCATGATGATGAGGATAGTGATGATGAAGAATCTGAAATATGTGGGAATAGTGATCAGGAATTTGTTACCCCAGTTGAGCCTTATAATGATTATATTATTTCTGGTTCAGATCCTAATAATTTTAAAAATTATTCACCTATTCAAAAGGACGAGGATTTGACTAGAGATACCCCCGTTTCAGACGATGTAGTATGTCCTGTTTACGAAACCGATGATGGTTTAGAGGAACCAGTTTATCTTGAGATCGAGTCAAACGATTTAGAAACAATAGTCTTAGATGAACTCGTAGAGATTAGCGAGGATGAACCTGACTTAGAAAAATCAATTGCCGACCTAGAAATTAGGGTGGTTATGACCAGTCTATCTAGAGACGTCGAAAACTCTAAGTTTGGGGGTGAGTATCATTCTCCATGTGCTTTAACTCTTAGTAAGGTCCCTCACTTGGGACTTGACATCAATGCCTCAACCATCTTACAAGATTATCTTCATAATCGTTTTCCAGAACCTAATGATATCCAACAAGAGTCTCAACTGTTAGAAACCCATCCTCTGGTTGATGTGGTTAACCCAGGCAATAATACCAAGATTGATTTTGTTTTCCCACCAAATAGTTTTCTTCCATATGTGGGAACATATAGATTTCAAATGTGTCGAATATTAAGTTGTGAGACTAAACCTAAATGCTTTAGGAAATTAGAATCGACACATTTGCTTAAGAATGACCACTACTCTCACTGTGGTCAATTATATAAGTCAAACCTGATTGACTTAAAGGATCCTCAGTTATTTAGGTTATTATTATTTTGTGATTCTAAGTTCTTATTTGAGTTTTTCCAGACTCTAGGACCTAATAATTTGGATCCAACCTATGAGGAAATGCATCCGAGGAAAATATTTTATTTAGACCCTTTCATAGAACCTGAACCTGAACCGCAATTAGATATAAATATCTTAATCAGGAAACTAGATAAGGGCATGTTATTCTTGTTCACTTTCTTGGGTTATTGTAGTTTCCTCTGGTCAGCTCTTTTTCGTTTTGAAGACCCACAATTATTTCGACTGTTACTTTATGGTTCGAGTTGACTAATCCTTTCCTAAGTCTGGCTGAAGACTTTAAACTTAGCACTTCTTGGGAGGTAACCCAATATTCTTGCAACACGGTAATATCTTTCCTTATCTCTTTTGCTTCAAATGGTAACAGTTTCTCCTTGTTCATGCTTTTAATTTCATCTTAGAACATTGAGGACAATGTTAGATTTAAGTTTGGGGGTATGGGAGAAACTTTTTAGTTGCAGTATGAATAAATAAACTCCAGAGCTTAGAAATTTATGCCTATTTAGGATTGCACTAACTAATCTAAGTGGATGGAAGCATTTTGGTTGTAGGAGTTTGAGGAACCAATCTGATTAGATGGAAACATCTAAAAGAGTCTATTCATAAAAGCACAGAGCTCAGGTGTTAGAAATAACATGATAGTTTCACCATATCTCGTTGAGTCCTTTTCACTTCTATTTTTATTTTATTTTGTTTTTAAACTATGTTTCTCTAAGTGATAGGTGGGGCCCACGATTCAAGTTGTTACCAATGCTAGGGTGAATTAGAGTGATTGAGATACCATGAAAAAAAAAAAAAAAGTTGAAAAAGAAAAAGAGATGAAAAAAAATAAAAGGATGAAAAAAAAATGGTAGTTACCAAAAAAAAAAAAAAAAAAAAAAAAAAAAAAAAAATTGAGACCAGACCATTTGACCAAAAGGAATAAATTCAATAAAGTCGACCACTGGTACCCTTGTATATGCCAGTTGTGTTGACCTAGAGTTAGGTTATCGACCACTGGTACCCTTGTATATGCCAGTGTGTTGATATTAGTCAGACTAGTATCTCAATCCATTAGGATAGGTTCATTTTGGCGGAGGCCTTCAGACAGATATGGGAAACGCCGTTCACTTAGTAAACATCAAAACCATCTATGTTTTCTATATCCATCTTCTTGATCTATCCATGTGATTAGTTTTGACTCCGAATATGATGTCCATAGTGCAACTATCTGAGTAGAGCTCTGTCACTTTATATGAATTTTAGTATGCTTGAGTGCAAACTCGTGTACAGCAATTGGAATTTCGCATCAGGGTACTTCTTCCTGTAGTCAATAAGTATGTCAACCAAGGAGATTCTTTAGTGCCTTCCAAGGTTCTGCGTAGATAGCTAAGGTCTGGAGTACAGGTTTTGTGGGTACACCTCTGGTAAACCCACCCGAGACTATAACTCGGCCACTAGGGCCACCTAGGGGTTTAAAGGCTTATTGCATACGCTAAATGCAATCGACGATGCCTGCGACAGTGAGTTAGGATTTTATTTTCTATTTGATTTGCTCGGGACTAGCAAATAATAAGTTTGGGGGTATTTGATAGACGCATTTATGTGTCTAATTTGTCCCAATTGTTTATATTGTTAGTGCTCGATTTTGTACTTATTTGGTTATTTTATGTCTTTGTAGGTGTTTTTGGAGAAATAAGCTTTTGCGGCGAAATTGGCTCAAAATGTGGCATTTGAACCTCCGTAGATAACGTACCAGAAGCACCCAGAAATACCCCGGAGGAACCCTGAAAAAGTGTTGAAAATATCCCAGAAAAATTACTATTTGCACCCAAGGGGAAAGTGTTATTCGGACTCTCACTATGGATAAGGGGTAACCCAATTCGGACATGTGCTAAAGGGACACCAGAACTGGATAAGGGGGAGGTCACCTTCACCGTTTGAAAACAAATTTTGGCGGGAAAATTCCTTTCACCAGACAGATTTAGGGTTGGATTTTCGGACGAGTTTTAATGAGATTCAATCACTGATTCTCATGGGATGGACGTGATATGGATATACAATTCTAGTATGGATGATTTCATGGGCTTAATTGGGCTAGAAGAAGCAATCAAAGTTAAAACAGAGAGACGTGTCCTGTTGTGCACTTTCAAAGATTTTGTGGAGATTTTGGGAGAGTTTTACGCTGGATAATCATGTATTTGGTCCTGTTCAAGTCATAGGAAGAGTTTGGTGGCTATTTTATAGCTAACAGACGCGTACAAACACTGACAGAGGTGATTATTGTTTCAACGGCAGAGAAGAAAAAAAAGAGATTCTATCGGGATTTCTTTGAGCTGTGAAGTATATAAGAGGTGTAGAGAAGTTAGAAAAGGTTTTGTCGAGAGTTTGGGGAGGTTTGGAGGCGATCAGAGAGGCGCAGGAGGAGTTGCAGAGAAGTTACCTGCTGCTGCTGCTGCCATTAACACGCCTGAAGAACACGAAGAACGGACTCTCAGCAGCAGTCGTTTATCAACAGAAACATCGACTGTCGATTGTGGGTCGTAGTTCTTCAACGACAACAACAACTCAGCTCTGTCGTTGATTCTGGACGTCTTCTGTGGGTCGCATAGTTCTGTTTTACATCAATTTCTTGTATTTCTCTTCATTGTAAAACACTTTTGAGCATCAATGAATTATTTTGAGAGCATTTTTACTATGATGAGTTAAACCCCAACACTGGGGCGACGGAGGAGGCCGAGCTTCATAAATGGGTAATTTTATTAATTCTTTTTAAGACTTTTGCATTAAAAATTAATTGAAATATGATTTGATTAAATTGGGTGTTATTTGATTAGATGGGTCATGCTTAGCTTAGGTGATTTGATGTTCCATGCTTAACATTTACAACCAATTTTTTGAGAATCGACTTTGGCAAAATAAGAGTCCATATATGTTTTGAGCTATTATTGTTGAGAATAAATCATTAAGCCTTATGTTATGAAGATTGGCCGAATCATTAGTCCCAGTACCTCTCTACCAATTTGTCAATATTTGTATATATATTTTTAAATCTAAAAATCCATTACCTTCACAAGTTCGAGTTTGAACGATACCCCTTATCATCATTACTACAACCACCAAAAAAATCTTTTAACAAGGCTCATGACGTGAAGTATGTCCATACGCAAGTTATCTAATGGATTTGTTGTATTCCCCAACTGTAGACCAAGATCTAGACATGATTGGGCTCAAAAGCTAAGTAAATATATTACAAAGCCCAAAATTTGGTTTTTAATGGGTTTGGATTTTTGGGAAAAATTTGGTTTTTATGGGTAACATTTGGTTTTGTCGGGTTTGAAAAAGAAATTTGGTTTTTAATGGGTTTTAGAAAATTTGGACTTAATGGGAAAAGAAAACACTTTGGTTTATTGTGTTTTGAAAACTTTGGTTTTATGGGATAAAAGGCCAAGCCCACTGTTGGGTTTTGGAAAAATTGTTGTGAAACAGAACCCAACTCTCGGCCTAGAGTCTGGGTACACGGCCCACTAACGACTTCAGCAAGCCCAGAAACTAACGAAGCCCAGCTGAGTTGGTAGGTTCAGTTAAACTTGTTTAGGTTGTTTGTTGGGTTTTTGAAACCCAAAATTCTGATAGGGACAATCCCACAGTTAAGCTCAAATACAAACCCAAAAGTTAACTTAAATTACAAGCCCAACAAAAAAAATGGAAAAAATTATTACAAGCCCACAAATTAAAAATGGAAGCCCACGGGTTGGGTTCTCTTAATGGGTTTAGGCTTACTTGCTTAAGCACAGCCCATCTGCTCTGTTTTTAGTTGCACAGCCCAATTGGGCTTGGTTCTTTTCCTTAGCTTGTGTAGCCCAGTTGTGTTTTGGTCTTGCTACAGCAGCAGCAGACAACAACACCAGATCAACTCAACAACAGCAACAGGCTTGGCCTGGCAGGAAACAGCAGCAGCACCAGGTCAGTTTGTGGCCCTCACAGCAAGGTCACAGCAACAACAGCAGGGGCAACAGCTTCAGCAACAGCAGCTGTTGGCAGCAGCAACAGGTCCTTGGCAAGCAACAGGTCAGTTGGAGAAGGCACCTGTTACTCAACAGAGTTATCAGTTAAGAGCAAGCTACAAAGAACAGGAAAATTACACTAGATGCTACACTAAATGCTCCTGCAGGAATGCAATGCAAAGATGAATATGCAAGTTATGATGCAGGAATGTAAGCAAGAAAACAACTTCAACACAGCACCAGTCCCCGGCAGCGGTGCCAAAAACTTGGTAGCTGGGAAAAGAGTACCTAAAACTACAACCTATGTTTTACCTACAAGTATACAGGGTCTTGATGAAGCTAGTGTGCAAGTAGGGGAAAGTCCACAGGGACAAGGAGGGTGATATGTTGTTTTCTACGTGATTTCCTAAAGAATTCTAAATGGCAGTGATATGGGAGGGACTAGGATCTTGAATCCACCCTTTTCCTAAGCTAAGTCCTCCTAGTTCTAATAGAGTCTTGTTCCTTGTATAGATATTAGTGAAGTTGTAGCCTCATGTAACTATCTAGATGGCAGTTGAGGTTCTATGCCTGCTGCTCATCAAAGGATGGTCTTAGGAGAATGGTTCAGTGTCTCTAAGATGATCCTAATCCTAGTTCTAGCTTCCTTCTCACAATGCAACTAACTATGGATTAACCTCTTAGATAGCTAAACAATCCTGAAGGATATTCTAATCGCAACTAAGGTGTTCCTACAAAGTACTAACTGTCTGATTAAAGTACAATTAGTCAAAGTTATGAACAACAATCTGTTAAGCATGAGTTGCAACACATTCAACATAGAAATAACCCGACTACAATGGATACAAGGCATACATTGTGAAAGTAAAATGCTGACATGTTTAGATTATATTTATCCACAACATTATATCACAACAAGAACACTGTCTAGAATATGAACAACTTAACATCAGAATTGGGGTTTCATCTAAACCCTAGACATGAAATCAGAACATAACAAACATTGTGCAAAACAATTGAAAATAACACAGTTGAGGAACTGGCTAGTCCAGTCCTCTTGGGTGAAGCTCTGGCTATCCCAGGCATACCTTCTACAACACCCACACATCCCTATTTATAGTTGCAACATAAAAATATCAAAATCCCCAAAAATTAGGGTTTCACCTAAATCGAAATTAAATCATACCAACTCTCTGAAATTTGATTTTGATTTCGACCCATCCCTCTTGTGCGTCTCCTACATCTCCTGTTGCTTCCAATTTCATCTTTAACCTAACCTATTTCATCAACCCCTAAAACTAGGGTTTCAGAGAGAAAAAGATCGAGAGGTTGATGTAATAGGTAGATAGAGTGATGGGTGTTGGTTGTTAGAGTGATATGATGAAGGTGGTTGCGGTATGGAAGGTGCAGACGGAGTTGGTGGTGGCAGTGGAGTAGTTGCAGAGGGAGTGGGAGGAAGAAGATGGGTTCGATGGAAAGAAGGGGGGGAGTGTTTGGCGATGGGTATAGGTGTAGGTTGTTACAGTGTGAAGCGGGTGTAGTCAATTCGATGTCCAGCGAAGCTGAGCCGTGGGATGCGGAAATGATAGATAGATCTAACGGCTACAAGTGAACAGGCTGGTATCGACCGTCGGATGCCTGATACAAAGAAACTGACGGCTCAAGATGGGGTTAGGTGTTGTAGTGTTAGACAGGAGCTTCAGAATTTGATGTACTGATAATTCTGCAACCGTAGGATGCTGAGATGATCCAATCTGACGGCTAGAAATGGAAACGGGTATGGATATAGGAAATGGGTTTGGGTAAGGGTTTTGGACCTTGGGTATGCCAAGCCCATATCTTCTTTAAGAACAATTCTTCCTTGTTAAGCCCATTTCTAGCCTTTTGGTCTTGTGCACAACATTCCTCGCGGCTTCCTTGCGTAATTCCTCTCGGCTTCCACCACTTTTCTGCTCTTTTCGCTCCGTAATTCCATCCAAACTTTATTTAGAACCTAAAAATACAAAATTAATTAAGAAAAGTATTTATTCTTGAAAACAATGAAAATACAGAATATGGGATAAAATGGAGAATTAGAGCACAAAAGATGAGTTAATTGCCAAGAAAAAGATATAGAAATATGCACTTTTTAGCACTCATCAGGTATGCAAACGGGTACGCATACTTAAGTGACCGGATTGAGTTTGTTTTTACTTCCAAACTCCAGCAGAAATTCACGGACGTGAAACTTCCACCAGTATGCGTACGGGTACGCATATTTACCCGGATTCCAAAAAACCGCCAGTACACGTACGGATACGCATACTTTAGGTTCCCGGTTTTGGACGTTTACACAAATGTGAGAACACACTATGTTTATATCCAAACATGGTTACTTGTTCTAAACTCTCATTTCAATCATTGAAACTTTCTTAGAGGATGTTAAAATAGTCGTTATCCATAAACTCTTTTCATCAAAGCGATTTTCAAGTTATTGAAATAATCAACATGACTTTCGTCACGAGTAAAGATGAACTTGGGCAAAGCGAAATCTTACCAACACATATTTGGAGAAATAGATAAGCGAGATAAACTCGGCTCGAAATAGCAAATGTGTATAATTGAAGTCTATATAGCAATACGACTTTTGTATCAAATAGGAGATAGAGTAGATAGACTTTTGAGTGATAGATAAGTTCAAGTCTCCACCTATCTTTTGTCGATGAAGTTTCACAAGTTCCCTCGGGTAGTTTTTCGTCTTCATTTGATGAAGGTCGTGGAGTCTAGAGCTCAACTACACATACTATCCTAATCTTAGACTTAGCTATAAGTAGACTAGAAATCAAGACTTATAGTTTTGGCAACTAAACTTGACAAACAAGCTTGAGATAGCAACACTTGCGAGTTCGATCGAGCAATGCTCTAACAATCTCCCCCTTTGTCATTTTTAGTGATAAAACTATCAATACATTTGGAATACAAAATAAATAAACTTTGTAGCTTCTCATCCAAATGTTTGATCTCATTGGTTCTTCAACATTACTCGAAATCTTCGTCACTTCCAAGTACTCCAATGATTCTAAATATGTTAGTTCAGCATCATCATTGTTGAAGATCCGTAGCTCTAACAATGAGAAAACAATAGCTCTCAATCATTGTTATACGGAGTCATAGTTACACAACATCAAAGTTCAATTGTATCACAACTTCGACAACAATACTATGGTGATCTGTACCACTCCCCCTTAGTCAGTACTTCATCTCACATGAAAACCACTCCCCCTTACATAATGATCCGAAAACCATATGTATTTGTAGTGTGAACTACACATTAACTCTCCCCCTTTTTGTCAATAAAATTGGCAAAGGTACGAAAATTAGTGGGATTCTAATGAAATTTGCATAAAGATACTTCATGACCAAAATAAAAGCACATATCAACTTATTTTGATGTAATCATATAGCCGAAACTAAATGCATTTCATCAAGGATTTTATAAAGATATAAGATAACCCCTATAATATTCCACAGCCGCACTCCCCAAAAATATTTGGCAATAAAGCACAAGTTCAATTAAGAACTCCCCCCCCCCCCCCCCCCCCCCATAAAATGTCATTCCCGAAAGAACAACAAGAGCGACCTTACTTTCACAAGAAAAGAAGAATTTCTTTGGACATTAACAAATCACATGAAACATGAATTTGTATCCAAAAATCTCAATTAAATTAACCACAAGAGAACCCATGATTAATTTAATCGGAAATTCTCACATAGGAGAACTTACGGAGCTGCACAGTATTTACATAAAGATATGGATCAGGGAAGACCAATACTACGAAATATACAAAGATTCATTCTATTTTTCATCACTATTTGCACAAAGACATATAATAAACTTAATCTTTGTAAACAAAAGTTCATCCTATCTTCCATCAATATTTGCATAATGACATAATAGGATTAACTTTTGTTTGTCAAAAGTTCATTCTATCTTTTATCAATACTTTCATACCGACATGTGATAGACTTAACTTTTGACCTTGTTCATCTGTACTCCTTATGGACTCAGCACATTTAGCAGTTTAATTGAAAGAAAGGTCATTCAAGGCTAAGGTGTCATTAAAGTTATTACATCACCATAAGATAACTTAACAGTAGATCGTAGTCAACATAAGTAGTTCAACAACCCATCAACATCAAGTACATAGATAAATTACTTAATATAATCCCTAGAAATTTCATAAAATTTCTATGTCAGTTCAGGATGGGCTGTCTCTGCATAATCCAACTGCTCTTTCAAAATCTCAACTTCTTGCTAGAGACGAGAGAGTTCAGAATTGGGTGTTGTGGGAGCTCTGGACATTTTTGTAATATTGTTCATGGTTAAAACCTTTGGTCCTCCAAGATTGGTCCCAACAACAATAATGCCAAATTGACTGCAGATCCTTGAGATAAGACAAGGAAACCCAGAAGTCTTCCTTGAAATTTGTCTGACACTTATCATTTGACGAATAATGAGGCAACAAAAATCAATATTCCTCCCTTCAACAACATAATAAACCAGTTCTGCAATAGGATTGGTCCATATTTGTATGTGAATTGTGCTATGCATCAAGTTAGCTGCCAGTAATTTTCCAGCAACTCTGAGGAAAATTGCAATATCATAAACATCAATCTTTCCTTCACTCCAGGAAACATCCCTTGCAAGAAGGAGGTTTGATAGTACATTTCGAGAGGGTCTCAAGTACTCACGAGGAGGTAAAAGAAAGTCACCAACATGAGTCAAGTCCAAGAGATTAGCAATAACTTGACGATCCACAACAAACACTTTTCCTTCAACAATGGTCTTGAAGGTGCAGTTTACACAATCAGGCTCATGCAGGTTTGCATAAAATTGGTGTTAGAGCATAGCTCGGTTGAACCCACCAAGTGTTGGTATGTCAAGTCTGGTTGTCATATTTTAGTGAGCCAAAACTCATTTAAAGAGTCGTTTGATTATGTACTAGAGTCAACTTCGTATAGGTTAGCTTGAAAGTATTATGATATGAGACATTACAAGTATTGCGAAGACTTGAAGAAGTGAAGAAGTAAGGAGCTACAACGATAACACCATCCTTCCACTTGAGGTTAGTAATATTTGACTTGAACTGTTTCATTCCCTAACGTATCTTTCAAGTCGTTCATATTGAAAACATAACTTCGAAGCATGAATAATTATACTCTAGTTAGACGTAGTATTAAGGAATACAATACGAGGTTTATTGCTTAACCATTAAACTTTGTAGATAAGACATCAACATAATCGTTTGAATACTATTGTGATTATGAATGGGTATAAGGTGAAGATTTCATCCTAGGAAAAAATGGTTTACATTTGTTTAAAGGAAGTAAATTCATGAACTTGTTTTGTGAATCGAAAGGGAAATCGCTAAGCTTTATTGGATTTGTTATTCATTCCATATCTTTTGAACTACCAATATGTGTGATTAATATAACCGCTTATGGCTTGTTTATGTTTTTGGTAAAACTATTCACAAAGGCATGAATTTTGTATTGGTAAGACTTTTATTGGTGAAACCGATATTAAGTAATCACCTGAGATGATCGATTCAGTGTTATTGGTATGACCAACTCTAGGCAAAGGGGAATCGATCCTAGTAAGAGGTGCAACCGATCACAAGAGGGGATCTATATTTGTATGAGGTGCAACAAGTTTTTAGTAGATGGGGGAACCGATCCCATGAACATGTGCAACACGTTTTTAGTGAAAGGGGAACGGATCCTATGGACATGTGCAACAAATACAAGTAGTTACCATAAGTATGTGGGGAACCGATCCTAGTACCTAGTCAATCGAATTTTTGGAAAGCTAGTGTGACTATGCACAGTACTCACATGGAGGTAGAACCAAAACTTGTTTTGGTAGAACCGTGAAACCCATGTTTGGTGATTGAGTGTTCTTGATCAGTCACTTAGTTCTTGAAAGTCAGATGAACCAATTCTAAACTTGTTGGAAGTGTGGCAAATCGGATTCAAGATTGTAAGTATGAAAGAGGACTTACAAAGTAAAGATATCGACATACTTTGAACATGTGCAGTAACGCTTCTCTTTAATTGTTCAAAGATATTCCTTAATAGCTAAAGGAAAAAATCCCGGATCGAAAAGTAAGTTGAGAATATTTTAATTAAGGTTTTTAATTTTATTTTTGGAAAATGAAAATTGGTAATGTGCATTTACTAATTGGAGATTTTCTAAGAGATTTTCGGTCAATGTTTGGACAAAGCATTTCCAGGAATTATGGAAACCGAATTTGGAATATATTGCATATCTTGAGAATATTTTCGGTTTTGGAAATTTCTTGGTGTCCAAACTTCCTTGTATATAAATATAAAAGTTTGCATTTCGTGCAAACTAATCCTCAGAGCCAGCAAAACTACCTCAGTTGTGTTGCTATTGGTGGAGCCGCCTATTTGGAGAGGAAAGTAACCTAATTAGGAGAAATCTCTTACGGCCGCTCAGTTTAAAGACTTCTTTGGGATTGAGAATCTCTATTAGTACCATTGGTAGGAAACTATATAATTGCGGTTTATCTTTTGTTTTCGATTGATTTGATTGGCTACCGGTGGTTGAACTTTGATTGCACCTGGTTTGTTTATGCTTGAAAATCTTCTCTTCTGATATAAGATTCACTCAAACTGGATCGAAGTTTCGACGGGGATCTTTAGACTGTTTGTAGATCTAAAGACGTCTTGTGATAATCCATTGTTAACAGACTCAGTTCTGTGCATGATTGATCACAAGATATTCAAGTTGATTGTATGCAGGTGTTTATTGAAGATCTAAGAATATTTGAAGATAAAGAAGACTTTGAAGATTTCTGATTTGGTTATATAATCTTTGGTGTGCATAATGCTTATTTCGGTTAAAGAGGATCCAACTATAATCGGTTTATCCTTGTGGTAGATTGGATTGATTAGTTGTGTAGATCAGCATCAATACAATTCTTTGTTATTAAAAGTATTGATTGCAAAATCTTAACAATTACTTTGGTAGTTGTTGATAAGATAGATCTAAGAACCTGACAAAGGAGTTCATTGAGATAAACAGAAGAGCCTTTTTTCGAACTCACATCACTTGGTTGAAAAGAGTTGATACCAAACATATTTGTTGTTCCTTTACTATTTGGAATACGAACCAAAGGAATTTTTCCAAGTACCTGACTTATTACAAGTTGGAGGCGTGGGAATACAGACGGAACTAGGTGAACTATAGGTTTAGTTGCTTGGTCTCAACTATAAGAAGTTGGTTTGATTTTGTATAGCGGCTTAATCCTTAGAGTATTCAATTATGGACAAGGTCCCTGGGTTTTTCTGCATTTACGGTTACCTCGTTAACAAAATCTTGATGTGTCATTTACTTTTATTTTCCGCAATTATAATTGTTGTTATTATAATTTAAAGTAAATTACATGATAAGCATGTATATGCTACATTTTATACCCATATTTATATTAGCTATGATACAATATTTTAGTTACTAATACTATTTTAGTGCTTTTGTAGAAAGTACAAGTGAATTCGATCATCCAGCGAATAAACAGCAAAATGTGAGACTTAATGGTGTTTGCGACGAAAATTGCAAAATGTGGTTGGCCTGGTATTTCCATATATCAGCAACCACAATGATGAAATGTGGTTGGCATGGTATTTCCATATATCAGCATTCACAATGATAAAATATGGTTGGCCTGGTATTTCCATGTATCAACAACCACAATGATCAAATATGTTGGCCTGGTATTTCTATATATCAGCAGCACTTATTATGCTAGCCTGGTATTTCTATATATCAGCATCACTTATTATGCTGGCCTGGTATTTCTATATCTCAGCAACACTTATTATGTTGGCCTAGTATCTCCATATATATCAGTAGCATAGAATTATTTCACAGCCGAGGTCACAATGGGCAGACAAGTTTTAATTTGCTCTCCAATTAATGCATGGTGAAGCGAGTCGACGTCAGCAAACTAATGCCACCTAAGATTGGTCAAGAGTGACTTTATTATTATTAGCAGAAGAATGGAAGAATATCACCTCCATGACCACGTGCAAATGAAGAAAAAGGAAAGATTAGCATATCTTGTCCTTACATAGGTTCTCTTGTTATATATATATAAAGAATATGAAGGAATGTTTGAGACCAAATGACGTCATTTGTGCAAATACAGTTTAGGTGGGCCCAACACATGCAAGAAAATATCATGCTTTTTAAATGAAATTAATTTATTTCTTTGGTAGTTTCATATACTATGGAAAGTGGAGATTCGCTGATACTTTACAATGTTTCGTCATATTATGACACGCGGCACAATATTATTGGGCGGATTGTATTTCATGACATGTGGCAGACTTCTATTGGGAGGTGATATGGCGACGACGTGAATTCATCTGTGGGCTATGTGTTGTTTCAAAATGAAAATAGGGGGGTCGGCCATAGTGCCACAACTAGAGAAGGGTTTTGAAGTTTTTTTTTTCTATTCTTCGTTTTTATTAGCTAGAGTTTGATTTACTTATATTGATTTACGATTTTTTGAGAAAACCATGTCTAGCTAATCCATGTTAGGGTGAACGAATGAAGTTGTAGGTGATTTATTTTATGTTCTTGAATAAAGTTTCTACCAGTTGAACTTAATGATAATGTTTGTGATTCTCTTTCAATGTTTTACCTTCTAGCTATATTTTTCATGTTCTATACCATGTATAGTCCATAGTTAGATTAGTAGAAGAACTCATTGAACCTTTGGAATAATTGAATTATGAATTTCATTTGACTATTTATGCCATGTATATCTAGTGCTTAAGAATTCTACATTAAGGTGACAACAAACTGCCATTTTGAAAATGATAATTCTTGTCAACGATTCTTAATGAAATATCTTCCGTGTACTGGTAGCTAGGTTTGCTATTTTACATGAGTAAATTAGATATTTTTGTGATTGAATACAAATAACTTTCCTACAACGGATTCCAGAATCCTTAACACTTTCACATCTTTGGTTACATTTTTATTATTTTGCTATCATTTTGTCCGAATTTCTGAAAACTCTCAAAAGCATCATATTTGATTACTTAGTTTTTTTGGTATTAGTTGGTAGAGTATTTCACACTCCTCGTGGGAACGACCTGTACTTGTCATTGTCTACTAGTTAGACGTTGTGCACTTGCAGTATATTATTGTAGGTTTTCGAGCCTACCAAGTTTTTGGCGCCGCTGCCGGGGAGTGGTTGCAAAATACTCTTTTGTTGATATCATTGTATATAGTTTATTTTTAGTTTTCGTACATAATTTATTTTTATTTTTCTTTTAAATTTCTTTTAGTCTTTTTATGCAGTTTGCTTGATTTTTTTTAGGTACCTTAGTCCGAAGTGCTGCGGGCGAAAAGAAAGTATGCACTCGGCAAGCTTTTGCAAGAGCCACTTGGAAGAGCCATTAGAGGTTTGCTTAGCTGATAGGCACATTTTTGTGTCTGAATTGTCCTCAGTGTCCCTATTGCTAGTGCTTGATTTTGTACTTATTATGGTGTTTTTATGTTTGTGTAGGTGTTTTTGGAGAAATACACTTGTGTGGAAAAAGTTGCTCAAAAAGTGCTATTTGGACCCCTGGAGGATATTTGCTATACGGACCCCATATTTGGCTAAGGGACACCCAAGGTTATGCGTAGCCCAAATTTATCCTCAGCACCCATCAGATATTCGCACCCCATAAAAGGATAGGGGCACTTCATCTTCAACATTTCAAAAATAAAAATGGCGGGAAAACATTTCCATTCACAGGCAGATTTTTCGATCGGATTTTGGAGGATTTTTTGTGGGATTCAATCGCTGAAAATTCATGGGTAGATGTGATTTGTTAGAACAAAGTTGTTATGGGTGTTTGTTTCGATCAAATTTGGCAAGATAACCCAAGATATGAAATCAGAGCATCACGGGTTGGTTTTCTATTCCGAGTCCTGATTGAGTGACCAAGAGATTTTCGCGTGGCTCCTGCATGTTGGAACACTTCTGGACAATGACTAAATGCGTTGAGAGTAATTTGGCGTGGGGAAACAGCGTGAGAAGCTAAATCAGGGAAGAAAATATTCCAGAATATTTTTCATCAAGGCCGAGTTAAGAGTGAATTATCTTGAGTTATAGCGAGATTTCTTGGTGATACTGGATATATAAAGGGTTCTGGTGTTGCAGAATAAGGGACAGAGAGTTTGGGAGAGGCGAAGAGCAACAACAGAAGAGAAAAAAATCGCACCAGAGAACCACCATTTCTGCTGCTGCTGAAGAACACGAAGAACAAAAGACCATCAGAGGCAGTCGTTTATCAACAGTGACAACGACAGCCACACGAGGGTCGCAGAGATACAACAACAACAGTTCCTTTTTATCGTTCTTTGTAACAGTATTTTGCAACAATTATAAACGTTGCAAACACCCGATTTTCATTATTTTTTCTCCATTTCATCTTTGTAAACAAATCTTGAGCATGAATCAATATTTTGAGCAAGTTTATACAATGATGAGCTAAACCCATCCTCTGGGGGGGCGGAGGAAGCTATTTTGCCAATGAAATGTGGTAATCTCTATTTTATTTAATTTATGCAATTATTATATGATTATTTGCCTTAATAAATAAATTGATAAAATGGTTTTTGTTAAACAATTGTTATTTCAATTGATGGAGCATGCTAGCCTAGGGTTTTGATGTCCCATACTTTCGATTTACAATTGTTATTTCTAAAAAAATCAACTTTTGCAATATTTAGAATCAATTTGAATAAAGGATTTGCATAATTATAATTAGAGAATATAATCCACTTTGATATTGGTAATTAGTGGAATCCATAGCCCCAGTCTTTTCCATATTTTTCATATCACTTTTATTTAAGTTTCCTATAATTTTTATTTAAAATTAAGTCTAAAATCTGCTTTCACAAGTCTTGAACGAATCTTATTACTACAACAACTTTGAAAACACATCATTAGCTCATTTTGGGTTTGGTTTTGATGATGATAGTGTTATTTGTGAAGTCAATGCCTTGTTAGACTCTGCACCGTTGCTAGACACTAACCCAAATTAGAACCTCTAGTTTTGTCCGAGTCTCGACTAGTTCCATCTGTCGAGAAAGATCTGACCTTGACCCTTAAGCCATTAAGTTCTGATTTTTTTTGTCTTGATGATATTAATAATGAAACCGTTTTAGATGATAATGGGTCTGTGAGTCGTGATATTATTGCTCCATTGAGCTCTTGTTCCGCGGAAATTATTTCAGCTGATTTAGAACCTGATTTAGAGCGTGTTCCGCCAATAAAAACTGTCAAACAATCTGAATTTGTTGCGTATGGGAATGATTTTCTTATCCCATCTATGCATTATTTGAATATCACTTAAAGTTTTCGATTGAGAATGAATTTACATACCGTTTTGGAGGTTTATAGTGTTCACAGGGACATATCTTCAGCTGACCGTATTAGTTGGGATGATCCTCAACTTTTTAGACTCTATATATATGATTGGATGTCTACTTTGGGGTACCAACCTCACCTTGTTTGAGACTACGTGCTATTGGAAAGTAAGGAAACAAATACATTTCGCTTCATGGGAGTCAACCCATCAGATTTGTTCCCTCTACTCTATCTCTTATTTTTATTGTTATTTTCCTATTTTCACATCTTAATTTCTACGTTGGATGACTCAATTACATTGAGGACAATGTAATGTTTAAGTGTGGGGGAGTGGGTAATTATCCATATTTTTGCAGGTTTTCACTTTTCTTAGAAAAAAAAAATCAATTGCATAATATCTCTATTTTGCTCGAGGACTTGCAAAATATAAGTGTGGGGGTGTTGATAAGCATGTATATGCTACATTTTATACCCATATTTATAATAGCTATGATACAATATTTTAGTTACTAATACTATTTTAGTGCTTTTGTAGAAAGTACAAGTGAATTCGATCATCCAGCGAATAAACAGCAAAATGTGAGACTTAATGGTATTTGCGACGAAAATTGCAAAATGTGGTTGGCCTGGTATTTCCATATACCAGCAACCACAATGATGAAATGTGGTTGGCCTGGTATTTCCATATATCAGCATTCACAATGATGAAATGTGGTTGGCCTGGTATTTCCATGTATCAGCAACCACGATGATGAAATGGGGTTGGCCTGCTATTTCCATGTATCAGCAACCACAATGATCAAATATGTTGGCCTGGTATTTCTATATATCAACATCACTTATTATGCTGGCCTGGTATTTCTATATATCAGCAACACTTATTATGCTGGCCTGGTATTTCTATATATCAGCAACACTTATTATGTTGGCCTGGTATCTTCATATATATCAGCAGCTTAGAATTATTTCACAGCCGAGGTCACAATGGGCAGACAAGTTTTAATTTGCTCTTCAATTAATGCATGGTGAAGCGAGTCAACGTCAGCACACTAATGCCACCTAATATTGGTCAAGAGTGACTTTATTATTATTAGCATAAGAATGGAAGAATATCACCTCCATGACCACGTGCAAATGAAGTGCAAATGAAGAAAAAGGAAAGATTAACATATCTTGTCCTTACATAGGTTCTCTTTATATATATATATATAAAGAATCTAAAGGAATGTTTGAGACCAAATGACGTCATTTGTGCAAATACAGTTAAGGTGGGCCCAACACATGCAAGAAAATATCATGCTTTTTAAATGAAATTAATTAATTTCTATGGAGGTTTCAAATAATATGCAAAGAGGAGATTCCCTGATACTTTACAATGTTTCGTCATATTATGACACGAGGCACAATATTATTGGGCGGATTGTATTTCATGACATGTGGTAGACTTCTATTGGGAGGTGATGTGGCGACGACGTGAATTCATCTGTGGGCTATGTGTTGTTTCAAAATGAAAATAGGGGGGTCGGCCATAGTGCCGCAACTAGAGAAGGGTTTTGAAGTTTTTTTTTCTATTCTTCGTTTTTATTAGCTAGAGTTTGATTTATTTATATTGATTTACGGTTTTTTGAGAAAACCATGTCTAGCTAATCCATGTTAGGGTGAACGAATGAAGTTGTAGTTGATTTATTTTACGTTCTTCAATAAAGTTTCTACCAATTGAACTTAATGATAATGTTTGTGATTCTCTTTCAATATTTCACCTTCTAGCTATATTTTTCATGTTCTATGCCATGTATAGTCCATAGTTAGATTAGTAGAAGAACCCATTGAACCTTTGGAATAATTGAATTATGAATTTCATTTGACTATTTATGCCATGTATATCTAGTGCTTAAGAATTCTACATTAAGGTGACAATAACTTGCCATTTTGAAAATGATAATTCTTGTCAACGATTCTTAATGAAATATCTTCCGTGTACTGGTAGCTAGGTTTGCTATTTTACATGAGTAAATTAGATATTTTTGTGATTGAATACAAATAACTTTCCTACAACGGATTCCCGAATCCTTAACACTTTCACATCTTTGGTTACATTTTTATTATTTTGCTATCATTTTGTCCGAATTTCTGAAAACTCTCAAAAGCATCATATTTGATTACTTAGTTTTTTTGGTATTAGTTGGTAGAGTATTTCACACTCCTCGTGGGAACGACCTGTACTTGTCATTGTTTACTAGTTAGACGTTGTGCACTTGCAGTATATTATTGTAGGTTTTCGAGCCTACCAAGTTTTTGGCGTCGCTGCCGGGGAGTGGTTGCAAAATACTCTTTTGTTGATATCATTGTATATAGTTTTCGTACATAATTTATTTTTATTTTTCTTTTAAATTTCTTTTAGTCTTTTTATGCAGTTTGCTTGATTTTTTTAGGTACCTTAGTCCGAAGTGCTGCGGGCGAAAAGCAAGTATGCACTCGGCAAGCTTTTGCAAGAGCCACTTGGAAGAGCCATTAGAGGTTTGCTTAGCTGATAGACACATTTTTGTGTCTGAATTGTCCTCAGTGTCCCTATTGCTAGTGCTTGATTTTGTACTTATTATGGTGTTTTTATGTTTGTGTAGGTGTTTTTGGAGAAATACACTTGTGTGGAAAATTTGCTCAAAAAGTGCTATTTGGACCCCTGGAGGATATTTGCTATACGGACCCCAGATTTGGCTAAGGGACACCCAAGGTTATGCGTAGCCCAAATTTATCCTCATCACCCAAATTTGTCCTCAGCACCCATCTGCTATTCGCACCCAATAAAAGGATAGGGGCACTTCATCTTCAACATTTCAAAAATAAAAATGGCGGGAAAACATTTCCATTCACAGGCAGATTTTTCGATCGGATTTTGGAGGATTTTTTGTGCGATTCAATCGCTGAAACTTCATGGGTAGATGTGATTTGTTAGAACAAAGTTGTTATGGGTGTTTGTTTCGATCAAATTTGGCAAGATAACCCAAGATATGAAATCAGAGCATCATGGGTTGGTTTTCCATTCCGAGTCCTGATTGAGTGACCAAGAGATTTTCGCGTGGCTGCTGCATGTTGGAACACTTCTGGACAATGACTGGATGCGTTGAGAGTAATTTGGCGTGGGGAAACAGCGTGAGAAACTAAATCAGGGAAGAAAATATTCCAGAATATTTTTCATCAAGGCCGAGTTAAGATAGAATTATCTTGAGTTATAGCGAGATTTCTTGGTGATACTGGATATATAAAGGGTTCTGGTGTTGCAGAATAAGGGACAGAGAGTTTGGGAGAGGCGAAGAGCAACAACAGAAGAGAAAAAAATCGCACCAGAGAACCACCATTTCTGCTGCTGCTGAAGAACACGAAGAACAAAAGACCATCAGAGGCAGTCGTTTATCAACAGTGACAACGACAGCCACACGAGGGTCGCAGAGATACAACAACAACAGTTCCTTTTTATCGTTCTTTGTAACAGTATTTTGCAACAATTATAAACGTTGCAAACACCCGATTTTCATTATTTTTTCTCCATTTCATCTTTGTAAACAAATCTTGAGCATGAATCAATATTTTGAGCAAGTTTATACAATGATGAGCTAAACCCATCCTCTGGGGGGGGCGGAGGAAGCTATTTCGCCAATGAAATGTGGTACTCTCTATTTTATTTAATTTATGCAATTATTATATGATTATTTGCCTTGATAAATAAATATATAAAATGGTTTTTGTTAAACAATTGTTATTTCAATTGATGGAGCATGCTAGTCTAGGGTTTTGATGTCCCATACTTTCGATTTACAATTGTTATTTCTAAAAAAATCAACTTTTGCAATATTTAGAATCAATTTGAATGAAGGATTTGCATAATTATAATTAGAGAATATAAATCACTTTGATATTTGTAATTAGTGGAATCCATAGCCCCAGTCTTCTCCATATTTTTCATATCACTTTTATTTAAGTTTCCTATAATTTTTATTTAAAATTAAGTCTAAAATCTGCTTTCACAAGTCTTGAACGAATCTTATTACTACAACAACTTTGAAAACACATCATTAGCTCATTTTGGGTTTGGTTTTGATGATGATAGTGTTATTTGTGAAGTCAATGCCTTGTTAGACTCTGCACCGTTGCTAGACACTAACCCAAATTAGAACCTCTAGTTTTGTCTGAGTCTCGACTAGTTCCATCTGTCGAGAAAGATCTGACCTTGACCCTTAAGCCATTAAGTTCTGATTTTTTTTGTCTTGATGATATTAATAATGAAACCGTTTTAGATGATAATGGGTCTGTGAGTCGTGATATTATTTCTCCATTGAGCTCTTGTTCCGCGGAAATTATTTCAGTTGATTTAGAACCTGATTTAGAGCGTGTTCCGCCAATAAAAACTGTCAAACAATCTGAATTTGTTGCGTATGGGAATGATTTGCTTATCCCATCTATGCATTATTTGAATATCACTTAAAGTTTTCGATTGAGAATGAATTTACATACCGTTTTGGAGGTTTATAGTGTTCACAGGGACATATCTTCAGCTGACCGTATTAGTTGGGATGATCCTCAACTTTTTAGACTCTATATATATGATTGGATGTCTACTTTGGGGTACCAACCTCACCTTGTTTGAGACTACATGCTATTGGAAAGTAAGGAAACAAATACATTTCGCTTCATGGGAGTCAACCCATCAGATTTGTTCCCTCTACTCTATCTCTTATTTTTATTGTTATTTTTGTATTTTCACATCTTAATTTATACGTTGGATGACTCAATTACATTGAGGACAATATAATGTTTAAGTGTGGGGGAGTGGGTAATTATCCATATTTTTGCAGGTTTTCACTTTTCTTAGAAAAAAAATCAATTGCATAATATCTCTATTTTGCTCGAGGACTTGCAAAATATAAGTGTGGGGGTGTTGATAAGCATGTATAAGCTACATTTTATACCCATATTTATAATAGCTATGATAAAATATTTTAGTTACTAATACTATTTTAGTGCTTTTGTGGAAAGTACAAGTGAATTCGATCATCCAGCGAATAAACAGCAAAATGTGAGACTTAATGGTATTTGCGACGAAAATTGCAAAATGTGGTTGGCCTGGTATTTTCATATACCAGCACCACAATGATGAAATGTGGGTGGCCTGGTATTTCCATATATCAACATTCACAATGATGAAATGTGGTTGGCCTGGTATTTCCATGTATCAGCAACCACAATGATGAAATGGGGTTGGCCTGGTATTTTCATGTATCAGCAACCACAATGATCAAATATGTTGGCCTGGTATTTCTATATATCAGCATCACTTATTATGCTGGCCTGGTATTTCTATATATCAGCAATACTTATTATGCTGGCCTGGTATTTCTATATATCAGCAACACTTATTATGTTGGCCTGGTATCTCCATATATATCAACAGCTTAGAATTATTTCACAGCCGAGGTCACAATGGGCAGACAAGTTTTAATTTGCTCTTCAATTAATGCTTGGTGAAGCGAGTCAACGTCAGCACACTAATGCCACCTAAGATTGGTCAAGAGTGACTTTATTATTATTAGCATAAGAATGGAAGAATATCACCTCCATGACCACGTGCAAATGAAGTGCAAATGAAGAAAAAGGAAAGATTAACATATCTTGTCCTTACATAGGTTCTCTTGTTATATATATATAAAGAATCTAAAGGAATGTTTGAGACCAAATGACGTCATTTGTGCAAATACAGTTAAGGTGGGCCCAACACATGCAAGAAAATATCATGATTTTTAAATGAAATTAATTCATTTCCTTGGTGGTTTCATATACTATGGAAAGTGGAGATTCGCTGATACTTTACAATGTTTCGTCATATTATGACACGGGGCACAATATTATTGGGCGGATTGTATTTCATGACATGTGGCAGACTTCTATTGGGAGGTGATGTGGCGACGACGTGAATTCATCTGTGGGCTATGTGTTGTTTCAAAATGAAAATAGGGGGGGTCGTCCATAGTGCCGCAACTAGAGAAGGGTTTTGAAGTTTTTTTTTCTATTCTTCGTTTTTATTAGCTAGAGTTTGATTTATTTATATTGATTTACGGTTTTTTGAGAAAACCATGTCTAGCTAATCCATGTTAGGGTGAACGAATGAAGTTGTAGGTGATTTATTTTATGTTCTTGAATAAAGTTTTTACCAATTGAACTTAATGATAATGTTTGTGATTCTCTTTCAATATTTTGCCTTCTAGCTATATTTTTCATGTTCTATGCCATGTATAGTCCATAGTTAGATTAGTAAAAGAACTCATTGAGCCTTTGGAATAATTGAATTATGAATTTCATTTGACTATTTATGCCATGTATATCTAGTGTTTAAGAATTCTACATTAAGGTGACAACAAACTGCCATTTTGAAAATGATAATTCTTGTCAACGATTCTTAATGAAATATCTTCCGTGTACTGGTAGCTAGGTTTTCTATTTTACATGAGTAAATTAGATATTTTTGTGATTGAATACAAATAACTTTCCTACAACGGATTCCCGAATCCTTAACACTTTCACATCTTTGGTTACATTTTTATTATTTTGCTATCATTTTGTCCGAATTTCTGAAAACTCTCAAAAACATCATATTTGATTACTTAGTTTTTTTGGTATTAGTTGGTAGAGTATTTCACACTCCTCGTGGGAACGACCTGTACTTGTCATTGTCTACTAGTTAGACGTTGTGCACTTGCAGTATATTATTGTAGGTTTCCGAGCCTACCATTACACAAACGTTAATTCCTATTTACTTGATAGTAATCCTATTGTTCTTGGTTAAGTCCGAACTTTTTATCAAGTAAACATACTTCGTTGTTGTATTGTCTCGATCTCGTATCCATAGACGATCACACGAAGTGTGAACCGATTTGTTGTATTGTCTCGACCCAATCCATAGACAATCACTTTCTGAGAAAGGAATCATAGGTGGAAAAGTTTTAGATTGAGGTATATTTGGGTACCCTCGTCTTTTCAATTGGGCTGTCAGTTCCATATAGGCAGTACCCATGGAACGGTGAATAATTCCCTATTCATGATTCTCAAAGAACCTAGGGAGACCCTCTACTCTAAGTTCAACTGTATTGTAATTTTTTCAATAATAGGCTTCTTAGTACTATACTCCACATAGTAATCACGAGCCTTAGTGTTCACGAACCTAATTCTCAAGCTCGGATCATAAAAGGTTCCATCACGAGTTTGAGCATTCAAACATTCACCACGGCTATGTCTCTTCCTAGAACTCATAGTGACGAACTAATTCGCAAAGTGAAATTGAGAGACTTACTTGGTACATGAACAGATGCAAATGGTGGAACTCCGTAATCGCAATGGAATGAGAAACAAGAACCAACCCGTGGTGTGATTTCTTGTTGTGAAAACAAAGATACCAAAAACGCCTGAAACGGTTGAGAATTGAGATTATGGAAATCAAAAGTTCACGAACTGTTTGAGTTTCTCCTTTTTCGCTCATCAACTGATGAAGAAGAGGCGAGGTAAACGAAGAGAGTTCCTTCTCTTTTTAAGTGTCAAGCGGTGGACCACAAACCGGTTAGGTTCGTTTTGGAACGTGACACAGTCACACATGGGATACGGGTTCAGGTATGTGAACTGTACGTGTGTGACAAGAACTTGTCTGTTTTTATGAATAGTGGTAAAACAAGCCATAAGGAAGATTGGAGAAAGGCTCAACAACACTCTACCAGGAAATTCATAAAGACACACCCTTCCGCACCATGACACAAAGAGAGAGTTTCTTTCCAGCAACTCTTACAACACCATGTATCGAAAGATACCCAGATGTCTTTTTTATTTTGTTTTTTAAAGAACATCAAAAAAAGGAATATGTTCCTGATTTCTTGTTTTACTACAAAATAAAGACAATGTATGCAGATAGTTTTTATTATTGCGAAGGGAAACCCTTTCGTTAAAAAAAACATCCTTACTTATTCATGAAAGAAGATAATACTACTATCTTGATAAGAAGCATCAGAAATTGAGCAACGAAATGATTCATGCATTGAGATGATACACTCAGATGACTGAGATTCAAACTCCTCTTGTAATAGGTTTAGTTTGTTACAACTAATTGGATTGTGCAGAGGAGGATCACTGCTCTCACTGATTAGGAAATCAATATGAACCTCGGCATAATATTATTCATCAAAACTTGATTTATCCTGTCAAGAGATTCTTATTAATTATGGACATATAGATCAACATCATAGGATAGGCTTTAAAGTTTCTTTTCAATTGCTGAAAAATCTTCAAAGGATTTTAAACCTGGTGGAGGTTTAGATAGAATTTCTTCTACATATTTTATTAAATCAGTCATGGAAGAGAATTCAGGAATCCCTGGATCCGGTGGTGCATTTATTGAGATATAACTATTGTCCATATTCAGATCGCTACAAACACAGACTTATGAGGTCTTAAACGTGTTTGCCTGCTCTAATACCAATTAAAAAAGCGGGGGTCTAACAACCTCACCCGATATTTTGCTTAGCAATCTGTATGGACTAACTCCAATATACTTTCAAGAGAATCATTTAGATGGTCAGACTCAATCTTAATAAAAATTATATCAAAGAGTTATATCTCAATCTCTTAATTCAATCCGCAATCAAACAAATACAATTTGCGAGCCTGATTAAATATAAGAGAAATAACTTGAACGGTACCAAAGAAAAATGTTTAAGGATCAATCAATTTCAATCAACAACCAAAGGTTGGATTTACCAATTGATCGATTCATTGCACAACCTGTGATATTTCAATTATATAACAAAATATAATGCGGAAAAGAAATAACACAGACACCAGAAGTTTTATTAACGAGGAAACCCCAAATGCAGAAAAACCCTGGGACCTAATCCAGATTTGAACACCACATTGTATTAAGCCGCTACAGACACTAGCCTACTACAAAGCTAACTTCGGCCTGGAATGTAGTTGAACCCTAATCAATCTCACATTGATTCAAGGTACAGTCGCGTTCTTTACGTCTCTGATCCCAGCAGGATACTAAGCACTTGATTCCCTTAGCTGATCTCACCCACAACTAAGAGATGCTACTACCCAAAGTCAAAGACTCGATAAACAAATCTGTCTCACACAAAAAAGTCCATTGAATAGAAAAATCTGTCTCCCACAGAAATACCTACGAGTTTTTGTTCCGTATTTTGATAAATCAAGGTGAACAAGAACCAATTGATAACACGGACTTATATTCCCGAAGAACACCCTAGTACTATCAATCACCTCACAATAATCTTAATTGATTAACGAAACAATATATTGCGGAATCACAAACGATGAGACAAAGGTGTTTGTGACTACTTTTCTATCTTGCCTATCGGAGAAATTAATCTTAAGCCAATCTTATGATTACACTCAATCACGATATAAAATATCAAGATCAGATCACGCAACTACAGATAAAATAGTTGGGTCTGGATTCACAATCCCAATGAAGTCTTCGAGTCGTTAACCTACAGAGTTTCATGAAAAACCTAAGGTTAAAGGAGAATCGGCTCTAGCTTATACAACTAATATCATATGGGAGATGAGGGGATTAGGTTTCCCAGTTTCTAGAGTTCTCCTTTATATAGATTTCAAATCATGGTTTGCAATCTAAGTTACCTTGGTAACAAAGCATTCAATATTCACTGTTAGATGAAAACCTTATTAGATTCAAGCTAATGTGTTTGAACTGGTAGATTGAACTTAGCTGTTACACACAAATGAAATGCACCTTTATTTAGATTTGAGTAACCGTACCTAAACGTGTACACTTAGTTGGTTCAACAATAGTTAACCAATGGTTAGCCATATGAGCACTTTCATATCAACCTTATTCATCTTCACCATAACTAGTTCAAATGACTCAAATGAACTAATTAGAGAGTTATTCAATTGCTTGGATCTCATAGAAGTATACAAGACAAAATTGAAGCAACATCGATTTTGATTCACTGAATCAATTCATGAACATTATATCCATGGTTTGCAAAGATTGCATTCCTTATTATATAAATGTTTTAGTTCATGAACAAACCGATTTTAGAAAGTAACCTGCTTGGTATGAAAACAGGTACGCATACTTAGGTGACCCGATTGAGTTTGTTTTTACTTCCAAACTCCAGCAGAAATTCACGGACGTGAAACTTCCGCATGTATGCGTACGAGTACGCATACTTACCCGGATTTCCAACAACCACCAATACGCGTACGGGCACGCATACTTTAGGTTCCCGGTTTTGGACTTTTACACAAATGTGAGAAAACACTATGTTTATATCTAAACATGGTTACTTGTTCTAAACTCTCACTTCAATCATTGAAACTTTCTTAGAGGATGTTAAAATAGTCTTTCTCCACAAACTATTTTCATCAAAGCGATTTTCAAGTTATTGAAATAATCAACATGACTTTCGTCACGGGTAAAGATGAGCTTGGCCAAAGTGAAATCTTACCAACACATATTTCGAGAAATAAATAAGCGAGATAAATTTGGCTCAAAATAGCAAATGTGTATGATTGAAGTCTATATAGCAATACGACTTTTGTCTCAAATAGGATATAGAGTAGATAAACTTTTGAGTGATAGATAAGTTCAAGTCTCCACATACCTTTTATCGATGAAATTCCACAAGTTCCCTCGAGTAGTTCTTCGTCTTCATTTGATGAACGTCGTGGAGTCTAGAGCTCAACTACACTTGCTATCCTAATCCGAGACTTAGCTATAAGTGGACTAGAAATCAAGAGTTATAGTATTGGAAACTAAACTTGACAAACAAGCTTGAGATAACAACACTTGCGAGTTCGACCGAGCAATGCTCTAATATAATTAGGGGTTTGTTCTGTTACAATCTCTATTGGTGTTTTGATCTAGTTTCTAGTTTAAATTATTTTCTTGTCTGTTTGGTTATTTCATTACTTTGTTTCTTTGAATCTCTACTTGATTTCTTTTTTATGATTGTGATTTTTAATATTGCAAGGGTTTGTTGTTTTAAGTGGTATTATCATTTTAAGGGTTATGGGTTCTTGTTAAGGATTGAGATATCATCAATTTTTTGTTCAAGACCTTGGTGTTTTTTTCAATCTAGCATGACCAGTTATTCACAACAAAGAGGCATCTTCAACCTCAGCTCCTACAAGTTCCGGGTACCTAGCAACAACAGTAAAAGATTATCTCAACAATTTCATCAATAACCATCCTGACTCAGTTTCAGTTTCACTCTACAGCTGCAACATGTTTCCCAAATACACATGTACTAGTTCTTACAAAGACACCCAAGATACAAATACAAGTTTTTACAAAGACTTCTAAGATACCAAGATCGATTTTGATACTGACTCATGTCATAACAGACAGGTTCATAAAAGTTATATCCGATTTAGGTTATATTTATTAATATTATAATTGTTACATTTGTTAACGTTACTTTGCAAAAATCATTAACAAATCTTTTATATCTATGTCACATGTTTCACTATGATTTTGAAAGAAAAAAAAACTTGAAAATTGTTTGGATGTATGTACCTAACATCTCTGTTGATTTTATATTTGTTATATGGTTTGAATGCAATTTTGATCCAACCAGTGAATCTGCAGCTCCTTCTCATTAATTAACTTCATGACAGTTTCACAATCTAATTCAATTTTTTTTATAACAATACCCAGTTCCTCCATCCAATCCACTGCTATTTTCAATGTTTTACATTCAAAATACTCAGTCCCACAGTCCTCTTCCACTTCCTCATCAAATTTAATGCCTTTAGCTCCTAGACATTTTCCTGGAAAGTTACAAATAATCACTCCAACACTTTCTTTCTTTAAGTCTGGTATATAAGAATCATCCAAATATATTTTGGTTAAATTGTGTTTGGAAGGCACATCCGGAGGAATATTTATGTCCAATACCACGACTTCCAAATAGTTACCACAATTTACCATGAGCTTTCCAATATAGTCGAGCCGGATACTTTAGCAAATTCCGGATGTATCCCAAAAATTGTCGCACTGATGTCGCATTTTAACCTTACATATAAATAGGAAAAGTATACTCTGGATACCATACCATTTCTCTCTCTTGAGATATGCACCGAGTATCTCCCTTCGTCGCCTTCAAACCCTAATTCATTTGGTGCAAAATATACCCACACTAGTGCTTTCGCCATCAAATTCATTAAACGTGAGCTAAATTAAATCCCTACCTTCACCGTACTCGAATGATTTCAATGAATTTCGGTGTTTTCCTAACTTTTGCTTTTATTGTGTCCAGGATTTTGGGCTTTCGGCACTGGTAAAAGCTTCATAACTGGTAAATTCCTCTTTATTGAACTTATTGATACTTAGTAAAGTGGTTCCACGGGTTTCTAATAGTTATTTCAATTCTGAAAATAATAAATTACTACATAGTCATGTTGGTGATATGCAAAATCATATGCGTCATGCTTTATACTTAATTATTTGTTTATTTTACAATTGGAGACACAATTAGGACAGGTAATTAAGGTTTTACCACTGAATTTAATTTGTCAAGACCATGGTTTAGTTCAACATCTTGAAAAAGCAAACTGTTTCTCCTTTCAGATACTGACCCTATAAAACCATATATCTTAAATACAAATTTTTAGTCCTTTGACACCTTTGGGATTAAGAATCTGTGGATGTAGATTTCTTTGCAAGCTTAAGTATGTGTGGTTCTTCTTTCTCGAAACCCTCTGAAATTATGAACCTGATTTGTGATATATCGTTTAGAGAGTGAATTGATGTGATGGTAAATTGATTGTTTGTCCATGGTGTTAGAGAAAGATGTCTGCTACTACAGCGGGGGTTCAGCGAATATTGACCTCCAAGATGATGTCAATTCCAAAGAATCTTTAGAGACGGCTTTTGCATCTATTGAGTCGTCAGAATGTAATTAATCAGGAACCGAACCATAGTATGTTTGTTTCATTCATTCTCATAAAGTCTTTTCTTGCAGAGTATTGTTTACATATAATATTTCAAGAGAGATGATCCGTTAGTTGGTAATATGTTCTCCTTATAGTGCTCTATGATACTACAAAAGGCAACCGGTAATGAATTACCTAATAACACCACAATCTACCACTTGGTAAATTTTGTAGATGGTGAGGTTTGCCATTTGGAGATGCAGTAATTTTTAATAGTAATGTAGATGATTGTAAGATGAACATATTACCAAAAGTTAGTTTTAGTCTTTTAGATTCATTAGTATTTGCGTTTTATAACTGCACTGGTGTTGAAATTGTTAGATGGTTTGAGAATAACCATGTCAAAGAATCCTCCTCCCTTCAAAATATTGTAGTTGTTGCATATCCTTGGAAGAAACTGACTTGAAGCATCTCATGTGTATAACAAGTTTGTTCATCCACAGAAGTATCGGCATAACTACCCGAAAGCAACAAAGCACGCAGTTATGCATCTTATGTACACGATCAAAGGTCGTTTGAGCGAAAAGGCTTACGCAGTATTTGCTTCAACGGCAGTTGGCCACTTCATGGATATACCTGGAACCCTTAACATCAGTATAATTTTGCATTATATACTCTCACGGAAAATTGTGAGACAAGATGATGGTGATCCATTTTGTATGAACTTTGGGATTGGAGGGCATATCTTGAGGTTTGGGATGAAAGAATTTGCATTTGCTACGGGACTTAACTTCAAGTTGACAGCGGCAACAAAGGAAGATCTAGATAACCCACTCCCAAAATGTATCTCGGATTCACCAATCATGAAAACTCACTTCCTTGGGGAAAAAAGGGTAACTTAAGCAAACTCCGAACGCGATTCGAGAAAGGAAATTTGACCACCTGCACTGACGATGAGAATGCTAAGTTGGCGCTTCTCTTTTTTGTGCACGTTTTTCTTTTGTGCTTCCCGAGGAGAGCTGTAGTAAAGGGAGAATATTGCCATTTGGTGGAAAACTTGAATAACTTCAACAAGTTCCCATGGGGTCATGTTAGTCTTAGAAAAACCATCTGCAGCTTTTGATCAGCTCTGGTTGTGAAGGACGGAAAGAAAATTAAGAAAGCCGGTGTTATCAAGAAAGACAAGGAACCAAAGAAAAGTGGTCAGTTGGGATTGCCGGCTCATTACAGGGTGTCTGGACTGTCATACGCTCTGACAGTAAGTTCGCATATTTTGTTTAAATGGTCTTATTCATCTTGTATACTTGGGCGGTTTGTAGTTTGTACAGTTCAAGTTCTAACTATTGTTGTTATTTCAGGCTTGGGTATTGGCAAGTATTCTTCCAATTAGGGTTTGATGTTGACGAGTTGTGTCCAAGCATATTTGTATTCGATGGTGCACTGTCATGGAACGTGTAACCTGCACCAAAGAACCGAGATGCAGTGAACTTGTATCCTTGAGACAGGGCTAATAGTGGATTGTGATGAGTACGAGTTGTACAATAGTGACTCCCTTAGATTTCTTGGCATATTATATGATAAGGAGGTGTTGGAGGATACTGTGGAACTGTCTGGTGTTCCAAAAGAATCTAGCAAGGTATATGAATCCTCTTGGTCGGGAACGTGTTTTGTTTTAGAAATCGGGGAACTTTTTTGGGTTTGTTTAATATGATGTGTTTTGTTGAACTTTGATAAATTAATGTGAATAGTAAGATGTTATAGATAATAAACTTTAGTACTCCTTTTTTTTTTTGTGACTCAGCTCTTGTAGGATCAAGAGGTTCAAAACTTTGTTAAAACTGGGAATCAGAAAAAATAGTATGTTTAATAGTATTTGCTCATTGATTTTGAATGTAATTGTCTTCTTTTATTTTCCTATAAACTTCAGTAGTAGTGAAATTTATAAGATTGATGAAATATGTGTAAGTATGAACAATCCTCTCAGTGGAAGAAATCAAGAAACCAATGATAGACAGGAAAATAAGATAAGAGAGATTAGAAAAGGCTTTACAGGGATGATTTAGAGGTTGCATTAAGACAAAAGAAAACACAGAGGAAGAAAACTTGGAGATAGAGTTAGCGCACTTGGAAGCGGAATGGAATTGGATCTAGACTGGATACGTTGAAATAATTGTGCTTGTTGGTAGTGAATTTAGAAATCAAGGAAGTTTATAGGAAAATACATGTATATGTTCGCTTCGTTATATATGTTTTTCTCCTATTATACGACTAGTTCAGGATGTTGTTTGTATAACACATGAATATGGTACTATTGAATGAGATATAGTGTTGTTGAATTCATGTATGATTATTGGAGTCCAAAAGAATACTGTGAAGGATACTGTGGAACTGTCTGGTGTTCCAAAAGAATCTAGCAAGGTATATGAATCCTCTTGGTTGGGAACGTGTTTTGTTTTAGAAATCGGGGAACTTTTTTGGTTTGTTTAATATGGTGTGTTTCGTTGAACTTTGATAAATTGATGTGAATAGTAAGATGTTATAGATAATCAACTTTAGTACTGATTTTTTTTTTTGTGACTGAGCTCTTGTAGGATCAAGAGGTTCAAAACTTTGTAAAAACTGGGAATCAGAAAGAATAGTATGTTTAATAGTATTTGCTCATTGATTTTGAATGTAATTGTCTTCTTTTATTTTCCTATAAACTTCAGTAGTAGTGAAATTTATAAGATTGATGAAATATGTGTAAGTATGAACAATCCTCTCAGTGGAAGAAATCAAGTACCAATGATAGACATGAAAATAAGATAAGAGAGATTAGAAAAGGCTTTACAGGGATGATTTAGAGGTTGCATTAAGACAAAAGAAAACACATAGGAAGAAAACTTGGAGATAGAGTTAGCGCACTTGGAAGAGGAATGAAATTGGATCTAGACTGGATACGTTGAAAGAATTGTGCTTGTTGGTAGTGAATTTAGAAATCAAGGAAGTTTATAGGAAAATACATGTATATGTTCGCTTCGTTATATATGTTTTTCTCCTATTGTACGACTAGTTCAGGATGTTGTTTGTATAACACATGAATATGGTACTATTGAATGAGATATAGTGTTGTTGAATTCATGTATGATTATTGGAGTCCAAAAGAATACTGTGAAGGATACTGTGGAACTGTCTGGTGTTCCAAAAGAATCTAGCAAGGTATATGAATCCTCTTGGTCGGGAACGTGTTTTGTTTTAGAAATCGGGGAAATTTTTTGGGTTTGTTTAATATGATGTGTTTTGTTGAACTTTGATAAATTGATGTAAATAGTAAAATGTTATAGATAATCAAATTTAATACTTCTTTTTTTGTGACTGAGCTCTTGTAGGATCAGGAGCTTCAAAACTTTGTAAAAACTAGGAATCAGAAAGAATAGTATGTTTAATAGTATTTGCTCATTGATTTTGAATGTAATTGTCTTCTTTTATTTTCCTATAAACTTCAGTAGTAGTGAAATTTATAAGATTGATGAAATATGTGTAAGTATGAACAATCCTCTCAGTGGAAGAAATCAAGAAACCAATGATAGACAGGAAAATAAGATAAGAGAGATTAGAAAAGGCTTTACAGGGATGATTTAGAGGTTGCATTAAGACAAAAGAAAACACAAAGGAAGAAAACTTGGAGATAGAGTTAGCGCACTTGGAAGCGGAATGGAATTGGATCTAGACTGGATACGTTGAAATAATTGTGCTTGTTGGTAGTGAATTTAGAAATCAAGGAAGTTTATAGAAAAATACATGTATATGTTCGCTTCGTTATATATGTTTTTCTCCTATTGTACGACTAGTTCAGGATGTTGTTTGTATAAAACATGAATATGGTACTATTGAATGAAATATAGTGTTGTTGAATTCATGTATGATTATTGGAGTCCAAAAGAATACTGTGAAGGATACTGTGGAACTGTCTGGTGTTCCAAAAGAATCTAGCAAGGTATATGAATCCTCTTGGTCGGGAACGTGTTTTGTTTTAGAAATCGGGGAACTTTTTTGGGTTTGTTTAATATGGTGTGTTTTGTTGAACTTTGATAAATTGATGTGAATAGTAAGATGTTATAGATAACCAACTTTAGTACTGCTTTTTTTCTGTGACTGAGCTCTTGTAGGATCAAGAGGTTCAAAACTTTGTAAAAACTGGGAATCAGAAAGAATAGTATGTTTAATAGTATTTGCTCATTGATTTTGAATGTAATTGTCTTCTTTTATTTTCCTATAAACTTCAGTAGTAGTAAAATTTATAAGATTGATGAAATATGTGTAAGTATGAACAATCCTCTTAGTGGAAGAAATCAAGAAACCAATGATAGACAGGAAAAGAAGATAAGAGAGATTAGAAAAGGCTTTACAGGGATGATTTAGAGGTTACATTAAGACAAAAGAAAACAGAAAGAAAGAAAACTTGAAGATAGAGTTAGCGCACTTGGAAGCGGAATGGAATTGGAGCTAGACTGGATACGTTGAAAGAATTGTGCTTGTTGGTGGTGCATTTAGAAATCAAGGAAGTTTGTAGGAAAATACATGTATATGTTCGCTTCGTTATATATGTTTTTCTCTTATTGTACGACTAGTTCAGGATGTTGTTTGTATAACACATGAATATGGTACTATTGAATGAGATATAGTGTTGTTGAATTCATGTATGAGTATTGGAGTCCAAAAGAATACTGTGAAGGATACTGTGGAACTGTCTGGTGTTCCAAAAGAATCTAGCAAGGTATATGAATCCTCTTGGTCGGGAACGTGTTTTGTTTTAGAAATCGGGGAACTTTTTTGGGTTTGTTTAATATGATGTGTTTTTTTGAACTTTGATAAATTGATGTAAATAGTAAAATGTTATAGATAATCAAATTTAGTACTGCTTTTTTGTCACTGAGCTCTTGTAGGATCAGGAGCTTCAAAACTTTGTAAAAACTGGGAATTAGAAAGAATGGTATGTTTAATAGTATTTGCTTGTTGATTTTGAATGTAATTGTCTTCTTTTCTTTTCCTATAAACTTCAGTAGTAGTGAAATTTATAAGATTGATGAAATATGTGTAAGTATGAACAATCCTCTCAGTGGAAGAAATCAAGAAACCAATGATAGACAGGAAAAGAAGATAAGAGAGATTAGAAAAGGCTTTACAGGGATGATTTAGAGGTTGCATTAAGACAAAAGAAAACAGAGAGAAAGAAAACTTGAAGATAGAGTTAGCGCACTTGGAAGCGGAATGGAATTGGAGCTAGACTGGATACGTTGAAAGAATTGTGCTTGTTGGTGGTGCATTTAGAAATCAAGGAAGTTTGTAGGAAAATACATGTATATGTTCGCCTCGTTATATATGTTTTTCTCCTATTGTACGACTAGTTCAGGATGTTGTTTGTATAACACATGAATATGGTACTATTGAATGAGATGCAGTGTTGCTGAATTCATGTATGAGTATTGGAGTTTTATTGAAATGCAGGGTTTCAAATTGATCGAGGAAATGTAATTTGCAGCAGGAGTTTCTCCAAAATGCATCAAACTATGTTAGACAACTACATTTTGCCAATGTGGTGGCTAGAGTACTGAACATGACTGGTGTAACTTTAAAATCTCAAAGATGGTTTACGGTTTAGTCTTATACTTGTATTGAGTTAGTTCAAAGATAATTTTGTATTGGCAAAAACGACTGAACAGTAAATATCACAATTTTGTCCTGAAATATTTGCGACACTTAATATTTTTCCACATTTTATCCTAATCTACCCCTTACTTGGAATCAGGCCATAACATGGAGAACTGTATAGTTTAACTTTCTAGACACACTCTTAAATACTCCTCTCTATATATATTCCTTTAACATTTCTTCTCTTTAGTCAAAGTATTTTTGTTTTGAGTTGTTCCAAGTTTAGAACAAAAAACTAGGACTTCTAAAACTAGGAGCTTAAATATTAACCTAGAGCAACTAGGACTCCAATTTTTGAAGTTTAAATTGGCTTTTGCACTATATTTCACGTGATTAATTATTTCCGCACCAATTTTTTGGTGGTAATTTTTCAAGTGCAAATTGTCTCGTGCACTTTATTTCACATAATCAATTGTTTCTACTGCACCATGAACTAATCAGAATTAGCTAGTTAGGTGATCTACCAATGCACCTCTTAATGGCAATTTTGGAAGGTTTCTCGAATAATGCAACGTCTAGAATTAGGTTTTGAATATATGCTTGCATGGAGTAATGATGTTTCCGGAGAAGGTGCGCATGGCTTTGAATTGTCGTTAATAGCAAAGACATGGGACGTTTAACCAAACTCCATAAATAGCTATTAATGGTGTTATACGTTCTATCTATGAGGCTTCTCTCGGATCCTAAGTTGGCAGAGAGCAAAACAATTATTTAAATCAGTAATATGGCCTATCAGGCCATTCTACATAATCTAAAAAGGGTGGTCTGCCAATGTAACTTTCTGTCGCACCAAGATGTAGCGTACAACCTCTCTTGGCCATTTTGTCAGCTGCAAAATTTATCTCACGACATACATGCTCAAATGTCATGTACGCATAATCATCTTTCACTGCTAACCATCTCTGTTGTACAATCCATGGCATAGAGTCAGCGAAGAATGCAGGCACTGCACTTTTGGAGTCCAAACGCACACGGATTTTCTCATGGCCAAAATGCTTAGCCCATTCCGGTCCGCTAACAAAGGCTTCAATTTCCGCCATATAATTAGTTGTGGAGCATAGACCGATGCTCAACATCCCAAGCACTTCACAACTGCTACTTCTTGCCACTATACCCGAGCCAGCAGGTCCCGGATTACCTTCTGAGGCCTTGTCACAACAAATTAAAATTTCTTCACATTCCGGTGGCCTCCATAAACACTCCATTAGGATGATAAGCTTCACAGTCCTATGTGCAACTTGAAAATACCGTAGAATTCGCAAATCCTGGCATGTGTTGAACATGTGACATGTCATTCTCATTCATTCATTCATAGAAGTATTGACACTGATTCATAATATTGGAAACGCAAGCCAATTTTTGTTAGTCATGTATTTGACTAAAGATATAAAGATCAAGCATATGCGGATGTTCGTAATTTGTCCCTTTGCCAGATTGTAGATTAAGACTAGGTATGTATATGCCTCTCCTTCAAGTCAATTAGACTGGATAGAGAATCAAAGATGCAATTTCAAACATGTTGTACCTTATGCGAACCCAGAGCATTGCAGGGCAACTATTAAGAAACAATTTTCTTCAATACATTTTAGTCTTGTACATTTTCCAGTTCTTTGATTGTAGTGAAAAAGCGGGGGTCTAACAACACCACCCAATATTTCTCTTAACAATATGCATGGACAAACTCGGATATACTTTTAAGAGAATCAACAAGACTCAATCAATTAAAAGTACATCAACGAGTTTATATCTCTCTCTCTTGATTTGATTTCCTCAAACAGAAACTGCGAGTACTAATCAAATACAAGGAATAACTTGGATGGTACCAAATACCAATATCCAAGGATCAATCAATGACAATCAACAACCAAAGATTTGATTACTCTAATTGATGATCTAACACACAACCTGTATTATTTCAATTATAAAGATAAAACAATGTAATGAGGAAACTTAAATAACACAGACACCAGAAATTTTGTTAACGAGGAAACCGCAAATGCAGAAAAACCCCGGGACCTAGTCCAGATTGAACACATACTGTATTGAGACGCTATAGACACTAGCCTACTCCAAGCTAACTTTGGACTGGACTGTAGTTGAACCCCAATCAGTCTACCACTGATCCAAGGTACAATTGTACTCCCCACGCCTCTGATCCCAGCAGGATACTACGCACTTGATTCCCTTAGCTGATCTCACCCACAACTAAGAGTTTCTACGACTCAAAATCGCAGGCTTTGACAATAAACAAATCTGTCTCACACAGACAAGTCTATCAAGGCTCAATATGTCTCCCACAGAAAAACCCTAAAGTTTTTATTCCGTCTTTTGATAATAATCAAGGTGAACAAGAACCAATTGATAAACCGGTCTTATATTCCCGAAGAACAGCCTAGATAAATCAATCACCTCACAACAATCTTAATCGTATGGTAGCGAAACAAGATGTTGCGGAATCACAAAAAATGAGACGAAGATGTTTGTGACTACTTTTTATATCTTGCCTATCGGAGATATTAATCTCAAGCCAATCAATATGATTGTACTCGTATGATAGAAGATGCAAGATCAGATCACACAACTACGATAAAAGTAGTATCGGTCTGGCTTCACAATCCCAATGAAGTCTTTTAAGTCGTTAACCTGGTTTTAGAAGAATAAAACCAAAGGTTAAATAGCACGCAAACTAGTATCACACGTGAGGTGTGGGGATTAGTTTTGCAGAGTTGCTAGATGTCCCCTTATATAGTCTTTCAAATCAGGGTTTCGCCTTGGTCACAAAGTAAACAATATCCACCGTTAGATGAAAACCTGATTTAGATTCAATCTAATATTTCTCATATGTTAGATCGAAAACTTATCTTGTTATATACAAATGAAATGCACGCTTCTAGGTTTGTTAAGCATACCCAAACGTGTACATTGTTGGTTCAACAATAGTTAACCAAAAGGTTAGCCGTATGAGCATTTCATACCAACCATATTCTTCTTCACCATAACTAGTTCAAATGACTCAAATGAACTAGTTAGAGAGTTGTTCAATTGCAAGGAAATTTTATGTACTACAGAAGACACAATTGAAGCAAAGATGATTTGATTCAGTCGAATCTGTTCATGAACTCTATATCCACGATTTTCAAATTGCATTCCTTAGTCTTTATAAGTTTAAGTTCAGAAATCATCTTCAGGTATATAACCTTCTTAAGTTCGCACACTAGGTTTGCGGACTTAAGCAACCGGGCAAAGTTTACAAATCCAGCAGAAAATATCGGCAAAGACTTTCCGCCGGTTCGTGGACTGGTACTCGGGATGAGAAGTTCGGCAGTTCGCGGACTGAGTTCGCGGACTTGGCAACAAGCCATTCTTCTGGTTTCTCTTGATCAACAAAGTTCGCAAACTTTGGTTCAAGGGATAGGACTTATGCACATATCTATTTTCACAACAATACTTATGTCCATCATTGGTTATGTAATCTAAACTCTCATTCCAACCATTGAAACATTCTTAGAGGACGTTATATAGTTGTTACACCATTTCTCGTCAAATCAATTTTCAAAGTGATTGAAACATATCATGACTTTCGTCACTAGGTAAAGATAAACATGGTCGAAGCGAAACGCTTACCAACACATATTTCGAGATATAGATAGGCGAGGTATACTCGGCTCGAAATACCAAATGTGTATAATCTAAGTCTATATATAACATACGACTTTTTGTCTCAAGAAGTAGGAGATAGAGTAGATAGACTTTTGAGTGACAGATAAGTTCAAGTCTTCACATACCTTTTTGTCGAGAAGTTCCACCGGTTCCTTGAGTAGTTCTTCTTCTTGTATGATGAATCGCCATGAAGTCATTGAGCTCAACTACACTTTCTATCCTAGTCCGAGACTTATCTATACTTATAGTTTTGATCACTAACATTGACAAACATGCTTGAGATAGCAACACATGCGAGTTCGACCGAGCAATGCTCCAACAATATCCCCCTTTGTCAATTTTAATGACAAAACTATCAATACATATGAAATACAAAAAAGATAAAGAAACTTTAGTAGCTCCTATTACGCATGTCTAATCTTTAACATTCCTCGAAATCTTCGTCACTTCCAAGTACTCCAATGATCCCAAAGGTTGTAAGTTTAGCATCACCGTTGTTGAATATCCGTAGCTAATAACAATGAGAAAGCATCGGTCTTGATCATTGTTATACAGTGTCATAGTATTATTACACAGTGTCAAAGTCCAATTGTATCACAACTTCAACAATAATACTATGGTGATATGTATCACTCCCCCTTATTCAATACTCCGTCTCACATGGAAACCACTCCCCCTTATACAATGATCCGAAAACCATATGTATTTGTAGTGTGAACTACATATTAATTTTCCCCTTTTTTGTCAATAAAATTGGAAAAGGTACAAGAACGAGATCATAATGAAATTTCCGTAAGAGACATTTCATGACTAAAAGAAAATACATACCATCTAATTTAGATGCAATCATATAGCCGAAGCTAATAGCATTCATCAAGGAGTTTAAAGATACAAGATAACCCCTTTAAAATTCCACATCCGCACACCTCTCAAGATATGACCATTAAGCACAAGTTCAAAAGAACTCTCCCGCATTTGATGTCATTCCCAAGGGAACAACAAGAGCGACCTTAATTTCAAAAGAAAAGAAGGATTTTCATTGGACACCAAAAACCATGAGAATGATTTTCTATATTCAAAAACTCAATCAAATTAATCACAAGTGAACCCATTATTACTTTAATCGGAATACGCAATCAAATTAAACACAAAAGTGATCAACTTAATTGATTATGCTCGACATAAGAGAACTTACGGAGCATACGACTAACATAACCATTAGAAAATGAATAGGATAGTCGTTCATATACTCAACATAAGAGGAATCTTACGGAGTATGAAAATACTCAACTAGATTAATTACAAGAGAACCCATAACTAATCTAATTGGAATACACAACCAAACTAATTAGATAAGTAATCAATTTAATTGTCATTTGTTTTGCTTGACATAAAAATAATTATGGAGCAATAACTAAATAACCAAACAAGATGATTAATTTAGTTCAAGAATGCTCAACATAAAGTACCTTACGGAACAACCAACAAAGCTAATCAAATTGGTTGTATCGTGCTCAACATAAGACACATTACGGAGCCTCACAATATTACATAAAATATGGATCAGTGAAGATAAATATTGTGGAATACACATGGATTCATTCTATCTTCCATTACTATTTGCATAACAATTTTTAATAGACATAATCCTTGAACACAAAAGATTTTAACCTATCTTCCATCAAAGAATTGACAATATAGGCTTACCTTTTGTATATGTCAAAAGTCTATTCATCCTTAAATCAATACATGAATACCGATCATGAACGACTTTACTTTTGACAAAATATGGGACAACATAGTTCACGGACGTAAACACCAATATCCCATAACAAATTGCAATATAACAAATCATAAAGATTAAATACTGCAAACCATCATCCTCCAAATATTTTTAGAATTTAAACCAATAAACCTAAAAAGGAACAAGAAGATGAAAAATAATAGCTATGTGTAGTCACAATCATTGCTATTCAAGCACTAGTTACTCTTCCAACTAAACCAAAAAGAAGACATACTAGGCAACAATATGTTTGAGAAATTCCTTATCATTCCCGAACTCCTTGTCGTCAACAGCCATCGGAATATAAGGTTCGTGGAGAAAGGAGTCAATACCAACAAACCGTCTTGGCTGATGATGTATAACCAGGGCCTTTTGAATTTCCAAAGATCTTAAAACGCAAGCCTTTATTTCACTAATCTCCTTTCTTACTTCTTTCAACTCATTAAGAACATCGGAAAACTTCTGAGAGTTAGAAGGGACAGCCCTCGGCTTTCTTGTATTCCTCCTATTTCTTTTCAAGGAAGGAGTTACTGGAGATTTCTCTTTTTCCTTGATTGATGGCTTAACAATCATATTGACATCTTTTCCATCCAAAGACACGATGCTTAGAGAACATTTATAAACAACTGGTTTTTGTGAGTGGAATTCACAATCTCATCAACCAGTCTTAAGATATAAAAGATATCAGAGATGAAAAAGGAATGTAGGGTTCGCAACCTTTAAACAGGTTCGTGGACGCCCAATTCTAAACCCTATAAAGAGTAGAATTATCGATAATAACCCTTTACTTTATTTGATAGATAGGAAAAACAATCCTAAGAAAAAAAACTTTTCCTAAAGCCTGAGCGGTACACAATCTTATCTCTTTTTGATCAGGCACATGAGACAAGATTTACCAAACAACACAATTAATTTGTGTTGTGGTGAACAACAATTTGTCCACCGTTTTCCTCTTGAGAGGAATCCTCAGACTTCTGTCTATCAAAGCGATTTGACCATACATTCTTCTCTAATGGTCTTATTTTGTCTTTGGAAACCAACTTCTTAGACGAAGATAAAATCATACATATCTCAGCAGTCTTGTGAGCAAGTTTAAGCTTCCTTGCCAATCAATTTGATCTTCGTTGAAGTTTGTTGGCGTGCCTCAATTGATGTTTGTACTTGTAACATCTTGATAGTTCATGACCCTTCTGAGAACAAAACGACCATGTCAAACTTGGATAATATTCAGGCATCTGTGATGTGAAAGCATCCAGACACATAGTAGATCCTGAAACATTACAACCAGAGTTTCCAAAGGATGATTCAATTAATTCTTCCAGCTTGATTGGATTCTCTTCTTCACCGAAACCATCAAGGTTGTTATATGTATTTCCACAATTATCAAAATCAATGTTTTCACATATAAGACCAACAATTGATTTCCTATCTTCATCAGAATCATAGATTTCAGACATCTCATCAAGTGTTACAGCAAGACCTTTGTTCCCAGTGTATTTTCTACGAATTGGGCACTCGTTTGCAAAATGACCAAAACCTTTACCCTTAAAGTACTGTGACATATCCTCGTCATCAGCTTCGTCAGCATCCCTGTTTTTAGGACGAACGCGATTGTGAGGTTTATCTGACGACCTAGGTTTGTCTCTTGAAAACCGTCTACTTCTCTTCAATAGAAGATCCTTTAACTGTCTTGTGATCAAGGAGACTTATTTGTCAAGATCTTCATCCGAAAAATCACCCTCAGACTGATCATCCCCAGAGACATAAACACTTTTACTTTTATCAAGTAACTTAGTGTTCTTCTGTGTTTTAAAGGCAATATCCTTTCCGATTTTGGATGTATGCTCATGATCAAAGATCTCTATCTTTAAAACCAATGTATTTCTGGAAAGATTATCAAGGTTATTTCCCTCAACGATGGCGTGCTTCTTAGACTCGTATCTAGATGGCAGCGATCTGAGAATTTTCATCACAATGTTCTTTTCAGGAATAGTCTTACCCAATGCAAAAGATGCATTAACAATTTCAGACACTCTGTGATTAAACTCATAGAATGTATCTTCATCTGCCATACAAAGGTTCTCCCAATTGGAATTAAGGTTTTGAAGCCTAGCTTCCTTTTCACTGGAGTTTCCTTAAAATACGGTTTCTAAGATATCCCAATCATCTTTAGACCTAGTGCAATTTGACACATGGTGCTGAAGATTTGGGGTAATGGCATGTATGATGGCATTCAAATCGTCGGAATTTTGCTTTGCAGCAAGTATCTCGGCAGGATTATATTCACCAATATTCTTGGGAACGTTTACATCTCCAACTGCCACAACGGGAGCATCATAGCCATTAACAACATATACCCATGATTGAAAATCACGCGCTTGAAGAAAAGCTCGCATAACAATTTTCCACCATAAGTAATTAGAGCCATCGAAGACTGGTGGTACGTTAATAGAGATAGCACCTCTGTCCATAGAGTCATATCGCTACAAACACAGACTTGTAAGGTCTTGAACGTGTTGTTTTGCTCTGATACCAATTGAAAAAGCGGGGGTCTAACAACACCACCCAATATTTTGCTTAGCAATCTGTATGGACAAACTCGAATATACTTTTAAGAGAATCAACAAGACTCAATGTAACGCCCTGTGTTTTTAGCATGGCACATGCTAAAAGATGCGCCACGGCCTGAGATGAAGCTTCATCTAAAGCTTCTGTTGCGTGGTACGCGGTAGATTGGCTTAAGGCCAATGTCGCGCCAAAATGGCGCATTATGTTTGGAATTTGGCCAAGGGTCAATGTTGCATCATCATGATGCATTAGGCTAGTTGGGTAGGTGGCCTTGAGCTTACATCGTAATAATTGCGCATTACGAAAGTTATTGGCTTAGAGCCAATATCACACAATCATTGTGCATCAGGACAGAGAGGGCTGGCCGAACGAGTGTTACGCAATCATTGTGAAGTAACGCAATTATTACATGAACAGTGAAGCAAGCATGTCAATTTGCTCCCCTAAACATACTTGTAAAAATTCCATTAGGACATATATAGGGAGGGGTACTTGGTTGAAGGTGCATATGCAGACTATGTACCACGTAAGATTCATAGCTTAGCCAGAAGAGTATCAAATGAGCCTTGCGAAGAGGGCATTTGATCCTTAGGCATCACTATGCCATGTCGCGGACCCGATGATGCATAATCATTCTGCATCTTGAAGGAACGGCCTATACGGACCAGGCCATTACAGTTATTTCTAGGCTACGACCTTGCAATCGAGTTGGTTTAAGTTCCTGTTCCTTCGAGGATGAAATACAGTCTGTGCTTGATCCCTTTGGTGTAGGGAAGGGTACGTAGGCAGCCGCAATGATTTGCAGCATTTCCGGTCCAGTACGTTGTCGCTCATATCATCTAATTGCGAGATGACTGCGGCACTTTGGCCCCTCATATTATCTAAGCTCGGTATCTCGATGCAAGAGATGATTGTGGTCAATCTTGATGAGGCTTAGTTTCATTCCAGCAAGTGGATGCTCAAACTTCCTATCAAGCTACAAGGAGAAAGCTATAGCCTATCTGGAGGCTAAAAACCCGGGTGTAGTAATTTATCTCAAGAGGAGTCCATTTTGATGGGAAACGACCCAAAGATCAAGACATGTCGATCTATAGATCCACATGGTCACCAGAATATAGCCAAATTCCATTGTTTAGGGCCTCAAAAAGGTGTTTTTGCCGTTTTAAGAAGGTTTTTGGTTTTCTTAATAAACCCTTCGTGGAACAAGGGTGAGTTGGAACGATGTGGAAGCTAAGTTAGCTGCAACATGCTCCACGAGCATGCTTGCAAGGGCAGATGGACGTGCATTTGCCTAGTTTTAAGTCTCGCAGATCGTAGCTTCATCATGGCGCACCGGGGGAGATTACTGCCTGCGGAGCAACACACCAAATGCGTAATTTTCCGGTCCGTCAAACTCAATCAATTAAAAGTACATCAACGAGTTTATATCTCTCTCTCTTGATTTGATTTCCTCAAACAGAAACTACGAGTACTAATCAAATACAAGGAATAACTTGGATGGTACCAAAGACCAATATCCAAGGATCAATCAATGACAATCAACAACCAAAGGTTGAATTACTCTAATTGATGATATAACGCACAACCTGTATTATTTCAATTATAAAGATAAAACAATATAATGCGGAAACTGAAATAACACAGACACCAAAAAGTTTGTTAACGAGGAAACCGCAAATGCAGAAAAACCCCGGGACCTAGTCCATATTGAACACAAAATGTATTGATCCGCTATAGACACTAGCCTACTCCAAGCTAACTTCGGACTGGACTGTAATTGAAACCCAATCAGTCTGCCACTGATCCAAGGTACAATTTTACTACCTACTCCTCTGATCCCAGAAGGATACTGCGCACTTGATTCCCTTAGCTGATCTTACCCACAACTAAGAGTTGCTATGACCCAAAATCGTAGGCTTTGACAATAAACAAATCTGTCTCACATAGACAAGTCTATCAAAGGATCAGTCTGTCTCCCACAGAAAAATCTTAAAGTTTTTGTTTCGTCTTTTGATAATAATCAAGGTGAACAGGAACCAATTGATAATGCGGTCTTATATTCCCGAAGAACAACCTAGATAAATCAATCAGCTCACAACAATATTAATCGTATGGTAGCGAAGCAAGATGTTGCGGAATCACAAACAATGAGATGAAGATGTTTGTGACTATTTTTTATATCTTGCCTATCGGAGATATTAATTTCAAGCCAATCAATCTGATTGTACTCGTACGATAGAAGATGCAAGATCAGATCACACAACTACGATAAAAGTAGTATCGGTCTGTCTTCACAATCCCAATGAAGTCTTTAAGTCGTTAACCTTGTTTTAGAATAATAAAACCAAAGGTTAAAGGAGAAACGACTCTAGCGCGCAAACTAGTATCACACGTGAGGTGTGGGGATTAGTTTTGCAGAGTTGCTAAGAGTCCTCTTATATAGTCTTTTAAATCAGGGTTTCGCCTTGGTCACAAAGCAAACAATATCCACCATTGGATGAAAACCTGACTTAGATCCAAGCTAATATTTCTCAACCGTTAGATCGAAAACTTAGCTTGTTATACACAAATGAAATGCACGCTTCTAGGTGTGTACATTGTTGGTTTAACAATAGTTAACCAAAAGGTTAGCCATATGAGCATTTCATACCAACCATATTCTTCTTCACCATAACTAGTTCAAATGACTCAAATGAACTAGTTAGATATTTGTTCAATTGCAAGGAAATCTTATGTACTATACAAGACACAATTGAAGCAAAGATGATTTGATTCACTCGAATCGGTTCATGAACTTTATAGCCACGGTTTGCAAATTGCATTCCTCAGTCTTTATAAGTTTAAGTTCAGAAATCATCTTCAGATACATAACCTTCTTAAATTCGCATACTAGGTTCGCGGACTTAAGCAACCAAGCAGAGTTTACAAACTCCAGCAGAAAATCTCGGCAAAGACTTTCCGCCAGTTAGCGGACTGGGTTCGCGGACTGGTACTCACGTAACAGGTTTTTAACTCCAGCAGAATTTCTCGGGATGAGAAGTTCGGCAGTTCGCGGACTGAGTTCGCGGACTTGGCAACAAGCCATTCTTCCGGTTTCTGTTGATCAACAAAGTTCGCAAACTTTGGTTCAAGGGATAGGACTTATGTATATATGTGTTTCCATAACAATACTTATGTCCATCATTGGTTATGTAATCTAAACTCTCATTCCAACCATTGAAACATTCTTAGAGGACATTATACAGTTGTTACACCATTTCTCGTCAAAGCAATTTTCAAAGTGATTGAAACATATCATGACTTTCCAGTTCTTTGATTGTAGTGAAAAAGCGGGGGTCTAACAACACCACCCAATATTTCGCTTAGCAATCTGTATGGACAAACTCGAATATACTTTTAAGAGAATCAACAAGACTCAATCAATTAAAAGTACATCAACAAGTTTATATCTCTCTCTCTTGATTTGATTTCCTCAAACAGAAACTGCGAGTACTAATCAAATACAAGGAATAACTTGGATGGTACCAAAGACCAATATCCAAGGATCAATCAATGACAATCAACAACCAAAGATTGGATTACTCTAATTGATGATCTAACACACAACCTGTATTATTTCAATTATAAAGATAAAACAATGTAATGCGAAAACTGAAATAACACAGACACCAGAAATTTTGTTAACGAGGAAACCGCAAATGCAGAAAAACCCCGGGACCTAGTCCAGATTGAACACATACTGTATTGAGCCTATAGACACTAGCCTACTCCAATCTAACTTCGGACTGGACTGTAGTTGAACCCCAATCAGTCTACCACTGATCCAAGGTACAATTGTACTCCCCACGCCTCTGATCCCAGCAGGATACTACGCACTTGATTCCCTTAGATGATCTCACCCACAACTAAGAGTTGCTACGACCCAAAATCGCAGGCTTTGACAATAAACAAATCTGTCTTACACAGACAAGTCTATCAAAGGATCAATATGTCTCCCATAGAAAAACCCTAAAGTTTTTGTTCCGCCTTTTGATAATAATCAAGGTGAACAAGAACCAACTGATAAACCGGTCTTATATTCCCGAAGAACAGCCTAGATAAATCAATCACCTCACAACAATCTTAATCGTATGGTAGCGAAACCAGATGTTGCGGAATCACAAAAAATGAGACGAAGATGTTTGTGACTACTTTTTATATCTTTCCTATCGGAGATATTAATCTCAAGCCAATCAATATGATTGTACTCGTATGATAGAAGATGCAAGATCAGATCACACAACTACGATAAAAGTAGTATCGGTCTGGCTTCACAATCCCAATGAAGTATTTTAAGTCGTTAACCTGGTTTTAGAAGAATAAAACCAAAGGTTAAATAACACGCAAACTAGTATCACAAGTGAGGTGTGGGGATTAGTTTTGCAGAGTTGCTAGATGTCCCCTTATATAGTCTTTCAAATCAGGGTTTCTCCTTGGTCACAAAGTAAACAATATCCACCATTAGATGAAAACCTGATTTAGATTCAAGCTAATATTTCTCATATGTTAGATCGAAAACTTAGCTTGTTATATACAAATGAAATGCACGCTTATAGGTTTGTTAAGCATACCCAAAAGTGTACATTGTTGGTTCAACAATAGTTAACCAAAAGGTTAGCCGTATGAGCATTTCATACCAACCATATTCTTCTTCACCATAACTAGTTCAAATGACTCAAATGAACTAGTTAGAGAGTTGTTCAATTGCAAGTAAATCTTATGTACTACACAAGACACGATTGAAGCAAAGATGATTTGATTCAGTCGAATCTGTTCATGAACTTTATAGCCACGGTTTGCAAATTGCATTCCTTAGTCTTTATAAGTTTAAGTTCATAAATAGTCTTCAGGTATATAAACTTCTTAAGTTCGCACACTAGGTTCGCGGACTTAAGCAACCGGGCAGAGTTTACAAATCCAGCAGAAAATATCGGCAAAGACTTTCCGTCGGTTCGCGGACTGAGTTCGCGGACTTGGCAACAAGCCATTCTTCTGGTTTTTCTTGATCAACAAAGTTCGCAAACTTTGGTTCAAGGGATAGGACTTATGCACATATCTATTTCCACAACAAAACTTATGTCCATCATTGGTTATGTAATCTATACTCTCATTCCAACCATTGAAACATTCTTAGAGGACGTTATATAGTTGTTACACTATTTCTCGTCAAAGCAATTTTCAAAGTGATTGAAACATATCATGACTTTCGTCACTAGGTAAAGATAAACATGGTCCAAGCGAAACGCTTACCAACACATATTTCGAGATATAGATAGGCGAGGTATACTCGGCTCGAAATACCAAATGTGTATAATCTAAGTCTATATATAACATACGACTTTTTGACTCAAGAAGTAGGAGATAGAGTAGATAGACTTTTGAGTGACAGATAAGTTCAAGTCTTCACATACCTTTTTGTCGAGAAGTTCCACCGGTTCCTTGAGTAGTTCTTCTTATTGTATGATGAATCGCCATGAAGTCCTTGAGCTCAACTACACTTTCTATCCTAGTCCGAGACTTAGCTATAGTAGACTATAAATCAAGACTTATAGTTTTGATCACTAACATTGACAAACATGCTTGAGATAGCAACGCATGCGAGTTCGACCGAGCAATGCTCTAACATGTAGTTTTAGTTTATAGAATACATCCCGCGTCTCCAGCATTATCGACACACAATCGTCGGACAATATAAATAAGTTGACTTCATCATAGTGCATTTAAAAAAGTTACGACCGTTCTGTTCTTTCAATGTTGAGCAACATTTAGCAGCAACACTATCATTTCATATCCAGTTACATGTTCATAAACTAAAATATACCCAAAACATTAAGGCACAATTGGTCTGCCATTTACAAGTATTTCACCATCTTACCCATAAAAAATCCAAATACCAGAAAGAAAAAGAAAAAAGCAAAATAAACATAACATTCCCCTGCATTTTCAGTCTCCATTGCCAGAACCAAAAAAACAACAACATGATTTAGTGGCTTACCATTTGCATTAGACCCCTCTCCATTTGAATTTTTCTATGTCATTTATAATAGCTATTTCTTAACCATTTTTTAACATTATATCATCATTTCCATTCGAGCACTTACCCAAAAATCCACCATCTCTCTGTAGAAAAATCATTGCGTCACTTTGGTTGTATACCAAAAACAGCAGCAATGCTATGTTGGCCATTCTAATTATCAAAATATACAATACAAGATGCATAATTTGAGCTATGCTGTTGTTGATGGTGGTTTTTAGCTCAGGGTTAAAATCGTAAAACCTTAGTCAAACAGTGACGTCACACATGAGTAATAATGTCGCCACTAGCATATTTATTTAACCATTCAACATGTCTGCGTAAAATTACCGGGGTACCTTTTTTATGTATATGCCATGCTCCACGGCAGAGCCTTCGGTACTGACTGGCATCATCTCTGCACATGCCAGCCGCGCATGCTAGCCAAACGTTCCAATGGCATTCCATGTCAGCCACATCTCCGCGCCAAAGGCATGCCAACCATGCCAGCCGCACCACCGTGCCAACGGCATGCCATGCCAGCCACATCTCCGCGCCAAAGGCATGGAAACCATGCCAGCCGCACCACCGTGCCAACGACATACCATGCCGGCCACATCTCCGCGCCAAAGGCATGCCAACCATGCCAGCCGCACCATCGTGCCAATGACATGGCATGCCATCCACATCTCTGCGCCAAAGGCATGCCAACCATGCCAGCCGCACCATCGTGCCAATGACATGCCATGCCAGCCACGCCAAGGGAATGCCAGCCCTGCCATCCAAACACTAATTTAGCCGTGCCTAAAACATTGCCAAAGCCATGCCGGCCATGCCTCCATGCCGTTGGATGCCAAACGAAGGGTTGCAATAATCAACGGCCAGCCTTCCTTCTGAGATGAAAATCTTAGCCGTACAAGTTCGCCACCAAACGCGTGGCAACTTCTGGCCCAATGCCAAATCAGACATCACCCTTGAAGACCCAAGATCGATGGAAACATGTGGATAACTTCATTATTTAGGTATGCGAAGACTGAACCGTTCTATCTTACTCACTATCTTACCATTATATCATTTGGGACTATGTCATATGACTTGTAGTATATTTATCGCAAAGAAGAATTTTCGAGTCAAGCTTATCTTGTTAATCATCTCGAAATATGATTCAAGCATAGATTTTCAAAGGCCCTTAACAATATTAGTTCAAAACAATTTAATGTTCAATAATTAATTTGTGGATCAATTGAAAACTTCCCATGCAAATAATTTTATCAATTGGGAATGTTTCAAATATCAAAAGAGAGAAATAAAAAACTTATGTTATTTCTGCTTAGGGTAGTTTGGCGAACCAATTCGCAAACCATAGATATCTGAGTTTTAGAAATACAGGGAAGGTTGGCGAACCAGTTCGCAAACTGTGAGTTCAGTTGAGGACAGTTCACGAACCGTGGTGAACTGAGTTTTCAAGTTGGTGTAAAATCTAGCAATTGGTGAACCCGGTTCACGATCCGTAACACCCTGACTTGTAAACTTGCCTTATGGTTCACAAACTATTTCACCAACGATCCCAGTAGAATTTAGCAGATGCTCAAAGACTTATTTTTTAAATATGTTTAGCATTGCTATGACTCTCTTAAACACTGCTAAGACATCCTTGATCACTTAAATACTTGTGTATTTGCATCATAATTAAACCCTTAAGTGTTTGAATGAACATCAAGTTGATTATAGTTCATAAAGCATATTTGTTAAAGAACCTGTCATTGTACACAGTTTCGCAACTGGACTACTGTGTATATTATTATAATGCGAATTCAAGACAATTTCTTACATGCTTACTCGAAACCCTAATTAGAAATTCTAAGAAACCCTCAGTCTTGAAAAATATAAATAAAGATGCTCTTTCAACTGGGAAATTCAATCCCTGACTTTGTGTCCTAGTTGATAGCTAGATTCGTCCTTATTGACCCAAGTTTCCTCTGATAAACATAATTAGGTCAACAACTGAAAGGCTTCTCTTTGGGGATTCGTGAATCCAGGTCCGATTATATTTATCTTGCTAGTTCGTGTATCATGATCTTGCTTTTATGTTATCGAGGTTCTCGTACTCTCTTTCAAGCAAAATATAAATAAATCACAAAGTTTTCTTCGTCTCAGACTTTGTGATTCCTCAAGATAGATATGTGAAAACTATTTTTAATTGATAGTTGAATATTATTCTTGAGAGGCAGTAAAGAATACAACCTTCTCATCTAAGTGAATATAAGTGTTCAATTAATTTACCACTTAACTAAAATAATATCTAAATCTTATTACAATACGTCAATCATGTAATTACGAAAAACAATAGAGATTTGAACGATAATCAAGAGAGAAAACTAATGCATTAATCAAGCACAAGTTGTAGATATCGAACTACATCCTTAACCAATAATATATAATTTAGCTACTCATAGCTATGGAGTTCATCCCAAAAATATTAAATGAATAAAAGAAGATGAACATAAGAAAACCCTAGGAAGATATCCGGCTTACTAGCTCCAAATAGAAAATACGTGATAATCCAAAAAGTTGTAGAAGCCTTCCTTTAATAACTCTCTTGTAGGTTTTCAAAGTCCATCACCAAGAAGTCCACTAATCCCATTTTATGAAAATTCCCATGTAAAAAATTTACTCAAGAAATGTCACCGGAAAACTAGTTCCATCACCTGAAGTTGGCCGACAAAGTTATCAGAATTCATCTCAGGCGACCAGCAAAGTCAAACTGGTCATTGGTCAAACAAGTCAACAGGTTCAATTCGGTCAACTCGAAAAGTCAGGCCGAGTCAGAGTGAGTCAGGTGTTGATTTGCTATGGCCTAAGCCAATGCAATTTTGCACAGGCTGTAATTCAGTCATGCACCATGATGGCGCTTCACTAAGCCAGTTTTGGTGTCACTACTGCTTCATCCAGTCACTTTCATCTAAACTTCCACATTCACCAAATCCCTACTTCACTTAAGCTTCAACACACCCCACTGATCCAAATATAAAGCACCACCAGAGCATCTCTGCAACCTCATATCGCACCTTAATTCAACCGAACATCAACCTATATACTCATAACCATCAGAACCACCAATCTCAGCTGTTACGTCTGTCAAACCACCAGTTTCAGCTCCTTTTTGACTGCAGTTCAGTCCATCAACCCATTTGTTCAGAACCAACTGCATCAAACATCACAGACCCATTCTTCCCAGCTGCAACAACTTGAACTGCATTCAACTACCTAGTCCATCATAGCAGCAACAACACAGCACTAGGAACACTCTAGCCCTGTAAACCTAACATACATCTAAATCAGTGATTATTCCCATTTCCATATCTCCACTTCTTCAAACCTTCTTGACACCAGAGTCTATGGTAGGCTTTTAAGAGTGTAAGAAAATAAGACAATGAAGAAGCCTACTTATTAACCGCAAGTGCACGGTGTCGATTGTATACAGGGCATATACGGGTCATTTCCACAGGGACTTGGGTGTGAGTTGAAGCTTTCCTAAGCTAAGCTAGTTCTCTAAGCTAAGCAGTGGCAGTGAACTAATGAATCGATGATTATGACAGTGGCAGTGATAGTGACAGTGGAAGTTAAACAAAGGCAGTGAGCCTAAGGCAGTGAACTAGTGCAGTGAATGAAAAAGATGCAGAACTGTGTGAAGTTACTAAGGCATTGAATCCACTTCTTGGTCCTAAGCTAAGGCAGCATCTAATCGAATCATATCTTGTTTCATCTCAGGAAATACTATAATGGGTGATTTATCAACTAATTTTACTACCATACCCCTAGCATCAGCTGTCTTTCTACAGCACAGCTGATCACAAGCTTACTTGTAACAACCAATTAATCTATCAATCCTAAGGCATTTGAGCACAATCCTTCTAATGGGATGAATTCTTAACCATTATCACTCACTTACCCCTAGCATCAGCTGTCTTTCTACAGCACAGCTGATCACAGGCTTGCTTGTTCAAATGGATACTAGCAGTCCTAACTCATTTTTAGCACTACAAGAACAATGACATGATTACTAACTATCTTAACATACAATCAAGAGTTTCATCTAAACCCTAGCACATGAAATTAGAACATGATAAACATAAAGGGTAATTGAAATTGAAATTTAGAATTAGAATTAAAACAGAAAATTACAAAACCTAACAGTGGAGAGCACTGGCTAATCCAGGCCTCCAAATGGTGCTCTGGCTAATACAGGCATGCCCCATTACAACACCCAGAGACCCCTATTTATACATACAAGCTATAATCAAAGAATCCCCAAATCAGTACCACATCAGCAAAATTAGGGTTTGCTGAAAAATACAATTAAAATCAAAATTGTCTAACCTAATCTACTGATAACAACCCTACTGCGTGACCCATACTTCAATTTAGACATACAATCGATTTTCCCAAAAAATCCCCAATGTCAGAAAAATTAGGGTTTGATAAAAAATCTTACCTAATCTCTGAAAATGATTATGACTCTTCACCCATGCCTCTATTCCTCTTCCTGCGTCTTCTCTTGTTCTTCCCATGCCCTAATTGCTTTTCTAGCTCATCTATTTCACGAACCCCTAACCTAGGGTTCCTGTGAGAGGAAAAGATCGAGGAATTGATGTTATAGAAAGCTAGAGGAGTAGGGGAAGAGTGGGTTTCAGTTGGTAGGAGCCATGATGTCTTTGGTGAGAGTTGTGGTGGTGGCAGAGGCGGACATGGTAGTGGTTGAGGCGGACATGGATGTTGCAGAAAGAAGAGAGGAAGAAGAAGGAAAGAGAAGGTCGATGGCGTTATAGATTAGGGTATGTTTGTTTGGGTGTAATAGACCTAGGTGTTAGGGTGTGTCGGGAACATCAAGATTTGATGTCTTGCGAAGATGAGCCGTGGGATAATATCTTCTGGAACGGATCTAACGGCGAGATGGAGACAGATCATGAGCGACTGTTGGATGCAAAAATACAACGAAACTGACGGCTCAAGATCGAGTAAGGTGTTGTGGTGTTAGACAGGAGCTTCAGACTTTGATGTACTGGCGATGCTGCGACCGTAGGATGCTGAGATGATCCAATCTGACGGATAGAAAGGGGAACGGGTATGGATATAGGAAATGGATTTGGGTGAGGGTTTTGGGACTTGGGTATGCCAAGCCCATATCTTCTTTAAGAACAATTCTTCCTCTTCAAGCCCACTTCTATCCTTTTGGTCTTGTGCACAACATTCTTCGCGGCTTCCTTGTGTGATTCCTCTTGGCTTCCACCACTTTTCTGCTCTTTTTGCTCCGCAATTCATCCAAGCTTTATTTAGTACCTAAAAATACAAAATTAATTAATAAAAATATTTATTCTTGAAAACAATGAAAATACATAATATGGGATAAAATGTAGAATTAATGCACAAAAGATGAGTTAAATGCCAAGAAAAATATATAGAAATATGCACTTTTTAGCACTCATCAAATACCCCCAAACCTTAATTTTACTTGTCCTCAAGTAAAACAAAACTAAGGAAATCCTACCTATACCACTGTCGCTGGTTTCTCGAATGCATTTAGCGTATGCACTAAGCCTTTTAAACCACTAAGTGTCCCTAGTGGACGAGTGAAGTCTCGTGAAGGTTTGCTTAGAACGTACCTACAAAGTTGTAGGACAAAATATAAGCTCAGATTCCATGAAATGTGACATGTGCAAGACAGTAGAAGCTCACAACAAAATGGAGATGTCAATCTAGCTATCAAAGGCACAATCCTAGCACTGATAACAACTAAAGACACGTGATAAGAGTGTAAAGTGTATCTACACATGTTTCTAGATGACCTGAAGTTATGACTACTAATCACCAAGAGATAGTTTTTAAGCTAAGAACCGAATTCTAAGCCAAGCTAGCTGTCCGGCTTTACGAGAATTGTGAATGATCACCCAATGAGTTGGTGATATTTCAGTTTACCCGCGTTATACATCGATGGCTGCACCCTCCTTGCTTATTACAAGACTATTTACAACAAAAAGATGACTCTTTACATGACTCTTATTTACATTGATTACTCTCTTTTATTTTTGGAACAAGAGAGAACTATTGTCTTTAACATGACAAAACATGGAATAAATACTTGATTTTTTTTATTATTATTATTTTTTTTTCTTTTTTTGATATATTTTTTTTTGATTTTTTTTTGTTTTTGATTTTTTTTTTTTGTAAGAAATAACTTTGATCTTTACAACATAGTGACACTTTTGATACATGAACAAAAAGAAAAACATAATTACATGACTCTTAGCAAGAGGTGGCCCTTATCGAATGCATCCGGTCAAATTCTATGGTTGCTTTTCTTAACGTATCCTCCAACTTCTATCCCAGCCAACCAAAGAACAAGCTAGTCAAGTCTCATTCAGTATTCTAAAGTGATTGGAAATCTAACTTCCTATCAAACACCTTGAAGATCGAGGCTATACATGTATTGGTAGATCGTGCGCGTGCAAGTTTCTTATCACATGTGAATTGTGCTAGAATCAGGGTGCCTAAATATCTAGACTAAGAATCCTTATGTTTACATACATGCACAAGAGTGAACATTTCAAGGTAAATGAGCTCCATTTTTATGTTTTTTTTAATTTTTTTTTTCTTTCAATTTTTCAATTTTTTCAAAAAGAATTCAAAAAGAATGAGTTTTTGTTTTCAATTATGGCATGTGATCGTGGTATCTACTCTATACCCCCAAACCTAAACTAAACATTGTCCTCAATGTCTCAAAAGATGTAAAGAATTATAATACAACATATGGAGAGGATTATGCTGAGTAGAGAAAAAGAGAATACCCGATTTCGGCGAAAGCAAGATTAGAACTCCGTTATTCAAGGAAAAAATCCAACATTTTTTTAGCCGAGATCATATTGGATTAGCACTATATATACAAAAGAAACAAAAGATTTAACTAAGAAACTATCTACTAGATTTTATACAAGAAAATTTGGTTTTTAATGGGATTGGACTTTTTGGGAAAAATTTGGTTTTGTCGGGAGACATTTGGTTTTGATGGGAAAAAGAAAAATTTTGGTTTTTAGGGAAACATTTGGAAAACTTTGGTTTTTATGGGAGAAAAACATTTGGTTTTTAATGGGATAAGGAGACCAAGCCCACTGTTGGGTTTTGCGAAGCCCAGCTACGTTTTTGAAAAACAGGCCCACTGCTGGTGAGTAAAGCTCATTGTTGGTTTTTGGAATTTTGAAATTTTGGCCCACTCGAACTTTGGTTCAGGCCCACAGTTCAGAAACAAGTCCAGGTAACAATTTGAAATTTGGGTCTTAAATAGCCAAAGGTCGAGGCCCAACTGGGCTTTGAAAACGTTTTCTGTTTTTGGGTCAAGCCCACAGTGTAAATGTTTAGTTTTCAAAAGGATGTTAAGCCCACAGTCCCAGAAATTTAGTTGGGCTTTGGCTAGCTACTAACTAAAATATGAGGCCCAACTGGGCTTTCAAAAGTTCAGTTTTCTTTAATTAAAACAACAGGCCCAAATCAATCTAAAACCACAAGCCCACAAGAAATTAAACAAACAAGCCCACAAGAAATTAATTACAAACCCAACAGAAAATATAAGCCCAAATGTTGGGTTTAATATTACAAGCCCACAAGAAAAATGGAAGCCCACAGTTTGGGTTCTCTTAATGGGTTTAGGCTTACTTGCTTAAGCACAGCCCAGCTGTTCAGTTTGGTTGCAAAATCCCAGTTGGGATTTGGATCATCCTAAGCTTGTGTAGCCCAGTTGTGTTTTGGTCTAGCTACAGCAGCATCAGACAACAACACAAGATCAACTCAGCAACAGCAATAGGCTTGGCCTGGCAGGAAACAACAGCAGCACCAGGTCAGTTTGTGGCAAGTTCACAGCAACAACAGCAGGGGCAACAACTTCAGCAACAGCAGCTCTGCTGCAGCACCACAGGTAACAGCAGCAACACCATTTGGGCTTCACAGCAGCACAACAGCACCAGAGGTTTGTTCTCAGCCTCACAGCAAGGTCACAGTACCTGGTCACTCAACAAAAATGTCAAGGACAGCAAAGAAAGGCAGTGAACAAGAACTGTAACGCAAGATTGACTGCAAGAATGTAAAGATGACTAGTATGCAAATATGATATGCAATCAGGACAGCAAGATGCAATGAGTATGCAATGCAAAGATGAATATGCAGTAATGAATGCAAGTTATGATGAGATAAATGCTTACACTAAATGATTATACTAAATGCAAGATATGCAAGGGAATAGCAGCAAAAGAAAGCAAGGAAAAACAGCAACCACACAATGCCAAGTCCCCGGCAGCGGCGCCAAAAACTTGGTAGGCTTTTAAGAATGTAAGAAAATAAGACAATGAAGAAGCCTACTTGTTAACCGCAAGTGCACGGTGTCGATTGTATACAGGGCAAATACGGGTCATTTACATAGGGACTTGGGTGTGAGTTGAAGCTTTCCTAAGCTAAGCTAGTTCTCTAAGCTAAGCAGTGGCAGTGAACTAATGAATCAATGATTGTGACATTGGAAGTGATAGTGACAGTGGAAGTTAAACAAAGGTAGTGAGCCTAAGGCAGTGAACTAGTGAAGTGAATGAAAAAGATGCAGAACTGTGTGAAGTTACTAAGGCATTGAATCCACTTCTTGGTCCTAAGCTAAGGCAGCATCTAATTGAATCATATCTTGTTTCATCTCAGGAAATACTATAATGGGTGATTTATCAACTAATTTTACTACCATACCCCTAGCATCAGCTGTCTTTCTAGATCACAGCTGATCACAGGCTTACTTGTAACAACCAATTAATCTATCAATCCTAAGGCATTTGAGCACAATCCTTCTAATGGGATGAATTCTTAACCATTATCACTCACTTACCCCTAGCATCAGCTGTCTTTCTACAGCACAGCTGATCACAGGCTTGCTTGTTCAAATGGCTACTAGCAGTCCTAACTCATTTTTAGCACTACAAGAACAATGACATGATTACTAACTATCTTAACATACAATCAAGAGTTTCATCTAAACCCTAGCACATGAAATTAGAACATGATAAACATAAAGAGTAATTGAAATTGAAATTTAGAATTAGAATTAAAACAGAAAATTACAAAACCTAACAGTGGAGAGCACTGGCTAATCCAGGCCTCCAAATGGTGCTCTGGCTAATCCAGGCATGCCCCATTACAACACCCAGAGACCCCTATTTATACATACAAGCTATAATCAAAGAATCCCCAAATCAGTACCACATCAGCAAAATTAGGGTTTGCTGAAAAATACAATTAAAATCAAAATTGGCTAACCTAATCTACTGATAACAACCCTACTACGTGACCCATACTTCAATTTAGACATACAATCGATTTCCCCAAAAAATCCCCAATGTCAGAAAAATTAGGGTTTGATAAAAAATCTTACCTAATCTCTGAAAATGATTATGACTCTTCACCCATGCCTCTATTCCTCTTCCTGCGTCTTCTCTTGTTCTTCCCATGCCCTAATTGATTTTCTAGCTCATCTATTTCACCAACCCCTAACCTAGGGTTCCTGTGAGAGGAAAAGATCGAGGAATTGATGTTATAGAAAGCTAGAGGAGTAGGGGAAGAGTGGGTTTCAGTTGGTAGGAGCCATGATGTCTTTGGTGAGAGTTGTGGTGGTGGCAGAGGCGGACATGGTAGTGGTTGAGGCGGACATGGATGTTGCAGAAAGAAGAGGGGAAGAAGAAGGAAAGAGAAGGTAGATGGCGTTATAGCTTAGGGTATGTTTGTTTGGGTGTAATAGACCTAGGTGTTAGGGTGTGTCGGGAACATCAATATTTGATGTCTTGCGAAGATGAGCCGTGGGATAATATCTTCTGGAAAGGATCTAACGGCGAGATGGAGACAGATCATGAGCGACCGTTGGATGCAAAAATACAACGAAACTGACGGCTCAAGATCGAGTAAGGTGCTGTGGTGTTAGACAGGATCTTCAAACTTTGATGTACTGGCGATGCTGCGACCGTAGGATGCTGAGATGATCCAATCTGACGGCTAAAAAGGGGAACATGTATGGATATAGGAAATGGATTTGGGTGAGGGTTTTGGTACTTGGGTATGCCAAGCCCATATCTTCTTTAAGAACAATTCTTCCTCTTCAAGCCCACTTCTAGCCTTTTGGTCTTGTGCACAACATTCTTCGCGGCTTCCTTGTGTGATTCCTCTTGGCTTCCACCACTTTTCTGCTCTTTTTGCTCCGCAATTCATCCAAGCTTTATTTAGTACCTAAAAATACAAAATTAATTAATAAAAAATTTATTCTTGAAAACAATGAAAATACATAATATGGGATAAAATGTAGAATTAATGCACAAAAGATGAGTTAAATGCCAAGAAAAATATATAGAAATATGCACTTTTTAGCACTCATCAGTCTACCATTTCCTGTTATATGTGGTAACACCATCAACACTTCCAGTACCTATCTCTCATTCCCAGCTTTCCATCTACTTGAAATTTCACCTTCTTAGCTTCAGTGCCACCTCAGCTTCCTTCTCCAACCGAGCCTTCAGTTCTAATACCAATCTGCAACACAACATACAACTGACCAGCCTGTACCATACATCTCTTTTTGTTAGAGCATTGCTCGGTTGAACCCTCCAAGCGTTGGTATGTCAAGTTTGGTTGTCATATTTAGTGAACCAAAACTCATTTAAAGAGTCGCTTGATTATTACTAGAGTCAACTTCGTATAAGTTAGCTTGAAAGTATTAGGATTTGAGACTTACAAGTATTACAAGACTTGAAGATGGTGAAGACGTATGGAGCTACACCGACAACAATCATTCTTCCTCTTGAGGTTAGTAATATTTGACTTGAACTGTTTCATTCCCTAACATATCTTTCGTGCATATTGAAAACGAAACTGCGAAGCTGTGTATGAAACTCTAGATAGACATAGTATTAAGGAATACGATACGAGGTTTATTACTTAACCATTAAACTTTGTATATGAGACATCGACATAATCGTTTAAATGATATTGTGATTATGTATGGGTGTGAGTGAAGATTTCATCCTAGGAAACAATGTTTACATTCGTTTAAAGGAAATAAGTTCACAAACTTGTTTGTGGATCGAAAGGGAAATCGCTAGGCTTATTGGTATTGCTATTCATATTGCAAATCTATTTTGAACTACCAATATGCGTGATGTGTATAACCTATCATAAACTTGTTTATATGGTTGGTAAAACTATTCACGGATGCCTGATTTAAGTTATTGGTATAACTTTTATTAGTAAAACCGATCTTAAGTAGTCACTCAAGATGTTATGGTCGATGCCTTGAAAATAGTAACTTTTATTTGTGAAAGGGGGACTGATCCTAGTAAGAGGTGCAGGTAAATTTGCAAGAGGGGAATCGATCCTTGTAAGAGGTGCCAAAAGTTATTAGTGTGAGGGTAAGCGATCCTATGAACATGTGCAACAAGTTCTTAGTAGTGAGGGGAACCGATCCTATGCACATATGCACCAAATTACAGGTAGTTACCATAATATGTGGGGAACCGATCCTAGTACCTAGTCAACCGAATTTTGGTAACTAGTGTGACTATGCACAATACTCACATGGAGGTAGAACCGAAACTTTTATTGGTAGAACCGTGATACCCATGATTAGTGATTTGATAGGAAGATCAATCACATGGTTCTTGGAAGTCGAATGCTTTCGTTTCCAAGATTGTAAGTATGAAAGAGGACTTACAAAGTAAGAATGTCGTCATTCTTTGAACACGAATTGTAACTCTTATCATTAATTGTTCAAAGATATTCCTTGATAGCTAAGGAGAACCCCAGGATCGAAATTAATTGAGAATCTTTTTTATTTAAGGTTTCTTGATTTTATATGGTATTTAATATGCAGCAATTAAATAACATATCTTTGGAAAATAATAATTAGTAATGTGCATTTACTGATTACATATTTTTCTTAGTGAATTTCGGTCAATATTTGGACAAAGCATTTCCAGGAATTATGAAAACCGATTCTGTGTTTATTGCATATCTTTGAGAATATTCAGTTTTGGAAATTCCTTGGTGTCCAAACTTCCTTGTCTATAAATACTGAAGTTTGATTCTCTTGCAAACTAATCCTCAGAGCCAGTAAAACTACCTCAGTTGTGTTGTTACTGGTGGAGCCGCCTATTGGAGGGGAGAGTACCCTAATTAGGAGAAATCGCTTACGGCCGCTCGGTTTAAAGACTTTTTTGGGATTGAGAAGCTCTATTAGTACCGTTGGTGGGAAACTAGATAATTACGGTTTATTATTAGTTTTCAATTGATTTGATTGACTAACGGTGGTTGAACTTTGATTGCACCTAGTTTGTTTATTCTTGAGAATCTTTTCTTATGATATAAGATTCACTCAAACTAGATCGAAGTTTCGACGGGGATCTTTAGAACTATTTGTAGATCTAAAGATGTCTTGTGATAGTCCAACGTTAACAGACTCCATTCTGTGTGTGATTGATCACAAGAGATTCAAGTTGATTGTTTGCAGGTGTTTATTGAAGATCAAAGAAGATTTGAAGACAAGAAGACTTTTTGGGTTCATAATCTTTGGTGTGCACAACACTTGTTTCGGCTGGAAAGGGATCCGGCTATAATCTGATTTATCCTTGTGATAATAGTTGTGTAGATCGACATCAACACATTTATTTATGATTAAAAGTGTTGATTGCTTAAGTCTCACAATCACTGTGGTGATTGGTAAGGAAGAGATCTAAGGACCCGGCAAAGGTGTTTATGTGATAAACGAGAGAGCCTTTGTCAGACTCATATCACTTGGTTGAAAAGAGTTGTTACCGAACAGATTTGTTGTTCCTTTACTGTTTGGAATACGAACCAAAGGAATTGTTCCAAGTGCGTGACTTATTGGAAGTTGGAGGCGCAGGAATACTGAGGAAACTAAGTGAGTTATAGGGTTAGTTGTTTGGTCTAAACTATACGAAGTTGGTTAGATTTTGTATAGAGGCTTAATTCCGAGAGTATTCAATCTGGACTAGGTCCCGGGGTTTTTCTGCATTTGCGGTTTCCTCGTTAATAAAATCTTGTTGCATCTTTTACTTTTTGATTTCCGCAATTATAATTGTTTATTATAATTAGAAGTAAAATACACAAACGTTAATTCATATTTACTTGATAAGCTATCTCTTAGAGTTTGGTTAAGTCCGAACCTAATATCAAGTAAACACACTTCATTGATTATATTGTCTCGATCTCGTATCCATAGACGATCACTCGAACGATTAGTTGTATTGTCTCGACGCTGTCCATGGATAATAACTTTCGGAAGAAAGGACTTATAGGTGGAAAAGTTTTAGACTGAGGTATATTTGGGTACCCTCTTCTTTTCAATTGGTATCACAGCAGGACAACACGAAAAGATCTAACAATTTGTGTTTGGTGCGATCCAACCTATAAGAATTAAATCCATATTGATTCATTTAACGTAATGGCAGGATTTGACTACTTCAAGATCTCGTGGTGGAATACCCGAATGAAGTATGTAATACTCTTATTCCTAAATCTATTAGGAATCATGCCTATGTATATCCTGAGTGACTTACATAATCCTTTGATTGTCATAGGAATGTATATCATTGGTACAATGGCCTATGAGGCAGACTGTATCTCGAAAATGCATGAGATTCCATTTATGATTTGTATGAACTTTGGCTATTGTGTTATTGAAAAATCTGGGATCTCAAATATATTTTGGATATCCTACCAAAGTATATACATGTACATTTTCATATCAAAGTCTGTCAATGTCTCGCTATCTAGGATGCATTTTTGGAAACCGAGTAAGTTTACAAGGTATAATTTTTCAGTTAATAATTTTATTAACAAAGGATTTCTTCATACACCTCACAATTGTTTTAGTGAAGCAAGTGATTTTTTGAAATATTACAAGATGATTGATTCGAATGGTATTTTTTTTTTTATAAATATCATATTTTGCTCAAATTTAATTTTGTATACTCTATTGGAAAATTCTTGAGTGAATTTCAAGGAATATTATCAGATTCTGGTAATAAAGGAGTAAACAGATTTTTGGGCGAAAACATGGAATCAATCCAAAATAAAGATCCAGTCCATGAAAAATCGGTTTTCCAAAAGAAGAACCTAGACACAGAATCGTAATTGTATCCCCACAAGCCACGGTTTCCGATTCTTGGTATATTTCCTAAAACTAGTTATTTCTGGTTTTTGTCATACATTCTTCCTATAAAAGATACTATCTTGGTTTGTCTACAAACATATTGGGGAAGACTGTTCGAAACCGTAACTAGGGTTTTTCATATTTTCATAAATATGAGGAAGAGGAAATCAAGAGCTTCAATCTCTGATGACCGGGTCAGACTTGTTGATATTGATAGGATCAGGTTTCCTAACAGTATCGATGACAAGCATGAATTTGCTCGCTTTTTGGACAACTCATGCTTTAGAAGATACAACAATCTCAAAATAATAGTGTTTACCGCTGGAAAGATATTTGATTCAGAGGTCCAAAACAAGGACTATGTGAAGTTTGTTCAAAATCGGAGATGGGGAAGACTTTTTGATTTTGAAGAATTTTCACCTGACTTAGTAAGAGTTTTCTATGCTAATATACATAATATTAATCGTGAAAAACTTACTTTGGTCACTTTTGTTGGTCGTGGTATCTACTATATCGATCGAAAGACAATCTCCAATGTCATCGAATACAATGAAGAATGTAATCACATGATTACTGGAGTTGAAATTGAACACGATAGCATTTCAACACATCTAATTGGAAAACCAACAAGTTGGGGACAAGGTAGATTACTAATAAAGGATATACCCTTTCATCTGAAGGTATTTGGTAAACTTGCATTAGCTACTCTATTTGCAAGTACCAGAGATAAGTCAGCATGGGACAAAGACTTTGCAGAACGTGTTTATTTTCTGTCAAAAGGAGATGATCAAATTGATCTATGTGGTATCATTGTCAGTCAAATGATCAAGATTTCAGAATCTATCTCATATCCAAGAATCAAGAGACATCTCGGTTTTCCATGTATAATCACTAAGATATATGATCTTATCTCAGGGGATGAAGTTGATGACTTGATAAGTATTTCTTCTGTTACAAATAAGATTATAAGTCAAATGATGGGAAGCCGATCTCAAAAGAAGGCTGTTGAAAAATTGCCACAAAATTCTTTCAAGAATCCCCTTCTATTCCATCTTGAAAAAATTGGAAAACAACTTGACTGCTTTCAAAAACAGATAGCATTTACTTCTATAAAGGATAGGGAAACTCATAAAGGTATTCTACACATTGAATCTGAGTTTTGGGACCATGAATCCAAAATAGAAAAACATCGACACAAGGCTCCTTGCGAGCAAACTAGTGAAGACTAATATCTTCCGGTTAGAATAGACTTCAGTTTTTTGATTGCTTTCAATAATTGTAAAGTCTATTATGAATAAAATATCATATTATGAATAAAATTATTAGTTTATAATTTGCATTGTGATAGTTTCGGTTTACATAGTCTGTGCTTAAATGCTTTTTATTATTGTGATGTATAATTATGAGATGTTTGATTTCGGTTTTATTACCTTGATATTCGATCTCATATTGTGTTAATCCTTGTGGTTTGCGTGACTTTTTGATTTAGCGGGATTGAGTTCTATCCCTTGTTGGTAGGCTTTATCAAAGGATCATGAGGGGTTCTGGGAAATAATATGCGAAAAAGTCACAATATGTTGAATTTCGGTTTAACATAAAAGCATACGTGTTTCAAGGTTCTAACTTTTGCTTGCAATAGTTAAAACCGGTTTTCAACCTTTCTCTGGTAAAGGTTGGTTGTTGTTATTCTTTTGTTTTGCATAAGGATGACAACATGATGATATTTCGATATCAATTCTCCCGAAAAGAAGATGCAAATATTTTTGGAGATGAGGATGCGAAATTTGAGGTAACAATCTTGTTGGTTAATTGTTTTCCTGTTTAAGAAAATACATGATTTTATTTTATATCCCTATTGGTTTTGCTTAACAAAATATTTCGGTACAATTGATGTTTATTCCATTATGTGTGTATGGATGTGTGATTAATTTGGTTCCGGGTAAGAAAAACATTTGTTATCTTTTGATTTCAATTGTTTAGGCTTACAAATGTTTCGGTACAATTGATGTGTGTGATTCAATTTTTTTTCCGGTTAAGAAAAACCATTGGTGTCTTTGTGATAATCAATAGTTTAGGCTTGCAAAACGTCGGTGCAATTGCGGTGCTTTAATGTGTACGTTGATTCAATTGCTTCCGGTTAAGACAAACAATTATGCAAGTTAATTTATTGGTTTGTATGGATTGTTTAAGGCTTAATAAAATATGGTTTCGGGATCATTTGTTTAGTCCAAGTGATGTCCGGATAAGAGAAACTAAGATCTTCGAATCCAATTTAGACTTATCAAATGAGATAGGATTCGGTTATTCAAGTCTAGCCGAATGCCTTAGCGAGAATTACTAGTTAATTAACCTAGTATTTGTCTTGTTAAAAGGGAAAGGTCTGAGTTTTTCTTTATGAAAAATTAGAGCCTGATGAGAAAAATAAAATTAAGTCTTTTATATTTATTTTGGTCTTATCGAACAAGCGATTGTATTTGTACAATCAGTTTAGCAAAGAACTAAGTGATTAGTCGACTTTTGGTTTGCTAAACTATCCAAAATTGCTTGTGCAATTGTGTTCTAGATGACATATTAAAATCAAAATTACTTGTAGTTTCGGTTTTAGTATTGGTTATCTAAAGATGGTGTGTAAAACCCTCGTGCTTAAATCTTATAGGTTTACATCTACTTTGTGTGAGATTTGTAAGATCCTTTCGGGTTGTCCTTTAATTTTTCGTTTCTTTGTCATTTTTGTGATAAAAAGGGGGAGAAATATATGGAGTAAACAAGTGGTATTGGCTTGTATGAGTTAGTATCACTAAGGGAAAGGATATTTGTGCTAAAACGTTTATTCCAACGAATAGAGTGAAAGCATAAACTAAGGGGGAGTCACATACCATGTGATATGTAGTTATGAGGTACTACATTGAAATAACAAAGTTGTGCGGATTGAAAATCTACCTAGCTTACCTTGAGGGGGAGTCTTTGTTATTATGGTGTCAGCAGCGGCATTTGAAGATTGAATTTAATGCAGGTGATGTGTTGTTGAACTTGGAATCAAGCGTATGTGTATAGTGAATTCTTGTAATTTGTTTATCCATATGATGTAAGAGTTTTGTCACTAAAATTGACAAAGGGGGAGATTGTTAGAGCATTGCTCAGTTGAACCCACCAAGCGTTGGTATGTCAAGTTTGGTTGTCATATTTTAGTGAACCAAAACTTATTTAAAGAGTCGCTTGATTATTACTAGAGTCAACTTCGTATATGTTAGCTTGAAAGTATTAGGATTTGAGACTTACAATTATTACAAGACTTGAATATGGTGAAGACGTATGGAGCTACAACGACAACAATCATCCTTCCTCTTGAGGTTAGTAATATTTGACTTGAATTGTTTTATTCCTAACGTATCTTTCAAGTCGTGCATATTGAAAACGAAACTACGAAGCTGTGTATGAAACTCTAGATAGACATAATATTAAGGAATACGATACGAGGTTTATTGCTTAACCATTAAAATATGTATATGAGACATCGACATAATCGTTTAAATGCTATTGTGATTGTGTATGGGTGTGAGTGAAGATTTCATCCTAGGAAACAATGTTTACATTCGTTTAAAGGAAGTAAGTTCACAAACTTGTTTGTGGATCGAAAGGGAAATCGCTAGGCTTATTGGTATTGCTATTCATATTGCAAATCTATTTTGAACTACCAATACGAGTGATGTGTATAACCTATCATAAACTTGTTTATGTGGTTGGTAAAACTATTCACGGATGCCTGACTTAAGTTATTGATATAACTTTTATTAGTAAAACCGATCTTACGTAATCACTCAAGATGGTACGGTCGATGCCTTGCAAATAGTAACTTTTATTAGTGAAAGGGGAACCGATCCTAGTAAGAGGTGCATGTAAATTTTCAAGAGGGGAATCGATCCTTGTAAGAGGTACCACAAGTTATTAGTGTGAGGGGAACCAATCCTATGAGTACATGTGCAACAAGTTCTTAGTAGTGAGGGGAAACGATCCTATGCACATGTGCACCAAATTACAGGTAGTTACCATAATATGTGGGGAACCGATCCTAGTACCTAGTTGATGAGAACGAAAGTGCGAAGCATTTTCACCCATAAATACATTAGCTGGGACTCATTTTATCACTAATAAACTTGTTTGTAGGTGTTTTTATGAAATAAGCTCTTATGGAGAAAGTTGCTCGATAAGTGGTTTTTGTACCCCGGAGGACACATGTTATTCGGACTCTCAGTTTTGGATAAGGGGTACCCGATTACTAAGGGGCATCCTAATTTCTATTTGCACTCCCAGATTGGATAAGGGGAGGAGCGGTGATTGCCTTTGATTTGTAAAAGGAAGGATATATTCTCGGTTTGAAGAAAATAGAGGTGAAGATATTGTTTGTGTTATTACATGCTGATTTGGAGAAGATTTTTCGTGGGAGTATATTCTGCATTGATTGGAGGAGTTATATGGAAGGAAATGGAAAGAAGATATTCTGGTTTGATTTGTTATTATCCCGAAGATAGTTCAACAACTCATATACACGTAAGAGAAAAGGGAAGGAGAATAAAATCTCCCTGATTTGGCAGAGAAGTCAAAAGAAGATATTTTCAGGTTTAAGTGATTTGATTCTCTGAGTTATAATATAAAGTTATGTAGGATATTCTTTTAATATTTGCGGCTGTCTAATGGGGGGGTTTTGGGATGAATCAAACAACTTAGATTCGCGTGATAATAATGGAAAATATTCCCGTGGAGAATAATGGAGTAAAGAAAGAATATTTGCGCATTGAACAAGAGATATTGGGTACTGCTGAAACTATATAATGAGTTTACTGGAGTCATAGATGGGCATCGAGAGCTGGGGAGAAGAACAGAGGGTTGCAGAGCAGATTTCTCTGCTGCTGCGGAGAAGAAGAAGAACATTTGACGCCTACAGACTGTCGCAGAGAACTGTCGTTTATTAACAGTACTCGTAACAGTCAGTTGGCACGCTTTTTTTGAATTTGCAACAATTTCTTGTAACGGTGACGTCTGTAATGCCAATACAGGGTTGCAGATTCACTATATTATTACTCTTCTTCAATAAAAATACCTTTTGAGCTATGAATTATATTTTTGAGTGTGTTTCCAACCTAATGAGCTAAACCCCAACACTGGGACGACAGAGGAAGCCGAATTTCATACATGGGTAAATTTATTTTATTTTCTATATGACTTTTGCACTAATTAAAATAGAATTATGATTTGAATTGATTAGTTATTATTTTATTTGATGGGTCATGCTTGCTTAAATGTTTGATGTCCCATGCTTACGGTTTATAACTGATATTTTGAGAATCTACTTTGGCAAAATAAGAGTCGATGTTATTTTTATTGAGCGATAATTGTTGAGAATGAATAATTGAGCCTTATGATATGAATTCGGTGGAATCCTAGTCCCAGTAGCTCTCTTTTATTATTTCCGTTAAACCTTTAAATTTAGTCTTCACAAATCTTAGAGTTCGAAACTTTAATTACTACAACACTTCAAAAATTATATCATTTTGGCGTCGCCGACGCGGATTTGTTTTTAGATTAAATTTTAGGTTTATTTTTATTTTGTACAATATTTTCATTTCATTTTAGATTTTCTTTTTTCCTTTTTATGCGTTTCTTTTTGTATTTCTTTTCAGGGACTTTTTGAGGATGATGACTTCTTCCGAGGAGATGTCACCTAAGATGACGCTGGCGGAATATAAGTGTCGAAAGTCAAATTATCAGGGAACCTCATCTGAGATGACGCTTGCTGAATATAAGCATAGGCAACAGTATGGAGTTTCTACTCCACATGTGGTAAGTGAAGAATCACCTTTAACAATATATGAGAAGTATTACAAACACACACCGCCTAGTTTGGAACAAAGATTGAGAATTCTTGAATGTCAAAGATTATGTGCTGATGATGATGAATCTTGTAGTGACTCTCCGTTCCAAACAGAACATATAGATGACCCTGTGGATGATTGTGTGGATGATTTGCCTAATTCCATAGATGAATCTATCCCACAAGATAATTCACCCAACTTAGAGGTTGTTTCTAGACCCCTAGACTTCCAAAAGTTGCCTAATTTAGGGTTAGAATTGTGTGCTTCTAAAGTGTTGTTGGATTACTTTGCATCTAAGTACCCAGAGGACTTGCCTATTCCTGATATCGTGCATGATCCAATTGAAAATTTCCCAATCCCAATAATATCCCCATATTATGTTCTTTACACACTTCCCTGTGTTGTAAAAAACTTGGTTTGGAGGTAAGTCTCTGTTTTTGATAGTTTCCGTGTCTCCGCATCGTGATAACATAAGTGTGAAGTTGTTATTTGTAAATGTTTTATTTTGGGTTGATCCCAAAATTTTCAGGTTGTTAGTTTATGGGGATACTTTTTGTATATTCCAGTAGGTGTATTTTTTTTATTTTTATATTTTCGTTTACTTTTTGCATTTCCCATCTTAATATTTGCATTGGATGACTCAATTACATTGAGGACAATGTAATGTTTAAGTGTGGGGGAGAGGTTAACTTTATACTTTATTTTTTCAGGAAATTCCTTGCACATCATGACCAGCTTGTGTAGCGGGTCTGCTTCCTTTTCTTGCATGTTATGACCAGCTGTGTAGCGGGTCTTTTGTTTTTTCTTGCATTATATGACCAGATGTGTAGCAGGTCTAAAAAAATATATATATATAAAAAAAAAGAATATGACCAACTGTGTAGCGGGTCTCTTTCTCTTTATCTTATTATATGACCAGCTGTGTAGCGGGTCTAAAAAAATAAAAAAAAATAAAAAGACCATCTGTGTAGAGGGTCTCTCTTCCTCTCTTATTATAAGACCAGCTGTGTAGCCGGTCTCTCTTTCTCTCTTATTATATGACCAGCTGTGTAGCGAGTCAGTTTTCTGTTTTGCTCGAGGACTAGAAAAATGTAAGTGTGGGGGAATTTGATGAGCACGAAAGTGCGAAGCATTTTCACCCATAAATACATTAGCTGGGACTCATTTTATCACTAATAAACTTGTTTGTAGGTGTTTTTATGAAATAAGCTCTTATGGAGAAAGTTGCTCGAAAAGTGATTTTTGTACCCCGGAGGACACATGTTATTCGGACTCTCAGTTTTGGATAAGGGGTACCCAATTACTAAGGGACATCTTAATTGATATTCGCACTCCCAGATTGGATAAAGGGAGGAAGATTGATTGCCTTTGATTTGTAAAAGGAAGGATATATTCTCGGTTTGAAGAAAATAGAGGTGAAGATATTGTTTGTGTTATTACATGCTGATTTGGAGAAGATTTGCCGTGGGAGTATATTCTACATTGATTGGAGGAGTTATATGGAAGGAAATGGAAAGAAGATATTATGTATTGATTTGTTATTGTCCCGAAGATAGTTCAACAGCTCATATACACGTAACAAAAGAAGTCAAAAGAAAGATATTTTTGGGTTTAAGTGATTTGATTCTCTGAGTTACAATAGGAAGTTACGTAGGATATTCTTTTAATATTTGCGGCTGTCTAATGGAGGGTTTTGGGATGAATCAAACAACTTAGAGTCGCGTGATAATAATGGAAAATATTCCCGTGGAGAATAATGGAGTAGAGAGAGAATATTTTCGCATTGAACAAGAGATATTGGGTGCTACTGGTAGGCTCGGAAACCTACAATAAAATACTGCAAGTGCACAGTGTCTAACTAGTAGACAATGCCAAGTACACGTCGTTCCCACGAGGAGTGTGAAAATACTGCTACTAACTAATACCAAAAAGTAACCAATCAAATTCAATATTTCAGAAGTTTTTGAAACAATGAAAGCAAAATAATAAAAATGTAACCAAGGATGCGAGAGTCGGTAACTAGGGTTTTATGCAATCAACTACTATTTCTATTCAATTACTGATAAGAAACATAATTCTGAATATGTATTTATATTTTGTTCTATTGGCATCACCTATTATAAGCATAGAGTCGTAAACGTCACTGGTATACCCTAAGTATAGCGATCAAAAGAATAAATCCAAGCATACACCATCAAAACGCATCAGCGAGAAAGTTATACGAAACTAAATATTAATTCACAAATATTGTTTGACTATTCTAAGCATAACCCATCAAAGAATTTAACCCAAGTATGAATTATCAAATAATGAGACCCAAAAATATTTGTAAGATTATCAATAATTAAGTACATAGGTTTCTAGAACCGGCAATGCAGCAACTCGTTTTCAATAAATCGATAAACAATATCAAGAATTAAATTATTCAAATCATAATGGTCTAATGCTTCATAATTCAATTCAATCAAAAATGGCCTAATACCCAAGTAGTTTTAACCATAAACCCTGGCTACAAAACATCTAGCAAAACATGACAATGGATTTCTCAAAACCCATCAAAACTAAGGGTGCACATGAACCGAGCCGGACCGACGGACCGAACCGGAACCGATGGAACCGTACCTGATTTTGGACCGAACCGAGGTACAAGGTACAAGTACCGGTCCCAAAAATAGGAACCGAGCTCTGGGGGGTACAGGTACACGGTCCAACACATGAACCGTCCCGTACCGGACCGAAGTCCCGAATAATTGTGACTGTTAGATTTAGGGGATAAGGGATCTGTCTCAGTCGTTGGATTAATAGGGGGTATATAAGCTCTGAAGAAATTCTTAGGGTTTCAGTTCCCTTAATTTTTTTCTCGCCTCTTCTCGCCTCTTCAGCTCTTCTCAGTACTTCTCTCTGAGAAGGAGAAGAAATTCTCCCCTTTTTCTGATCTTCATCTTCTCTGTTACTTCGTCTGTTTCTTCGTTTTTGATTCCGGTGTGAAGAAAATTAGAAGAACAATTCCGGTGGTAAGTAATTTTTAATTTTTTGATTTTAATTTTTGTATGCATGTCTGTGAATCACTGAATCTGTGATTGAGATGAACGGATTGTTGTTTTCTCTAGCGAGTAGCGGCTTAAAGGCTATTTTAAAATGTTTTTTAATTACTGAGAGGACGAATCTGTGGTATTTTTTGTTGAATCATAATCTTTTTAACTAACCTAAATTTGTTTAGTTAGGTTTTTAGATTGCGTCTTGGTTTAGCTAGATGGGTCTTGCGATTCTGGTGACGATTGAGGTGTGAATCATTGGAGTGAAATCTAGGGTTTGGGATGATTATAAATGGGAGAAAGAAAAGGTAGATTAGATCAGTATTATTAGTGTAAGTCTTTATTAAAAATCAAATTGAAGAGTTATTAAGAATGATTTTATTGAAGCTGATGATGACTGTTTTGAGCATCTGAAGTGGGTTTATTTCTGTGCAAATCTTAATTAATAATCAAATGGAAATGTAAGTGATGAAGATCAATCAGTTTTATAGAGTGGGTTTGTTTCAATTACCCATGTTTAGTTTTGAGAAGTAACAAGGATTTCTGTTTCTGTATGATTCACATAGCAGAAGCTTATAATATAAGGCTTTGCTGTTGAGTTTTTGAGATGCCTACTTGGTGTGACAGGTTCCAAGTATAAAGCTTTGATAAAGGTTGCAAGAGTAGCATAGCCTGTTCTTCTTTCCGTCTATAAGCTTGTGAATCAGCTTTGGCAGCTGCTGTTCAACTCATAGCATGCAGAGAGTAAAAGTCTTGTATTTGAGATTGATTTTGTTTTTATTTTCGAACTCTTGTAGTGTGTTAAATTTAAACCCTAAAGTTTGAGACTAATATGAATGTTTTGGATGGTGCAGGGGGTATGTTGGATACACAGTTCTGGAGTTATTAACTATTCTCTACAATCACCTTAGTTACTACACATCTCAGACCTGCAATTGAAGTTTTAGGTAACATTCATACTATCTCAACTCCAACACACTCAACTGCATTGAGTACATATCTTGCTCATAATTTCAACATTCATCTAAAATTCATCCTCAGCTGCGTTACATAATCCTTGACAGCAATACTATAACTCAAGCTCAACTACAACACAAACTAAAACCTCATCTGCAACTTCAATTTGAAGTACACATCATTTCCAACCACAATTCATCCACCACCATACACAACACCCTTAGCTGTAAAACCATTCTGCTACTGAAGTACACTTGCAACTCCAATTCAACATCACTGCCAGATCTAATTCTTCTTAATCTGCAATTGCATACTCAGAATACAACCCAATTGTAATTGCAATACTCTCTGCAATCTGAACTCCATAATCTTGACTTGAGCCATAACACCAACAACATCATCAAATACTTCCATTCATTTCAGTTCACAGGTGAACAAAGTCAACATCACCTGTATCTCCATCTTAGCATTACCAGTACATATACTCTCTATAATTACACCAGTTCAGTACTTCTAACAACCCTGCACACCTGTAAACTTCTAAAGTTTGAGACTAATATGAATGTTTTGGATGGTGCAGGGGGTATGTTGGATACACAGTTCTGGATTCAGAGATTTTCTATTAAAGCTGGAGCTTCTTAGAGAAATTGTTGATTCGGGATTTGAGCATCCATCTGAAGGCAATTTTTTTTACTTGGATTCTTTTATGTTTTTTATTTGAATTAGCTATTTGAGTAAGAGGTTCAAGAAAGGCCCAAATGATGATGAGGGAAAAACAGAGTTGGATAAATATTACATTGACGAGTATGAACAAGGTGAAGGAGAAGATGATGAGGAGGAGTTTGACTTATTGGGTTGGTGGAAGACCAACAGTACAAAGTATAAGATACTTGGACATATGGCTAAGGACATATTAGCCATTCCTGTGTCTTCTGTTGCCTCTGAGTCTGCTTTTAGCACAGGAAAGCGAGTCTTAAGTCCTTGTAGAAGCTCTTTATCTACAAGGACAGTTGAGGCATTGCTTTGCACACAAAGCTGGCTAAGGAAGCCAATACAACTTGATCTTCTATCTGATTACATACCAGATGATGATGTTGAAATTGAAGAAGGTAACATATTACATTATTACTTGTGTTTGGCAGTAATAGATATAGTCTAATGGTTACTAACTGCTATTATTTTTTTTTTTGCAGCGTTACTTGGTCCTATCAACAATGATGACACCACAAGTGTTGCTGACATGGATTAGAAGATCAATATTCAAGGCTACTACAGCACTGCTAGACTGCTAGTTGTTCTTTTATCCGATTTTCTCATTTTCAAGACTTAGTGTGTGTCTGTGACTACTGCTCATTTTCTCATTTGCTATTAATATTGCTACTTATTAGTTGTTGCTTTGAGATATTGAAAAATAGGTAAAAAAGTAAAAAACAGGGCAGTAGGTTTCTTTTTTTTTTTTTCCCCTGAAATGGAACCGGAACCGGAACCGGTACCGGTACCGCCCGGAACCGGCCGGTCCAAAATGGAACCGGAACCGAGGTACTCGGTACCGGGACCGGTCCATTTTTTTGGTACCGAAGGGTGTAAGGTACAGGTACTCGGTCTCGGCAAGAACCGAGCCGAACCGTACCGTGTGCACCCTTAATCAAAACAAACAAAACAAGATAGAGAGATTAAACCCAAAGGATCGTCGTCGTCTTCCTCTTGCTCCGCTCTCACCAAACGGCAGTGTAGCCGCCTCCTTTCTCCTATGGTTTTGGCTCTGTAGCCGCAACCCCAAAAAGTCGAACTCCCAAAACGTCCCCCTCTCTTTCTATTTTTCTCGGAAATATAAAGTGATGCGAATAATTCCAAAACCTAACCAAATCGGCAAAGCCCAGTTCACCAAAGTCCAACCCACTTCTATCATCAATAACAACTTCCAAAATCAGGCAGTGACCGAAGTCTGGCCAGCCAACACCACCGGTTACCAGTTAACCAATTACTCATTCATTCTCGTGCCCTCTAAACTCCAACTACGGAACCAACTTCGTAGCTTCTGTCTCTAATCATCACCGATCACCGAATACTCTTCAATATCCAACTCCAAGAATTCCATCTCTGAGTTCCCACTCGCATACAATAACCAACGTAATGCCAAACTCCATAAGCTGACCATCAGCCAAACACACAGATCGTAACTTCCTTGTCTCGTTGCCATGGCAGCAGCAACATCTGCTACTTCAATCAGACACAGAGAACCATGTATAATCAAATGCCATCACTGATTTCTACATCCAAAATTCGATTCGAAATCATCCCATAACTCGCACCAGCAGCTCTCAATCTCCCACCAGACCCTTCTCCATCTTCTCTGCGCCAGTTCTTCTCTGTCACCTTCGTTCACTGGCAGACATCCAACTCCAGCGAACCCACTTCTCAGCCAACAATCTAACTTCTCGGCCACAACTAACATATCTGCCGATCAAACTCCAAGTCATCACCGACAACTGCAAACTCGTATCAGCACCTTCCTCCAGTTCTTTACCGGCACAAACATCAGTACTGGCCATCTATCTCAGGCCTTACAGCACCACCAGTTTCTTCTCCCATTAAACCAGCCATCAAGAACAGCCATTGTATCGAACAGTAGGTGTACAATATTTTCTGTCTCGAGAGGTACCTAACTGTTGTTTATCCAGCTCCTTTATATATATTTAGTTGAACCGGCCATTTCAAATGTAACGAGAAACCAAGTCTCCCAAACTCCATTCACATCAAAGATTTCGTTGACTGCAATCAAGCAGCAATAGCTCAATCACCACCAGTTTCGATCCATAATCAGAAACTCCTGAGATCCCTTTCATTCATGTAAGCCATCAAACCCTTAATTCAACAACAACTCATACTTCCATCAATTCGCACCATGAATCTCATTTCATCATAGACCAAGAACACTAAATAACGGACATCAGCTTGAGATGGACAGCAGCTTGATAATTTCTCTTGTTTTGATATAGAAGAGAAAATGTTATTCTCATGTGATTGATGCCACTGAGAACTGTGGTAGAGATTTGATCACGTCCCACTAATAGGACTCACGTGCCTGGGAAACAAGGATAACCATATATCCGGGCCTCTGGCAATATAATTATTTCCATGCTGCTGATATATGAAATACCAAGCCAATCATGTTTTATCATTTTGATCGCAAATGCCAGTTAAGTTGCAACTTAAACGTTTATTTCTCGGATGATCGAAATATGCTTGTACTTTCTACAAAAGCATTAAAATAATGTTGTTGGTCAAAATATCGAGTCCTAACTAATATAAATATGGGTATAACATGTAACACTTACGTGCCTATCAACACCCTCGCACTTATATTTTGCTAGTCCTCGAGCAAAACAAAGAATTGACCCGCTACACAGCTGATCATCTTTTTATTTTTATTTTTATTTTTTTAGACCCGCTACACAGCTGGTCATCTTTTTTTTTTTTAAATCAAAATTCCCAACAACACTGCCACTCCCCCACACTTAAATATTACATTGTCCTCAATGTAATTGAGTCATCCAACGTAGAAATTAAGGTGGGAAATTCCAAAATAAAATATGCAAAAACTAAACAAATAAAAATAAAAGATAGAGCGAAGGGAACAAATCTGATGGGTTGACTCCCATGAATCAAAAGGTATTTTTCTCCCTTTTTACCAGTAGCACGTTCTCAAACGAGGTGAGGTTAGTACCTCAAAGTATGCTGGCAATCATATATGTACAACCTGAAAAGTTGAGGATCAACCCAACTTATTTGGTCAGTCGAAAACATGAACCTGCAGCAAGAAGGATTAATACCCAGAGAGCAGAAACTGAATTCAATCTTATTCGAACCTACCCAACCATATGTGGTAATGTAAAGTAAATCAGATTCGCAGATAATAAGTAATGATTGCTTAAAAAATTGAACAGTTGTTGTACTCCTTAAATCAGGTTCTAAGTCCGAAGAAATAACTTGCTCGACAGATATTGGTTCAAATTTACTCGTTGAACAGGGGCTCAATTGAGCAATAATATCACGACTCGCAGACCCAATATCATCTAGAATAGTTTTATTATGTGAAAAATAAGAACTAGATAGGTCTGACAATGGTTTATGGTTCAAGGTAGGAGCTTTCTCGACTGATGAAACTAGTCGAGACTCGGGATGAACTAGAGGTTCTAGTTTGGGCTTCCATTTATTAGTGTCTAGCAACGGTGTGGAGTCTAATAAGGCATTGACTTCACAAATAACACTATTATCATCAAAATCATACCCAAAATGAGCTAAGCAAACCTCTAATGGATCTTCCAACTGGCTCTTGCAAAAGACTTGCGAGTGCATACTTTCTTTTCGCCCACATCATTTCAGGCTAAGGTACCTAAAAAAAATCAAATAAAATGCGTAAAAAGAACCAAAAGAAATCTAAAATAAACACAAAATAAAATTATGTACAAAAAGATATCAATCAGAGAGTATTTTGCAACCACTTCCCGGCAGCGACGCCAAAAACTTGGTAGGCTCGGAAACCTACGATAAAATACTGCAAGTGCACAGTGTCTAACTAGTAGACAATGACAAGTACAGGTCGTTCCCACGAGGAGTGTGAAAATACTGCTACTAACTAATACCAAAAAGTAACCAATCAAATTCAATATTTCAGAAGTTTTTGAAACAATGAAAGCAAAATAATAAAAGTGTAACCAAGGATGTGAGAATCGGTAACTAGGGTTTTATGGAATCAACTACTATTTCTATTCAATTACTGATAAGAAACATATTTCTGAATATGTATTTATACTTTGTTCTATTGGCATCACCTATTATAAGCATAGAGTCGTAAACGTCACTGGTATACCCTAAGTATAGCGCATCAAAAGAATAAATCCAAGCATACACCATCAAAACGCATCAGCGAGAAAGTTATACGAAACTAAATATTAATTCACAAATATTGTTTGACTATTCTAAGCATAACCCATCAAAGAATTTAACCCAAATATGAATTATCAAATAATGAGACCCAAAAATATTTGTAAGATTATCAATTAAGTACATAGGTTTCTAGAACCGGCAATGCAGCAACTCGTTTCAATAAATCGATAAACAATATCAAGAATTAATTTATTCAAATCATAATGGTCTAATGCTTCATAATTCAATTCAATCAAAAATGACTTAATACCCAAGTAGTTTTAACCATAAACCCTGGCTACAAAACATCTAGCAAAACATGACAATGAATTTCTTAAAATCCATCAAAACAAATAAGACAAAATAGAGAGATTAAATCCAAAGGATCATCGTCGTCTTCCTCTTGCTCCGCTCTCACCAAACGGGAGTGTAGCCGCCTCCTTTCTCCTCTGGTTTTGGCTCTGTAGTCGCAACCCCAAAAAAGTCGAACTCCCAAAACGTCCCCCTCTCTTTATGTTTTTCTCGGAAATATAAAGTGATGCGAATAATTCCAAAACCTAACCAAATCGGAAAAGCCCAGTTCACCAAAGTCCAACCCACTTCTATCATCAATAACCAACTTTCAAAATCAGGCAGTTACCGAAGTCTGGCCAGCCAACACCATCGGTTACCAGTTAACCAATTACTCATTCATTCTCGTGCCCTCTAAACTACAACTACGGAACCAACTTCGTAGCTTCTGTCTCTAATCATCACCGATCACCGAACACTCTTCAATATCCAACTCCAAGGATTCCATCTCGGAGTTCCCACTCGCATACAATAACCAACGTAATGCCAAACTCCATAAGCTGACCATCAGCCAAACACACAGATCGTAACTTCCTTGTCTCGTTGCCATGGCAGCAGCAACATCTGCTACTTCAATCAGACACAGAGAACCATGTATAATCAAATGCCATCACTGATTTCTACATCCAAAATTCGATTCGAAATCATCGCATAACTCGCACCAGCAGCTCTCAATTTCCCACCAGACCCTTCTCCATCTTCTCTGCGCCAGTTCTTCTCTGTCACCTTCGTTCATTGGCAGACATCCAACTCCAGCGAACCCACTTCTCAGCCAACAATCTAACTTCTCGGCCACAACTAACATATCTGCCGATCAAACTCCAAGTCATCACCGGCAACTGCAAACTCGTATCGGAACCTTCCTCCAATTCTTTACCGGCACAAACATCAGTACTGGCCATCTATCTCAGGCCTTACAGCACCACCAGTTTCTTCTCCCATTAAACCAGCCATCAAGAACAGCCACTGTATCGAACAGTAGGTGTACAATATTTCCTGTCTCGAGAGGTACCTAACTGTTGTTTATCCAGCTCCTTTCTATAGCTTTAGTTGAACCGGCCATTTCAAATGTAACGGGAAACCAAGTCTCCCAAACTCCATTCACATCAAAGATTTCTTCGACTGCAATCAAGCAGCAATAGCTCAACCACCACCAGTTTCGATCCATAATCAGAAACTCTTAAGATCCCTTTCATTCATGTAAGCCATCAAACCCTTAATCAACAGCTCATACTTCCATCAATTCGCACCATGAATCTCATTTCATCATAGACCAAGAACACTAAATAACGGACATCAGCTTAAGATGGACAACAGCTTGATAATTTCTCTTGTTTTGATATAGAAGAGAAAATGTTATTCTCATGTGATTGATGCCACTGAGAAGTGTGGTAGAGATTTAATCACGTCCCACTAATAGGACTCACGTGCCTGGGAAACAAGGATAACCATATCTCAGGGCCTCCGGCAGCATAATGATTTCCATGTAGGGCTGCACAAGAACCGGTTGGGAGGACCTGGACCGGAGTGGAACCGGAAATACCGAACCGGAAGCGGACCGGAACCGGTCTAGCCGGTACAGACACCGGTACTGAAAGTTGAGAATCGATCTAGGCCGGTACAGACACCGGTTCTTGGGGAGGACCGGACTTGAACCGGACCATATGTACCAGTTGATATTAGCCGTTGATCTTTTAGTTAAGATTTAATCATAGTCGTCCGTCTTAGGTTTTGAGAGACGTAAGTATGTGAGAATCATTCTTCATTTGTTCGTTTCTTCTTTTTATTTCTTTCCAGAGCATCCGAATCTCGGTCTCAATCACCATCTCTGAGTTGGGTTTGATTTTAGATCTATGTTTACTACTTCTTCTTCTTCACAATCTCTAACTGCATGTTAAGATTTGTGATTCTATTTCTAGGATATCTATATTTGAGTGTCTGATTGAGATGTTGATTTGGTATGAGAAGTAATTGAAATTGAGTAATAAATTGGTGTTGTGAGATACTTGAGTTGATGTTGTTTAATAGAGAAGAAGATAAGGAGATTGAAGCAATTTTGGGTTGTGAAGATTTAAACGATATGCGGTTTGATAAGATTATGAAGATACTGCTGACTGCTGATGCTTGAGGTGTTAGGAGATGGATTTTCTGTTAATTTGAAGCCGATGAAGTTCAGATAGATTGAATAATATATGGGTTAAACTCGATTCGAGTTTAGATTGATCTTAGATTTAAGTTTGGACGATATGGGTTGATCTTAGATTTAAGTTTAGATCGATTGAACTCAAATCAGATGGGAGTTTAGCTGTCTGCCATGAAGAAGATGAGTCTGAGCTGTTGCTGGTGATGAATGGTATGTTGCTGCTGCTATTGTTGTTCAATTTATGTTTGTTACTGCTACTGCTGTTCATCTAGGGTAGTAGATAATGGTTGTCTTGATTTTGTTATCTCTTTGAGTTAATTAGAATAGTCTCATACCTTTTGTTATCTTTTGATTTTATTGAATACACATAAATTGATGAATGATTACACTGCCTGTGATCGATTTGGAGTCTGGGAAATCTTTTGAGTATCAGTAGATTTGGATGAAGATTGTTACATAACTATAGTGGGTAAAAACCCGGTACCGGACTTGTACCGGACCGGTACCGGAGTACCGGTACAAATCCATGTACAAGTACAGGGACCGGTTCTCAAAATGAAGAACCGGTCAACACCAAGTACAGGGACCGGTTCCATAAGAGAACCGGGCCGTACCGGAGTATGTGCAGCCCTATTTCCATGCTGCTGATATATGAAATACCATGCCAGTCATGTTTTATCATTTTGGTCTTAAATGCCAATTAAGTTGCAACTTAGACGTTTATTCCTTGGATGATCGAAATATGCTTGTACTTTCTACAAAAGCACTAAAATAGTGTTGTTGGTCAAAATATCGAGTCCTAACTAATATAAATATGGGTATAACATGTAACACTTACGTGATTATTAGCTGCTGAAACTATATAATGAGTTTACTGGAGTCATAGATGGGCATCGAGAGTTGGGGAGAAGAATAGAGGGTTGCAGAGCAGATTCTCTGCTGCTGCGGAGAAGAAGAAGAAGAACATTTGACGCCTACAGACTGTCGCAGAGAACTGTCGTTTATTAACAGTACTCGTCACAGTCAGTTGGCACGCTTTTTTTGAATTTGCAACAATTTCTTGTAACGGTGACGTCTGTAACGCCAATACAGCGTTGCAGATTCACTATACTATTACTTTTCTTCAATAAAAACACCTTTTGAGCTATGAATTATACTATTACACAAACGTTAATTCATATTTACTTGATAAGTTATCCCTTAGAGTTTGGTTAAGTCTGAACCTAATATCAAGTAAACACAGTTTGTTGATTGAATTGTCTCGATCTCTTATCCATAGACGATCACTCGAAGTGTGATACCAATTAGTTGTAGTGTCTCGACTCTGTCCATAGACAATCACTTTCGGAAGAAAGGACTTATAGGTGGAAAAGTTTTAGATTGAGGTATATTTGGGCAGCCTCTTCTTTTCACTTTTTCAGTATAAGCCATATCAAACCCTTCATTCTTCTCATAATTCGTTGTACAATTGAATCCGATAGGAACCTGTTGGGACTATTAGCCACTTCTTATAACTACTAAGCTAATAGTCCCACATAGCCTAATACCTCTAGCCTCTATACATATATAACTCTTTGGGCCTCTCCACTCATTGCCAATTGGTTTTGAGTTGGAAGCCCAGAAATATTTCGTGGTATAAGTCTTCTACGGAAGATCTTGATTCTTTCATCTTTTGATCTAACATTTCTATTAATTTCCGATGCAAATTTCTATTACTTCTTAAAATTTCTATTATCAAACTTTGAAAATTCTTAAAATCTTTATCATCTGATTTTTAGATCTACATTCTTGTTCTCAAGATTTGATCTAATTCTTCAACCCTCAATACCTTCTTTACCATGATGTCTTCCACAACTTCATCATTACCCTTTCAGAACATCACTAATTTTGTTTCTGTAAAACTCAGAGAAGATGGTTCGAACTATCTCGTATGGAAGAATCAGTTTGAGTTAATTCTCTTAACAACAGATTTATATGAGGTTGTTGATGGAACAATAACTAAACCACATGAAACAATAGATCTTGATGGAGATGTTTTGCCGAATCCCATGTTTCTCAATTGGCGCAATATGAATAGGTTTATCATGTCATGTTTGAATGCAACTATTGATGAAACGATTTCTCGCTGGATTTTTGGGTTTTATTCTTCACCAGAGATTTGGGTTTACTTGGAGCGTAAATTCATTCAAAAAATTTCAGCAAAGAAATCTCTTCTAAGAAGTCAACTCAATTCAATCAAGAAAGGTACTAATAGAATTTCAGTTTACTTTGATGATTTAAAAGTTATTACTAATTCACTTGCTGCAATAAGAGAAATTATTGATGAGTCTGATATTTTCATGTATGCTCTAATGGGATTAGGAAAAGAGTATAGACAGTTTGTTATCGCTGCTCATATTAGAGAGACTGATTTTTTTTACAAGAACTTATCTCAAGATTATTACATCATGAGCAATGGCTCAAAGCAGAGGATATTGAGTCTTCTTCCATTCTTGATTCTCAAAGTTCTGCCAATTATACTAAGCATACTAACTCTCATGGTGCATCTACTTCTAAGTCTCAACCTGAGAACCATAAGAATAAGTCTATTATCCATGATTTTAGTGAAGTAGAATGTCAAATTTGCAAGAAGACAGGACACACAACAAATAGGTGTCATTTCAGGTACATTCCTAATAAAGCCTTAAATAGTGCTACCCAAAAGGACAAGTCTGATGCTAGTGGTGCTTCAAATACTCTTCAACAAGCTTTTTCTTCAATGCAAGTTAATTCTGTCTCAGTGTCTAACTCAGATCAGAATGTTGCTTCAGTCTGGTTACCTGATTCTGGTGCTACAAGTCATTTGACTAAAGATATTCATCTTTTGGGGAATACAAAATTGTATGATGGATCAGATAAAGTCATGGTAGGGGATGGTACATTATTACCCATTGAGAAAATAGGTAATATTGTTCTTGACACTAATTCAGCTCAATTTGATCTTGATGATGTCTTATATGTACCTACTATCGAACAAAATCTCTTATCCATTGCTAAGTTTACAAAGGATAATCAGGTTTCAGTAGAATTTTTTGATTGGGGTTATGAAACAAAATGTGTGAAGACCAGAAAATTTTTGGCTGAAGGCAAAATTAAGAACAATTTGTATCCCATGGAAGGTATTACTTCTTTTGCTCTTTCTGCTAGTACATCAACATCCAACACCTCTATCTGGCACAATAGACTTGGTCATACATCTGATTTAGTTCTCAAAAAGATTGCCAGTACTTATTCTCTTCTAGATCTGACTGCAAGTGCTTGTTTGTGTGAAGCTTGTCAACAAGGTAAGAATCATAAACTGCCATTTTATGATTCCAAAAGGATTACTTCATCACCAATGCATTTGGTGCACTGTGATATTTGGGGTCCAACACCAGTTGTGTCTTCTTTAGGCTTCAAGTACTATATCTTTTTTTGTGGATGATTACTCAAGATACCACTGGATTTATCTTTTGAAGAGCAGAGATGATAGTTTGTCATGTTTTTAGCATTTTAAAGCTACCTCAGAGAATATTTTATCTACTTTTATAAAAAAAATTCCAATGTGATAATGTCGTGGAGTTAGTAAAAGGTCAATTCAAGGATTTTATGGATCAAAATGGGATAGTATTAAGAGCTTCTTGTCCTCATACACATAAACAAAATGTCTTGGCAGAGAGAAAGCACAAACATATTACAGAAATGGGGAATACTTTATCCTTTCAAGCTTCACTTCCAAAGCATTTCTGGTATAACTATTTTTTTACTGCAACATACATTATAAATAGACTTCCTACTAAGGTTTTGCATTTTCAATCTCCATATGAAGTGTTATTCAACACATTACCAGATTACTCTTTCTTTAGAGTTTTTGGATGTTGTTGCTACCCAAATCTAGAACCTTATAGAGCTGATAAGTTGAGTCCTAAGTCTGCAAAATGTGTATTTTTGGGGTACAATCCTATTCATAAAGGATATAAGTGCTATGACATGACAAGCAAGAAGACATACATTTATATTCATGTTAATTTTGGTGAAGACCATTTTCCATTTGCTGAAACTTCTACAACAACATCTATTTCTGAGCTTCCTACTACTTCTGACAATGTTGCTTCTTCACATAATACTTCTGTACCTCCTACTGCTTCAGTATCTACTATTCATGCCAAATCCAAAGTTGGGATCTCAAATTCAAAACCAATGCATTCTGATTTTGTTTCTCATTGTATGATCAAGTATCCTCTTCATGTTGTTTTTCAAGCTACTACATCAGATTTAGTTGAACCTAAAACTTTCAAGACTGCAGTTAAATATCCTGAATGGCTCAGAAAAATGCAGGATGAGTACATAGCTTTACTTGAAAATGATACTTGGATTTTAGTGCCAAATGATCCAGCTTACAATGTGCTTGGAAATAAATGGGTGTATAAGATTAAATTGAGAGCAGATGGTACTATAGAAATATTTAAGGCTAGACTTGTAGCAAAAGTCTACAATCAACTTGATGGAGTAGATTTCTTTGAGACATTTAGTCATGTGGTGATAGAAACAACTGTCAGAGTTATTCTTACATTGTTACTCTCCAAAAAGTCGTCTATTAGGCAATTAGACATCAGTAATGCATTTTTGCATGGATCTCTTGATGAAGATGTTTATATGGTGCAGCCTAAAGGCTTTGAAGATTCTCAGCATCCAGACTATATATATAAGCTCAAGAAAAGTCTGTATGGACTCAAACAGGCACCAAGGGCCTGGTTTGAGAGATTTTGTGGCTCTTTGATAGAATTTGGTTTCTCCAGATCAGAATGTGACCATTCCATGTTTCTTTATCAAACTGCAACAACAATGGCTGTAATTCTACTTTATGTTGATGATATTATCCTGACATGTTCTTCTCCAACACTTAGTGATCAGATTGTTTCTTTCCTCATGAATATCTACCCAGTAAAGGATTTGGGTACTTTGCATTATTTCTTGGGAATAGAAGCAACATTTCAGAACAACTCTCAACAGCTCTTGTTGACTCAGCAAAAGTATACACTTTAATTATTAGAGAAATATGATCTTCTCAACTGTAAGCCTTCAAAAACACCAGTTACAAGGGGTCAAAGATTATCTATCTCTACTGGTGTTCTTTTGTCAGATGCTACTGAGTATAGAAGAATGGTGGGGGCTCTGCAATACCTTACAATGACAAGACCTGACATATGTTTCAGTGTGAATTATGTTGCACAGTTCATGCAGTCTCCAACTGATGAACATTTACTGCTGGTCAAAAGAATACTTAGTTACTTGAAAGGTACCATTGGCACTCGAGTTTTACTCTCAGCTGGTGATATTAATTCTATTTATGCTTACTCGGATTCAGATTGGGCAGGATGCCCAGACACAAGAATATATACTTCTGGAATGTGTGTCTTCTTAGGCTCATCTTTAGTGCCATGGTCTTCAAAGAAGCAGCCCACTATATCCAAATCTTCAGCAGAAGCAGAATACAAGTCTCTGGCTCTTGCTGCAGCTGAGGTGGTATGGCTTTCATCTCTCTTAACTGAGCTTGATTTATCTATCAATATGCCGTTTACCTTGTTTTGTGATAATGTGTCTGCTAATAGTTTGGAAACCAATCCAGTGTTTCATGCAAGAACAAATCCAGTGTTTCAGAGAATTAGTCAGTTCTGGTTTTCTGCAAATCAGCTATGTTTCTTCTGTAAATCAGTTAGCTGATCTGTTTACAAAGGGATTAGTTCACTGTGTGTTTCTCTCTTTAGCTGGCAAACTTCTCTGCTTACATCAATATCATCTTGAGGTGGATGTAAAGATTCAGAATGTCTGAATACTGTTATGTCTGAGTGAATGTCTGAGTAACTATGTAATAGAGAGTGTCTGACTGTAAGTGTGTCTTTCACCCACTTTTCTTCTTTCCGTTTTTGTTATTAATTGTAACTGACAGACTGTCCTTTAATAGACAATACAGTCTGTATGCAACAAACTTATAAGGAAATCTCTATCTTTGTTCATCTTTATCAAAAACTTTAATACAAGATTTTACTTCTCCTTTATCTCTAAAATCTTTCATGGTATCAGAGCGAGGCCCATGCATGAGTGGTTAAATGCCCACCCGTATGCGATCCACGTGTTAAGAGGCTTAAATCGCCCTTATCCGTGAAGGGGAGTGTTGGGACTATTAGCCACTTCTTATAACTACCAAGCTGATAGTCCCACATAGACTAATACCTCTAGCCTCTATACACATATAACTCTATGGGCATCTCCACTCATTTCCAATTGGTTTTGAGTTGGAAGCCCATAAATCTTTCAGAACCCAACTCATAATTCATCGCAGAATCTTCAATTGAAATCAAACCTTCAAACCTTCAAACCATATCAGATTGAACCCTAGTTTCACCAGCTTCTCTTCATCTGAATCTTCTCTCACACCCTAAAAACTTTATAAGCAAACAACACTCCAGTCTTCATCTCTCTGCCAAACTTAAGAGATTCAAACCCTAATTCAACAACCCATTAGCTCGAATTCCCCAATCAATCCTTCTCTGAGATCTTCAACAACATCAATATTTTTTTATTCTCTTGATTCTCTAACCTAGATTGAACAACATCATCTTCTTGATCTCATTTCAAGAATCATCTCGTACCTCTTAATCACCAGCAACAGAATCATCTATGATTTCACACGACAACAACAATCTCTCTTCTCTGAGCCGCCGTGCCTCTCTCTCGGTTTCACTCAGAGCAGTAATGAGAAGATAAGATAAAATGATTTCTCTGAATTTTAGATCATGTGTAAAAAATGAGTTTGGAACATGCACCCAGACACTTATACAAGCCACCAAAAGTGTTGTTATAAGCAGGTGGCTACCCCTTATCCTTCACTGCGCTCCCAATAACACATGCATATGAAACGATGCTTTCGCCCTTTTTGCTCCAAATGAACGCTTTCTTCTTCTTCTTCAAAATTTTCCACCAATAACAGTCGTCTCTTACTTCTCAGATCACTTATTTTCTTTAATTTTTCCACATCACTAAAGCTGCCATGATTTTCAGAAAGATAAATTTGCATCACTAAAGCCGGCATGCTTTTCAGACAAAGATGAAGAAATAAAAGCAAATAATGAGAAATAATTTCTCTCCAAATTAACGCTTCTGCCCTTCTTGCTTCAAATGGACAATTTCTTTTTTTTTTTTTAATCAAATGACTCCAAAGTACCTAAACACTCAAAAGAAAACATAAGATACATATTCTACAAGAAAACTAAGCGAAGAAAGCATAAAAAACATATAAATATCAAGGTGTTTTAAACAGCTATCAAATTCCCCCACACTTAGACTTTGCTAGTCCTCGAGCAAATCAAACTAAAATAATTCTAAAACATACAACTCCATTTCATTGAGGTTACGGTTACACTTAGCATGTATAATAAGCCTTTGAACCCATAGGTGTCCCTATTGGACTAGTTATAGTCTCGTGAGGGTTTACGAGAGGTATATCCACAAACCCTATATTTCCAAATCCAACTACCTGTGAAAAATTTAAGAACGACACTAAACAATCTCTTTAGTTGGCATACCATCAATGACTACAGGAGGAAGTACTCTGATGCGAACCCAAAATTCATGTATAAATAGAGCTCTACTCAGAAAGTCGAACAAAACCACATTACTTGGAATCTGACTAACCACAATCATATATGAATAAATTAAGAAGACGGATATGATAGATGTTTGCGATGTTGACTAAGGTTAATGGTGTTTCCCATATTTATTTGAAGGTCACTGCCAAGATAAAACCTAAAAATCCTATTAGATTGAGATACTGGTCTGAATTCTAGTATCAACACAGCTGGCATATGTAAGGGAACCAGCGACTGGCAATCTTAATTCTAGATCAACTGAGCTGCCATATACAAGGGAACCAAAGGTCGACTTTATTGAACAATAATAAATCATTATTAAATTTTCTTTTTTCTATCTTTTCTTTGTTTTTTCATTTTTTTTTTGAATTGACAACATGATTAGATCTTTTGGATCCAAGCACATGCTTCTTGTCAGCAGATTACATGGTAATTCCAATGGATCTTGCATTCCACGCTTGTTTAGGCGACGGAGACAGGGAGAACACACACATATTGCTATCTAAGTGTCATTTTTTTTATTATTATTTTTATTTTTTGGTATATACTCCGGTTGGTCTAATTGGTCTGGTATTTTTTTTTTAATAACTCAATCACTCCATTTCATCCTAGCAGTGTAACAATTCGATATGGTGCTCCACCAAATCAATTAGATAAACAAGAGAAAAAATGGAAAAATAAAAACAGAATGTGATATGGTGATGACTCCAAGATATGGTGACAACTACCATGTTATTTCTGACACCTGAGCTCTGTCCTTTTATGAATATACTCTAAATGGGTCCTTCAACTCCTACAACCATGATGTTTTCATTAGTGTAAGACACAAGTTTCTAGACTTAGGAGTTTATCATGTTTTTTTTTTTTAAAATAAATACACAAGGGAAAACTAACAAGGCTAAAAACTCTAAGTGATAAACACTCTCACACACTTAAACTTTATATTGTCCTCAATGTAAAATTTAGTCATTCAAAGTAAAATTTAAAGTGGGAAATTCCTAACATGATATGTGATAAGAAATCAGAAATTCAAATAAAATAAAGACAAGAATAAACATAAGACAAGAGATACAAAACCAATGGGTTGCCTCCCATGCAACACTTGGTTTAAAGTCGTCAGCCCGACTAGCTCATTGTTTGCTAAGCCTCCTCTAGAGGGAGTGCATCCACAAAATTGACTCCTTCCACTTTCAACCGGTGTCCATTCACTTTAAAATCCTTTCATGTAGAAATGCTACAAATTTCTACTGTACCATGAGAAAACACACTAGTAACAATAAAAGGCCCAATCCGACGTGACCTTAATTTACTTGAAAATAATTGCAAGCGAGAATTAAACAAAAGAACTTTCTCCCCAATACAACATTCCAACTTTGGAGATTTAACAATAGATGGTACAAGTTTCTTATCACTGAATGGTAAAGAAATAAAAAATATATTATGAGTTTCCGGGCATCCTTGTAGTGAGTTAAGATCACCAATGGATTCCTTGACTTCATTACCACACTCTACACCGTTATCAATGAGTGTATTTAGAAAGGTGTTTAAAGCATCATCACCATTAAATTCAAACACTCATCAATGGAGAAACAAGAGTGGACATCACTAGGATATCTCCATCAAATTCCATAGTCAGCGTTCCCTTTTCTACATCAATGACGGTTTTCGCCGTTTTTATAAAAGGACGCCGAGTAGCAATGGAAGAGACGAGGCCGGTGAACCTTCATCCATCTCTAAGACACAAAAATCTAATGGAAATACTAGTTGCTTAAACTGCACAAGAACATCCTCAACAATACCCATTAGGTAGACATTAGAACGATCGGCTAATTGCAACACAATTCCATACTTTTTAAGAGGACCTAAATCAAGTGAATTATACATATATGTAGGCATAACATTTACGGATGCACCTAAATCCAACATAGCTTTGTTAAATGTAGTGTTACCAATCTTGACGGGAATGTCAAAGCTACCGGGATCCTTGCATTTCAGTGGGAGTTTGTGTTGTAATATTATCGAAGCGTTCTCCCCCACACTTAGCACTTCATTTCCTTTGAGCCTTTGTTTACTGGTACACAAGTCATTCAACACCTTTGCATACTTTGGAACTTGCTTGATAGCATCTATGAGTGGTATGTTCACATGGATCTTCTTGAAAATGTCTAAAATCTCCTATTCTAGTTCGGCCTTCTTGGAATTTGCAAATCAGCGAGGGAAAGGTAAATGAGGAACATAAGTAGAAATAATAGTTTTAGAGTTAGGAATAAGTACCTCAGAAGTTTGGGGAGAATCAACAGTCTTATCCTCCTCAAAAATAGGTTCCTTTGGACCTTCCTCGTTGCCCGAATCAGTAACTTCGGGTTGCACTAGTTATGTATCACTTCTCCACGTAATGCCATTGACGTCCCTTTTTGGGTTAAAAGGTTGAGAAGGAAGTTTCTCACCATTTTATACCTTCAATTCAACTCGGTAGTCATGGAACCAACTTGTGTTTGTAAGTCTCTTGTTGACTTTGTTGGAACATTGTAGTAAAGCCTTGCATCATTGCTTGAATATTTTCATCGAGACTAGAAACTTGACTTTGAGTTGGTTTTTGTGGCTGGAATTGTTGTTGATGTGGTCGAATCCCGCTTTGAAGGTTGAAAGTAGGTTCTGAAACCGTACCTTAGTTGTAAGTGTTGGAGTAGGATCATACTGTCTTTGCTGATTTGGAAAAACCACACTAGCTTGCTCCAACTCTTCATCATATGAAGGTACAATAACTGCAGCCATCTTTTGCATCATTCTCTCCATGTTACTCATCCTTTGATCATGGTGTGATGATGAATCAGTAACTTCATGCACTCTCCTAACCATTGGTCCACTTCTTATATATAATTTTTGCGAGTTCGTAGCCATACTTTCAATCAACTCGGTAACTTGGGCCACCGTCTTGTTAACTAATGCACCACCACCCGCGGCGTCAAGAAGATATCTATCACTTGGTTGGATACTTTTGAAGAAGTATTGGATTATCATAACATCACTGAATTGGTGGTGTGGACGGCTTGCCACCAATCTCTTATATCGCTCACAATATTCATACAATGATTCTCCCACATTTTGCTTTATACCACAAATTTCCTTGCGAATTTGAGTAGCTTTTGATGCAGGAGAATATCTCTCTAGAAAGAGTTTCTTCAATCCATTCCATGTTGTGACACTTCTGGATGACAAATAATACAACCATTCACTGGCATTGTCTGCCAAAGAGAATGAAAAAGCTTTCAACATCACTCCATCAACATTAGTCTCCGCTGGAAGCATGGCCATGACAACGTTGTGGAAATCCATGAGATGCTTGTTTGGATCTTTATTCACCATGCCATGAAACTTCGGTAAATTTCTAATCAACCCCGGATTAATCTCGAAGGTAGAGTTTGTTTGAATACACCATTGGTGTATATCGCGCTTGTGAGAAGATAGGTCCTTGAGTGCATGATCGCTCATTGCTTCTTCTTCTTGTTCAAAAGGTGGTTCTTGTTCAACCGGAACCTCTTGTTCTAGAACTTCTACTTCTTATTGTAAAGTCTGTTTTTCTAATTCCAACTCTTGTTCTTACGTCTCGTCAAGTCTTGGTTGGAGTATTGTTCCTTTACGAGTAGTTATCCCGCACCTTGGATAATTCCAATTCTTGGGATCCAGGGATTAGTAACGTCTCGTAAACAAGTCAAAGAAACAAAAAGCAAAGATAAAAGAAAAAGTAATAAATATAAGAAACTAAAAACTTAATAACTAGCCGAATGCGTCCCTTGCGGCGGCGCCAAAATTTTATTGTTGTCGTATGCGTCAAAAATTATTTCACTTTCTCACTTTAACAAAATTTAAATGAAGTGTGTGATAAGAAAAAGTTCGTTCCACGGGAGGCTTTGTTGTTATGCAATTTCAGTTTCTTAATAACCAAGGGGGATTTCCGATTTTTATGTAAAGCAATGAAAGTAGATCAAAAGCAAAATAAATTGTAGAAAATAATCAATAGTCGAGAATATTGGTCAAGGAGTTCATCTTCAATCTCAACCAAGTGCTTTCATACATGATTAGAATTATAATTTAATCTCTTTATCATCAAAATCCCTAGACTATCAAGTGAGCAAGATAATTCGTTAATTTCATATGTTCATCAACAAACACATTAGAGCTGTGAGTTTGAATTCTACCTAAAGAATAACCTAACGCCTTTCCCTAATTAAGTTCAATTCCTAGGAGCATTAAGTTTCATAAATATGCTAATCAATGCAGTTGTCACTCATTTCACATGACAATTCGGACAAAGGTCAAACTCTATATATGATTACAAGAGTGTATCACTACAAACTGTAATCATATCATGCTACTTGTATTTAAGGTTATCGCTCGATGATAAACCCTCAATTAGCTATGGAAAAGGATGCAAGTTCAATTAGTTGGCTGCTTAACTAAATAAAAATCTAAATCCTATTACAATACGTCAATCATGTAATTATGAAAAACATTAGAAATTTGAACGATAATCAAGAGAGAAAACTAATGCATTAATCAAGCACAAGTTGTAGATTTCGGACTACATCCTTAACCAATAATATAGAATTTAACTACTCATAGCTATGGAGTTCATCCCAAAAATATTAAATGAATAAAAGAAGATGAACATAATAAAACCCTCGGAAGATATCCGGCTCACTCTCCGAAGCTCCAAGTAGAAAATACGTGATAATCCAAGTTGAAGAAGTCTTCCTTTAATAGTTTAATAGCTCTCTTGTTTCCAAAGTCCATAACCAAGAAGTCCACCAAGACCATATTGTAAGAATATCCATGTAGAAAATATACTCAAAAAGTGTCATTAGAAAACTGGTTCCATCGTTGGAAGTTAGCCGGAAAAGTCATCAGAAATCATCTCAAGTGTCCAGTAAAGTCAAACTGGTCACTGGTCAAACGGGTCAACTATTTCAATCTCGGAAAGTTAGACAGAGTCAGAGTGAGTCTGGTGCTGATTGGCTATGGCCTAAGCCATTGCAATTTTGCACATGTTGTAAATCAGTCATGTACCGTGATGACGCTTCACTAAGCTAGTTATGGTGCCACTACTGCTTCATCCAGTCACATTCATCCAAACTTCCACATTCACCAAATCCCCACTTCACTTCAGCTGCAACACATCCCACTGAGCCAAACACAAAGCACCACCAGAGCATCTCTGCAACCTCATGTCTCATCCTAATTCGACTGAACATCAACCCATATCCTCATAACCATCAGAACCACCAATCTCAGCTGCTGCTTCTATCAAACCACCAGTTTCAGCTCCTCTTTGACTGCAATTCAGACCATCCTCAACCATCAATTCCAACTCATCTGACCAGAACCAACTGCATCAAACATCACAAAACCATTCTTCCCAGCTGCAACAACTTGAATTGCATTCAACCACCTAGTCCATCTTAGCAGCAACAACACAACACTACCAGCACTCTAGCCCTGTAAACCGAACGTACATCTAAAGCAGCTTCAATTTCAGCTCGTTCACCCGTTCTATGCTCAACTGCAAACCACCAACAACACCTGTTCTCGGCTGCAAACCATTAGTTCACTGTCCACATGTAATAACTCAATAAACCAGCACCATCTGAATCTTCAAACTCAGCCATTTTCCCAGCAACTGCATCTCCAAAGTCTTACATCTATTCTCACTTCCGTTCAGCTCAGCACCACCTGCAAGTCAGGTTGAATACCAGACTCAATTTTCAACTGCATAATTCCACCAGAACCCTGTAAACCTATACATTTAGCTAGTCACAATTCATTCTTTGCTCAACCATCCAGCCAACAACAATTAACAAGCACACCCATTTAAGACACCATGAGCATAACCTGAAATATCAGACCACCAATTCCTGTAGCATACAATCATCATTCCCATTTCCAGATCTCCACTTCTTCAAACCTTCTTGACACCAGACTTTACCATTTCCTGTTATCTGTGGTAACACCATCAACACTACCAGTACCCATCTCTCCTTCCCATCTTTCCATCTGCTTGCAATTGCACCTTCTTAGCTTCAGTGCCACCTCAGCTTCCTTCACCAGCTGAGCCTTCAATTCCATCACCAATTTGTAACACTTTTTCAGTTCAAGCCATGTCAAACCTTTCATCCTTCTCATAACTCATTGTACAATTGAATCCAACAAGAACCCAACTCATAATTCATCACAGAATCTTAAACTGAAATCAAACCTTCAAACCATCTCAGATTGAACCCTAGTTTCACCAGCTTCTCTTCATCTGAATCTTCTCTCACATCCTAACAACTTCATAAACAAATAATACTTCATTCTTCATCTCTCTGCCAAAATTAAGTGATTCAAACCCTAATTCAACAACCCATTAGCTCGAATTCCTCAGTTAATCCTTCTCTGAGATCTTCAACAACATCAGTTTCTTCTTCTTCTCTTGATTCTCTAAACTAGATTGAACAACATCATCTTGTCGATCTCATTTCGAGAATCATCTCGTATCTCTTAATCACCAGAAACAGAATCATCACTGGTTTCACACGACAACAACAACCTCTCTTCTCTGAGCCGCCATGGCTCTCTCCCGGTTTCAGTCAGAACAGTAATGAGAAGATAGGAGCTTCTCCAATGGAATGTGTGTGGGGATAAATATCTAAATCCACATAGGATGCACATTAATTTTCTCTAAAACTATTCTCCAACCCTAACTTCTTAAATGAATGTGGAGTGACGTGGCTTAATTTTGGGAAGACATTGTCAAAGTGAATGTCTAGTTTTAGACATTCACCTTAACAATGTCTTCCTATCCTAGTCATTTTTCTGTGAATGAAATAAGCTATAAAATAAAAATAGAATGATTGTTAACCAATTATTAAATGACACCTAAGAAACAAAAGATTAAGATTGATTTGGGTTGGAGATGAATTTTTTTAGTTCTATTTAGGAATTTATTTTTTATGCAAGGGAAATTTTACCAAGAGGAAGTCAAGACAGTGTTGACACATGAAATAAGCACATCAACCATTGGAGAAGCTCTAAGAGAAAATGATTTCTCTGAATTTTAGGTCTGTAAGAAATGAGTTTGGAACATGCACCCAAAACTAGATACATGCCGCTAAAAAGAGCAGGTGGCTACCCCTTATCCTCCACTACGCTCCCAATAGCGCATGCACACAAAACGACGCTTTCGCACTTTTTACTCCAAATGCACGCTTTCTTCTTCTTCAAATTCTTCCACCAACAACAGCCGTCTCTTAATTCTCAGATCCACTTATTCTCTTCAATTTCTCTACATCACTAAAGATGCCATGCTTTTCAGACAGATAAATTTGTTGATAAAGTCGGCATGCTTTTCAGACAGAGATGAAGAAATAAAAGAAAATAATGAGAAATATTTCTCTCCAAATTAACGCTTCTGCCCTTCTTGCTCCAAATGGAAAATTTCCTATTTTTTTGATCTAAATGACTCCAAAGTACCTAAACACTCCAAAGCAAACATAAGATACATATTTTACAAGAAAATTTAGCAAAGAAAGCATATCAAGGTGTCATAGACACCTATCAACTGGTCAGTTACGCCTCTTTTATTCGATTATGGAACTGCTTGTTAGAATATATACACCGAGATGAATAACGAGGTGGTCAAGCTCAAGATGAAATGGTCAAGACTCAAAACTCAAGACTCAAGGTATCAGAAGATCGACAGAGATTAAACATTAAGGAAGATCGACGAAGATCAAACCAAGTTTCCAAGAATAAAATCTCTTGTGTATTTTAGGTAGTTTTCTAAATATCTCGAGTATCTATTTTATTTCCTATATTATAGTTAATTAGAATATATTTTAGTTTATTAAGATATATTATCAAATATAAGATAATATCTTAGTTATCCAGAAAGGGCTGTATATGACACTTTTAAATGACAGATTAATTATGTGAATAAAATTTCAATTATGTTGTACGACAATTTTCCGACATATCAATTGTTGGGTGCAATAATCAAAAACAAGGAAAAATCCAATAATAAAAAGTTATTGATAGTTAGCTCATTTATAATGGAAGTGATCGATTTGACGAAACGGACGATCTCCCTATTCTCCACAACAACAACAAGGAAAAACTTTGGAAAAGGCAGAGTGAGTCACGTGTTCAACACGTTTCCCTTAAGACATTAGCGTCCTGCTACACTGAAGAGTGATGCTATAGCCCTCACAGGACGGATATCTCCAGAATAAAACACCCTACTACACCTACTACTAGCATTAGCATATGTAGTAGGTGCTCAACTTGAGCTTGGCAACTCCGAAAAAACCCTAAAGGAAAATCGCGAACGCATAAGAAAACAATATAAAATATTTTTTTCCTTGGGGGTCTCTCTAAAAAATAGAGAATCCCCTTTCCCATAGATTTTACAAAGGTAGTGAATTTGTTTTATATAATTGACTAATACAACTTAAGAAGAGGAACTCCCCGATGTGGGACTAAAAGTTTTATATAGTCTCTTAAAACTATTAAAAAATAGAAACTCCATGATGTGGGACTAATAAGTTCCATTCACAAACAAAACAATAGATTAGGCATTGCTATCCAGAGGGGGTTGGTGCCCAGCTTGTTGCTAGGTTGCCAACCAATAGCTTTGTATGATTTCCTCTATTAGTCCAAAATTAAAATTTTATAATTAAAAGGAATTATAAAAAAATATATTATAATAATCTACTAATATTATTGTTAAAAACCTTAAAACAATAATTAATAAATATTGTTTCCAACCTCAATTAATTTAATTGTGTTGGCGGTCTAAGTTCGTTGATTTGTGATTGAATAGTATGGCAAAGCTTGAGTGGTATAGTTGGATACATTTGAGAAGAGAGAAAAAAAAGAATAGAAAGACTTCTATTGCCAATTCAAGATGAATTGTTACTGATATGCACTTGCGTTAACCGAGTGTTTTAAGGCTGAGTATTTTGGGGGAAAGAGTTCACTGAATCACGATACTGCAGATTACAGCTCGAGAAAATTACAGGATGCAAAGTAAGGATGTGACACTTATATTATTTACGCCTTTAAGTCTTTAAATATACAATGTGAGAGACAAGACAAATATTATTACCTACCAAGTCATTTCTCCTCATCCATTTCACAAATTACAGAAAAGCAGGGTTTAACCCGTGAAAATATTCAACAGTTAAAAGTTTTTCGAAACAACAATTATTTGGCTCCAAGCTTCCAAACTTAAGCTCCAACTCGAATAGATTGAACAGTCGGGTGCATTTGTTGCTGGGTCTCTGCATTCACGGGCATTGCCAGGCCTGATATCTCACCTGTAGACCCTACACACATAACAAGTTGAGCTATCATTTAGGATTAAATACTAGCATCAATAAGACTTACAGTGTACACATATGAAAGTTGCGAGTGCTAAACCTGATGCTGCTACAGCCTTTCTCTTCTGACATTGACCGATTATTAGAACAATAACCAAGCATATCACGAAAAGTCCAATTAGAATTCCTAATCCGATTCCGATTCGGATTGCAATTCTAATCCCAAGATTTGGCGTTTTATTTGAAGTTGGAGTCAAACCAATGGTTCGGCATGTGTTTTCATCGGAGAAACACAGGGTCATATTTTTTCCCGTCAGCCTATAACAGAAAAATAAATAAAAATATATCAAATTTGATTTTAAGGAAATGGCTTGAATAATCTCCACGCCATCAATTATTATCAATGATATAAATAATACTCATCGGTTTGCATTTACGTTAGCTCCAATTCGTTTGCTTCTGATTTGTCCCTTAATGATGTAGGCACTGTTCCATTGAGAAAGTTATTCGCCAAATTCCTACAAGTAATTAGAAAATAAAAAACCCGAAAAAAATAAATTAAAACCAAAAATGAGATAACAAAAATTCGATTAATTTCGACACAAAATTTGATTATGAAAATGGAAAACTTACAAAACTTTTAGTTTAGGGAAATTGGCAAGAAAATCAGGAAATTCTCCTATCAAAATGTTATCGCTCAAGTCTCTGCTCACCGTGAAAAAAAGAAGGAGAAACAATTAGAGTAACATATTAATCCCTCTACTAATTATTATTTTTTGATCCAGTAGAACTTTACTAAAGGTAATTACTCACATGACTTCAAGTGCATCCATGGCAGTAAAATCTGGGAGAGGTAGTAACGTAGAGCTCGCAACCAAAAAATACTTACCTAGATTTCTGTAAATGTAATTAACCAGATGAAACACATGAGAACACCACCAATACGGATGAGATAATTCAGAAGGAGAGCAGTTGAATAGGACTATCTTACAATGCTGTTACTCGAGGTGTGATATGGGAGCTACATTGAACCCATATAAATGGTATGGGAAGACATGGATCACCGGTTGAAGATAGCGCATAAGAAAAAGTTGTTTGTAGCAAATCTATTGCTTCCACTGATAAGTAATAATTCAAACAATTATATACGTGAACCAACTTCAAAAGAGATGCCATTCACAATGAAATAAGAACCTGATAAAAGAAAAAATAGGAACACAAAGTCGATACGGTACATGGGATTTCAAAGTTATACCATCATTTGAATTCGTTTGCGCCCAAACTGTTAGGAGGAGAGATGAGAAAGACAATGCTGATAAGAAATTAATAAGATTGACCTGAGTACTCTTCTTCATGATATTATCAACCTAAGTTATGAACAAAGAAGAGTTAACAGGGATAATTGGTACGCAGTTAATGATATGATATGATATATATATATATAGACGTCCAAGCTTCGTTAATTTAAGGTTAAGTTTAATTCAAATGAACAGGAGAGAATAATATGAGTTGGAAAAATCTTTATATTCGAACGAATATTTCCAAGGTGCTCGGGTTTAGTGCGTATCATGAATCTTGATTATACGAGATTGTTTCTGATTGGTACTTCAATGATTACAAGTCAAGTATCGACGTTCCATCAAGTTATTTCAATTTTTTCCGATAGTTCCTTGTGCAAAGAGTTTGAAAAGCTTATTGGGTTATCTGTGAATTGCTCGTGGTGGGCGTGCATTAGGCTAATAATGAATTAAACTAATACTCCCTCCGTTCTTTTTTAATAGGCCAGTTTTGTTTTTAGCGAAATTTAAGGAAATTAAGAGAATTAATCATTGAAAGTGGTCCTCATGACACTTGCCAATAAAAGAAGTGACATGAAATGGTCCCCATGACACTTGTTAGCAAAATAATTAAAGTGAAGTGGTCCACATGACACTTGTCATCAAAAGAAGTTAAGAGAAAAGTGGTCCCAAAAATTAAAATAACATTTGACTTTCCCAATTAGGAAACTGGCCTATTTTTTTGAAATTTTTATTTATAGAAACTGGCCTATTAAAAGAGAACGGAGGGAGTAATAATTTTGTGCCGATAACTCATTGTCTGGCATAGTAGAGTTCATGTGGGTAAGAGGGGGATAGTTGGATTCCGACCGGTGAGAATATATTATATTAGTAGGATCACCACCACCCCTCCACTACAAATAGAGTTGGAAGTGGAAACCACGAAGGCATACTATATATCAAGATAGTGATGTGCATTTGCTGGTCAATGTTCACTCCATGATGAGAATCTGGTATACTGTTCTGCGCCACAATCCCAAGGTCCTGATAGTTCAATCCAGGCAGCAATGGATTGGAATTCATCACATTTCTGACATGGACATTGCAGGCTTAACAATCGGTGACCCTTATCAAATAAGGGGAGCTAACTGGAGCGGCCTAGCGGGGCCAGCAGGTTGATTTCAGGGCAGCACCGAGTAAGGGGCAACAAAATAAGTTTTCCGTTTAGGGTGTTTTTGGGTTAAAAACCAAAATCAAGGACTAAATCTTGATAACCAATAAGAAAAGGGACGTATTCTCGAGATATTCAGGGGTATATTGTAAATAAAGTCACTTTAATGGCTTAGTATTAAATATATAAAAAGTGTCGTATATATTCCAGAGATCCATCTTCTCTCGAGTTCTTTAGAAAATCCGCCCTTTTCTTCCTTCTGGTTTGTCACCCTACACCATTTCCATTTGAGCCATCATCCCCACAGTAAGTAAAACTAAACCCTCAATTCAATCATAAGAAATAGATTACTGAGAGGCTGACTGCTTTTGAGTATTTGCAATTCAAAAAAGACCTTGTGAATGAAAGGTAAATTATTTTTTGTGTGTTGCAGTCTTTCAAGAATGACAATGATAATGACAGTGCTGCCGATAATGGTGTGAATGATCATGAGAATGATAATAGTCCTGATAATGATATGAATGAACTCAATGGAATGATGGTGTCCATGATATTGCTTGCCATTCCAGTCACAGATGCCTCAGCAGATAAAAAAAATCTAAGCTAAAGTTGATCTAATCAAATACAGGGATTATTAGAATAGGGCAACAATCTTGCCTCCACTTTGGGGCAGCGAAATCCCATGGCCGGCCCTGCTGCCTAGTTAGGTTAAGTTAAAAAAGAAAATAGGTTTTGATATATAAAACTCTTGTACATAGCCGCGATCAAAAACCAAAAAAGATGTTTTTGTGCCATGAAGAAAAACAAGAAGAAAAGAGAAAAGAAGTGCGGCCGCCATTATGGATTTCTGGTGAAGATTTTGTGAGCTTGAAGAAGAATGGTGTTCTGGCGAAGAACCAGTTTGGTTGGTGAAGATTTATCTACCGCATCCTACATATCTTCAAAGGGTTTTTAGGGTTTGTTAAAATCCTAGTAGTAGTAAATTTCTCGTCTTCCTTTTTTTTGTTATTGGTTGAATCTACCTAATTATTTGGTAAAGAATTTAGGTTATCCACCGTTAGCGGTGAGTAGAGAAATAAGGCATTGTTATCCAAGTTCTATATGCACCTTGAAGTTGTGTGAAACCCCCATTTGGGAGATATCGTTGTAACCCATTATTTTTCATAGTGGAAGTTTGCTTGTGGTTGTTTACTCTTCGCATTGAAGAGGTTTTTTTCACGTTAATCTTTGGTGTTGTGTGATTGGTATTATTTTCGCCGTATTTGGATATTGCGTATTATTACTTGTGTAGGTTCCACATTGTGCATAGTGTCCCAGATTGGTAATTCCCCCAACAAGTGGTATCAGAGCTACGTTGGTCGGGATAATCATGGGCAATATGGATAGTATCACTAGTACTAGAATGGTTAGTTTGACCGGTGAGAATTATGTGATATGGAAGGGCATCATGAATCAGCCACATGTATGGATTTGAGTATTCCCCATGAAATACAAGCTTATCTTTTGCTAAATACTTTACTTGAGAGTTGGTAAGCATTGAGGATGTCTATAAGTTATACTGCTGAAGATCAAAGTAATTGAAAATATTCCTCAGTCCTACTCGGTGGGGTACCTTGTAGTGAAGAGCAATGAGCTCGGACTTGGAAATCTCCAATACTCAGCCTCATACTCGGAACCTATTTATTAGATATTTATACGTCATACACATGAGTCATGAATTATACATAGTACTCAGATGATTTATATCTAATACTGGATTTCCTCGGCGAGTACTCGGTTTTCGGTTGATTACTGGGTTGTTCATCAGAATGACCTTGTACTCGGAAATCGCCTCGCTCATTTACCTTGTAGCGAGTACTCACCGATTACTCGGCCGAGGAGACCGATTTCGACTACTTTGCTGAAGAGAAGAAGTTAACTATGGCTATTGCAACAAACAGTTTGTTGAATGAATAAGTTAGAAGGAAGTCATCAGACTCGTCTCATTCATAAGCTCTTATTACAGAGAAGCGGGGAGAAGAAAAAGCAGAAAAGACGTTGAATGTTGGAACTGTCATAAGAAAGGTCATTATGCAACTGAATGTAGGAATCCGAAGCAAGAACCTAGAAATGGAAATAATAGAGACAATAACGATATAGGTGTTACAGTAGATGATTACGATATTATTTTAATGTCTGATTGCAATGATATGTTGAAAGTGGATAAGAAGCAGGGGGAGCTAGTTGAGAAAATCCATACAAATGACAATGATTCTGATATGATGACAAAGTCACTACCGACGTACAAGCATGTACATTTTTGCAGCAAGGAATATGCGGTGGTGACAGGTACCTCGCCATAAGTCGTGATGGGGAGATTGTTGGGTTTTCACCCCCTTATGGCCCAACAGTCGGTGACCCTTATCAAATAAGGGGGGGGTCTAACTAGAAGCTGCCTAGTTAGTTTAAGTTAGAAAAGGAAATGGGTTTTGATATATAAAACTCTTGTCCGTGAGAACAAGTGTGCGTAGCCGCGACCAAAAACAGAGAAAGTTGTTTTGTGCCGTGAAGAAAAACGAGAAGAAAAGAGAAAAGATGTGCAACCGCCATTAGGGATTTTTGGTGAAGATTTTGTCAGCTTGGAGAAGAAGGGTGTTCTAGCGAAGAACCAGTTTAGTTGGTGAAGATTTATCCACCGCATCCTACATCTCTTTAAAGGGTTTTTAGGGTTTGTTCAAATCCTAGTAGTAGTAAGTTTTTCGTCTTCCTTGTTTTGTTATTGGTTGAATCTACCTAATTATTTGGTAAAGAAATTTGGTTATTGTTGATGATGGATTTTTGACGAAGTTTATATTCGTAAAATCACATCGGAAATTACGTATCTCTGATCAGTATCGAAATAATTAGAAATTTGTATCTTCACAAGGGGTGACTCGATGTTCTGTAATATCATGGCGGTAGTAATATATAACAATAATATTAGGGTTTCTAAGGCAAAACTTTTAATATTTTATGCATTATATTATTAAAGCTGAAAGATTCAACACTTTTAATATTTTATCCAATATAGAAATAGATTGTCAAGAAGATAACAACCACAAGGTATACACTTGGTATATAGAATAAGTATCGAAACTGAACTAACTATAGGGACCAACCCAAGTGTTTTGATTGACGTAAAAGTGTGATTACTTTATTATAACTAAAACAGTAATTATAATGTGGAAAGTAAAGTAAAAGTACACAACAAGATTTTGTTAACAAGGAAACCGCAAATGCAGAAAAACCTCGGGACCTAGTTCAGTTTTGAATACAAAGACAACTACCAACTTCGTATAGTTAAGACCAAGTATACTACCCTTACTTACCAATTTCCTTAGTATCCCTGCACCTACAACCAATCTGGACAATGCATGTGAATCTTAAGATAGAGTCCATTTTCTTAAGATGCTTCATTATTCGTGAAAACTTATTCAACTCAACTCCTTTGGATCATATTCTGAAACAACAAAAGACTAATCTGTTTTCGATAATTGTTCTCTCAATCTCAAGAAGTAAATTAGAGATTTGTGTTGAGTCAAACAAAGGCTCTTCCGTTCAATCTAATAAACTCCTTTGTTTAGATTAGATCAACCAATATCTAGATTATCAAGATAACTATATCTAGGTCTACAAACTAGCAGATTCGGATCTTGAAGAAGACCACCAAATGATAGCCTGTCGATCTATAAGACTAGCAATAAGATTTTTATTCAAAAGATAAACAAAGCTAAGTTGGATCCCATACGATCAAGTATGTACACGAAGTAAATCACAAAGATATGAAACCAATAAGAAATTTTCATGTCTTCAGATCTTCGTCTTCAATGTACCTGCAAAAATAAACTTGATTTCACTTATGATCGATCACGCACATGATGAAATTTGTTTAACAATGGATGATCACAAGTCTATCATCAAATTTAACAACAGATTTGAACTACCATCAATCATTGATCTAGTTTGAGTGACCTTATGTCATAAGAGAAGGTTGTCAAGAACAACTGTCACTCAATCAAAGCAATAATCGAAAACTAAAACAAGGCAAATTCTAGTTTCCCACCAACGATACTATCTAGACGCTTTTTGATCCCACAAAGGTATTTAAACTAGCGGATATAAGAGATTTTTCCTAATTAGATTACCCTCCTCTCTAAGATAGTATTACAAGTGATACCATTAGTTGGCTGCCGCAGTGACTACAAAATGAAGTGCATGCGTCAAGATAAGTTTGTAAAAAAAAAAAAACTTCACTATTTATAGACCAGATAGATTGTATATTAAGGAATTTCCATAACCAAAAATATTCTCAAAATAAGCAATAAACATCAATTTTCAGTTTTATCTAATTCCAACAAATATCCAACTGTTGTACCCAAATCTCTCATGGATGACAACTCAATATTATCTAGTATATAAGTATACGTTACTAACATATCTTCCAGAGAAATGTTTTAATTGCTGGAAAAATAAAACATATATTTTTAAAATCTCAAAAGAAAATTCTCAAACATTTCGGTTTGGGATCTCACCTTGATTATCAAAAAATATCTTTGAACAATAAAACAATAATATTTTACACATGTTCAAATTACTCACAATGTCGACATCTTGAACTTACCTAAATAGCAAACCCATATTCAGAAAATCTCACAAATCCTAAAGTATACGTGAAACTGGAAATATAACTTTCCTATAGAGAACGATCCTGCTATAGATCCCCAATAGGAATTGGACCACCGATCCCATTAATTCCTTTCAACTAAGAAACAAGTTTCGCAAGTCTACTTCCTTACACTCATGTAGTTAAACATAGTTTTCTAGGCATGGAATCAATCCCAAGTTCATTATACATTCTAGTAAAAACTTAAAAAGATAGTGTCTATGTGGCAATTACGAAGTTCGAAAGATAAGCGTTATACTTTGTTATTTAATATACCAAAGTTGTAATATAACTTGCATTTTATTCCGTGACACTTTAATCATAATAAGTTGATCAACTCTCTAATACTAGAGTTTCATAAATATAACCTTCTGTTGATGGTGGTTTTTAGCTTAGGGTTAAAATCGTAAAAACGTACAACTGACATGACGTCACTATGACCATTAGCACATTTATTGAATCGATCAGCATGCTTACGTAAGAATTACCAGGGTACCTTTTTTTATGTGTCATGTTCTACGGTAGAACCCTTAACATTGACCGACATCATCTATGCCAAGCCCTAATTCTCATGCTACCGCGCCAAGGCATGCCAACCATGCCAGCCACATCTCCGTGCCAACTGCCAAGGCATGCCAACCATGACAGCCGCACCACTATGCCAATGGAAAACCATGCCAGCCACATCTCCGCACCAAGGCATGCCAACCATGCCAGCCACATCTCCGCGCCAAGGCATGCCAACCATGCCATCCGCACCACTGTGCCAATGGGAAACCATGCCAGCCACATCTCCGCGCCAAGGCATGCCAACCATGCCAGCCGCACCACTGTGCCAATGGCAAACCATGCAAGCCACATATCCGCGCCAAGGCATGCCAACCATGTCAACCACATCTTCGCGCCAAGGCATGCCAAACCCTTGGGCCCACCATGCCAAGCCAACTGCACCTTTCCTTGGACCCAACCATGCTAGCCGTACCATGCGCCAATGGCATGCCAAACCCTTGGCCCCACCATGCCAAGCCAACCGCGCCTTGCCTTGGCCCCAACCATGCTAGCCGCACCATGCGCCAATGGCATGCCAAACCCTTGGCCCTGTCATGCCAACCAATCGCACCTTGCCTTGGACCCCACCATGCCAAGTCGTCCGTACCAAACCCTTGGCCCCACTATGCCAAGCCATCCGCGTTATTGGCCTTGGCCCCACCATGTCGGCCTTCCCCATGCGGGTACCAAAACGAAGGCGGGCGACGATCAAGGTCCACCCTTCCATCCTGGATGCAAATCCTAGCCATCCAAGGTCGCCAAAAAACGCATGGTAACCTTTGGCCCAAAACCCTAGTTTTGGCCACGCCAAACCGCGCCAAGCATTCCATGTCACATGTGCCAAAGGCATGCCAACCACCTTGTTGTGCCACACCATGCAGGCCTTCCCTATTCGGCTACCAAAACGAAGGCGTGCGACGATCAACGACCACCCTTCCATCCTAGATGCAAATCCTAGCCGTCCAAGATCGCCAAACAACCCATGGTAACCTTTGGCCCAAAACCCTAGTTTTGGTCACGCCAAACCGTGCCAAGGCATGCCATGCCACATTTGCTAATGGCATGCCAACCACCTTGCCGCACCATACCATGCCGGTCTTCCCTATGCAGCTACCAAAACGAAGGCGTGCGACGATCAACGATCACCCTTCCATCCTGGATGCAAATCCTAGCCGTCCAAGGTCGCCAAACAATGCATGGTAACCTTTGGCCCAAAACCCTAGTTTTGGCCACGCCAAACCGAGCCAAGGCATGCCATGCCACATGTGCCAATGGCATGCCAACTACCTTGCCGCGCCATACCATGCCGGCCTTCCCCATGCGGCTACCAAAACGAAGGCGTGCGACGATCAACGTCCACCCTTCCATCCTAGATGCAAATCCTAGCCGTTCAAGGTCGCCAAACAACGCATGGTAACCTTTGTCCCAAAACCCTAGTTTTGGCCTTGCCAAACCGCGCCAAGGCATGCCATGCCACATGTGCCAATGGCATGCCAATCACCTTGCCGCGCCATACCATGCCGGCCTTCCCTACGCGGCTACTAAAACGAAGGACTGCAACAATCAATGATCACTTTTTCATCTAAGATGCAGATCTTAGCCGTCCAAGGTTACCAGCTAACGCATGACAACCTTTGGCCCTAGTTTGGTCGCGCCTAAACAAAGCCAAAACCCTAACTTTTGGCCGCGCCTAAACTGGGCCACTTTAAAGCTATACTGACTATACTTTCATGCCACTGGCTGCCAAACAAAAGGTTGTAATAATCAACGGCTACATTCCTCTTAAGATGCAAAATCTCGACCGTTGAAGGTCACCACCGAGACGGCAAGTCTCCCAAGCTCAACTTGCCAGACAAAAACAACACGCTACATGTTTTCCACGAAAGCACTTGAGACATCAACACATGTCACAAACTGGGGGATGCTCATTGGGTATTGGTTTGGCGGTTTACAGCGTGCGGCGTACATTACGCTCGTTATAAGAAAGTGTCATAAGGATGAGGCAGTTAGTAAATACAGGGAGTAATGGTGAAACGCTTTCTTTTATGGAACATCAATTCCAAGCGTTACTGGTTACCACCTCCTCTCATTTACTCACCCGTTTTCCATTTCTTAATGAGACCAAAGTACGTTTCACTTCGACTTGTATAAATAGGCATTACCTATTTCCACCGAGGAACAAGTTCTGGTCAGGAGCATACAACACTCAGAAAACGTTTGCTAGCTTTTCCATATGTGAGCTTCCCACTTTCTGATACAAGTCACAAAAAAACTACTCTTCCAGAATCAACTATTCTGGTCTCAACACTCTTTTCGTTTCCCCCCCCCCCCCCCAAAACCAACCCTTCTCCTCCTCTTTGTGACCGAATCAAGTCTAGAACGGCCATTTCTTGGTTTAGGCCGGATTTGTACAGATCGATCTCTCGAATCCATAATACTCCCTTGCAGTACATTATTTAGGGTTTAGACTCGTTTCTCACCCACACGCCCGAAATTACCGAAATCAGCAGAAACCGTTTTCACCCTCAAACAATTGGCGACTACAGTGGGAGATTGATCTTTCGGTTACAATGTCAATTTTCGACCATCGATCTCATGCTTCGACCCAGATGTAAAAGCGGTAGAAGTAGGCGATCCGCTCAGGGATCGACGACTCAGTTACCAGACGACCCGATTATCAGTCTTGACACGGTGAGGGATGACTGGGGACTGCCTAGAGGTTAAAAGAGAATATCCAACCAGGGATCGACGACTCGATTATCAGATGAGACGACTGGGGACTTTCCACAATCACGTCGGTGCCTCCCGTAAAACTCGGTCTTACACCTTGAAGATTCCCTTTTCATCAGGAGACCTGAAAAACTGAGTAAGTCTTACCTAGACAAAATACATGGTTTGTCATTTCAAGTTTTCATGGGAATGATAAAACCGATACCATGTTATGTTTCACCCATATTATCTACCGACACACAACGCTCACGGTTCCATGGTTTTCTTGGGATGTTTGCGTCACTTGCAATCGTAACCAAGACAACATCATTCCCAAAACAATCCATTCCAAAACAATTCTTTCCAAAAGAATAATCCAAAATCCTCAAGGTAACATTTTTATATCAACCCAAAAATCCAGGAAATCAGAACCATAAACTAGGCGTTTCATTTTCCTTTCAAAAAAAAAACCTAAAATAAGAAGTTCAGAAGACAGAAATACATTCAAGGGAAGTTTTTCAAAAGTGGCTTTCTCTTCTTATCAAGATCCTTCTTCGTGCTTTGGAGAGCCGCACTCTTTAACTTCAGCTTCTTGGACAATTTTTCGACTTCCGCTTCCTGCTTCTTCACCATATCCGCAGAAGGACCTTCGACTGTTTCTACCAGCAACTTTTCAACCTCAGAGAAACCGTCAACGAACCAACGAACATTTAACTCGAAGTTTACAAACATGTCACGATGGAACCTCCAGCTCGAGATTACATCCCCGGAAACAGTATTACCGGTCATGTTGCACATATTGTTGTTGTAATAATTTTAATGCGGTAAATAAGAGTTCATTGCTCGGACTTGAAAAGATTTAAAAACAAAATTGTATATACAAAATATGTCACAAGATCAAGAGATACTAGGACTCAGGATTCCACCATTAATCATTCACACAATTCATATATTTATTCCCAAACAATAATAGCTCAAATGATATCGACTCTTATTTTTGCTAAGGTAGATTTTTAGAAGATTGATTGTAAATCACTAGCATGACGCATCAAAAGCACTTCGACCAAGCATACATCATCATACGATATAACAACCAATTAAGAAAAATCATAAAACAATTAATAATAGTGCAAGTAGTCATAAAAGAATTAAATATAATTATCATATGCGTAAAGAACGGCTTCCTCCATCATCCAAGTGTTGGGATTTAACTACTCATATTAATCATGTTCTCAAAATACATTATTGATTCTCAAAGTATGATTAAAAGAGTTAGAAATTATAATACAGCGATTCTGAGACTCACAGAAGGCGTCAAAGAAAGAACGATAAGACGATACTGCTGTAAACAACGACACATGCGAACTGTTGCTGCCTCTGTTGAAGAACGACGGTTTCTGACGGTCTGTTTTTCGTCTTCTTCTTCTTATTCGAGCAGCAGCAGGAAGCTTTCCTGGAGCTTTTTGTTCTTCGTCTTCCAGCCTCTCTGCTGCGTCTCTGTGGTCTCTAAACTTCCCCAAACTTCTTGATAACTTTTCTAAGACTCGAACCAGCCTTTTTATACCCAGCAAAACCCAAAAATCCGAGTTTATCTATGAATATTCTTTTTATTCTCTTCGGTCAACAGTTGAGAGAAAATCTCTTTTTTAGCTTATGTACGCGTCCCTGGTTGTTACAATTATTCTTAGGATTCAGTAAATATCCCATAGAAGATATTCTCTATCCTAACTTTCCCTTATCTGCACGTATCTCGCAAAACCAACTCCACAGAAGACCCGTGAAATAAATCCCTCTGTTTTGCTTGGAATCGACGATTCAGCCCAATTGGATCGAGGAAATTGCCCATAAAAGCTCTGTTAAGTCCATTAGAGTCCATCCTAGTTGATATTGGCGATTGAATCTCTCCCAAAATAGCCTAACAATCGAACCCTAAATTCGGTTCTCGTTGGAAACATTTTCCCGCCAAAACGTTAATTTGAAATGTGAAGAAGGATGCCCCCTATACTCTGATGGGGTGCGAATAGCAAGTGGGGCTGAAATAAAATTATTGGGTGGAAATAACCAAAACTTTGGTGCCTTTAGTAATTTTTCTGGGATGTTTTCTGCACTTTTTCGGGGTTCCTCCGGGGTATTTCTGGGGTGTCTCTGGCATACTTCTGGGGAGCTTCTGGTACGTTATCTACGGAGGTTCAAATGCCACATTTTGAGCCAATTTCGCCGCAAAAGCTTATTTCTCCAAAAACACCTACAAAGACATAAAATAACCAAATAAGTACAAAATCGAGCACTAACAATATATACAATTGGGACAAATTAGACACATAAATGCGTCTATCAAATACCCCCAAACTTATTATTTGCTAGTCCCGAGCAAATCAAAACTACAAAATAAAATCCTAACTCACTGTCGCAGGCATCGTCGATTGCATTTAGCATATGCAATAAGCCTTTAAACCCCTAGGTGTCCATAGTGGCCGAGTTATAGTCTAAGGAGGGCTTACAAGAGATATACCCACAAAACCTGTACTCCAGACCTTAGATATCTACGCAGAACCTTGGAAGGCACTAAAGAATCTCCTTGGTTGGCATACTTATTGACTACAGGAAGAAGTACCCTGATGCGAAATTCCAATTGTTGTACATGAGTTTGCACTCAAGCATACTAAAATTCATATAAAGTGACAGAGCTCTACTAAGATAGTCGCACTATGGACATCAATATCTGGAGTCAAAACTAATCACATAGATAGATCAAGAAGATGGATATAGAAAAACAAACATGGTTTTGATGTTTACTAAGTGAACGGTGTTTCACATATCTGTCTGAAGGCCTCCGCCAAAATGAACCTATCCTAATGGATTGAGATACTAGTCTGACTAATATCAACACACTGGCATATACAAGGGTACCAATGGTCGATAACCTAACTCTAGGTCAACACAACTGGCATATACAAGGGTACCAGTGGTCGACTTTATTGAATTTATTCCTTTTGGTCAAATGGTCTGGTCTCAATTTATTTTATTTTATTTTCTTTTTTTTATTTTTTTTCAATTTTTTTCAATTTTTTTTTCATGGTATCTCAATCACTCTAATTCACCCTAGCATTGGTAACAACTTGAATCGTGAGCCCCACCAAATCACTTAGAAACATATTTAAAAAGAAAACAACATCAAAAAAAGAAGTGAAAAGGACTCAACGAGATATGGTGAAACTATCATGTTATTCCTAACAACTGAGCTCTGTGCTTTTATGAATAGACTCTTTAGATGTTGCCATCTAATCAGATTGGTTCCTCAACTCCTACAACCAAAATGCTTCCATCCACTTAGATTAGTTAGTGCAATCCTCAATAGGCATAAATTTCTAGGTTCTGGAGTTTATTTATTCATACTGCAACTAAAAAGTCTTTAGATGTTGCCATCTAATCAGATTGGTTCCTCAACTCCTACAACCAAAATGCTTCCATCCACTTAGATTAGTTAGTGCAATCCTCAATAGGCATAAATTTCTAGGTTCTGGAGTTTATTTATTCATACTGCAACTAAAAAGTTTCTCCCATACCCCCAAGTTTAAATCTAACATTGTCCTCAATGTTCTAAAGATAAAATTAAAAGCATGAACAAGGAGAAACTGTTACCATTTGAAGCAAAAGAGTTAAGGAAAGATATTACCGTGTTGCATGAGATTGGGTTACCTCCCAAGAAGTGCTAAGTTTAAAGTCCTCAGCCAGACATTGGAAAGGATTAGTCAACTCGAACCGTATAACAGTAGCCGAAATAAATGTGGGTCTTCAAAACCAAATAGAGATGACCAAAGGAAACTGCAGTAAACCAAGAAAATGAACAAGAATAGCATGCCCTTAACTAGTTTCCTGATTAAGAAATTTATATCTAATTGTGGTTCAGGTTCAGGTTCTATGAAAGGGTCTACATAGAAAATTTTCATTGGCTGCGTTTCTTCATAGGTGGGATCCGAATCATTAGGTCTTAGAGTCTGGAAAAACTCAAATATGATCTTAGAAGCGCACAATAATAACCTAAATAACTGAGGATCCTCTAAGTCAATAAGATTTGACTTACGTAATTGACCACAATGAGAGTAGTGGTCATTCTGAAGCAAATGTGTCGATTCTAATTTCCTAAAGCATTTAGGTTTAGTCTCACAACTTAATATTCGACACATTTGGAATATAAACGTTCCCACAGTTGGAAGAAAACTATTTGGTGGGAAAAAAAAAGTCAATCTGGGGATCATAGCCTGGGCAAACCACATCAACCATAGGATGGGTTTCTAACGACTGAACTTCTTCCTGGACATCATTAGGTTCGGGAAAACGAGTATGAAGGTAATCTTGTAAAATTGTCGAGGAAGAGATATCAAGTCCTAAGTGAAGGGACTTTCTGAGAGTTAAAGGTAAGGCACTAGGAAGGTGATAATCACCCCCAAACTTAGAGTTTTCAGTGTCTCTAGATAGACTAGTTACAATCTCCCTAATTTCTGGATCATTAGATTCTAGAAAATGGTCAATTGATTCTTTTAATTTATTATCAGGTAGTGCATCTTTACTCATCTCTACGTGTACATCTTCTTCATCTAATACTATTGTTTCTAAGTCGCTAGACTCTAAAACAACATTTTCGGAATAAACTCGTTCCTCTAAACCACTATCGGCTTCGTAATCAAAAGGAAAAACTACATCGTCTAAAACGGTGTATCCCTAATCAAATCCTCGTCCTTTTGAATAGGTGAATAATCATAAAAATTATTTGGATTTGAACTAGAAATAATATAATCATTATAAAGCTCAATTGGATTAATAGATTCCTGATCACTATGCCTACATATTTCAGATTCTTCATTACTACTATCCTCATCATCATAATAGTACAAAGATGATTGAACCTTATCTAAATAAGTAGTGTCTTTTATTCTAGCCTCGTCCTCTAAATTAGGCAAATATTCACTATTGATATCAAGGGTAGAATTAGAAACCCTATTTTGGAAATTTAGATTATTTCGAGCAGCATTAGCCAACTGTTCATTTTCTACCTCTAGACGTGCCTGAATTTTACTGAGCATAACACTTATATGTTCACCACTCTCGTTTATCATCTCAGAATATCGTGTACACTCTTCCTTTGAACTATTCATTGCAACTAAACGTTTATACGTCCTTGCAATCCGTTGTTGGGTCTCTTCTAGAGATGGAACAGGTTCAGAAATATCATAATCAGGACTAGTTTCCTAAAACGAGTAACCAGTACTACAATGTTCCTGATTTTCTTGCTCGTAAGACCAATTCGCGTGTGGATAGTAATTGGGCTCACCATGGTATGAACCATAACCTTGAAAAGGTTGGCGTTCCCAACTACTATTCCCACCATGGTCATAAAACTGATGATGTCCATATTCAAATTCAGGTCGATACTCATTGTATTGGCTTCTATCATACCAGTTCGACATTCTTAATTGCAAGGGAATTCTACACAACCACAAACAAGTCCGACTCGACTCCACCAAAACAAACCTAAATATTTCTAGAAAACAAAAAGTATGATGGCTTCACTTAGATTGTTTCTAGACTTGCTTCTATCTCTCGAAGGGGAATTCGTTACAATTTAAGCAAACCCCTCTGGAATCAATCCGAGTCAAAGTAAGTTGAATTGAGGCGAGGGAAGATCAGTGGAGCTTTGATACCCAAGGCCTCGCCGCTATCACAAGGTGGCGCAGTCACGCATTCAACTTACAGAAACCATCATGAACTTCGAGGTGTGCTTAAGAAAGTAACCAATATCCTTCGAAAATTTTTCCTGATAAGCGCAATACCCTATTGGTCTCGTTCTAGTCAAGTTTTAAGCTTGGGTTCGCGTTAGGTTTCGTTTTCCTAAGGCGGGCAAGAAGGGAGCGGTGATGAAATCCGAACCCTTATCTTGTACTGGCCAGTCCTTTCCCTTTACTAGGAATTTAAAAACAGTCCAAATTCGTCCTAAATCAATGAATCACCTTAAGGAATACAGTAAACCCGCTAACAGGGGATTCGCGGGTGTTTCGAAAGCTTACCTCCCGTACCAGACGGGGGATGAACCGTTGAAGTCGACTCGGGCCACGACTCCTATGTCATGTACGAACCCGAGGGGCCGAGACGATATTGTAATCGTCGTCCTTCCCTGCAAACAGTTTATATTTAATTTTTTTTATTAATAATAAGACCCTTCCGTAGGGTTAAAAAAATAAAAAAGAAAATGTCTAAAAGTCCAGAATAAAGTCCAAATAAAAAGTCTAAAAATTACAAAAATTATGAAAAATAAAGCCTATTTACAAATTCTAAAAAAATAAATAAATAAAAGCTATATACAAAAAAATAATAATAATAAAAATTAAATCCTAAAAAAAAAATTATGTCTTTTTTTTTCTTCTCTTTTAGCTTTTAGCTTTAAGCTTTTTGTTCCCAAGTCCTTAGTATTCCACTTCGAACCTATAAATCAAAGACACAAAAAGAAACGTAAAAAGGAACAAATAATAGTAAAAAAAAATAAACCTAAAAACAAGTCCCCGGCAGCGACGCCATTTTGTTGTAATAATTTTAATGCTGTAAATAAGAGTTCGATGCTCGGACTTGAAAAGATTTAAAAACAAAATTGTATATACAAAATATATCACAAGATCAAGATATACTAGGACTCAGGATTCCACCATTAATCATTCACACAATTCATATATTTATTCCCAAACAATTACATCTCAAATGATATCGACTCTTATTCTTGCCAAGGTAGATTTTTAGAAGATTGATTGTAAATCACTAGCATGACGCATCAAAAGCACTTCGACCAAGCATACATCATCATACGATATAACAACCAATTAAGAAAAATCATAAAACAATTAATAAAAGTGCAAGTAGTCATAAAAGAATTAAATATAATTATCATATGCGTAAAGAACGGCTTCCTCCATCATCCCAGTGTTGGGATTTAGCTACTCATATTAATCATGTTCTCAAAATACATTATTGATGCTCAAAGTATGATTAAAAGAGTTAGAAATTATAATACAGCGATTCTGAGACTCACAGAAGGCGTCAAAGAAAGAACGATAAGACGATAATGCTGTAAACAACGACACATGCAAACTGCTGCTGCCTCTGTTGAAGAACGACGGTTTCTGACTGTCTGTTCTTCGTCTTCTTCTTCTTCAAGAAGCAGCAGGAATCTTTCCTGCAGCTTCCTGTTCTTCGTCTTCCAGCCTCTCTGCTGTGTCTCTGTGGTCTCTAAACTTCCCCAAACTTCTTGATAACTTTTCTAAGACTCGAACCAGCCTTTTTATACCCAGCAAAACCCACAAATCCGAGTTTATCTATGAATATTCTTTTTATTCTCTTCGGTCAACAGTTGAGAGAAAATCTCTTTTTTAGCTTATGTACGCGTCCCTGGTTGTTACAATTATTCTTAGGACTCAGTAAATATCCCATAGAAGATATTCTCTATCCTAACTTTCCCTTATCTGCACGTATCTCGCAAAACCAACTCCACAGAAGACCCGTGAAAGACATCCCTCTGTTTTGCTTGGAATCGACGATTCAGCCAAATTGGATCGAGGAAATTGCCCATAAAAGCTCTGTTAAGTCCATTAGAGTCCATCCTAGTTGATATTGGCGATTGATTCTCTCCCAAAATAACCTAACAATCGAACCCTAAATTCTGTTCTCGTTGGAAACATTTTCCCGCCAAAACGTTAATTTGAAATGTGAAGAAGGATGCCCCCTATCCTCTGATGGGGTGCGAATAGCAAGTGGGGCTGAAATAAAATTATTGGGTGGAAATAACCAAAACTTGGGTGCCTTTAGTAATTTTTCTGGGATGTTTTCCGCACTTTTTCGGGGTTCCTCCGGGGTATTTCTGGGGTGTCTCTGGCATACTTCTGGGGAGCTTCTGGTATGTTATCTACGGAGGTTCAAATGCCACATTTTGAGCCAATTTCGCAGCAAAAGCTTATTTCTCCAAAAACACCTACAAAGACATAAAATAACCAAATAAGTACAAAATCGAGCACTAACAATATATACAATTGGGACAAATTAGACACATAAATGCGTCTATCAGTTGTCAATCGAAGACAAAGCTTCCTCCACATGCTTAACCAACGCAAATCGACTAGTAACCTTCTTGGTCGTGGCTATATTTCCGTAGCTTTCCGATATCTTGGTGAATAGCTGCATGTTTGGCTGGCACGCTAAATCCCCGATCAACACATGCTTCGGATAAGGAACCAGGTATGGAGGGTTGAAAGTGGCGCCCGCGTCTACATTAACAACCGACAAGGGATTCCTAAAGATAATTGCACCTGCGGCCACTGGAGTACTCTCCATTGTATGAGTCACAACGACGTTTTCATCTCGATCAACATCCATTTCAAGGTCGCCCGGTGCGGCTGCCACAATTGGAGACAAAGATGTATCACCACCAGTCTCCGTCTCAGGGCCATCTTCAGAAACGGTTTCCTCCTATGACATCACGGATTAGATATTTTCCAAAGATAAAGAAAAAAAAAAACAACATGCGGGATACTCACTGATTCGCTTTCAGACTGGCTAGAGGAAGATTCAGCACTGCTGTCGGAAGAACTACTCTCGCCATCACTGAAATCTGAGCTTTCATCATTCTCGGGTTCCCCATCGCCACGGATAGGCTCAACACCGCCACCACCCGTCTCGATAAGCGATGTTTTCTGACTACTTGCAAGTTTGGTAAAGGCGTTCAGGCTTCCGAGACCTTAGGCAAGATACAAAGATGAATACTCAGGAAAGAAACAAGGATATACACGATCAAACTAAAGTCAAGAGGAAAATAACACGTACCCGCGTATTGGACGAACTGAAAGTCGGTAGGGCTGTCGAAACTGACTGGGAACCATCTGCACGGCTTTTAGATCTCGCTTCTTCACTTGCATACTATCTGCATTCGGGCTAACGGATTTTCGCTTGGGCGAAGAAGGATCCCTTAGCAATGGATGATCCGCTAAAACCGCAGGAGAAGGCTTACCGCGAAGGTTTTCTACCACATTATTCACGAATCCATGGAAAACGAGAAACTCATCCTGCCAAAATATGTTATATTTGGAGGTTGTTAATGGATTTCGTTCTGCAAGCAGGAAAGGGAGACTTTTACCCGACACAAGAACAGTAGCATCGAGAACAGTTGGCAACGAGACTCTGGAACAACCGGCTGACGAACAAGTGTGACCCCTTGGTCAAAACCCATATGCCGAGCCGCCCTATCGATATTTTAAGAGACTGCTTTGCAAGATCCTCGAAAGAAAGACGACACATAACCGGGCGTGTAGCTTCGCATGAATACCACCTCTCCAACACTCATATCCTCTTTATCAGAAGACAAAGACATGCTCGGAGCAGGATCAAAGGTACTGATCTGAGTTATGGACGCATGCACCGGAGCCCATGGACGAAAATTGACCATGTGCGAGTTGTCAAGGAATCCAACCAGGTTCGAACCAATCTTTGGGCGCCTATTCGACCTTCGCAGTATCCTAGAGCCACCCCAAGACTCGGGAAGTACGGCCAACGGTTTTGGAGCATACCTTTCGAAGTGCTCCCACAACCGCGCTTGGAGAAAGGCGGCACGAATATACGAATCCACTTTCATGTAACCATTTGAAGCGCACATGTCCCCGACCAGCTGATCCAAGTGTGTGTACAGAGAACCAAGAAACAAGCCGCCAATAGGGAGAATGACACCTTTTTCCAATTTTATGGCAAACTTGATAAGTTCCTGTCTTATCTCCTTCTTACCCGAGCCGTCATCGAAAATATCTCTGGATAACCAAAGAGCCAAAAACGTCGTGACATGAAGCGTATTATTCTTCTGATTCGGATCCAACCCATCGGGAAACCACTGAGACACCCACTAGCCATAAAAGCACCTCGTCTCGTTTTCTTTATAAATGAATCCTTTTTATTTCTCAACCAGAGCGACGCACATTTCTTCTTCATCTGCAGACAATTTGACATTGAGTTTTCCTATTACAGGAAGGTTCAGCAACACGGCCACGCTCTCTAAGGAGATAGTCATTTCATCCCACCTGCATATGTCCGTGTGAGTGTCTGGACACCATCTAGAAATAAAAGCAACCAAGCCTGGAGTATCTTTCCTAATTTGAAGCACTGCGGAAGCCGCGACAACATCAATGATCTGCGCCTTGGTCAAACTGGCTTTTACACATTCCTGGCTCATCATGAATCTCATCCATTTCTCAAAGGGATGCAACAGACTTACAGATATTTTAAAGTCAATAGGAGAAGCATGATACTCTTTCCTCTGAAGACAAAACCTTATTACACCTCCTGGCCGAACCGACCGAGCCTCTCCTTCACTTTCCGTACCAGTCAGAAGAATCTCCACATACTTGGGATGATTTCTCCTAATCGTGGCGGATGTTGTAAAGAACTCATTATCTATGTTTGGCTTGGAATTTCCAACATCTTTCGGTACGGCAGAACTTTTCTCAAATGACATCCTAACGAAAATTCTCTCACGCTACTTCCACCTTCGAAATAACTACAATGGAACAATACGAAGAGAAATTATTATGGAAAGTGCAAGGAAATTATTTTATCAGACACAGGAGATCCATCCTGGACGGAAGACAATTTGTTTCAAAGTCATAATGCGCATAGGCAAAGAAATGGGGACTGGCAGACCCTGCATCACCTCCTCATGCCAAGACCATACCATGCAGCGGGAAATCTGCGCCCGGCCGAGGAGGTGCGACCCACCACGGGAACCATACACACGGTCACACCAGGAAAAAGGAGTAAACCCTAGAAGCTAGGTTTTCGCGGGAAGGGAATGACAATTACCATCTCATGCATGCCTACTTTGCACGGTAATTGAGGCGGCCAACATCACTACGGTATTCACGCCTAAATGTTACTACAAGTTCGTGCAAAGCATACCAACGCAGAAGGACAACATTTCTACAAGTTCACGAAAAGGTACGCCTACAACTAGGGTTTGCACTAACACAAAAAAAACAAGAAACGAAAGTTAAAGAGGAAGTGTTGGAAGACAAACCTGGGATTCGCTCGTCCGCTTTACTGTTACCACACGGCCAGAATTAAAAGAAAATATAGGTGTGAAGTAAAAGGAGAGGCTGGACCTCTTTTTATAGGCGTGATACTTGGGGGGGTTGAATAAGGAACGGACTTCCTATTTGAGTCAAGTAAGGAAAAGAGGCAACCGGGCCCGCGAAGACCAATCACCATGCCAAGACCGTCTGCGCCATTGCCTTGGCCCCACCACGCCAATTCATCCGCCATGCTTGCCTCACCAGGACCGCGCCATGCCTTGGCCCCACATGCCAAGCCGTCCGCGCATGCTTTGCCTCACCAAACTGCGTCATTTCCTTGGCCCCACCACGCCAAGACATCCGCCATGCTTTCCTCGCCACGACCGCGCCATGCTTTGGCCCCACATGCCAAGCCGTCTGCATGCTTTGCTTCACCAAACTACGCCATTACCTTGGCCCCACCATGCCAAGTCGTCCGCGCCATGACTTGCCGCACCAACACCGACAACTCGCCAATCCTGCGTCATGATGTTCCCTAACCCAGCCAAGGTGATGCATATCCAGACTAAGCCGACGATCTTCATCTCACCACTTCACGGTCTACACCACGAATAGAATCTACGCAAGGCCGCCAAACACGAGGATCATGGACTCTCCTTACCTCTCGAAAAAGGTTAGTCGGACCTTCCTGACCATCTTTCCATGACTTGTCATTTCGATTTTTGTCCTTGACCGTCACCATCTTATGCTTACCTCACAACAATGCTCATGTTCCGAGCTAAGCAGGGGACTTAATGTTGATGGTGGTTTTTAAATTAGGGTTAAAATTATAAAACCGTACAACTGACATGACGTCACTATGACCATTAACACATTTATTGAATCGATCAACATGCCTACGTAAGAATTACCAGGGTACCTTTTTTTTTATGTGTCATGTTCCACGGTAGAACCCTTAACATTGACCGACATCATCTATGCCAAGCCCTAATTCTCATGCTACCGCGCCAAGGCATGCCAACCATGCCAGCCGCACCACTGTTCCAATGGAAAACCATGCCAGACACATCTTCGTGCCAAGACATGCCAACCATGCCAGCCGCACCATTGTGCCAATGGAAAACCATGCCAGCCACATTTCCGCGCCAAGTCATACCAACCATGCCATCCACATCTCCACGCCAAGGCATGCCAACCATGCCAGCCGCACCATTGTGCCAATGGCAAACCATGCCAGCCACATCTCCACGCCAAGGCATGCCAACCATGCCAGCCGCACCACTGTGTCAATGACAAACCATGCCAGCCACATCTCCGCGCCAAGGCATGCCAACCATGCTAGCCGCACCATGCGCCAATGGCATGCCAAACCCTTGGCCCCACCATGCCAAGCCAACCGCGCCTTGCCTTGGCCCCAACCATGCTATCTGCACCATGCGCCAATAGAATGCCAAACCCTTGGCCCCGCCATGCCAAGCCAACCACACCTTTCCTTGGCCCCACCATGCCAAGCCGTCCGTACCAAACCCTTGGCCCCACTATTCCAAGCCATCCGCGTCATTGGCCTTGGCCCCACCATGCCGGCCTTCCCCATGCGGCTACCAAAACGAAGGCGTGCAACGATCAACGACCACCCTTCCATCCTGGATGCAAATCCTAGCCTTCCAAGGTCGCCAAACAATGCCTGGTAACCTTTGGACCAAAACCCTAGTTTTGGCCACGCCAAACCACGCCAAGGCATGCCATGCTACATGTGCCAATGGCATGCCAACCACCTTGCTGCGCCACACCATGACGACCTTCCCTATGCGGCTACCGAAACAAAGGCGTGCGACGATCAACGACCACCCTTCCATCCTAGATGCAAATCCTAGTCGTCCAAGGTCGCCAAACAACGCATGATAACCTTTGGCCCAAAACCTTAGTTTTGGCCAAGCCAAACCGCGCCAAGGCATGCCATCCCACATGTGCCAATGGCATGCCAACCACCTTGCTGCACCATACCATGCCGACCTTCCCTATGCGGCTACCTAAACGAAGGCGTGCGACGATCAACGGCCACCCTTCCATCCTGGATGCAAATCCTAGCCGTCCAAGGTCTCCAAACAATGCATGGTAACCTTTGGCCCAAAACCCTAGTTTTGGCCACGCCAAACCACGCCAAGGCATGCCATGCCACATGTGCCAATGGCATGCCAACCACCTTTCCGCGCCATACCATGCCGGCCTTCCCCATGCTGCTACCAAAACGAAGGCGTGCGACGATCAATGGCCACCCTTCCATTCTAGATGCAAATCCTAGCCGTCCAACGTCGCCAAGCAACGCATGGTAACCTTTGGTCCAAAACCCTAGTTTTGGCCACACCAAATTGCGCCAGGGCATGCCATGACACATGTGCCAATGGCATGCCAATCACCTTGCCACGCCATACCATGCCGACCTTCCCTATGCGGCTACCAAAACGAAGGCCTGCAACAATCAGCGGCCACCTTTTCATCTAAAATGCAGATCTTAGCCGTCCAAGGTTACCAGCTAACACATGGCAACTTTTGTCCCTAGTTTGGTCGCGCCTAAATAACGCCAAAACCCTGACTTTTGGACGTGCCTAAACTGGTCCACATTAAAGCCATACTGGTCATACTTTCATGCCACTGGCTACCAAACGAAATATTGCAATAATCAACGGCTACCTTCCTCTTAAGATGCAAAATCTCGATCGTTGAAGGTCACCACCGAGCCGACAAGTCTCCCAAGCTCAACTTGCTAGACAACAACAACATGCTACATGTTTTCCACGAAAACACTCGAGACATCAACACATGTCACAAACTGAGGGATGCTCATTGGGTATTGGTTTGGCGGTTTACAGCGTGCGGCGTACACTACGCTCGTTATAAGAAAGTGTCATAAGGATGAGGCGGTTAGTAAATACAGGGAGTAATGGTGAAACGCTTTCTTTTATGGAACATTAATTCCAAGCGTTACCGGTTACCACCTCCTCCCATTTACTCACCTGTTTTCCTTTTCTTAGTGAGACCAGAGTACGTTTCACTTCGACTTGTATAAATAGGCATTACCTATTTCCACCGAAGAACAAGTTCTTGTCAGGAGCATACAACACTCAGAAAAAGTTTGCTAGCTTTCTCATTTGTTAGCTTCCCACTTTCTGATACAAGTCACAAAACAACTACTCTTCCAGAATCAACTATTCTGGTCTCAACACTCTCTTTGGTCCCCTCCCCAAAACCAACCCTTCTCCTCCTCTTTGTGACCGAAAAAAGTCTGGAACGGCCATTTCTTGGTTTAGGACGGATTTGTACAGATTGATCTCTCGAATATAAAGTATTCCCTTGCATTACATTGTTTAGGGTTTAGACTCGTTTCTCACCCACACGCCCGAAATTACGGAAATCAGCAGAAACCGTTTTCACCCTCAAACACCTTCACATGTTATGTTTTCAATCTAAACGACTTGAAAGTAACGTATATAGGAATGGAAACAAGTCAAGTCTTGTATTACTAACCTTGAACATAAGGATGATGTGTTCGTTGATGTCGATACATCTTCAGATTGTATGTCTCAAAATTTTAGTCTAACCTAACAAAGTTGACTCTAATAATTAATCAAGCGACTTGAGTTTTGAAACGAGTTTTGAAACTAACATATGACAACCAACCTTGACATACCAATACTTTGTGGGTTCAACCGAGCAATGCTCTAACAATGATAACACATGTAACCTTTCTGGTACAGATAATAACCAACAAAATACACACTTTAAAGCACATGGTTCAAGTTTGTTGCGCAGATGCTTTTGTATGTGTACATAAACTACATACCTAAATACTCTAAGAGGAAGTTTAAGTTGAAAAGGATTGTCACAAATGAAGCCAATTTATCCATAGGTGTTCGAAATTTCGAAACACTAGTGGGTACGCGATTCAGATGATACACTGCAGTAGTAATGGCTTCTTCCCCAAAATAGTGGCCTCATATTTGCTCCAATTAAGCAAACTCTAGTAATCTCAAGTAATTGTCTGTTCTTCCTTTCCACAACATCATTTTGTTATGGTGTGGATGGACAAGTAGCCTTATGAATTAAACCGTGTTCTTGGAAATAACTTTATAAGGTTCATTTATATATTCACCACCATTATCAGAGCGAATAACCTACAAAGTGGTTGAGAATTGTGTTTGAATCATATAACGAACATACTCCCTCCGTCCCAAATTAGATGAGCTAGTTGATTCTAAATTTTGTCCTATAAATAGATCAGCTATCTCTCTAATCAAGAGAATATTTCTAAAACTACCCTTTTAATTGATTATTGTTATTATAAGAAATATATATAATTTGATAGCCATGTTTATATTCGTTATGTAGGTGTTTTAAAATGCTTTTCATATAAAGTTTACGAAAAACCGTGGTATAATTTAAGAGATAAATCATTTCTAAGTTTTACTAGTTACTATCCATAAGAGTATAATTGTAAAAAATACTTAAACATACTCCTCTTCGCTCCTTGCCTTAAAAATTGTGCAAACTAAAACTAGCTCGTCTAATTTGGGACGGAGGAGTATTTAAAAATATCATCTACATCGCTTTTACTTTCCATTTAATACAGTGAAGTCATACGAGTGCTATCATAGACAAACTGAACAAACCATCAAAATCCAGAATTCCTAGTAATTCGACAAAGGCCCCAAATATCAGAACGAACCAAAGCAAATGGAACCAGTCTTCTATTAGAATTAGTACGACAACGCTTTTCTAAAATGCAAGTTTCACAATTACAATACGAAGGTTTTCAAGTTGGAAACAAATGTTGCAAATAACCAAAACAAACGTGACCTAAGCGGTGATGCCATAATTGTATTTGATATTCGTTGGTACTGGAAGACCCCTTTGAAGACAAAGACCATACTTCACATACATTTTTTATATAATACAGTCTCTCTTTCTTAGTACCACGCCCAATTATCATCATGTTGCTGAGATCTTGTAGGAAACACAAAGTCAAATAAATTAACACTAAACAATTTAATTGCGGAATCACTTCTGATACTGAAAACAAATTATTACAAAGAGAGGGAATTAAAAAAGTATGTTCTAAGTTAAGGAAGAATTCAAATCAACTATCCCATCTCCAATAAATAGATATGTAACACCATTTTCATTGTGAACGGCTGAACAATTTGGTGCATACAAGTCGTTTGGAATGAAGGCTTCAAGTGATCATATGGTTAGTTACACCAGAGTCAAAAATCCAACCATGATCTTTGTTTGTATTAGCAGTTATTAAAGCTAGGACAATATTACCTGACTCTTGGAGAGTGAGATGATCCATAATTGAAGTAAGATCATCGACCGTCGGAGTAGTTTTTGTTGCTGGGACTGTCATCTCAGTAGAACAAATAAGTGTTTTACATTCCCTTTATTTGATTTGGATTGAGTGTTCCGCCATTCAGGATAACCAATCTTCTTGAAGCATTTTTACATCGTGTGCTTACCATTTCCAGAGTAAGTATATTTTCCGCTTACATTTGTTAAGGATGATTGTTGGGACAAAAAATTATTCCCAAATTTGTTGACTATCATAGCTATGGTGGGAGTAAACAACTTGACTCATTATTACTACGACGTTGTGCTTCATGCCTCACAATCGAAAAAGCCAGTCCAGGAAGTGGAGTACTACGAAATATTTCTTCTCTGACAGAATTATAACAATCATTAAGACTAGCAAGGAATAAAGAAACCCGTTCTTCATCTATAGCTGCTTTGCGAATTTTAATGATGCCCTCTTAGGTAAATGTAATTGGTTTACGATAATCAAGTTTTCCAAATAACCGTAAGATAAGAATAAATTCACCGGTCGACTCACTCGTTTTATTTTCATAACCTTACGGGACAAATCGTAAAGAATTAATTTATTTTCCTTTTCATAGTATCTCTGTTTCACATTATCCCAAACATCTTTTGCAGTAGGTAAGCAAGCGAATACATTCATTAATTCTGGTTCCATGGCACCAACTAGCCAACCTTTCACAAGAGAATATTTCATAATCCATTCCTAATGCATCCGTAGGTTCTCCTTAAGTGGGTTGTGGGGTGGAACCATTTAGATATACCTTTTATCCCCTACTTGAGGAAAATATGGTCGCAGACTCGCAATTTGGGATCAAAGAGTAAAAAAATAATAATTTAGTTTTACACCATATTGAATCATAGTGGGCTCTTGTAAAGGCATATCGTCCATCACAGGGGCAGTAATAGTACCCAATTCATTAATAGAACCCATATGATTCATTTAAAAGAAAGTTGCCAATAAATTGCAAGTATAGTTGCAGAGAGATTGCTAGTAGAGTAAAAGTTTGAAAAACAGGCAAGTAATCTTGGCAAACAGATTTTAAGAGATAATAACAATGATAAATAAAATACGGTTGAGGAAAGAACAAGGTTCGAAAGATAAACTGGTAAGACCCGATCAATAAGGTTAAAGATATTGTTATTAGAGCACTGCTCGGTCGAACTCGCAAGCGTTGCTATCTCAAGCTTGTTTGCCAAGTTTAGTTGCCAAAACTATAAGTCTTGATTTATAGTCTACTTATAGCTAAGTCTCGGATTAGGATAGAAAGTGTAGTTGAGCTTTAGACTTCACGACGTTCATCGATTAAAGACGAAGAACTACTAAGTAGAGCTTGTGGAACTTCATCAACAAAAGGTATGTGGAGACTTGAACTCATCTATCACTCAAAAGTCTATCTACTTTGTCTCCTATTTAAGACAAAAGTCGTATAGCTATATAGACTTCGATTTTGCACATTTGATATTTAGAACCGAGTTTAACTCGCTTACATATTTCTCGAAATATGTGTTGGTAAGATTTCACTTTAACCAAGTTCATCTTATATTCTTGACGAAAGTCAAAAGATGATCATGTGAAAATCGCATGGTAGCATCTTACATGATTTGTGTGATACAATCATTTGATGTAGACTCGGAATATTTCGTATTGATCTATCGATCACTTGAAAATTGCTTTGAAGCTAATAGTTTGTGTGAGACAGCTATTGTCGTATTCTAAGAATGTTTTAATGATTGAAATGGGAATTTAGAAGAATTAACCATGATTGGATATAGCACATTATGCGTACTTGTAGGCTAACTGTTGCAAGTTATTCCAAGTCCGGGAACCATAGTATGCATACCCGTATGCTTACTGGTTGGTTAGTTGAAAGTTCGAGAACTTAGTATGCATGCCCGTATGTGTACCGGCATAAGTTCAAGTCCGGAAATTCAACTTATCAGTATGCGTACCCGTTTGCATACTGGCGAACCCAGACCAGGTCCGGCCACTTAGGTATGCGTACCCGTTTGCATACTTGAGTAGGTTGTGTTCTAAAATCGGTTTATTCATGAACTAATACATTTATAAATTAAGGAATGCAATCTTTTACAAACCGTGGCTATTATGTTCATGAATTGATTCGAGTGAATCAAAATCGATTTTGCTTCAATTGTGTCTTGTATACTTCTATGAGAATGAACAACTCTAGAACTAGATTCGTTTGAGAGTCATTTGAACTAGTTGTGTTAAGATGAACAAGGTTGATATGAAATTGTTTATATGGCTAACTTTGGTTAACTTTGGTTAACTAGTAAGGTGTACACGTTTAGGTATGGTTACCCATATCTAAATGAAGTCACTTTTCATTTGTGTGTAACAAGCTAAGTTCGATCTAACGGTTGAAAGATATTAGATTGAGTCTAATCAGGCTTTCATCTAACGGTGAATATTGAATGCTTTATTACCAAGGTAACATTGATTGCAAACTATGATTTGAAAACTATATAAGGGAGAACTCTAGCAACTGGGAACCTAATCTGTAACACCCCAAAATTCGGATCATGGATTTAACCCGAATTCTAGAGGTTACGGGCGGGTATCGAAACTCAAATATATTTCTTTCCCTTCCATTTTATGCTCTAATCTTATTAAACAGGCCTTAATTAGTATCACTACAGAGGTTATATTCACCTAACAACTCTTAATATTTCGAAGTACAAAAGAACAGAAGACAAAAGAAATGTACGGCAAAATCTGGGCAGAAACGTCGCTAAACTAACGTCTCAACAGCCTGTCTTGTCGAGGCTCCACATAATTCGTTATAAGCTCAAATGGTTGACCCCAATTTAAAAAGTAGACAGACTCAGCTTTCGAATACACCTGAAAAATCTAACTTACGAGTTTGTTTGGTCTGTGAATCGAGTGTTCTAATATGGTCACAGAACTGCGAACCTACAGTTTTCAGTCCTGACAAGCTCTATATAGAGAGCAATAAATCCTAAATGATAAATCTAAATGGCAAGAACTTTTAACCCATTATAAAGTAGATATAGAGGAACATTTATTTTTAAAGAAAGTGTCACCTAAATCCCTACCTAGTGGTGCCAGTTTCGCAGTCAACAGTCCACAGTTTTGGTTGTCAGAAAATGAAGTTTTCAGCTGTAATTCTCAAGCTAACTTAGAAAATACCTTTAATAAAATTGGAAATCTTTTCAAATGTTATCAAAAACAAACTTCTAAGAAAGTAAAACATAAATTCAAGTCTCCAACATCAATCTCAAGTGAAACATCCAAGCAAAGTACATAGAAGTAAGACAAAGAACAATCCACTCTTTAAAGTAGCAACTCCTATTCGCCTTGTCCTTCGATAAAATCTGCAAGAACTCAATTGGAGTGAGATGACAACTCAATAAGTATACTTTCCTGTCTTCAAAGGAGTACCAAAACGTCGTGATTAAAACAAAGGAAAGATATAACAATAAAGGGTAAGTAAGAACTTCGAATAAGAACGATTAATTTTGGAAGGCTCGCAGACAGTTCACAATAGTTACTGACATTAGGAAATTCATCAAAAACCAAGAGACAACAACATAATTCAGAGATTGACCATCAAAACACCAAATGCAAAGGAAATGCAAACATGTCAGAAGAGTTGTTACAAAATCATTTTCTAACTTTACATAAAACATGAAGTTAAGTTCATGGCACGAGTTGCCTTTGTTCGTGCTCCACCTCTCGTGTTTCCTTGGTACGGACACCACTACCATCGATGGTTGGGGACTCAAGACCCCTTGGGAATCATTACCCAATCTACATTTCGTTAACTTGGGGGACATTTCCAACTAACGATCAATCATGAACTCACCTTTCAAAACGATTAGTTGCTAACAATTCATTTCAGAATCCTCAAATTGAAATCCACAAATAACATTTTCAATCATTAGAACCCAAATAGTGCAACAGTAAAAATGCTACACAACGCCAGAATCCTTCACAATTATTTTAACAAACATCTTGAGTTCCATAAGTCCAAAAGGCAATTACCAAAAATCATACTTATTGTGGAAGGAAATATCAACACAACATTGAAATCAGATTTATAATAACAAAACATAGCAAGGTATCAACATGTAAATATATGGTTTTAATAAAAACTAAATAAGAGGAGTCATCACAATACAAAGAATCAATATCAGAACTTTTAAAAATCTCAACAATTTTCACAAACACAAGGAAACAATCCAATAAAGACGAGTTAGTAAAACCTACCTCGAATTAGTTGAAGCTTCTATAATTTTCCTTAGATTTCTTTCTCCACTCTCAGATGAAATTCAACATGCAAACTATTGTATGTCCAGAAACTTAAACCTTGTATTTCTTTCTCTTTATACCTTGCATTTCTTTCTCTTAGTATTAAATGTAATAAAAAGCACTTAATGTATTTTTCCCATCTCCCATTATAATGATTTTTATGCGTTTATTTTCTTTTCTTATTTTTCTAATTCTCTTTTATCCCTAATTATGCGACTTAATGCACCCTAGAGTTATTATAAGGGGAGACTAAAACCTGGTGGCTTTTAGCTTCCTTGCATGGTAACTTATACTTAAGAACAAAGGTGTAGTAAGGTATATAACACGTTCTAGAGAATTCATTGAAGAAAATGCTAAATGAATATGGTTAACTTAGTTAATCAATCACAAGCTTGAAAAAGTCTAACGGTTCACAAACAAAACCAAACCCGAACCTAGCGCACCCACGAAACAGGAAATTGAAATTGTCGGGTATTACATAATACCCATACCTCCTGTGTGATACTAGTTGCGAGTAGAGTCGATTCTACTTTAACCTAGGTATTTCTAAAACCATCATAAGTTAACGACTTAAAGACTTCATTGAGATTGTGAATCCAGACCCAACTATTTTCTCTGTAGTTGCGTGTTCTGATCTTGCTTTATTCTATCGTATTGAGTACTATCTTCTCTAATATTTGCTCGAGATTTAATCTCTGATAGGCAAGATAAAAAATATTCACAAACATCTTCGTCTCATCGTTTGTGATTCCACAATATCTTGTTTCGCTACCATACGATTAAGACTATTGTGAGGTGATTGATATTATTACTAGGCTTTATTCGGAAATATAAGTCCGATGTATCAATTGGTTCCTGTTCACCTTGATTTATCAAAAGACGGAACAAAACGCATAGGTATTTTTGTGGGAGACAGATTTATCTATTCAATAGACTTTTCTTTATGAGACAAATTGGTTTATCAAGTCTTCAACTTTGAGTCGTAGCAACTCTTAGTTGTGGGTGAGATCAACTAAGGCAATCAAGTGCGTAGAATCCCGCTGGGATTCAAAGGTATAAGGAACACGACTGTACCTTAATCAGTGTGAGATTGGTTAGGGATCAACTACATTCCAGTCCGAAGTTAACTTGTAGTAGGCTAGTGTCTGTAGCAGCTTAATACAGTGTGGTGTTCAAATCTGGACTAGGTCCCGGGGTTTTTCTGCATTCTACCATCCAGACTATCAGCCCAGTCCTACCAGTCAAAGTTCGATAGCCGCAATCAACAATAAAAAGTCAACGCATGTCGATCAAAATCTACCCCGCCGGTCAAAGTCAAGGCATGTTGGTCAAACCCGTTGGCCTGTGACAGTTTGACTTTTTTTCCTCCGACCCAATGCGAAAACCGTAGAAGAAGTTTCTGGATTGCTTGCTGGCCAAGTCGTTGGGAAAAATTCTAGAAAATTCCAGATATCTTACTGACCAAGTTATCACAAATAGGTTTTATCTCGAATTTAGGGTTTATTTCATAAATTCAACTGTATAAATAGAGGGGATCTGAACTGTAACGGATAGGCTGATACACACGAAAGTACACCACGAAATCGTAGAAGGGAACAAACAAATCATTGTATCTTAGCTAATACATCAATAAATCTTCCTACGGGGATTCGTCCGTGGATGTAGACATAATTCGCCGAGTCACGTTAAATTCTTGTCTCCTTTATTTATTCTTTATTCGTGTTCTTTCCTTATCTCACGTCATCATCATCATCATCATCATCAAATCAATCATGTTTTTATACAGTAAAATTTTGTTCATTAAATAAAAATCCCTGCTTAGAAAAAGAAAAGAAAGAGACAAAAAAGAAGAAAAACAGTGGCTAACTTTAGTTTTGAAACCCAAGCCCAATAGTCAATCTAAGAAAAAAGAACTAGTGTAATTAGTTCTAGAATTCTAGTGATCAAGTAAAAATGCATATGCATCTTAATTTTCTAAGAGCATTTCCAACAATGGGTGTAAAAAATTCTACGTGAAAATTTAATTAAGACTTTTATTTAGGGGATTTCACACATATTATATATGTAGTTTAAGGAGAAAATACTCTGCTGTGGTTAAAAGCTGTATCACGCCCAAATTCTAGAGCTTCTGACCCCACCGAACATACTTAGACCAATTGAGAGACCACCACCAACATTCATTTTTACGACCCCACGTGACTTCGTTTTTTCACGCCACCAACATTCATTTTTTCGGCCCCACGTATCTCTCATTTCCTATCTCAGGATTTGCGGTTTTGAAATCTTTTGGATGTTTTTGCCATACACGAAATGGGAAAAGAGATAAGTACCTTCCCGAAAATAAGCTTAATCTTCGCTCGCGTTTCTCCGCCTCAATATTCTCCCTACTCCCATGAAACCTTACGGAGCCAAAAAAATGCTATATGGTTTTTGATAACAATCTCAAGGGTTTTTTATAAAAATCTTGGGGTTATTTTCGAAAACAGAACCAATCACTTGAAGGTTCTATCATTTATTTTTTGCAGGCTTCGGAGAATCAAGTTCAGTTGAAGTTGATTTCATTATGTTAGGTTTCCTATTAATGTATTCATTTTTTTTAGTACTGTTTTCGATTCAACAAAATCCTATTTTCCATTTGTAAACCTAACCCTATTCTGTTTTTGTTTTATTTTGTAGCTTGGTGTGATTTTTACTGGAAAAGGTATCATATTTGGTACAAAACCCTAACCCTCTTCTCCATTTGTCTATTTATTTCTCAAATTTTTCTCTTCATCAATTATACTCAAATTATATATACAACTTTGTTATATTATCGATGGCAAGGTTATTGGGAATAATTCCCAAAAATAGGTATAGATCTCTTCTCTGATTAATTCTGAAGTTTAAATAGATTAGTAGGCTTGTAGTATAACTAACAACAACAAGCAAACCACAATCATGGACTATCACGTTAGTAGGCATGAAAGTTGAATCATACTATAAGTGTTAATAACCCCTTTGAAGCAGTTTGCTGAATGAGAGTATGACATTAAAATTTCAGGATTCAGATAATTTTGGCTATAATGGCTATTTCAAGCTGTGATACAATTCTAATTAAGCTCGGGCCTCATTAAAAGGTCACAAATTAAATCTAATTTAGCTCTGATAATCGTTTTTAGTTTTAACACCTATTACATAAATTAAAAGGTCGAAAACTTGGAGAGACTATCATAGAATTCTCTGAACAATCAGGGGTTCAGTTGCATCTAAAGTTCATACCTCCACTCTCTTGATGCGGATAGAGAAAATAAAATCATGAAGATAATTATAAAATATCCAAGGAGATGGACTTGATTGCTGAAAGATTAATTGATGAACACCGACGAATAAGGAGACTTCAATCACTATTAGACCCAACGCATAATAGTAAGTTATACCCGCCTGGAGTTGTTGTTTGCTTTAGAAAATTTAAATGATTTATTACATAAGCTAAGCTTCTTTTGCATCTATGCAGTTACAAACTGAAGACATCATGGAGGACATAAATTTAGTTGAGAGACAGAGAATGGATGGATGATCACGACGCATCAAAATATCAACCTTCATAGATCATTTGCAAATAAGTGGACTTATCACCAGTGTCCGCAAAGCTCTATACCTTGATTGGCTGTCAAGGATATGGATTTTGTTTTTTTCCGTTAAAGCCTTTACTCTTCAAAATGGTAAGCCACCACTTCATCATGGCTGCACAATTATGGTAAGGCTTGAACTGTGGCTAATTGTCCAAAAATTGTGAAGCACACAACTCTGGTGGTAATCTCTTATTCTCGAGATATCTCTTAATCTTCTACACTATTTTTTTAGCGTTTGCGGCTTACTTATTTTTGTTCCATATCTTTGTGTACTCTATATTCTTTTCTTATTTTTATACTCTTACCAGAATAAGGACTACATATGGCCACTACTCATGCTAACAAAAATTGGATTGTTGTTATGTGTATTCTTTTCTCATTAAATTTTATATTTTAATAATTCCGTTTTTTTTGAAGCATATAAAACAAATTAATTGGATATCCAGATAATTTTAATGTAGATGTCCGGCTGGGTGTATTGACTCATGGGGATTGGCAGATTCGGAAGACCACAAGGAGTTGTAATGATGAAAGGGGCATTTGATGTACCATCGGCAGGTGCACTTAAATATACATACTACATCTATAAATGCAAAAATCTGTGTTAATTTTTTTTTTACACATCATAATACATTACTCTCACCATTATCACAAACTGGACGGGCTCGAAGGTGGCGAATTAAGGTGGAAATGTTACTTCTTATAAAGGCAATTATACCCATGTCAAAAAGTTATTTAAATAGTATGCTGATTATTTCATACCTTTACTCGAAGGGTTGTCTTACTGGGTCTTATCAGTGTGATCAACTTCTTAGTTTGGTTTGGGAAACCATTTTATTGACTTTTTTAGGAGTTAGTACGCGGCATGTTTTTGACAAGAACCGTGGGTTTTTTTTATTCTGAGATTCTCATCTAATATATTTTCGTTTCTAATCTTTGTCCAGTAAGTTCATATGAGATTTCAAATTCTCGAATGTCAATCTTAACCCATACATAGATGCAAACCTCTCAAAGGTATTCTTATTTTCTAGATGCAAACCAGTCAAAGACATTCACATTCTCCATTGAAGGTACAACAACCAAGGTAAGCTAGAAACAATTTATTCTTTTGAAGATCACAGAATCTCTGATCCAATTGTTTGAATAAAACGCATCAGTTTTAATACGATGTATGTGATTACTTTGAGATATGAAACCTGTAGTTGAAGGACAATGCTGGAGTAGGTCATGCTAATTGCATTTTACATTGTTATTGGAGTTAATGCTGCATTTTGAATTCTTTTCAGGGGATTAAGACACCATTTCTACCATGCAGATATTATAGTTTATCCGTAGTCCTTATTTAATTTCTGATTTTGGTCTGTGTTTTCATGCCACTGAATGGTGCCTTGGTGTGCTTCTTTCTGGTGTTGCAATAAGTTTAAGTACTTGCTGATGGTTAGCTGTCAAGATGCAGTGGTATAACAATATGTTTGACATTTTTTGGGACACATTTGGCTCGCATTTTAAGATACAAAAAAAAGTGGTTGAAAGTGAAGTTAGTCAAATGAGGGAGAAGGCAAACTATGTATCTCGGTTAGAGCTGAGGATGCAAAAGACAGACAAAAGAGTCATTCGATCTTTAGTAACCATATTCTGCTTCGTACTGGGGACAGTTGTAATGTGTAAGTGCATTTTGGGACACGGAACAAAGGGATTGTTAGTTTTTGTTTTAAATAGGCACCGCACAAAACATTTTTGATCCTTCAATCAATTGTATCTCATATGCTCTTTTGGGGTTCAATTTTTTTCAATGTTTAGACATTAATTTGCCTAACATACAGAATCGCGGACCTCACGAGCACAACGCTAAAATGTGCATAGGTTTCGTAAAAGTGTAATTTACTTGGATGATGAACTTAAGCCCGTGCAAAGCACGGGCAAACCACTAGTAGTAAATATAAGACTCCATGGTTAAAAAACTATCTCCATTAGCGAAGGGATCTTAACCGTTTATGTTTACTTTAACTAATTTTTAAATATTAATAAAATAATTGAAAATATGACGTGGAGGTGTAAGGTGTAAATAAGACTTTCTTTAACACTTTCATATTTATTTTCCCATCCCTCCTAGTTTGTAGGATCCAACCACCGGAGATGAATTTGTGTTAATTGGGATCTAAAATCATAGATGTCGTGAAAATAAAAAAAATCACCCTCCATTGGTGATGCTCTGGGACAAATATCTCCAAATTGAACAGATCACATAGGTTCATGATATGCAAACGCAATGCAATGCAGTGCCTCCTGATTTTAGGATCCGCACATGTCACCACTTCCAAAGATCATTTATTGCCGTCTGATCGTCCAAGACCGCGTTGTCTTCTGTGATGTGGCAGCGACTCGATATCGAGTTTCCCAAGTTGATTAAAGCATCCATGTAATCATAAACATTACCACAATCGTTAATCATTTGATAACTACAGTCAATTGCCTTTGGAAATGCAGAACCGTTGATATCATACTCAGCAGTACCATTATTAGTAGTGTGAGTATTATGGTGTCCTGAGTCTCCTGACGTATCAACAAATGCCCTTGAGATGCTTATTGTTGAATTTGGCACCAATGATGACGTTGAAGAGGTGCAGCTTGCGGTATTATTTACGAGGGCTTGACTTGTGTTGCAATTCATATCCCCTATTATGTCCATTGTTGTCCTAGGTGCAAAGCATCCCATTGCGTGATCAGGAACCAGTGCAGGCATGTTATTAGGATCGAACTTGAGGCGTTGTCTTTCTTGCTTTTGCACGCGTGTTCTCCAGTAGTTCTTTATTTCATTATCTGTTCTTCCTGGTAGATGTTTTGCAATTCTGGACCACCTGCACAATTGCATATAGGTTAATTTTCGTTCGACATTTGAAGCAAAATAGATGCGTATGATATTAGCTTAGCTAGCACGTTTCGCATGTAGCATGGTCATGTTGCAATACTCATGCATTGATCAAAAGATTTACCTGTTGCCCAACTTCGATTGTAGTTGAATAATCAAAATCTGTTCTTCAATAGTAAGGTTTCCGCGCTTAACATCCGGTTTTAGATAATTCAACCACCTTAATCTGCAACTTTTACCAGTTCTCTTCAATCCTGAAAGACATCAACAAAAATAAACTCAGACTAGTGTCATTTTGGATATCTGGAGACTATGTACATATGAGTATATATGAAGTGTCATAGATTTTACCTGAAGATTTCGCTAAATGATTCCAACGCCGATCGCCATGGCAAGAAATGTAATGGACGAGAAGTTTGTCTTCATCAAGAGTCCATGGACCTCTTCTCAACTCATCTTCATCATCATGAATTAGAACACCATTTTCATTTTCCTCTTCTTCTTCATCTTCATGAAAATTAACATTGCTCCTAACAACACTAGTGCTAAAATTGGCTGCCACTGAAGCCAAGGACAAATTATACTGATAATGAAGAATGTTAGAACACTACAACTAATGAAAGTCAGGAAAATATGTTGAATCTTCTAAACAAATCCTACAATTTATAGGCCTTCTTCATGCATATGTTGTATTCAAGTTCCAACAAGGTTCAAATTAAGCATTTTTTTATTAGTACTTGCAATTAAACTAATCAAATGCTAATTAAATGTATGTTATTAGTGAGGTTATTCAAAGACTAATAATGTTAAGTACTTAGATGGAGTCAAAAGTGTCACAGTGGAAACTACCTAAGAACTTCCATATTGTGCACTACCACATTTCACCAGGTTGAAACAAAATTGTACTCTAGATTTTTCTGTTTGTCAAAAAGATTCTATGATCAACTTTCTTTGGTCTTTGAGTCTTGAAGCTTTGTCAGAGTCTGTGATAAAGAAGAATATATGTGATACTGTGGAATATCCACCACTTACCATGCAACCACATTGCATTTCAAAATCTAGAATCTCTAGATATTCTCTCTTTGGCGGCATGACTAGCAGACTTGGAAATTCCGGCTTCCTTCTAAAAAGTGGGTTGTTTACTATTACTGTTCTCATGTCAATGACAGAAAATTCTCTATTTGCGCGCCGCTCAAGCGTTCTTTATTTAGCAAAATCATAACAGAACTAACCATTGGCAAATATGAAAAGCATGTAATTAGTTCAGTTAATTTAGACATTCATCCATCAAGTGTTTTTGCAAGAATCGTCACAATCGATCATATGTAAAATGGTTGGTTGTGAATTGTGATGCTGCTAGATCAAAAAAAAACCCGAACAAGAAAATCCCTTTCAGGACCATGCTTGGTTTTGATTTTGGGAAATAACAAGTAACTTTTCATTTTCCCTAATTAAGAGTTAAGACCAAGATATGAGATAATCTTTAATTAGAGAGTTGCTAAGAAAAAAGTAACCTTTCCTGATGTAGGGCTGTCATGCTGTTGCCTGTATCACACGGCAACAATGTAATTCCCCATGTGGTTCCCTTGTTTCTTCACACTGCCATCATAATATAAGGTTTAAGTGGACAAAGAAACCAAGATTACTCCTTTATGCAGCTTAATTTGACTGCAATTCAACTGAAATTCTGAAAGAAACCAAGATTTCTCGATATGGATATGTCTTGGAATTATAGGAAATGAAAATCCCAATGAATGATCAAAGAAGCTGTTCCATGGAAATTTTGTTATTTCACACAATGAGATTTGACCAAAGACATTCTGCTGTTTGTAACTTCCTTTTTATGTTTACAGTTTCCAGGGGAGCTAATAATTTGGTTTTCCGCAGCGTATAAACACTGTCCAACCTTTTCCTCGAAAACCGAATTCGAGAAGGAATTAGCTCAAAGAAGCTCAACAAGATCCCAGCATTTGAGTTAAAAGGCACATAATGATTATCATGACCAAAATGTGAAACAAAAAAGTTAATAACTTGGGATTAAAAATGGATCCAAAAGATTACACACTCACTGCCAGACACATTTCAAAACTGAACAAAAGTCTAAAAACCACCTACAAACCGATCACTTGAAGAAGTAAAGGGCTACAAAGCTAAATTATTTGTGTTCCCAAGATTCCAACATTTTTTATGAAGCAACAAAAAAGCCTTTTCCTAGCAGTAATGATGATTGATCTGTTCACGTAAATCGGTTACTCAACCAGGATAATATAACATGTGCACCTTTATCCCATGTACAATCCAACATCATGTCGTGAGCAATCCCTTCAATGCAGACTGGTTCAACACCGTAAAACATGGCTGTTTCAGAATCCTACAGAGTTCTAAGTTTCAGTTTGAGTTTAATACACCAAAAAAAGAAATGAACGCAAAAAGAAGATGGGAAGCTGTATGACTGCATCTTTAACACAAATTGTAATTACATGCTCATTTCAGAAAATTTGAAGATTACACCCCAAAGGTACAATTATCAGAGTATGAATTTTTCCATTTGTCCTAAGATTTCAAATTCAAGTTATAATAAAAGATGAATTGGAGTTTAGACTCACCACAATGAAGTCATTACTTGCACCTAAAACAAGTAGTTCAAAAGACGATCTTGGTACACGAGGAACAGGCAATGATGCATTCAGCTTCTTCAGATCAAACAATGGCATCCTTGAACTCTCTACCATTAACTTCTGATAGCTGGAAGGACAAAAATATTAATGAAGATGCAAGCTCCATTTGAGTGTGTACGGAGTATAGTAGGATACACTGTATGCAATCTCATCTTTGCAACGGGTATAAGGTAAAAAGGATCGTGAACAAACCTTCGGGTCAGATGGTCTTGCAGTTCAGGGGAGAAGAACGTTTCCTTACAAAGAGATAAAGAGGTTGCAAAACCTTTTGCAGCTAAACTGATTGTGACCTGGTAAGAGTTTGTACAATTAAAAGCATTAAAGGCTTTTTTCTAGAGATCCATTTCATTAAATTTGCATACATTTGTATACCATACTAGAGTCTGCACTGCCATAGAAAACTTATGATCTGTTTTCTGAGATGAAATTACAGAAACTATTTTAAACTAATCATTTGATTCCATCCAAGTGATAAAGAAAGCAAGGTTCTGTCTACATCAAATAATATTCTATTGAATATAGTTACGGAGTACCTTAAAAGCAGCAATCGGTTTAGAACGCATATATCGCCACACCAACCCACTGCGCAGTAAGCAAAACAATTGGAACCAAAACGAGGGTCAATCATGAAACAAGCTACAGAAACCAAAATTTGTGGCAGTTACCCATTTCCTGTAGGAGGTACTGAGCAGAGAAGTACGGCTCCAGCAAGTTTTGGGAGTGAATTTGCAGATCCTGTGTTGACGAAATAATTTCCATTATAAGCATGTAAAGAAAGCACCTCAGTAGTAATGTAAGTATGTAACAATAGAAAAATGTTGCAGAACAATGCTTTTGAGGCATATTTCACGAAGTTAACATATAAGCGGCGTTCTTAAAATCCACCTCCTTTGTAACAATTTCTGTCACATTGTTCGTATTTTATGTGCCCTTGGTATTGGAGATCTTTCCCCACCCTCAAATATTTTTGTGTCAGTACAGTTTTAACTTTCAAATATAGCAAAGGTTTAGGATTTTCTATGTGTTAGTACTTCAGATTTCTGTGACATGCCAAATATATGCATTTCAAATTGCTCAAATGTGAAAAAACTTGAGTTTAAACTTCCCTTTAAGGATTAACATGTTTCAATTTATTTCCCATTTCACCTTTTCTTTTTGTTCATAGAACTTAGATAAGCATGGAAGAACAAATTGCTTACCTGGGATTTCTTCTTTAGTTTCCACGCTTGATAAGTAAAACTGAACAATAAGTCCCCCAAATGAATGTCCAAGTAACACCGGTGGTGCAGTAATTTCTTTTTGGATGAAGGAAGCAACATCACTAGCATGTGTCTACTGCACAATTTCAAGGAAACAGGAGCTAAGTAATAAATATATGAAATACGCTTACAGCCTTGTCATTGGTCTACAAGTGCATGGCCTCTACTGCCTGACAACTCCAGTCACAGTGAATCTAAGGCCTGCGATCCTAAACCCAAAGGATTATTAGTCCATTGGGTCTTGCACACATAGAACCTCGGCCATTCAACTAGGCAAAAAGACTCCCAATTGTTTTTTCTTACAAAGAACTTACAAAAATTTACAAAACTGAGCTACAAATCCCTCATTCCATAACAAGAAATGTAAACTATGCCTCAAGAGTACATCAAAAGAGATCTTATGTGCACTACTACACAGTCGTTCACATATATAAAACCTCAGGCAGCCAACTAGTCAGTAGATATCAAACAACAGGTCTATAGCTATTGAAACACTCTTACAAGAACCTTATGAGCATACTGTCAGAATTGAGTTTTGAAATTGTAAGATTCGAAATTTAAACCATACCTCAAGGGTACCTGCTGCTGGTCCTGGAGGTTCATCACTTTCACCCTAGAAATACATCAAGGATATACATTACAACTTGCAAAATGTTTGAGCGACAAATTCTGACACAATCAACCAAAATTCCAAACAATCATGTACTAGTAATGAGATTGAGACACATAAAGAGAGAATTACCTGAGAAAGCAAGCTAAGAGCAGAACAATCAAACCCATTTTCAGAAAAGAAAGGGAGCCAATGTTCAGCCCAACACCATGCTGCATGATAACTTCCATGGATAAAAACAAGAGGTGGGTTTTTCAGCTTATTATTAGTATTCTGATCCAAACCCTTTTGAGATATAACTTCCATTTTTAATCCAGAAGGAAGTTGATGAAATTTTCTTGACTGACCCTCCTTTAACTTGAATGGGACTTTCATTTTACCATTATCCACTAAAACTGCAAACAGAGATACTTTCTTTGCTACATTTACACTCTTCCTTATAGGGAACTTCTTCAACTTCACTGGGTATGAATGAATAACAAGGGAAGAAGATAAATTGGTCTGTGATGAAAATAAAGCAGCCATAGCTACTCGTACTACTGCTGAAGCTTGAATTCACCAGGAAAGTTCATGGGAAAGTTATAGTCAAGATTTATGGATAAAATCGAAATCCACACTTTTTGTACTGTCGGTTCCATAAAACTGACAAGTAGAGTAGTTGGGTTGAAATAGTAAAATAAAAACATTCACCATCCCAAATTGAAATAGTTTAAAATTGAGTCTTATTTATTTAATTGCTCTCCAAAACCTAGAGGGAGCTCTGATCAAATCAACCCTTCTCATCCTATCCCGCTCCAGAGCGATTCCATCAGAGTATGGATCTATCACAGATATCTTCAGGGAGTACAGGTATTGGTCATGGGAATGGTGGAGTAGTCTCTAACAATGAACAAGATGAAGCAAAGCAGAATCTGATTCAAGTTATAAACTCAATCCAGAAAGTCCTCGGCCTTCTTCACCAGCTTTACCTCACTGTTTCATCTTTCAACATGGCCTCTCAACTCCCTCTTCTTGAACGCATGTAAATCCAATTCTTCATCTTCATCTTCCTTATTAAGTTCTGTCCATGACTGTGTGAAGATTTTATTGGTTTTATGGGTTTTTGCAGAAACGCTGTTGTATCTGAGCTTGATAATTTGCAGAGATTGTCAGATAATTGTAAAATTCAAGTTCCAGTTGAGGTCCTTAAGTGAGTTTCTTTTATGCTCTTTGTTGGGAAATTTTGAAATTCATTGATTCTTATTTTATTTATTTTTCAAACTGGTGTGGTTTGTGGTTGTGTTTAGTCTAATTGATGATGGGAAGAATCCGGATGAATTTACACGGGATGTGCTGAATAGCTGTATAGCCAGGAACCAGATTACAAAAGGCAAAACCGATGCATTCAAGGTATTCTTTTGTTGCATTTCCGCAGGTTGTATTAGGAGAATTTTTCCATACATCCTTGTTTGAGAAACCTTGTTAAGAAATATGAAAGAAGGTGTAGCAGAAGAAGGATGATAAATTAAGTATTCATGATTTTGAGTTTTAGGACAATTTTTTGATGCGATTGTAGTTTTAATTCTTTACTTTCTTTATGGGCACAGGGTCTGCGGCGACATATTTTGGAGGAACTGGAAGAAGCATTTCCTGATGAAGTGGAAGCTTACAGGGAGATACGCGCGACTTCTGCTGCCGTAAGTTAATTGTAACCACCATGTTTTTCTTTTCATACTGCGCAGCTCTTACCTACTGAAGTTCATTCAGTTGTCACAAGCTTTCTATTCGGAAGTCAACTATGGGGTCTTTGTAGACCTTGGTAAAACTTTTGCATCGTCTGAACTATCTCAAATCAGGATAATTTTTTGCGCTAGCAATGCTTGAGCATTTTTGAACTAGCAGGCTAATAGACGTCGGATCCGGTAGATGTGATGTCATCTAACCCATGAGTTAACCATAGCTAGTTTCTTTTAAATTTTGTCATAACTAATTTCTTGAAAGCAAAAATCAGCATCCTCTGATCTACATCAGATCAATAAATGGTCGGATATATGAAGATATAATCATTCGAATTAGGTTCAAAGAAGCTGACAAGTTAAGTAAAACTAAGATCCCTTATATATGAATTGTGAAGAGTTACATGAAACAGTATGTTAATTATGACAAAATCAGTATAATAACGATTAACCATGATCGTATCACATATAATGATTAACTATCGTGAAATTGTAAGTTAACCATGATCGTTGTTAGGATGATACTTAACAGTATGTTATCACATTTTGTATCGTATTGATTAATTCCATTAATCAGTAATAATGATTAATAACTATCATGAAACAGTATCTTCCATGATACTTAGTTGACGACGAAACTGTCCCAAATCGAAAGATTTTCTGCGGCTTTGCCTTCTTCATCTGATGGTAATTTTATTTATAGTATTTCTCTTCCTAATTACATGATAGTAATTCCCGAACCTTCTCATAGCAAGAAGAATGATCAGTGCATTACCAACTCTTCCTTTGATCAGAAACCAATCTTTCAAAACAGAGGTCTTCCCATTGGCCCGTAAGATGCAAGGATTTTAGGTTCATGGGTTATCTTGGTAGATTACTTTTTACGTTGATTTCATTTAGGTATCGATAAATGATTATCATCATATATACCTATAGAGATTTGTTCTTTGAAGTATCTAGAGCAGCCATGAATTAACAAAATCCAATTAAAACTAGAACTTGAAAAGAGAAAAAAAAAACTTCATATAGTTAAATAACCATGGTTAATCCATGGGTTGGATGACATCAAATCTGTCGGATCCGACGTCTATTAGCCTGCTAGTTCAATAATGCTCTAGCACTGCTACGGCAAAAACTTTTCCCTCAAATCATCTATGCCATCTTACCTGAAGTTATCCAACCTAATTCTATGTTTTATGGTGCTTTCATGCTTTGTTGTCGTTCAGTTTTATGGTGCTTTGGGCGCTCATTTGTATATTGTACTCTGCTATTATTATGTCTTACTCTAAATGTTTCTTACAGGAGTCGAAGCGACTTGCACAGGCACAAACTATTCTACCAAATGGAGATGTGAAAGTTAAGAGTGAGCAGTAGAAAGAAAGAAAGAAGAACGAGAATCTACCCTGCAGTTAGTATTAGTAATAACTCGAGTCACTCATTTACTTTTTTCCTTCATTGTCCATGGCACTTATATAGATATCATTTGAACAGTGAATGATGAATCTTCTTTCCGTGTATGTTGTATTCTTCCTCGTTTTTGTGTTAATTAGAATACATCGTTAGGTTCGTTCCACTTGTACAAAAGTAGCTTTCTATAGATAACAGATATGAACGGAGAATTTATCTGTGTAGCATATGGATAATTTTTTAACAAAACCATGGTTTCTTTAAAGTTGCACTATCGCCATTAAGAACATCTACCTAGATCAAGGTCATTAACTCGCTTAAGACGAAATACCTCCTTGCTTTATGTATTAATATAGATAGTGTATTATCTTATTCGTTACAAGGAGCAATAATAATTGGTTTACATTATTTGATATTCATGAAAAAATACGGTTGAGTGTGGCTGCCAAACGGACTCCACCTTGAGCTAGACGCTTGTTGACCACAGGATACCGGGATAGGAAATAGTCATCTGAGAGAACAAATGTGACATTAGTTTTCAGCAATTCAGAGAAATTAGTATGCAAAAGAGATAGTGTGATGGTTTAATTACCTTCTAGTACTGAATCCTCACTGACATCTTTGTATGCCCATTCACATGCAGCTTTGATACTTTCAGATGCATATCTGTGCAGAAGATAGAAAAATTGAATTAGGAACAGAATATATAACAGTAATACCTTTATCTAAGTAAAAGTTATGCAAGAGAAACCTACATGTCTGGGCAAGTAGTCTTATTGAGGCTGCATTTCTCCCATTTTGGTACTTGGTCTGCCCATGGACCCTGTCATTGAAAAAGCATATGTTATCTTTTAGTCATAAAAGGTGTTTCCTAATTTTGAAAAGTTGGTCTTTGATGTGAAAAGTGTCACCGTAATATTTCTCTGGATAGCAGTGATCAGGTCATCTACACTTGCATCATAAAACCTTTCTTGGGATGTCTCAGTGATGCTATTATCCCATACCTGTTACATTCATAATTACTAGCTGTCTAACTAATAAAAGCTTAATTTAGATACATCAGACGGAAAGAAAAAACGGTAGTTACATGGTGAAGAACTGTTTTTCTCCTGTACCAATGAACATCAATAGTATTTGCACCCCTGTCTGAAGTAAAACCCACATGTAATGGCTGCACATAAATCGATCAATTGTTATTGAAGAAAACTTGGTAGATCGAAGAAGGGTGAGAGTAGAACTTGATTTCACACAAGGGTAAATAATTTCCAGTAATCATAGTTGTACCTGGTGGATATCACCGATGAAATGAGAAAGGAATAAAAGAGCTTCTGTTAGATTATCTGACATTTGAAATTCCGTTAGAAATTATGAAGCAACCATGAAAAAAACTTAAGATTCAACAGTAATCTTTCTAATCTTTATTTACATTGGTTGGCTTGAGAAAATGTTGAGGTTCTGTAGCTGAGAAGTTGATCAGTGTAATTGTTTATTGCCCCTGCAACACACCTTCCTTTTTCTCCGTCTTCATCCTTGCAGTCCCCTGCAATTTCAGAATGATGGACGAAATGATTTAGGAAGTTTCTGGCATGCATAATAGTTGTCCACAGTTTGCCACAATTTCCATTTTATTGGTGAGAGTTATACTGCTGGCTAATAAGAGAATACTGAATTGAACTTACTGTTGTATTGATAGGTGCAGAGAGAATCAGGTGTGTCTAGAGCTGGCAATCCGAGCCAAAACCCGCGGGTTGGCCCGTCCCGTCCCGTGAAAACCCGCACCCGTCCCGGATCGTAACTAAACAAGACGGGCGCGGGTTGTATAATTAGTGGCTTGTGAAGAAACGGGTTGGCCCGTCCCGTCCCGTGAAACCCGCGGGTAACCCGGCTCAGTTCACTAGGCCGCGTGTCACACAAACACAATGACACGAAAACCACTAAAAACGAAAACCCTCTTCACCAGAAAAAGAAAACAAAAACTCTCTAACCCTGCAACCCAGAAGCAATCTCTCGATCTCTAAATCTCTCAAAAGATAACCCATAATCAGAAAACCCTAACTCAGAAGCAATCTCTCAATCTATTCAGCAGAAACTCAAAGGATTAATCTCTCGAACTCAATCAGATCTCACCAAGGGGTAAGAATCTCTCATACTCTCAAATCTTAAGAATAATTTCTGTTCCAGTTTTCTGTTTTAGGGATTGTATAATTTTGAGTTTTTTTTTTCCTCTCAGAAATGTTTAGAACTTTAGATCTTAACATGCAACTTAAGTTTTGTTGCTTATATGATGAAATTTATATTGGGTCCTGTTTAATTTTGGGGATTTTTGATTTTAGATCTTTAATTTTGGTCTTTGATTTTCATGATGATTTTCATCATAATTTTGGTCTTTTTGATGATTTTGTCTCTGTAGCTCATTTATGCAAATCAACTCATTTGTTAACATGCTTTGATTGATGATAAGTACGCACAAATCAACTGAATTTTATTTCTTTGGTTGATGATAAGTATTTGAAATGATTTCTATTCATCTCATTTGTCTATATCCGAAATCCATGTTTAAATTGCATATGCATACACACAGAGAGATGTCAGTATTTCTTATGTGGATTTGAATTTTTAAAAATCCTGCAGATAATTTGAAATGCACATGAACTGTTTGATACTATTTCTGGTGGAAATAATGTTCCTGGACTAGTTTAGAGGAGTCCCGTCTCATTTCTAATTCCGTCCAGTTTTCTGTTTTGTGGCATAAATTAAGCCTTGTATGGTTTTACCCTCTCATAGTGTATGCATGACATATCTCCTATTTTACATGATTGTTTGTTGTTATGTGGATTTATGATTGATTTTGACTTTCATAGTCAGAATTAGATAAACTACTTCTGCATATTGTGTATAAGTTGGATACTGTAAACCAGTAAGAGTGTCAATCGACGTACAGAGAACTGAAACCATGAAATATGTCTTGTCATTAATTATAATGTCTGCAAAAGAGAGCCAGACCCAAAGAGTAGTGACTGAGATGCTATATGGGTTTGAAGATTCCCTTTTTATTATTCACATGCTTTATTTAGTATTTGAAATAATAATAATATGCACAAGAGTTCATGTTCTGGATATGAAATGATGGTTTTGTGTTAGCTTTTGAGCCACATTGATAATTGAATTCTGTTTTTGCAAGGCATAACTGCAATAATGAAGACTAGCAAGGAAGCAGTAAAGAAGAAGCCGGTCAACCAGTTGGAAATAAAGGTTAAGACTTGTCATCTCAATTGCAGTGTAAAGAAATTTCCGTATAGCTTCTCATTTTAACTAAGCTATGGTTGTTGCAGATGAAAAACAAAGAGAAGACTGATGAAGCATCCCTGATAAATAACAAGTCCAAAACTGATAATGCTGAAGCAGCTGAACCATCTTCTAATATAATTGCAAAGTAGTTTAGTTTTGCAATTTTGAGTTTTTGAATCGAAATCAAATGAATTAGATGAAATGATGAATGTTAAATTAAGTACTTAGGTTGGGAATGAGCTTTAGATGGCCTGAATGTGGCCGGAAATAGCCCAGAAATCGATTTCTGGCGAGTTGACTCAACAAAAACCAGCTAACCCGTGAGTTCCCGTGAACCCGCAAGCTTTATCCGGGACGGGCGCGGGTTGGAGAAATGACCACCCGTGAAGAATTTCAACCCGCAAGCTTAGGCTTGTATTAACCCGTAACCCGCGGGTTGGTCACAAGCCAGCCCCGGCCCGTTTGCCAGCTCTAGGTGTGTCAATGTAATGAAGTGGGGATGACCAGTGATATCTGAATTTAACCCTATCTGCCCATGAACACGTACTTCCCAAATATTTTCTGCAGACTTGGGAAGTAATTGTTTGACAGCATCTGCTGCAGCTTCATTCAACAGTGGCTATATACCCAAAATACAGAGAAATCGTTGCATTTGGAAGATGAAAAACGAAACAAATTAAGAAACTTAAGAGTGAAAAGTTGTTTACCTGAGCAATTTTGCAAACTGCATAGTGACCATCAATTCCCCAACTATAAATCACTGGGAACATAGAACATATCAATGACACAAGAACTATTTTTTGAGCACTTGACATGTCCATTGTTTCTTAGATAGACAAGAGAGAAAGAGGAAGAGATTTATAGTCGGAGAAATAATTTGAAGTATGTATCATACATATACTCTATGATATAAATGCTTTTGTTTTGGATTCTATTGGATTGGACTGCAATAATCATAAATGTGAAACGAAACTGATATAGAAAGAAATATTGGAAGATTTTCATCATTTAATAAAGAGAATATTCTTTAAGCGTTTTCAGATTATGCAATACATGTTTTCGGGTCGAGATCGTCTGTGCCACTGCTTGTGTGTGCCCTATGTGCCATACCAATAGAAACACGCCATATCATTCCTCTCATTAACCATGACTAACTAAATAGATTTTCTATTTATACAACACTAATCGATTAGGAAAGATAATTAATTAGTTAAAGAAGATATTACAAATCCAAGAGAAAATACCGTGTTTCTATTGGTGTGGCACATAGGGCACACCCAAGCAGTGGCACAGACGATCTGGACCTAGCTGATTTAAAGGCTGAAATGGTGCTGGTTGCATACTTCACACCTAGCTGTGAATAAACAGTTTCCATGTTTTGTCCAAAAGCTTTTAAAACTGTAAACTTGTCATCTTTAGTTTTCTGTTCATACTTCAATCTCTTTTTACATTACTTCGTACACCTTGTTTACATCCGTCTATGAACTCAACTGGCCAACTGCTCAAGATCCACAAATATCAAGCTCATTTTCCTTGTCTAAAAATCTTAAACTAGGCAAGTCCATCTTTCTTTCCCTGACAGGAAATGTTAATTAAGGAAGAGGTCGCTAATAAAGGCTCGGCCTAAGCGGACTGGCCGGAGTCTTCTTACGGGCAGCTGATTTGTAAACTTGATTGATACAAAGAGAAAACTTGAAGTTAACAAAGCTCTAGAAAAAAGAAAACAACTCAAAAGCCAGCCGTGGCATCATTTCAGTCTCAATACATAAAAAGGTAAAAACAGCATCTCCTAGAAAGAAAAAGATGCTTGTATCTGTACAAAATTTAGCTCAAAAGTGTTGTCAAATAGGATTCTCACGCAAATTCATTGATTCTGCGATAATTTGTTCAGACTATTACATGCCTTGCTAGGTATTACCCGATCTTTTTGTTAATAACTTTGTCATTACATGAACAATTATTCCAATTGGACAGAAAAGCAGACACAAAGAAACTGAATGCCTGGTCTCGATGTCAAACTCCAGGCCCTCGAGAAACACCTGCCTGGTGAGACACAAGAATAAGACATGTCAGAAATTAAACCACCTCCCTTACTTCTGCCTTGGTGTACTATGATCCCATTCTCCCCAAACAGAGAAACATCAGAAGAGTGAAAGAAAGAGAGATACCTTGCAGCAAAGAGATCGACAGCCAACAAGTGAATCCATGCAGATGCTAACGTTAACTCACTGGAGAACATCTTCGCTATACCTGGCAGCTGCGGATAACTTCTGTTTGTTACAAATCAACTGTAGGGGATTTTTATTTTATTTTTCATTCCAACTGGAGCTGGAAGAACTAACAGTGCAACAAATTTGTAAAGCGTACAAGTAAAAAAATGGTTACCTCAGGCAACCAGTATTTGCTTGCGAACATCATCCGAATGGTATCAGGTGTCCAAGATAGGTATAACAGATATCCATACAGTAGACCAAGGACGACATACGGTATACCACTCTCCACAGATTTCTTTGTCTGCATTTTAAATGTTTCAATCAAATCATTATTGCTTATTTATCTCACGTGATATCACACCAAAACGAAGTTGTTGATAAACAGAAGAGTAAAGCCAGTCTCCACTTACCAACTCGGCTTTTGGGGCTAGAACCATGAGGGTATAGAATGGAAGAACAGCAACTGTTCCTAGAGTGAATGCACTGCTAGCAATTTGAGAGCCTGCATACCCTGCAAACAAGATTAACCCATTCAGAAAAGAAAAAAGCAGACAAAAGGAACAAAAAGAGTCTGATCACTTGATCAGTGAACCAAGATAAGCGTACAAATGTAATCAATCACACAAGGACATGAGGTGTTGAAGACTGTCTGATCATTGGTATTGAACACTGTTACTAGGTTCCATCTAAACCTTGTAAGATTCTTCCATCTCTAATACATATTTCACTCACTTATTTGAAAGTTTCCCCGCTCTTATGTGAATGCCCAAGCTGCTTGAACCAACAAGCAATCTAGAGCACTGAGACGGTCATAAGACAAGAAAATGACATGCTCACTTCATTTACAGTAAAGAACTCCTATACGGCTATCAGTCTCAGACAGCATCCAGTATCCTAGCAAGATTAAACAATCAAAATTCCAAACAACAATTGCAACCAAGAAGAATGTAAACGACTGTATAGCTCTCTAATCATTGTTTCCACATTAAGGAGAACATAGATGTGTAAACTAGCAATCTAGCAATCTAGCAACATATCTGCTTCTACTACTGGCACAATCCAGGTTAGAACTTTTGCAAACACCTAGTAATATAGGTAAAAGGAAACTGCCCAGCAGCAAAATTGAAGAGACCAAAAGAAGTTGCTTACAAGAAGCAGAAACTCCACAGCATTTCCTAAAGGGGTTTAGTTTAGCAACATCTGATATGACAACAACTCTAGATCCACCAGCAAAACTCCATTTGTTGCTTAGCTTTGTCCCAATTGTTCCCACCACTCTTGTTCCAAACAATTCAGTATCCGAACCTCCAATACCAACGGATATGACACGCCGCTGTACCCCATCATGAGTAGAATGGAGTTGCCAGGACCGGCCAACCTACAAAAAGAAAAGAAAGGATAGAACAAAACCCATAAGAAAAATCAATCAAAAATTATCCAAAAGATCAAATCTTTAGAAAGTAATGTGTGCAATAATGAAAATTGGGGTTACCCAACTGAGAGATTAAGTTTTAAAAAAGAGACCTTGAGAGAAATTTGAGAGTAAATTGAAGATGAAGAAGAAGAAGAAGCCATCTGATCTGAGACACTAATAATGATGATAAACTACTCATTCTTTTTTCTGTTCTTTAAATTAAATAAATATATATAAATTCAAAAAGAAAAACAACAAAAAAAAAACAGCGATTTTGGATTGGGATGAGTAGATTTCCACTGTCTCTAGTAAGAAACAATGAGGGGACACGCAACTCATCAGACTCGCTAGAGAGAGAACACTATCACAGTGGCAGTATAGTGATTGTTTGGAAAAATGCTTAGGATAAAAAACGGTGGAGCCGTAGGGCACTAGCACGTGGATAAGTCGGCCCTAAAATGGCCAAGCACTACAGGCCTACGGCAGTGCATTTGGCTTAGCTTTATAGGTCATTGATTAGCTATAATATGGCCATATCTCTTGGTTTTAATGGGGAACAAATGCGCGTTGTAGCTAAAAATTGCCTGACGGTAATTTGATTTCCCTAAAGTACGGAAATTAAGTTTAGGTATGTATATTAATATCTGCTTGATTTTCTTTCTTTTTTCTTGTTACATCTCTCTCGTATCTATTTTATTTTAAAATGGTATATCTTCTCCACCGTCGAATCCCATTGTTGGTATCCGGTCAAGATCAATTCAAACTCTGTTCTATTAGGCTAAGCGAGGGTTGTGATGGTTGTATATTGTATTGAAACTATAGCCAAGCAAAATGGCCAACCATGGTGTTTATCATTATTAAGTGTTAATAATTCGAGACCGACGAAGAAATTTATGTAGAAAAATCTTTCCTTGATTACGTATGAGGGAGACTATGTGATCCATGTCATTCAGTTAGAGTTCATATTTCTAAAATAAGCATAAAAAACTCTTTGAGCTAATCTATTCTACAATATATGTTGAATGATAATTCAGGTTTAATAACAGGGGGAAAAATTCATTAAAATCTTTTAATTGATTAAGGAGAATCAGAGGTGATGGAAGAAGATGTAGAGACAAGAAGGAGAATCATCTTATTAGAGAGATTAGTTGTTGTAATACATATGTTTCTTTATATACAAATAAAAGGGAAAACTAGATGGACCACACATCCTTGGGCCGCATGCCTTGTAACACTCCTCCTTGTGCGGTTCAATAACAAAACTTTATACATAGTGCTTCACATATAATGCTTTGGATGTAGTTATTTAGATATGTCGTTCTCTCCTTGATGACTTGTGCCGAAATCAATTGCCTTACTAAAACTTTGACAAGGAAAACCCAGTGGGATAAAACCTTGGTACAACTCTTCACATGTAGTACTTCACATGTTGTCTCGTAATTTACATGTAGTTCATCACATGCAATACAATCTTCAAGGACCGACTAGTCGAAGTTAATTGCTTCGTTAAAACTTCGTCAGGAAAACCCAGAAGGACAAAACCTGAACTAAAGAAAAAGAGTACAATATTAAGCAAACCTATAATAATTGGACTCGAATAAGTTGTTTCACTAAAACCTTGACAAGGAAAACCCAGTGGGACAAAACTTGACGAAGGAAAAAGAGTACAACGTGACAGATGCAAGTAAAGGTGATCTGTTGCAGATGATTACTTTGCTCCGTTGAAGTTGACTAGTTGCTTCACAACTCCTAAGGCAGAAAATCCTCATGGGAAAGACAATAGCCTTAGTTGAGAAATTACTTCCCGGTGTTTGTTGTTGTCTCATTAAAAACCTCGCCAAGTAACAAAATCTTGTGGGAAAATCTATTCTCGATCGAAGGGAAAAAGAGTACAACACAACTTCAATTTCGAAGTAAAATATGTCGACATCATATCCTTGGATCCTCCCCCTGATGTCGGCATCTCCCCATGATTACTTTCAGAGTTTTTCCAGCCAGTTCCTTTAGTCATGTATTTTCGAAACGGAATATCGATAATGACTTAGAAAATAGTCTACCATATCTCCCCCTGATTTAATTTCGTTGGAAAAGATATTATTGTTCCTTCATAATCAACAACCTTTGGATTGCGGTTCCTTATGCATTCCTTTTTTATGTATTTGCTGGGATAATGGTTACCTTTATGCATATGATTATGTTCATTATACCATTCCAATGACGTTGCGTTGGCACTGAGCTACATCAAGATAACAAGTTTACTGAGGATGTAACATTTGGTCGAGTACATTATGCTAAGTACAATAATGCGTCTATTGTAGTTAGATAAGGGAAATTCATCTCCGGACACATTTTCGTCATCTTACTTACATGTAAACCTCGACTAACCATGAGGGTGCTAGCAGGATGCATGTTCTTGTTAAATTGCCTGACAAATTTAGACTTATGCAAACTGGTGGAATAATATACCACGAGCTCAATATTCGATCGAGCTTTCCCCAGATTTCTCATCTCAAATTTGGATTTAGAGTATCTTGTAGGATCTCTTATTACATCAAGAGCACCCATCATGTCTGTACCATCGACATAGGTAGCTACAATTCCAAACCAGGAACTTGCTTGTGAATACGCAAGGAAAAATACCTTACTTTTCTATCCCCTCCAAATCAAATAGCCACTTAGATAGTTATACCACATTCACATAATTGTTTAAATCCATAAGTGAGCATCAAGTCTAATTATAAACGCACTTTGTGGTCTAAAGTCACTTAATTTGGGTAACAAAAGGCTATCAAGCCCTTTTGTAAATATCTTTTATCTCTCGATTCTTTCAGAGATACGTAACAACGACATACATATGCTGCATTTCAAGTCTTTTTGAAATTACCAAGCTAACTAAGTAGCGGAACGCTGTAACGATCATTACAAGAGGAAAATTCCAGGACTTTGTGAGAAACCTCATGCCACAAGGCGAGTCTTGATACTTTGAGACTTCGTTCTTCCCACTGTGCTTTATGACAAATAATCATGTAAGTCTCATACACTTGGTTGGTTAGCACTACAACACCGAAGACATGTATATTTGTCAAAGAACCAAGTTCTACCTGGATTGTGTAGGCCAAATATGCTCTTTGTTGACATTAAACAATAAGAAGCTTGGTTCGATCTCACCGTGCTTTATTTCCTTGAGCAACTATATATATAAATAATCATTAATGTACTCGAACGATTTTTTAATTGACTCGTGTGTGTTCTCATAATTCTTTAGGATTTCATTGTTCTCTGGAATCATTAAACATCGGAGCGTCCTCCAGTATTGATTCATGGACATAGTCAAAGACAATCAAATGAGATGATTTCATTAATGATACAAATTAGGTTGTGCCTTACTCATCTACTTTCTTTATAGGTGATCATTGATCGAACCGGTGGTCTCTCCATCTTCCTTTATGGAGTCACGACCTTAACTACACTTCCACGAATTGTAGTTGCAACACCTTAGTCTATGGTGTACCCAATACTAAGCATTAAAAAAATAATAAAAATAATCAACAAATAAATAAAACTTGGTTTAAGAAATTAAACCTTCATTGTTCAGGACTTTGAAATCATCCCTAATCAATAAGAAGTTTAGCTAGACATAGCTAAAAAGTACTAAGAAATAAATAAAGAAGAAAGAAAGAAAGCAATTGAATTAAAAAAAAAAAGTTCACAAGAAAAGCCAGGAGCAAAAACTTTATTTTTCTCTGTTTCTGTCTTCTGGCTAGAGAAAATAATAAAAAAAGAAGTTATTGTGTAAACACAGTTTGTGAAATGTCCCACCATTTTTACCGTCGAGATCAATCTAGGCTTTTCCTAGATTTAGTTTTGATTTAGATAAGGATAACTAATTCCTTAACCTTTAAGAATCTGGTGTAATTCTGACACATGTTACTATTACGTGTCACCATTATATTTTCACCCTTCGGCTATAAATGGCCATTGTATCATTGTGTAACGAGTACATTTTAAAGAGAAAGAAATGTATACTAAGAAAGAAGAAATGAAAAGGGAAACGAAAGTCCCATTCCTCCCATATAACTTTTCATGTTATTTGTGTATTACCCATTTAGTGAACTAACTAGATAGTCAAGTCTCCGTCTATCTTCTCATCATCTTACGTTTAAGATGAGCTATAAGTGTTTGTCGGTATGATTTGAATATCATACAACACGTTATCAGCACGAAATCGCTCTCGGACAGATGCTCAGATACATATGGAACGATGTGCTATCCGCTCAAATCTCCAAACGAAGAAAATGGAGAAATGATAGCATAAAGAAGACAGACAGACACTTCTTCTCTCTGCTTAATTTATTTTCTTCATTATATATATAGCCTTGTCTAATTTTGTACTCACATGATTGTTATTTTGGTGAGTGTAGGTCTTGCAGGACACCATTTAATCATGCGTGGGTAGGCTGCTCTCCAAATCATATTTCTATCATGAGTTCGATTAACGACGGAATCAAGGCTAATTTGTTTCTTTCTTAATTAAGATATCAGCCAAGAGTTGATATTTGTGGGTAAGTTAATTAATTAGCGGAATTGTATATCAATGGTGAGTTCATATACTCATAGTGGATAATTACTTGTCTCGTTGCTTTTTTCTCTATTTTTGGTACTCAGAGTTTTAATGTAATGAGAGTACTATGAGAGCGAAGAATCCTTGCATCCCACAGGGGTAGCACAAATTCAAATTTTCTTCGCTAAATTATCTCTAGAAATGAAAATTATTCCACCTGAAGTTGGAATATTACGCGACACGATATGGATATTGGATGGTACTGGTTAGCTAATCGGTCCCAAAAATGAACCGGTACAAATGCTAGCCGGATTTTATCAGTGGTCCCTGAAGTGACGTGTAACTGATATTTAGGAAATTTTTCCACAAAGACTATATCCATGTGCAGTCTTGGAAATTAATATTTCGTCGACCCTGAAGGTGACGAAAATGGAGATTTGTTATTTCCTTTAAGTACCATATATATGTTTATGTTTCCTTTTGCTTTTAAGTTATGTTTATTTTATTTCCTTGTTTTGTAAATAATGGATTCTCGAAGTAATCCATGAGACGTTGTCGACTCCAGAAGCAGTCCAACGTGTAATATGTGGTTTATGTGGTAATCCATATTAGGCTCCAGAAGTGGTCCATGGATTTCAGGAATAAGCCATAAAATTTTGGGTTCCCGAAGTAGCCCATGGTTACCAAATGTTTTTGTTGGTGACTCTACTATTTTTATCTCGTCTTATCTTTTCCAAAGGATATGGATTCCAGAAGTAATCAATCCAGTATATATATGGACGATGGAGATACTTGTCTCAAATTTAGACGAACAACAAACATGAATTTTCGAACCATTTTATAACCTTGTAGAGGTTTCTGGAAATGTGAAAAATATCATTTCAGGTTCGAATAATATGATAGACATCTGCAGAAGAGCGTGTATCATTTTATATGGTGGTGTAGTATTTGCCTTATATTCTATCAGGTTCCAGAAGAATTTGTTGAGTTTTAGAAATATTTGGTATTACCACCTTGAAATAATAAATGAGCATTTTTATGGAGTATTTTGTTACTTCATTTGTTTTTGTGCTAGAAGCACGTTAAGAGAAGCTTGAGGCTCTCTCTTTATGGGGTGTGCCATATGAAAATTCTATCAGTAGAATCTCACAGTGTCATTAACCAGAAGTTAATGACCTTGATTTTTCATGCTTAGACATGGTCGATATGGACAACAAAAGTTTTACCATGATGAGTAGACGATTCAAAATGCTCATGGAAATCCTTTACAGAACCTGAATCTTCCATTATATGAGGATGTAAATTGTGTTGTTGATACCTGAGACAATTAGTTGTTAAATTGCATTAACATTAACATTATGGTAACCCGTTGCTAAAACACCAACTTTAATCCCTAGAAAGGATTCAAGGTGGCATATGCAGGACTTATTGACACTGCAGTATGGAAAATTATTTCAATACTTTATCGTAGTGATAGACACATCTACTAGATGGTCTCTTGTTATATTAACACGTGATGTTAGATTTTGCCAAACTGTTTGTGCAAATCTTGTGGTTGCGTATCCATTTTTGGACTTTCCATCTAAGTCCATTTATTTTGGTGGTAAATTTATAGGCTTTTGATGCTTTGCCTTCAGTTGGTATTATATCGAGCATATAGTTAGCACATGTGCGCACTCGATATGGTCTAGTTGAGTTCTTTGCTTAAGCATCTTTAGTTTATTGCTCGACCAACTATTTACCATCAATTATGTCTTGCGAAGCAACCTTACAATTTACGTGTTTGGTCCATAGCGTCACCTAGCTATATATGTTGGTTTCGATTCATTAGACATTTAAAACCATGTGTTGGTAATGTCCTATTGAAGATGAGACTGTATTCCCGCCGTTAGGGGGAGGAACTAAGCCGCTAAAAAGGAACGGCGTGAAATGTCTCATCTCTTGTCGAGCCTGCGGCTGTTTTTGGGATACTTATTGTGTGGTTTAATTAACACCCAGAAACTATCATGAGCAGAATTGTCTTCGAAGATCAGGCAATTATGGGACCAGAAGTTTCCATAAATGAGATAGTAATATTTCCTCCATGATCAGGAAGACTAAAACGCCACCAGAAGTTGGCATGACAACCCGCCACCAGAAGTTGGCGTGACCAGGTTGATAACCTTTAAGGTTCTTCTACTTTAATCAGGGGGAGAAAAGTCACCACAAGATGATGGTGCGAATTTTGTTGATAACCTAAAAAGGTTCTCCCGCCTTAATGAGGGGTAGAAAGACTGTCGTTTGAAGATGGCACGTATTATGTCGACAAATTTAAAGGCTTTCCTTTGAATCCATGGATATGACATGCATCACCTAAGGGTTGCAGTAAGAGATGTCGACAATCAAATAGGTTATCTGATTAAGCCTTATCCTGATCAAAGAAAGTTTGGCTGCCACAAGAATTGGTGTGAAACATCTCATTTGTTTTTCTCACACCAAGATATTGGATGTAATTGAGGTGTTGGAGATTACTCATGATTAAAACAAATAACTGCAATAGCTCTGGGAAAATATTGTTTGTCACTTGATTGAGGATGCAGACACGAGAAGTTGTCACATCAGGTTAAATCATGCATCTCGCAATGACCAAGTCGTGTATTAAAACACGCTTGAGGCCTGAATAACTGCCTCATATATGCCTCTTAAAGGAGAGTCCAATCACTTTTCTAATATGTAGTGCTCTTGAAGAGAGACTACAGATAGTGCTCGTGAAGACTATCGGAATATGATCCACACTCTCTAAGCTTATACCTCATTAAAAATGAGAAAATGATAATTCCCCTGAAGTGGCGTTGGTACCAGTATGTGAAACTTTTGTTGAGTATGCATGCATTAGAGAAATGTGTGGGATTTATATAATTGTCAATTATCTATTTACAATGGTGGTTATGTACCCCTTTGCAGAGGAACATCGACATCGTGATTGGTAGGCATATACTATATTCCCCTCAAAATAAGGTAGAGGATGGAATCTCTCCAAAAAGCGTAAAAGATCGGATCCGACTCACACCATAAAAATCATGAGGCCTGAATATTACAGGTTGGTGTTTGAGATGAAGCGCAGAGAAAGTAATATAATCACTCAAGGTGCGATTTAAGGGTTTTTCCGGCTGAACCCCCCGGGATTGACTCTGTAAAACGAACAACATTATCCTAATATAGATGCACTTTAGCGTGGTAGTCCATGAAGGACTCATATTGCATCTTGTTATGACTAGTGAATGTAATGAATCCCTGAAGGATTCAAGTTTCCAACTCAGGCAGCCACCTGACTTTTTGAACTATGTCAGGCTTGAAATCAAGTCATAATCACCAGTTAGAAGTGGAGAATTTTGTGAACAACCCTTTGTGTGTTTTGAGTTGTTGAAAAATGACTAAATTCCGGATAAGTTGATGATATCATCCTTGACCTCTTAACGATCACTTAATAGCGCTAAAATCCACGCTTGAACTAAATTTTGAGATCTCGTTGAAATTAAAATATTTCTCGGCCAGAAGCTCGAGAGTATGCTAGCACAAACTAAAGTATCTAATTTTTGATACTGGTAATACTTATTGTGCTACTAACATTAGCACCATTACTATGTGATTCCCAAAAATGGGAAGTGATCGATCTATCAGATACGTACGTAAAAAATAATACTTTATGGTCCAGAAGTACCATATACGAATATAATTCATGCATTATCTTGTTGTGTTCTAACTATTGTTTTGCAGGTTACACTTTTAGAGGCTGAAATTGATTTTACGGTATTTATGAGTTTACAAAAGGCCTTTCATTGTTATGCCTACAGTTAAAGCGGAAAACTGAATTTGGTGTGCAATGGGCGGAGGATTTAAATGCGAGGTGTACAATGGCGATTGTTCAGCCGGCGCAAAATATGGCAGTCAATCCTCCATAAACTGAACTTAGTAAAGCAGTTTTTCTAAAGGCTGTAAAATGTCCACACCACCAACCGCTTTAAGAAGTCATGCTTCAGGGGGAGTAAACTCGTAGAATCTTTGGCTGAGCTTAAACGCGCTGTACTCTTTTTCCTTCATCAAGGTTTTGTCCCGAGGGGTTTTTCTTGTTAAGGTTTTAACGAGGCAGCATATGCGTATCCAGCACTGTCATTGGGCGACGTCCGTTGTACTCTTTTCCTTTGGTCTGGTTTTGTCCCACGTGGTTTTCCAGACGAGGTTTTTAGCGAGGCAACATGCTCTTCGATGTCGGCAGTATTCTGAATTTTGGTGGTCAGGTTTTGTCTCAAGCGATTTTCCTGGCACAAGCGTTCAGGTTTTGTCCCCAAGTGGTTTTCCTGACGCAGGAGCTAAGGTTTTATCCCAAGTGGTTTTCCTGGCGTAAATCTTGTCAAAGAAAATATTTTGTGGCGGCGACCACCCTCTTTCTAAGCTCGGGTTTTGTCCTAAATGGTTTTCCTGACACAGTTTCAACAACGGGAGAAAATTCATGACGACCATCATCACTTTAAAGCTCCAAGAGTTGTACTCTTTTTTCCTTCCACCAGTTTTTTATCCCAGTCGGATTTTTCTGACAAGGTTTTAACGAGCCAAAGGATTTGCTGGGGTTTTGCCCCATCGAATTTTACCGGCAAAGCTGTAACAAGTCAACATTTCTTAGAATGGTGGTCCAAGGGGGAGTATTGTGTAAACACAGTTTGTGGAATGGCCCACCATTTTTACCGTCGAGATCAATCTAGGCTTTTCCTAGATTTAGTTTTGATTTAGATAAGGATAACTAATTCCTTAACCTTTAAGAATCTGGTGTAATTCTGACACATGTTACTATTACGTGTCACCATTATATTTTCACCCTTCGGCTATAAATGGCCATTGTATCATTGTGTAACGAGTACATTTTAAAGAGAAAGAAATGTATACTAAGAAAGAAGAAATGAAAAGGGAAACGAAAGTCCCATTTCTCCCATATAACTTTTCATGTTATTTGTGTATTACCCATTTAGTGAACTAACTAGATAGTCAAGTCTCCGTCTATCTTCTCATCATCTTACGTTTAAGATGAGCTATAAGTGTTTGTCGGTATGATTTGAATATCATACAACACGTTATCAGCACGAAATCGCTCTCGAACAGATGCTCAGATACATATGGAACGATGTGCTATCCGCTCAAATCTCCAAACGAAGAAAATGGAGAAATGATAGCATAAAGAAGACAGACAGACACTTCTTCTCTCTGCTTAATTTATTTTCTTCATTATATATATATCCTTGTCTAATTTTGTACTCACATGATTGTTATTTTGGTGAGTGTAGGTCTTGCAGGACACCATTTAATCATGCGTGGGTAGGCTGCTCTCCAAATCATATTTCTACCATGAGTTCGATAAACGACTGAATCAAGGCTAATTTGTTTCTTTCTTAATTAAGATATCAGCCAAGAGTTGATATTTGTGGGTAAGTTAATTAATTAGCGGAATTGTATATCAACGGTGAGTTCATATACTCATAGTGGATAATTACTTGTCTCGTTGCTTTTTTCTCTATTTTTGGTACTCAGAGTTTTAATGTAATGAGAGTACTATGAGAGCGAAGAATCCTTGCATCCCACAGGGGCAACACAAATTCAAATTTTCTTCGCTAAATGATCTCTAGAAATGAAAATTATTCCACCTGAAGTTGGAATATTACGCGACACGATATGGATATTGGATGGTACTGGTTAGCTAATCGGTCCCAAAAATGACCCGGTACAAATGCTAGCCGGATTTTATCAGTGGTCCCTGAAGTGACATGTAACTGATATTTAGGAAATTTTTCCACAAAGACTATGTCCATGTGCAGTCTTGGAAATTAATATTTCGTCGACCCTGAAGGTGACGAAAATGGAGATTTGTTATTTCCTTTAAGTACCATATATATGTTTATGTTTCCTTTTGCTTTTAAGTTCTGTTTATTTTATTTCCTTGTTTTGTAAATAATGGATTCTCGAAGTAATCCATGAGACGTTGTCGACTCCAGAAGCAGTCCAACGTGTAATATGTGGTTTATGTGGTAATCCATATTAGGCTCCAGAAGTGGTCCATGGATTTCAGGAATAAGCCATAAAATTTTGGGTTCCCGAAGTAGCCCATGATTACCAAATGTTTTTGTTGGTGACTCTACTATTTTTATCTCGTCTTATCTTTTCCAAAGGATATGGATTCTAGAAGTAATCAATCCAGTATATATATGGACGATGGAGATACTTGTCTCAAATTTAGACGAAACAACAAACACGAATTTTCGAACCATTTTATAACCTTGTAGAGGTTTCTGGAAATGTGAAAAATAGCATTTCAGGTTCGAATAATATGATAAACATCTGCAGAAGAGCGTGTATCATTTTATATGGTGGTGTAGTACTTGCCTTATATTCTATCAGGTTCCAGAAGAATTTGTTGAGTTTTAGAAATATTTGGTATTACCACCTTGAAATAATAAATGAGCATTTTTATGGAGTATTTTGTTACTTCATTTGTTTTTGTGCTAGAAGAACGTTAAGAGAAGCTTGAGGCTCTCTCTTTATGGGGTGTGCCATATGAAAATTCTATCAGTAGAATCTCACAGTGTCATTAACCAGAAGTTAATGACCTTGATTTTTCATGCTTAGACATGGTCGATATGGACAACAAAAGTTTTACCAAGATGAGTAGACGATTCAAAATGCTCATGGAAATCCTTTACAGAACCTGAAGCTTCCATTATATGAGGATGTAAATTGTGTTGTTGGTACTTGAGACAATTAGTTGTTAAATTGCATTAACATTAACATTATGGTAACCCGTTGCTAAAACACCAACTTTAATCCCTAGAAAGGATTCAAGGTGGCATATGCAGGACTTATTGACACTGCAGTATGGACAATTATTTCAATACTTTATCGTAGTGATAGACACATCTACTAGATGGTCTCTTGTTATATTAACACGTGATGTTAGATTTTGCCAAACTGTTTGTGCAAATCTTGTGGTTGTGTATCCATTTTTGGACTTTCCATCTAAGTCCATTTATTTTGGTGGTAAATTTATTGGTTTTTGATGCTTTGCCTTCAGTTGGTATTATATCGAGCATATAGTTAGCACATGTGCGCACTCGACATGGTCTAGTTGAGTTCTTTGCTTAAGCATCTTTAGTTTATTGCTCGACCAACTATTTACCATCAATTATGTCTTGCGAAGCAACCTTACAATTTACGTGTTTGGTCCATAGTGTCACCTAGCTATATATGTTGGTTTCGATTCATAAGACATTTAAAACCATGTGTTGGTAATGTCCTATTGAAGATGAGACTGTATTCCCGCCGTTAGGGGGAGGAAGTAAGCCGCTAAAAAGGAACGGCGTGAAATGTCTCATCTCTTGTCGAGCCTGCGGCTGTTTTTGGGATACTTATTGTGTGGTTTAATTAACACCCAGAAACTATCATGAGCAGAATTGCCTTCGAAAATCAGGCAATTATGGGACCAGAAGTTTCCATAAATGAGATAGTAATATTTCCGCCATGATCAGGAAGACTAAAACGCCACCAGAAGTTGGCATGACAACCCGCCACCAGAAGTTGGCGTGACCAAGGTTGATAACCTTTAAGGTTCTTCTACTTTAATCAGGGGGAGAAAAGTCACCACAAGATGATGGTGCGAATTGTGTTGATAACCTAAAAAGGTTCTCCCGCCTTAATGAGGGGGAGAAAGACTGTCGTTTTAAGATGGCACGTATTATGTCGACAAATTTAAAGGCTTTCCTTTGAATCCATAGATATGACATGCATCACCTAAGGGTTGCAGTAAGAGATGTCGACAATCAAATAGGTTATCTGATTAAGCCTTATCTTGATCAAAGAAAGTTTGGCTGCCACAAGAATTGGCGTGAAACATCTCATTTGTTTTTCTCACACCAAGATATTGGATGTAATTGAGGTGTTGGAGATTACTCATGATTAAAACAAATAACTGCAATAGCTCTGGGAAAATATTGTTTGTCACTTGCTTGAGGATGCAGACACGAGAAGTTGTCACATCAGGTTAAATCATGCATCTCGCAATGACCAAGTCGTGTGTTAAAACACGCTTGAGGCCTGAATAACTGGCTCATATATGCCTCTTAAAGGAGAGTCCAATCACTTTTCTAATATGTAGTGCTCTTGAAGAGAGACTACAGATAGTGCTCGTGAAGACTATCGGAATATGATCCACACTCTCTAAGCTTATACCTCATTAAAAATGAGAAAATGATAATGCCCCTGAAGTGGCGCTGGTACCAGTATGTGAAACTTTTGTTGAGTATGCATGCATTAGAGAAATGTGTGGGATTTATATAATTGTCAATTATCTATTTACAATGGTGGTTATGTACCCCTCTGCAGAGGAACATCGACATCGTGATTGGTAGGCATATAGTATATTCCCCTCAAAATAAGGTAGAGGATGGAATCTCTCCAAAAAGCGTAAAAGATCGGATCCGACTCACACCATAAAAATCATGAGGCCTGAATATTACAGGTTGGTGTTTGAGATGAAGCGCAGAGAAAGTAATATAATCGCTCAAGGTGCGATTTAAGGGTTTTTCCTGCTGAACCCCCCAGGATTGACTCTGTAAAACGAACAACATTATCCTAATATAGATGCACTTTAGCGTGGTAGTCCATGAAGGACTCATATTGCATCTTGTTATGACTAGTAAATGTAATGAATCCATGAAGGATTCGAGTTTCCAACTGCCACCTGACTTCTCATCATCTTACGTTTAAGATGAGCTATAAATGTTTGTCGGTATGATTTGAATATCATACAACAAAAGTGATTTTCTCTTAAGTTTTTTGCTTGCTATTTATAGCTTTCAAATACCCTACCCGATCCACAAAACTCGTACATGATAAAGATGCAAAGTTGGCGGAGTTTATCCCACTGATAATTTGGTGCATCGCGGTACACTCTAGTAGAGTGTATATGATTTCTTATTCGTTCGATCCTCTGTAAACCCTTTATGTCTTTATCTACACCGTCTATGTATCATTCCTCGATACTCCGAAGTACACACAATCAACACCTTCTTATCTACGCGTTAGAGCTATGCAGAACTGCTGCACCACGGCCCACCACACGTACTCTTCCTTAATCACGTGCTTGCCCTATTGTTTTCTTCTGACTTGTACGACTTTCGGACTTCCCACCTACACCATCAACTCATTCAATCTCTGGCTTGTATTCAGCAGCAACACCCCTCCTCCATCTTTTGTTCTTCCGCAACCTCTTCATCTCTGCCATCGTCACAACTCCATCCTCTGATCACGAGATTCATCAACTCATTACCAGCAGCATCGAATGTACCGTCAGCTTTTCCGTCACTGCCTCCATCAACTCCATCTCGATCATCATCACTTCCCTATCGAGCTCGAGTTCTCTGCCAATGATCGATGACAGTCCCTTGTTCTTCCAAAACATCACCGATCATTACTGCTATCGTCATCTCGTTCCATGATCACCATCAACGGCAGCAGCTTTTCTCGAGCTCTTATCTCGATTGACAACAATCTTCAACTCCACAGCGTCATTATCATCTCAATCAACAACAGAAAACTAGACTCAGCTCCGTAACTGCCAATATCGGCCATTCTTCTTCTTCTTTGTTCTTCGAACTCAGTCCCTGAATCGCCAGCAACTATAAACTCCGTCTGTATCCTTCTAAACTCATACCCCTCCTTCATCTTCGAGAAGCAATGACAGCAGCAGGAGCCATCTTGTCATCACTGCCGTTAGCCACCTTGACTGATTTGTCGAAATCGGACAACAACCCATGTTTTCTACCACCTCTAGGAAACCCAATGATATATTTAAATTCGAATATAATTGTTGATCAAAATCCATCACCGTCGTGATCATCAGGTCCCGACTGCCATCGCCTGTTTGTGGTTTAGGAATAGGGAAGACGAAGGGCCCTGAGTAATAAGCTAGGTGCCTTTAACAGTATTTGAATCTGGGCAGCCCCTTAAGTAAAGGACTGGACTGCCTTTAGCTGTTCCTCTGAATTGTGTCTGCCTCTTAACAGAATGACTACCCTTTAACATACCGCGGGGGTGCCAATAGTAGTTTCCCCTGGTATATGACTATTTTGGCCTTTTAGTCTTCTAAATTCTTGTTTTGCTCATAACTTCTTCATACGAACTCAGAATGACTTCGTTCTTTCGCCATTGTCTTCGTCTTCTCGTCCCCTACAAAATGAAATGTAGAAAATGTACTTGAACGAGTTCCAATTGGTCTTTGGCCCTTCTCCACTTGTACCTAGTTTCTTTTATTGCACAGTTAAGTGTTATTTCACTTCTTTTGGATGGTATACCTAATAAAACACAAATAAGAGAAAACACACGTAATATACAATAATTTGCAAGAAAACCAAGAAATACTAGCATGAAATTGACACCAAATATATGTGAAATATGCACTTATCAAATTCCCCCACACTTGCCTTTTGCTAGTCCTCGAGCAAACTAAACTAAACTACAACAACTCCATTTCGCCGAGGATACGGTTGCACTTAGCATGTGCAACAGGCCTTTAAACCCATAGGTGTCCCTCCTCGACTTCTGCCTCACTTAAAAGGATTTTATGATAATTGCACTCAATAAGACAACTTTTTATGGGTCTCACATGTGTGCAGGTAGGATTGAAGAGAGAATACTACACACGTTGAATGGTGGGAAGAAAACATTCCGAATTATTTCTGGAGACCCCACAAGATCGTGGAAAATAAAGATATTTTTTTGATGATCTCTAAGAAAGGAAATCAACCACTATAGTAATAATGGGAGTACTTACCACCTTCACATCCGATCGGCAGTGACGAAAGCACCACTCTCACAACATCCAATAGAAACGTAGTCTTCAACTCGTCTTCTTCATCTTCCTGGTCTTCGGTCTTCAACTATTGATGATAAACTCTTGAACTTCGTAGAACTTTGACAATTTGTAACTCTTTTCCTCAATTTCCTTGTTGCTTGAAACTTCCTTATAGATTTTTCTTCCACATGGCCTTATTGAACAAATAACAACCTAAATGCAAATCTTTTTGTATACATTTTTTGTTTTGTTTTTGTTTTGTTTTTTTTTTTTTTTTTTTTTTTTTTTTTGTATTTTATTTATATATATATATATATATATATTCTTTTTCTTTTTAAACAAAAAGATTGCAACTACAAAAATAATAATGAAATTAAAATAACATGGCCATGAAAGAAGTACTTTACCACTTTGATCTTCACAACTTGTATTGTCTTTGTATCATAAACTTCAATAACTCTCATCTTTTAATTTTCTTCGCTCTTGTACTTAGTCTTCCACTTTGATATAGAATTCCACTCTTTATATTATAAGTCTTCAATATGTATTAAAAAATATGCTCATTGTATGTTGCTTTACTTGGATATGAAATTTTTGCTCTTCCTTGAATTGTTGCTTGTAAACCTTAAACGTCTTCAACTTTCCTTGTAGATTTTGATGTCGCTCCCTTGTTGATGATGATGGTGTTTATATGGATCTGTTGTTGGCGAGAGAGAATGGTGCTAATTGCAAATCAAATTACAAGAAGGTGGTTTTCATCTATAGACGTAACCCTCATGATTGACAAAATTAGCACTCAAGAGATCAAATAGTAGTTCTTCTATTGGTGGGAGGTTGGGTAGCTCACCATTCTACCCGGAATTAACGTATGGTGAAACACACTCAAAAGAAATCTCTTTAGTCATTTATAAAGAAATCTGGTCTGGTGTCTCGGTTGATATGAAAATGGGTAGTCTCCACTAATGATTGATCAACAACTCTAATAATGCATTTCTTTCTGCTCCTAATTCGCATCACCGACATGATTAAATCCATTTTTAACACTCCAATTCGTAAGAAATTCGAATGTAGTTCCCTAACACTTCTAAGTTCAGTTATGTCGGTCAGAATTCTCTATGTAAACATACCTAGAAGTATGCTAGTGACTCTAAAATCTCTAAAAGTTGGAGGTTTTATGCAAAATTTTTTTACAAATTTCACTCCAAAAGATAAAAACTCTATATGAAAAATACTCCCCCATACGGTGATGAAATCCGAGTCCTTATCTTGTTTAGGCCAGGCCTTGCCCTTTACTAGGAAAATAAAGACAGTCCGGTTCGTCCTCAAACAATTATCACCTTAAGGAAGACAGTAACCCGCTTGCAGGAGATTCGCGGGTGTTTCGATTGGACTTACCTCCCGTACCAGACGGGCGATGAACCGTTGTCGTCGACTCGGGCCACGACTCCTATGACGTGTGCGAACCCGAGGGGCCGAGACGATATAGTAATCGTCGTCCTTCCCTGCAAACAGTTTGTATTTAATTTTTTTTTTTTAATTTATAACCCTTCCGTAGGGTTTTAAAAATAATGTCCAAAGTCCAGAATAAAGTCCAAATAAAAAGTCCAAAATTACAAAAATTATGAAAAATAAAGCCTATTTACAAATTCTAAAAATAAATAAATAAAATCTATATACAAAAAAATAATAATAATAAAAATTAAATCCTAAAAAAAATTATGTCTTTTTCTTCTTCTCTTTTAGCTTTTAACTTTTAGCTTTAAGCTTTTTGTTCCCAAGTCCTTAGTATTCCACTTCGAACCTGTAAATCAAAGACACAAAAAGAAACGTAAAAAGGAACAAATAATAGTAAAAAAAAATAAAATAATAAACCTAAAAACAAATCTATATACAAGTCCGCGTCGGCGGCGCCATTTTGTTGTAATATTAAGATTGCGGTAAATACGGATTCGATGCTCGGACTTGAATAGATTTAAAAACAAAAATATGTACAAAATTGTCACAAGATCAAGAGGAACCAGGACTCAGGATTCCAATGTGTTTCATATTCAAGTGGCTCAGAAAATAATCCTAGGCGATTATAGCTCAAAATAAAACAAGAATTAACTCTATCTTTGCCAAATTAGATTCCATAAAATATTACTTGTATATTATAAGCATGGAACATCAAGAATCCCTAGGACTAAGCATGTTCCATCAAACAAAATCACAAGTAATTAATTGAAATCATAAATCAATTAAAATCGGTGCAAAAAGTGAATTAAGAATTATTTAAATAACCACATGGCTGAAAAACAACTTCCTCCATCATCCCAGTATTGGGGTTTAGCTACTCATGATAATCATGTTCTCAAAATACATACTTGATGCTCAAAATATGATTAAAAGAGTGAAAAATATAATACAGTGAAACTACGACCCTCTTTAGGCGTCCAGAAAAGAACGATACCTCAGTGCTGCTGTTGATAAGCGACGCTGGTATTCTGCTGTTGAATAACGACGCAGGTCTACTGCTGCTAGCACTGTTGAAGAACGACGGTCCTGGAGGGTCCGTTCTTCGTCTTCTTCTTCCTCCTCGAGCAGCAGCAGGAAGCTTTCCTGCAGCTTCCTGTTCTTCGTCTTCCAGCCTCTCTGCTGCGTCTCTGTGGTCTCTAAACTTCCCAAAACTTCTTGATAACCCTTCCTAAGACTTTAAACAGCCTTTATATACACAATAAGTCGATTAAATCTTCCCCAATATTTTCGTTTATCTCCTCAGCAAGTTCCGTGTTTATTTCTCTGCCAAACTCTCTTACGCAATATTCAGCAGTCCAAACCTTCCTAAAATATCTCCAATTGAGCGTATAGTAATTCCAGAGGATATATATTCCTTTTCCACGCGTAGAAGTCTTCCACAAATATCTCAAAAATATTTGAACCCTAAACAGAGAGTTCGTGTCCTGTTGAACTTTGGTTGATTCTTCCGACTTTTCCAGCCCAATTGGCTGGGTCTAATTTGTTGTACTGATCTTGTTATAGTCTAGGAAGTCAAGTCCAGTGAAAATCCGGGCATTAATCTCCTTAAAACTCGCTTGAAATCGAACACAAAAAGTGCCAGACGTGACACTTCTTTTTCCCTCCAAAATTCAATATTTGAATTTGAGAAGGATGTCCCCCTAACCAGTCCCGGTCTCCCTTTAACAGATGCCTGGAAATGGGTCACCCCTTAGTAATTAGGTTGCCCCTTATCCAATGTGAGAGTCCGTATAGTAGTTTTCTCCCACGAGCGCAAAAACCATTTTTTAGCCAATTTCGCCGTAAAAGCTTATTTCTCCAAAAACACCTACAAATAAATAAAATAACCAAATAAGTATAGAATCGAGCACTAACACTATATACAATTGAGATATATTAGACACATAAATGCGTCTATCAAAAACCGATGGGTTGCCTCCCATTTAGCGCTTAGTTTTATGTCCTCGTCCCGACTTGGCATTCTCCAAATTACTCCTCCAGAGGGAGTAAATCACGAAACTCAATCTCATCAACATCCACTGTAGTGAATTTCTCGTAGTATGGCTTCAGTCTATGGCCGTTGATCTTAAAAACTTTCCCAGTTTTAGGACTAGTTATTTCAACTGCACCATGAGGAAAAGCATTAGTAACAACAAATGGTCCCACCCATCGGGACCTTAGCTTGCCAGGAAATAACTTAAGACGACAATTAAATAAAAGAACTTTTTGTCCCACAACGAAACTTTTTCGAGATATCATTTTGTCGTGGAATAAATTCGTCTTTTCCTTGTATATACGAGAGATCTCATAAGCATCATTACGTATTTCCTCTAGCTCATTGATTTGTAGCTTCCTTTGTTTCCCAGCTTCATAATACTCCATGTTGTACATTTTTAGTGCCCAAAAAGCCTTATGCTCAAGTTCAACCCAGAGATGACAAGCTTTTCCATAAATCAACCGATATGGAGACATACCAATTGGTGTTTTATACGCCGTTCTATATGCCCAAAGTGCATCATTAAGCCTGAATCTCCAATATTTTACTGTAGTATTAACAGTTTTCTCCAAAATGGACTTAATTTCACGATTTGAAATTTCAGCTTGCCCACTAGTTTGTGGGTGATATGGCGTTCCAACCTTGTGCGTAATGTTGTACTTCTTGAGGAGAGCATGAAAGGATTTCTTGAAGTGTGAGCCTCCATCACTGATAACCACTCTTGGTGTACCGTGTCTAGAGAAAATATATTCCTTCACAAACTCACAAACAACTTGAGAATCATTAGTAGGGGTGGCTTTAGCTTCCACCCATTTAGAAACATAATCCACAACAAGAAGTATATAAAATTTTCTATTCGAATTAACAAAATGGCCCATAAAATCAATACCCCACACATTGAAAATCTCTACAGGAAGAATCGGTGTCAGTGGCATTTGATTTCAAGCACCTAGATTGCCTGTTCGTTTACATCTATCACAAGATTTGCAAAAAAACATATGCATCCTCAAATAGGGTTGGCCAATAAAATCCACTCTCAATAACTTTAAGAGGGTACGTTTATAACCAAAGTGTCCACCACAAGCATAAGAATGACAAAAAGATAGAAACGATTGAAATTCAGAGTTAGGTACGCACCTGCGGATAATCTGATCAGCACCATATTTCCACAAGTAGGGCTCATCCTACACATACTGTTTGGCTATCTTCTTAAGCTTAAGCTTTTGAAAATTATACATCGTACTAGGTACTTGCCTTGTAACCAAATAGTTCACTATATCAGCATACCAAGGTGCTGATTATTCTAGAGAAGAGTTGTTCGTCTGGAAAACGATCTTGTAAGGGAAGTTCTTCTTCGGAAACAACAAGTCTACTAAGATGATCGGCAACAGTATTCTCAACACCTTTCTTGTCTCTGATTTCAATATTGAATTCTTGTAGCAAAAGAATCTACCAGATAAGTATTGGCTTAGCTTCTTTCTTCTTTAGTAGGTACCTGAGTGCTGCGTGATCAGAATATACAATCACTTTTGTACCCACTAAATAAGCTCTGAATTTTTCTAATGCAAATACTATAGCCAACAACTCTTTTTCCGTGGTCGAGTAATTGACTTGCGCCTCATTAAGGGTCCTTGATGCATAATAAATCACATGCGACCTCTTGTCTACTTTCTGACCCAAAACAGCGCCGACAGCATAATCACTTGCATCACACATTAACTCGAACAACAAACTCGAGCCAGGTGACTTAATAATTGGTTCAATAGTCAACATCTCCTTCAATTTGCAAAGGAATCCTTGTACTCCTGGTCGAAGATAAAGGAAACCTCCTTTTGCAACAATTTGCACATCGGCATTGATATTTTAGAGAAATCTTTGATAAACCGCCTGTAAAAACCTGCATGACCAAGAAACAAGCGAATCTCCCTCACCGAAGTGGGGTATTGTAAGTTTCTGATCAAGTCTATCTTTGTCTTGTCTACTTCGAGCCCTTGAGAGGACACGATGTGACCAAGCCCTATACCATGGTTTACCATAAAGTGGCATTTCTCTCAATTTAAAACAAGATTAGTGTCTATGCATCTTTTAAGAACAAGTTCAAGATTATTTAAACAAATATCAAATGAATCACCATAAACACTGAAATCATCCATAAATACCTCAATGATGTTTTCCACATAGTCAGAAAATATACTGACCATACATCTCTGAAAAGTGGCAGGCGCATTGCAAAGACCAAACGTCATTCTTCTATATACAAATGTACCGAAAGGACAAGTAAATGTAGTCTTCTCTTGATCCTCCGGTGCAATAACTATTTGATTGTATCCCGAATAACCGTCCAAAAAGCAATAATGTCCTGATCAATGAAAGGCAAAGGAAAGTGATCCTTGCGGGTAGCCGAATTGAGCTTTCTGTAGTTTATGCAGACTCGCCATCCTGTTTGAACTCTTGTAGGAACAAGTTCATCATCTTGATTTCTGACAACAGTGACACCTGATTTCTTAGGCACCACTTGAATCAGACTAACCCATTTACTGTCAGAAATTGGATAAATCACCCCCACACTTAGCAATTTGAGGATCTATTTCTTTACGACCTCCATCATTGGGTGGGGGTGGGGGGGTGGGATTGCTATCTTTTTCCATAAGGATTCTATGCATGTACATCGATGGACTAATAACTTTGATGTTAGCAATTGTCCAACCAATGGCCGTTTTGTGCTCTTTCAGAACCCGAAGTAGACGTTCTTCTTGTATGGAAGTGAGGTTCTTTGCAATGATCACCGTAAGCTCCTCTTTATCACCCAAATAAGCATACTTTAAGTGATCGGGAATAGGCTTCAGTTCTAGCTTAGGTACCTGCATAATAGAAGGTAAACGAACCTCATTAGTTACGGGTAAAGAAATATAAGAGATATTACCCGTTCGAGTTTCTTGTAATGTTGTTAAAGCACCACATATCTCCACTAGCTCGTTGTCTAGGTCGATGTCCAAATTCGGTTGCCCATGATCGTCCAAATTAATGTTATTTCGCAACACAACTCCAAGTTCATCTTCATTGATCAAATCAAACATTTGTTGTGCTAACGAACTAATAACATTTATAGAAAAAGCGGAGTGCACATTACTAGGATAACGCATAACCTCAAATATGCTGAAGCGAATGACCTCTTTATCAAATTCCTTAGTGAGTGAACCACTATCGACATCAATCTTCGTCTTTGCAGTCTTCATGAACGGTCTCCCAAGAAGTGACGAAGTAGATGAACAATTATCTCCATTGTGCATATCCACAATGTAGAAATCAACCGGAAAGATTAACTGATTCACTTGAACTAACACGTCCTCCACGACTCCCTTAGGATATATATTGGACTTGTTATCCAATTGAATAGTAATCTTTGCATCTTTTAAAGGTCCGAGATTCAAAGAATCATAAACATCGACTGACATAACACTTATGGAAGCTCCCAAATCAAGCAAAGCACGCTCAAATCATCGGTTACCAATGGTAACGGGTACCGTGAAACCACCCGGATCTTCACACTTTGCAGGCATCTTTTTTAGTAACATAGCTGTAGCACTTTCGCCCACTTGTGTAATCTCTTCGGCAATCAACTTATCCTTTCTTATGCACAAATCCTTCAAAACCTTAGCAAACCTTGGTACTGTTTTGATGTCAATAAATGGAATGTTTATTAGTATCTTGCTGAAAATATCCATGATCTCCTTGTCTTGAGCTTGCTTATTTGACTTGGCAAAACGACTAGGGAAAGGAGGTGGTGTGATAAAAGTGGGAACCCTATCCTTAGGTTGGCCAGTTGAGTTTGGATTTTCCTTTGGGACGGTTTCCTCCTCTACTTCCTTTTCAATGTCGTTATTAGCCACTTGTTGTTGATGTTGTTGTGGTTCTTCAGTTTGCCTCCCACTTCTTAGAGTTACTGCATTAACGTGCTCTCTTGGGTTCACAAAAGGTTGTGATGGAAACTTTGTTGAAGCTTGTTCCTTTAGAAAATTTACATCGGTTGCCATTTGCCCCATTTGCAATTGTAGATCTTTGACAACATCATCATTCTTTTGTTGATATTGTAGGTTTTGTTGCAATATTGTATCTTGTTTCTGGGAAATACCCTTTGTTTCTTGCATCATAACCTTGATCATCTCCTCTAAATTAGAGATTTAGTTTTGCTATTGATGTTGTTGCTGGAATTATGGTTGTTGAAAACCACCTTGTCGCCCGAAAACTGGGTTGGAAACTGCAGCTTGCTTGTTCGCATAACTGAAATTAGGGTGATCTTTCCAACCAGGATTATAAGTATTTGAGTATGGATCATACCTTGGCCTTTTATTTGGAAACACAATGTTCACCTGTTCGGCCTCTTCTTCATGTGAAGGAATTAGCACAGATGCCATTTGTTGCATCATCTTCTCCATATTACCCATTATTTCAAGAAGAACTAACTTCGTTGACCCTCCTAGCCATCGATACGCCTCTTGTGTTAAATTGTTGCGTGTTTGCATCCATGTTCTCGATCAGTTTTGTGGCTTCATCAATGGTTTTGTTAGTTAACGCACCACCACTAGCCGCATCTATGAGATTTCTCTCAGATTGAAGCATCCCATCATAAAAATACCGCACTATGAGTTTCTCACTGATTTGGTGGTGTGGACAGCTAGACAATAACTTCTTGTACCGTTCCCAGTAGTCGTAAAGAGTTTCACCAACAATTTGCTCAATTCCACTTATTTCTTTACGAATAGTTGCTGCTTTGGAAGCGGGAAAGTACTTTTCTAAAATCACTTTTTGCATATCATTCCACGATGTAATACTTCCTTGTGGAAGGCTGTAAAATCATTCCTCCGCGGAATCCGTCAAAGAAAAAGAAAAATCTGTAAGTAAAGCTCTGTCTTTGTCAGTATCAATTGGCTTCAAACTTGTCAACCTATGTTGAAATAACAACAAGTGTTTATTCGGATCATCTCCAGGTAGCCCTTTAAACTTCGGCAACCAATGTATCAACTGAGATTTGAGTTCAATGGAATTATCTAAGTCGATGCAAAGCTTTTGTTGATCAAAAGATGGAGATGTTAGATCTTTGAGCGTACTCCTTGGAGGAGGAGGTGGAGGATCTATCTCGTCGTCTGTATTAACCACCTCTTCTATAGAGACTTATTGTTGCAAGTGTTGATGTGCTTGTAGTACCGTTCCTTTACGGGTTTGAATACCGTATCTCAAATAATCCCAATCTTTCGGTGCCAGAGATTAAGCACCTGAAACCAAAATCTAAGAAATGAAATTAAAAACTACAAATAAATTCTAAAAACAATAATACTAAAACTAAAAGAAATAACAACTAAAGCTACCGACTGCTCCCGGCAAATACGCCAAAATTTGATGTGCGTCGTTTACACAAAAAATTAATTACTTCTTTCCACACTATTAACTAGTAATATAATGGCAAGGAGTTCGTTCCCACGAAGAGCATGGATATTTTAGTTGTTATAAAGTAACAGAAAGGGAGGGGGGGGGGATGGAGGTGTTTAGATTTTGAATCGAAATAATTAATAAAAGAAAATAATAAAACTTTGTTGTAAACAATGAGAAAAAAGATGACTAGGGAATCATTCGCTGTCACTGAACCGAAACTTAATTAGACAAGTTTATCTATTGTTGAATTTATATTGTTACCAACCGTAGAATAGCAATAAGCTTTGCTATCCCCCGGATTCCTGTTGTCACTGGATACATGATCGCTCAACTACCAGTTTCTATCCAACTAACCCACCAAGAATAAGCTCTCAAGGTGTAGATTAACCGAATGCTTTACACTCTGTGAATCAGGTTGATCCTAGCATCAGACGCATAGGCTCGGCCCGCTTACTAGTGTTATCTTTATATACAATTGCTTAACAGAATCTCTCTGTCAGCACTTGCGATTTACTACTTGTGTATAGAGCTGATGTGACAATTACACGTATCACACAACCATAAACTAGTAGAAGAAATATTGATTGGTTGATTTAATTGATCACTTTAAATAACCCCTCAATATTCTTAAACATTAAAAAAAATAATAAAAATAATCAACAAATAAATAAAACTTGAAATAAACTTGGTTTAAGAAATTAAAGCTTCATTGTTCAGGACTTTAAAATCATCTCTAATCAATAAGAAGTTTAGCTAGACAAATCTAAAAAGTACTAAGAAATAAATAAAGAAGAAAGAAAGAAATTTAACTAAAAATAAAAGCTCATAAGAAAAATCAGGAGCAAAAACTTTATTTCTCTCTTCTAGAGAAAATAATAGAAGAAGAGATTTTCTCTTAAGTTTTGTGGTTGCTGTTTATAGCTTTCAAATACCCTACAGATCCACAAAACTCGTACATGATAAAGATGCAAAGTCGGTGGAGTTTATCCCACTGATAATTTGGTGCAGCGCGGTAAACTCTAGTAGCGTGTATATGGTTTCTTATCCGTTCGATCCTCTGTAAACCCTTTATATCTTTATCTACACCGTCGATGTTTCCTTCCTCGATACTCCGAAGTACACACAATCATCACCTTCTTATCTACGCGTCAGAGCTCTGCAGAACTGCTGCACCACGGCCCACCACACGTACTCTTCCTTAATCACGTGCTCGCCCTATTGTTTTCTTCTGACTTGTACGGCTTTCGGATTCCCACCTACACCATCAACTCATTCAATCTCCGGCTTGTATTCAGCAGCAACACCCCTCCTCCATCTTTTGTTCTTCCGCAAGCTCTTCATCTCTGCCATCATCACAACTCCATCTTCTGATCACGAGCTTCATCAACTCATTACCACCAGCATTGAATGTACCGTCATCTTTTCCGTCACTGCCACCATCAACTCCATCTCGATCATCATCACTTCCCTATCGAGCTCGAGTTCTCTGCCAATGATCGATGACAGTCCCTTGTTCTTCCAAAACATCACCGATCATTACTGCTATCATCATCTCGTTCCATGATCACCATCAATGGCAGCAGATTTTCTCGAGCTCTTCTCTCGATTGACAGCAACCTTCAACTCCACAGCGTCATTATCATCTCAATCAACAACAGAAAACTAGACTCAGCTCCGTAACTACCAATATCGGCCATTCTGTTAGTACGTGACTAAGATAACACACCAAGTCTTCCCAAAGACTCTCAATAACTCTAGTCCATAGGCTACAAACTAGGACTTTAAACAGTTTTGAATTCTTCTTATGTTTGTTAGGATATATTCTAAATCTGTAACAAATCTATTATCTTTCCTAATATAAATAAGAAGCATATCTCCACAGGTTATGTGTGGAAGATATTCACCAAATTCCTTTTCTAAGTTGGTATCAGAGCAGGCAATTTGCGACGAGTCTTTAGACCGCGCCTTTACTCCGCGTCACCCGATTTATTGTCCACGTGTAAGACCCAACGAGGCTACACGTGAGGGGGCGTGTTGAGATTATTAGTCCCACATTGTTTGGGCAATCTAAGATCCCGCGATTTATAATCCTCTGGGCCTCTCCACTTGTTGCCAATTGGTTTTGAGTTGGATGCCCGTATTCTAAGAGATTACCTTTCTCTCACAGTAGTACTTCCTATGATATTCCTTTGAGTTTAGTTGTGTCTGACATTTGGACTTCACCAAAGTTGTCTAGAACTGGTTTTCGTTATTACTTGTTAATTATGGATGTTTATTCCCATTATACTTGGATTTTTCCAATGGTTCAACGTTCTGAAGCCTTAAATATATTTATTCTCTTTCGAAAGCAAGTTGAAAATCTGACAAATCACAGGATCAAAATTTTTCAGTCTGACAATGCTTTAGAGTACAAAAAGTTCACCTCTTATTTGAATGATTCTGGCATTCAGCACAGATTCACTTGTCCACATACATCTGCACAAAACGGATTTGCTGAAAGGCGAATTAGACATGTCACTGAGTCTGGTTTAGCACTTCTTTTCCAAGCGGCGTTTCCCTATTCTTATTGGTCAGATGCTTTTCTAACGGCTTGCTTCCTGATAAATCGTCTACCTAAATCTAAGAGTGTCTCTGCTACTCCATTAGAGTTATTGTTCAATAAAAAACCTGACTACTCTTTTCTTAGGGTATTTGGCTGTTTAGCATATCCATGTTTACGTCCTTACAACTCCAATAAACTAGAGCCTCGGTCTTTGCCATGTGTGTTCATAGGATATAACAATGCACACAAAGGATATCTTTGTCTACATCGTGAAAGTGGACGCATATATGTTTCTCGTCATGTTCGTTTTGTTGAAGAAACATTCCCTTTCAAGGCCAAGCAGCAGCAAGGAACCCAGTCATCGCAAGGTATGATTCCATCTGACACAAGTGTTTTTCTTCATTCACCTTTTCAAAATACGTCTTATGGCTGTGCTTCCCGTAATTTACCTGAGCCTGCTGTTGTTACTTCTGCTGAGAATACTACAAGTTCTACTCCACCGGATGCTGAAAATTCACGTCATAGTTCTCCTGTTACCACTGCTACATCTCCTGGTGGATCTGCTGCTACGTCACACCAAGCCTCGGTTCCTGTTGGCTCTCCAGCGTCGCCCTCTGCAACTTTGTCTGCTGAAGCGTCTGCAGCGTCATCAGTTCCTGTTGGCTCTCCTGCTGAAGCGTCTACAGCGTCATCCACTCCATTGCTCTCTTCGTCTCAACCTCCCGCAGATATCGATGCCAGTGCAGCAATACCTACTCACTCCATGCAGACACGATCAAAGTCCGGAATAGTGAAGCCTGCCAAGAAATTCAGTCTCTTGGCCACCAAACATCCCCTGTTGGACTCCGACTTTATGGAACCTTCCTGTTACACGGAGGCTTGTAAATTACCACAATGGAGAGCAGCAATGGGTGACCAGATCAATGCTCTTATCCGAAATGGTACGTACTCACTTGTTAAACAACTGCCTGGTATGAATATCGTGGGTTCCAAATGGGTTTTTCGTGTAAAACAAAACTCGGATGGCAGCATTGATCGCTACAAGGCTCGGCTTGTTGCGAAAGGTTTTAATCAACGAGAGGGTGTTGATTACAGTGAGACCTTCAGCCCGGTTATCAAACCCTGCACTATCAGACTGGTTCTCTCTATTGCGGTAATGCATAATTGGTCTTTAAAGCAACTAGACGTTGAGAATGCATTTCTGCATGGCCGCTTAGATGAAGACGTCTATATGAAGCAGCCCCCTGGCTTTGTGGATCCGAATCGTCCTACTCATGTGTGTAAATTACATAAGTCTTTGTACGGTCTTAAACAAGCTCCGAGGGCCTGGTTCTCGAGGTTGAGTACTTATTTATTAGCTCTTGGGTTCAAGGGTTCTGTGGCGGATACATCTCTTTTTGTTTTAAAAACATCATCTTCGATTACATATCTACTTGTTTATGTAGATGACATTATAGTCACAGGCTCGGATCCACAATCCATTAATGATCTCATTCGAGATCTGGGATCGGAATTTGCTATTAAAGATATGGGGGATTTGCATTACTTTCTTGGCATAGAGGTGTTGCGCAACAATGGAGGACTAGCACTCACACAACGGAAATATGTCTCGGATCTGCTGAAGCGCACGAAGCTGGATGGAGTTAAACCTGTTACTACCCCGTTGTCGTCAAGTGAAAAAATGCGGCAACAAGGTACTGAGAAAATGTCTGATCCTACTTTATATCGCAGCGTTGTTGGTGCTTTGCAATATCTTCATCTTACTAGGCCAGATATCTCTGTTGCTGTTAATAAAGTTTGTCAATATATGCATAATCCTTATGTCGAACACTGGGAGAGTGTCAAACGCATTCTTCGCTATCTGAAGAGCACAATTGATTATGGTTTACATCTTAGCCCATCCACAGACTTTTCTCTTCAGGCATATTCAGATGCTGACTGGGCTGGTAGTTTGGATGATCGAAGATCTACTAGCGGCTACTGTGTATTTTTTGGCGGTAATCTAATTTCTTGGAGTGCTAGAAAACAGAAAACGGTTTCGAGATCCAGCACTGAAGCGGAATATCGAGGTGTTGCCATTGCGACGTCAGAATTGGTTTGGATACAGTCGTTATTAGTGGAACTGGGTTTTTCGGTTTCGGCGCCAATTCTATGGTGTGATAATTTGGGGGCAACTTATTTGACTGCGAATCCAGTCTTTCATGCACGTACTAAACATATTGAAATCGATTACCATTTTGTTAGAGAACGGGTTGCAAGCAAGAAGCTATGTGTCCGTTTCATTAGTTCACGAGATCAACTGGCGGATATTTTTACGAAAGGTCTTTCATCACCAAGATTTCAAATTCTTCGATCCAAGTTGCACATCCGTCAACTCCAGTACAACTTGAGGGGCGGTGTTAGTACGTGACTAAGATAACACACCAAGTCTTCCCAAAGACTCTCAATAACTCTAGTCCATAGGCTACAAACTAGGACTTTAAACAGTTTTGAATTCTTCTTATGTTTGTTAGGATATATTCTAAATCTGTAACAAATCTATTATCTTTCCTAATATAAATAAGAAGCATATCTCCACAGGTTATGTGTGGAAGATATTCACCAAATTCCTTTTCTAAGTCATTCTTCTTCTTCTTTGTTCTTCGAACTCGGTCCCTGAATCACCAGCAACTATAAACTCCGTCTGTATCCTTTTCAACTCATACCCCTCCTTCATCGTCGAGAAGCAATGGCAGCAGCAGGAGCCATCTTGTCATCACTGCCGTTAGCCACCTTGACCGATTTGTCGAAATCAGACAACAACCCATGTTTTCTACCACCTCCAGGAACCCAATGATATATTTAAATTCGAATATAATTGTTGATCAAAATCCATCACCGTCGTGATCATCAGGTCCCGACTGCCATCGCCTGTCTGTGGTTTAGGAATAGGGAAGACGAAGGGCCCTGAGTAATAATCTAGGTGCCTTTAACAGTATTTGAATCTGGGCAGCCCCTTAAGTAAAGGACTGGACTGCCTTTAGCAGTTCCTCTGAATTGTGTCTGCCCCTTAACCGAATGACTACCCCTTAACATACCTCGGGGGTGCCAATAGTAGTTTCCCTGGTAAATGACTATTTTGGCCTTTTAGTCTTCTAAATTCTTGTTTTGCTCATAACTTCTTCATACGAACTCAGAATGACTTCGTTCTTTCACCATTGCCTTCGTCTTCTCATCCTCTACAAAATGAAATGTAGAAATGTTGTACTTGAACGAGTTCCACTTGGTCTTTGGCCCTTCTCCACTTGTAACTAGTTTCTTTTATTGCACAATTAAGTGTTATTTCACTTCTTTTGGATGATATACCTAATAAAACACAAATAAGAGAAACAAACGTAATATACAATAATTTTCCAGAAAACCAATAAATACTAGCATGGAATTGACACCAAATATATGTATATGCACTTATCATAAGTAAATATGCATTAATATTGCATATTGCCCAAGCAGTTAAAGGTATGTTCGTATGCATAACATGCCTTAGGCACCATCTGTAATCTTTGATGATACCATTTGCGAGACCATGGGGTATATGATGCTCTACATTGATCCTATTAAACATGCAATAACCATCAAGTCCTTTTGATGTATACTCTCTAGCATTTACAAGGGGTGGTAAGCCCTTACATTTATAATATATGCTAGTAGTTTTCCAAACGCAACATTTCTTGGGAACTATAACTAATCCAAAGAGTGAAAATATCCACCAGAGACATAAGTCACTTTAATGGTTCGCATTCTGCGTGGATATATTTTTAGATCATCTTGTTTTCTTTGTAATATAGGTTGTTTACCATTTGCATCTTTAGATGGTCTCAATCCTTTGTACAATAGACTTTGTAAACTGAGTTATGTTCTTCTTTACTTTAAAAGCATAATGGGAACTAGGGGTGGTGCATCTAATATTTTAGAAAATACTTATCGTGAGATATGCTGTCACTTCGCATTATATATTTTCCCATTGTATCGTTCACTCAAATAAAGTGATGTTTGTGAGAGTTCTTTGAAAACAAAACATCATGTCACAACCAAAGTGTCGTTATGGTTATGTCAAAGCCTGTATGAGTCAATTCCCAACATTTCATCGCCGTAGTCAATATGAATTCAATAATCCAAATACTACAGTGATTTACATTTCACTAGATTGACTCATTATTTTCTCTAAAATATGTTTCCATCCACATATATTAGAGACTATAAAATATGCAATCAATTAAATTCTCATCACTGTAAGTTTCCAAAAGGTAGGTAATAATTCACGCATGAACATCCTTTGAACTTAACAAGGTGTGATTATCCCTAAGTACGTACAAAGCTTATGTGACTTTTAGTCTTTATTCCATCTCGGCAATAAATTTTGAGCAGTGCTTCGCTCGATGATCCAATCATCGTAGTCGCATTATAAGGAATAAGTTCAATAACTAGTGTATACTCCTTAAATTAGTGGGAGAAAAACCATTAGCAGTTAGACATTGAGTCTTGGGAAATTTAATAAGTGGTGTGGCCTTATTGCGTAAAAAAGTGGGATTCAAATCAAGTATTTTATGGTGAATATATGTTATGTTTCAGTGGGAATGATATATTTTTCATCCAGATATATCTCAAGTGCTTTAAAGAATTTATATATCGTGGGAATGATGTACTTTTCATTCCATAAGAGCAGACATTGGATCTAGTTTAATTAAATAGTCAATTGGTCGGGCAAAGTTCTTCTTGTCATTAACGTTGATGTCTAAAGCATGACATCCTGAAATCGGTTGCTACTATGATACACACATTACATTGCATATACCAACACCTATAACCAGGCGCATTTCCAACTCTTTCATTTATGATGGGAGCTAGAATTACATTTTAGTTAATCCCATGTTCAGTTGATACTTGTGTGTTGGCGTTATTACTACCGAAGAAAGAAGTGCATCTTTGTCTCATGATACATATGTCCCTCTACACATATTGTATTATGCCAACAAGCGTATGAATTGGTACGTCTGTCCCTTATTCGGGTTTTTTCCTTCCATTTTTAACTTTGCTACATTCAGCTTAATTAATTTGAGAAATTTCTTTATCTCAACAGATCAAGAGAATATCACTACACATGTCAACCACTTACTTTATGTGAATATATTACTAAAAATAATTGTTCACTTGTTGTCATACTTCAACATATACTAGCTCGTTAGTATCATGGATGAAATAGAGAAATAGAAATTTTCTGACTCATATCACCTTTTGTGAGTTCTTCCACGAAAATTGGAATACATGTGATTTTATTTGCAAAGTATCTTTTGAAAGTACCGACTCTTTAATAGTCGAGCAAGTGGATTATATTCCACAGAATATTAAAATTTGGGGAGAAAATATCAAGTACGCAATAGTGGTGCTCAAGTACTTTTAAACCCCGAGTAAATACATTGGAATCGAGTTGGTACAACCAATGGAACAAAAGACACCATTTAACTATAACCAGTATCATATTCAAGAGAAAAAAATAACATTAAGACCATTCTTAATGATCGAGATCAGCAATCGTAATTTAAATAAAAAAAAATAGGCACGTTGTAAAATACGAATAAATAAGCCCAGCAAGTACTCAATGTAAAAACCCACATAAGTTACTTACCTCAGACTTTGGTTCCCGTTGTATATACACAAAACCAGAACAGCCTTGGTCGTGTACAGCCCAAAACCAGGTCGGAACAAGACATAGATGAAACATGACCAGTTGGGTTGGGTCGGGAATTTTTTTTTGAATCTTTCTCGGGAACAGGCGGAACGCGAACCAGAGATTTTCTTCCACGAATTACGAGCAGACAATTTTCTTTCTCCTCGGAACAACAGGATCGCGAACAAACAGTTTTCTTTCACGGATCTTCCACGGAAGCTTTGCAAACTATTATGAACAAAATCTAGATCCTTAAATCCCTAATTATGGATGACCTTAATTTCCATTTGCAAGCTTCGCATGATTAATCAGCAAAACATTATCAAACTATTATGAACACAAAATTCTGATAACTCCCTTTAATTTTCAAGAACTAATCCGCCATGAATTCGTCAAATCAAACCAAAGAAAAATAAATTGATGTATCATAATCAATTAGTGGTACAACTTCTTTCAACATTTTTATTGAAGACCAGAAAGGAAAAAAAAATCGGCCATAGCTAGGGTTGAGTTCGTGAATGATAACGTGATTAAAGGTGAAGGAAGAAGATGTAGAGGCAAGAAGGAGAATCATCTTATTAGAGAGATTACTTGTTGTAATACATAAGTTTCTTCATATACAAATAAAAGGGGAAACAAGATGGACCGCACATCCATGGGCCATAAACCCTGTAACATTAATTTCGTAAACACTAATTTAAAATCCATAGGAAATAATACTCCCTCCGTCTCGTAAAATGTGAGTACATTAACTTCTTTTTTCTTTTTCTTTTTTACCCAAAATAAGTGATATTGTTTTTCTTTTCCTAGTGGGAAAAATAAATGCATTAGTTCAGTAGAGATTACATACTTTCAAATATGAAACATGAGCATGGTCACCTAATTCACCTATTATTTAGTTTATTCTACTGAACTTCGCTGCTTTATCAGCCATCTTATTAAAGTTTATACCAACATACTCAAATCTAGAAAAGGAAAGAGAATCTAATAAAGACTAACAATCATCTAAAATAGTTCCATTGAACTAGCTACTCTGATTGAAAGTTTTATTCAAATAGGAAATCTCAGTATTTACATCATCCGTTAAACAGGCTTTGGAGAGACATAGTCTTCTTATCGATTTGTCATCTTTAAGAAATATTAGGCTTTTCGCTTCCTCTGCTTCTCTTGATAATCCAGAGATCACTTTGCAACTCATATAGCTTCTAGGAGCATTAGTTAGGACAAATCCAATTCCAAATTAGTGAGTGTTTGAATCAAAAGACACATTATAATAATAGGTATAATACAATCATGAGGGAGATCCTCTATTTCTCCGATTTATACAGTATGATAAGAGCTATAATATTCTCATAAGGCATTAGTGGATTCAATGTGCAGTTTAATCTCATATTTGACGACATTTTATATGATCAATTTGTGTATCTTGAAAAACCTTACAATATATTTCCTTACAAATGCACCAAGCAGTAGTAAATATAAAGCTAATCTGATCAAAACGACTACTATTAGTGAGTCATTTACTTATCTAAGCAAGAATATAAATATTAGATATAGAATCCTTAAGAATTAAGTTCCATGAGGAACAACACACAAAACAGACTTGGAAAAATTACAATTAAGGATAATATATTTTGTAATTTCATTGACTATTATTGCGCATATTGCACCGAGTGTTCCGGTTGGGGATATAACTAGCAAGCTTGAATTTAGAGCTGGAGAATTCCAAAGAGATTTATAGATAAAAGTCAGGGGATTGGTCATAGTACTATATATGGGAAATTACTAGACTATAACTTGTAGGATGATTTGATAGAAGAGTACCCGCCTTAGTATGAGACCGGATAAGTCTATCGTTTCTATATATGGGAGTTTTATTATTCATTTTTTTAGTATTTCCTTGAGTGAAAGAGGACCCGACGAGATTAGATTTTGATCTCAAATTTATCCTGATAAATAAAATAATCCACATCGTGGGTAGGATTAGGATGTCATACGCAAAGTGGAGAAGCAACATTTTGGAGTCCAATTATCATCAAAAACACTAATGTTTTGACCATCTTTAACCTCCCGTATCGAATTTTGTTTGACTATATTTAACTCAGAACATATGTTAGACCAATCCCAAGATGGGATCTTGAATTTATTATGATGCAGAGGGCGACAATATAGTATTTACTTTTTATAATTATGACCCCTAACTCATTTAGGGGAATAAATAAGATTCCAAGCAGTTTTAATCAATACGTAGACCACCCGGTAACTTATGGGAATAGACTTTGTCCCATTTTTTAAGGTATACACCTTTACTATAATTCTTCCCTGATAGGCTCGGTCTGCAAGTGCACGGCGTCTAACTAGTAGACAATGGCAAGTACAGGTCGTTCCCACGAGGAGTGTGAAATACTCTATCAACTAATACCAAAAATTAAGTAATCAACAAGATAATGTTTTAAGGATTTTTAGAAATTCGGAACAAAATGAAATGATAAATAATTTAAAGTAAACAAAATGAGTGTGGGTTATTAGGTTTTCGGTTTCCATCAATTAATTATGCAAATTCTACTATTCGTTAAAAATAAATTCCATGCATTTTCAAATATTGTTTCTCCGCTATAGTTTTCTTTGCTTCATGGATAGCGATTCTAAAACATTAGTTATCAATCCTGAAACCACCAAGTAAATGAATTAATTTCATTTAAAAAGCATGATATTTTCTTGCATTGCTGGGCCCACCTTAACTGTATTTGCACAAATGACGTCATTTGGTCTCAAACATTCCTTCTGATTCTTTATATATATATAACAAGAGAACTTATGTAAGGAAAAGATATGTTAATCTTTCCTTTTTCTTCATTTGCACTTCATTTGCACGTGGTCATGGAGGTGATATTCTTCCATTCTTATGCTAACAATAATAAAGTCACTCCTGACCAATCTTAGGTGGCATTAGTGTGCTGACGTCGACTCACTTCACCATGCATTAATTGAAGAGCAAATTAAAACTTGTCTGCCCATTGTGACCTCGGCTGTGAAATAATTCTATGCTGCTGATATATATGGAGATACCAGGCCAACATAATAAGTGCTGCTGATATATAGAAATACCAGGCCAGCATAATAAGTGTTGCTGATATATAGAAATACCAGGCCAGCATAATAAGTGTTGCTGATATATAGAAATACCAGGCCAACATAATAAATGTTGCTGATATATAGAAATACCATGCCAGCATAATAAGTGTTGCTGATACATGGAAATACCAGGCCAACCCCATTTCATCATTGTGGTTGCTGATACATGGAAATACCAGGCCAACCACGTTTCATCATTGTGATTGCTGATATATGGAAATACCAGGCCAACCACATTTCATCATTGTGGTTGCTGATATATGGAAATACCAGGCCAACCACATTTTGTAATTTTCGTCGCAAACACCATTAAGTATCATATTTTGCTGTTTATTCGCTGGATGATCAAATTCACTTGTACTTTCTACAAAAGCACTAAAATAGTATTAGAAACTAAAATATTGTATCATAGCTAATATAAATATGAGTATAAAATGTAGCATTTACATGCTTATCAACACCCCCACACTTATATTTTGCTAGTCCTCGAGCAAAACATAGATATTATGCAATAGATTTTTTTCTTTTCTTTTAAAGAAAAATCCTAACAAAAGCGCCCCTCCCCCACACTTAAACATTACATTGTCCTCAATGTAATTGAGTCATCCAACGTAGAAAAAGGTGGGAAATTCTAAAATACATATGCAAAAACTAAAGAACTAAAAATAAAAGATAGAGTGCAGGGAACAAATCTGATGGGTTGGCTGAAGTGAAATGTATTTGTTTCCCGACTTGCCAGTAGCGCGTTCTCAAACAATGTGAGGTTGGTACCCCAAGGTAAGCTGCGAATTATATATATAAAGCCTGTAGAGTTGGGGATCAACCCAACTAATCTGATTAGTTGAAAACATGAATCTACAGTAAGAAAGATTAATACCCAGAGAGATAAAACTGAATCCAATCTTATTTAAAGCATAATTCGAACCTTGAATATGAAGTAAATCAGGTTCGCATATGATTACTAAAGATTTTCTAAAGAATTGAACAGTTATTGTACTCCCTAAATCTGGTTCTAAGTCAGCGGAAATAACTTCCACGATTGATATTTTTTCAAATTCACTCGCTGAACAAGGCCTCAATGGAGAAATAATATCACGACTCTTAGACCCATCATCATCTAAAATGGTTTCATTATGAATATCATCAAGACGAAAAAATTCAGAACTTAATGGCTTATGGGTCAAGGTAGGAGCATTCTCGACTGATTGAACTAGTCGAGATTCAGACAGAATTAGAGGTTCTAGTTTGGGATTCCATTTATTAGTGTCTAGCAGTTGTGTGGAGTCTAATAAGGCATTGACTTCACAAATAACACCATCATCATCAAAATCATACCCAAAATAAGCTAAGCAAACCTCTAATGGATCTTCCAAGTGGCTCTTGTAAATGTTTTGCGAGTGCATACTTTCTTTTCGCCCGCACTTCAAACTAAAGTACCTAAAAAAAATCAAACAAACTGCGTAAAAAGAACTAAAAGAAATCTAAAATAAAAATAAAAATAGATTATGTACAAAAATTAAAATAAGCTATATACGCTGATATCAACTAGTGAGTATTTTGCTACCACTCCCCGGCAGCGACGCCAAAAACTTGGTAGGCTCGGAAACCTACAATAATATACTGCAAGTGCACAGCGTCTAACTAGTAGACAATGGCAAGTACAGGTCGTTCCCACGAGGAGTGTGAAATACTCTACCAACTAATACCAAAAATTAAGTAATCAACAATATAATGTTTTAAGGATTTTTAGAAATTCGGAACAAAATGAAATGATAAATAATTTAAAGATAAACAAAATGAGTGTGGGTTATTAGGGTTTTCGGTTTCCACCTATTTATTATGCAAATTCTACTATTCGTTAAAAATAAATTCCATGCATTTTCAAATATTGTTTCTCCGCTATAGTTTTCTTCGCTTCATGGATAGCGATTCTAAAGCATTAACTATCAATCCTAAAGCATATCACGTCAAGGGATTTAACCAAAGCACACCATATCAATTGAAAAGCATAAATGATCAATGAAATCACATGAACAATAAAATACCAAGCTATATGAAGAAAAACTACTAGTCATTCAAATCATTATTGAGCATATAAATATAGAATTTACACAATTTATTGGTTTCTACCTAAACCCTAACATAAGACTAGCTAGAAATGGCTTTCTCAAAAGCCATAAACATATTAAAATTAAACTCTAGCTAATGAAAAATGAAGAATCGAAAAAAAAAGTTCAAAACCCTTCCTTTGTTGCGGCACTGTGGACGGGTGCCCCCCTTTTCATTTTGAAACAACACATAAATATAGCCTACAGATGAATTCACGTCGTCGCCACATCACCTCCCAATAGAAGTCTGCTACATGTCATGAAATACAATCCGCCCAATAATATTGTGCCGCGTGTCATAATATGACTAAACATTGTAAAGTATCAGCGAATCTCCACTTTCCATAGTATATGAAACCACCAAGGAAATGAATTAATTTCATTTAAAAAGAATGATATTTTCTTGCATGTGTTGGGCCCATCTTAACTGTATTTGCACAAATGACGTCATTTGGTCTCAAACATTCCTTCTAATTCTTTATATATATATATATTAACAAGAGAACTTATGTAAGGACAAGATATGTTAATCTTTCCTTTTTCTTCATTTTCACTTCATTTGCACGTGGTCATGGAGGTGATATTCTTCCATTCTTATGCTAACAATAATAAAGTCACTCTTGACCAATCTTAGGTGGCATTAGTGTGCTGACGTCGACTCGCTTCACCATGCATTAATTGAAGAGCAAATTAAAACTTGTCTGCCCATTGTGACATCGGCTGTGAAATAATTTCATGCTGCTGATATATATGGAGATACCAGGCCAACATAATAAGTGCTGCTGATATGTAGAAACATCAGGCCATCATAATAAGTGCTGCTGATATATAGAAATACCAGGCCAACATATTTGATCATTGTGGTTGCTGATACATGGAAATATCAGGCCAACCCCATTTCATCATTGTGGTTGCTGATACATGGAAATACCAGGCCAATCACGTTTCATCATTGTGATTGCTGATATATGGAAGTAGCAGGCCTACCACATTTCATCATTGTGGTTGCTGATATATGGAAATACCAGGCCAACCACATTTGCAATTTTCTTCGCAAACACCATTAAGTCTCACATTTTGCTGTTTATTCGCTGGATGATCGAATTCACTTGTACTTTCTACAAAAGCACTAAAATAGTATTAACAACTAAAATATTGTATCATATATAATATAAATATGGGTATAAAATGTAGCATTTACATGCTTATCATTCCCCCTACAAGAAGTCCCTTTGAGCCTTTCTATCTTATGAATAGAAGCATCAAGCGACGAAATAGAATTTCATAATAAATTGTGGGGAAATTAAACTCATAAGGAACCATGATTGGTCGGTCAACTTGTGTTGATTGTTTATTTTTTCATTTGAAAATTCTTTTGCCCAATTGTTCAACTAAGTGAACGCATGATTTAGAGCAGTTCCTATGGAATGAACAAACTTGGAGTTTGTTCATTTTGCTCCCACTATGAAATGAACAAACATAGAAAATGGATGTTCAAATGAACAGATCAGTTCATTTGAACATCGAATCGGAACATCCGGCGCGCGTTTTTTGCAAGGACGCGCGAGCTTACCACGAACGCTGGCATGTCAACTTCATCTGCGCGTCTGTACAAGAAACGCTGACGTACAATTCAGAAACGCTGGCGCACAATTCTGAAACGCTCATTACTTCTTTTAATATTTTAATACAATTGGTAGATATATAATGTGTTATAATATGTTTAAGTGGGGAACATTAATCATTGGTATATAAAAAATATATTTAAATATTTAAAATGGGAGACAATAATCATTGATTTGAGAGATTATAAAATTAAATAATATAAAAGTTAATATTATATCCAATTAAATAATTTTTACTCGTATACTTGTTAAAAGTAGGATGTACTTAGCGATAGATTCAACAACGCGCGTCTAATGGTTGCTCGCTAACTGAGATTTCCATATTGGAGAAACGAGTTTGTCCATCCACCTGGCTGAACAGATTTTTGTGTTTGGCCATTGCCATAGGAATTACTCTTAGTACTAGACTTTATATGAAAATGAGGGATGCCTAAATACTTCTCATTTAGTTACTCTTTTCTAACATTGAGAGATCTAATAAGAGAAACATAACGGTCAAGATAGATATTTTTGCTGAAAGAACATGCAGATTTTTAAAAGTCAATCATGCACCTAGAAATAAGACTAGAGTATCTGGTTACACATATAAAGTTACTAGCTTCAGTAGATATTCCTTAGTGAAGATAAGGAAATAATATGCATACAAAATATGATTAATGCTAGAAACATATTTAATAACTTTTTTTTTAATTTCTGATACGGCAAAACTATGTCCATCCCCCTGAGCAGCCATAGCTAGCTGGACTAGCCCCACTGCTAATCCAACCACCATCCCATCAACAAAATCCAATCTCAACTATATCCATAGACTGAGAATGGGGAATCCAACATTCCCTAATGGGAATCGATCCTCTTACCTCCCGCCCGCACTATGGAGAAAGGGGATGCCTTAACTACTTTTCTAGACAGTTGTTGGCGCATATTTAGTAACCTTAATGCCATGAATAAGATGGTTAGCTTCTGCATGCATGCCATATCTTGAAAAAGATTTATGCATAAGATAAAAAGATAAAGATATAATAGATCCCCTTGACTTCAAATTCTAGTAGGATTCCAAGCAATATAACAAAATCCATTAACCTAGATTGATATACTAGTGGTGCTGATACATTGGTAGATGAGATCACACTGATGATCAGAAAAACCAAACATTTTTAGTACATCAATCAGAAAGGTCCATTCGACTCTGTCAAAAGTTTTTGACATGTCAAGTTAATTTAAGACCCATAATACCAACTCCATCCTCTCTTTTTTTTTTCTTCGTAGAATGAACAAGCTCATGCGAAATAACAACATTTTTATGTATATGTTTGTTATGCACATATGAAGATTGAGATTAATAATAAGTTTACCTAGCGAAGTCCTAATCATATTGACCAGAGTCTTAATAAGTTTATGCACATAGAGCCTTAACAAGCTCATGCGAAATAACAACATTTTTTTATGTATATCTTTGTTATGCATATATCAATATTGAGATCAATAATAAGTTTACATAGCGAAGTCTTAATCATATTGACCAGAGTCTTAAAACTAATTTTATAGCCTGTATTACATAGAGATATATGTCTAAAATCTGCAGGAGTTGCAGGATTATTTGTTAGATTACTGCTCGGTCGAACTCTTTTTATTTTTTTATACCAAGTATCGATAAAATTTCTTATTTCGAGATGAAACAAAATGCATCAAAAAATCGTGGTTGGGAAGGTCGTAGTAGCAAAAGCCATTGGAATTTTTATTTTATACATCAAAAGAATTAGTTTTGTTATTAATAGACTAGGGGGGAAAGAATGACTGTAAGAAAAAATAAATAAATTAGTTTAATGTTGGTTGCAAAAAACTATATGATGATCTATTAAAGTCAAGTCTCGGACTAGGATTAAAGTATGATAGTTGAGTATCAGACATTGTTGTATAACCCTCGAAGATTCAAGAACAAGCGAAGACATTTGGAGAGTTCCATCGACAAAGAGGTATGTGTAGACTGAACCATTCTATTTACTCACGACATTTACCAATCTATCTTATGAGATTATGTCGTATAATTTTAGTAGATTTATTATTACAAAGAAGAAATTTTCGGTCAAGCTTGTCTTGATAAATATGTTGAAATATGATTCATCAGATGTTCATAGATCCTTAACAATCTTGGTCAAGAACAATTTATTGTTCATGAACTATTCTTGTTTCAATTTGATCATTTGGATATTTCCCAAGCAGTGATATTTATTATCTATGGCGATTGGGAATGTTTCGAATTTTTTAAATGGAGTTTTCAGAAATTACTAAAATTACGGTCACAAGGTAGGTACACATACCCAGTATGCGTACCCTAGTGATCTGAGTTCCGGAATAGGGTAGGTTTGCATACCCCCAGTACGTGTAACCTAAGGTTTTGAGATCGTGAATGGGAGGGAGATACACATACCCCTGGGATCTGAGTTCTTGAATTTCTAAGGGTACGCTTGAGTTCACTAAGTGGTCCATAGGTCTACAGGACTAAGTAGATGCTCATAAACTATTTTGACAAATATGTTTGGCATTATTACAACTCGTATAAACACTTCTAAGATAACTTTGTTCACTAAATCATTTTGTGTTTGCGAACCATTATTTAATTATTGAGTGTTAATGAACACGACATATGCTTGAAAGTTCAAAAGGCATATTTTCCAATAGGAACTGTCATTATACACGGTTCCAAAACCCCGAACCATAGTGTATATTCTTCCGTGTAATTTCAAGACTGATAAGTGCATATTTTACATATATTTGGTGTTAATTCTATGCTAGTATTTTTTGGTTTTCTTGCAAATTATTGTCTATTACGCTCGTGTTCTCTTATTTGTGTTTTATTAGGTGAATCATCTAAAAGAAGTGAATTGGCACTTAATTGTGCAATAAAAGAAACTAGCTACAAGTGGAGAAGGGCCAAAGACCAAGTTGAACTCGTTCAAGTACAGGATTTCTACTTTTCATCTTGAAGAGGAAGAAAAGACGAAGACAACTGCGAAAGAATGAGATTATTCCGAGGTTGTATGAAGAAGTTATGAGCAAAACGAGAACTTTGGAAATAAAAGGGAAAAATAGTCATTTCAATGGAGGATGCTATTGGCACCCCCTTGTATGTTAAGGGGAATCCATTATGTTATGGGGCATCCATGTTACAAAAGAACTACTAAATACAGTCAGGTACTTTGCAAAGGGGGAGGCTGAAATTCAAATGATGTTAAAGGAAGATGCCTCATTTACTCAGGGCTTCCACCTCCCTATTCAATTCAAACTGAAACATCCCGCACGTGCAGTTTCTTATGCATGAATATTTACTGCTCGAGTTGTTTCCATTATGATCCTCTCGCAAAGATGGAGTGTTGAGCTTTTAGTGAGCTCAAATGGGTTTGTAGGGATTAAGAAGATGAAGTATAGACTCGAGATTGTGATGTTGTTGTTATGTTGCTGTCAGTGACAATGACAGAGAATGATGGAGTTGATCGTGATGTATTTAGGTAGCAATGATGAAGATAGTGATGTGATGTCATATCGATGGGCATTGACGCTGGTGATGGCAGTCATGAGAAAGAATGGAGGAGTTTGAGTCTGTTGTGGCTTATAAAATATGTAGTAGTGATGCTGCCACTGAAGAGCTGTGGTTTACAAAATAAGATGAGAAGGTAGTGTGTGTTGATGCCTGGGGGTATCATGATGATTTGTTGGCTGCTATCGGTGATGAAGAAGAGTCCGCAGCTGCGTATTCTTGGCAGCGACAAAGAAGGAAGGGTTGGGATAAGAACTAGTAGCTAGAACAAGAATATTTGGTGAAATGTTCTACACTTGATACAGTGGATACTAATTCATTATATAGAGCCATATATGACTTCAATTACAAAATATATTACATATTTTGCATGCTTCAATTACGTACTTGACAGACGTTACAATGTCAACATAATTTGGCAGCTGTAGAATTGGAGGATACACCTACAATTACGGCTTTGATTGAGTGATAATAGATGTATCCTTAACATCCTCCCTCAAGTTGTACATGAGTTGTTTAATGTTCAACTTGTTTCTGAGATAAAGAAATCTTGGTACTGACAAACCCTTAGTGTGTCAGCTATTTGATCTTTAGTTGAGATGAACGATACCAGAAGTTTCTTGTTTGCTACTCTTTCACGCACAAAGTGATAACCAATTTCTATGTGGTTCATACGAGCATGAAAAACTGGATTAGCTATGAGATATGTAGCCCCCAAGTTTTCACACCAAATTGACGGAGTTCTTAATTCAACACCAAGTTATTTTAACAACGATTGAAGCCATATTAGTTCAGAAGTTGCTATGGCTATGCCTCTATATTCTGCTTCCATGCTTGACTTAGAAAGAGTTTTTTGTTTCCTTGTACTCCAAGATACAAGATTATTGCCAAAATAGATACAATATCCACTAGTGGATTTGCGATCATCGAGACTCCCAGCCCAATCAGAGTCAGTGTAGGCATGAAGACTGATATCTGAAGATATTTGCAAAACCAAACCATGTTGAACTGTGTGCTTGAGATACCTGAGTATGCATTTATTTAGCTCCCAATGATCGATGTAAGGGTCTTGGATGAACTGACACACTTTGTTAACTGTGACAACAATATCAGGGCGAGTGAGATGTAGATACTGCAATGCTCCACATACACTGCGATAGAGAGTTGGATCCTCAATTTTTTGTGTACCAATTCTGCTGATTTTAGTGTTCACAGCCAAGGGAGTAGCAACTGGTTTTGCTGCATCCATCTTTGTGCGGTTAAGCAGATCAGTGATGTATTTTTGTTGACTCAATAGAACTGATTCTTTTTGCTTAATAACTTATATGCCCATGAAGTAGCTGAGGTCACCTAAATATTTAACTGCAAAGACAACATTCAGAGAAGCTATTAGATTTGTAATAAGATAAGAATTGGAACCTGTAATTATAATGTCATCGACATAAATCAAGAAATAAGTTACTTCATCTGAATTGGAACCTTTAAAACCCAGTTCAATTAGATAGGTGCTTAGCCGTGAAAACCAAGTGCGTGGGGCTTGCTTCAATCCATAGATGGATTTGTTCAACTTGCATACATGAGTTGGATAGTCAGGGTAAACATAGCCAACTGGCTGTTTCATATAAACGTCTTCTGTCAGAACACCATGCAAGAAAGCATTCTGAACATCTAATTTCCTCAAAGACCAACTGTTTGACACTGTAATTGATAAGACAAGTCTGATAGTACTTGGTTTTACCACAAGACTGAAGGTTTTGTCATAATCAAAAACTTCTCTTTGACTGTGTCCTTTAGCTACTAGTCGAGCTTTTGGTCTGTCAATTGTACCATCTGCTTTTTGTTTAACCTTGAAAATCCATTTCGAACCAATTAAATTCATCCACGACTCATATGGTACATAGCTCCAAGTACCATTACGAATGTGTGCATTGATCTCATCATCCATAGGAGGTATCCATATTGGATTTATTGATGCTTCTGTATAAGAAGATGGGGAGGTGAGTGCTGTCTCTGGAAGAGGATATTTTGTTGCTGTGAGAAAAAGTTTTTTGATCGGCTACTTGATACCATCTATAGCCCTAATGATCATATGATTTTGTTGAGGTGGAGCTGATGAAGGCAGTGGAGCTGGTGAGCTGACTGTAATGTAGAGGGAAGTGTGGTTGTAAAGTGGTTGTTGCTGCAGAAGTGGTTGATGCTGCAGATTCTAATGCTGCTGTATTAATTGTTGACTGCACATTATCCACATTGGGAGACACAGGTGGTGACTGCATATTATCCACAATAGGCGACATTGGTGGAGTATGTAGCAGAGGAGAGGGTGGTTGAGAAACAATGTTCTTAGATGATTGAGTAGAAAAGGTGGATGATGAAAATATTTTGGTGGATATGGATGACTTAGAAACGGGTTTAGTGGTACATACCTGTTGCCTGGCAGCGAATGGGAAGCTTGTTTCTAAGAACTTGACGTGCCGAGAGATATAAAACCTTCCTGTAGGTACATGTAAGCATGGATATCCTTTGTGAGCAACACTGTAACCAATGAATACACATGGTAGTGATCTTGGTTCAAGCTTATTAGAGACATATCGGCGAAGGTATGGATAACATAGACAACCAACGACTTTTAGAAAAGAGAAATCAGGTATTTTGTTGTATAAGAGTTGTAGTGGAGATTTGGTCTCATGTTGAGATGCAGGTAGTCTGTTAATAAGATAACATGCAGTAGAGAAAGCCTCTACCCAGTAGGATTTTGGCATGGAAGCATGAAACAAGAGAGCTAATCCTAACTTAGTGATATGTCTAATGCGTCTTTCAGCAATGCCTTTTTGTGCAGATGTGTGAGAGCAAGAAAACCTATGTATGACACCATAATTATTAAGGAAAGCAGTGAACTTCCTAAACTCCCCACCATTGTCTGATTGAAAGACTTTGATCTTATGATATGTTTGATTTTCTATTAGCTTTTTGAATTGAATAAAGATGGGAAAAGCATATGATTTTCTATCTAGTGGATAAATCCAAGTGTAGTTTGAGTAAACATCTAGAAGAAGAAGATAATATCGAAAACCATCTTTTGAAACATGTGGTGAGACCCATAAATCAGCAACAATTAAACTCAAAGGTTCATCAATAATTCTACTACTAGTAGGAAATGGAAGTTTATGATTCTTGCTCATATGACAAGAGTGACAATAATCAAACTTCTTATTTGCAACAGGAAGGGAAAGATTTTTAATCATTCTAAAAATAGTACGAAGCATTGGGTGACCCAATCTTTGATGCCATAGAGGGACTGTATTGGATAGAAGAGCAGCTGGTGTTGTATGTTGAATCTCTCGAACAACATCAAAGACATAGAGCCCATTCTTAAGTCTTCCTTGCAACAGAGTTGTCCCCGACTGGATTTCCTTCACAACAAAATACGTTGCATAGAATTCAAAAAAGGCGTTATTATCTTTGCAGAATTTAGAGACTGAAAGTAAGTTGGTCTTTATTTGAGGAACATGAAGAATATTGTTTAACTGAAAAGATCTGTTGTTATGAGTAAAAGAGGCATTACCAATATTTTCGATACGGAGAGCCTCACCATTTCCTACATGCACTTTTTCAGTGCCATCATACTCATGCCGAATATTGAGATTTGCAGTTAGGTGATGAGTTGCACCTGTATCAGTCACCCAGTTATTATCAGCAGGATCACCAAGTAGAGCCAAGTATGCAGCTGGTTGCTTTTTGTGAGTTGAGTTGTCAACTTTGTTACGAAACCAGCAGAATCGAGCATCATGATTCTCGCGTTTGCATATCTCACAGGGACCTTCACCTTGATACATGTTTCTAGGCTAACGGTTGGGTTGATTTTGTGGATGATTGTTTGAGTATCTCCTTTGGTCTTTCTTCTGAAATGGCCTGGAGTTTGCTGAGGCAGCAACATTGGCTAATGGTTGTTGCAAAACGGCTAACTGTTGTTCAAGACGGAGATCATATAAAAGCAGATGAGCTTGAAAAGTATCCATGTGGATCTTGTCGACAGTGCTTAAGGATGTGATAATAGAGTCATAAGCCTGATCTAGTCCAGCTAGAATTGATTGCTGCATATCCTCTTCAGAGAGAGGTTTTCCTGAGGCTGTAAGTGCATCAAAAAGTTGCTTAGTTTTCGAGAAATAATATTGCATTGAACTGTTACCTTTGCGAAGACTGTGTAGTTGTCTTTTCAGGTTCATTTGATAAGCTTTGGTTTTTGGTGCATATCTCTTTTGAAGAGCTTCCCATACTTCTTGTGATGTAGAAAGACCTGATACACGACCTAATACACCTTCAGATAAGGAGGAGCGGATCCATCCTAAGAGTATTTGGTCTTGTGATGAGTGCTAAAAAGTGCATATTTATATATATTTTTCTTGGCATTTAACTCATCTTTTGTGCTCTAATTCTCCATTTTTAACCCATATTCTGTATTTTCATTGTTTTCAAGAATAAATCTTTTTATAAATTAATTTTGCATTTTTAGGTACCAAATAAAGTTTGGATGAATAGCGGAGCGAAAAGAGCAAAGACACGGGAAAAAGCCGGAGGAAACTCTAGCGGAAAAGAAGTGCAGAACGCGGTATGGAAGACGCAAGGATGAAAATGGGCTTAAAAAGGAAGAAATTGTTCTTAAAGAAGAAGTGGGCTCAAGATTACCTAATCCCAAATCCAATTCCTAAACCCAAACCCATATCCTAAACCCAAAATTCAATACCCAAACCCGTTTTCCTTCTTAACCGTAAGATTGGATCCATTCCATCATCCAACGGTCGCTGCGTCATCGTGCATCAGATTTCGATGCATCTGACCAACACTACAACACCTAACTCCATCTGGAGCCGTCAGCTTCGTTGTATCACTTAATCCAATGGTCGCTCAGAGCTTGTTTACATCATGCCGTTATATTCAATTAGTAAGTGATTATCCAACGGATTTCCTCGCTGCTCATCAATTTCAGATGATTCTGCTTCACACCCTAGTCACCGAACACTATTACCCAACCAAACGGACCCTTCTTCTCCATCGGGTTCTTCTTCTCATCTTCCCCAAACTGCAGAGAGCTGCTCCACAGTTCTGCAACTCCATCACCTCCACCAGCTACACCTTCTTCTCAAACCACACAACCACCGACAACACCACGACATCTCTCTCTAGCCTAGACTTCTTTCCAAATTCACATCTCTGAACCCTAGGTGTGGGTTTGACAAGAAAGCTCGAGCTAGGGTTTCACCAACAGTGAGGAGAAGACAAAATTGAGGGCAGGAAAAGCTTCAGAAGAGCAGAGGGGACATACCCAAAGCATGGGTCGAGCTCAATTCAGGAAATTGGTGAGAGAATTTGATTTTCCCCAAAAAAAATTAGGTTTTCGAATTAGGGTTTTGTATTTTGTTGTAAGCTATAAAAGAGAAGTGATGTAGGATGTTAAAGGTTGTTCTTGGGTCATCCGAGAAACCCCCTAATTGGGTTAATTTAATTCTCAATGTCAATTTGATTTCACTGTTAATTTTTAGGGTTCTTCATTTGCAATTTTCATTCATTGTTTAGTTGTTTAAATGCTATGTTATTTCACATGATCATGTTTAGTTCCATTGTAGTGTTAATTATGTTCTGAGTTCACTGCTGAGGCTCAGATGAAGCTTTAGTGCACTTTCTGATAGTGGAATGCTAGGTTAGAGCCTTAGTGCAGTGTTTTGATTGAGCAATGGGAAGAGATTGATGCTCATAGTGCCTGTGATTGATTGTTCTGTCAAAAGACAGTCAATGCTAGGGGTAAACTAGTGAGCAAATTAGTTTTCCTCCCATTCTAGATGTATGCATAGGATTTTCAACTCAACCTAGGATCACATTGTTTGGCTAGGACACAAGGGTGGATTCAAAGCCTTAGCTTAACCCACATTTTGTTTTCACGGTCACTTGCAACTTAACTGTTTTGTTACTTCTTCACACCCCTGCCCTTGGCTTAGGCCTTGGTTCCATTATTCTTTGTTTAGTTTCATTGTTCTGTCACCTTCTCATAATACTCTTGTGCTGTTTGCTTTTGCCATTGTAAATATCCATGTTTTACCTTGGCCTAGTGCTCTGCTGCCTTGTTCTCCCCCAGCTGCACTAGGTCTTTTTGGCTTTTCTGCCCTTTTCCTTCATTGTCCTAGTGCTCTGCTGCCTTGTTCTCCCCCAGCTGCTACTACTTGCTGTTGCTGTTGCTGCTGCTGTGCACTGCTTCTGCTGCTGCTGAAGCCACCACTGCTGCTGCTTCAGGTCCAGTTCAATTCTGGGCTACAAGTCCAGTTCACATCAAAAGACATTGAGCCCAATTCTCAGTCACTGTCAGTCCAAGGCCCAGTGCAACTCAAAAAAAACCCAAGCCCAGTTCACAATTGAACTGTTAAGCCCAAGTTCACAGTTCATTCCAAAATCATTCAAAGGCCCAAGGCCTAAAGCACTTCATCATTACAAACAAACCCACTAAGCCCAAAGCACAATTAGAAGCCCAATAGCAATTTAGAGCCCAAATAGCTAGAAACTCCAAACACCCCCAGTCTCTGTGGATCGACCCGTACTTGCACGAGCTACAACTGACGACCGTGCACTTGCGGTATTATTGTAGGCCCGCGTTTTTATTGCGCTTAATTTTCACACACTTCCGGGCCCACCAAGTTTTTGGCGCCGCTGCCGGGGACTTGGCTGTGCTGTTTTGAAGCTGCTGTTGGAACTGCAGTGAAGCTGAAGTTCCTGAACTGGTGTTGTGGCCCATGTTGCTGCTTGTTGCTCTTTGCTGTTGCTGTTGATACTTTAGTACTGTGGTGCTAAGAAGCTACTGGTGCTGAGGACTTGCAGCTGTGCAACCTGCTGGATATTTGGAGATGTTGGTGCTGGAGCTGTAAACTGCCTCTGCTGCTCCTGGTCCTGCTGCTGATCTGCTGCTGCTGCCTGCTGAACTGAGCTGTGCTGCTACTTTCTTCTTCTCCCTGGTGCTGCTGCTACTTCTTCCTGCTGCTGCTGGAGCTTGGGCCATTGCTACATCCAGCCTCTGGTGCTGCTGTTGTTCTCCTTCTGCTATTGTTGAGTTGCTGGTCTGAGCTTGTTGCTGAGAGCCAAAGCCCAACTGGGCCTCTCCAACAAAAGTTTAGGAAGATCCAAAGCCCAACTGGGCTGTAAGCTGCAGAAGGTGAAGAAGTTGAACCAAAGCCCAACTGGGCCATAGAAAAGCCAAAGCTTAGGACGATCCAAAGCCCAACTGGGCTTTTGCAACCAAACCGAACAGCTGGACTGTGCTTTATAGGTAAGCCTAAACCCATTAAGAGAACCCAACCTGTGGGCTTCCATTTTTAATTTGTGGGCTTGTAATAATTTTTGTTTTTCTTTATTTTTTATTTGGGCTTGTAATAATTTTTCTTTTTCTTCTTTTTCTTTCTTTTATGGGTTTGTAATTATTATTGTTGTTTTTATTTCTTTTATGGGTTGTGCTAATTTATGCTAGGCTAAGTGTAAAAAAAAAAAAAAAAAAAAAAAATTGCTCCTTATTTCAAAAACCAAAATTTTCCCAAAAATCCAAACCCATTAAAACCAAATATTTTTCCCAAAAATCCAAACCCATTAAAACCAAATAGTGGGCTTTGTGTCTTTTCAATATGGGCCAACCTAGTGCTCTCCATGAATACATGTATCCCACAATAAAAATTCCATTATCATGTATTGTATTACCTCAAACCAATACCCCTTTTAAAATAAATGCAAGCATGATACAAATACTTCCTATATTTCGAGGGTTCGATTCTGAGAACCCCTATACTCATGTAAGAGAGTTTGAACAAATTTGTCGGACTATGCAACCTGATCATATGTCCGAAGACTCTCTGAAATTGCGTTTGTTTACATTTTCTCTAAAGGAAAGGGCCAAAACATGGTTTTACGGTTTGAGACCACAATCAATCACCACTTGGGAACAACTCACTAATCAATTTTTCCAAAGATTTTTTCCACATCATAGGACCATCGCTATTCGTCAAAATATCAATTGTTTTGTCCAGTTGGATGAGGAAACTGTTTTTGACTATTTTGAACGTTTTAATGATTTGTTGAGCGAATGTCCACACCATGGATTTGAGAAGTGGAGACTTGTCGCTATCCTCTATGAGGGACTAGACTTTAAATCTCGAGCCATGGTTGAGTGTATGTGTAATGGTGAATTTCTTGATAAAACTGTGGATGATGCATGGAAATTTTTAGCTGAGATTGCAGAGAAAACCCGTCACTGGGAGTCCATTAGGGAAACTGAGACACTGTCACATGATATTGGTGGTAATGAATTGAACTTTGGAAATAGCATGTCTAGTCCTTCTCATGTGTATGATATTGAATATGAACCTAATCTAGAGGAACATGAGTTGACTAATGACACCACAACTGCTAATAGGGACAAGTATGCATATTACTATGATGATGATGATGATGATGTTATGTTAGAAGAACATGTCTATGCTGAAAATGTTATGGAACCTTTGGGTTCAAATACATTAGGCTTCTCTGCCTCGACCTTCATGAATGATGTTTCTTCTAGTATTCCATATACATGTGATGTTGATACTGATTTTGAGCATGTGCATCTGTCCTATGAAGATGACTTAGGTAATATAGAATCTTCTGTTGACACTAATATGCATGAAAATATAATTGTTGTGTCTGATTCTCTACCTGGGTCACGTTGTGATGTTTCCACTGATTTGCCGATGCATGAGAATAATTCTTCTGATGATGTTGATGATTCTGATTTGTGTGAGCATGGTAAGCATGTTGTGACACGTGTAGAAGACTTAGGAGATGTTGATGTGATTAGTAATGATGTGCCTATCGTCCTACATAAGTCACAATCTGATGGCCTTCCACCCAACCTAGATTTGGTTTGTACCCATATTGTCAAACCGACTTTTCTGAGAGTACCTAATCTAGGATTGGAACTGTGTGCTTCCCAAGTCCTCTTGGACTATTTTGCATCTAAGTATAATATCTTTGAGGAGCCACAGTTGGAATTAGCATGTTTGCCTGTCCCTAGCACAGTTCATTTCGAGCTAGACCTTGTGCATGATGAACCCCCAAAACTGCGAGATTTTGTTTCCAAAATTTTATCCGTTGAAAAATCCAGGTTTGGGGGTAGCTCATTTTGTTTCACAGCTTCACTTGCATGCCTATCATATTATTATTGTGTGAAGCTGTTGAAACCTCTACACTTTGTCTTTTGGGTTGACCCTCAACTCTTTAGATTGTTAGTGTATGGTGAATTTTTGTATATAATCCAGTAGATAAAATTTCTTAAAAACCTTTTTGTTACTTTTGTATATATTTTGCTAATCCAATATGATCTCGGCTGACATATGTTGGATTCTTTCCTTGAATAACGAAGTTCTAATATTGCTTTCGCCGAAATCGGGTATTCTCTTTCCTTTTTCTCTACTCAACATGATCCTCTTCATATGTTGTATTATAATTTTGTTCATATTTTGAAACATTGAGGACAATGTTTAGTTTAGGTTTGGGGGTGAAAAGTAGATACTTTGATAATATGCCATAATTGAAAACAAGAACTCCTTCTTTTTGAAAAAAATGAAAAATCAAAATAAAAAAATAAAAAATTGAAAAAAACATAAAAATGGAGCTCATTTACCTTGAAATGTTGACTCTTGTGCAAATATGTAATTATTAGGAGTCTTAGTCTAGATATTTAGGCACCCTGATTCTAGCACAATTCACATAGTGATAAGAAATTTGCACGCGCACGATCTACCAATACATGTATAGCCTCGATCTTCAAGGTGTTTGATAGGAAGTCACGATTGCCAATCACTTTAGAATACTGAACGAAACTTGACTAGCTTGTTCTTTGGTTGGTTGGGATAGAAGGTGGAGGTTACATTAAGAAAGACAACCATCGAATTTAACTGGGTGCATCAAAAAGGGCTACCTCTTGCAAAGTGTCATGTAATCTTTTGTTTCCTTTTGTATATGTATCAAAAGTGTTTCTTCTTCTTCAAAAAAAAAAAAAAAAAAATGAAAAAATCAATCAAGTATTTGTCAATTCCATCCTCTCTTGTTCCAAAAATAAAAGAGAGTAGTCAATGTAAATAAGAGTCATGTAAAGAGTCATCTTTTGTGTTTCATTGTAATAAGCAAGGAAGGGTGTATGCCATTGATGTACAACGCGAGTAATTGTGAAATACCTCCAACTCATTCACAATTCTCGTAAAGTCCGGACAGCTAGCTAGATTTCGACCTTGGTTCTTAGCCTGAGAAACTATCTCTTGGTGATTAGTAGTCATAACATCCGATCTTTCTTTACACATGTGTAGATACACTTTATACTCTTATCACATGTCTTTATTTGTTATCAGTGCTAGGATTGTGCCTTTGATAGCTAGATTGACATCTCCATTTTGCTGTGAGCTTAAACTGACTTGCACATGTCACATTTGATGGAATCTGAGCTTATATTTTGACCTAGAACTTTGTAGGTACGTTCTAAGCAAACCTTCACGAGACTTCACTCGTCCACTAGGGACACTTGGTGGTTTAAAAGGCTTAGTGCATACGCTAAATGCATTCGAGAGACCAGCGACAGTGGTATAGGTAGGATTTCCTTAGTTTTGTTTTACTTGAGGACAAGTAAAATTCAGGTTTGGGGGTATTTGATGAGTGCTAAAAAGTGCATATTTATATATATTTTTCTTGGCATTTAACTCATCTTTTGTGCTCTAATTCTCCATTTTTAACCCATATTCTGTATTTTCATTGTTTTCAAGAATAAATCTTTTTATTAATTAATTTTGCATTTTTAGGTACCAAATAAAGTTTGGATGAATAGCGGAGCGAAAAGAGCAAAGACACGGGAAAAAGCCGGAGGAAACTCTAGCGGAAAAGAAGTGCAGAACGCGGTATGGAAGACGCAAGGATGAAAATGGGCTTAAAAAGGAAGAAATTGTTCTTAAAGAAGAAGTGGGCTCAAGATTACCTAATCCCAAATCCAATTCCTAAACCCAAACCCATATCCTAAACCCAAAATTCAATACCCAAACCTGTTTTCCTTCTTAACCGTAAGATTGGATCCATTCCATCATCCAACGGTCGCTGCGTCATCGTGCATCAGATTTCGATGCATCTGACCAACACTACAACACCTAACTCCATCTGGAGCCGTCAGCTTCGTTGTATCACTTAATCCAACGGTCGCTCAGAGCTTGTTTACATCGTGCCGTTCGATTCAATTAGTAAGTGATTATCCAACGGATTTCCTCGCTGCTCATCAATTTCAGATGATTCTGCTTCACACCCTAGTCACCGAACCCTATTACCCAACCAAACGGACCCTTCTTCTCCATCGGGTTCTTCTTCTCATCTTCCCCAAACTGCAGAGAGCTGCTCCACAGTTCTGCAACTCCATCACCTCCACCAGCTACACCTTCTTCTCAAACCACACAACCACCGACAACACCACGACATCTCTCTCTAGCCTAGACTTCTTTCCAAATTCACATCTCTGAACCCTAGGTGTGGGTTTGACAAGAAAGCTCGAGCTAGGGTTTCACCAACAGCGAGGAGAAGACAAAATTGAGGGCAGGAAAAGCTTCAGAAGAGCAGAGGGGACATACCCAAAGCATGGGTCGAGCTCAATTCAGGAAATTGGTGAGAGAATTTGATTTTCCCCAAAAAAAATTAGGGTTTCGAATTAGGGTTTTGTATTTTGTTGTAAGCTATAAAAGGGAAGTGATGTAGGATGTTAAAGGTTGTTCTTGGGTCATCCGAGAAACCCCCTAATTGGGTTAATTTAATTCTCAATGTCAATTTGATTTCACTGTTAATTTTTAGGGTTCTTCATTTGCAATTTTCATTCATTGTTTAGTTGTTTAAATGCTATGTTATTTCACATGATCATGTTTAGTTCCATTGTAGTGTTAATTATGTTCTGAGTTCACTGCTGAGGCTCAGATGAAGCTTTAGTGCACTTTCTGATAGTGGAATGCTAGGTTAGAGCCTTAGTGCAGTGTTTTGATTGAGCAATGGGAAGAGATTGATGCTCATAGTGCCTGTGATTGATTGTTCTGTCAAAAGACAGTCAATGCTAGGGGTAAACTAGTGAGCAAATTAGTTTTCCTCCCATTCTAGATGTATGCATAGGATTTTCAACTCAACCTAGGATCACATTGTTTGGCTAGGACACAAGGGTGGATTCAAAGCCTTAGCTTAACCCACATTTTGTTTTCACAGTCACTTGCAACTTAACTGTTTTGTTACTTCTTCACACCCCTGCCCTTGGCTTAGGCCTTGGTTCCATTGTTCTTTGTTTAGTTTCATTGTTCTGTCACCTTCTCATAATACTCTTGTGCTGTTTGCTTTTGCCATTGTAAATATCCATGTTTTACCTTGGCCTAGTGCTCTGCTGCCTTGTTCTCCCCCAGCTGCACTAGGTCTTTTTGGCTTTTCTGCCCTTTTCCTTCATTGGCCTAGTGCTCTGCTGCCTTGTTCTCCCCCAGCTGCTACTACTTGCTGTTGCTGTTGCTGCTGCTGTGCACTGCTTCTGCTGCTGCTGAAGCCACCACTGCTGCTGCTTCAGGTCCAGTTCAATTCTGGGCTACAAGTCCAGTTCACATCAAAAGACATTGAGCCCAATTCTCAGTCACTGTCAGTCCAAGGCCCAGTGCAACTCAAAAAAAACCCAAGCCCAGTTCACAATTGAACTGTTAAGCCCAAGTTCACAGTTCATTCCAAAATCATTCAAAGGCCCAAGGCCTAAAGCACTTCATCATTACAAACAAACCCACTAAGCCCAAAGCACAATTAGAAGCCCAATAGCAATTTAGAGCCCAAATAGCTAGAAACTCCAAACACCCCCAGTCTCTGTGGATCGACCCGTACTTGCACGAGCTACAACTGACGACCGTGCACTTGCGGTATTATTGTAGGCCCGCGTTTTTATTGCGCTTAATTTTCACACACTTCCGGGCCCACCATCTTGTTCCTCATATTTTGCATAAGCAGAATTAGTAGTTGGTTGTACACATTCTTCAGTACTGGGTATGGTTCTCGCTAGTTTTTCCAATGTACCATCAACAAAACCTTGTAGCTTGTACCCTTTGAGAAGGGGTTTAAACTGTGTCACCCATAAGAGATAGTTGTTGTCGTTAAGTTTGACACTGATCAGATGGTTGATATGAATTTGGTGAAGGGTTGATGTTTCATCCATGATGAAAGAAAGAAGAGAAGCGTGAGTTTTGGATCTTCAAACTCGATACCAAGCTAGAACAAGAAGATTCGGTGAAATGTTCCACACTTGATACGGTGGATACTCATTCATTATATAGAGCCATATAAGACTTTAATTAAAAAGATATTACATATTTTGCATGCTTCAATTACGTAATTGACAGACGTTACAATGTTAACATAATTTGGCAGCTGTAGAATTGGAGGATACAACTACAATTACGACTTTGATTGAGTGATAATAGTTGTATCCTTAACACTAGTAGAGTTTGATACGTTTTAGAACTACGAAACGTGACCGATAAGTCAGTGGAGAATAATGGAGGCTGCTATCTATTTGAATGACGAATTGAGGAGATTTGAGTGCATGAGGCGGCTACGAAATTTGGTTTGCTGTTAAATTGAGATACTTGGGAGAGAATTCAGTGGAAGATAAATTGAGATAAGTTTCAAGATCTAGAAAACAGCCACCGACTGGTGGTTTTTCCGTTGATTTTCAAGATGAACGGTTGTGAATTAATATGAGTTTAGGTTTCAAGTAGACTAAGGAGGTCCTGGTTGTTATCAGATTCGAATTTGGAGAAAAAAACTATATAAATAGAGGATCAAATAGACAACAAAACATACCTCCTCACACTAGTTTTTATGCCCATAACCTGTTCGCAGAAAGTTCCTAGATAAACACAGAAGCTTTAGGATTTCAACTTATGCAGAAGTAGCTGAAAGTTGATAGCAACAGAAGCAGCAGTGGCCAAAGATCTTCTGCGACTATTGTAGTTTAATTTATTATATTTTCTCTACTTTGATTGTCAAGAACTATGAGTAGCTAATTATTTTAATTGGTTAGGGATGTAACCTAAAATCACAAACATGTTATTTGATTAATGCATTGATTTTTCATTCACTTTCTTATTTATCGTTCAAGTTTTACTAAGCATAATAATTATATGATTTTGTTCATGTAATATGATTAGTTGTTTTGAATATTTAAGTCGTGAATTAAATATCATGATAACTTATGTATCACTAATTAGAAGTCTTAGGTAATTTTATCAAGATTCTAATAATTAGTTGTAATTTGTGATCACTAGCGCAGCGATGTGAATTGTGAAGGAAGTCACAAGTAAAACTTAGCCTAGGTTGAATATACCATGATTGTGTCTGTATTGCCTATGAATAACCCGTCTCATAGACTTTAATGATTTCCTCAAGTTGAATCTTCTAGCGATAAGCATCAGGTTATTTGTTGGAAAAGAATTCATATAATTGCGATTGTGTTATTTGTTGATTTGTGGAGACATACCGAAGTGTTGACACTGATTGGAGATACTTTAGGGTTATTGGTGATATGAGTGAGTGAATGATAATATGAATGCTTGATTGATTAACATGTGTAGTGATGGACGGAGAATTCCTTAACTAGATTTTTCCTCTGATATTTTCTTAAAACATTTTTAACATTCGTTTTTAATTTAAATTATTTTTTAACAACAAAATCACCCCAATGTACATAAGTTTTCAAAAAAAATTAAATAACCCATATCTCCCTGTGGAACAAAATTGTCTTATTATTGTACTCTTAAATAAAATTGTGAAGTGAAAAGACTTGAAATAATTTTGCTTGGATGAAAACCGACCAAAGACAGACTTCTCACATGCTTACATGAATGTCCAATAAGAATTTCATCAAAGGAGAAAGTGTTTGCTTGGATCTCAAGTTATCTTAGATTGAATCCGAAGTAACCTAAAGTCTTGAAAATCTATAAAATGGAGAGACTCACTGTTGATGGATGATTTTTTAGAAAGGCTAAATCCATAAAATCGCATAGAAAATCTCTCTCTGACCATCATCAGAAACATAAAAAAAATGACTTCACGTTCCACAATGGAAGTCTTGTATCTTATCTAAGCAACAATACATGGCGGTAATTTTAAATCCTCCGAGGCAAAGAAAATGACCCCGCAACCATTATGATTTTCTACTATAAAATATATTATTTTAATATTTTCAAATGTTGGTCTTCCAAGCAAAAATATACCTCGTCCTTCGGGAAGAACTAAGAGTTTCAGTCAAGATCAAACTCTTCTGAAAATACAAAATAATGCTCGATCGAACATCAAAAAATACTAAAACTCTAAGGAATCGTCCGTAGATGACATGGTGACACGTGCACACGCTGGTCCTTTGGCTACCAATAGACAGTCCCATCTCATTCATTTATTAATCACCTAGTTAATCATCTATAGTCCATATTTGATTCAAACTCTTTCCATCAACTTGGACCATCATCCATACATCAATAGTTGGTCCCACCATTACCAATGTCCGGTTCTAACACCCTTTGGTCGCTCCTCCTTCAACCAAAATTATGTCATACTACTTAATGTTGTACATATCACTGTTTTAATTATAATCAAACATTCATCCTTGCACCAGATGCTCTGCAAATGACTTTAGTGAATGCTAAGCAAAGAACCTAGACGCCACATGGTCGGTTCATCACCACCAATGGCCGGTCCTCACCCATTGGTTGATACTAATTCAATCATCCATGGATCATGCATCAATCAAAATTAGAATTTCGAACCTAATACTCTGCAGTGCATAACGTTGAACAGGTTCAAACACCAATAATTTAATATTGATCCAACAATCAATATTTTACTTATTTATTTAATATTCGGTCCATCTATCAATATTTACTTAATTTTTTATTGATTCAATCATCAATTGCTCTGCAAAGCAATATTTCTCATATTGATTAAACTACCAATATTTTGAGAAGTAGTATTTCATACCGATCTAACTATCGATATTTTATTGGTTCATCAACCAATATCTAGTTGGTTCATCAGTCAATATTTTATTGGTCAGTCAGCCAATATTTTAATAATATAATCTCTCTGCTTCGTCATTTGAGTTTCCCATGACATGTGGATCGAGGATGACCCTTGTATGATCATTCAAGAATAATCATCTTCATATGACACCTGTCAAATGTTTGACTCATCAACATGATGGTTTATGATCGGTTCAGCAATCTCATTAAACCATGTTTGTCAACCCAGGTCATCCGCAAATCATTGATGCTTCAGCTAGCACAATGATATGTCACAATCACCAGTGACCCATCAGACTCAACGCCTATAGTCCACAAAGCATTTCGCTTTGTCAGCAGACACTTCATGCTTCATCCATCATAACCGTGAATTATGGACTATGTTCAAATTTGTTAGTTGAGACTCATAGCCTAACTAGGTCAGCGATTGACCACATAAAATACATATGTTAATCAGACTTTCACATGAGACATCAAATTCATGTCACATGGAGGGATACTCACTAGGGTTTTGGTCTAGCGACCTATAGCACATGCGATGTGCAATGTATCCACGATGAGAAATGTGAGTAAGTCATGCTGGCAGTAGAAGGAGTAAATCGAATAGTGGATGGGCTATCAAACAAGTCTCCCACACAAAGTGGAATTAGATCACACACGATTTCCACTTCCCCATTCTTATACTCCTCTTCAACCGTCACCACTTACAAGATATCGATGTACTAACTATTTTTGCAATAAATAGGTTTCTCAACCTATGACTTGATACTTGACAGTCAATTATCAAGCACTTATAGAAGCTTTCTCTCGTCTTACATGGACAAAACATCTTCAAAGAAGTTCAACACATCATCCATATTCTAGACTTCCTTCCCTATGGACCGACCCTTATTCTTCCTTGAAACCGAATTAAATCTGTAACGACTGAAAACATAAGGGTATTTAATACACCACCAACTTTTTTGTTCGAAACCTGTATGGATAAAACCTAATACAACTGCAAGTATACCAACTAGTGATCCTTGATAATGTGTATATAGAGTTTATATCTCTACCTCTTTTTAATCAGTATGTATATAAACTAAGAGTCTGTGAACCTGATTGTTAAGAAGAGTACTTGGACGATCTCAAAAATCAATATCCAAGATCAATCTAGTCGTATCCAAATAATTCAATCGAAATTTTTCCAAGTAGTTAAACTGGTAAACTATCTTTAAAAATACGAATTCTACAAGAAATAAGTCTCGTAATCAATTACCAATTGACGGACGTATCTTCTTAGATTGAATATGTACAACCTGTGTAAATCCCATTGCAAATATAAACAATATAATGCATAAATGGAAAAACACAAGACGCCGAAAATTCTGTTATCGAGGAAACCGCAACTGCAGAAAAACCCGGGACCTCGTTCAGATTTGAACGCCAAACTTTATTAAGCCGTTATAGACACTAGCCTACTATCAAACTTTAGACTGGAATATCATTGAGACCCAATCCACCATCCAAGTGATTCAGTTATGGTCGCGATCCTTACGTCTCTTAAGCTTGGAAAGACTCTATGCAATTGATTCCCTTAGCTAACATCCTTTACAACCTAAGAGTTGCTTCAGCGAAGACTTTTGATACCAATTTTTCTCTTACATATAAGGATATTTGATTTCCGTTTAGATTTTGCAATAGACAAATATAGCAAACCTCACAATCTGGAACACTTACACCCACTTAGATGAGAAGCCTTGATCTTTTTACCACATCTCAAGAACAATCTTCGAAAGATCAATTAAGACCAGTTTTCAGATATCTATCTTGAGGAATCACAAAGTCTGAGACGTAGAAAACTTTGCAGTTATTATCTATCTTGCCTGAAATAGATTACGAAAACCTCGATAACAGAAAAGCAAGATAACGATATACGAACTATCAAGGTAAAGATAGTTGGACCTAGCTTCATGAATCCCCAAAGCGAAGTGTTTCAGTCGTAGAGATAATTATGTTTTTCAGATGAAACCTAGGTCAATAGAGGACAGGTCTAGAATCAACTAGGACACACAAGTGTCAGGGATTGATTTTCCCAGTTGAAAGGACATTTCTATTTATAGTTTTCAAAGACCAAGGGTTGCTTAGAATTCAAGATAAGATAACTTGAGAATCAAGCAAACAATTTTAGGTATTGAAAATACAATAGAAGAGTATACAGATGGGTTCAGTTATAGAACCGTGTATAATTATTGTTCGATATGGAAAGTATGACATAAAAATAATAAACAAATTGATGCTTATTTAAACACCTAAGAGTTTCATCATGATACATACACATAAGTGTTTGAATGATCAATGAAGTACTCTTAGAAGTGTTTAAGAGAGTTATAACAATGTTAAACATATTTAAAAAATAAGTCTTTGAGCATCTGCTAAAATAAACTAGGACATTTGGCATAACGGTTCGTGAACCGTAAGGCTTGTTCACGAGTCAGGGTGCTCCGGTTCGTGAACCGGGTTCTCCAACCCTATAAGACTACCGAGCTCAATTAAGTACAGTTTATGAACCGGGTTTGTCAGCTGTTAGCCTATTATAACAACTTCAAAACTCAGTTCACCATGGTTTGTGAACTGTCCCAACTGAACTTACGGTCGTTGATGATGGATTTTCGACAAAGGCTAAAATCATAAAAACATAATTTTGCATATTTCTGACACGGCTTCGGACACGTATGTTAAATTCATATTTTAGATTCAGATGTGAAATCTCATGTCATAATCTCTGACTGAGCGTACATCCTCTCAAAGCGGGCATGAATATATGATTCGTAAAGCCTCTCAACTAATCTTTTGACGCTTAACATATTTCATCAACACCTCTATATAGAATCGAAAATGATTGGAAGGATCCTAGACATATTGCATGCTAGTATAAAGCGTTAACATCTTCAGATGTCGCAATGTTCCATGACTATATAGAGTGAACATGTATGGAATCTCAATGATTGGACGGCTCCTAGACATATTGCATGATAGTATAGAGCGTTATCGTCTTCAGGATGTCTCAATGTTCTTCCCTGACTGTACAAAATTAATATTCAGAACGAGTATGATGTCGTTATCATCTCATACCTTGATTCTCGAATAAACACGACGCTCCTAGACATATTGCATGCTAGTATAGAGCAACTCATAGATTAATTCTAGCACAACCTTCATCAATGAAATCCCTATAAAATAATTTATTTTTATCTCATTACTCTGTTTCATGGCTTATTCTAAGCTGAATTCCATAAATTAGAAATAGATGTTCAATTTATCTCCTTACTCCGTTTCATGGCTTATTCTTAGCTGGATTCCATGGATTAGTAATAGATATTCGTTTTTCGGGAATTTGGGCCAACACCGAGTAAACCCCGAGAAAATGGTGCAAGTGTATTTAACAATAATGCATGAACGAGCACCCAAAGGCATAAACGAGCTTTCAAAAATATGGACGAACGAGGAAACATATACAACATAGGAAAGGAAAATAATAATATAAAAAATAAAACAAAGGAGAGGCGCACAGGGACGGGGCCCACCGGCCGGCCGATCATACCGCCATGGCCGGTCCCACTCCTCCCTTTTATTTTTATCATATTTATTATTTTCCTCATCTCATGAAAACTCCTTTGTTTGAGCAAACTTTCTCGTTTGAGCAAAACTCATAGTTTCTCCATATTTCCTCACATGATGAAAATAATATAAAATATGGAAGAGCATCACGGGATCACGCCCAATGTCCGGCTAGCCATGCCTGGCCGTGGCCGGTCCCACCCCTCTCCAATTCCTTATTTTATTATTATTACATCTCTCATCTCATGAAACTCCTTCGCTTGAGCAAAAAACCTGATTTTTCCATATTTCTCAAATATTGCTCAAACTGCCAAAAAGTCAAATGGCCACACATTATTTTAATATTCTTAAAACATTGGTCGCGCGAGCAAAGTTCTACTTTCTCATTCAAGCAAAGTCAAGAGTTTCAGTCAAGATCAAACTCTCCTGGAAATCCAAAATATTGCTCGAACGTGCATCGGAAATATCAAAATTCTCAGAATTGAGTCACAGGCAATGTGGTGACATGGGCATGTCACCTTGACCCACTAAGGTTGGCACTTTGGCTTGCAGAAGCCGGTCCCACATCCTTTTATGATTTTGACCTAATTAATCTTCCATAGTTCATGTTGGGCTCAAACTCTTTCCAAACAACTTAGAATTTGATCAATCGACCATCAATTGGTCTCACGACCACCAAGGGCAGGTTTGATACCCCTTGGTTGGTCTCCTCTTCTTTCATAATTAGGTTTTACCACCTAATGCTCACACAAGCACTATTTTAATAATGATTAAATGAGCATTTAATCATTTTTTCACCAACTGGTCTACAAAGGACTTTGGTGCATGCTCATTCGAGCACCAGGGCGCTACATGGTCGACCATCATCCCATGTAGCCGGTCCCTCTCTATCACTCATTGATTGATTTTCAGTAAATCATCTATTGATCAACAATCGATCAAAATTAGGATTTCAAACCAAATGCTCTGCAAATCATAATCCTAAGCAAGTTCGAACACTAATAAGTTTATGTTGATCTAGCAATCAACATCCTAATTAATTATATAATATTCGGTCCAGCTACCAGTATTTTAGTTAATATTTTATTTGGTCCCGCCACCAATAATTCATGAATCGAGCAATATTTGCTTAAACTAGCAATATTTATTTTGCTCATCTATCAACACTAAATTGCTTAAGTTACCAAAATACACGGTCAACTGGGTTCAGAACTCATTGATGATTTACTATCAATTGCTCGACCGAGCAATATTCCTCATGTTGATTCAACTATCAACATTCGAGATTTCTATTGATCCAGCAATCAATATTTCAATTTAATGTTTGGTCCCGCTACCGGCATTTTTGCTCAACCGAGCAACATGGTTGAACGGACGACCATCCAATATTTTTGATTCATCATTCGGTCATATATTAGATCAGAAATGAACATTCTGTATAATTCCACGATATCTTTGATTTCCTGTCGAATGCTCGACATATCAAAATAAGTCATTGATCGAGCAATCTCATCAGACAATCCAAATTATCAGAATATTATTGTTACCTCGACTGGTAAAACAATACATCACAATTCAAGTAGGTCAGGAATAGAAGTCACATTTAAGTGAACATCAAAGATACTACCTATCCAATGCATCGGTAAAGCTAATCATTGTTACCTGTATAGAGTCGTTTCATTCATAATGTCTACCATGTATTTTAATGGATATCTGAAGTAGGAAGCGGAAGTATCAAGAATTAATTGTTTGCTAGATTATGAATAAATAGAATTCTGGATGTTTTTCTCCTTGATGATGTAAGTTGCGGCACAGTGATAGAATTCTGGATATGTGCAGGATGTTTGCAAGCCTCCTAGCAGCGCAACATCAGCGACAATCATTGATTGCACACTTGATGTGAACGAGTCAGTGCGTAAAGCAGCATATCGAGTTCTAGCAAATAAATTTCCCCTCCAAAGCCTTAGGTAATATTCATTTCTTATTTCTGCTGATGAACGCAGGTATGACTAGAATGGTTCAATCCTGGAGATTTTGTATACTGTCTCTGGCTTCGAATTTTTTTTATCAACCTACCCTTCGTGTTTAACCTCATGGAATATAGTTTTTAAAATGATAGTTATTTGTGAACAAGTGGAATTGTTTGAAAGGTTGATATGGATTTTGTATATGAAGGAGGGAACCCATCCTTGCAAGATGAATATGACTTGTTATTCTTTTGGTTGTGTTTGAAAATGGTTTATGATACTAATTAGATTGAATGCGTAGTTTTCTTGATGAAGTCAGACTTCTAACTTGTTACATCTGTCTTAGCAGCATCAAGCTTAGAACCACTTTCTACAGAGGGGGTTAGCTGAAAGATCCTCGGTAGTTACCAAAGAGTTTTTCAAGTTAATGAAAGATGAGTGGCCTGTTAAGTGCTGCAATGGAAATCCTATTATGCTTCTCGAGTTTCTTGATGTTGAAACGTATGAAACAGTTGGTGAAGCTGTGATGAGGACTCTCTTGAAAGCTGGCATGGTGGACCTGAATGGTCAAACTATACAACAGATTCTGGAATCAAGTAGCAAATATCGTGAAGGTTAGTCGAACCCATTTTTTCATGTGTTCACTGCATGTATTAGCGGAACAACTTTTTAGTTCAGCTGGCTTACTCTTTAGCAGATCCATTAGCCTAAAAACCTTGGTTGCTAGCTCATATCCAAGGCAGTGGCATATTCCCTGTCCAGCGTGCTGTAACGCCCCCATATTGTGGAAAATTGGAAAAATTACATAAATTTGAAATTGGCCGTGTTCCCTCAAAAATTCCTGCACCACATGGCAGGTCCCACTAAAAGTGGTTCCCGTTTGGTATTTTTTAAAATTAAGCTTTTCTGATTATAATGCTACAACAGAAATACTACTTTAAGCTTATAATCTCTCAACATGTGCACTAATATGCCAGTTTCAAATTTTAAGTTAGGCCAAACCCACATCGTATCCCACATTCAAAGTCCTATCGCTGTGTGTAACAAGTCTGAGACCTTAATTTTTTTTTTAAAGATATTGCATGGTGTTAGGAATTACGAATTTTGTTAAAATATTGCATGGTGCTATATTGGATTCCTAATCTTCACAATCAGCTTCTTCATGTTTACTTTCCAGTAAAATGCATTAAACAAATGGAAGCTGAGGTTGCTCTGTACTGGAGAACTCTGTGCCAGCACTTGCAGACAAAAGCACTAGTAAGAAACTTTATTATTTTTCTCAAGTTAATTTCCCATAAATGAAAATAATTGTCTTCCGACTGCAGATTTCTTCTAGAATCTTTATTCAGGGGATTCTTCACAATGCTGAGCTCTCAAAATTTGTTTTAACAAAAATCTGCTTAATACTAAGACCTTATAAGTAAACAGTGGTTCTGTCTTTTGCCCTTATTTTTTGTTATTGCAATTAAACAGGCCGAAGGCTCTGATGCTGCCACAACAACAGGATCTGAAGCAACAGTGTATGCCCCAGAAGAGTCTAACAATAATGGTCTTCTAAAGAAAATCATTCCCTTAGTATCGGACTATGTAGAGTTGGTTAGAGCACATCTTGCTGCTGGTAAGAGTCTAATCTCATATGACACATTTATATGATTAAAGCGTAGAACCTTTTCATAAACACTAACACATCAAACTAGATAATAATATGTGAGCAATCCGAGACCATATTGATACCAACTGAAACTGCCCATTCCCCAAATATCCAAACTTTGAACTAAAACATTTTTGATTGTTGGAGTGTTGAAGCATGGACATGTTCAATGTAGAATACAATTCTGAAACATTCATTTACACCTGAACCTATTTGATATTTTCAGGGCCAAAGTATTGCTTCACATGCCGACAGTTGCTATTGCTTGGCGTAATGCTTGACTACTCTGACACCACAAACAGGAAGGTTGCGAGTGCCTTTGTACAAGAGTTATTACACAGGCCTCTTGAGCATGAAGTGGATGAAGATGGAGAGAAAGTTATTATAGGAGATGGCATCAACTGAGAGTGGGCCACAGCTGTATCACAGCTGGCAAAAAAAGTTCATGCCTCTATTGGGGAATTCGAAGAAGTAGTTTTAGCGGTTGTTGACGAGCTTGCTCAGCCTTGCAGAGAGAGAACGGCAGATTTCATGCAGTGGATGCAGTGCCTTGCTGTGTCCACGCTTCTTCTGGAGAACGTGAAGTCCCTCCGTTGCTTAGAAGGTCGAGGAATAAAGCCAGCTGAGGTTTTGCTCTCTTTACTGCTTCCAGGGGTAAGTACTGAAACGATTAACCCTGTGTATGCAGTCTCACTGTTAAGGCGCATTTGAATCATTGCCAAACACTAGGAGGTCTTATAAAGTCCGTTCCCTAGATAGATTTGTGTTAAATCAATTATATGTCTTTCAGTTAGATGCACAACTCAGTTTGGTTAGTACTTCAGGTTTCAAACTGTTCGTCCACATTTTCATAAGTCGCTTTTGCTTGTATAATCAATGGAATACAGGCACAGGCTCACTTGGATGTGCAGAGGGTGTCGTTGAGATGTCTTGGTCTCTATGGATTGCTAGAGACAAAGCCAAGTTATTTTGTGAAACAACTTAGAATTTCTTTGATCAATTCTCCTTCGCCAGATAGTATTTTCGCGGCAAGTCAGGCATTGGTTGACCTTGGAATGTGGCACGGTCGTCAAGAAGTTGATCAAGTCATGGGTAGCGATGTTTTGTCACAAGCTGAGGACGATAAGAAAAGCATTTCCTCGGTATACTTATCTGACGCATACAAGACTTTGACTTCTGAGTTGCTTGACCTCCTAGTCGTTGTACTTGCCAGAGATGTAACCAGTGAAACCTATGACCGTGAGTCATTTCAAGCTGTGCTAGGTGAAGGGATTTCTAAAATTCAACTTCTCAGTGAAAACTACCCAAGCATTCCTGCTTCGTTACACCATGAGCTCTTGGTGAAACTTACAGAACTGTATTTCGGTGACGACACAGAAGAGTTGCAAAGGTTTGCCTATGGATCCACTTCCTTCATGTTAATACAATCCCTTTTATTGCTTTAGGAAGGTGCATGTCTGTCTTCTTTATGTCTGCAATTTTTGTTACATTGCCAGGTTTAAACAATGCTTGTCCATCTTCTCTGAGCATTATCCGGCGCTCGCAGTTATTCATAAGGCAAGTAAATCCATGTTTTTTACTTGTATTCTGTCTGAGAAAGTTTATTACGTACTTTATTCACTTGAATGATATTGGCTCATTGCAAATGCTCAGAGGTGCATATTCAAGGCTTTTATTCCTGTCATCCGCTCGATGTGGCCAGCCATTTATGGATCTTCCTTTGTGGTATCTAATCTTCGTAAACGTGCAAAGCAAGCTTCACTTTGCATGCTGCAGAAAGGAAGTGCACTTGCACGTTTTGCTAATGATGCTGAGAACGGTGACAACATAGATTCACTTCTTCTAGCTCTCCCTCTTAAACAGAAAGCTGTAAGTGTTTATTGTTTCTCCTTAAAATACTGTATAATCACTGTTTATTGATTCATTAATAGATTGTGAATGATAGAATTCTGAATGTTATCTCCTTGATGATGATGTAAGTGGCGGTACGTTTGGTGGATGTACCATTTTAATTGAGATTAACCTAAAGATATTCGCAGGAGGATCGCCAGAATATTATTCCATCTTTGCCTCCTGTAACTGCTGCATCAGCAACAACCATTCGTTGCACACCTGATGGGAATGAGTCAATGCGTAAAGCGGCATATTCTGTTCTAACAAAGAAAAGGCAAAGCCTTAGGTAATTCTCATTTCTTATTTCTGTTTCATCTTTGAAATCAAGTGATACATTACGTCTTGGTCCTTTGCAGGGTTCCGGTTCCAGAGGTTAATCTAGATGGTACTTCCATTGCCGTTTTTCGGCGACGTGATGGGTTTTCTTTTTCTGGTGATACGCGCAGAACTCGCGAAGATAAATCCATTGGTAAGTATGATAAATGGTAATTCAGGATTATCTTTTCCAAGTTCTGATTAAACCTCTAGTTTAGTTGATTTTTTTTTCTCAGTTTAAGTAAGCAGACCAGTATAATACTAGAGAAATACACCCTACATTTAAATCTGATTAATCAAAGTTATATTTGAAAATTCTCTTCAATCTTTATTCCGGCGGTGCAGGTGATAGAGAGACGTCTAAAATCATTAGATTAGGGAAAGATACTTTGTATGGACGCTCTGGACAAGTCGGAAAGGGTGATGAAATTATTAAAAAATTATAAAGGTTTGTTGCCGAGCGAGAGAGGAATCATGGTGGTGGAACCGTGGAGGAAGTAGCTAAAAGAGCAAGCGAGTGTTATAGGGAAACCTTTAAGGGAGAGTGGATATCTTATAGCGCAGTTTTGGGAGGGTTCGATATGGGTAGTGATGTTCCCAGCCGCATATGGGTCGTAAATAAGTGTTGGTATTGGCCTCTGAAAGATGATTATGGCTGTATTGACAGTGGTCAATATGACTGTTCCATATATGCTTCCACTTTCGAGCACTGGATGTCGGAAGAAAGAAGAAAACAAATTGCTTACAAGTCGGTCTTTCTTGGTGCTAAGAGCTCTTTCTCCACTGGAGGCAAGGTAACAATTTGCTCACTCAGAAAAGAGCATTGCTCAAGTTCAAAGGAAGAACTCCCGATGGAGTCAAAACTTATTGTAGATTTAGTGGATGAATATGATGATCACTTTGATGAGGGGTGGACTTGCACCGAATCATTGTGGCAAGCAGTAAGTTCTTTACTTCTTTTATATTATAACTGTTCCTAATCTATTAGGTCTTTTGGACTTTCAGAACGAGGGTTGATTCTTCGTCATGTGGCGTTAATTTCACAGGTAGCCCAAACAGTTGGTCGGCCAGGTCAGCGTGCATTTGGAGCATCTGGAGTCATGCCTGCTTACGGTAAAAATACTAAAAACACTTTGCCATATCCAGCTAGGCTGAGAAGTAGTTGGAGGTGGATCAGTCTTCATGTTGTAATATTTATAATACCTAGAAGATAGAACCTAAAGTTCATCAGATTGATGAAGCATCTCCATTTACGCTAGAAAAGCAGAATTATAATGCTCCAAATGTTTAATGCCTAGGCCCCTAGTAGTTTAGGCCCTTTAGGGAGAGACATGAATCCATGATATTAAGAAACCTGTTTTGAGGCATATTCATTCATTATACCATTTAGGGTGGGTTTATAAGGGGTGTCTAAAGGTAGTGCAATTATCTATATATCCTTAAACAATTTAAATTACTAGAGTGCCCTTATCCTCAAAAACCTAAAATCAAAAATCAAAATAAATTTTAAACTTAAACATCTTGAACTCCAATTCAATCAAGAAATTCATCAAGCAAAGCAAACACGAACCGAAGTGAGCGATGTTGGAGTGCGAAATCCAAATCTCAATTGCTCTTAGATGTATTTTAGAATGTATATGTAACAAACCCATCTTGTTTTTGATTGATTTTATTTTGTTTGATCGATAGAACATGATTTCAAAGATGAAATTAGGGTTTTCAGTATATCAGTTCGGGTGATCTTGGAGTATCAATTTTGAGCCGAACCTAATGTATGATTTAGAGAAACACCATGTTCGGCTAATGCGACTTTGCTAGATTTTGTTCGAATTAGCCGAACCTAAATTCGTCAGTTACAGAGTGAAGTTCGGCTGATAACTTTTCAGCCGAACCTCAGTTTTTTGAAAATATACCTAGGTTCGGCTGACAGTTCTTCTGGTCAGTAGATCTGGGTTTTCAAAATTCAATTTTTTGACAGATTCAACTTATAAAAAGAAATTAAACCTCGTATAGAAGTCTACCTCTGATTGGAATCACACATTTTGGTCACTTCTAATCACTAAAATCTCAAAATTCAAAATCCAAGTTTTTTCACTTCTTCTTCTTCTTGTTCCTCTCAAAAACCCCAACTCTCTCACATAAATTTGATTTTCTACTAATTCACCACTAATAATTTAATTTTTGATTAATCCTTAAAATTTCTAGCTAATCAAATCTAATCATAATCATTAATACTAATTATATAAGGGTAGTTATGCTATTATCAAAAAAGGTGTATAAGGGGTGATGTTGTTTTTTATTTAGTGACACTATTTTGGTTTTATTTAGTATGCCTCAAAAAAATTCAGTATGCCTCAAAATAGGTTTCGATATTAAGCGCAGAAATTTATGTTGTAAGAAAGAAGCCCACCAGTAATGCCTTTCAAGAGCATCCATTTGACTAAGAGTAGCCTTAGGAGGCTTGAAAACCTGCATAGTCTTGCCTGCCTGCTAACCTTCCAATTTAGCTGTCATATTGTCTAAAATAGGTTGGCAATTCTTTTGTCTAGATTTGTAAAGTAGTAAAAGGATGCCCAAATATTTTTCACCTAGCTCCATTTTTGTTTATGCCCAAAATGATAGTAATATGTGTTCCTGCTAAAAAACAGAGAAACATAGTGGATTTCTGAAGAAACCTGTTTTGAGGCATACCACGTTTTTTTGAGGCATACTCAATGTTTACCCTAACACGTGTAGATTGATAAGGGGTGTCTAAAACTAGTTAAATTACTTACATAACCTTAATTAATTGATTAATTTACTTATTTAATTTAATTGATTTTATTTTTTAAAATTTTATTAAAACTTTTTTTAAAAAATATTATTTTTAATTTTTATTTAAATAATTAATTATTTATTTCTTTAATCGAAAAAAGATATTTTTTCCTTTTCTTTTTTTACTTAAATTTTTAGATAACCATTTTTTATAATAATAATTATTATTATTACTAAATATCATTATCATTTAATATTTATTTTTGGATAAGATTTTAGTATTACTATTATTTAATTTTTAATTTTAATTTTTTCTGAAATTTAAATATAAACTGAAAAAAAATTAAATAAAAATTAAATTTAAAAATATAAATAATAAGGGCATTATGGTCATTATCAAATATCGTTGATATGGGGTTATTGGTTTTATTACCTAGTGACTCTATTTTGTCCTTATTGAGTATGCCTCAAAAAAATTTGGTATGCCTTGATAGACGCATTTATGTGTCTAATATATCTCAATTGTATATATTGTTAGTGCTCGATTTTATACTTATTTGGTTATTTTATGTCTTTGTAGGTGTTTTTGGAGAAATAAGCTTTGGCGGGAAAATTGGCTCGAAAAGTGGTATTAGCGCTCGTAGGAGAAAATTACTATTCGTACCCCCATTTTAGATAAGGGGTAGCTTGTTGATAAGGGGAACCTCACCGCTTTTTGCACCCCAGACCTGTTATTTACACCCACGGCTAAGGGCACCCTACTCTGGATAGGGGACTACCTTTCTTCACGGCTTAAAGGACAAGATTTTGGCGGGAAATTGAGTTAGAAAAGTTTAGTCGCATCAAACTTCCCAGGATTCGTTTCTGTTGAATATTTGTCGAATTTTCTTGTTGGACTAGGTTCGTATGGGCCTGTTAATCTCAAACAGGGATGGTATGTGATTCATAGTTGGAAAACAAGCAAGTTTCCATGGTTATCTCGTTAAATCAGAGAGGTATTTGTTCTCGGCTTCTTATTTCATTCTTGGAGAATACTTCCCATATTATTTTTCCATCTATCTATGGAAAGAATTTAGATGAGCACAAAATACGCGTAGGGTGAAGAAAAAGAGAGTTACGTGGGTTGTGGATTAAAACAAGGCTTGGAGAGTATTACGGGATTTTGGTTGAATACATGGAAGTTACCGGTTGGAGATAAGAGGATATTGGTAGTGGTTTGATTCGATATTACCCTTGAGAGAGTCTGGGACGTTGGATTATACTTGGAAGACGCGTGAGAAGCAAAACAGGGAGTGTTTGAAGCCGCGTATGAGGATATGGAAAGAATAGATAAAACCCGTAACTTTGGAAAAAATAAAGAGGAGATTTCTTGGAAATTAAATCGACCTGTGGGCTATAAGAGGAGTTGGGATAGCTCATAGAAGACTTACGCTCACTTTGGGGAAGTTTAGAACAGAACAGAGCACAAAAACACCAAGTTGCAGAGATACATGTGAGAGGAAGAAGAAGAACTCAGAACAACAGTAAGAGACAGTCGCAGAATCCATGGCCTTTTCTTTCAAATTCAATCAATTTGTCACAATTTCTGTAACAATTATTCAGAGTTGGCAACATGTGTTAGGGTACTTTGTAAAAGTGGTTCGTAACAATTATATCCGTTACAAACACGCTGTTTTATACCTTCTCTTCTTTTTAATCAACTTTTGAGCAACAAACATGTATTTTGAGCAAGTGATTAATATGAGGAGCTAAACCCCATTTCTGAGGCGATAGAGGAAGCTATTTTTCCAACAAAAAGTGGTATATTCTTATTTATGTATTTATCGCAATTATTTTTATGATTGTTTTGCCTTGAGTGAAAATTGTTTGAATGATTCTTGTTAAGCAATTGTTATTTCTTTTGATAGAGCATGCTTTGACCTAGATTTTTGATGTTCTATGCTTCGGATTTACACTTGTTATTTTGAGAATCTACTTGTTGCAATAGTTTAGAATCAAATTGAACGAAAAAATTGCATGAATATAAATATTGGATTAAATCACTTTGAACTTGGAAAATAGTGGAATCTTAGCATCAGTGTTCTTTTAATATTGATATCAACTTTGATTGAGTTTGCTATAATTTTTAGTGAGTTTTCTATTTTAATATTAGAATTTAAGTCTAATTAATATCCTTCGCAAGTCTGAGAATCGAACCACTTTTACCACTATCTGCAAAACACATCAATTTTTGGCGTCGCTGCCCGGGAGCAGTTGTGGAATATTGTAATTAGTATTTTTGATTTGTAAATAGTTTGGTTTTTATTTATCTTTTTTAGTCTTTTTGTTTAACTTTTTAGTTCCATTTGACTTGTTTTCTGTTTTAGAATTTTGTTTCAGGTACCTTTTTGAGGATGATGACTCTTACTCAGGAGACGTCACCTAAGATGACACTGGCAGAATATAAGCGTATAAATGCAAATTCTCAGGCAACCTCATCAGAGATGACGCTTGGTGAATATAAGCATAGGCAACGGTATGGAGTTTTTGCTCCACAAATGGTAAGTGAAGAATCACCTCTAACTATATATGAGAAGTATTACAAACACACACCAGTTAGTTTGGAACAAAGATTGAGAATTCTGGAATACCAAAGATTATATGCTGATGATGATCAGTCTTGTAATGACTCTCTGTTCCAGACAGAAGATATAGATGACCCTATGCATGATTGTGTGGCTGATTCGACTAATTCCATAGATATATCTATCTCACAAGATCATTCACCCGACTTACAGGTTGTTTCTAGACCCCTAGACTTCCAAAATTTACCCAATTTAGGATTATAATTGTGCGCTTCTCAAATTTTGTTGGATCACTTTGCATCCAAATACCTAGAGGACTTGCCTGTTCCTTATACCGTGCATAAGCCAGTTGATATTTCCTCAGACCAAAGAGTATCCCCATATTATGTTCTTTATGCACTTCCTTGTGAAGTAAAAACCAGGTTTGGGGGTAGCTTTTTCTTTTTGATAGTTTCATTTTCTTTAAGGAATCATAACATAAGTGCGAAACTGTCATTTGCAAATACTGTATTTTGGGTTGATCCCGAAATTTCCAGGTTATTAGTTTATGGGGATCCTTTATATATATTCCAGTAGGTAATTCTATTTTCTTGTTTTATTTTTATTTGTTTATTTTCGAGTATGAATTTCCCATATCAATTTTTACGTTGGATGACTCGATTACATTAAGGACAATGTAATGTTTAAGTGTAGGGAGTGGTTACCTTTTTACTTTTCTTTTTCAGGATTTTTCTTGCAATTTATGGCCAGCTGTTGAGCGGGTCTAAAAAAATTGAAAATTGAAAATTAATAAAAAATTATGACCAGCTGTTGAGCGGGTCTATTCTTTTGTTTTCTTATCAATTTTTGATCATCTGTTGAGCGGGTCTAAAAAAAATTGAAAAAAAAAGAGAAAAAGAATTGCATTTTCATGTTATGACCAGCTGTTGAGCGGGTCTTAAGATTTGACATATGGTCAACTGTTGAGTGGGTCTATTCTTTTGTTTTCTTATCAATTTATGACCAGCTGTTGAGCGGGTCTAAAAAAAAAATTTGAAAAAAAAAGAGAAAAAGAATTGCATTTTCATGTTATGACCAACTGTTGAGCGGGTCTTAAGGTTTGACATATGATCAGCTTTGGAGCGGGTCTATTTCTCTTTATTTTGCTCGAAGACTAGCAAAATATAAGTGTGGGGGTGTTGATAAGCACGTAAATGCTATATTTTATACCCATATTTATATTAGTGAAGACTTGATATTTTGGCTAACGATATTATGTTAGTGCTTTTGTAGAAAGTACATGGAAACCAGTTCACTCCGAGAAATAAACGCTTAAGTTAAAGCTTAAATGGCCTTTGCGGCGAAAATCACAAAATATGGCTGGCATGGTATCTTCATATATCAGCAGCATGTAAGTCATCTCCCAGCCAGAGAACGATACTAACGGAAACAGGGAATTATCTTTGTTTATTTGGTCGAGCAGTTAACAAGTTATTTCTCCAGAAGCAGCAACTTCATTTCTTGTCAAGAGAGGGTTATGAGCACTATCGTTTTGTGACTTATGCTACTGGTGGAGAAAGGTGCCATGACCAGGAGAGGATGGATGTTGTATGTGTGATATTTCAGTCGTACAAGGAGCTGGTTTTGTTGCCATAGACGAAAACTAGAAGGGTTAAGAGCTGAAAATGAACGTAACAACAACATCGATCGAGTATGAGGAGATGGAATCTAGGCAGTCGACCATGAACAGTGATTGAGTTTGACAATGTTGTTCGAGTGGCAGCATACACAGTGGTGGTGGTCTCTTTTACCTGCAATGGCCGTGGGGGTCTTGTGCCGAGATGAAGAGTTTAATGCCGCTGTCGTTGTTGGCAGTCACTGGAGTTTTTGGTGGTGGATTTATCTAGTGGCTTGGTGTCTTGAATATCGAAAACGAGGAAGCTCAGGATGGATGGTTGCTGGCATTTGCATTCGCAGATCAGGTAGATAAAGGCGCTAGTGGTGGAGCAGGTAATTTGGGCAGTGATTATGATTGTCGGTATACAGTCTATAACTGAGCTTAGAGAAGATGGAGTTTTGGCTGCTGCCATTAATGGTGGTGGTTGATTTCGGGGATAGTCTGGCTGCTTGTGTTGTAGACAAGCTCGAGTAAACAAAGTCAGAGACGATGATGAGAGTTAGCACGGGTTAAAGGGATCTCAGTGAGGGAATTTGTCTTTGATCAAAGTTCAGGGTTTGCCTGAGATGCTCTTAGTTGGATGGTGGTACGGTGATGCTGTTGTTGTGCGAAGAAGAGCTGTGATGGAAGGGAATAGAAGAAAAACGAGCAGTGAATCAAACTGGTGGTATACGGTGCTGGTTTTGGTTGGATGGTGGAATATCTCCAGAGTTAACGATGGATACATCAAGCAGGTGATGAATCGATGGTTGATTTGAGCTGGCTCGAGCTGATTGCAGTAATGGTGATGCTTCCTATACCTCGAATCGGTTATGTCTGAGATGGTGTGAAAAGAACTAGATGGCAGAAATGTTAATGACGGTAATGAAAGTCGAGTGTGCTGGTGGTGCTTTCTGTAATGAGTATGGTTTTGATTGAACTGCGATTGACAGTAGAAGCTAGAATTGGATCTCACTGAAGTGTATGTGAGAATTATGAGTATGTGGCTTGGGTTAATTGGTCGAACTGGTGGAGGAAAGTGATAATAGGGTCAGAATGCTGAAGATGTTTGTTGACTGGAGTTTGGAAGGTGCTGCTGGTTTGCAGTCGAGCAGTCTTGAGATGTAAGTGAAGATGGACTCAGCGAAGTTGAGTTTTGCTGCTGAGCGATGAATATTCGTGGTGTTGGGTGAGAAGTATGTTGGCTGATTTGATCCGAGAGGGCTTGTCGGTGCTTGTACAACGAGTGGTGACATGGCTCAGAAGCTTAAGAAGTTGGTTGTGGTTCTGTGTTTGGATATGGCAATCGGAGCTGGTAATGGACCCGAATGTATTGGGCCTTGGAAAATGTTGCTAGGTGTTGTGTTCGACTGGAGGCAGCATCTATATGAGGGAAACGAACAGAAAGTAAAAAGGGGAGGCCGGTTTTGGAGTTCCAGTTTGGGAAGCTGCGGCTACACTGCCATTTGGGAGATTAGGGTTTGAAGTTTCATTACTCCTATTTCGTTTTCAATTAGCTATTGATTTTATTTGAGATTTATTTATGGTTTTTGAGAAATCCATGTCGAGCTAATCCATGTTAGGGTAAGGATGAACTTGTAGGTTGAATTATATGTATTTTTGAATAAGGGTTTTCTACCAATGGAACTTAATGCTAATGTTTTGTCTCTCTATCAATGTTTTATCTTCTAGCTATATTTTTCATGTTCTATTCCATGTATAGTCCATAGTTAGATTAGTAGAAGAACTCATTGAACCTTAGCGATAATTGATTTATGAATATTTCTTGACTCTTCATGCCATGTATGATTAGTGCTTTTAAATTCTACTTTAAGGTGAGAACAAACAACCGTTTTGATAATTCTTGTCAATCATTCTTTAACGAAAAATCTTCCATGTATGAGTAGCTAGGTTTGCTATTACACATGAGTAAAATGGAGACCCTTTGTGATTGAATGCGAGTAATTTGCATGTAACGGATTCTTGGAACCCTAACATCTTCCTATTCTTGGTTACGACTTTCCCATTGATTCTATTTTATTATTATTGTTTCGTTTTCAATTTCTAAAAACCAAAAAGAAAAATTTATTTATGTTTTTTTTATTAGAGATATTGATTACAGTATTTCCACCACTCCTCATGGGAACGAACCGTACCTGCTAGTGTCTACAATTTGACACCGTGCACTTGCGGTAAAACAAAGTCGGTTATCCAACCCATCAAGTTTTTGAAATCTTTGTTGAATCCAACTAGGACTACTCGTCCCTCATGTATCAGGTTAGCTGAGACGGAAGCAACTTATGAACATAAACCTGGGACCTTACAGCTGCTCCCAATCTTTTTAGGGAAAAAAAATGAAAACCCCTATTTCCATGTTAGGGACTTTGAGGAAATTTTTAGTACCCTCAGGATTAGAAACCTAGATGGCGATGCTTTGAAACTTAGGTTATTCCCCTTTTCCCTGAAAGATAAAGCTAAATCGTGGCTATATAGTTTGGCTTCCGGGTCAATCGAAACGTATGAACAATTTACATCTGCCTTTTTGAACAAGTTTTTCCCTAGGCACAAACCATCGTTTATTAGGACGCAAATCTGCACGTTTTCTCAACAGAAGGGAGAAACTTTGTATAGGTATTTGGAAAGGTTCAATGATTTATTAGCCCAATGTCCTCATCATGGTTTAGAGAAGGTTAGGTTAGTTCAGATCCTTTATGAGGGTTTAGATTATCCCACTACAACCACAGTAGAATCTATGTGTACTGGTGGATTTGAGAACCAAACAGTTGATGACGCGATGACATATTTGCATGAAGTCACCGAAAAGACCCAACAATGGGAAAGTAGTAGGGGACCCCAGAAAACAATTCTTCTCGGCAGAGGAAACGTTAATAGGGTAGAAGGAGGCTATGAATCAGATGCCAAAATTGCTGCTATAGCGAAAAGGTTAGAAGCTTTAGAAGTGGGTAACACTAGTGGTAGAGTGGAGCCTTTTTGGGAAGGTCAGAATAATGAAGAGAAAGCCAATGCTCTATATAATAACACTAGGTTTGATAACCGTCAGAAGTTTGACCCATATTCAGAAACCTATAATCCTGGTTGGAGAAACCATCCGAACTTTTCATGGTCTAAGGGACAGAGTCAGGATCAGTCTAATAATTCTAATGCTCCCCTAGGTTTTGGCTACACTAGGAATACATCAGGCCCAGAAAATAAAACGACGAGCTTAGAGGAATCTATTAAGATGTTAGCAAAAACTCAGGAAATGTTAGCACATAGCCATGTTAGTTTTCAACAGGAAACTAAGCAGAATTTTCAAACTAATGCTCAGATCCTTGCTAAGTTAGAACTTCAAGTCGGCCAAATAGCTAAGACCTTAAGTGAGAGAGATAATGGTAGGTTCCCTAGTCAGACTAATCCCAATCCTAGAGGAGTTCATGAAGTAGGTACAAAACCATCGAATCAATTGAATGCTATTAGAACCCTTAGGAGTGGTAGAATAGTAGAAAATCAGGTAACCATGCCCGATAGTGAACATACTGTAGTTCACCCCTCAAGACCACTAGCTAAGGAAACTGATAAAATTTCTGATGATGCCAACTCAGTTCCTGAGAGGTCTGATTCTGTGCCTAGAGCCCCATTTCCTCAGCTATTAGTACCAACAAAGAAGGAATCGAATTTTAATGACATATTGGAGGTTTTTAAGCAAGTTACCATAAACCTTCCTTTATTATATGCAATTAGGCAAATTCCTGCTTATGCCAAGTTCCTTAAGGATATGTGTACGCGAAAGCGAAAACTTAGCTTCCATAAGAAAGCCTTTTTAGCTAGTCACGTAAGTTCAATTATTCAAAACACTACAACTCCAAAGTACAAAGACCCAGGTTCCCCTACCATTGCTTGTACAATAGGTAAACACCGGGTAGAAAAATCTTTACTTGACTTAGGAGCCAGTGTGAACCTACTTCCGTACCATGTGTACTTACAGCTAGGACTTGGTGAAATGAAACCTACTCAGATAACACTGCAGTTAGCTGATAGGTCTGTTAAAATTCCTCGAGGTGTTATTGAGGATGTCCTTATTGAGGTCGACAAGTTATCTATCCAGTGGATTTCGTGGTCCTAGATACTCAACCTGTCCCAGACCCAGAGAACCAGATACCTGTGATTTTAGGTCACCCGTTTTTAGCTACGTCGAATGCGATCATTAACTGTTGAAATGGTGTGATGAATTTATCTTTTGGTAATATGACTATAGAGATGAACATTTTTAATATCAGTAAGCTACCTTATGATCTAGATGACACATGTGTTGAAGAGGTCAACATGATAGAAGCCTTAGTTCAGAAGTCATTACCAAACATTTTATTTGAAGACCCATTAGAAAGTTGTCTATCCCATTTTGGTTTAGATTTTGATGACGATAACACTATTGAACAAGTGAATGCTCTATTAGATTCTACCCCTGTGTTAGACACTGATAGATGGAAAGCTAGGTTTGAACTGTTACCAGTTTCTGAGACTACCCTAATTCCTTCTTTAGAAGAGCCCCCAAAGTTGGACCTCAAACCACTACCCGATACTCTACGGTATGTGTTTTTAGGCCCATCTGAGACTTTACCTGTGATTGTAGCTTCCGATTTGGATAGTGATCAGGAAAGTAGGCTAGTAAAAGTACTTCAAGACAATAAGGAATCTTTAGGGTGGACTATAGCAGACATTAAGGGTATAAGTCCTATTGTATGTATGCATTAGATTCATTTAGAGGAAGACTCCAAACCTTCTAGGGAGATGCAACGTCGACTGAACCCTAACATGAAATAGGTAGTTCGAAAAGAGGTTCTTAAGTTGTTAGATGCGGGTATTATTTACCCAATTTCAGACAGTAAGTAGGTCAGCCCTGTTCAGGTTGTCCCCAAGAAATCAGGTATCACTGTAGTCCAGAATGATAATAATGAATTAATCCCAACCCGAGTGACCACGGGATGGCGTGTGTGTATTGACTATAGGAAATTGAACAAGGTCACAAGGAAGGATCACTTTCCTCTTCCTTTTATCGACCAAATGCTAGAGCGATTAGCTGGACATGGTCACTATTGCTTCTTAGATGGCTACTCTGGATATAATCAGATCGTTATTGCCCCAGAAGAGCAGGAGAAAACCACTTTTACCTGTCCCTTTGGTACCTTTGCGTATAGACGCATGCCTTTCGGGCTTTGTAATGCCCCTGCGACTTTTCAGCGTTGCATGATGAGCATATTTTCTGACATGGTAGAACGGTTCTTAGAGGTCTTTATGGATGATTTTCCAGTGTTTGGTTCATCTTTTGATGAGTGCTTTCATCATTTGACATTAGTATTGACTAGGTGTAAGGAAAAAAAATTTAGTGCTTAATTGGGAAAAATGCCATTTCATGGTTGAATCAGGAATTGTCTTAGGGCACATCGTTTCTTCAAATGGTATAGAGGTATACAAAGCCAAAATTGACCTTATTAAGACTCTACAGGTCCCAAAAACCGTAAAAGATATTAGGTCATTCTTAGGGCATGCAGGTTTTTACCGTCGATTCATTAAGGATTTTAGCTTGATTTCTAGACCTCTTTGCAATTTGCTTGCAAAAGATGTTAAGTTTGTCTTTGATGATGCTTGCTTAAAGGCTTTTGATAAGCTTAAAACTTTACTCACTACTGCCCCGATAGTCCAGGCACCCAACTGGAACCTACCCTTTGAGATCATGTGTGATGCTTCAGATTATGCTATAGGCGTTGTGCTAGGTTAGCGAGAAAACAAATTACTCCATGTGATTTACTATGCTAGCAAAACTCTAAATGATGCCCAAATGAACTGTACAACAACCGAGAAGGAATTGCTAGCCATCGTGTTTGCCTTGGATAAGTTTAGATCCTATTTATTAGGTTCTAAGATCGTAATCTATACTGATCATGCTGCTTTGAAATACCTTTTGTCTAAGAAGGATATCAAACCTAGATTGATTAGATGGATCCTTTTGTTACAAGAATTTTGTCCCATTAGAGACAAAGAGGGTGCAGAGAATGTAGTAGCAGACCACTTGTCTAGGCTAGTTGTTAGTTCCCATAATAATTCCCTTCCTATAAGGGATAGTTTTCCTGATGAATAATTGTTCTCTGTTTCCCAATCACCTTGGTATGAAAATATAGTGAATTATCTTGTTACTGGTCGAATGCCTCAACATTTGGGTAAGCAAGATCGTTCTAGGTTTTTAGCCGAGGTTAAGCATTTCTTTTGGGACGATCCTTATCTGTTTAAGTATTGTCCGGACCAGATTATTAGGAGATGTGTATCTGAGAGTGACCAGTCTAGTATTATCTCCTTTTGTCATGAACATGCATGTGGGGGTCATTTTAGTGCTAAGAAGACTGCTGCTAAGATTTCGCAGTGTGGATTTTACTGGCCTTCGTTGTTTAAAGATTCCCATAATCATTGTGTTTCTTGTGAGCGTTGCCAGAAGTTAGGAACCATTTCCCATAGAAATATGATGCCTTTGAACCCTATTTTAGTGATTGAGGTCTTTGATGTGGGGAGCATTGATTTTATGGGTCCATTTCCTATTTCGTTTGGCTATCTTTACATACTTGTCGCTGTAGACTATGTGTCTAAGTGGGTTGAGGCGGTTCCGTGTAAAACGAATGACCACAGGGTCGTAGTCCAGTTTTTGAAAGAGAATATACTTACACGTTTTGGTACTCCGCGAGCTATAATTAGTGATGGAGGTTCACACTTTTGTAATAGACCGTTTGCTCTTTTGATGAAACAATACGATATTACCCATAAAATAGCAACCCCATATCACCCTCAGACTAGTGGTCAGGTAGAGGTTTCCAATAGGGAAATTAAACGTATTCTAGAAAAAACAATTAATCCAAATAGGAAAGACTGGTCGTCGATGCTTACTGATGCCTTATGGGCTTACCGTACTGCGTTTAAGACACCCATTGTAATGTCACCTTATCGTTTAGTGTTTGGAAAGGCATGTCACATTCCTGTTGAGTTAGAGCATCGAGCCTATTGGGCTATTAAGAACTTAAACTTTTCACTTGACAAGGCAGGAGCTCAATGAAAGCTCCATCTCAATGAGTTGGACGAGATTCGTAGAGATGCATACGGTAGTGCTAAGGAGTATAAGAAAAAAATGAAACTTATGCATGATAGGAATATTTTACGAAAGTCATTTTCTCCAGGTCAAAAAGTTCTTCTATATGACACTCGGTTGCATCTATTCCCTGGGAAGTTGCGTTCTCGATGGACCGGTCCTTTTGTGGTCCGTACTGTTTTTTCTCATGGCGCTCTTGAGATTGAGACACCATATGGTAGTAGTTCTTCGAAGGTTAACGGTCAGCAATTGAAGCCCTTTATAGAGCCTTTTCCTACAGGTGATGTTGAGGAGGTCCCTCTGGAGGACCATGTTTACCTTGATTGACCATCGAGGCGATTTTGTATGTTGTATATTTTTTTGTAGGTTTTTGGTTACACTTCACCCAGGTACTATCTTTCCGACTTCTCTTTTTACTATTTCCTCATGTTACTTATATTTTTGGTACTGTTCTTTAATTAGAAACATTGAGGACAATGTTAGATTTAAGTTTGGGGGTGGGGTAGAACTCTTTGTTACCTTTTCGTTGCAATAAATAAACTCCAGAGCCTAGAAATTTATCCCTATGAAGGATGACACTAACCAATCTAAGTGGATGGAATCATTTTGGTTGTAGGAGTTGAGGAACCAATCTGACTAGATGGCAACATCTAAAGAGTCTATTCATAAAAGCACAGAGCTCAGGTGTTAGAAATAACATGGTAGTTTCGCCATGTCTCATTGAGTCCTTTTCACTTTTTTTTTTCTTTTTAAAATATGTTTCTCTAAGTGATTAGGTGGGGCTCACGATTCAAGTTGTTACCATTGCTAGGGTGAAATAGAGTGATTCAGATAGTCATGAAAAAAAAAAAGAAAAAAAAAAGAAAAAGAAATTGAGACCAGACCATCAGACCAACTGGAATAAATTCAATAAAGTCGACCACTGGAACCCTTGTACATGCCAGTTGTGTTGACCTAAAGTTAGGATTATCGACCACTGGTACCCTTGTATATGCCAGTGTGTTGATATTAGTCAGACCGGTATCTCAGTCCATTAGGATAGGTTCATTATGGAAGTGGCCTTCAGACAGATATGAGAAACACCGTTCACCTTAGTCAACATCAAAACCATCTATGTTTTCCTATATCCATCTTCTTAATCTATCCATGTGATTTGTTTGATTCTGAGTTTGGATGCGACTATCTGAGTAGAGCTCTGTCACTTCATATGAATTTTAGTATGCTTGAGTGCGAACTCGTGTACAACAATTGGAATTTCGCATCAGGGTACTTCCTTCTGTAGTCAATAAGTATGCCAACCAAGGAAATTATTTAGTCCCTTCCAAGGTTCTGTGTAGATAGCTAGGGTCTGGAGTATAAATATTTTGTTGGTATACCTCTGGCAAGCCCTCCGGAGACAACACTCTGCCACTAGAAACACCTAGGGGTTTAAAGGCTTATTGCATACGCTAAATGCAATCGGCGATGCCTGCGACAGTGAGTTAGGATTTTATTTTCTGGATTTGATTTGCTCGAGGACTAGCAAAAATAAGTTTGGGAGTATTTGATAGACTCATTTATGTGTCTAATATATCTCAATTGTATATATTGTTAGTGCTCAATTTTATACTTATTTGGTTATTTTATGTCTTTGTAGGTGTTTTTGGAGAAATAAGCTTTGGCGGGAAAATTGGCTCGAAAATTGGTATTTGCGCTCGTGGGAGAAAATTACTATTCGGACCCTCATTTTAGATAAAGGGTAACTTGTTGATAAGGGGAACCTCACCGCTATTTTCACCCCAGACCTGTTATTTACACCCACGGCAAAGGGCACCCTACTCTGGATAGGGGACTACCTTTCTTCACGGCTTAAAGGACAAGATTTTGGCGGGAAATTGAGTTAGAAAAGTTTAGTCGCAGCAAACTTCCCTGGATCCGTTTTTGTTGAATATTTGTCGGATTTTCTTGTTGGACTAGGTTCGTATGAGCCTGTTAATCTCAAACAGGGATGGTATGTGATTCATAGTTGGAAAACAAGCAAGTTTCCATGGTTATCTCGTTAAATCAGAGAGGTATTTGTTCTCGGATTCTTATTTCATTCTTGGAGAATACTTCCCATATTATTTGTTCCTCTATCTGTGGAAAGAATTTAGATGAGCACAGAATACGCGTAGGGTGAAGAAAAAGAGAGTTATGTGGGTTTTGGATTAAAACAATGCTTGGAGAGTATCACGGGATTTTGGTTGAATACATGGAAGTTAACGGTTGGAGATAAGAGAATATTGGAAGTTGTTTGATTCGATATTACCCTTGAGAGAGTCTGGTACTTTGGATTATACTTGGAAGACGCGTGAGAAGCAAAACAGGGAGTGTTTGAAGCCGCGTATGAGGATATGGAAAGAATAGATAAAACCCGTAACTTTGGCAAAAAAAAAAAGAGGAGATTAAATCGACCTGTGGGCTATAAAAGGAGTTGGGATAGCTCATAGAAAACTTACGTTCACTTTGGGGAAGTTTAGAACAGAACAGAGCACAAAAACACCAAGTTGCAGAGATACAGGCGAGAGGAAGAAGAAGAACTCATAACAGCAGTAAGAGACAGTCGCAGAATCCGTGGCCTTTTCTTTCAAATTCAATCAGTTTGTCACAATTTCTGTAACAATTATTCAGAGTTCGCAACAGTTTTGTGTTAGAGTACTTTGTAACAGTGGTTCGTAACAATTATATCCGTTACAAACACGCTGTTTTATACCTTCTCTTCTTTTTAATCAACTTTTGAGCAACAAACATGTATTTTGAGCAAGTGATTAATATAAGGAGCTAAACCCCATTTCTGAGGCGACAGAGGAAGCTATTTCCAACAAAAAGTGGTATATTCTTATTTATTTATTTATCGCAATTATTTTTATGATTGTTTTGCCTTGAGTGAAAATTGTTTGAATGATTCTTGTTAAGCAATTGTTATTTCTTTTGATAGCGCATGCTTGGACCTAGGTTTTTGATGTTCTATGCTTCGGATTTACACTTGTTATTTTGAGAATCTACTTGTTGCAATAGTTTAGAATCAAATTGAACGAAAAAATTGCATGAATATAAATATTGGATTAAATCACTTTGAACTTGAAAAATAGTGGAATCTTAGCCTCAGTGTTCTTTTAACATTGATATCAACTTTGATTGAGTTTGCTATAATTTTTAATGAGTTTTCTATTTTAATAGTAGAATTTAGGTCTAATTAATATCCTTTGCAAGTCTGAGAATCGAACCACTTTTACCACTATTTACAAAACACATCATGCCTCAAAATAGGTTTCTTTCTGAACATTTATGGCCTGATCGAACCCACTGGAAAATAGAGATAAATGTTGTTGTAAATACCTGGTTTCTCAAAGCTTCTTATAGAAGCTAGTCCAAGTCTTCTATACTTGGTACAAATATACTCCCTCCGACCCTATTATAAAGGCGGAGTTGTAAAAATTTGTAGTCCCATTAGATAGGCAGACTTTCAATTCCAAGATGGGTTTTTCCATATATTGCCCTTATTTATTATAGGTAGTTATCACCACATTTAAGTTAATGTTTTTAGTGTTGGAAATTGTACAAAGGATAAAACAGGAAAGAGGATGGAAATGTAAGAAATTAAAAAAAAATCTTATTCTAAGAGAAATTCATTTTTCCCTCTGTATAATGGGGACGGAGGGAGTACGAGGAAATGTTCACAACTAACGATATTTAGTCAATGTCTTCTTTTCACTAATTTAAAATATTACAATGCACAGTTTATTTATTTATAATGCCTTTTTATCTCCAGCTATGTCACTGGGCTGGGCTCCAACTTCGCGTCTGCCAACTATGATTGGGTTAAAGTCCCGTGACGGGGTCGTACTTCTGAAAGATGGTAGCTTTGACACAAGCAAGCCTCCACGTATGCAATCACCGTTCTTGGGATCTTGTCTATTTTTATTGTGTATGTTACACGTTTTGTTAGATTTAAATTACTGTTATGGTCTAATTATGCAGGTAAGGGTCTTGATTTCCCAGTGATGCAAATTAAGTCTCTTGCATTTGTTGGTTTGGAAATGCGTTTCTTTCCAGAAATTGTAATAACAATCAAGGAACTTATGAAAGACCATGAGGAAGTGAACGATTCATGTCTTTGTGCCGCCAAAGTAGTAGACCTTTTGATGTGTAAGAAACTGGACAGATTCAGCCATCCTTACTACCTCATGGGAGGATATGAACGAGCCAGATCAAATGTTCCCCCCAAACTTTTCTTGTGGATTATAACCAAAAGTGGTTACTTCATGGTTGAAGATGGAATCAGCATTGGTTCATCATTTCAGAACACATAGTCCGCCGAAAGTTTAGTCGAGAGTTATCCAGTAAAACTGCTGTAAGCATTGTTGCGCCAAAGCTTGCGGAAGCGTTTAGGTTTGCACTGCTACGAGGTAGCTCAATATCGCCAAGAACATAATCACACACACAAGAAGAACAAGTATGTAATGAGGTTGAATCCTCGGGAAGGAATAACAATTTTATATATATCACCGTATAGGTTGGAATATACAAACCTCAAGCAGAGAAGAAGAGAACTCTTACTAGTTCTGGTGTGTTTTTCTCTAGTTCTCTCTACGGCTATTTATACACATCAATAGGACTTGACACATTCCTTAACAAGGATTACTTTCCTACAAGTATAGGGTTTCCTAACTTAGCTCTAAGAGACAAACCTCTTAAGCTTTTATACTTAGGATACAAGTACTTAGTTTCCTTAACCAACTAGATTTCCTAATCTAGTCCTTGACCGACCTACCAACAATTCTTCACCTCGGATCATGCATTCATGCATGAGACGATCAATAGATAAAATCACCTCCATCTTCCAACGTCGATTGAACCATCACTGGCTGCCTACGTATCCTCAATAGGAATCAAACCCGACCGCAGTTCTCTCAAATGGCCTTGCTAGAAGACCTCCACCAGGTTCCTAAGAACCTCTACCCCAAAAGGGTCTTTCAACAAACCGAAAGGATGTGGATTAATTTCGAACAATGTCGAAACTTGATCCCAGATACTATTTTAGTCAACATATCAGCTGGATTGTCTTTAGTATCGATCTTCACAAGTAGAATATATTCATCTTCAAGAATTTCTCTCACAAAGTGAAATCATGCGTCTATGTGTTTGGTTCTAGCATGATGCACTTGATTCTTAGCCAAATAAATTGCACTTAGACTATCACAATGCACAGAAAGTTGGTCTTGTTTTTTTGTACAACTCCTAAGTCATCTAGTAAACCTTGTAACCATATAGCCTCCTTAAATGCCTCAGTCGCTGCCATATACGCCGCCTCCGTAGTTGAAAGCGCCACAATAGACTGAAAGATTGATCTCCAACTTACTGGTGCCCCTGCTACAGTAAATACATACCCTGTAGTTGAACGTCTCTTGTCCAAATCACCAGCATAGTCAGAATCCACATACCCAACACACAACTGATTTTTTACTTCTATCCTTCACAAACTCCAAGCCAACATCAACTGTACCATAAAGATACCTCAAAATCCATTTCACAGCATGCCAATGTCCCTTACCAGGAAAATGCATATAACGGCTGACCATACTAATTGCATGTGAAATGTCCGGCCTTGTACATACCATCGTATACATCAAGCTACCAACAGCCTCAGCATATGGGACTTGGGCCATATACTTTCGCTCTTCTTCAGTAGTGGGAGACATACGAGCATTCAACTTAAAATGAGCAGCAAGGGGAGTACTTACAGATTTAGTTCCTTCATAGACACCAAACTTCTGTAACACTTTCTTCAAATATGCCTTCTGAGACAAACAAATCTTACCCTTCTCTCTGTCACGTTGCCAAGAATCTTCTTAGCCTCTCCCAGATCTTTCATCTCAAACTCAGATGACAACTTGCACTTCAAATTATCGATCTCTTTCTTGTTATTCGATGCAATCAGCATATTATCGACATACAAGAGAAAATATGAAAGATCCATCACGTAGCTTCTTGATGTATACACAATGGTCATAGTGACTTCTTGTGTATGTATGGCCAATCATAAAATGATCAAATCGCTTGTACCACTGTCTTGGAGACTGTTTCAGCCCATACAACGATTTTTTCAGCTTGCATACACAATCTTCTTTTCCAGCAACCTTGAACCCACTCGGCTGAGTCATATAGATCTCCTCTTCTAGATCACCATGTAAGAACATCGTCTTAACATCTAGCTGAACTAGGTCTAAATCATATTGTGCTACCAAGGCCAACAAAATACGTATTGATAAGTGTTTTACCACCGGAGAGAACACCTCATTGTAGTCAATCCCTTCTCTTTGGGTATAAACTTTTGCAACTAACCTTTCCTTGTAGCGTACTTGATTCGCCGAAGATCCTTCTTTATTAGCATATACTCACTTAAACCCTATGGCCTTCTTACCGTTCTAAAGCTTCATAAGAATCCATGTGTCATTCTTGTAGAGAGACTCCATCTCATCCTGCATTTCACCTTCCCATTCTTTACACTCTACACTGCGTACAACTTCTAAATAGGAAGTAGGAGTACCATCTTCAACAACTGGTAATGCATAATAAATGTAATCATTCATCCAACCAGGCTTCCTGGTTGATCTTCTCGATTTGCTGGTTGCTATGGTTTCCGTGACCGTAGCTTCTGTATCTTCTACTGACTCTTGTTCCTCTTCCTCAACAGTGTCACTATCATTTGGAACTTCAGTAGTTACCTCTCTTGAAGATCCAATATCTTCAGAAGTATTCTGAACAGATACAAACTTAATTGGATTTGGTGGAGCTGCATCAATCTCCACCTGCTGCAAAGTCTCACTAGTACTGGTTCTTCTGTCCTACACTTGCCGAGAACCCCAAAATTTTACCCTAGACATCTCATCAAATGTGACATCTCTACTCATGACTATCTTCTTCTCAACTGGATTCAAATCTTGAACCCTTTTACTCCACTCTTCATATCCACAAGATTCCTTTCACAGCACGGCTATCAAGCTTGTTTTCACTAACATGATACCACGCAGGACAACCAAAGATATGAATTAAGTCATAATCATAAGTTGGTTTACCAAACCACTTGTCTATAGGAGTTTTACCTTCTAATGCAGCTGATGGCAACCTATTAATGAGGAAGCACGCATACGTAACTGCCTCATCCCAAAACGCTTTACCTAATCCAGCATTAAATAACATACATCGTACCTTCTCCAGAAAAGTACGCTTCATGCGTTCAGCTACCCCATTTTGTTGCATTGTCTTCTTAACTGTGAAGTTCCTCTTTATCCCCTCATCCTGACATACTTGCAAGAACGGGTCACTCTTGTACTCTCCACCACTGTCCGAATGTAGTACTCTGATCTTTCTGCCAGTTTGAGTCTCAGTTGCCTTTTTCCACCTCACAAAGATTTCTAGGACTTCATCCTTAAGCCTCATGGTGTACACCCATATGCGCCTAGAATAATCATCAATGAACGACACAAACAAATGTTTCCTTCCCAATGATGCATTCTTGGAAGGACCCCAAACATCTGAGTGAACATAGTCAAGAACTCCACTAGTATTGTGGATAGATGTGCCAAATCTTGTTCTTGTTTTCTTTCCCTTAACACAATGTTCACAAAATGCTAACTTGCAGGCAATAGCACCTTTCAACAAGTCTTGTTGAATCAACCTATGCAACGACTTCTCACCTGGATGTGCAAGTCTCATGTGACATAGCTTCGTCTTATCGGTAGATGTTCTCTCGATGTGTTCAGAAATAGACACATCCCATGTTGTTGTACTCCCAATCAAGTAATACAAGTTATGATGACGTGTGCCCTTCATGATTACCATAGATCCATATATTACCTTTAGAACACCATTTTCAGCGACTATCTTATAACTCTTAGCTTCTAAAGTTCCGAGTGAAATCAGATTCTTCTTTATGGCAGGTAGAAATCTTACCGCCTTCATCTCTCTAACCATACCATCATGCATCTTGATACGAACACTACCAATCCCAATCACCCTGCAGGTATGATTTTTTTCCATACGTACTTCTCCATCAAGATCTTCAAAACTTGAGAACCAGTCCTGATATGGACATATATGATATGTTACTCCAGTATCTAATATCCATGCACCATCTGTAATAGCACAAGATGATGGTGTCACAGTTAGCGAGAAATCAGAAGCATCATCTGATTCTTCATTACCTTTAGCAATGTTCACCTCGGTATTACCGTTATCTCCTTCTCTCGCCTTAGACTTGGTACAATCCTTAGCCCAATGACCAAAGTCATGGCACCAAGCACACTCATCTTTCCGCAGTCGCGTTCTACTCTTAGAACGTCCTCTACCTTTACCATAACCACCAGTCTTCCTTCTCCTATCTGTTGAACGACCTCTTGCAAGAAGCACATCATTATTAGCTTTACTTGCAAGGTCTTCACGGTCCATATTCCTGAACTCCTCACTACGCAATGCTGTAGTGACCTCAGCGTATGTTATCTTATCCTTGCCGTGCATTAATGCTTTAATCACGGGTTCATACTTTTCAGGAGGAGAGTTTATCAGACACAAAGCTTGTTCCTCGTTGTCGATTATCTCATCTTAGTTAACCAACTCAACAAGAAGTTTATTATATGAATCTAGGTGCTCGGTTAGGGTTTCACCTCTCTTCATGTTACAGCGATACAAATTCCTTTTAAGATGTATCCTATTGGCCACGTTCTTCACAAGATATTCCTTCTCTAGCTTTTCCCAGAGATCCTTAGTTGAAGTCTCATGATGATAATTAACTCTTACTGTAGTTGCTAAACACCCTCGTATCGAAGCAAGACATAATTTATTCGTCTTGTTCCACTGCTTTTCAGCCATCTCCACTGGCTGACCTTCTAGAGCTTCTTCTAGGTCAAGATGAACAAGAGCACCCATTACGTCCGTTCTCCATTAACCAAAATTATTGATTCCTGTAAACTTTTCTACCTTGAGTTGTGATCTATGTGAATGAAGTATTTCTTCTTTTGTTTCTTTATATTTATTTGTGGACTCCGAATGTTCTCCTAAAGGATTTTTCGGATCTTCGTCCCCGTCAGCCATTGTTCACAAACAACCAAATATAGATAAAAAACAGAACCTTTGAGATTTGTATTACCTCAAGCAATCTTCAGAAAAAATACCTTCACTTCTACTGCAATTCGAGTACCCGTATCAAAGAGCGTCTCCTTGCTCTGATATCAATTGTTGCGCCAAAGCCTGTGGAAGAGTTTAGGTTTGCACTACTACGTGGTAGCTCAATATCGCCAAGAACACAATCACACACACAAGAAGAACAAGTATTTAACGAGGTTGAATCCTCGGGAAGGAATAACAATTTTATATATATATCACCATATAGGTTGGAATATACAAAGCTCAAGCAGAGAAAAAGAGAACTCTTACTAGTTCTGGTGTGTTTTTCTCTAGTTCTCTCTATGGCTATTTATACACATCAATAGGACTGGACACATTCCTTAACAAGGATTACTTTCCTACAAGTATAGGGTTTCCTAACTTAGCTCTAAGAGACAAACCTCTTAAGGTTCTACACTTAGGACACAAGTACTTGGTTTTCTTAACCAACTAGATTTCCTAATCTAGTCCTTGACCGATCTACCAACAAGCATTCGCCTGGAGGCGATTCTTAATAAAAATGTAACTTGTAAGTATACTGTATACCCACTCATTAGCTCATTAATTTTTTTTTCTTTTCTTTTCTTTTCGTTTTAGTAATTAGTTTTTTCTTATTTTGTTCAGGTACAATAGTTGAATTACCTACTAAGGTGAAAAGTAAGCAAGAACATTTTCTACCAGAGCTTGTGAAAGAGGAGTTAGATGCCTTGCCTGAATATTCGAAGCAAAGGCCGAAGGCTAGGGGAACTCTTAAGGAAGACACAGGGAAAGGGACTGTAGCATCTCCAAATGTAAGCTATTTCAACTTTTTAGTAACGTTATTTTCTTTTTCTTTGGATAGCCTTAAGAGTCCAGAAGTCATCATCTTAAACCTCTCTGCATAGCTAAGCCTGCGTTTAGATTATTATGAAAAATGCTCTTTAGATTTTGTAGTTGTTGTAAACCTGGTTAAACTGTTCCAGTGGCCAATGAGATCTTGCAAAAGAAACATCTAAAGAATGAACCTTTGACTTTATAGTTCATTGACGCCTAACACATGGTTTATCAGTTTTGCATTTGGGGATATAGTCCATGTCACTCAAACCTAGGCGATCTAACATACATGTATAAAGCCTGCCACATCTTTCTTAACTTTATATTATTTCAGGCAGTGATTCTCCGCCTCAGTTTCTTAGGGTCACCAGGTGAAATTAGGTTGTTGCCTAGACAAATTAGTATTTTGAGAAAAAATTAAATGTGTCACGCAAGAAACAATATTGGTTGATGTTGAAGTTTAAAATGTGGAATGTGTCTGGACGTCATCTAAGAAATGCTTAGGTGTCTCTAGGTGTGGCAGTTTCCTATCACCTTGCCTAGTGCCAAGACATTCCATTATTCAAGTCCACTATTCTTTATCTGCTTGTTTATTTGATGACCTTACTAGTAATTTGTTAAAGCAATTGACTTTCAGAAGTTGGAGATGAAATCAAATCAAGCCAATGCTGTAACAAGGTTGCTACCTGGATGGGTCAGTCTTCTTTGTATTTTTACTGTTGATGTTCACCATATCTTAGCTCTGTATTTGTTCTAGTTGTTTCTTAAGCTCTTGCTTCAAATTTTCTTTTCAGTTTGTGAAGCCAATCCCAGTCTTTGCATTTACTTTCTCTTAGGTTTTCTCCTTATATCTCGATGAAAACTAGGAGCCATATGCATGTTTCTTGTTCTTGCATGTGCAGGCTGAAGCAAAGGACCCGGCAACAGGTTCGTCATATTACTATCACGTAAGTACTAGGAAATCCCAATGGGAGATTCCTTCTGAGAATTTTGGTAGTGCACAACCTCTGTATTTACCTCCACAACAAGATTGGATTGAGACATTAGCATCAGGTGGGTGGTAGATTGCTTTATTCTTTTATCATTTAGTTTAAATGAATTTTGTGGTTGGGAAAATACTTAAGAGTTCTTTTCTTCCAAGTTCCAACAGGTTGCAGATACTACTATAATACAAAAACAGGTGTATCACAATGGGAGGTCCCAGAATCACTCAAGAAGGTTCCCTTGCAGCACAATAAAGAGACGGCTTCAAAGAGTACAGTCAACAAAAATGGGCAAAGCCCATTCTTCATGCAAATTAAATGCATGGGATGTGGTGGATGGGGATTGGATCTTGTCCAAGCTTGGGGGTAGTGCAATCATTGCACAAGGTATAACTGAATCGGTGCTCTCTCTCTCTCTCTCTACATGTTCACAAGGATGTGGCCTGTGAGAGTTTTGCATTCTCAATTTAGGATAGTATATCTAACTCTATTCATAATGCTCCATTCTAACTCTAGCGTCAGCCAACTGTTACACACAATTCGGCAAGTCTTTTAGGAGGTATAGAACCATGCATATCTGACCCGCACCCCTGCAGCCATCTAAGCCACAAAGCTAAACACCCCTATGTTTTTGTGTATCTCTTTGATTCTTTCTTCTTTGAGGATTATTTGTTGATGAAAATCAGATAGACAAAAAGTCAGGGTCAGTGTACTGCTCTTACTTTCACCTGTCAGGAGTGTGTTTGCGTCTTTTTTTAATTTTTAGTTTGATCCCCTTAACTCCTAAATAACTTGAAGTTTTGAACTGTTAATGAGCACAAATACTAGAGTAAGAATGTTGGATACGGAAGGGAAAAGGAGAGTAGATCGAAGCATTTGCTGCCTATTTCAAAATAGTTCGAGATGTGAGTAGGACTGTTTATTATTTACATCATTTAGGATGCAAGCTATTGATCCATGATGTCTGCAGCTAACCTGACACCATGAAACCATCTGAGATTTCTTCACACAAAGACCTTAGGGATAAGAGTCATGTAGTTATTCTACATGAAGAAATGCCATACTTATTTGTGACTATAAATACTTTGACATACTTTTTGCTGTACATTTCTCTTTACCAAATTAAGTCTGCAAAATGATCCAAGCACGAATGCATGACACATTTGCATTAACTACTATAGAGGCTGTTCCATTTTTGTGGGTATCCTATGATTCAGTGCACATTTTCATATTGAAGATCTTATATTGAAGTGGTATGGAGATCAGAGCTTGTTATTTCTTTCAAAAGTTATCTTCTTGTGCTTCCTGCATTTGCTGTTTTGTCACCCAAAATGATTGGTCAATCCTCTTTGTTCATGTTACTACTGTTACGTTGTTATACGAGTTGAAAGTCCTGAAAGTCCTACATAACTTCCCTTTTTGTAGAGCGTACTGAGTTTGTCATGACTAACATATTACAATGCTTGTTCTTCCTTGCAAGGAATTTGAAAAGCGCTCATACCGATGCACCAAGTGGTGGCTGGTAGTTATCTGCCCACTATCCTGATTTTGAGTTAACATAATTGGTCAGTAATTTGTCGTGTGCTCTCATCTTTGCGATGTGTTGGAAAATCTAGACTATTCTATTTCAAGATATTAACCAGGTCATCTTTTATATCTTCAATTTACAGGGTTGTGGTTGTGGGACCGAACGGAGTACAACCACGAGCTGTAGATACTAACTGCAACAGTATGCAACTCAACATTAGATTTCTGTTTTTTTCATCGTAAGATTAGAATAAGATGTATTCTCTCTCATACATTAGAATAAGATTCACATTGTTATGGGGCTCCCTGCAAATCACAACCAATAAAAAATGATGCATGAGTTCGACTAGGTGTCTGGATGAATTTCATGGTGAACTTCCATTGAGGACTATTAAATGATTGACGGATAAATTTTGCAGCATTCCTTTTAATAGAACTCCGTTTGAACTTCCATTGAGGACTGTTAAATGAATCCTTCTTGTATGGTCCAATAGAACTATGTTTGTAGTGTTTCGCGTATAGTGTTTCGAATGTAGGTCTTCAAAGGTCGTTCTTTTATTGATGACTTGTGCCGAAATCAATCGCCTCACTAAAACTTTGACAAGGAAACACCTAGTGGGACAAAATCTTGGTACAACTATTCACATGTAGTACTTCACATGTTGTCTCGTGCTTTACATGTAGTTCATCACATGCAATATGACCTTCAAGGGCCGACTAGTCTAAGTTAATTGCCTCGTTAAAACTTCGTTAGGAAAACCCAGAGGGACAAAACCCGAACTAAAGAAAAAGAGTACAATATTATACAAACTTATAACATAGTTGGACTCGAATATGTTGCCCCATTAAAATTTTGACAAGGAAAACCCAGTGGGACAAAGCCTTGAAGAAGGGAAAAGAGTACAACGTGACAGATGCAAGTAAAGGTGATCCGTTCCTGATGATCACTTTGCTCTGTTGAAGTTGACTAGTTTCTTCACAGCTCCTAATGCAGAAAATGCTCGTTGGAAAGACAATAGCCTTAGCTAGGAAATTACTTCCCGGTGTTTTGTTGTTGTCTCATTAAAAAAATTTCCGAGTAACAAAACCTCGTGGGAAAAAGAAACCTTGGTGAAGGAAAATAGTTCAACACACCATTAGATGCTCCCCCTGATGTCAGACAATATTCATTAGTCTAATCCAGTCAAAAGGAGTTTATCACACTTTACTTTGGTGACTTGAATGTTCATAGGACCATGTTGTTGATTCTGGAAGTTACGTTGCTTAACGGTCTATCGTGTTTCATTTCTTTGATTCAGATATTTTCAATAATATCAACGAGATATTTATGTCTTCAACGTTTAACATCCTTGATGCTTTTAATATCGTCTCGTTAAAAACCTTGTCGAGTAGCAAAACCCTTTGGGAAAAAATATTCTCGATCGAAGGGAAAAAGAGTACGACACAGCTTCAATTTCGAAGTAAATTATGTCGACATCATATCCTTGGATCCTCCCCCTGATTACTTTCAGGGTTGTTCCAGACTGTTCCTTTAGTCATGTACTTTTCTAAACTGGATATCAATAATGACCTAGAAAATAGTCTACCGTATCTCCCCCTGATTAATTTCGTTGGAGAAGAGATTATTATTCCTTTATAATCAACAAATTTTGGATTGCACTTTCATTAGCATTCCTTTTAATATCTTTGCAGGGATAAAACACATGTATGTCAATGGTGACTTTTAAGTACATGATAACATTCACTATACCATTCCAATGAAGTCGCGTTGGCGCTGAGCTATATCTAGCTAACAAGTTCCATGAGGATGCAAAATTTTATCGAGTACATTATTATACTAATTACAACAATGCGTCTATTGTACTTAGATATGGGAATTTCATCTCCCAACATATCTTCGTCATCTTCCTTTAGAAGAAATAGTCACTTACTTACATTTGAAACTTGACTAATCATGAGAGTGCTATCAGGATGCATATTTTTATTAAATTTCCTGAAAACTTTAAACTTATGCAAACAGGTGGAATAATATACCAGTTTTCCCTAGCATTGGTAACAACTTGAATCGTGAGACCCACCTAATCACTTAGAGAAACATAGTTTAAAAAACAAAACAACATAAAAACAGAAGTGAAAAGGACTCAACGAGATATGGTGAAACTATCATGTTATTTCTAACACCTGAGCTCTGTGCTTTTATGAATAGACTCTTTAGATGTTGCCATCTAGTCAGATTGGTTCCTCAACTCCTACAACCAAAATGCTTCCATCCACTTAGATTGGTTAGTGTCATCCTTAATAGGGATAAATTTCTAGGCTCTGGAGTTTATTTATTGCAACGAAAAGGTAACAAAAAGTTCTACCCCACCCCCAAACTTAAATCTAACATTGTCCTCAATGTTTCTAATTAAAGAACAGTACCAAAAATATAAGTAACATGAGTAAATAGTAAAGAGAGAAGTCGGACAGATAGTACCTGGGTGAAGTGTAACCAAAAACCTACAAAAATATTATAAAACATACAAAATCACCTCGATGGTCAATCAAGGTAAACAGGGTCCTCCAGAGGGACCTCCTCAACATCACCTGTAGGAAAAGGCTCTAAGAAGGGCTTCAATCGCTAACCGTTAACCTTCGAAGAACTACTACCATCTGGTGTCTCAATCTCAACAGCGCCATGAGGAAAAAAAGTACGGACCACAAAAGGATCGGTCCTCCGAGAGCGCAACTTCCCGAGGAATAGATGCAACCGAGTGTCATACAGAAGAACTTTTTGACCCGGAGAAAATGACTTTCGTAAAATATTCTTATCATGTACAAGTTTCATTTTGTTCTTATACTCCTTAGCAATATCGTATGCATCTCTACGAATCTCGTCCAACTCATTAAGATGGAGTTTTCTATGAGCTCCTGCCTTGTCAATTGAAAAGTTTAGGTTCTTAATAGCCCAATAGGCTCTATGCTCTAACTCAACGGGCAGGTGACATGCCTTTCTAAACACTAAACGATAAGGTGACATTCCAATGGGTGTCTTAAACGCAGTACGGTAAGCCCATAAGGCATCAGTAAGCCTCGGACCAGTCTTTCCTATTTGGATTAACTGTTTTCTCTAGAATACGTTTAATTTCCCTATTGGAAACCTCTACCTGACCACTAGTCTGAGGGTGATATGGGGTTGCTACTTTATGGGTAATACCGTATTGTTTCATTAAAAGAGCAAACGGTCTATTACAAAAGTGTGAACCTCCATCACTAATTATAGCTCGCGGCGTACCAAAACGTGTAAGTATATTCTCTTTCAAAAACTGGACTACGACCCTGTGGTCATTCGTTTTACACGGAACCGCCTCAACCCACTTAGACACATAGTCTACAGCGACAAGTATGTAAAGATAACCAAACGAAATAGGAAATGGACCCATAAAATCAATGCCCCACACATCAAAGACCTCAATCACTAAAATAGGGTTCAAAGGCATCAATTTCTACGGGAAATGGTTCCTAACTTCTGGCAACGCTCACAAGAAACACAATGACTATGGGAATCTTTAAACAACGAAGGCCAGTAAAATCCACACTGCAAAATCTTAGCAGCAGTCTTCTTAGCACTAAAATGACCCCCACATGCATGTTCATGACAAAAGGAGATAATACTAGACTGGTCACTCTCAGATACATCTCCTAATAATCTGGTCCGGACAATACTTAAACAGATAAGGATCGTCCCAAAAGAAATGCTTAACCTCGGCTAAAAACCTAGAACGATCTTGCTTACCCCAATGTTGAGGCATTCGACCAGTAACAAGATAATTCACTATATTTGCATACCAAGGTGATTGGGAAACAGAGAACAATTTTCATCAGGAAAACTATCCCTTATAGGAAGGGAATTATTAGGGGAACTAACAACTAGCCTAGACAAGTGGTCTGCTACTACATTCTCTGCACCCTTTTTGTCTCTAATGTCTGGACAAAATTTTGTAACAAAAGGATCCATCTAATCAATCTAGGTTTGGTATCCTTCTTAGACAAAAGGTATTTCAAAGCAGCATGATCAGTATAGATTACGATCTTAGAACCTAAATAGGATCTAAACTTATCCAAGGCAAACACGATGGCTAGCAATTCCTTCTCGGTAGTTGTATAGTTCATTTGGGCATCATTCAGAGTTTTGCTAGCATAGTAAATCACATGGAGTAATTTGTTTTCTCGCTGACCTAGCACAACGCCTATAGCATAATCTGAAGCATCACACATAATTCAAAGGGTAGGTTCCAGTTAGGTGCCTGGACTATGGGGCAGTAGTGAGTAAAGTTTTAAGCTTATCAAAAGCCTTTAAGCAAGCATCATCAAAGACAAACTTAACATCTTTTGCAAGCAAATTGCAAAGAGGTCTAGAAATCAAGCTAAAATCCTTAATGAATCGACGGTAAAAACCTGCATGCCCTAAGAATGACCTAATATCTTTTACGGTTTTTGGGACCTGTAAGTCTTAATAAGGTCAACTTTGGCTTTGTCTACCTCTATACCCTTTGAAGAAACGATGTGCCCTAAGACAATTCCTGATTCAACCATGAAATGGCATTTTTCCCAATTAAGCACTAAATTTTTTCCTTACACCTAGTCAACACTAATGTCAAATGATGCAAGCACTCATCAAAAGATGAACCAAACACTGAAAAATCATCCATAAAGACCTCTAAAAACCGTTCTACCATATCAGAAAATATGCTCATCATACAACGCTGAAAAGTGCAGGGGCATTACATAACCCGAAAGGCATGCGTCTATACGCAAAGGTACCAAAGGGACAGGTAAAAGTGGTTTTCTCTTGGTCTTCTGGGGCAATAACGATCTGATTATAACCGGAGTAGCCATCTAAGAAGCAATAGTGACTATGTCCAGCTAATCGCTCTAGCATTTGGTCGATAAAAGGAAGGGGAAAGTGATCCTTCCTTGTGACCTTGTTCAATTTCCTATAGTCAATACACACACGCCATCCCGTGGTCACTCGGGTTGGGATTAATTCATTATTATCATTCTGGACTACAGTGATACCTGATTTCTTGGGGACAACCTGAACAGGGCTGACCCACTTACTGTCTGAAATTGGGTAAATAATACCCGCATCTAACAACTTAAGCACCTCTTTTCGAACTACCTCTTTCATGTTAGGGTTCAGTCGACGTTGCATCTCCCTAGAAGGTTTGGAGTCTTCCTCTAAATGAATCTGATGCATACACACAGTAGGACTTATACCCTTAATGTCTGCTATAGTCCACCCTAAAGCTTCCTGTTTGTCTTGAAGTACTTTACTAGCCTACTTTCCTGATCACTATCCAAATCGGAAGCTACAATCACAGGTAAAGTCTCAGATGGGCCTAAAAACACATACTTTAGAGTATCGGGTAGTGGTTTAAGGTCCAACTTTGGGGGCTCTTCTAAAGAAGGAATTAGGGTAGTCTCAGAAACTGGTAACGGTTCGAACCTAGCTTTCCATCTATCAGTGTCTAACACAGGGTAGTAGAATCTAATAGAGCATTCACTTGTTCAATAGTGCTATCGTCATCAAAATCTAAACCAAAATGGGATAGACAACTTTCTAATGGGTCTTCAAATAAAATGTTTGGTAATGACTCTGAACTAAGGCTTCTATCATGTTCACCTCTTCAACACATGTGTCATCTAGCTCATAAGGTAGCTTACTGACATTAAAAATGTTCTCTATAGTCATATTACCAAAAGATAAATTCATCACACCATTTCGACAGTTAATGATCGCATTCGACGTAGCTAAAAACGGGCGACCTAAAATCACAGGTATCTGGTTCTCTGGGTCAGGGACAGGTTGAGTATCTAGGACCACGAAATCCACTGGATAGATAAACTTGTCGACCTCAATAAGGACATCCTCAATACACCTCGAGGAATTTTAACAGACCTATCAGCTAAACTGATACCCCCCCCCCCCCCACAACATCCCCCCCCCCCCCAATGTCATCTGAGTAGGTTTCATTTCACCAAGTCCTAGAGCAAGTAACATGGTACAGAAGTAGGTTCACACTGGTTCCTAAGTCAAGCAAAGCTTTTTCTACCCGGTGTTTACCTATTGTACAAGCAATGGTAGGAGAACCTGGGTCTTTGTACTTTGGAGTTGTGGTGTTTTGAATAATTGAACTTACGTGACTAGCTAAAAAGGCTTTCTTATGGAAGCTAAGTTTTCGCTTTCGCGTACACATATCCTTAAGGAACTTGGCATAAGCAGGAATTTGCCTAATTGCATATAATAAAGGAAGGTTTATGGTAACTTGCTTAAAAACCTCCAATATGTCATTAAAGTTCGACTCCTTTTTGTTGGTATTAATAGTTGGGGAAATGGGGCTCTAGGTACAGAATCAGACCTCTCGGGAACTGAGTTGGCATCATCAGAAATTTTATCAGTTTCCTTAGCTAGTGGTCCTGAGGGGTGAACTACAGTATGTTCACTATCGGGCATGGTTACCTGATTTTCTACTATTCTACCACTCCTAAGGGTTCTAATAGCATTCAATTGATTCGATGGTTTTGTACCTACTTCATGAACTCCTCTAGGATTGGGATTAGTCTGACTAGGGAACCTACCATTATCTCTCTCACTTAGGGTCTTAGCTATTTGGCCGACTTGAAGTTCTAACTTAGCAAGGCTCTGAGCATTATTTTGAAAATTCTGCTTGGTTTCCTGTTGAAAACTAACATGGCTTTGTGCTAACATTTCCTGAGTTTTTGCTAACATCTTAATAGATTCCTCTAAGCTAGTCGTTTTATTTTATGGGCCTGATGTCTAGTGTAGCAAAAACCTGGGGGAGCATTAGAATTATTAGACTGACCCTGACTCTGGCCCTTAGACCATGAAAAGTTCGGATGGTTTCTCCAACCAGGATTATAGGTTTCTGAATATGGGTCAAACTTCTGACGATTATCAAACCTAGTGTTATTATATAGAGCATTGGCTTGCTCTTCATTATTCTGACCTTTCCAAAAAGGCTCCACTCTACTACTAGTGTTACCCACTTCTAAAGCTTCTAACCTTTTCTCTATAGCAGCAATTTTGGCATCTGATTCATAGCCTCCTTCTACCCTATTAACGTTTCCTCTGCCGAGAAGAATTGTTTTCTAGGGTCCCCTACTACTTTCCCATTGTTGGGTCTTTTCGGCGACTTCATGCAAATATGTCATCGCGTCATCAACTGTTTGGTTCTCAAATCCACAAGTACACATAGATTCTACTATGGTTGTGGTGGGATAATCTAAACCCTCATAAAGGATCTGAACTAACCTAACCTTCTCTAAACTATGATGAGGACATTGGGCTAATAAATCATTGAACCTTTCCAAATACCTATACAAAGTTTCTCCCTCCTGTTGAGAAAACGTGCAGATTTGCGTCCTAATAGACGATGTTTTGTGCCTAGGGAAAAACTTGTTCAAAAAGGCAGATGTAAATTGTTCATACGTTTCGATTGACCCGGAAGCCAAACTATATAGCCACGATTTAGCTTTATCTTTCAGGGAAAAGGGGAATAACCTAAGTTTCAAAGCATCATCATCTAGGTTTCTAGTCCTGAGGATACTACAAATTTCCTCAAAGTCCCTAACATGGAAATATGGGTTTTCATTTTCTTTCCCTAAAAAGATTGGGAGCAGCTGTAAGGTCCCAGGTTTAAGCTCATAAGTTGCTTCCGTCTCAGCTAACCTGATACATGAGGGGCGAGTAGTCCTAGTTGGATTCAACAAAGCTTTTAAAGTACCATTTCTGGCACTATCGGAGCAACATGGATTCTCTCCTCAGTCAAAGGACGTTCAAAAACAGACTCTTCAAAAGTAGGACTCTCTAGATTAAGGTAATCGAGATGCTTCGAACTACTAGGTTTCTCTTTAACAAATCTACCTAGTGCGTCTCTTTTACGTTCAGGCATACAATAGAATTTTATAAATTGGAAGGGTAAGCAAACACAGATCAAGGCCGACTCAACCAAATCAAACATATTGATTTCTTGCAAACAAAAAGCATGATGGCTCCACTTAGATTGTTTCTAGACCAGCTTCTAATCCTTCGAAAGGGAATTCGTTACAAGTTAAGCAAACCCCTCTGGAATCAATCCGAGTTAAAGTAAGTTGAATAGAGGCGAGGGAAGCTCGGTGGAGCTGTGATATCCAAGGCCTCACCGGTATTACAAGGCGGCGCAGTCACGCATTCAACTTACAGAAACCGTCAAGAACTTCGAAGTATGCTTAAAAGATTAACCAATATTTTTCGAATGACTTTCCTGTTAAGCTCGTTACCCTATCGGTCTCGTTCTAGTCAAAATTTTAGGCTTAGGTTCGCGTAGGTTACGTGTTCCTAAAGAGGGCAAGAAGAGAACGGTGATGTAATCTGAACCCTTATCTTGTATGGCCAGACCTTGCCCTTTACTAGAAAAATAAATGTCCGTATTCAGTCCTCAACATATATGCATACGAAGGAGTCAGTAACTCGCTGACAGGGGATTCGCGAGTGTTTAGAATCTTACCTCCCGTTCCAGACGGGGGATGAATCGGTTGTAGTCGACTCGGGCCACTGACTCCGATGTCAAGTGTACGAACCCAAGGTGCAGAGACAATATCGTAATTGTCCTCCTTCTCTGCAAACAATTTACATTTAAAGTACCCTTTCGTAAGGTAATAAAAAAATAATGTCCCAAAGTCCAAAAGTCCAAAAGTCCAAAAAGAAAAGAAAAATTACAAAAATAATAAACCCTAATACAGTTTTTTTTTTTTTAAAAGAAAATAAACTAACCCTAAACTAAAATTGTCTTCTTTTCTGTTCTTTTTGCTTTAGTCTTTAGCTCCAAGTCTTTATGAAATCACCAAACTCTTTGACTCAATTTTCATTATGATCCAGAACCTGTAGACACAAGATAAATACCTAAAAACATAAAAAGAACAAAAATAATAAAAAATAAAAATAAAAATAAAATAAATCTAAAACCATAAAAACAAGTCCGCGTCGGCGGCGCCAAAAATTGATGTGTTTTGTAGATAGTGGTAAAAGTGGTTCGATTCTCATACTTGCGAAGGATAAAATATAGACTTAAATTCTAAAACTAAAATAGAAAACACACTAAAAGTTGTAGCAAACTCAATCAAAGATGATATCAATCCTAAAAGAACACTGAGGCTAAGATTCCACTATTTTCCAAGTTTAAGGTGATTTAATCCAATCTTTGTATTCATGCAATTTTCTCGTTCAATTTGATTCTTACTATTGCAACAAGTAGATTTTCAAAAGCAATAATTGTAAATACCAAGTATGAAGCATCAAAAGTCTTAAACTAAGCATACTCCATCAAAATAGATCACAATTACTCAAATAAAAATCATATTCGATATTATTACTCAAGGAAAATAATCATAATAAAATTGTAATAAATAGATAAAAGAGAATATACCACTTCTTGTTGGAAAAATAGCTTCCTTCATCGCCTCGGTAATGGGGTTTAGCTCCTCATATTAACCATGTTCTCAAAGTATGTTTTTATAGCTCAAAAGTGTACAAGGAGGTGAAAAAGTGATAACACAGCCGATTCGCAACAGTGTGAAGGTGTTGCAGAATCTCTGTTACAAAGAGGAAACAGTAGCTAAAGACCTAATGCAATTACTGTTGATAAACGATAGATGGGTTATGCTGTTGAATAGCGATAGTGTTCTACGACAGATACTTGTGCGTCAATGTTCTTCGTGTTCTTCCTCTTCAGCAGCAGCAGCAGAATATTGTATTTTCCTGGAACTCGATCTCTGGAGATCTGTGATGTTCTAAACTTCTCCTAAGGTTTCGTACCCCCTATATGAGACTCGAAACAACTTATATATACTCTACAGGTGACGATATTTCGAGAAATATTTCAATTATCTTCCCGTTCTTTTTTCTGCAAGTCACGGACTTTTCTTCACAACAAGTTACGGATTATTTCCCTTTTCTTCTCTGGTTTCCGTCGTCAACCCTCTTCTTAGGATAGAATCAAATCCAACAGGTGATTTTCTTCCCTTTCTGTACGTATTTACTAAAAATAAATCAACTTCCCATAATTTCTCTCTTGCCCTGTTTTCACGAGAACCACATCACAACTTCTCCTGGTTCGATTCAAACTCTACTACCACCCCTGTTTTGTAGCAACGGGCTAATTCGATTCATATCCATCAAAATATCCAGCATAATCCACGTAACTTTTCAACAGCAAAAAACCCGAGATTATATCACTTTCCTGTTTTGCTTCATACTAAAAATCCAGCCCAAGTTCATCGAATAAAACACCCATACACGCCCTGTTTAGTCCACTGAAGCCTAACCCAAGAGACTTCAGCGGTTGAATCTCTCCATAATCGTTCCAAAATCAAACCCTAAAATATGCTCCGCTTTAAAAATAATTCCCGCCAGAACTTGAATTTGAATACCCCTTATCAGTAAGTGCCCCTTAGTAATTGAAGTGCCCCTTATCCAAACTGAGAATCCGAATAGTAATTTTCTCCCACGAGCGCAAATACCACTTTTCGAGCCAATTTTCCCGCAAAAGCTTATTTCTCCAAAAACACCTACAAAAACATAAAATACCGAAATAAGTACAAAAATGGGTACTAACAAAATAGAAAATCGAGATCAAATATACACATAAATGCGTCTATCATCAGACTTTTCATCTCATTCGGATTTCAAATAGCTTTTAAGATCCATTATTACATCAAGAGTACCCACCATGTCTGTATCATCGATATAGATAGCTACAATTCCAAATCAGGAACTTTCTTGTGAATATGCAATGAAAATAACTTACTTATCTATCCCCTCCAAATCAAATAGTCACTTAGACGGGTATACCACATCCGCATGATTGCTTCAATCTATATGTGAGTGTTATATCTAACTGTAAACGCACTCTGTGGTTTAGAGTCACTTGAATTGGGAAACAAAAGGCTATCAAGTACTTTTGTAAATATATGATATCTCTTGATTATTTCAGAGATACGTAACAACCACATACATATGTTGCATTTCAAGTCCTTTTGAAATTACCAAGCTAACTAAGTAGCGGAACCCTATAACGTTCATTATAAGAGAACAATTCCAGGGCTTTGTGAGAAACCTCGCGCCACAAGGAGATTCTTTATCCTTTAAGACTGCTTTCTTCTCATTATGCTTTGTGAAAAATTGATCATGTATGTCCAATAGGCTTTACACTTGGTTGGTTAGCACTACCACACCAAATACCTGTATATTTGTCAAAGAACCAAGTTCTACCTGGATTGTATAGGCCAAATATGATTTTCGTTGACATTAAGCAACAAGGAGCTTGGTTCGATCTTATCTTGCTCTATTTTATTGACCAAGTGTATATGAAATTAATCATCAATATGCTCGCATGATCTTTCCATTAACCCGTGAGCATTCTCATAATCCACTTGGGATGTCATTGTTCTCTGGAATCATTACACTTCGGAGCGTCCCCTAGTTTGATTCATGGACATATTCAGAGACAATCTTATGAGATGATTTCTGATGATATAAATAAGTTGTGCCTTACTCACCTAATTCCTTTCTAGGTGAGGATTAATCGAACCAAGTGGTCTCTCCAACTTCCTTTATGGAGCCATGGCCTCAACCACACTTCCACTAAGTGTAGTTGCAACACCTTAGTCTATGGTGTATATCCCTTATTGAGGATTCATAACCTTGCGCAGGTAGGTTTGCAGCTGGTATGTGTGATCTCATCACTTTAGCGACATCAGTGTACATTCTGAGAATCGATTATTATTTGTCACTTCACATTTACATTTGTGGAGTACATGAATCAATATGAGACATAGTGGGAACACACCACGATAATTCCTTTCGTTCCCTTAGAAAATACTTTTTCTTATCTCCCCCTAACGACAAGAAGACTTTCTCACTAAAGTGATAACCCGTAAATCTAGCGGTAAGAGATCTCCTTCCAAAAGGTTTAAAATGCGGATAATGGTTGGAAACTCATTTCCAACATAACTACTTAACAGTTTTGAAGACCCATCATAGTACGATGTGGAGTCGTAATGGCACATGTATAGTGCAACCAAAAAATGCGTAAGAACACGAATGTCAGGCTTAAATCCAGTTACCAACTGGTACACAAGAAAGGTTGACTAAAATTGGGTTCTAAAACGAATTAGTGCAATATTGCATATCCCCAAAGCAATAAATGTAGGTTGGTACGCATAACTTATTCTTTAGACACCATCTGTAACTTTTGATGATATCCTCTGCGAGACCATTGGGTATAAGATTTTATATATTTGATCCTATTAAACATGCAATATTCATTAATTTCTTTTGATGTAAATTCTCTAGCATAACAAGGGTGGTGAGCCTTTGCACTTTGCATTGTGTAATATGTGCTAGGAGTTCTACAAAAATTAACGGATCATTTATTGTGAGCAATAACTAATTAAATGTATCGAATCATCCACCAGATCCATAAATCACTTGAATGGTCTGCATTCTGCATGGTATGTATTCATTAACAACACTTTATTTCTTTAAAGAATGATTAATTTACCATTTGCCGTATTGTCTCGATCTCGTATCCATAGACGATCACACGAAGTGTGAACCGATTATTTGTATTCTCTCGACTCAGTCCATAGACAATCACTTTCGGAGAAAGTACTTATAGGTGAAAAAGTTTTAGACTGAGGTATATTTTGGTGCCCTCGTCTTTTCAATTGGTATCAGAGCAGGCAAACACGAAAAGATTTAACAATCTGTGTTTGGTGCGATCCAACCTATAAGATATGGGCCAAAGCAAAGTTAAGCGAGATCGAAAACTAAAGAAAGGCTCAATTAATGTATCAAAAGTTATGTGCTCAAAGGATATTGTTTTTCAATCTCAGATTGCTCAATTGATGAGATCTCTAACGAGACATTTTGAGTTCTATTCTTGAGATCTCTAATGAAAGATCAGGTGTGAAAACTTCTGAACTAAAGGAATTGAGTAAACAATTTCTTTTCTGCTCTAATGAACTTCTCTCAACACTTGAAAGAGAACGAGATTTAACATTAAAGTTTGAAAATCTCTATAAAAGTGGTACATGTGTATCTTCCTCTCTCCGGGAACTAGTGATCCTCAAGAAGGATTGAGGATATAATTGTAATTTAAGGAAGGAATACTGATTTTTAGGCAGTATTCTTAGATAAGGAAATATACCTAGAAAAGGAATATTTCCTAGACAAGGTAATATTTCTAGATAAGAAAATATATACTTAGAAAATGAATTATTCCTAGATTAAGAATATTTCTAGACAAGGTAATATTCCTAGATAAGGAAATATACCTAGAAAAGAAATTACTCCTAGATAAGGAAATAGATTCCTATAAGGTTTGTGAAACCGTTACTATAAATAGAGATGTTTAGCTTATACCTAAGACAATCTAGAGAGTGTGGTTTGACACCTAGAAAAGGAGGTTGAACGTACATACCTAAAAAGAAGTTTGTGAGGCAATTAATTATTGTAAAAGCAAGCTTAGAAAATATTTTAAGGTTATTTACCTAGAGAGATTGTGAGCGTAACAAAGAGAGAATTGTAATAGTTTTCTTGTTCATAATCTAGAGAAGTTATATTTCTTCGAACCTGGTTTCTAGTGTGTTCTGTTTTCTAGTTTTCGTCTATTATTATTCTGAATTCCGCCTCTATAATAATAGTCACCAAGGTACAGAGATCATACGTATCAAGTTGGCATCACGAGCAAGTTTAGTTTTTAGGGTAAATCCCAATGGTTTATGGTTTTCACTAGATCTCTCTACATAAAGCTTGGTGAGGTACTCGAGAAGCTAGAAGACGTTATGAAAACAAGGGGATCAAGTATGACAAAGTCAGATAATGATCCTAAGGAAGGCGAACCACAAACTATGGAAGAAAAGGTGGCTACGCTGCAAACAGATATGAAGTCAATTCAAGTTACCCTTCAGGAGCCGAGTGAATGTATTTGTTCTCATACATCCAAGACGAAGAAAAAGATTACACCTTCACCCGAATCTTCAGAAAAGATGATTCTGAAGAAGACGATTCAGAAGAAGAAGATGAGGATGACGAAAACAAGAAAAGTGAGTTTCTTAAAAGTCCTACTTCAACTAAACCTCACGGTAAGAATCTGAAAATTGATTTTCGTGTTGATATTCCACTTTACAATGGAAGTGTCGATGTAGAAAAATTGGATGATTGGATTGAACGTCTAGAGACATATTTTTCTTTCTTTGAATATGGTTCAAAGGAAAAGGTTGATTTCGCAGCATTCAAGCTACAAAAGAATGCTCTAACCCGGTGGCAAGCTTATCAAAGACAAAACCTTGGTAAGGGAGCATTGTCGTGGAAAATATTCAAGGCAGTTGTAAGGAAACAATTTTATCTGGTTGGCTACCTTAAGGAGAGATGGTTCAAGTGGTACAACTTGAAGCAATCATACAACCAAACCGTACAAGAATATACTTCGGAATTTCAGAATCAATCTATGGTTTTAGACTTGGAAGATCATGCTATCTATATGAAGTATATTTACGAGTTCTATGATTATATACGGAAGGAGTTGAAGATGTTTTCGGTAGATACTATCTCCGAAGCAAGTATAAAAGACAATGCCATTAAAGGCAGGCTGGAGAAAACTGATGTTGAGGAAAACGTCAAGGCGAAGTCTGGAAGTTTCGTCGCTAAAGGAGATAAAAGGAGCAAAGAGAAAGGGAAGTCTAACGACCGAGAAGGTTTAGTTTGTAATCATTGCAAACAAACAGGGCATATTGTTGATAAGTGTTGGATGAAGTATCCAAATCTAAAACCAAAAGGTTTACAGAAGAAAGAAGCCATGATGGAAACACTAGTCACACAAGTTCCAAAATAAGTCCAAGGACTAACGGAACCTAATCAAAAGCTCTCTCTAATGGGAGGTGGCGTAGAAGAACTTACAAAAGACGATCCTAGGGAACGACTCTTCACGGTTAAGATGCAGGTTAAGACAACACTAATAGATGTTGTTATTGACCCGGGAAGTCAAAAGAATTTGCTTTCACATTCTTTGGTATATAAGTTGGGTTTGAAAACTTTCAAACATCCGAAACCCTATCCTTTAAGGTGGATTCAAAAGGAAGGTGGTATACAGGTTGCAGAGCAGTGCACGTTCAAGTTTTCTTTTGATGAGTCATACATTGACGAGGTTAAATGCAACGTGGTTCCATTGGATGTTTGTCAAGTTATACTTGGTAGTCCTTACTTGTGGGGTCGAGATGTGGTTTTACATAGGAGGGAGCAGAAGTATACCTTTACCAAAGATGGGAGAACTTTTGTAATACGAGTTATATTGACTCTTCTCTTGTGGGAGCAAGATTGATTACAGCCACTCAGGCTAAACTGTTGGTGAATGCTAGTACAAAGTTCATTGTCCTTCTGATCCGTTCTCTTGACGAGAAGCCGAATAGAGTTTGTTTGGAAGTTCTAACCAAACAACAAGAAGACGACCTATGAAGGTTGAAGATGTTTGAACCACCATTACTAGATAATGACGGAGATGACAAGATAATTTTGCCACATGTGGAAGACTTGTGGTTTGATAAAGAAGAATCACTCGAAGAGGATTGCATTATGGAGCGAAGAGATACTAAGGCAAGACAAGAAGATAAAGACGCTTTTCTACTTTGAAGTCAAAGTCAAGTTCCCAGCAAGGAGAAATGGTTCAGCAGGGTGAAAGGAACTCACGATTTCCCTAACCTACAAATATAACTTTCACAGGAGTTCAAGTTCTTGAATGGGGGCGCATGATACATGTGTATCTTCCTCTCTCCGGGAACTAGTGATCCTCAAGAAGGATTGGGGATATAATTGTAATTTAAGGAAGGAATACTAATTTTTAGGTAGTATTCTTAGATAAGAAAATATACCTAGAAAAGGAATATTTACTAGACAAGGTAATATTTCTAGATAAGGAAATATATACTTAGAAAAGGAATTATTCCTAGATTAAGAATATTCCTAGATAAGGAAATATACCTAAAAAAGGAATTATTCCTAGATAAGGAAATAGATTCCTATAAGGTTTGGGAAACCGTTAAAGCTATAAAAAAGAGATGTTTAGCTTATAGCTAAGACAATCTAGAGAGTGTGGTTTGACACCTAGAAAAGGAGGTTGAACGCACATACCTAGAAAGAAGTTTGTGAGGCAATTAATTATTGTAAAAGCAAGCTTAGAAAATATTTTAAGGTTATTTACCGAAAGAGATTGTGATCTAACAAAGAGAAAATTGTAATAGTTTTCTTGTTCATAATCTAGAGAAGATATATTTCTTCGAACCTGGTTTCTAGTGTGTTCTGTTTTCTAGTTTTCGTCTATTATTATTCTGAATTCCGCCTCTATAATAATAGTCACTAAGGTACAGCGATCATACGTATCAAAAGCATGAATTACTAAAAGAAGAAATCACACAACAAGTTTGTGACTACGAAAAAAGAATGAATATTGAACGTCATCATGCAGAAACTTGTGAAAAAGATCTGGAAAGATCTCAAGAAAAAATCTGTCTTTAGGAAAAGGAGCTTGATGACTCTAAAGTAAAATTGAACTTCCAACAAGAGTGCTTCAAAGAAAAAGAAACAAATCTTATTTTTAACATAAATTGTTTAGAGGAAACTCTTAACACTAATCTTGATGAAAATAATTCATTAAAAGAGGAAATCTCTATAATGATAAAATGAATGCGAGTTCAAACAACTTATCCTCTTTATTGGAGTCAGGAAGAAGCCATGGAAACACACGTGGTTTAGGATATGAAGAAAATAATACTGCAGTTCCTAACAATGAAACTAAGTTTGTTAAATCTGTGAGTACTCAAGCAGAGGATTCTCCAAAAGAAAATGTTCAACGCAACTGTAAAGAATCTTGTAGGTAAAAACAAACAGTTGATGATCAATCGTTCCAGAAGAAGGAAAGTGATGAAGTATAAAAAAGATCAAAGCTAAGAAGAGTAAAGAAAGGTAAAGAAACTTTCAACAACCTTGCACAAACAGGTAACTACAAACATTACAACTCTCATAATATCAAATGTTGTTATTCTTGTGGTAGTGAAAATCATGTTCAGAAGATGTGCAAGATTCGTAAAATGAAAAATGCTCTTCGATTTGTTTCAAAGGAATTGGGAAAAATAAACTTTGATCCTCGCCTCTTATCAAACAGAGTAAAGGACTATTATGCTAATTCCTGATCTACCCCGTATATACCAAAATCATTTAAAAAGAGGCATAAGAAAAATGATTTTAAATGGGAAAGATTTGTGTCTCATCCTTTAACAGGATCAGTCTCTGAACCATTCTTAGAATATGATGACATATCATGTCTCAAAAGATGGAAGAGAAAGAATAGTCAAAATGATACACTGTTGCATAAGAACAAATTTCTCTGTACCCAAGCACTCCTGTGTTATAGAAATTTGCTTAAAATGGATAATTTCAGTTATTTCCTTTTGAGAAAGATTACCGAAAATCTATATATATAAAGGTTACTTTTTATAAGTGGTTAAGATCTTATAAGAACCCAACTCTCATTCGGATTCTTCATGGTTTTCAACAATGAAAGATCTAAAGAATGCTATATCTGATTTGATATACTCCTGTATATTTCATGATCTTTTAACTAGAAAAATTCATATAATCCTTTTCACTGAGAATAAAAGGTCATACAACGAATTTGTGGGAGAATATTGTATCCAGGAAGTGGAAAGTGTTTTGGATTCCTTTAATAAAGGAAGATTCGAAATATGTTCTGATTTGTGCTCATATCATATCATATCATGCCCTCTCTTACTAGTTTAAAGCAATAAGGAGAAAGATGATTGGGGAATCATTCGCCGTCACTGAACCGAAGCCTAATTAAATGCAAATTTATTTCTTATTGAACCTATATTGTTACCAACCGTAGAATAGCAATAAGCTCTGCTATCCCTCGGATTCCTTTTGTCACTGGATACGGAAGCGCTCGACTACCAGATTCTATCCAACCAACCCACCAAGAATAAACTCTCAAGGTGTAAATTAGTCGAATGCTTTACACTCTGTGAATCAGGTTGATCCCAGCATCAGACGCATAAGCTCGGTCTGCTTACTATGTTATCTTTACACACAATTTCTTAACAAAGTCCCTCTGTCAGCTCTTGCGATTTACTACTTGTGTAAAGAGTTGATGTGACAATTACACGTATCACACAACCCTAAACTAGTAGAAGTATTATTGATTGGTTAATTTAATTAATCATTTTAAATAACCCCTCAATATTCTTAGATAATAAAAATAATAAAGATAATCAACAATAAAATAAAACTTAAAATAAACGTGGTTAAAAAAAATAATGCTTCATGATTCACGACTTTGAAATCATCCTTAATAAATTAAAATTTTAGCTACTCATAATAAAAAAAATATTGATAATTAAATAAATAAGAGGGAATTAAAATGAAACTTGAAACAGATGCTCACAACAAAATCCAGAAGCTCTCTCTGATTCTAGCTGCAAAGAAAAGTGGCAAGGGAAGAGGTGAAGAAGATCTGCCCAAGGGAGAATTGTTCTATCGCTTTTTATAGCCATAAAACCCGACAACTATCCATAAAACCCGTAGTGGGAAAGGATTAAAGACTGGCTGCCTCTGTTATCTCTTCCGCCTGCGTTTCTCAACAGTAAAAACCAATCGTTCCAATAACGAAACGACACCTGGCTTAACTTTTATCTGATAACAGAAAGATATCAATGTTATCTCTTCTTCCAATCACGTGCACCCCCTTCTTTCAATACTGCACTGTGCTTTTCCAGTTTTTATGCTATAATAAAATAGGTGCTTCTGATTCAATGTGAATGCAAGTATCCTAAAATTGTGCACCTTATTTCTGCTTGGCCGATCTTATAGCAGTACCCCTCTGATTCTACGTGTCTTAGTGAGGACAAACGGTAGAGCCAAATTGATGTAAAATTGCTACACCAAAATTCCACCTCAACCCAACATGTTAGAGACATGTTTCTGAGTTCTGATAACTTCTTCAGTCGGATCCCACCACTGAATTTTCTCTTCCCTGAATTCTTTTCATTACCGGCCATTGTCCACAGCTCCGAGCTTCCATTATCACCGATCAAACAGCACCATCGTCCACAGATCCATTACTGCCTCCGATCATTCTTCTTATCACTGCCATTGGTTTCTCTTCTCGACTCCACCATTCATGAGCTCGTCACTCATCATTTCCGGCATTACTGCCATCTTCACCATCGATAAGTAATGACAACAGCAGCACCATCATGTCATCATCACAACTGACGATAATGGCCGCAACCTTCTTCATACATTCCCTGTATTTGTAAGCTCTTCTCTCGTTTTCAATGACTTGTGATTTCTACTGCCAAGCTCGAGTACCACCTTCAATGGAAGTATCACCATTACCGCAGCAGCAAAAGTTTATCATTGATACGATCAACTCCATCCGTTCTGTTGGAATATTTTCAACGCCGCTAACCAAAGGGGGGTCCTGAATATTTTCAACGCCGCTAACTGAAGGTTTTATTTGGCCGATAAAAGCCTGTTCGAAAATTTCGAATCCAAAAGACACCATTGATGTCTGTTGATGAAGGAACCTGACTTTTCGTGAATAGAAACCTGTTGGCGAATAAATACCTATTCCCAACAGGTGCAAAACCCTTTATAAATAGCTTCTCCCAGTTTCGTTTAACATATAAGAAAAATCAATCTGTTTTCTCTATTTCAAAAGCATCATCAGAAATCAGAAATCTCTTTGTGTGTTCTTGATTGAATCAAGGGGTACAAACCTTGAATTCAGTTTTCGTTGCAGGGCTTTCATTGTATCCTGAAGGCAATATTTCGCATACCTGTTGTAATCGCCAATTGTTATTGGGAGGGTAGAAATATTTGTCTAAAAGAAATTTATACAAGCCTTGAAAGTTTTGGAGTGCAACACTTTCTTCTCTGTGTCATTCATCCTTTGTGAAACCCTTTTTTTTCCAACACGTTCTTCCCTTGTTATTACTCGAGCTCCATCACTGTGATTAGTAACAGCATCTCGATCATCACTAACTTCTCGAGCTCCAACTCCAGTCACCAATCATCGTCAGCTCGACTCCATCAATGGCAGCAACCAATAATTACACTTCCAAACTCAGATATAACTGATGTATTGAAATCAGGCTAGTACCCATGCTTTCTGTTGTCTCAAGGAACCTAGTGATGTATATAAGAGCCCGAAATACCTTCTTCTGAAATCCATCGAAATCATGATCATCATGATGACCACCACTAAAAACTGCACATGTTTTTCACAGGTTTCCCCTTAACAGAATGGACGCCCCTTAGTAACAATACTGACTGCCTTTAGCAATTCCTTGAAACAATCTGCCCCTTAACGAACAGTAAGGGTGCCAGTAGAACTTTCCCTTTAAATTGACCATTTTTGTATTCTAAGTTCTTGTTTTGCTCATAACTTCTTCATACAAACTCCAAATGACTCCGTTCTTTCGCCATTTCCTTTGCCTTCTTGTCCTCTACAAAATGGAAAGTAGAAATCTTGTACTTGAACATGTTCCACTTGTCTTTGGCCCTTCTTCACTTGTAGATAGCTTCTTTTGTTGCACAATTAAGCACAGATTCACTTCTTTTCTTTTTTTTTGGATGATTCACCTAATAAAACACAAACAACAGAAAATCAACAAGCATGGAATTGTAAATAATCTGCAAGAAAACCAACAAATACTAGCATGGAATTGACAGTAAATATAAGTGAAATATGCACTTATCAAATTCCCCCATACTTGGCTTTTGCTAGTCCTCGAGCAAACTATCTAACCTAAAATAAAACAAATCTCTATCGTTGAGGACCCGGTTGCACTTAGCATGTGCAACAAGCCTTTAAACCCCTAGGTGTCCCTAGTGGACGAGTTATAGTCTCGTGAGGGCTTAGGAGAGATATACCCACAAAACCTACTTCAACTTCAAAGCGTTCCAGCGTCCCAAGCATCCAAAGAGCTATGAGGACATAGAGTTTCTGCATGCTAGTAATAAGAAGTTAGAAATACCAAAGAACATATTCTCATTCTCAAATGTTGAGTGAGAAATAATCACACCAAAATGAGAGAACGCATGTTTGAGAGCGACCAATAAGCATTTCGCATCGACTTCTTCCTCACTTAAAAGGATTTTATGATAATTGCACTCAATAAGGCGGATTTTTTATGGGACTCACGTGTGTGCAGGTAGGAATGAAGAGAGAAATCCTACAAACGTTGAATGGTGGGAAGGAAACCTTCCGAATTATTTCTGGAGACCCCACAAAATCGTGGGAAATAAAAGACTTTTTCTGATGATCTCTAAGAAAGGAAATCAACCACTATAGAAAGGATGGGAGTACTTACCAACTTCACATCCGGTCGGCAGCGACGAAAGCACCACTCTCACAACATCCAATAGAAACGTCTTCGGCTTGTCTTCTTCGTCTTGTTGGTCTTCAGTCTTCGGTCTTCAACTGTCGATGATAAACTCTTGAACTTCATAGAACTTTGACAATTTATAACTCTTTTCCTTTAATTCTTTGTTTCTTGAAACTTCTTTATAGATTTTTCTTCCTCATGACTTTATTGATGAAATAAATCCTAAATGCAAATCTTTTTGTATTTTTGTATTCTTTTTTTCACTTTTTTTTTTTTAAAGATTGCAACTATAATAATGAAATAAAATTAACATGGCCATGAGATAAGGACTTTACCGCTTTGATATCCACAACTTGTATTGTCTTCGTATCATAAACTTCAATAACTCTCATCTTTTGATTTTCTTTGCTCTTATAAATAAGTCTTCCACTTGGATATAGAATTATGCTCATTGTATGTTAGTCTTCAACATGTGTACAAAAATCTTCTCATTGTATGTTGCTTTACTTGGATATGAAATTTTCTCTTCCTTGTATTGTTGCTTATAAACCTTAAAACTCTTCCACTTTCCTTGTAGGTTTTGATGTCGCTCCTTTGTTGATGATGATGTGTTTCTATGGACCTGTTGTTGGCGAGAGAGAGAATGGTGCTAACTTCAAATCAAACTACAAGAAGGTGGTTTTCATCTATAGACGTCACCCTCATGATTGACAAAATTAGCACTCAAGAGATCAAAGAGTAGTGTTGAAAATGGTGTGAAATTGGGTAGCTCACCATTCTACCCGAAATTGACACACACTCAAAAATAAAAGCTTTTTAGTCAACTATAAAGAATTGAAGGACTGGTGCCTTTGTTGATATGAAAATAGGTAGTCTCCACTAATGATTGATCAGCAACTCTAATAATGCATTTCCCTCTGCTCCTAATTCGCCACCGGCATGATTAAATCCATTATTTAACACTCTAACAAGTAAGGAACCCGAACGTAGTTCCCTAACACTTCCAAGTTCAGTTATGTCGGTCAGAATTCTCTATGTAAACATACCTAAAAGTATGCTAGTGACTCTAAAATCTTTACAAGTTGAAGGTTTTTTATGCAAATATTTACAAAAAATTTGAAAAAAAATCCACTCAAAAAGGCTAAAAACTCTATATGCAAAATACTGAAAACACTCCCCCACACTTAAACTTTACATTTTCCTCAATGTAATTGAGTCATCCAAAGTAAAATAAGGTGGGAAATAAAAATATGGTATGCCAAACTAAGAAAAATAAAACATAAAGATAGAAATACAAAACCAGTGGGTTGCCTCCCGTCTAGCGCTTAGTTTAACGTCCTCAGCCTGACTTAGCACTCATTCAGATTACTCCTCCAGAGGGAGCAAATCGCGAAGCTCAATCTCATCAACATCCACTGTAGTGAAGTTATCGTAGTATGGCTTCAGTCTATGGCCATTGATCTTCAAAACTTTACCAGTTCTAGGACTAGTTATTTCAACTGCACCATGAGGAAAAACATTAGTAACAACAAATGGTCCCACCCATCGGGACCTTAGCTTTCCAGGAAATAATTTAAGACGAGAATTAAACAAAAGAACTTTCTGCCCCATAACAAAAAAATTTCGAGAAATAATTTTGTCATGGAATAACTTCGTCTTTTCTTTGTATATACGAGAGCTTTCGTAAGCATCATTTCGTATTTCCTCTAGCTCATTGATTTGTAGCTTCCTCTGTTTCCCAGCTTCATCATATTCCATGTTGTACATCTTTACCGCCTAGAAAGCTTTATGCTCAAGTTAAATCGCGATATGACAAGATTTTCCATAAACCAACCGATATGGAGACATACCAATTGGTGTCTTGTACGCCGTTTTATATGCCCAAAGTACATCATAAATCCTGAAGCTCCAATCTTTTCTTGTAGTATTGACAGTTTTCTCCATAATGGACTTGATTTCACGATTTGAAACTTCAGCTTGCCCCCTAGTTTGTGGGTGATACGGCGTGCCAACCTTGTGTGTAATGTTGTACTTCTTGAGGAAAGCATGGAAGGATTTATTGAAGTGCGAACCTCCATCGCTGATAACCACTCGTGGTGTACCATGTCTAGAGAAAATATATTCCTTCACAAACTCACAAACAACTTGAGAATCATTAGTACGGGTGGCTATAGCTTCCACCCATTTCGAAACATAATCCACAGCAAGAAGTATATAAAATTTTCCATTCGAATTAATAAAAGGATCCATAAAATCAATACCCCACACATCGAATATTTCTACAACAAGAATCGGTATGAGTGGAATTTGATTTCTAGCACCTAGATTGCCCGTTCGTTGACATTTATCACAAGATTTGCAAAAAGCATATGCATTCTCAAACAGTGTAGGTCAATAAAATCCACTCTCAAGAACTTTGAGAGCGGTACGTTTAGAACCAAAGTGACCACCACATGCATAAGAATGACAGAATTGATTGAAATTCAGAGTCAGGTACGCACCTGCGGATAATCTGATATGCACCGTATTTCCATAAGTAGGGCTCATCCCACACATATTGTTTGGCTATTTTCTTAAGCTTTAGATTTTGAAAAAATTAGACATCGTACTAGGTACTTGCCTTCTAACCAAATAGTTCACTATATCAGTATATCAAGGTGTTGATTCTTCATTTTAGAAGAGTTGTTCGTCTGGAAAACGATCCTGTAGGGAAAGTTCTTCTTTTGAAACAACAAGTCTAATAATATGATCAGCAACAGTATTCTCAACACCTTTCTTGTCTCTGATTTCAATATTGAATTCTTTTAGCAAAAGAATCCACCGTATAAGTCTTGGCTTAGCCTCCTTCTTTTTCAATAGGTACCGAAGTGCTGCATGATCAGAATATACAATCACTTTTGTACCCACCAAATAAGCTCTGAATTTTTTTAATGAAAATATTATAGCCAACAACTCCTTTTCAGTGGTCGAATAGTTGATTTGAGCCTCATTTAGGGTCCTTGATGCATAATAAATCACATGTGACCTTTTTTCTACTTTCTGACCCAAAACAGCTTCGACTGCATAATCATTTGCATCACACATTAACTCGAACAGAAAAGTCCAGTCAGGTGACTTAATAATTGGTGCAGTAGTCAACAATTCATTCAATTTGTCAAAGGCATCCTTGCACTCCTTGTCGAAGTTAAAGGCGACCTCCTTTTGCAACAATTTGCACATCGGCATTGAGATTTTGGAGAAATCTTTGATAAACCGCCTATAAAAACCTACATGACCAAGAAACGAGCGAACCCCCCTCACCGAATTGGGGTATTGTAAGTTTCTAATCAAGTCTATCTTTGCATTGTCCACTTCGAGCCCTTGAGGGGACACGATGTGACCAAGCACAATTCCATGGTTTACCATAAAGTGGCATTTCTCCCAATTTAAAACAAGATGGGTGTCTATGCATCTTTTAAGCACAAGCTCAAGATTATTTAAACAAATATCAAATGAATCACCATAAACACTGAAATCGTCCATAAATACCCCAATGATGTTTTCCACATAATCAGAAAATATACTTACCATACATCTCTGAAAAGTGGCAGGAGCATTGCAAAGACCAAACGACATTCGTCTATATGCAAACGTACCAAAAGGACAAGTAAAAGCCGTCTTCTCATGTTCCTCCGGTGCAATAACGATCTGATTGTATCCCGAATAACCATCCAGAAAGCAATAATGAGAATATCCCGCTAGTCTATCCAACATTTGATTAAGAAAGGAAAAGGAAAGTGGTCCTTGCGGGTAGCCGAATTGAGCTTTATGTAATCTATGCACACTCGCCAGCCTGTTTGAACTCTTGTAGGAACAAGTTTATCATCTTGATTTCTGACAACAGTGACACCCGATTTCTTAGGCACCACATGTATAGGACTAACCCATTTGCTTTCAGAAATTGGGTAAATCACCCCCACACTTAGTAATTTGAGGATCTCTTTCTTTAAGACCTCCATCATCGGGGGGTTAAGCCTACGCTGAGCATCACGTACTGCTTCACATCATCTTCCATTAGGATTCTATGCATGCACATAGCTGGACTGATGCCTTTGATGTCAGCAATTGTCCAACCAATAGATGTTTTATGCTCTTTCAGAACCCTACGTAAGCGTTCTTCCTGTACTTATGTGAGATTCTTTGCAACAATGAGTGGAATTTCTTCTCCATCACCCAAGTAAGCGTACTTTAAGTGATCAGGTAGAGGCTTCAACTCTAATTTAGGTGCCTGCACAACAGAAGGTAAAGGAACTTCATCAGTTACAGGTAAAGAGATGTATGAGAGATTACATGTTTGAGATTCTTGAAATTCCGTTAAAGCACCACACATCTCCACTATCTCTTTGGTTAAGTCAACGTCCGAATTAGGCATGCAATGTACGTCCAAATCAATGCTATTTTTTAGCACGGATTCAAGTTCATCTTTATTGTTCAAATCAACCATCTGTTGTGCTAAGAAACCAATAACATCAACAGAAAATGCAGAATGGACATCACTTGGATAATTCACAGCTTCAAAGATGTTGAAGTGTATAATATCTTTTTCAAACTCCATGGTGAGTGTCCCAGTATCGCAATCAATCTTCATCTTAGCAGTCTTCATAAATGGTCTCCCAAGAAGTACTGAAGTAGACGAACAATTGTCTCCATTCTGCATATCCACAATATAGAAATCAACCGGAAAGATCAATTCATTCACTTGCACCAACATGTCTTCCACGACTCCCTTGGGATATATGTTAGACTTATTAGCCAATTGAATGATAATCCATGTCTCCTTTAAAGGTGCAAGATTCAAAGAATCATAAACATCGGCTGGCATCACGCTTATGGAAGCTCCCAAATCAAGCAAAGTACATTCAAACTGTCTTTCAACAATAGAAATTGTCACTGTAAAACCACAAGGATCTTTGCATTTCTTAGGCATCTTTTTCAACAACATAGCTGAAGCACTTTCTCCCACCTGAGTGATTTCGATAGCAATCAACCTATCCTTCCTTGTACAAAAATCCTTCAAAACCTTGGCATACCTGGGTACCGTTCTGATGGCCTCAATAAATGGAATGTTGATTGCACCTTGCTGAAAATATCCATTATCTCCTGGTAGGCTTGGAAAGATGTGTAAATAAGATGAATAAATGGATGCCTACAGTGATACCGCAAGTGCACGGTGTTGTTGCAGTGAGTGCACAAGTACGGGTCGAATCCACAGAGACTAGGTGTGTGTGATTGAAGCTTTCCTACTTTCCTAAGCTAAGAGTATCCTAAGCAGTAAACTAAGTGGCAGTGATAGTGACAGTGGCAGTTAAACAAAGGCAGTGAGCCGAAGGCAGAGAAGTATAGAATGAAGGTACTAGGGTCTTTGAATCTACTTCTTGATCCTAAGCTAAGGCAGCATCTAATCGAATCATGTCTTGTTGCATCTCAGGAAATACTATAATGGGTGATTCATCAACTAATTTTACTAGCATACCCCTAGCATCAGCTGTCTTTCTACAGCACAGCTGATCACAGGTTTACTTGCACAACCAATTAATCTATCAACTCTAAGGCATTTGGGCACAATCCTTCTAATGTACTGAATTTTTAACCATTATCACTCACTTACCCCTAGCATCAGCTGTCTTTCTACAGCACAACTGATCACAGGCTTACTTGTTCAAATGGCTACTAGCAGTCCTAACTCTTTTTAGCACTACAAGAACAATGACATGATTACTAACTATCTTAACATACAATCAAGAGTTTCATCTAAACCCTAGCACATGATACTTAAAACATGCTGGAAATGATTAATAGCTGAAATTGAAATAATATTGACTTCAAAACATGAACTGAAAACAACTTGGAAGCACTGGCTATTTCAGGCCCCTTGGGTGAAGCTCTGGCTAGCCCAGGCATCGCCCATTACAACACCCAAAGACCCCTATTTATACATATAATGGAAATCCCAAAAAATCCCCAATTAACAGCAAAATTAGGGTTTGTAAAAAAATACAATTAAACCCAAAATTGGTTCACCTAACCTACTGATAACAACCCAATCAACCAACCCATGCTTCAATTAGACGTACAATCATGTTCCCCCAATTATCCCCAAATTATGAAATTAGGGTTTATAAGAAATAGAAATTAGGTTTACCTAATCACTGCAAACTCTTGATAGCTCTCACCCATGCTTCCTTACGGTCTTATGATGCTTCCCACGCCTCCAATTGATCTATATCATCAACTAATTTCACCAACTCACTCCTAGGGTTCAGAGGTGAGAGAATAGGCGAAATTAGTTGTTTGAGAGAGATTAGAACGTGATATAGGTGATGGGTCGAGTGTGTATGATGATTTGAGAAGAGATGGTGGTGGTTGTGGTGGTTGAGAAGGAGTTGGTGGCGGAGCAGGTGGTGATCGTGGAGTTGCAGAGGAGAAGAAAGGGGGAGAAGAAGGAGAAGCCGATAGTTTTAGGGTTAGGGTGTGTTTGGGTTAGGGTATAGGTATTGGGTACTCGGGTGTTGAGCGGGTGTAGAAAATGTTGATGCGCAGAAAGGATGAGACGTTGGATGCGAAGATGATGGATCGATCTAACGGCGAGACGGAGGCAGATCTTGAGCGACCGTTGGATTCTAGATGCAACAATTTTGACGTTCCAGATGAGAGTTAGGTGCTATGATGTTTGACAGGAGCTTCAGAATTTGATGCACTGTGATGAAGCGACCGTTGGATGCATCTGTGGATCCAATCTGACGGCTACGAGCTTAGGCGGGCTTTGGGCTTGGGCTTGGGCTTGGACTTAGGTTAGAGTTTGGGCTTAGACAATTCTGAGCCCGCTTCTTCTTTAAGAACAAATTCTTCCTTCCAAGCCCACTTCTAGTTGGTCCGGCTCTTGCAAACATCATTCTTCGCTTCCTTTCTGCGGGAGTCTTTGTCGTTTCTTTGCTCTTTTCACTCCGTGAGTTAACCAGGCTTTATTTAGTACCTAAAAATGCAAAATTAATTAAGAAAAGTATTTATTCTTGAAAACAATGAAAATACAGAATATGGGTTAAAATGGAGAATTAGAACACAAAAGATGAGTTAATTGCCAAGAAAAATATATAGAAATATGCACTTTTTAGCACTCATCAAATACCCCCAAACCTGAATTTTACTTGTCCTCAAGTAAAACAAAACTAAGGAAATCCTACCTATACCACTGTCGCTGGTTTCTCGAATGCATTTAGCGTATGCACTAAGCCTTTTAAACCACTAAGTGTCCCTAGTGGACGAGTGAAGTCTCGTGAAGGTTTTCTTAGAACGTACCTACAAAGTTCTAGGTCAAAATATAAGCTCAGATTCCATCAAATGTGACATGTGCAAGTCAGTTTAAGCTCACAGCAAAATGGAGATGTCAATCTAGCTATCAAAGGCACAATCCTAGCACTGATAACAAAAAAAGACATGTGATAAGAGTGTAAAGTGTATCTACACATGTGTCTAGAATGACCTGAAGTTATGACTACTAATCACCAAGAGATAGTTTTTAGGCTAAGAACCGAATTCTAAGCCAAGCTAGCTGTCCGGCTTTACGAGAATTGTGAATGTTCACCCAATGAGTTGGTGATATTTCAGTTTACCCGCGTTATACATCGATGGCTGCACCCTCCTTGCTTATTACAAGACTATTTACAACAAAAAGATGACTCTTTACATGAGTCTTATTTACATTGATTACTCTCTTTTATTTTTGGAACAAGAGAGAACTATTGTCTTTAACATGACAAAACATGGAATAAATAAATACTTTTTTTTTTTTTTTTGTAAGAAATAACTTTGAACTTTACAACATAGTGACACTTTTGATACATGAACAAAAAGAAAAACATAATTACATGACTCTTAGCAAGAGGTGGCCCTTATCGAATGCATCCGGTCAAATTCTATGGTTGCTTTTCTTAACGTATCCTCCAACTTCTATCCCAGCTAACCAAAGAACAAGCTAGTCAAGTCTCATTCAGTATTCTAAAGTGATTGGCAATCTAACTTCCTATCAAACACCTTGAAGATCGAGGCTATACATGTATTGGTAGATCGTGCGCGTGCAAATTTCTTATCACTATGTGAATTGTGCTAGAATCAGGGTGCCTAAATATCTAGACTAAGACTCCTAATAATTACATATTTGCACAAGAGTCAACATTTCAAGGTAAATGAGCTCCATTTTTTATGTTTTTTCTTTTTTCAATTTTTTCTTTTTTATTTTTATTTTTATTTTTTTTTTATTTTATTATTTTTTTTTTTCAAAAAGAAGGAGTTCTTGTTTTCAATTATGGCATATTATCAAAGTATCTACTTTTCACCCCCAAACCTAAACTAAACATTGTCCTCAATGTTTCAAAATATGAACAAAATTATAATACAACATATGAAGAGGATCATGTTGAGTAGAGAAAAAGGAAAGAGAATACCCGATTTCGGCGAAAGCAATATTAGAACTCCGTTATTCAAGGCAAGAATCCAACATATGTCAGCCGAGATCATATTGGATTAGAAAATATATACAAAAGGAACAAAAGGTTTTAAAATTTTATCTACTGGATTATATACAAAAAATTCACCATACACTAACAATCTAAAGAGTTGAGGATCAACCCAAAAGACAAAGTGTAGAGGTTTCAACAGCTTCACACAAATATAACAGGAAATAAACGCAAGTGAAACTGTGAAACAAAATGAGCTACCCCCAAACCTGGATTTTTCAACGGATAAAATTTTGGAAACAAAATCTCGCAGTTTTGGGGGTTCATCATGTACAAGGTCTAACTCAAAGTGAACTTTGCTAGGGACGGGCAAACATGCATATCCTAACTGTGGCTCCTCGAAAGTATTGTATTTAGATGCAAAATAGTCCAAGAGGACTTGAGAGGCACACAGTTCCAGGCCTAGATTAGGTATTCTCATGAAAATTGGTTTGACAATATTGTTACAAACCAAATCTAGGTAGGATGCAAGGCTATCAGATTGTGACTTAGGCAAGAAAGTGACATCTAAGTGTCTCACATGCATGAGATCAAAGTATCAATATTATCAGTCACATCAGCATTATCTAAGTCACACTCAAGATGTGTAGCATGCTCATCATCACAAAAAATTTGCACAAGTCCTAATTCAGAATCATGGTTATCCGATATATTCAAATTATCATCAACAGAAGCAATATATTGTGGCTTAAGTATGGAATCAGACACATCTGTTTTCATGCATAGGATCATTAGTGTCAACAGAAGATTTACCTAAGTCATGCTCTTCACAGGATAATTGCACAATATCTAAATCAGTATCAACATCACATGCATATGAAATACTAGAAGAAATATCATTCATGAAGGTCGGGGCAGAAAAGCCTAATGTATTTGAAACCAAAGGTTCCACAACATTTTCAGCATAGACATGTTCTTCTAACATAACATTATCATCATCATCATAATAATGCATACTTGTCCCTATTAGCAGTTGTGGTGTTATTAGTCAACTCATGTTCCTCTAGATTAGGTTCATATTCAATATCATACACATGAGAAGGACTAGACATGCTATTTCCAAAGTTCAATTCATTACCACCTATATCATGTGACAGTGTCTCAGTTTCCCTAATGGATTCCCATTGACGGGTTTTCTCTGCAATCTCAGCTAAAAATTTCCATGCATCATCCACAGTTTTATCAAGAAATTCACCATTACACATACACTCAACCATGGCTCGAGATTTAAAGTCTAGTCCCTCATAGAGGATAGCGACAAGTCTCCACTTCTCAAATCCATGGTGTGGACATTCGCTCAACAAATCATTAAAACGTTCAAAATAGTCAAAAACAGTTTCCTCATCCAATTGGACAAAACAATTGATACTTTGACGAATAGCGATGGTCCTATGATGTGGAAAGAATTTTTTGAAAAATAGATCTGTGAGTTGGTCCCAAGTGTTGATTGATTGTGGTCTCAAACCGTAAAACCATGTTTTGGCCCTTTCCTTTAGAGAAAATGTAAACAAACGCAATTTCAGAGAGTCTTCGGACATATGTTCAGGTTGCATAGTCCGACAAATTTGTTCAAACTCTCTTACATGAGTATAGGGGTTCTCAGTATCGAACCCTCGAAATATAGGAAGTATTTGTATCATGCTTGCATTTATTTTAAAAGGGTTATTGGTTTGAGGTAAGACAATACATGATAATGGAATTTTTATTGTGGGATACATGTATTCATGGAGAGCACGAGGTTGGCCCATATTGAAAAGACACAAAGCCCACTATTTGGTTTTAATGGGTTTTCAAAAATTTGGTTTTTTATGGGAAAATTTTGGTTTTGATGGGAATGAAAAACATTTGGTTTTTGATGGGAAACATTTGGTTTTTATGGGTTTTGAAAACTCCTTTTGGTTTTAATGGGATGAGGCCCAGCTAACTGGTTCAAATTTTCGGTGGGACAAGCCCAGCGAACGGCCTAGAGATTTGAGTACACGGCCCAACTAACGAGTTCAGCAAGCCCAGAAACTAACGAAGCCCAGCTGAGTTGGTAGGTTCAGTTAACCTTGTTTAGGTTGTTTGTTGGGTTTTTGAAACCCAAAATTTTGATAGGGACAATCCCACAGTTAAGCTCAAATACAAACCCAAAAATTAACTTAAATTACAAGCCCAACAAAAAAAATGGAAAAAATTATTACAAGCCCACAAATTAAAAATGGAAGCCCACAGGTTGGGTTCTCTTAATGGGTTTAGGCTTACCTTTGAAGCACAGCCCAGCTGTTCAGTTTGGTTGCAAAAGCCCAGTTGGGCTTTGGATCATCCTAAGCTTTGGCTTCAACACTCAAGGCCCAGTTGGGCTTTGGTCTTTCTTCTTTGGCTTGTATTACAGACCAGTTTGGCTTGGTACAAATCAGCAGCCCAGTTGAGCTTGGGTTCTAGCTGCAGCTTTGGTTCAGCAAGTTTCAGCCTTAGCAGCACAGCAACAGGTGCAGAAGGCAGCAGCAGTTAGCAGCAACAGGCAGCAACAGGGGAAAGTAACAGCCTCAGTTCCACCAGTTCACCAGCAACAGCAGAGGCAGTGCAAGCAGCAGCAGCACCAGGGGCAGATTCAGCAACAAAGGTGCAAATGGGCTAAGCAGTTCACAGCAGTGCACTAAAGCAACAGGCAAGAAGATGCTCTGATGCTGTGCAAGAACAGCAAGCAAACAACTAGATGAAGATGCAAACAGCAAGAATGCAATGTAAACAGCAAATGATGCAAGTGCAGCTGCAAGCTAAGAGCAACAGCAAGCAAATGAGCAAGGAAACAAAAACAACAGAAGCTGTTAAGAACAGCAAGAACAGCAAGGGAAAATGATGCAAAGATGAAAAATTATGCAAAGATGAAAATGCAAGTTATGATGAGCTAAATGATTATACTAAATGCAAGATATGCAAGTGAAAGAAAGCAAGGAAAAACAGCAACCACACAGCAGCCAAGTCCCCGGCAGCGGCGCCAAAAACTTGGTAGGCTTGGAAAGATGTGTAAATAAGATGAATAAATGGATGCCTACAGTGATACCGCAAGTTCACGGTGTTGTTGCAGTGAGTGCACAAGTACGGGTCGAATCCACAGAGACTAGGTGTGTGTAATTGAAGCTTTCCTACTTTCCTAAGCTAAGAGCATCCTAAGCAGTAAACTAAGTGGCAGTGACAGTGACAGTGGCATTTAAACAAAGGCAGTGAGCCTAAGGCAGAGAAGTATAAAATGAAGGTACTAGGGTCTTTGAATCTACTTCTTGATCCTAAGCTAAGGCAGCATCTAATCGAATCATGTCTTGTTGCATCTCAGGAAATACTATAATGGGTGATTCATCAACTAATTTTACTAGCATACCCCTAGCATCAGCTGTCTTTCTACAGCACAGCTGATCACAGGTTTACTTGCACAACCAATTAATCTATCAACTCTAAGGCATTTGGGCACAATCCTTCTAATGTACTGAATTTTTAACCATTATCACTCACTTACCCCTAGCATCAGTTGTCTTTCTACAGCACAACTGATCACAGGCTTACTTGTTCAAATGGCTACTAGCAGTCCTAACTCTTTTTAGCACTACAAGAACAATGACATGATTACTAACTATCTTAACATACAATCAAGAGTTTCATCTAAACCCTAGCACATGATACTTAAAACATGCTGGAAATGATTAATAGCTGAAATTGAAATAATATTGACTTCAAAACATGAACTGAAAACAACTTGGAAGCACTGGCTATTTCAGGCCCCTTGGGTGAAGCTCTGGCTAGCCCAGGCATCGCCCATTACAACACCCAAAGACCCCTATTTATACATATAATGGAAATCCCAAAAAATCCCCAATTAACAGCAAAATTAGGGTTTGTAAAAAAATACAATTAAACCCAAAATTGGTTCACCTAACCTACTGATAACAACCCAATCAACCAACCCATGCTTCAATTAGACGTACAATCATGTTCCCCCAATTATCCCCAAATTATGAAATTAGGGTTTATAAGAAATAGAAATTAGGTTTACCTAATCACTGCAAACTCTTGATAGCTCTCACCCATGCTTCCTTACGGTCTTCTGATGCTTCCCACGCCTCCAATTGATCTATATCATCAACTAATTTCACCAACTCACTCCTAGGGTTCAGAGGTGATAGAATAGGCGAAATTAGTTGTTTGAGAGAGATTAGAACGTGATATAGGTGATGGGTCGAGTGTGTATGATGATTTGAGAAGAGATGGTGGTGGTTGTGGTGGTTGAGAAGGAGTTGGTGGCGGAGCAGGTGGTGATCGTGGAGTTGCAGAGGAGAAGAAAGGGGGAGAAGAAGGAGAAGCCGATAGTTTTAGGGTTAGGGTGTGTTTGGGTTAGGGTATAGGTATTGGGTACTCGGGTGTTGAGCGGGTGTAGAAAATGTTGATGCGCAGAAAGGATGAGACGTTGGATGCGAAGATGATGGATCGATCTAACGGCGAGACGGAGGCAGATCTTGAGCGACCGTTGGATTCTAGATGCAACAATTTTGACGTTCCAGATGAGAGTTAGGTGCTATGATGTTTGACAGGAGCTTCAGAATTTGATGCACTGTGATGAAGCGACCGTTGGATGCATCTGTGGATCCAATCTGACGGCTACGAGCTTAGGCAGGCTTTGGGCTTGGGCTTGGACTTAGGTTAGAGTTTGGGCTTAGACAATTCTGAGCCCGCTTCTTCTTTAAGAACAAATTCTTCCTTCCAAGCCCACTTCTAGTTGGTCCGGCTCTTGCAAACATCATTCTTCGCTGCCTTTCTGCGGGAGTCTTTGTCGTTTCTTTGCTCTTTTCACTCCGTGAGTTAACCAGGCTTTATTTAGTACCTAAAAATGCAAAATTAATTAAGAAAAGTATTTATTCTTGAAAACAATGAAAATACAGAATATGGGTTAAAATGGAGAATTAGAACACAAAAGATGAGTTAATTGCCAAGAAAAATATATAGAAATATGCACTTTTTAGCACTCATCATCTCCTTGTCTAGAGCTTGCTTCTTTGACTTGGCAAAACGACTAGGAAAAGGAGGTGGTGTAGTAAAAGTAGGAACCGCGTCCTTAAGTTGGCCGATTGAAGTTGGCTTTTCCTCTGGAATAGTTTCCACCTCTACTTCCTTTTCTGAGTCGTGACTACCTTTTCTTTTTTTTTTTGGCTCTTCTGTCTGCATTCCGCTCCTCAAAAGTATTGCATTAACATTCTCTCTTGGATTCACAAAATTTTGTGATGAAATCTTTGTTGATGCTTGCGCCTTCAGTTGATTAATCTCAGTTGCCATTTGCTCAATCTGAGTATGCAGATCTTTAATGGCGGAGTCGGTCTTCTGCATATGTTGATCAGCATTCTGTTGACCTTGTTGGAACATGGAAATCAGAGTGTCGATCTTAGAATCTTGATTATGAGGCTGCGCTTGCGGCTGGTGTTGGAATTGTGGTTGTTGAAAACCACCTTGCCGAGCATACAAATTAGGAGCTGCAACTTGCTTGTTTGCATAACTAAAATTCGGGTGATCTTTCCAACCTGGATTATAGGTACTAGAGTATGGGTTATACCCTGGCCCTCTGATTAGGGAACACAGCATTCACCTGTTCAGACTCTTCTTCATAAGTAGGAATAATCACCGCTGCCATTCTTTGCACTACCTTTTCGGTGTTGTTTATCCATTGCTCTGATTGTGTAGACTCTCCTATCTCGCTAACTCTTCTGAGACTTGAGTTGTTTCTGGTGTAGAATTGTTGAGCGTTCGAAGCCATGCTCTCAATCAAACTAGTTGCCTATGAGATTGTCTTTTCAGCAAGTGAACCTCCACCAGCTGCATCAATCAAATTCCTCTGTTCTGGAAGTAATCCTTCATAAAAATATTGGATAATAAGTGTTGAAGATATGTTGTGGTGAGGACAGCTTGCCAACAACTTTTTATACCTCTCCCAATATTCATGAAGAGACTCTCCGGTAAGCTGCAGAATGCCACTAATCTCCTTGCGAACAGCGGCCGCCTTGGAAGCAGGAAAATATTTCTCCAGAAATAGCTTTTTCATTTCAGTCCATGTTGTAATACTCCCTGGGGGAAGATAATACATCCATTCTTCCGCCATATCTATTAAAGAGAACGGAAAAGCTTGCAGCATTGTCGTATCACTGTCTTCGGCACCGTGCCTAAGACTTGTCATCTTTTGCTGGAATTTTTGAAGATGAAGGTTTGGATCTTCACCCGGAAGTCCCTTGAACTTTGGTAAATGATGAATCAGACTTGATTTCAGTTCCACTGGGTTAATTAAAGTAATACACAATGGTTCTGAATCTAAGCATGGAGATGTCAACTCTCGTAGCTTCTTCTCCAGAGGTGGAGGTGGTGGAGGATCTCTCTCGTCGTCTGTATTAACCATCTCTTAAGTAGATGATTCTTGTTGCGACTGTTGATGTTCTTGCAGTATTGTTCCCCAACGAGTTTTGATTCCGCACCTTTCGTAATCCCACTGTTTAGGTGCCAGATATTAAGTACCTGAAACCATAAAAACTAAAGTAAAATCTAGAAAATATTAAAATGTGAAATAAATAAATATGAACTTTTTTTTATCTTAACAAAATTAAATATTAACAGAAAATAATATTAATAAACAAAAATAATAACAATAATAATCTAAATTGAATTACAATAAATATTAACAGAAAGTAAAAAAAAAATTATATTAACAAAAAAAAACGCTTCATGGTTAAAGACTTTGAAATCATCCTAATCAATTAAAATTTTAACTACTCATAATAAAAAGATACTGGCAATTAAATAAATAAGAAGGAATTAAAATGAAACTAGAAACAGATGCTCACAACAAAAGCCAGAAGCTCTCTCTGTTTCTCGCTGCAAAGAAAAGTGGTAAGGGAAGAGGTGAAGAAGATCTGCCCAAGGGAGAATTGTTCTATCGCTTTTTATAGCCTTCGAATCCCTCCGACAAATATCGATAAAACCCGTAGTGGGAAAGGATTAAAGACTGTAGCTGCCTCTGTTATCTCTTCCGCCTGCGTTTCTAAAAAGTAAAAACCAATCGTTCCAATAATGAAACGACACGTGGCTTAACTTTTATCTGATAACAGAAAGATATCAATATTATCTCTTCTTCCAATCACGTGCACCCCCTTCTTTCAATATTGCACTGTGCTTTTCCAGTTTTTATGCTATAATAAAATAGGTGCTTATGATTCAATGTGACTGCAAGTATCCTAAAATTGTGCATCTTATTTCTGCTTGGCCGATCTTATAGCAGTACCCCACTAATTCTACGTGTCTTAGTGAGGACAAACGGTAGAGCCAAATTGATGTAACAATGCTACACCAAAATTCCACCTCAACCCAACATGTCAGAGACATGTTTCTGAGTCCTGATAACTTCTTCAGTCGGGTCCCACCACTGAATTTTCTCTTCCCTGAATTCTTCTCATTACAGGCCATTGTCCACAGCTCCGAGCTTCCATTATCACCGATCAAACAGCACCATCGTCCACAGATCCATTACTGCCTCCGATCATTCTTCTTATCACTGCCATTGGTTTCTCTTCTCGACTGCACCATTCATGAGCTCGTCACTCATCATTCCCGGCATTACTGCCATCTTCACCATCGAGAAGTAATGACAACAGTAGCACCATCATGTCATCATCACAACTGCCGATAATGGCCGCAACCTTCTTCATACATTCCCTGTATTTGTAAGCTCTTCTCTCGTTTTCAATGACTTGTGATTTCTACTGCCAAGCTCGAGTACCACCTTCAACGGAAGTATCACCATGAACGCAGCAGCAAAAGTTGATCATTGATACGATCAACTCCATCCGTTCTTCCCTTGTTATTACTCGAGCTCCATCACTGTGATTAGTAACAGCATCTCGATCTTCACTAACTTCTCGAGCTCCAACTCCAGTCACCAATCATCGTCAGCTCGACTCCATCAATGGCAGCAACCAATAATTACACTTCCAAACTCGGATATAACTGATTTATTGAAATCAGGCTAGTACCATGCTTTCTGTTGTCCCAAGGAACCTAGTGATGTATATAAGAGCCCGAAATACCTTCTTCTAAAATCCATCGAAATCATGATCATCAATGTAGGCCTGTCAATGGAAGAATATCCGTCGGATATTTAGAAATCCGATATCCGACATGTTAAGCACTACCGGATATTCGATATCCGATAATATCTTATAGAATATCAAAATCAGATATCGATTCCGATAGGCTAAGCTGTCGGATATCCGATAAATATTCGGTTATAACAAAAAAGCTTAAAAACCCTTGTAAAACATTTTCATAATTGACACTTATGGGATATTTGTCCGACAATATCCGATAATATCCGATACTAGACTCGAAATTAGGATAAATTATAAATAAGTTCCTATACTATCGGATATCGGATATTAACATTTCGGATGGGGTCTAATCCTTTTCCGATATGTTAAGGAAGAAATATCCGATAAAATATCCGATCCGATATCCGATAAAATCCTATAGGATCTCGAATACTCGGAAACGGATACCGGATATCGGACAAATATTGACAGGCCTAATCATCATGATGACCACCACTAAAAACTGCACATGTTCTTCTTGTTCATATTAAAGAAGAAGGAGAGGTGTCCTGAGTAATAATCCAGGTGCCTTTAGTGATTTTTGAAAAAAAGGCTTCCCCTTAACAGAATGGACGCCCCTTAGTAAAAATACTGACTGCCTTTAGCAATTCCTGTGAAACAGTCTGCCCCTTAACATGAGGTGCCCCTTAACGAACAGTGAGGTGGCCATTAGCACTTTCCCTTTAAAATGGCCATTTTTGTCTTCTAAGTTCTTGTTTTTTCTCATAACTTCTTCGTACGAACTCCGAATGACTCCATTCTTTCGCCATTGCCTTTGCCTTCTCGTCCTCTATAAAATGGAAAGTAGATTGCTTGTACTTGAACATGTTCCACTTGTTCTTTGGACCTTTTTCACTTGTAGCTAGCCTCTTTTGTTGCACAATTAAGCACAGATTCACTTTTTTTTTTTTGGATGATTCACCTAATAAAACACAAACAAGAGAAAACAAGCGTAATATACAATAATCTGCAAGAAAACCAACAAATACTAGCATGGAATTGACACTAAATATAAGTGAAATATGCACTTATCATGATTACATAACATGTGCTTGAATGCTTTATCTTATTACTATGCATGTTTATGGGATGTTTCATTTCGGTTTTATTACCTTGATATTCGATCGCATATGTTGTGAACCCTTATGGTTTGGGTGATTTTTTGGTTTAGCAGGGTTAAGTTCTAGCCCATGTTGGCAGGCTTTATCAAAGGATCATGAGGGGTTCAGATTGAAACAATATGTGAAAAAGTCACAATATGTTGAATCGTTTGGTTTAGCATAAAAGCATATGTGTTTTGGGGTTCCAACTTTTGCTTGCAATAGTTAAAACCGGTTTTCAACCTCTCTGGTAAAGGTTGGTTGTTGTTATTCTTTTGTTTTGCATAAGGATGACAACATAATGATATTTCGGTATCAATTCTCCCTGGAAGAAGATGCAAACATATTGGAGAAGTGGATGCGAAATTTGAGGTAACGACTTTGTTAGTTAATCGTTTTCCTGTTTAAGAAAAGCCTGAGTTTATTGCGTATACTTATTGCTTTTGCTTAACAAAATTTCGGTACAATTGATGTTTTATTCCATTATTTGTGTATGGATGTGTGTGTGATTCAATTGTTTCCGGTTAAGAAAAACCATTTTTATCTTGCTTTATTGTTTGGTATCTATCGTTGAGGCTTACAAAACTTCGGTGCAATTGCGGTGCTTTAATGTCTATGTTGTTTCAATTGCTTCCGGTTGAGGTAATTATTATGGAAGTTGATTTATTTGGTTTGTATTAATTGTTTATGTCTTAACGAAATAAAAGGTTTACGGGATGAACTTTTTAGTCCAATTCGATTCCGGATAAGAAAAACTAAGTTCATTCTAATCTTAGTTAGACTTATCAAAGTGGAGGTTTCGGTTATTCAAGTCTAATCGAATGCCTTAACAAGGAATGCTAGTTAACTAACCTAGTACTTGTCTTGTTTAAAATTAAAAGGTCTAAGTTATATGGATAATTAGAACCTGATGAGAAAAATAGAGTTATATTTATTTTGGTCTTATCGAATTAGCGATTGTATTTGTACAATCGGTTTAGCAAAGGAACTAAGGTGCTTAGTCGTTTTTTGGTTTGCTAAACTATTAGGGAAAATTTCTTCGGTCAATTGTTTCCTTGATAACATATCAAAACAAAATTACTTTGTAGTTTCGGTTTTGATATTGGTTATCAAAAATGGTGTGTGGAACCCTCGTGCTTAACTCTTATAGGTTTGCAAGTCTATTTTGAGATTTGTAAGATCCTTTCGGTTTATCCTTTATTTGCTCGTACCTTTGTCATTTTGTGACAAAAAGGGGAAGAAATATATGGAGTAAACAAGTGATACTGGTATTGGTTTATATTGATTGATATCACTAAGGGAAAGGACATTGGTGCTTAAACGTTTATCTTACGAAAGAGTAAAGCATATACTAAGGGGGAGTAGCATATCACATGATACTTGTAGTTATATGGGCTACGGAATAACAAAGACGTGCGGATTGATAAAATCTACCTACCTTACCTTTAGGGGGAGTATTAGCTTTGTTATTATAAAGGCAACAACGGGATTTATGGATTGAATGCATACAGGTTATTGTGCTGTTGAATTCGGGAATCAAGTGGATGTGTAATGAATTCTTGTAATTTGTTTATCCATATGATGTAAGAGTTTTGTCACTAAAATTGACAAAGGGGGAGATTGTTAGAGAATAGCTCGGTTGAACCCACCAAGCGTTGGTATGTCAAGTTTGGTTGTCATATTTTAGTGAACCAAAACTCATTTAAAGAGTCGCTTGATTATGTATTAGAGTCAACTTCGTATAGGTTAGATTGAAAGTACTAGGATATGAGACATTACAAGTATTGCGAAGACTTGAAGAAGTGAGAATTAAGGAGCTACAACGACGACATCATCCTTCCACTTGAGGTTAGTAATATTTGACTTGAACTGTTTTATTCCCTAACGTATCTTTCGAGTCGTGCATATTGAAAACATAACTGCGAAGCATGAATGATTACACTCTAGTTAGACGTAGTATTAAGGAATACAACACGAAGTATAACGCTTATCTTTTGAACTTCGTATATAAGACATCGACATAATCATTTGAATGCTATTGTGATTATGTATGGGTATGAGGTGAAGATTTCATCTTAGGAAACAATGTTTTACATTCGTTTAAAGGAAGTAAATTCATGAACTTGTTTCGTGAATCGAAAGTGAAATCGCTAGGCTTATTGGTATTGTTATTCATTGCATATTTTTAGAACTACCAATATATGTGATTAGTATAACCGCTCATGACTTGTTTATGTTCTTGGTAAAACTATTCACAAGGGCCTGACTTTTGTATTGGTATGACTTTTATTAGTGAAACCGATCTTAAGTAATCACCTGAGATGGTATGATCGATTTAGTGTTATTGGTATGACCAACTCTAGGCAAAGGGGAACAGATCCTAGTAAGAGGTGCAACCGATCACAAGAGGGGAATCGATCCTTGTAAGAGGTGCAATACGTTTTTAGTTGATGGGGAACCGATCCTATGAACATGTGCAACAAATTTTTAGTGATGGGGGAACCGATCCTATGTACATGTGCACCAAATACATGTAGTTACCATAAGTATGTGGGGAACCGATCGTAGTACCTAGTAAACCGAATTTTGGTAACTAGCGTGACTATGCACAATACTCACATGGAGGTAGAACCGATACTTGTTTTGGTAGAACCGCGAAACCCATGATTGGTGATTGAGTGTTCTTGATCAATCACATATTTCTTGGAAGTCAGATGAACCAATTCTAAACTTGTTTGGAAGTGTGGCAAATCGGTTCCAAGATTGTAAGTATGAAAAAGGACTTGCAAAGTAAAGATGTCGACATACTTTGAACATATGCAGTAATGCTTATCTTTTATTGTTCAAAGATATTCCTTAATACTTAAAGGAAAAAATCCTGGATCGAAAAATAAGTTGAGAATCTTTTAATTAAGGTTTTTAATTTTATTTTTGGAAAATGAAATTTAGTTATGTGCATTATTAGTTGGAGATTTTCTAAGAGATTTTTTGTCAATGTTTGGACAAAGCATTTCCAGGAATCATGGAAACCAAATTTGGAATATATTACATATTTGAGAATATTTTCGATTTTGGAAATTCCTTGGTGTCCAAACTTCCTTGGTCTATAAATATCAAAGTTTGCATTTCGAGCAAACTAATCCTCAGAGCTAGGAAAACTACCTAGTTGTTTTGTTACTGGTGGAGCCGCCTATTTGGAGAGGAAAGTAACCTAATTAGAAGAAATCTCTTACGACCGCTCAGTTTAAAGACTTCTTTGGGATTAAGAAGCTCTATTAGTGCCGTTGGTGGGAAACTAGATAATTGCGGTTTATTATCAGTTTTGGATTGATTTGATTGACTAACGGTTGTTGAAATTTGATTGCACCTAGTTTGTTTATGCTTGAGAATCTTCTCTTCTGATATAAGACTCACTCAAACTAGATCGAAATTTCGACGGGGATCTTTAGACTGTTTGTAGATCTAAAGACGTCTTGTGATAATCCATTGTTAACAGACTCTGTTATGTGCGTGATTGATCACAAGAGATTCAAGTTGATTGTGTGCAGGTATTTATTGAAGATCTAAGAAGATTTGAAGACAAAAAAGACTTTGAAGATTTCTGATTTGGGTTCATAATATTTGGTGTGCACAATACTTGTTTCGGTTAAAGAGGGTCCAACTATAATCGATTTATCCTTGTGATAGATTGGATTGATTAGTGGGTTAATTGGTGTTTGATACTTACATTTTGTCCAATGTTAACGTTTGGTCTAACTTTTTTCCAACTTAGGGCTTGGTTCTTAGACCTAACGTTGACTTTGACCGACTTTGTTAAAGTTAATTGTAATTAATTTTATTTAAATCTATATCTAAATATTAGTAAATTGACAATTTTACCCTTCAATTGGACCCACCCTTTTTACACGCGTTATAATTCTAACCTAACCTAACTCCATCTCATTTTCTTCCATCTTCCGACCAGTTTTTATACAGATAGGTTGAGAAAGAGAAACCCAAACGAAGAAAACAATATCATATCTTCTAGTATACGTCGTCATTTCTTCCTTAGCTTCTCCAATAAAATCACCAGTATAACACCATTCCACCATGACCACCAACACCAGTTAAAAATAAATAAAACAAAAAATTGTTTAGCAAAACTAGGGGTTAAATTTGGTTTCGATTTGATTCAGTAGATAAGGATTTTGCTTGATTCATAAAGGTTTCGATTTAGCGAAATTGGGATTTCTTGATTCAGTAAGGTTTCGATTTAGAAAAATTATGTTCTGTAGAGTTCGTCTTTGTTTGATTCAAAAATTGGGGATCCGTTTTTGTGAAATTGGGGTTTTGATCCATTGGCTTTGCGAATTTCGGGTTTCTTCTAACAATTTTTTTTGTATGTGTGGTGAAAATTTTGGGAAATAAGAAAGGAGAAATTAAAATTAAAAATTAGGGTTGGTGATATTGGGTATTGGAGGTTGAGAGTGAGAGTGAGTTATCACCGTCTCTGTCAATTGCGAAGAAAAAGAAGAAGAAGCTTATTTCTATTGCTGGACACTGAATCTGATTTCAAAGAGAAGTTTAGAATTAGGGAAGGTATGAGTTCGGTGGATTGGGATTTTATATTTGTTTTGTTTGCTGTGTCTTTGATTTTATTTTTGTTTGATTATATCTGTGGTTGATGCTGGATTATGCAAGAGTGAAGAAGAAGTTGCTCAAAATAGTATTTGTTTGTTGAGTTTTTGTTAGTGACAGTTGTTGTGTTCTTGGAAGAAACTAGTTAATGGCGGTTGTGCTATTCTTGGAAGAAGTATAAGGGAAGAAGTATGCAAATGAAAATTGTGTTTTATTTATTTCAGATTTAAGCTTCAAATAGTAAATTTTGTTGAGATTTGTAATGAATGGAAATTTTGGGTTTGTGATGAATTGGAAATCAAAGTTTGGAGAAGGAAAAGAAGATGTGATGGTGGGTGAAGTGGTATAAAGAGAATTGATAGCGGTGGTGGCGCTGATCTTAATTGATTGAAGATGTGATCTACATTTTTGTGGGTTTCCTTCGATAAATGTAAATGTTAGTGAAGTAAAGGACATGGTAATAATCTTGCATAATAGTTACATTTTATATTTATTTTTTTAATAAATTCTGAACAGAAGTCAAGATTTAACAAAGTCAAACTAAGTCAACGTCATCTCCAGATACTAAATCCTAAGTTGGACAAAAGTTAGACCAAATACTAACATTGGACAAAATGTAAGTACTAAAGATCAAATAATCCTTGATTAGTCGAGTAGATCAGCATCAATATAATTTCTTTGTGATTAAAAGTATTGATTGCAAAATCAAGAAAATTACTTTGCTAGTTGTTAGTAGATAGATCTAAGGACCTGACAAAGGAGTTTATTGAGATAAACGGAAGATCCTTTTGTCGAACTCACATCACTTGGTTGAAAAGAGTTGCTACCAAACAGATTTGTTGTTCCTCTACTGTTTGGAATACGAACCAAAGGAATTGTTCCAAATACATGACTTATTACAAGTTGGAGGCGTGGGAATACAGACGGAACTAGGTGAACTATAGGCTTAGTTGCTTGGTCTCAACTATATGAAGTTGGTTTGATTTTGTATAGCGGCTTAATCCTGAGAGTATTCAATTTTGGACAAGGTCCCGGGGTTTTTCTGCATTTGTGATTTCCTCGTTAATAAAATCTTGTTGTGTCTTTTAATTTTCTATTTCTGCAATTATAATTGTTTTTATTATAATTAGAAGTAAAATACACAAACGTTAATTCCTATTTACTTGATAATAATTCTATTGTGTTTGGTTAAGTCTGAACCCTTTATCAAGTAAACATACTTCGTTGTTGTATTGTCTGGATCATGTATCCGTAGTCAATCACACAAGTTATCTTGTTGTCGTATTGTCTCGATCTCATATCCATAGACGGTCACACGAAGTGTGAACCGATTAGTTGTATTGTCTCGACTCAGTCTATAGACAATCACTTTCGAAGAAAGGACTTATAGGTGGAAAAGTTTTAGATTGAGGTATATTTGGGTACCCTCGTATTTTCAGTGATCAAAACTATGAGTCTTGATTTCTAGCCTATTTAGATATCTCAGACTGGACATAGATTGTGTAGTTGATCTTTAGAATTCACGACGTTCATCTCTTTAAGACGAAGAACTACTAAGGGAAGCTTGTGGAACTTCATCGACAAAAGATATGTGGAGAGTGAAACTTATCTATCACTTGGTGTAGATGGGGAAAAACGATTTGCTAGTTTTTACGGAATTGAGGAGATGACCGTGCGGAGGAGACTCCTTGAACCGAGCAAATGCTCAACCTCATACAGATGCACTGCAAAAAGGGAGTGCTTTAAGTTCGAGAGATCAATCTGTAAGACTCCGGCCTAAACCAAGACAATGGTCGTTCCAGAGTCAATTCGGTCACAAGAGATGATGGGTCGATCTTTATGAGGGAAGCTGAGAAATGTGTGAGATCAATGGTGATCAAAGATTGTAGGTGTGTTGTGTATTCTGCGTGAAGAAAATAAGATAAGTTCTGATTGATTGAACGATAAGTTCTTAATATCTTGTTTGTTTGTTTGACGAGAGATTGTATGTTGTTTCAATCATGATTCGGAGACTTATTTATATTGCTTGAATTGTAAACACCTTGATCCCATGAAGTGTGACAGTTGTTGGAGTCAAAGAATGGGGAAGTGGAAATCATGTTAAAACCAGTTGCTCATCGTGCAGAGACTTGGTTGATTTTCTACCCACTACTTTGCTAACTCCTCCAATTGATTGCACGACTTTCTCACATTCTCGTCGTGTGTATGAACACACGTGTCGTAGACTGCCAGACCAAAACCCTAGTTAATATCCCCCATGTGACACGATTGATGTCTCGTGATTGTGGAGTCAGTTGTTGACTTTATGGGACGATGAGTCCTTGTATTGCTGAGTCTTGATTTTCAAATGTTCTGAGACTCATGAACTGAACATGTCTGTTGAGACGAAGATATCATTGTCGAATAAAGTTTGATAACTTAAGACGAGCAAACTGTTGTTGAATTGTTGAATATTGATAGTTGAACCAATATTCCTTAGTCTGAGCAAATACTGCTCATCTGAGAAAATGTTGCTCATCTGAGAAAATATTTCTCATTTGATGAATTGTTGGTGGCAGGACCAAATAAAATATTAATTTAAGATACTGGAAACTAGGCCGAGCATAATAATAAAAGTATTGATCACATGATCAACGTAAAATTATTAGTGTTTGAATCTGCTCAGAATTATGTTTTTGCAGAGCTCTGGATTCGAAACCCTAATTTTTAATCAATTGATGATTTATTGAAAATCATTCACGGAGTGAAGGAGAGACCTCCTACGTGGGATGATGGACCATCCATGTATTGCATGTATGCTCGAGTGAGCAAATACCAAAGTCTCTTGAAGACCAGGCGGAAAGATGATTAAATGCTGGTTTAATCATTTATTAAAATATTACTCGTCTCAGCTTCAGGTGATGAAACCCAATTATGAAGAGATGAGGGACCGGCCAAGAGGGCATGAGACCGGCCCTTGATGGTCGTGGGACCAGCTGATGGTCGTTTGAGCAAACGACAAGTTGTTTGAGAAGAGTTTGGACCCAATATGAGAAATTGAGAAAATTAGGTTAGAATTGTTAAAACATGTGGGACCGGCTCTTTGAAAACCCTAGGGAGGCCTTGATCGGTCAAGTATACATGCCCGTGTCATCATAATGTCCGTGTCTCAGTCCTGAGAGTTTCGATATTTTCCGATGCGCGTTTGAGCAACATTTTGAGAAAATATGAAGGATTCAGGGTTTTGTTGAAACTGAGGAATCTTCATGAGATGATGAAAATAATTAATAAAATAGGGGATTGCAAGGTGTGGGACCAGCCACAACTAGAGCATGGCCGGACAGCTAGCAAGCTCGGTCCCGCAACACCTTTCCCAATTTTATGTATTTTCCCTGATGTGAAGCAAATACCATGAAACTGAGGAATTTCACGAGGTTATGGAATTTCCATGAGATTATGGAAATAATAAAATAGGGATTTATGAAGTGTGGGACCGTCTATGGCCAAGGCATGGCCGGCCGGCCAATGAGCCCGGTCCCCTGAGCTTTTCCCTAATTTTATTTAATTTTTTTGAGTTGAGGGAAATATCATGAAATCAGGGAATTTTCATGGGATGAGGAAAATAATAAAATAATAAGGAATCATGAGGTGTGGGACCGACCACGACTAGGGCATGGCCGGCCGTCTAGTAGGCCCGATCACGCGACACCTTTCCTAAATTTTTATTATTTCTTTGATACGAGGAAACACCATGAGACTGGGGAGTTTCCTTGAGACGAAGGAGATTTGTTCAAATGAAGGGATTTTCATGAGATCAGGGAAAAATAATAAAATATAGAATTGGGCATGGGACTGGGACTGGCCACGGCGTGACCGGCCGGCCGGTGAGCCCAGTCCCCTAGCGCCTTTGCTAATATTTTATTATTCTTATTTTTATTCCTATTTTACATAGGTTCATCGTTCCTTCGTGTTTTGGAATGCTCGTTCGTGCATTCAGGTGCTCGTTTGTGCATTATTGCTGAGTACACTTGCACCATTTTGGTCGGGGCTTACTCGATAGCGGCTCAGACGCCCGTTCGTTGATATTTATTACTAATCCATGGAATTCTGCTGGGAAAACCATGAATTGAAGTAATGAAATATTATGAAAAACATAGAATGTTTCCAAATATTCAGTTAATGAATTTAAGGATTATAAATAATTAATTGATGGCTCTATACTAGCAGGCATGCTGTCTAGGAGCATTAATTATCTGGGAGTTGAGTGATATGAGCTTGTTGAAGCGTCATATTTCCTTTACATAGTCAGGGAAAAAATTGTTACATCCTGAAGACGTTATTGCTCTATACTAGCAGGTAAGTCGTCCAAGAGCCGTATAATCTTTCGATTCTACATAGAAGTAATTACTGAAATTGCTCAGCGTATCCCATTCCATACAATAGTCCAAGATTCAGAAGATGGTTCAAAGGATGTCGTTTGGAACGAAATCCTTGAAGACTTGATAGCAGCATATCGGCAACGGAACGTTTCTCAACTCATTTCACCCAATGACTCCGGAAGATTTCGACCATACAAGCATCCACAATATGTCATCATCGCAATCAGAAAGTCTAGGTACCAAATAACCTAAAGTCAAGGATGAACATAACGCAACCACAATCTCCAAGATTAGCCTTGACATTATTTCATCCATCCATCCCAAGAGTGCAATGGAGTTTGGTAAATTTTGAAATCCACTGGACAGGTCAGATACTCATTCTTCTGGAGTCAGAACCTTATTACACATTCTGGAGAAGATCGATGATACTGTTGGGTGGATACATGCGAGAGCACCTACTTTGAGTTCTCTTGGATCGCCTTGATGCTGATTATAACTATTGGAGATTGCTTTGTTGCCATTAATGTTCGTTCTACCACCGCTAACAAATGAAAAAAAAAGGAGCCAGATACTGCAGATGAAATCACGGATCCGGATGAACAACAAGAAACAGAAGAGGGTCGATACCCCTTTTCATACGAACACAATTTCTAGAGTTTGAACAGAATAAGGATTCCTTATTGATCCATGAACGAGAATAGATGACTGGGCGCACCACACTCATACTCCATAGCCGAACAAGTAGTGTGTCGATACCTCCGCTCCATGACCGAACCAGCAGCGCGCCACAACGAGGAACACCAGTCACTTAACCTGCAACGCTCCATGGCTCCAGCACTCCGCGTCCAAGCCAACTCTCATGGCTCCAGCACTCCGTGGTCAAGCCAACTATCATGGCTCCCGCACTCCGTGGTCAAGCCAACTCTCATGGTTCCATCACTCCGTGGACAAGCCGACTCTCCAACGCTCCAGCATTCCGGGATCCAGCCAGCAAGCCATCCAGGTGCCATTTTCACCATTCCGCGGACTGAAGCATGTTGCCTCCATTCCAAGGACTGAAGCCAGTTTCCACCATTCCGCGGACTGAATCCAGTTTCCACCATTCCGCGGACTGAAGCCATTTTCCGCCATTCCACGGACTGAAGCCAAGTGTCATATCCACATGTTCCGTGACCTAACCAGCCAACGCCCGTTCCGCGGGCCAAGTTGTAGCGCCATCTCCGCCTGCTCCACAGTCTAGCAAGCAACACCATGACTCCAGCACCCCGTGATCAAAGCCGCACTATCTCTGCCCATTCTGCAAAAAACACCGGCTCCGTCTTCACTGTTTGATATCCAAAGTCCAAAGTGTTGTTTCTACTATTCCAAAGTCCAAAGTGTTGTTTCCACGGACATAGCCAAAGCGGCGCCATGTTAGCCGTTCAAAGCAGCGCCGTCTCCACTAGCCAAAGCGGCGCCATCTTAGACGTTCAAAGCAGCGCCATCTTCACTAGCCAAAGCGGCGCCATCTTAGCCGTTCAAAGCATCACCATCTTCACAAGCCAAGTCAGTAACGCCAACGGATCCACGCCAAATCCAGCATCATCTCCGCGGCCAAGTCGAGCCAGCAGCGTCATGGCCAAGCCAAGCCAAGCCAGTAGCTCCACGTCCAATCCAAGCTAAGCCAGCAGCGTCACGGCCAAGCCAAGCCAAGCCAGCAGCTCCACGGCCAAGCCAAGACAACAGCGTCACGGCCAAGCCAAGCCAGCAACGCCAACGGCTCCACGCCCTAGCCAGCACCAACAACTCGCATCCTTCTCAGTGCCAACTTTTCCGCTCCCGATAAGTGTCATTCGCAGCCTAAGCCAATTCCAACCGCGTCCTAACCAATGCCTTAGCCAGCGACACCATGAACCATTCCTCGACCAGTAGCCAAAGATGCCGCACTGGTGTCAACATCCCATGGCCAATACGAATTTATGCAAAAGCCGCCAACACAAGGAGCATAGATTCCTCATGCCTTCCGCCAAAGGTTAGTTGAATTTCCGCGGAAATTCCTTCACGTCTTGATCCTTCGATTTTACTCTCGTCTGTCACCATCTCATGCTTACCCCGCAACAATGCCACTGTTAAGTGCTAAGCAGGGGACTTAATGTTGATGGTGGTTTTGAGCTTAGGGTTAAAATCATAAAACCTTGCATCTGACGTCACTCTGCAAGGAAACGGTGTCGTGAGTGCTAACCTCTCCACCAGCATATTTATTGAGCCATTCAATATATTTACATGAAATTTATCCAGACTGGCGAATGTAGCAACCATCCCAAACGCTTTTTAAATTTCGGCACCTCGCCAATACAAGACTCACTGAGTACTTTCCTGTGCTATGTTCCCCGACAGAGCCCTTAATATCGGTATGGCATGACGGATTTGTGTTCACTCGCAACGGAGTAGCATGAACCTCCAAGTACCAAAGTTAAGGCCATCGCACGAAATGCTCAGACGGAAAGCACACTGCATTCTGTAGATAAGGATTTTTGTGGCATCATACAAAATCCAGCCAATTATTGTGATAACTCATAAAAAACTTATAAACCCGACTAATTTTCAAAATTAGGGTTTCGCGCCCCGCGCAGTACACTAGACCCTGTTGGTCGAAAAACTATGCTTATCCAAACTAGGAGATTAAATCCGCCACATCACAGTGGAAGTGTGGCCACGCCCTAGCTTGTCGGTCCTACTTCCCATCGACCAATCAGGTCGCTTTAAATATGCCATAGTGTTGAAAAGGAGGAAACCACGCCAGATGGTCGCAAAGCCAATTAGCTTCCCAAAACCCGCGCCAAACGCGCATGCCAGGCGCACATGCCAATCGACATGCCAAGCAGCATGCCAAACCCGCCAAACGCGCATGCCAAGCGCACATACCAATCGGCATGCCAAACATGCTAAGAAGCATGCCAAACCCGCCAAATGCGCATGCCAAATCCGCCAAACGCGCATGCCAATCGGCATGCCAAACTCTCCAAACACGCATGCCAGACGCACATGCCAAGCAGCATGCCAATCCCACCAAACGCACATGCCAATCGGCATGCCAAACATGCCAAGCAGCATGCCAAACTCGCCAAACGCGCATGTCAGACGCACATGCCAATCGGCGTGCCAAACATGCCAAGCAGCATGCCAAAATCGCCAAACGCGCATGCCAGGCGCACATGCCAATTGGCATGCCTAACTTGCCAAAAGCGCATGCCAAGCGCACATCCCAAATGGCATGCCTAACTTGACAAACGTGCATGCCAGGCGCACATGCCAAACGACATGCCAAACTTTCCAAAACGCGCATGCCAGGCGCACATACCAAACAGAATGCCATATATGCTAATTAGGGTTTCGGCATGCTAAACCCTAATTTAGACAAAGTTTCCAGGCGCCGACAGAAGGTAGCCATAATCAACGACTATCCTTCCTCATGAGATGCGATCTCAGCCATCCAAGTTCGCCACCGAGCTGACAAACTTGTGGAAACTTTCAGGCGACCAGCCGCCTAAAACTAATGGCCATGGCTACGCCAGGCGCCACTTGCACCACCGTGCCACTGGCATGCACGAGCCATGTCATCCATGCCGCATTGCCACTGGCGTGGCGTGCACCAAAAATGCCACTGTGCCATCTTTAGGCACCAACACAAGGTAGCCATGATCAACGGTTACCCTTCCTCATGAGATGCAATCTCAACCATCCAAGTTCTCCACCGAGCTGGCAGACTTGTGGCCATTTTCAGGTGACCAGCCAGGACGAGTCTACTAGCACCACATGCTATTTCCCTACGGAAAGCCTCTCGATTTTAACTTACCACACGTAACAAAGTGCTACATTTTTTCCACGAAAACACTCGAGACATCAAAACATGTCACAAACTGGGGGATACTCATCAGGGTATTGGTCTGGCGGTTTACAGCGTGCGGCGTGCAATACGCCCGTTACAAGAAAGTGTCATAAAGTGAGGCGGTTAGTAATGGTGAAACGTATCCTTAATTATGGAAACATCAATTCCAGGCGTTACCCGTTATTCTTTTCTTCTACCACTCAACCATTTCCACTTCCTACGAGACCAGGGTACATTTTGCTGCGACTTGTATAAATAGGTCTCACCTATTTCCACCAAAGAACAAGTTTTGGTCAGGATAACAACACAACATCCATAAATCATCTGATAGCTTTTCATTCAGCTAGCCAGTTCAACTTTCTGATACAAGTCACGAAACACCCACACTTTCTGAATCAACTATTCTGGTCTCAACACTTTTTTCGCTTCCCTCCCTAAGACCAACCCTTATCCTTCACTTGGTGATCGAAGCAAGCTTGGAACAGCCATTTCTTGGTTTAGGCCAGGATTTTACAGATTGATCTCTCGAATCAAAAATATTCCCGTGCAGTACATTGTTTAGGGTTTAGATTTGTTTCTCACCCACACACCCAAAATTACCAAAATCAGCAGAAATGGTTTTCACCCACAAACACTTGTATGTCTTGTATCCTAATAACTTTCTATCTAACCTATACGAAGTTGAATCTAGTAAATAATCAAGCGACTCTTTAAATGAGTTTTGGTTCACTAAAATATGACAACCAAACTTGACATACCAACGCTTGGTGGGTTCAACCGAGCTATGCTCTAATAGATTGCCTAATAAAAAGTTGGTGTTGTATCTTAATACCCCCTTCTTTTTCAGTTGGTATCAGAGCAGGCAAACACGTTAAGACCTAATAAGTCTGTGTCTGATGATATGGATAGGAGTGCAATCTCTATAAACGTACCGCTAGCATTTGATGACTCAAATTACTTATGGTGGAAAATTGCAATGCACTCCTTTCTACAAGCTCGTGACCTTGAGACATGGAAAATTGTAGTTATTGGTTATAAAAGCACCAACCATTGTTGTAGGCGGAGCTACTGTTGCAAATCCATTGATTGAATATAGTGAATCCGAGATAAGTGTTGTAAAGCATAATTCAGACGGGTTAAATGCTATTATTCACGCCATAAGTCCATATCTTCGGCACCATGTGATTTTGTGCACCAGGTCTAAAGATGCTTGGGATATATTAGAAACTGTATTCGAAAGAGATACCTTAGAGAAAGATGCTAGTCTTCAAAACCTAACTTCTAACTGGGAAAACCTTTGCATGTATGATGAAGATTCGTTTGGAATTTAATCAAAAGGTATCTAGTATATTAATGCTTGTTTTGCATTAAGGAAAACTATCTCCCAAAAGGACATTGTGATGAAAATTCTCTGATCCTTACCAGCAAGATATGTTTTGAAGAAAAATGCCATCACGGAAGGAAATAACCTTGATACGCTTTCCAGAAACACTCTTGTTGGAAAGTTAAAGATCTTCGATCATGAACTGCAATCCAAATCCGGAAATGATATTGCGTTCAAGGCTCTGAAAAACACTAAAACCCTAAAAGGTGAAAGTGTTTACAGTTCTGGAGATGATCTTGTCGATCCTGATTTTTCAGATGAAAATCTTCATAACTCAGTTTCTACGATCACAAGACAGTTTAAAGAACTTCTTCGGAAGAGAAATAAACGATTCTCCAGGGACAAATCTCCAATGTCAGCTAAGCCTCGTAGTCATATTTCTGCTAAAAACATAGATTTTAACGATACCGACGATGAGGATATGCCACAGTGCTTCAAGTGTAAAGGATTTGGTCAACTTTCCAATGAGTGTCCAAATCGAAGAAAATACATTGACAACAAGAGTTTAGATGCGACACTTGATGAAACTTCGGATCATTTTGATTCCGAAGAGGAAGAAAATTCAAGTTTACCGCGTCTTCGGTGAAATTGTCAATTTTAATAATTGTAGTAATAATCATATCAATCTTGATAGTTTAATTGATGATTCTTCATCAAAATCATTGGAGAATGTGATGGATATTCCGTATACTAATGAGAATTCAAATATTATTTCAGGTACCATGTGTTTAACCGCTAAGGCTGATTCTGAAAGAATCTCCAATCCGACATGTCCTTATTGTACCAGTAAAGGTTACGGACTTGCACAATGTTTCAAATACAAAAACAAACTAAGGTATGTCAACAAACTTTGACAAATAGATAGTCGGTTGGCAAATGCACTTAAACTTGTAAAAAAGTCCAATCCTGAGGTACACAAAGTTAAATCTTCTTTTTCTAAAAGATTGGTGGATAAGGGAAATTCTCAAACAAAGAGAGGAGTTCGGACTAAACGTTCCGTTTTGAAGGACATTGTCAGTTATGCGCAGGAACCTGGTGGTAAGAAGTCTTGTGCTCACCTCAACACAGTCTAAGTGTGTTGAAATGTGCATCTTATCTCATGTGCCCTTAAAAAAACAATAACCTTGCACATCAGGGATTTGGATCAAAGTTTGAATATTAGTGCTTGGATATCCATATGTCTCAAGTAATGGTATTGTAAATTTCGATCTGCAAACTTAAAACAAGAAGGGATAAAATGACATTTTTGTTCCATTTTAGGTTTTGTGTGCGTGAACCCTTATAAGTTTCGAAATCCTGCATGATAAATGACTTTCACTTCAAGACTCGTATCTCTTTCTCAAGAAGGTATGCCTGTTAGGACATACTTTTGTGTTTCACAAATTTATTTTTCTCAACGAATCATGGAGGCTCCAAGCACAATATATTCTCATGAACCCCTTGCTCTAATGGTTGTTGATACTATTCCAACTAACAAGGAGAAAGAGATGATTCATTTTATCTCATCTCTTAAGAAGAGAATGAGGAATTAGAAGAAACCTAGATCGGATTACTTCAATCAGAAAAGGTTTGAAAATATTCTTGGAGAACTTAGGAAAACCAAGAAATATGTGTGGGGACTGAAGAAGATTTTACAAAAATCTCTCAAACTACAAGATGCTCTTGTCAATCAAAAGCCTACCAGGTTTGCAGGAACTAACTCTTTCATTCATGAATTGTATGTTCCCTTGCCAGCCATTGATAAGGAGTTTGGAAATGATAAGGAATTCTTCAAAGACCTGGAAACTTCTTTTGAGGATTTTATTCTTGAAAAGGATAACTAGGGATTGGTATAGCAAAGATTGTGATTACACATAGTTATTTCCAACGTTTTTCATCTTGCATGTTTTTAGATTTATTTATTTAAATTCTAGAGTTGTTGGAAGATGAACTTGCAGTATGTAATCATTATTGGTTTAATTATTGCATAGATCTGATGAAATATTTGTGCCTTTACGTTCTCGTGAATCGATCTAATATTTCATATATGCTAAGAAGTTAAATTTATTATGTTTTAGTAAGCGGAAAATAGAACTAACTCTTTGATATTTTTTTCGCAGTATTTATCTTTTTGATCACACATTTCTATTTTGCTGCTTGACACATAAGATTTTCTTATTTTGCGTAAAATCAAGTAAAATTGTCTCGTTGTTCGTAACTGGCTTTGAGATTAATTTATGCCGATACTATGGATACAAATCCTTGTGATTTGTTAATGTCCATAAATCCTTCTTTTTCACGAAAGTAAGGTCACTCTTGTTGTTCTCTCGGAAATGACATTTTATGGGGGAGAGTTCTTAAATGAACTTGTGCTTGTTTGATATATCTTTGTGGGGAGTGTGGATGTGGAATTATAAAGGGGATGCTTGTATCTTTTTAATCTCCTAGGATGGGAACTAAGTATTTATTCCTATGTGATATCATTTAAAAAAAGTTGATATGAGGAGTTGCATTTTAACTATGTTATTATGTAGTATCTCCATCTTCCTTAAGCTTGAGATATCTTTTGGTTGTATTCATTATGATCCCGCGATTTTCGTACCTTTGTTAATTTTATTGACAAAAGGGGGAGAATTATTTAGTAGTTTCATACTACATACATATGGTTTACAGATCACTATATAGGGGGGGGGTGGATCATTTAAGCAATAGATTTTCCTATTAACAAAAGACGTAAGTATTGATTAAGGGGGAGAAACATATCACCATAGTATTACTTCAGAGTTGAGATACAATAGTGGAGAGAAGATAATAATACTATGTTTCTGCACAACAACAATTGAGAATATTTTGTTTTTAAAAAGTTGTTATCGCTATGGAATCAGTTCTTTAACAACAATGATATTAATTTGAACACGTTCATAATCATTGAAAATTTAAATAACGAAGAGTTCAAGGAGAGTTGAAGAAACCAAGGAAATCAAGAATACATGGTGGATCCAGGAGTTTGTTTTTTTCAAAGCTTTATTTTTTTTATCCATATGTATTAAATAGTTTTATCACTAAAATTGACAAAAGGGGAGATTGTTAGAGCATTGCTCGGTCGAACTCACAAGTGTTGCTATATCAAGCTTGTTGTCAAATTTAGTTTTCAAAACTATGTCTTGATTTCTAGTCTACAATTAGTTAAGTCTCGATCTAGGATAGTGGAGTTGAGAAATGAGTCAGTCATCATTTGCGTTCTACCGTTTGAAGGCAAAGATCAACCAAAGCTTCCAAAAAACTTCATCAACAAAAGGTAAGTGAAAACTGAACCACCTATTTCTCAGGTTATATTCACATTTCTATCTTGAGATGATTGTTGCATAACTAATTAGATTAGCTTGCATAGACAAGAATTTTGAGTCGAGAACTAATTATTTAGTTTACTAATTTCTCGAGATATAATGACTAAGCTTAATGAACATTTGTTCATACTTGATCAAATTCGGTGGAGAAAAATTTATTTTTCTGAACCAAATCATGATTCAAGTTCATCATTCGAAAATATCCTGGAACAGTGATATATGTCATTTTTGTTTATTCAGGAATGTTTCGAATTGATTTAGAGAAATATAGAACTACTATATTCAGCATACAAGATAGTGTTTTCATTCTTATAAACTGAGAAAACTGTTATATGTCTGAAGCCGTAATACATGTATTCGTACACGTAGCGGAGTAACTATATATCGACTTTCATATTTGTGTGATATGCATATTCGTATGTACATCATGGGAAAATATGTTCGTTTCGTGATCCGGATAGGTACGTATATTCGTATACAAACAATTGTGGAACTGTGATAAGGGAACCGGGTTACAATAATCAAACCGGTATGCGAACCAAAACAGTTCTATGTTCTACAACCAGTTTAGTACCCAAACCGGTACGTGAGATGAATGTTTTGTGAACTCCGGAACCGGCAAAGGTCTAAAGTTTGCAAACCGGTGCATGAACTAAAAAGTTCTGTACAGTCCGTAACTTTGATTTGGGTCAAAGTTTGCAAACCGGTACGTGAATTGAAAATTTCTTTAGAGTCCGGAACTTGGTAATTGCATAAGTGTGCAAACCGGTTGATGAACTAAAAAGTTTTGTAGACTCCGGAACTCGGTGATTGCATATGAGTTTTCAAACCGGTACGTGTACTGTGACTCATCCGATTCATGAGCGGTTCGAGTAATTGTACCTTGTACATTTACAAACTATGTCGATCATGATTCAATTGCGATTAAATTATTTCTATGAAGTAATTTGCATTTGATATTTTCTATAATTAACACTAGAGTCAATTGATCACATGATTGTGACTCAATATTAATGTCTCAGAGAAGATTAAAATGAATGTTAAGCTTTTAATTTCAAATCACCTAGTTTCGGCTAACCATGTTTACCATAGTATTTAAACACGGCTCGATTATGGTTTGCCTAACCATAGTGTATATATTGTATATGTGATTAAGATTCAAAGCTTCCATTTAACGGTGGATATTGTTTACTTGGTTCAAAAGCTATCTTAGCTTAAACCTAAAGCAACCTAGGCTTTAAAGTCTATATAAGGGGAACTCTTGACAACTTGAATCTTTGAATCCCGGCAATATTTTTGGTGTGTCCTAGTTGTATCTAGAGTCGTCCTCTCCAGAAACTTTTTTAGGGTTTAGCGACTATAAAGACTCCATAGTTCATGAATCCAGGTCTAATTATCTTTTATCTTGATAACTTGAGTACCCTGATCTTGATTGTTTGTAGAGCTTGATCCAACAATCAAGATAGATAGTAATAAAAAGAGTCTATTCGTCTCATACTTTGTTGATTCCGCAAGTTTTATACTTGTCAGGTGAACAATAATCTAGGCTACACTTTGGGTTGCATAAGTACGGATTTTGAGGATAGCCCGACTTTTGTCTAAGTTTTTATCCATTTCCATCACCTGGATCTATCGTTTGATCTGATCATCTGTTTAGTTTTTAAATCAGGAAATCAATTATAGGCTGAATCTGTGGGAGGCAGATTTGGTTTAAAGTCTTCAATTGAGGTTGAAGCAACTCTTAGTTGTGGGTGACATAGCTAAGGTAATCAATTGCGCATAGTCTTGCGAGATTCAAGAGGCGTAAGGAGCGCTACTGTACCTTAATCGGTGGATTTCCTTTTAGGGTTCAACTACATTCCAGACGGAAGTTAATTGGTAGTAGGCTAGTGTCTGTAGTGGTTTAATACAGTGTGGTGTTCAATCTGGACTAGGTCCCGGGGCTTTCTGCATTTGAGGTTTCCTCGTTAACAAAATTTCTGGTGTTTGTGTTTTTTTTTTGTCTGCATTGTATTGGTTATCTTTATAATTGAAATATCATAGGTTGTGCGTTAATAAATCACAATAGCTATGTCCAACCTTGTTAGTTGAAAAGTACTTGATTGATCCTTGGACATTGGTCTTTGGTACCGTCCAAGAACTCTCTTTGTAGTTAGTTTTAGATCACTGCTCGTTCGAACTCACAAGCGTTGCTATCTAAAGCTTGTTTTTCAATTTTAGTGATCAAAACTATAAGTCTTGATTTCTACTCTACTTATAGCGATGTCTCAGACTAGGATAGATTGTGTAGTTGAGCATTAGACTTCACGTCGTTCATCAATTTGAAGACGAAGAACTACTAAGGAGAGCTTGTAGAACTTCATCAAAAAAAAGTCGTATTACTATATAGTTGTCGATTATGCACATTTGAGATTTCGAGCTGAGTTTACCTCGCTTACATATTTCTCGAAATATGTGTTGATAAGCTTTCCCTTCAACCAAGTTCATCTTATATTCTTGACGAACGTCAAAAGATGATCATGTGAAAATCGCCGAGTAACATCTTACATGGTTTGTGTGATACAATCATTTGAAGTAGACTTGGAATGTTTCATTATGATTATTTCAATAACTTGAAAATTGCTTTGATGTTATTAGTGTGTGAAAACGACTATTGTCATCCTCTAAGAAAGTTTCAATGATTGAAATAGAGTTTACAATACTTAACCATCATTGGATTATGAACATAGTGTGCATTCTTGCATGTATGTGATCCATGACCGAAACTAAAGTATGCATACCCGTATGCGTATTTGTAGTTGTGAAATTTCGTGTACCAAGTACACATACCGGTAAGCATACTTGCGTAAAGTATAGGTCCGGGAATTTCTGATGGGTTTTGGAAGTGTACTTAAGTATACGTACCCGTTTGCATACTGGCGAACCAAACTCGGACCTGCTACTTAAGTATGCGTAACCGTTTGCATACTTGAGTGGTTAAAGTTCTAAAATCGGTTTGTTCACGAACTAATACATTTATATATTAAGGAATGCATTCTTTGCAAACCGTGGATATAATGTTCATGAATTGATTCGAGTGAATCAAACCGATTTTGCTTCAATTGTGTTCTTGTATACTTCTATAAGAATATAACAATTGAACAAATCTTTAACTAGTTTCATTTGAGTCATTTGAACTAGTTATGGTTAAGATGAATAAGGTTGATATGAGAGTGTTCATATAGCTAACCTCGGTTAACTACGGTTGATCCAACATGGTGTACACGTTTAGGCACGGTTACTTAAACCTAAATGAAGGTATATTTCATTTGTGTATAACAAGCTAGGTTCGATCTAATGGTTGAAAGATATTAGATTGAATGTAATCAGGTTTTCATCTAACGGTGAATATTGAATGCTTTGTTACCAAGGTAACTTAGATTGCAAACCCTGATTTGAAAACTATATAAAAGAGAACCCTAGCAACTTGGAAACTTAATACCCACACCTCATGTGTGATACTAGTTGTATAATCTTGACCCGATTCTCCTTTATTAGGTTTTTCACGAAACCTTGTAGGTTAACGACTTGAAGACTTCATCGGGATTGTGAAGACAGACCCAACTATTTTTTCTGTAGTTCAGTGTTATGATCTTACTTATGTTATCGTGATTGAGTATTATCTTTGTCAAGATTTGCTTAAGACTTATCTCCGATAGGTAAGATTAAAAGTAGTCACAAACATCTTCGTCTCATCGTTTGTGATTCCACAATATCTTGTTTCGCTACCATACGATTAAGATTATTGTGAGGTGTTTTGTATTTATAGGTTGTTCTTCGGGAATATAAGTCTGGTATATCAATTAGTTCCTGTTCACCTTGATTTATCAAAAGATAGAACAAAATCGTAGGTATTTCTGTAGGAGACAGGTTTATCTATTTCCAATAGACTTTTCTATGTAAGACAGATTTGTTTATCAAGTCTTCGACATTGGGTCGTAGCAACTATTAGTTGTGGGTGAGATCAGCTAAGGGAATCAAATGCGTAGTATCATGCTGGGATCAGAGACATAAGGAGCGCAACTGTACCTTGAATCAGTATGAGATTGATTAGGGTTCAACTACAGTCAAGTCCGAAGTTCATCGGCAGTAGGCTAGTGTCTGTAGCGGCTTAATACAGTGTGGTGTTCAAAGCTGGACTAGGTCCCGGGGTTTTTCTACATTTGCGGTTTTCCTCGTTAACAAAATTCTGGTGTCTGTGTTATTCCTTTTCCGCATTATATTTTGTTATATAATTGAAATATCACAGGTTGTGCGTTGAATCGATCAATTGGTAAATCCAACCTTTGGTTGTTTACTGAAATTGATTGATCCTTGAACATTGGTCTTTGGTACTATTCAAGTTACTTGTCTTATATTCAACCGGGCACGCAAATTCATATTTGCTGGTTACAGATTGAATTGAGAGATAAAGATATAAAACTCTTTGATATATACTTTTCTCTAGATTGAGTCTGACTGTCTAGTTGTTTCTCTTGAAAGTATATTGGAGTTTGTCTATTCAGATTTCCAAACGAGATATTGAGTGTGGTTGTGTACCCCTACTTTTTCAGTTAGGTTCACAGATTCAATTCTGTAAACGTTCTAACAACAAGAGAGTGAGAGAGAGAGATATAACTCTAGGCACTTTCCTTGATTGTCTTTTTTTACTCTAGGAGTTGTGCGAGTTTTTCCATACATATTGCCTAAGAAAAAGTTGGTGGTGTGTCTTGGTACCCCCTGTGTTTTCACTTCTTTAAATTCACATATAACAAATTCTCACGTAATACTTTATATACTTGAGATAAATGTTCAAGATGTTCCTCTTCATTGTGGATGTAGATTAAGATATCATCAAAGTATATGATGACCAATTTTCCAAAAAAAGGTTACAAAACTTGATTCATGAGACACATAAACGTGCTAGGAGCATTAGACAATCCGAACGGCATCACAAGCTACTCATATAATCCTTAACGAGTTTTAAATGTAGTCTTCCATTCATCACCTATATGAATATGTATTTGATGATAACCACTACGTAGATCAAGTTTTGTAAATACCTTAGCACCAGAAAGCATATCTATCATGTCATCTAGTCTAGGTATGGGAAATATATATAGTATTGTTATTCTATTCAACGTTCTACAATCCATACACATATGATGTCCACCATCTTTCTTGTCTACTAAAAAGGTTGGGCTAGCACAAGGGCTTTTACTTAGTATAATTAATCCTTTTTGTAAAAGGTCACCAAATTGTCCTTGTAATATCTCATGCTCTTTTGGGCTTAATCTATAGTGAGCTTGATTAGGACGAGAAGTTCTTAGAATAAAATCTATTTGATGCTGTAAATTTCTCAATGGTGGTAAAGTATTAGGTATTTAAGTGGGAAATAACTCACTATAAGAAGATAATAAGTCTTGTATGTCAGGAATTTCTATCATAGGTTTAGTAGCTTCATGAGAACTCTGAGAAGGAGTTTGTTGTAAAGACCGAGCAATGGTAGCAACTAAGGCACTTGTTTTCTGATCTGAATGCTCTCTGACTGAATTAGAAGACTGAAGATGGCCACGTCACCTTTTTGAAACCATCGTGAAAAAAAGTGTATGTAGTTTCATAGCAGACACAAATGTCATACTTCCATGGTGTACTCAAAAGTAGACTTGCAACATTCATGTTAATCACGCCACAAGAGCATAATCTTCCTATCCAGGGAATGAAAAGTTTACTAAACACTGATGAGTTATCTTTTGAGTAGAAGAATTGTTTATAAAACCAGAGATTAGGGATTTGGATGAAGTGTAACTGGTAATCCTAGCTTCTCGACTAAATTGGAAGCTAAATAATTCTCCTTATTCCACTATCAGTTATCATGCTACAATATTTTCCTTCAGTAACACACTGAGACCTGAAAATACTATATCTCTATGAAAGACATGGTTCAGTAATCAACATAGGACGTATTACACCAAGGAAATATGCTTCATAAGACTCATGCTCATATTCGTAACTATAACCATCATTCTCCAACACGTCTTCCTCTTGAGTTCATTAATATAGGCATGGAATTTACGGAAATCACTAGAAGTATGACCAGTTTGATTGCACTTATTGCACTTTTCTCCTCTAAACTTGGAATAAGGATTAGGAGGTTTGGGTAAGGGAGGAAACTTTTGTTCATACTTATTACCTCGAGTGTTTCGAGTAATATCTCTACGGTTGGTAGCTTGAGATGGTTTTGCAGGTGGTATATCAATAAATTGTGAATTTTCTGTAGGAAGTGGTGTTTGGTTGTATAAAAAGTTGGTTGTCGGTGGTTGTTGAACGGGTTGATTATAACTCCCTTCTTGAGCATAATAAGAACCATCTTGGTTATCACAATAAGAGTTATATTGTTTTGTATCTCTATTATAGTTTTGATAACGATTTTGTTGTGGTTGTGCATGGCTGGAAGTATTAAGCAACGTCTCTGAATCTTAATAGCTTGTTGAATAGCCTTAACCATCATGTATACGGACTGAGTCATTCCTTGTTGGATAAGTCGATTTAAACCTTCTATGAAATGTGCAACTAATTGTTCCTCAGACTCATTCAATTGATTACGTGTAACAAGACCTTAAAATTCAGCAACATATTCTTTAACAAGTCTAGCTCCTTGTCGACAATTCTGAAGTTTTAAAAACAGTTATTGTCTAAAATATCTAGGTAAAAACTTATCTGTAATTAAATTTCTCATTCTTTCCCAGGTACGTATAAGGGGCTTATCATATTTGGTTAGATCTTCACAGAGTTTCTCCCACCAAGCTGTTGCTCCTCCTTAGAGTTTATATGCAACAAGTTTCACCTTAAAATGGTCAGGTACCTCCATTAATTTGAAAAACTCTTCTACTTCATAAAATCAATCCATCAATTCCTCAATCTGTAAACCACCATGCAAGTTAGGAATATCAGCTTTCAACTTGTACTCTGGTAGAGTTCCATAAGGATTCTGACCAGACTTCAACCTTCAGTCCTTAGTCCACCTTTTCTCTTGTTCTTTTTCTAACTCATCATCTTCATCACTGTCGAGATTCAAAACTATAAGTTTTTTACTTGAATTGCCTAGAAGGCTTTCGAACTGCTTCTTTTGTTTAAGTTCACGTAAAATTTTGTCGGGAATATCAGTCTTCTGAAAGAAAGAATGAATGTTTAACTTTCTTTGTTTCATCTTCTTCCTTTTCTCCTAACCCTGTCATGTCTTTATCTTCCATACCTACATGTTTTTCTAACATGGTCATGTATTCTTCATGTACTCCAAGCTTCTTCTCGAATTTTTCTGAGAAAGATTTGATGTTTGTTTCAAATTCTTCTTTATGCTTTGTTGTGATGACGGTTTTAAGTTCAGATGTGATGGCAGATTTAAGTTTTGTTGGGAGGTTAGTTTCAAGTTCAATAAGATCCGCCTTAGTAAGTGGTTTATTTACCAGTGAATTTTCTGAAAGATAAAACTAAAGGTTGTTGAGAAAAGAATTTTAGGGTTTGAATTGCGGAAGCGGTTTAAGGATCGGATTTTAGATAGGAATCTAAAATAGTTAGTTGTGATACCAATTAATGTAGAACTTGAATAGAAGAATGCAACACGGAGATTGCAGGTGACACGAAAAGACAAAAGAGCTACGAAGAAGATGAAATCTACGATTGAGGATAAGAGAATTGAGAAAATTGACAAACAGAATAATAATGTTGATTGATTAATGAAAAGATCTGTTCTCAAAACAAGAAGAAAAAGAAAAGGAAAGCTAACATAGGAAAGTAAAGACTTGAAATACAAGTAAACTAAAACAGAGGTCTTTGTATCAACTGGTATAGTTGATACAGTCGTTGTGTATCAACTGGAACAGTTGATACACAGAACTGTTGTACTACACCAGATAATCAAGGGGAAGTTGAACAACTTTCTCATCAGAAGTGGTGTTTACCGATACATATGTAGAGCAATACATGGAGAGCAATATCGAAAATGAATCTCTTTTATTTTCTGTCCAACAATAATGGAGAAAAAAAATAACAAGGGAAACAAGAACTTCAAAATTGACCGGAAGTTTAGGAGTATGAATTTTTAAACGAGGGCAACACGTCATTGATGGAAAGTATTTAAAAGCTGTTAATTTAGTCAAACAAATGCAATTTGTTGTGAAATGCTAGGTGTCAAACATATAGGATAGGAAGGAGCGCATACTTTTTGTATGCGGCCTATTCCCATCCTAGCCGGACCAACTTTTCTGAACTCCAAATCACTGCCTCTAACAGAGCTCGACTTTAGCTTGTTGATAGCTTACTGCATGCAAGTTCCTGCCCCCGCTTCCTTTGAAATAACCTGCATGATCACAGCCAGTTGAGCCAATTACGATTATAGCATGTTAGAAATGAAAAGATGCGTCATACTCAATACATACCGACAAATGCTAAGGGTGGTTCCCTCCATTTAGTGATGACAATAATATAAGAAAAATATATATTAAGATATTCGCCAATTAATATTATAAGTTAACTCATCACAGAAGTAGAATTTGAGTAGACTTCGAGGCTGTATGGATAAACACCCACAAGTTTCTTTTCAAATTCTGAAAGCAAAATAATCAAAGCTAGTTTGGATGCACAATTTCAAAATGAATTCTAAAAACTAAAAATTTACATTTTTGTGAAACAAAATATTTTGCTTCTGACTTCTGCGTTTGATATCCAAATGCGTTATTGGTCTCTAAAAGAGTTTCAATACATCTAAGATACCACGGATCTTTCTTGTAAAGGTTCTATTCAGGGTTTCTTTGAGGAGAGGTGGACTCGGCATGAAATTCCTAAGTTCTTTTCTGGCGGATATTTTCTATTAAATGTGAATTAAAAATCTCGTAAACATTCCATTATGAAAACTCAAACCAAATTGAACTCCAAGGAGAATGATCCATTGTATCGTAGAAAAAACTCTGTAAAATGTCAACCATAGATTTGGTTGCAAATGAGCCTATACCTCCATGAAGCCCCTTCTATATGAACACACAAGTCTTTCAAGGCTTCAAGCTGCTGTATGGCTTGCTGACCTAGTATATTTCTTAGAAATGGCTTGCTGAAATAAACATACTGCCACCATTCCTAACCACAATCTTTCGGAATTCTTTCTTAGTACCATGTTTTGCGATTCTGGCCGTTGGATTATTCAGGTGTTCTCTGGGTAGTAATCATAAACTCGATTGGGTTGTCTAATATTCCAGGCATAAACTTGGGATATAACTAATTATGAGCTTAGTATAGGGGCATAAAACGGGCCAGGTTGGGCATCATTATGGAGTAACCATGAAATCTGAAAATTAGCCTACAGAGCCACAATAACCTAACCCATAGTTTATGAATGCATAATTTTTCTCAAGGAAAGAGGTACAGCAATCATATTTACTATATGCAAATTTGAGAGTGCATATACCCAAATTTGTGAATGATATACACTACGCACATTTGGTACCCACACCAAAACCAGAGGTATGCACAACCAAATGTGCATACTTGGATTCATTATGTAGTCCTTTCTACAAGAGAAAATAAAGTGTGTCTTGAAAACTATATTCAAAATATGGTCCTCGAGCTTAATTATTTTTTTTTGCAAAAATGGTTTTCGTTGTTTCATCCAATTCCAAATCTTATAAGCATGTCTCTAAATCATAACAACAATGGTTTTAATCCTGAATAATATGGAAAGTTGTCTATGTGAATGCATATTAGTACATACCAAAAGAAAGGTGCAACGTAATCTTTACTTTGCACCCATTAAAGCAAAGAATAACAAAGGATCCTAGTTCTGGCATCATCAATTTTAGATACTATGAGACCAAACTTCCAGAAGTCGAATGAGTAATAATCTTGTTTTTATTTTGTATAGCATCACATTTTCTACCCTGAAAAACCTAGTGCCATAGCGCGTAACTAGGACAAAGTATCTTGCAACTTTGAGTATTCTCAGTTAAAGTCACATAGACAATCCATACCGAGAAGAACACCATACACAGGTCAAACAATTAGCATGTCATATCCAGATAAAACGAACAACACTTCATACACATTTCCTTCTTTCTCTCCTAAACACCTAAACCAAGACGGTGAAAAAAGTTTTATTAGGAAGAAAAAATTAGAATACTTTTGTATTGGATGAAAGGGAAGAGCAATATATCTTACTAAAACTCTCCTTGATCAGGCAAGGTGCTCAAATTGTTAAAAGCCTTCAAAAATGTGGTCAAACTTCAAAGATTTTAAAGCACCTTGGGATGTCCACAAAATTTAAAGTTGCACATGATACAGATATATAGTCTAATTATATTTGCTTCTTGACTCATGTACAAATTTCTGTCTAGCCCGTACACTAACCATCTGTCTAATGACATGGCATGACCTAGTTATCAATATAAACAACAAGGATAATTTTGGTGTTTCTACTGCCAAAAAGAGCACATGTGAGACTAATTTGATCGTGCATATCTCATAGACAGAGCAAACATATCCATTATTAAAACAGAAAGTTGATTCACCTATTTTGGAAGGCTCGGCCCACTGCTGCTACAGCTTCTTCCGCACAGGCAAAAGACTTTCGACGAAAGTTGAACATTCAGCTCTGTAATCTTCTGGGATAGAGGATATCCCCTTGATTTCCAAATTCCTTATCTTCCTTTCTTGATTGTATAAATAAAAATTGGCAGCCTTTACATCCCTTTTGCCACGATTCTTACTGTCTCTATAAGTTTCCAAGATTATCTGGTCTGTAGGCCTGTCAATGGATGCTAACGTAATGAAAATAGGCTCTGCCGCTGCCGTTTCCGTTAAAATTTAGCGGATATCCGTTACCGTTCATTTCCGGCGGAAATAAGAAATTCAAAAACGTTACCGTTACGTTTGACTTACCGGATAACGGATATTTTTCCGCTGCCATCCGGTAAGTCACAGGACAGCCACAAAACAGGCTAAAAACACAGAAGTTACAGAACAACTGAACAAGTACACATAACAGCTTTAAAATCCAACAAAACATGTTCTAAATCCATGCCACACCAAAAAAAGACATACAGATGTTCATGCCATTGCCACACAAGAAAACAAGTTCATAATCTTCATGTTTTTTTTGCAAATGTATTCCTCCTCCATCTCCAGATTCTCCTCTGCCAAGTCCCAAGTGCCAACTGCATCTGCAAATGCATTTACCTTACTCCTTAGTCCTGAACTTCTGTATTTTGAAAGAAAAATCAAAAGTGTTAGACATTTTAAGATGGCAATGTCATTGTCAGTGCAATAAGCCAATAAATTGCAAAAAAAAAGAAAGATTAAGATGTACCTGTAACACAACTATCACTGTCACTGAGAGTGAGATCTGGCAGCCAATCACCCAAACAAAGCAAAGCTTCAACAAGATCTGGAGCTAATGAACTCCTGTGAGATGTGAGAACTCTGCCACCAATACTAAACATAGATTCTGATGCTACACTTGTCACTGGAACTGCCAATACATCTCTTGCAATCCTTGAGAGAATTGGGTACTTAGGAGCATTATTCTTCCACCAACTTAAGATATCAAACCTCATTTCTTCAGTGGCTGTGCCTTTAGGAAGAACTGGTTCTGCTAAGTATGTCTCCAATTCTGACTTCTCAACCTCAAACATATTGTTTTCCATAATGAAATCATCATAACCAAATTCATATGATGTTGTTGTACCTGCAGAGCTCTCAATTGCAGTTGAATGCATTCCAGTATCAAAGTAATCTGGAGCTGTAGTGTTAGTTTCATAAGCACAGAAAAGAGCATTGAGTTCAAGCTCAAATTTGTTATAGTGACTTTTATAGTGTTCCACACCATATACTCTCTTCATAACAAACTCCACCCATTTAGATTTGTACCTAGGATCCAAAACAACCCAATTCCCATCAAAGTGTTACTTTCTTTCCAGTAGCTATCAAATTTCATCCTCATATTCTTGGCCATGTCTCTGATATACTCATGCTCACTTGATTCCCATAGCTTAATGCATCTATTAACTTCTTGAACCCCATTATAATACAAATTTGCTATGGGATACTTAATCCCAGCAAATTTGGTTGAAAGGACATCAAACAATTCCAAACATTCACATATGTGTACTCCTTGTTGCCACTCCTTAGAGGTTGGTAGTATCTTGAAGTCATCATCCAAATCAGCTAGCCTAGCAAAAGCTTGTCTAAAAAAATTGCATCCTTTAGCATCTTAAAGGTGGAGTTCCACCTGGTATCCACATCTAAACCGACAGACCTTGAAGCAGGAAGCTTAACTTGGGAAATTGCACATTCAAATCTCTCTTTTCTAGCCTGACTTGACTTGACATATTTTACACACTCTCTAACTGCATCTATAAATGGAGCAGCTACTCTCATTCCCCACCCAACAATTAAGTGCAATATATGATTACAACACCTCATTTGGAACATATTCCCATTAAGAACTAAACAGTCTTTGCTATCAAGCCATTTTTTCAGCTGTTCCATCATAACATTGTTGGAGCTAGCATTATCAGCAACTACAGCAAAAAGCTTATTGTCTATGTTCCATTCTAGACACACTGATTTCACTACAGATGCTAGAACCTCTCCAGAGTGTGGTGATGGCACTAAAGTATATGCTAGTGTTTTCTTAACCAGTTTCCACTCCTCATCTATGTAATGCAGTGTCACACAACAATAACCATCCTTTGTATGCTTACATGACCACATATATGTTGTTAAACTACATTTAGATGTAATATTCTCAAATTGTTCTTGTAATTGCAGTTTGAACTCAGTTGTTAGTCTCATGATGTCTTCCCTAACTGTATTCCTAGTGTAAAGCTTAGCAGTAGGATTCAAAGACTTAACAAACTCTCTAAAATAAGGATGCTCAACTATAGTGATTGGATAACCATGTTTAGCAATCATTTTGGCAACTAGTGTCCTAGTAACAACAGGATCAAACTTCCAATTTGCTAACTTGGTTTGAGCATTACCTGTTTTGAGAGAAGTAATCTTGCTTTGTCCTTTCTTATTGTCAGGCTTTTCTTTGCAGATTCTGGCATGGTAATGCAAGCGGCTGGTTCCTTGGTTACTGGGAGCAGGTATTCTCTTGTGACAGTGTTTGCATTCAGCTATCAGTACCCCAACCTCCTTCCCACCTTTTACTGTCTTCTTTCCAACCTTCCTTTCAAAATCAACCCTTACATCAAACCTTACTGAGCGCATTTTTTTCTTCTCTTCAACTATAACTGGGTCTTCATATACTTCTACATCTTCTTCTTCTTCTTCTTCTTCTCTAGGACGAATTGCAGGTGTAATAGAAGCAGGTGTTGAATTCACTCCAGAAGCTTGAACTTGGTTGGATGCAGCAGCAGCAGCAGCAGGTAAATGTGATGCAACTGAAATAGAGAGATTTTGTGAAGACCCAACATGGTTTGATGCTCCTCTTTCGCTTTGGGACATGATTAATTTCACAAATCTGAAATTGTGAACCCTAATTTCAGAAACCCTAAATTGAAATTGAGTTTTGAAGATTGAAATTAAACTCAAAGGAAATTGAAGAAGAGAACCCTAGTTTCTAATCAGTAATCACACAGAGAAGATGATGATTTCTAAGGCAGAGAAGACGATGCTTGATTCAGCATCCGTAGTTTCTCTCTTTTTCTCTCTGAGAAGTGAGAACTTCTCTGTTGTGTCGAAACTCGAAGTGAAGAACAGAAGAATGAGCCAAACAATACATAACGTATAAAAATTTACACGTGCAGTACGCACGTTAGCGGATAACGGAACTAAACCTAACGGAAATAGGCTCTGCCACTGCCGTTACGTTAAGAAGGGATTATCCGTTAGCTTATCGGTATCGGATATCCGTTTACCGCTATGTCGGATGGTAGCAGTAACGGCTAACGGATTATCGGTATCGGATAACGGAAAATCGGTATCCATTGACAGGCCTACTGGTCTGTTCCAGAAACAGAATGAACATAAATAACTGACCGACGAAGTCTAGTCCATTCAGAAGGCAATTCGATAGAAAATCGGGTCCAATTTTTTTCACTACTGGTAATAGTAGTTCCATTCTCTTTATTATGATCACGAAATATCCACATTCTGAGTTTTTGAGCCGTTTGGCTTATTATGGCTAGACATCCATCCACTACTGAGAGTGAGAACTCGTTGAAGGATTCATCATACTTGGATCTCTGGTCTTGGGGGGTTAGGATCATCCTAAACTTCTCACTTCCAATATCAAATGCCATTATCCAATCAGTATCTTCATCATCAAACAACTTCATGTCTTCACTATCAGAGCACTCTAACTTAGGTTTGATGCCAATGCCACCTCCGACGAAATGGCGAAGTAAATTCCAATATATGGAACCATTTGCAGAAACAGAGGTAGCTCCGATATGTAAATACGGTGGTAACTCATCAATTTCTCTCCATGTATTGTCCCCTACAGTCAAGACCTAACAAACTGGAAACTTTTGGAATTTGCCTTCACACCATATAAATATAACCTTATGCTTCTTGGTTGTCTGATCGAAACCAAAGTTACATATTGGACGAGGATTAAAAGCGTTTACCATGCCATTCTCTTTTTCTAATTTCGCAAATACTGGTGAAATGATCCATGGTGTTACTTCTCTGGTGCTGACATTTGTATGCTCGAACCGCAAAAACGTCAACGAAACAGATCAAACCGCCAATAGGTCCCAAAACTTTCCGGTAAGAGAATGAAAGTGCTTTGCTTACGGTGTGAATATTGGCAGCTCTACCAGTGAAGTGCAAATCAGCTGAGAAGAAAGACTCGTGATATCTTTTTATAAACTCAGCATTCTTTTGAAGGAGTATAAAGAGGCTCGGGGGTTTTTCCGAATGGCCAAGGTGTAAATTGATGAAGTGTGAATCTTCTTCAATAATTGATTTCCAAAGCTTACAGACGCACTTGAACCTCATAAGTGATTTTACTGGGAGTCTGCTCAATATCTGACAAACCACCACATCATCACCAGCAATCAAACTACAAACCACCGCATCATCAGCAGCAGTTAAACTACTGACAGGGTGCTGTGGATTATTATCCACACTAATCCATCTCCCCACCGCATCATCAGCAACAGTTAAACTACTGACAGGGTGCCGTGGATTATTATCCACACTAATCCGTCTCCCCACTACATCATCAGCAACAGTTAAACTACTGACAGGGTGCTGTGGATAATTATCCACAATAATCCGTCTCCTCTTTGTCTTCGTCGTCTTCTTCCTCCTCATCCTCCTCTTGTTTTTCTTCTGCTTCACCCTCATCACCTCATACTTGTTGTTGCTTCTTTGGAAGCTGGCCATTCGCTTATGGTGCACTTTCGCAATTCTAGATACAGTACCATTTTTAAGAGCTTCCTCTCCCATTGTTAGGATTCGACACCAAAACGGTAGAAAAACGATAAAAATCCTTTGAATATATTGACTGATTTGAATGAATAAAGCCTAGAACAAACTATGAATATATGTAAAGAACCTAACTTGAATCCTAAGCAAATAGCAAATCAGGAAACACAAACACATTCCTAAAATAACTAAGATTACTAATCGGTTTTGGTATCCCAACACCCATCTGTAGAAAAATCGAACCAGCAAAATATGGGTTTTCAACTTCGAGCAAAGATCTAATTAGCGAAAATCTGAATCAGAAAATAAGAGTGCAGGAGGATACATACCGAACCAAGAGAGAAATTCTTCGCTCACTAAATTAATAACTAATTTAAGAATAAATGAAGCAACGTCGAAGAACATATGGAACGCTAGGGATAGCGTCGATTTAGAAGTCCGCTAATCGAGAAAGAGAGGGGATGAGATGATAAGTAGGGGTGTAAATTTGGGCTGGTAAAGTCTGAGCCCGCTGCTGAGAACTCGACTATTTGGCGGGAAATGGGCATGGATTAATTGTCGTACGGTTTGGGCTTGGGTTTGTGTAAATTTCTTATTTTTTTGTTAGATAAGAAGACTTTCTTTTTTTTTAATTTCTTTTTCTGGATAAGAAGACTTTTATTTATTTAGAAGAGGAAGTTTACATTTTGGATTAACTGTTATCGGAGATTAGCCCTCTCTAATAACATCAACTTTTCGAGATTTGACAGGTTCTCCGTGGAGAAAATAAGATCTTAATTATAACTTATTTAGCAAATCTATCTTCTAAGTTTACAAACTTTCTACTTTTAAAAACAAAGGAAACCGAACAAGAAGTAAAAGAAAATTTGCTTCGATTGATGCTAGTGAGGGATCTCCGTGGTTGAGTCTTCGGATTAAAACCACCATTTACTATCTTCACTAAGCTTTGACAGTCATTACTTCAGCAACGATTATTGAGATTCAAATCCTTTATCCATCTAAGAGCTTCGAAATCTGCTTTGGCTTCAGCTTCTATTGGGCAGGATGCCCAACCGCCGCCTACTCTACAATCTTTCCTGAAGCCTGTTTTATCCGGGATGGAAACGGCATCATCCCATAGAAAAAAGAGATTCTAAAAAGGAAGCATCAAAGTGAATGAACCAGTCAAAATCTCTGCAATAATTTCTTACATCAAGAAATTTGCTAACTTTATTGCAGGAAACTGCATTAGCTGTAATAAGAGGTGCTGGTCTAGAGATAGGTAGACTCTTATAAGCTAAGTTAATAAAGTCAATTAGCTTAAGGGGATCTGGCATAATCTTATCAAAATTAATACGATTTCTGAATTTCCAGATTGAACAAATGATAAAAGAAATTCATCACCGTTGTTTTTGAAAGCACAAGACTTAAACCAAAGATATATGTCATTTTGGCAAGGTAAAATGTAAACATTTTTGAAGTTAAAAGCATTTCAAATAGTTTTAGCAAAAGAACAGTTGATAAAAAAGATGAATTTCAGTTTCAAGAATATCACAGCTGCGAAGAAGGCAAAAAGGATTAACATTCTTAACATATCTAGCTATTTTATAACCAAGGGAAAGAGTATAAGAAACAATTTCCAACAAAATATGTTAACTTTAGACATGATATTTAAATTCCAACTTTGTTTCTATAATCTAGATTCATCTTTATCAACTTTAAATTTAGTAAGGAACCAATACGCAAATTTAGTTGTTAGTTCACATGAGGGAATAGACAACCACCTAATTATGTCAGACTCATCAAGATTAATAGCAATAGAAAAAACAAAGATAGCATTATGCATGGAAACATCAAACGTAATTATTGATCATGTAAGTAACCCAGTTGTCATTATCATCAATAAGATTGTTAAATGTTTAAGGTAGATAATAATTTTAATAGGGATCAAAACCAAAGTTTGGCTTGGCGACCAAATATCTATTCAAATGTTAAAGTTAGAATTATTATTAACTAGCCAAGCATAGTTAGACTTGATGATCTCAAAACGTTTTCTAATACAAGACCATATCCAAAAGAAATTTATATTTTTCAGATTTACTCAAAGGATTGTGATTATAGTAGTGTTATTTTTATGGATTTCAGCCCAGATCTAGTCTTGATTATGAAGAAGCCTTCAATCAAGTTTAGAAATCAAAGACAGCTTATGTTTATGGGGATTCCTAATGCCAAGACCCTCTTGTCTAATATCTTTAGTCATACCGGTCAAGGCTTTAGCGTAATAATATTTCTTTTTGTTCTTTTTCTGCTACCAAAAATCTCTTCGAATTTTATCTAAGTTTTCTAAAGTTTGATTGGGAAAAGCTAGACATTGCATTTGATGATTAGGAAAAGCATCTACCGCGGTTTTAATAAGAACAGTTTTACCAGCATGGTTGATGTTAGAGCATAGCTCGGTTGAACCCACCAAGCGTTGGTATGTCAAGTTTGGTTGTCATATTTTAGTGAATCAAAACTCATTTAAAGAGTCGCTTGATTATGTACTAGATTCAACTTCGTATAGGTTAGCTTGAAAGTATCAGGATATGAGACATTACAAGTATTGCGAAGACTTAAAGAAGTGAAGAAGCAAGGAGCTACAACGACAACATCATCCTTCCACTTGAGGTTAGTGATATTTGACTTGAACTGTTTCATTCCCTAACGTATCTTTCAAGTCGTGCATATTGAAAACAAAACTGCGAAGCATTATTGAACTCTAGATAGACATAGTATTAAGGAATACAATACGAGGTTTATTGCTTAACCATTAAACTTTGTAGATAAGACATCGACATAATCGTTTGAATGCTATTTTGATTATGTATGGGTATAAGGTGAAGATTTAATCCTAGGAAACAATGTTTTTACATGTGTTTTAAGGAAGTAAATTCATGAACTTGTTTCGTGAATCGAAAGGAAATCGCCAGGCATTATTGGTATTGTTATTCATTACATATCTTTTGAACAACAAATATGTGTGATTAGTATAACCGCTCATGACTTGTTTGTGTTCTTGGTAAAATTATTCACAAAGGCCTGACTTTTGTATTGGTATGACGTTTATTAGTGAAACCGATCTTAAGTAATCACCTGAGATGGTATGATCGACTTTGTGATTTGTGTATGACCAACTATGGGTAAAGGGGAAGCGATCCTAGTAAGAGGTGCAACACATCACAAAGGGGAATCAATCTTTGTATGAGGTGCAATAAGTTTATAGCAGAAAGGGGAACCGATCCTATGGACATGTGCAACACGTTTTTAGGCAAAGGGGAACCGATCCTATGAACATGTGCAACACATTCAAGTTAGATACCATATATATGTGGGGAACTGATCCTAGTACCTAGTCAACCGAATTTTGGAAAGCTAGTGTGACTATGCACAGTACTCACATGGAGGTAGAACCAAACTTGTTTTGATAGAACCGCTAAACCCATGATTTGTGATTGAGTGTTCTTGATCAATCAAATAGTTCTTGAAAGTCAGATGAACCAATTCTAAACCTGTTTGGAAGTGTGGCAAATCGGTTTCAAGATTGTAAGTATGAAAGAGGACTTACAAAGTAAGGATGTCAACATACTCTGAACATGTGAAATAACGGTTATCTTTAATTGTTCAAAGTTATTCCTTAATAGCTAAAGGAAGAAAATCCCAGGATCGAAACACATATAAGTTAAGAATCTTTTAATTAAGGTTGTTAATTTTATTTTAGGAAAATGACTATTAGTAATGTACATTTACTAGTTCGTTGGTGTCCAAACTTTAATGAATATTTTATTTTGGACATAGCATTTCCAGGAATTATGGAAACCGAATCTGAGCTTTAATGAATATCTTGAGAATATTTTCGGTTCTGGAAATTCGTTGGTGTCCAAACTTCCTTGTCTATAAATATGAAAGTTTGCATTTCTAGCAAACCAATCCTTCGTGACAGCAAACTTCCTCGGTTGGGTTGTTACTGGTGAAGCCGCCTATTCAGAGAGGAGAGTAACCTAATTAGGCGAAATCTCTTACGGCCGCTCAGTTTAAAGTCTTCTTTGGGATTGAGTCTCTATTAGTACCGCTGGTGGGAAACTAGATAATTGCGGTTTATCTTTTGTTTTCGATTGATTTGGTTGACTAACGGTGGTTGAACTTTGATTGCATCTAGTTTGTTTATGCTTGAGAATCTTCTCTTCTGATATAAGGTTCACTCAAACTAGATCTAAGTTTCGACATGGATCTTTACACTGTTTGTAGATCTAAAGACGTCTTGTGATAATCCATTGTTAACAGACTCCGTTCTTTGCGTGATTGATCACAAGAGATTCAAGTTGTTGTGTGCATGTGTTTATTGAAGATCTAAGAAGATTTGAAGACAAAGAAGATATTGAAGATTTCTGATTTGGGGTTCCTAATCTTTGGTGTGCACAAAACTTGTTTCGGTATAGAGGATCCAACTATAATCGGTTTATCCTTGTGATAAATTAGATTGATTAGTTGTGTAGATCGACATCAATACAATTCTTTGTGATTAAAAGTATTGATTACAAAATCTTAACAATTACTTCGGTAGTTGAGAATAAGATAGCTCTTAGAACTTGACGAAGGAGTTTATTGAGATAAACAGAAGAGCCTTTGTCGAACTCACATCACTTGGTTGAAGAGAGTTGCTACCAAACAGATTTGTTGTTCCTTTACTGTTTGGAATACGAACCAAAGGAATTATTCCAAGTACGTGACTTATTCATAAGTTGGAGGCGTGGGAATACAAAAGGAACTAGGTGAACTATATGTTTAGTTGCTTGGTCTCAACTATATGAAGTTGGTTTATTTTGTATAGCGGCTTAATCCTGAGAGTATTCAATTCTGGACAAGGTCCCGGGGGTTTTCTGCGTTTGGGGTTTCCTCGTTAACAAAATCTTGATGTGTCATTTACTTTTATTTTCCGCAATTATAATTGTCTTTATTATAATTTAAAGTAAATTATACAAACTTTAGTTCCTATTTACTTGATAAGTAATCATATTGTGTTTGGTTAAGTCTGAACCTTTTTATCAAGTAAACATACTTCGTTGTTATATTGTCTCGATCTCGTATCCATATACGATCACACGAAGTGTGAACCGATTAGTTGTACTGTCTCGACTCAGTCCATAGACAATCACTTTCAGAGAAAGGACTTATAGGTAGGAAAAGTTTTAGATTGAGGTATATTTGGGTACTCTCGTCTTTTCAGTTGAGCATTTTGTCAATCCAACCCCGAAGAAAACCATAATCATTATTAATTAAATGTTCATAATTGACTTTGTTCCCGTTAAAGAAAATGGGAGTCCCTAAGTATTTGTCATTTTTAGAAATTTTCTTAACCTTAAGAATTTTGTAAACGATTTTTAAATGCTTATTATGCATTTTAGGGGTAAAGTAAACTCAAGATTTTTTAAGGTTAATGACTTGGCCAGTCATTTCACCAAAGAGATTTAGGATACTAACCATATTTTTAACTTCATGAATACTAGCTTTTGAAAAAAGAAAACAATCGTCAGCAAAGAAAATGTGAGAAACAGATTTAGTAACTTTTGTTACAGAGATTTGCTTATCATCTTCAGCCTTTAAAATAAGTTTGGAAATAACTTCCATACAAATGATGAAATAGGTATGGTGAAAGAGGGTCTCTTTGTCGGAGACCTCTACACACACAAAACTTGTCACCAGAAGTCACTAATGCATGCTGAATCTAATAACCTAATAACAGGTATTAGAGTTGCGCATAATGCTCCTTCCATAAATCATCTGCTTTTTCCAGATGATTGTCTTCTTTTCTTTCAAGTTGATTCTAAAAGTGTCAACAATATTCTGACTATACTCAAGAATTTTGGAGACTTATCGGGTCAGGTGATAAATTATAATAAATCAGCAGCCTTGATCATAAGGAGGTTTGTCTTATGAAGAAAAACTGAACATAGTTAAAACTTTGGGAGTAAAACACTTATGCTCTTTAGATATATATTTAGGTCTCCCTATTCTTCTTGGAAAATCAAAGTCTAGCTCTTTTAGCTCTATACAAGATTCTTTTGCAAATATTCCTCAAGGATGGAGTTCTAAAACTCTTAATCAAGCTGCAAAGACTACATTTGTTAAAAAATCTATCTTGAACTCAATTCCTGCTCATTATATGAGTAATTTTAAACTCCCAGAGGATACCTTAAAGCATCTTGATACTTTACAAATAAGATTCTGGTGAGATCATAGTAACAAAGGAGGATTAAATTTAATAGCTTGGGATTCCCTGTGTGTATCTGAAGAAGATGGGGGATTGGCTTTTAGGAACCTATAACAGTATAATAATGCTTTAATAACAAAATTAGCTTGGAGATTTTGTACAGAAACAGAAAAACCATGGGTTCAGAGTATGAAGGTTAAATACTTTCCTCATTGTGAGTTCTTACACTTGCAGGAAAAACATCAAAATTTATCTTGGATTTAGAAAGTTTTAGAGCGGGGTTTAGAAATTGTGAAAAAATTTCATAGATGGGATGTCAGAATCTAGTTGTCAGAGTTATTTCGGTAAACAAACCATTATTATTCCCCGTACAATCTTCTTTTTCTTTTTTCAAATGATTCTTAATCTAGTTGTAAGAGTTACTCCTATAAACAAATCATTATTTTTCCCCTAACAATCTTCCCAGGGTATCCACCAGTGGTGGGATGCCATAAAGACCTGACATTTCAGCAACAAATATATACATATTTTTCTATAACTTATTTCAAATCAGTCCATTTAATCATACACGCACCAAACCATGTTTAGAATCCCAAAGACTTAATTGAAGTAAGATTCATTCATTAATGCATTAAACTCACTTTCACAAATTTAACCTCAATTCCTTTCACTAACATAATGCATCAAAGTGACTTTCACAAACCACAACTCAATAATTATGCGCTAATATAGTTTTATAATAATAATAAAAAAAATATTACCTATATATAATGTTTAAAATGATATTCTAGAATAATTTAACAATAATGATTAGTAATTAATCAGTATTGTTATAGCATTGCTCGGTCAAACTCGCAAGCGTTGCTATCTCAAGCTTGTTTGTCAAGTTTAGCTGATCAAAACTATAAACTTGATTTCTAGTCTATTTATAATTGTGCCTCGGATTATGATAGAAGTGTGTAGTTGAATTTTATACTTCACGGCGTTCACCAATTGAAGAAGAAGATCTACTGAAGAGCTTGGAGGAACTTCATCAACAAAAGGTATATGGAGACTAAAACTTATCTATCACTCATAAGCCTATTCTATTCTATATTCTAATGAAACTAAGTCGTATATCTATATAGACTTTTACATTATACACAATTTAAATTTCGAGTCGAGTTTATCTCGTATATCTATTTCTCGAAATACGTGTTGGAAGCTTTTAGCTTTAGCTAAGTTCATCGTATGCTTGACAAGTTTAGTTGGAAACAGTTTATTTGTTGGAAACTAAATACTAAGTCAAATATGATCATGTGAAAATTACCTTGAACATCTTACATGATTTGTGTGAGACAATCATTTGATGTCAACTTGAGAAGTTTCGTATTGATCAATTAATCTTTTGAAAATTACTTGAAGCTAGTGGTATGTGTAAGATTACCATTGTTGTCTTCCAAGGATGTTTCAATGATTAAATGAGAGTTTTAGAATGACTGCTATGTCTGGATATAAATATGTGAAAAATTCAAATTTGTACAGGGTGACACAAAGGATGCGAAAAAGGGTCGGCGAAGAAAGATGGTGCAGGAGTTCAACACAAAAATAATTTCCAGGTATCATATAGTCATTTTGGCGTTATATTTATGTAATTGACATGTTAAATATCTTGGAAATCTACATAAGCACATAGGTTTTGTTTAGATAATCAGTACATCTACTACACTATTTGGAAATCCGTTAGTACTGAAAATGCGGGGGGTCTAACAACGACACCCAACAATTCGTTTGGTAATCTGAGAGGACTTACTCCAATATATTTTCTAGAGAATCAACTAGACAGTCAGACTCAATCTAGAGAAAAGTATATCAAATAGTTTATATCTCTAACTTTTAATTCAATCTGCAATCAGCAAATAGAAATCTGCGATCCCGATTGAATATAAGAGGAGTAACTTGAACGGTACCAAAGACCAATGTTCAAGTGCCAATCAATTTAAATCAACAACCAAAGGTTGGATTATCTAATTGATTGATCTTAACGCACAACCTGTGATATTTAAATTATATAACAAAATATAATGTGGAAAAGAAATAATACAAACAAGAGAATTTTTTTAACGAGGAAAATCGAAAATGCAGAAAAACCCGGGACCTAGTCCAGTTTGAACACCACACTGTATTAATCCTCTACAGACACTAGCCTACTACCAATAAACTTCGGACTGGACTGTAGTTGAACCCTAATCAATCCCACACTGATTCAAGGTACAGTTGTGTTCCTTACGTCTCAAATCCCAGCAGAATACTACGCACTTGATTCTCTTAACTGATCTCACCCACAACCAAGAATTCCTATGACCCAAAGACGAAGACTTGATAAACAAATCTGTCCCACACAGAAAAGTCTATAGATTTCTGAATAAATCTGTCTCACACAGAAATACCCAAGATTTTTTGTTCCTTCTTTTGATAAATCAAGGTGAGCAGGAACCAATTGATAACCCTGACTTATATTCCCGAAGAACAGCCTTGTTAGAGCATAGCTCGGTTGAACCCACCAAGCGTTGGTATGTCAAGTTTGGTTGTCATATTTTAGTGAATCAAAACTCATCAAAAGAGTCGCTTGATTATTTACTAGAGTCAACTTCGTATAGGTTAGCTTGAAAGTATTAGGATATGAGACATTACAAGTATTACGTGAAGACTTGAAGAATGTGAAGAAGTAAGGAGATACAACGACGACATCATCCTTCCTCTTGAGGTTAGTAATATTTGACTTGAAATGTTTCGTTCCCTAACGTATCTTTCAAGTCGTGCATATTGAAAACATAACTGCGAAGCTGTGAATGATTATACTCTAGTTAGACATAGTATTGAGGAATTACAATACAAAGTATAACGTCTATCTTTTGAACTTCGTATATAAGACATCGATATAATCGTATGAATGCTATTATGATTATGTATGTGTATGGGTGAAGATTTCGTCCTAGGAAACAATGTTTTACATTCGTTTAAAGGAAGTACAATTTATAAACTTGTTTTATGTATCGAAAGGGAAATCTCTTGGCTTATTGGTATTGTTATTCATTACAAATATTTGTATTACCAATATGTGTGTTTAGTATAACCGCTCATAACTTGTTTATGTATCTTGGTAAAACTATTCACAAGGCCTGACTTTTGTATTGGTATGTCTTTTATTAGTGAAACCGATCTTAAGTAATCACCTGAGATGGTATGATCGATTTAGTGTAATTGGTATGACCAACTCTAGAAATTAGGGAACCGATCCTAGTAAGAGGTGCAACCGATCACATGTTAGAGGGAATCGATCCTTGTAAGAGGTGCAACAAGTTTTTAGTAATTGGGGAACTGATCCTATGACTTGTGCAACCGAATACAAGTTAGATACCATAAATATGTGGTAACCGATCCTAGCACCTAGTCAACCAAATTTTGGAAAGCTAGTGTGACTGATCCTAGTACCCACATGGAGGTAGAACCGAAACTTGTTTTGGTAGAACCGTGAAACCCATTAATGGTGATTTGATAGGATAATCAATCACATAGTTCTTGGAAGACAGATGAACCAATTCTAAACTTGTTTGGAAGTGTGGAAAATCGGTTACAAGATTGTAAATATGAAAAAGGATTTACAAAGTAAAGATGTCGACATACTTTGAACATTTGCAGTAACCCTTATCTTTTATTGTTCAAAGATATTCCTTAATAGCTAAAGGAGAATCCCGGATCGAAATAAATTAAGAATCTTTTAATTAAGGTTTTTAGTTTTATATGCTTTTAATTTCCAGCAGTTAAAATACATATCTTTAGAAAATAAAAATTGGTAATGTGCATTTACTAATTGGAGATTTTCTAGTGAGATTTCGGCCAATATTTGGACAAAGCATTTCCAGGAATTATGGAAACCGAATTTGGAAATTTATTGCATATCTTGAAAACATTTTCGGTTTTGGAAATTCCTTGGTGTCCAAACTTCCTTGGTCTATAAATATTGAAGTTTGCATTTCGAGCAAACTAATCCTCAGAGCCAGCAAAACTACCTAGCTAATTGTGTTGTTACTGGTGGAGTCGTATATTCGGAGAGGAAAGTACCCTAATTAGGCGAAATCTCTTACGATTGCTCGTTTTAAAGACTTCTTTGGGATTGGGAAGCTCTACGAGTATTGTTGGTGGGAAACTAGATAATTGCAGTTTATTATTAGTTTTCGATTGATTTGATTGACTAACGATAATTGAGATTTGATTGCACCTAGTTTGTTTATGCTTGGGAATCTTCTCTTCTGATATAAGATTCACTCAAACTAGATCGAAGTATCGACGTGGATCTTTAGACTGTTTGTAGATCTAAAGACGTCTTGTGATAATCCATTGTTAACAGACTCCATTCTGTGTGTGATTGATTACAAGAGTTTCAAGTTGATTGTGTGCAGGTGTTTATTGAAGATCTAAAAGATTTGAAGACGAAGAAGATTTCTGATTTGGGTTCATAATCTTTGGTGTGCACAAAACTTGATCGACCGGGGATCCAACTATAATCGGTTTATCTTTGCGATAGCCTTGATTGATTAGTTGAGTAGATCAGCATCAATACAATTCTTTGTGATTCGAAATATCGATTGCATAGTCTAAATAATTACTTTGGTAATTGTTGAAAGATTGATCTAAGAACCTGATAAATAATTTTATTGGGATAAACGGAAGAGCCTTTTGCCAAACTCATATCACGTTGTTTGAAAAGAGTTGTTACCGAACAAATTTGTTGTTCCTTTACTATTTGCAATACAAACCAAAAGAATTGTTCCAAGTGCGTGACTTATTTCAAGTTGGAGGCGCAAGGATACAGACGGAACTAGGTGAACTGTAGGTTTAGTTGCTCGGTCTCAACTATACGAAGTTGGTTTAGATTTTTTATAGCGGCTTAATCCTGAGAGTATTCAATTCTGGACAAGGTCCCGGGATTTTTCTGCATTTGCGGTTTCCTCGTTAACAAAATATTGTTGTGTCTTTTACTTTTCTATTTCCGCAATTATAATTGTTTTGATTATAATTAGATGTAAAATACACAAAGGTTAATTCATATTTACTTGATAGAAATCCTATTGTGTTTGGTTAATTCCGAACCTATTATCAAGTAAACATACTTCGTTGTTGTATTGTCTCGATCTTGTATCCATATTAAATCACACAAGTTACCTTGTGTTGATGGTGGTTCTTAGTATAGGGCGAAAACTGTAAAAGTCCATCTACCTGACCCGGCATCAGATGTAGTAGACATTGATATGTCTATATTCCGCAGGGAATTTGGAAAATATATCAAAATCTGATGAGTGCCTATGTCTCTCTTCACATTATATTGAAACTCAAGCTCCTAGATGAATTGTTCACTAGTATAGAGCCTAATGAGTATATAAGCTCCTAGCTGCATTACTCACTAATGCCGGAGCCTGCCAAGTATTTTTCCTATGCTATGTTCCCCGTCCAAACCCTTAATATTGATATGACATGACAATTTGTGTTCACTCGCAGCAGAGTAGCGCGGATTTCCAAGTATCGAGGTTAAGGTCCTTGCATAAAAGTACTCAATCAGAAAGCATACGGCTCTCTGGCAATAAACTTAAAGAACACTGTGTCAACACATAGAATTCAATCAATTTTGTGATAATTCACAAGATTCAAATATTACCCTGATAATTTGCAGAAATTAGGGTTTTGCGCCCTGCGCAGTATATTAGACCTTGCCTGTCGAAATTAAGCCTAGGAAAACTAGGAAATTAATCCGCCGTGGATTAGTAGGTGCACAATCCTACCCACAATCAGAAAACAAGGAATAAAAGGAGTCGTGGAATAGGAGCAGCAACAAAAGGAGGTGTGGCCATGCCACAGGCCAGCCGACGCCACTTGCAAGTGGCCACACCCCATGATGCCCGAACCGGCCCCTATTCCCGCCACACACACATGAGTTGTGGATGGGCCCATACTTGCCGGCCCTATTTCCCATCGACCAATCAGGTCGTTTTAAATACGCCACACGCACACTAGAAGTGTGTCCACACTCATACTTGGACGTCCCATCTTTTAATCGACCAATCAGGTCGCTCTAAACCTGCCACAGTATTAAAGAGAGGTAAGGTTGCGCCAGATAATCACGATGCCAAATTGGCTTTCCTAAAGTCGCACCAATACGATAATTAGCATGCCAACATGCCACTCCACCGCGCCACCATGTCAATGGCATGCCAAACGTGCACGCCAAATGTGTCATTCCGCTCCACATGCTAATGGCATGACCAAACCTGTCATGTCGCATTAAGGTACTAAACATGCATGCCAAACGTGCCACTTTGCCGCAGCAGCATGCCGGACGTGCCAGAAATAACGCGCCTACGTGCTAACCCACATTCTGTTTGTGGCCAACGCCATAACAAACTTCAACATGGTTATCCTAACCAGAAACACGACCTTGCTCTAGTAGCGATGGTCGAAACCCTAATTTCCAGTCGTGGCACAAATTATGTCACTTCGGGCCCCACAACATGCCACGAGCCATGCGGGATCCAGGAAACCCTAATAAAGACGCCATATCATAGCCACGCATGGCAATCATTTCCCATGTGATCGTTTTCCTGTTACCCCTAGGCTTTACTGGCATGTTCACCATTTCTAAATTTCCTGATGAATTTCACCAATCCAAATGATATGCATCTAAAATACGGCTGCATAATGCATTATGCATCGAGAAAATTGTGGCATAATGCATTGTGCATCGAGAAAATGGATGCATAACCTGATATGCATTCTTAAATATGGCTGCATAACCAATTATGCATCAATTTTTTATGTACGCACTAAAATCAACCAAAACAATGGCTACATAACTCGTTATAGATGCATAACTTTGTTATGCAGTCGAGAAAATGGTTGCATAATTCGTTATACTTCTGCATAATGTGTTATGCATATTTTTTTGACGCTGCATAATGAATATGTAGTCAGTTTTCGAAAATTTTCTCTAAAACGATGATCACCTCCGATTTTTTCGTGAAAAACAAAAAATTGATATTGTAGTTTTTACTCGTTGCGCAGCTCTCTTAAAAAGATTTCCAACGATATAAAATTTGTAAAATTTCAAGGCACGGATTTTTAGATATGTTATATCCAAGTTGCGTTGCCAATTATACCATTGATGCATAACCCGTCATGCGGACGCATAATCCGTCATGCAGACATTTTTAATAATTTCATATAATTATGGGTGTCATAGAACTAAAAATTAATTGTGGGCCTGACAATGAGAATATTAATTTTCCCATTTTTTTTCCTTATTTTCTTGTTGGATGTGGAGCAAACCCCCGTCTGGTTTTAAGTTTTCTTATTGCACGGGAGATTATCTCCCGTGTAGTGTTGTTTTTTCTTTTGCCCATAGTGGGCTCTCTCGTTCATTTGGGGGAGTTCTCTTTCATATGAAAGAGTTGGCCTCCAAATGAAGACTATCCATAGGATTTGTTCTAAGAACAATGTGAAATAGCGGCACGGGTCATTCCTACTGCTCTTAAATCTTACTAATACAGAGAACCATCAAGTGGTCTGATAGTTCTCATGCCCCCTCTCATTGCGGAGGTCAGAATTCGAACCCTTCTAATTACTTAAATTCCTAAATGAACGAGATTTGAGAGTAGTCTAGGGACCACTGTAACAAGCTATCAAAAAAAAAAAATCTTACTAATACGAGAGGAAGGGATGAAAAGCATTTTCCGTGCAAATAAATGCAAAAGTTGTTGGGGACATACGAATGTGAGATTTCCCTCTTTCCTTCCCGAGCCACCGAACACAATTAAGTGCTAATTAATTGTATCAAAAAGAATTATCCCACTTTTTCCACCTTACTTGCGTCATTCATTTCTATCTTCTTTGAATCCTTTCCCCTTCTTCCTCTTCTTCGTTCTTATCTACAAAACGATGGGCGATCATGATCTTCTCACCTCGTTGAATCAATTAATCAGGAAACTACCCTCATCACCTTCTTTGTTAATTACGAGTTAGGTAGGTCTAATTCACCAACTCAGTATATGTTGAAAACGATCCAGAGATTACAGTAACTTAGGTGGGTTTTAAATTTAAGAGCTCTATGTTTAGAATTTACAAACTTTGTATTCTGGAGGCATTTCCTGATTGATCTGAGTTTGGGTTTTGATTTTAAATTCGGAAAAACCTTTCCTTGCATTGAATTTGATTCGATGCTATTGTTTGGATTTAGTGTGGATGATTTAATGAGTTATGTGCTTGTTTTTAATGTAGGAAGGGTAGATTCGAGTATGTTATTAGTGAAATTTGAGCTTAATTGGAGTAATTAATACTTAATGACTGCTGTGGTTGGGAGAAGTACAAATATGTTGGAAACTCTAGTTAAAGAAGGAGCATTCAGCTGGATTCTGGGTAATAAGAATTCATTTGACGAAGACTTTGAAGAGATGAGTAAATCACCATCCTCTAGGAAGAATTGGTTGCCTGAACTATCTTCCAAAGCGAATTTGGTTGTTCGTCGCTGCTCAAGGTATCTTCTTTTCTATCGAATTATGGGTTTTTAAGTACTAGTGTAATGTTTCCATAGTGTTATCCCATGATTTTTAGGTTCCTACTTCCTAGTGTTATCAAATCACAGTGCCTAACGGTATCCATTATGATTACTGAATTAACTAGCTGTATAGCATGCGGTAATACTACTGGTATAGTCTATCTTCAATACTAGCTTTTGGTTTTAAGATGGATAACAAAAATGTAAAAAGATGATGCAGACTCCTTGACAAATCCCTGGATGAGTTGCAAGAATGTTTTGATGCTGGAGCTTCGGATCCAGTAAAGCATACATCTTGTCGAGCAAGGAACTTTTTAGAGTATTGTTGCTTCCAGACTCTTTCGCTGTCTACACAAGTGAATGATAGTCATCTCGGGGATAAGAAGTTTCGGCGTTTGACTTATGACATGATGTTAGCATGGGAAGCTCCTGCTGCTACATCTCAACCTTCAATAAATGTAAGCATTTGATGATATTGTAATCGAGAATGTGTGGCGCACATTTTTTTTCTGCAAGATTCTAAAGTTTATTCTTACTGAAGAACTCAACTTCTAAAGTTTATAATAATTCACGAAAATGGTTTAACAGACTATCACCCTCTGTTGATGGCAGGTGGATGAGGAGGGAACAGTGGGAAGAGAGGCTTTCTCTCGAATAACACCGGCAGTTCCAACCATCTCTGATGTTATTACCTGTGAGAATCTATTTGACTTCCTTACAACATCAACTGGAGGTCGGCTTCGCTTCTCAGTTTATGAGAAGTACCTAGGTGCATTAGAGAGGTAGCTCTTCTATTCTTTTGTTATTCTTTGTCTGGAATCAAGAAACAGTTAATATTGTCAATGCAGTTATCTAGCTTTCCCGTGGTATAGTAAATGCCAGTTCTGATAATAATGTTACTTGTTTAAACTATCTAGGTACCTTAGGGTTCATTGCTCTGGTAAGTTTTAAACTGCAATCTCGTTATCCGTTAATATTTGTATGCTAGTTTCACTTTTAGGTTATAACTTAAAACTTAAAAGGTTTTCTACATTCGTTGGTACTTGTATAGATATCCACTTTCCTGACTCTTAAGGACAATACTACTTTTTGGCTCATTATAAATTTAAACTCTATCCCTCTGTTCTCTTCTGCGTATTTCTTCAATGGATGATATCTTGAATTTATTTATTTTGCTGAACTTAAGTTTAAAATTTCTATCTGGTATAATTTTTTTGCAATGATGCAAAGTCACTAGTTTGTTCTTAAAGCCTGAACCTTTCTTCCTTTACAGAGCAATAAGAAAAATGAAGACCCAGACAGAATCATCTCATCTTTCTCTCCTCCGTTCTCATAGAGAGGAACGGATACTTGAATTAGATGGCACTGTAACTACACAACCAGTTCTCGAACATTTTGGTGTTTCTACTTGGCCTGGTGGGTTACCAAGTATTTTTATGGTCTTTGCAGATTTAAAATTTATGATGCGAAGACAGGAAACTTACAGTGTTGACCTATATATAGTGTTCATCGAGTATTATTTGAATATTACCGTTACATATACTCTCTTGATGTCTAGGTTACAAAGTTTACTTTTCATGGTTCTTGCAGGCAGATTAACTCTGACAGATCATGCACTTTACTTTGAGGCTCATCGAATGGTGTCATTTGAAAAGGCTAAAACTTATGAATTATCAGAAGATTTAAAACAGGTTGTTAAACCTGAATTAACAGGACCCTGGGGAGCACGTCTTTTTGATAAGGGAGTCATGTATAAATCCGTTTCCTTGTAAGTATAGTCTATGTTGTTTGGTGCATTTGGTTACCTCTCTCTGGTTGATGATTGCTTCAAAAGTTCACTGAGTTCTTTCAGTATCAACCTTTTTTGGGGTTTTGCCCTTATAGACCTGAGCCAATTGTAATGGAGTTCCCAGAGCTGAAAGGTCATTTCCGTCGTGACTATTGGTTAGCAGCTATCCGAGAGATCTTGTATGCCCATAAATTCATCAGAAAGTTCAACGTAGAGGGAATTGATCGAGATGAGATACTTCTGAAAGCTGTCATTGGAATCCTGCGAGTACAAGCTGTTCTAGAAATAACCACTACAAAGCCTCTTCGCACGGAGACACTTCTTATGTTCAATGAATGTGATCGACTTCCTGGAGGTGACTTGATACTTGAAACACTTGCCACTACAATGTCAACATCACAGGAACTGGATAGGGAAAATCACCTGAATGCTGAAAACACAACAAATTCCATATCAACATTGACTATGGTGTCAAACTGCGTATTTGGAGCAGCAGTTCCTGATAAACCAAGACTGTTTGTGGGTGAGATAGTTGTAGGGGAGATGACACCTTTAGAACGAGCTGTTAGTGACTCCAGAAACAGTTTTAAGAAGGTAGAGCTGGCACAAGCAACAGTTGATGGAGTTAAAGTAGAGGGTCTTGATACCAATTTGGCGGTAATGAAGGTACTGTATTTAGTCATGTCATGTCAAAATGATATGTTAATTTTATCTTGCTTTTCATACACTACATGGTCATAATCATTTGCATGTCAAAAACTTTTAAACTTTTATAGCAAACAGATGTTTGTGACATCCATTGTAGAACTTTGTGTCTTCCAGGATTAACGTGACTGTCATGTTGGAAAAGAGTTGTTGGAGTTGCTATTCTTTTGAACATGAGTTATTTCTTGTGAAAGTTATTTGACATCTATTCAATGCGAGAATTGAGTTGTTTAATCTTGAATTTTAAGAAATACAGGGTCACTGCAGCATTTTTGTTCTGTCTTTGGTTTGCAGGAGTTACTCTTTCCTGTTTTGGAACTAGGGAAGTATCTTAATTTTCTGGCATCCTGGGATGACTCGGTGCAGTCTTTCGCGTTTTGCTCTCTGTTCACTTTCGTCGTTTGCCGGTAAAGATACATTTTCTGTGAAACTAGTTATTTTGATGGTCATTTAGCTTCTTTACTATGCATCATGCAAATAACTAAAGGGCAATGTATGAAAATTAAATTCATTGTTTTCTTACCTCGATGAGCATCAGCACCTAGCTTCCTTTTTGGATCCAACATCAACACATTTTTAGTATTTAGTAGTCACGCTGTTGATGTAATGTGTACACGATGCTTTGGCGTGCTTCTCACTTATATCGATTCTGATGATGAGGTTCCTATTTATGATTAACTTGATACAGGGGATGGCTGCCTCATGTATTTGCTCTGCTGCTTCTATTTATTGCAATTTTTATGTTGCTTACACGGTGGTCTAATCAAGGGAGCCCTGTTGATGAGGTCAAGGTAACTGCCCCTCCATCAATGAACACGATGGAACAACTTTTAGCGGTTCAGAATGCGATTTCCCAAGTCGAAGCTTTCATCCAGGACGGAAACATTTCTCTCCTCAAGTTGAGAGCTTTGTTCTTATCAGTGTCACCCCAGGTTTTGTGAAGTCCTTTTTATCTTTTTTCTTGTTATACTTCATCCAGTTATTATCCAATCTTCTGCAGTGGCAATAACTTGTTTACTGGCATGCAGGCCAGCGACAAACTTGCATTGGCTTTAGTTCTCCTGGCGCTAACGTCTGCCTTGATACCCAGCAAGTACATATTCCTCTTGGTAGTTTTGGAATCAAATACTAGATATTCTCCGTTACGGAAACCCAGCACCGAGAGATGGAAGAGGAGATTGAGAGAGTGGTGGTACAGCATTCCAGCTGCTCCTGTTGTACTTGCAAGACCACCCGAAGATCAACAAAAGAAGAGGAAGTGAAATGGATCTTTAATAAACTTAAGGTATAATCGAAGCACAGTCTGTTGCATGACTATGTACATATATAATTATGATGTATTTCCAGTTTTGTTTTCTTGGCTTTTGGAAGTCGATGGCGTCGGCGAGTAAAAACTGTAAACCAGTGTAAGTCTATGTTATATGCAAAAGAAAAAGAAAGGAAATGGTAAAATAACAAAACTGTTCAGATTGTTTTGAGAGCTCGATCTGAACAGGCTATGAATGTATTCCATGTCCAAGGTTAACTCAAGTCAATAGTATTATTTCTGATAAGAGTCAATCATTGGCACGCCGGTGGAATTCACCGCTAGTTAAAACACTTATTTCTCTTTTTGGAGGTCAAGTTACTCTCTTTATTCTATTTTCTTTTTCCTTCTATTAATAAACTGGCTCTTGGGATTTCGCTTAAAAAACGAAAATCTTGAATAATAAAGCTAGTGGTACCATGAATACAAACAGTCATGATAAGCATATAGAAAAGATCATAACAATATTATTATCCAGCTAAAACACAGACAAAACAAGGATTAGTGGGATCTAAAATGGCTTCCAGTTCTACAAACACGTCTAAGTGACAGAAGTGTGAAATGGTAATGGGATCAAGATCATACATATCTCAAGAAGTATATATAAAGACCGAGTCAATTCTAGGGATCATGGAGTAGGAGGCAGTTTGCGATGTTTATCATACTAAAAGTTGTCTGGTTGACTGGTTGGCAGCTAATATAAAGACACCGGCACGGCGGAACCCTTGATTAAATACAGTATTTAATGTACTTGATCATTTTGATTAATGAAAGCTGCCCCATATTTCTTGTTAGCTTGTGTGTTGTTTAGCATAGCACCAAATCAGCACTATTCCTATAGTTCTATTATTGCCTCTTGTGGTTTGTCAAATCGCTTCCCTAGCCAAAGAGATAATGTATTAGTTTATTAAAAAAATGTTAATTGCAGGATTAGTAGTAGGTACAAACAAATACCAACTCTCCACGCACATTCCCTTTTCTTTGTTTCTTGTTCCTTTTCAATGAAGATACAGTTATTCCCAATTCAAGAACTCTTTTTCTTTATGGACTCTCCCCTGCACATATTCACAAATCAAGAGTCTCTAATGGGCCGGTATCATTGTAGTACAGTAATATAATTGTTGGGTGATGATACCGTGATTTAAGTTCCAAGTGCAACGGTTTGAGTTTAGCATTCGTCAGTATCAAATTTCTAGCCATCATTTCGTTGCTTTGTTTTTGCTCCACCTACTTGTAAATGAGTTCAGGATTCAGAATTTAAGGTAATTCGTAGTCCAGGTAAAATCTTTTTGAAGAATAATTTTACGCAGTTAGAGAAGGACCAATTCTAGAATCCTTTTTTTTGATCCGAAGCAGTACTAAAATCTTGGATTACACTCTTTTAAGATTTCACAACTCATTTTCACATGTTAATCATCATATAGGAACATTGATAAACAATTAGACTTTAAGGTGGGGTTAACACAATAAAAATTAAAGAACAAAGCAGCTTGTAAACTTGTTTACACGACATAGACATTGATACACTACTAATTCTAATTAGATTTGACTAATTAGATACGTTTGATCTGTTATAATAAATAATTCAAATGATTTGGACGCCTACGCCAAATAATAGAAGAAAAAACTTCCATAAGTTCCTTCCTAACAACACCACAATATACATACCTTTTGGGTTAATCAAAATATGATGACTTTCAACTGCCGCGTCATTTAGAACATCAAGATCATATCCCTCGTGTTTAAATTAAATTATAGTCGTGCCGATTAATTTTTACTTATACCACCTTCTTGGAAAAGGCTAAAGTAAGAGTGTGTTTCTTTTTTTGTTTTTGATTTTGAGTAAAATATGATCCGCGATCTGACTTGGATTTAACACCTGATCTGGAAATAAAATATCCATAGTTTATGGATTAAGCCACTGACCCAACATATTTTTCAATCAGGTCCGATTTAGAAAACAAACATGTTGAGTCAAATCCAAACGAGTCAGATGATATCAGTTATATCGGAACGAGTCAGATTCAGACGACTCAGGTTAGTCAAAAAAAAAAATATAAGCATAATTAGGAAGATTTCTTCTGGTTTCGTTGATAAAAATCATCAGAAAGGATATATCCACAGAAGCCTTTCACCGCAAAAAGCATCGGGAGACACAATTGCGATGAGTCCCACAGTGAATAAAAACAACACCCTTATAATCTCTTGGTGGGTCCCGGGTGTTTTATCTCTCCGGGTGTAGTTTTCCGTGAAACACACCAGGTGTGTGTAGCAAAGCTGAAAAATCATTGTCCTTTTAAAAGGTAAAACACGAAATCCTATTTCTAGATATGCTGAGTACTCTTAGTACAAAATAAATGACCTATAACTTCTTGGTGTACACTTCACACCCAAAGAAGAAGATTTTGTTGGGTGCAATAATCAAAAACAAGGAAAAATCAAATAAGCAAAAGTTATTGATACTTAGCTCCTTTATAATGGAAGTGATCGATTTGATGAAACGAATGAGCTCCCTATATCTCCACAACAGCAACAAGGCAAAACTTTGGAAAAACAGAGTGAGTCACATGTTCAACACGTTATCCTTAAGACATTAGCGCCAGACCACACTCAAGAGTGATGCTATAGCCCTCACAGGACGGATATCTCCAGGATAAAACACCCTAATACACCTACTACTAGCATATGTAGTAGATGCTCAACTTGAGCTTGGCAACTCCGAAAAAACCATAAAGCAAAATCTCGAACCCTTGAGAAAACAATATAAAATATTTTTTTTCCCTTGGGGGTCCCTCTAAATATAGAGCAACCCCTTTCCCATAGATTTTAAAAAAATAGTGAATTTGTTTATATAATTGACAAATACTCCCTCCGTTTCTTTTTTATAGGCTGGTATGGGATAGCGGGGAGATTAAGAATTTTTTCATTCCGCCGTTTTTTGTGTTTCTTTCCATTTTTACCCTTATCTAATCAATTCGTCTCTCCAAAACAACGAAATTCAAAAGGGATTTCTCTTTGAAATTGAGAATAAGAAAACAACTCTTTCAGATTCACCATGAATGTTTTCTGGATCTGTTGAATCGAATTAAAGATGGATATCAATGTTTCCTAAAGAAGCAAGATGAATCAGATTGTTCAAATAAAAAAAAAATTGATTAACTAAAGAAGAAGTTGAGAAGCGTCGTCAGATTGTTTAAGGATTTGAATAAATTTGAGAAACATGATGGTCCTTCAATTTGGAGTTTGGTTTTAGATCAGTTTAATGATACTGATCTCGTTTCTCATTTTTCTCCCTTCAAAAACCTAGCAAGCTCAGCTTCTGTTGGTGCTTGGAGAAACCTTGCTTCCATTTCAGGTAATTTTAAATTTTAAAGATGAGTTCGGTACTTAGTTCGAAAATTGAATTCAGTTTATTGTTTTGCGTTGATGAAAATCGAGCGAGATTTTGATTGGAGTAAGTTTTTTCATGGTGAATGATTTTTGAAATTCGATGAAACTGTATTCTTGTTCCGAGATTTCCTTGAAATTCAAATGAATCTACAGTAGAAATTTCAGATTCTCGGCTCTGTTTTTGATGTTCTCTTGTTGGAGTATTTTTCTTCTATTTCTACTTTCATGAATTCAGATCATAATTCTCATGAATTCAGATTAGGAAAAGAGAATTTTATCAGAAGTTTTTGTTGTTAAATTTTGGGGGTCTTGGATTTGGGGATTTGGTGATATCAGACAGGAAATCTCAGATTTAGATGAAGGGAGTTCATACCATAGAGTTGCCAAACACCGCGAAGATCTCTGTGTCACATGATTCTAACAGCACTGTAAACTACTCACAGCACTGTAACCTCAAATGAGTTCATACCATAGAGTAGCAATTAGGATTTCATTTTGGCAACCAGTTTTGGGTGTACTATTAACAAAATGTCACTCAGCCACTAGTGGCAGGAACTCCACTACATATCAATTTCTCTAGTTCAATTCTTAACTGGGCTACAATCTTTATGTAGTTTTTCTTTTAGCTGTAACTTTCTGCCAGAGGTAGCACTCTACATTATTTTCTCATGTCATGTCTTTCAATAAAAAAATTGAAAATAAAATTTATATCAGCAGGAAGAGAAATGTGAAACTATCACCAAAGCTTTAACATTGTGAGCATTATTCTTGATCAGATTTGGAGTTTTCAGATGACTAGTTATGGTTATTCTTTGTGTATTGTTTCTTTTTCAGATAACTTTGTAGGGTATGCACAATTAGCGACAGGGGTTGATGTTGTTTACATGGTCTGCGGAAAATGGATGGATGAATTCCAGCTGATATTAAAGTATTGAATCTGAGTGAACTGTGTTGATGAATTCCAACTATTATTCTCAGTGTGTGTCAATGGGGATTCACCCTTTACGTGTTTGATAAAATTACCGAGTGAAATGGGTTTTGACTTGAATCAAATTCCTGAGGATAATCTATCTCAAGGTAATTTTCCATCTCCAATTACAATTCAATCTCCAACTATTAATGATTCAAATCAATATTGTCTCATCGATTTAAACGAATGTTACCCGGAAGAAGATGATGATGGTGATAGTGAAGAAGAAGAAGAAGAAGAAGAAGAGGAAGAAGAGGGGGAGGAGGAAGAGATACACTGTCCCATTAACACCATCGCAGAACCAGAACCTATTCGCCATGGAAATAAGAAGAAGAATTTAACCTCTGATGTGAAGAGAAAGGTTCTTGAAAAATTGATGCAAGGAAGCACAAATAGGAGACTTCGCAAGGGAGTTATCACTGATACTGCCGCTCTATTTAAAGTTGGTATCAGAACTGTTTCAAGATTATGGCATGATGCAAAACTGGCTGATACAAATGGAGATGTGGTTGATATATCTTCTAAGATGGTCGGCAGAGTTGGTAGAAAGAGAATTCAATTAGATTTACATAGAAGTAAGTTGGTACCTCTTCGCAAACGAACAACGATAAGAGGATTAGCACACGCACTAAACTTGTCAACCTCAACAGTACATCGACGAATCAAGGATGGGAATCTTCGACCACATTCGAATGCCTTGAGGCCGGGACTTACGGATGCAAACAAGATAGCAAGGGTGAATTTTTGCTTAAAAATGATAGACAAAGGTATGAACCAATCTTCAAATTCATTCATTGACATGTTGGATCGAATTCATATAGATGAAAAATGGTTTTACATTACAAGAAGAGCACAAAAATATTATCTTCATGCCGAAGAAGAAGAGCCTTTACGCACGTGCAAAAGTAAAAATTTTATCACCAAAATCATGTTTTTAACGGCCGTGGTTCGTCCTCGCTTGGGTTTTGATGGTAAGATTGGAATATGGCCTTTTGTTGTTAAAGAAGCCGCAAAAAGGAGCAGCAAAAACCGCAAAGCTGGGACAATGGAAACCAAGGCCATGAAATCTGTTGACAAAGAGGTTATGAGGTGTTTTTTGATTGAGAAATTGCTGCCTGCTATCAAGAAGAAATGGCCGTTTAATAATTGTAAGAAGATCTTTATACAACAAGACAATGCAAAACCACATGTCCACGAGAATGATAAAAAATTTATGGGAGCGGTTAAAAGTTACGGGTTGGATATAGAGTTGTTGTGTCAACCTCCAAACAGCCCCGATTTGAATGTTTTAGACCTTGGGTTCTTTAGCGCTATATCTGCACTTCATCATACTGATGCTCCAACCACAGTAGATGAGTTTATCGCAAGTGTTACGAGAGCGTTTGAAAATTTCTCGGTTGAAGACGCAAATAATGTTTTCATAACATTACAATCTTGCATGAAGGAGATTCTTAGAATCAAGGGTGGAATTCACTACAAGATTCCTCATATGCATAAATGGCGTTTAATTAGAGATGGCCAACTCCCTAATGTACTTGACTGTGATCCTCAAGTATTGAATGAGGCCTGGGAATTTATGAAGGAGTATGAAATTACGCAAGAAAGTTCTTCAGGTATGTGATTTCAAACTTGTTTTTACCTTTGATGCGTTGTGCTTTAAAGATAATTTGAGTCAGTTTTTTTTTCCTTCCTGTGACCATGTCGGAGAAGATTCAACACGGTGAGCTAATAGATCAAAAGGAACTGATATATGTACATATTTACCCATCTTGATCTGCTAGTGACCGTGTACTTCTATTAGCATAAATAAAGGCCAGGGGTTGAACTCAGTTGGTTGAATGTCTACATCCTTATCTGTAGATGTATCTATTGCTGCCCTGTGTTCATCATAGTTACCATTGTATTTGTAAGACCGTACATCACCCCATGGTGTAGCTTTTACTTCATCACTCAAGTCGAACCATTTTGGAACGAACTTATCAGCATTGGCTTCTCTTCTTTTCTGTTCATTTCTCTGTCTTGCCTCGATGCTGTATGTTTTGTTCACATGTAAGACATTTGAAAAGCACAGCTCATGGACCTCCCTCCAGTAGCGATTGTATGTGGGTTGGCAGGAAAGCATTGCACAGGGATCTATTATCCGAAGCCATTGCTTGATCTATACAGGGATCTATTACCCAAACCACCTGAACCAGTAAGCTAACCCTTCCCACTACTTTTGTTATTCCTTCTTACATCTGAGTAAATTTCATTTCCGCCGTTTGTTAAGAAATAAACAGGATACGTTTTCTGTAAACTCCTGATTAGCCGTGCAGCATCTGGTTGGAAAGTTGAGAAGATAATAGGTCTATCTTTAGCATACTCAAACACCACTTTTAAGACTGCTTGAAGAGCATGAACTAGTTCTTCCTCCTTGTAGATAACATAGTCATCGAACTTCAACTCGATACTGAATCCCAAAGATAAATTAACCTTCTCAAATGCCTCTTGCTACGTGCATAGAGAGTCATCATTTTCAACTTTCCAGTTGAAAATTCTACCATCTTTAGTCTTTCTAATCAGTGATTTACCAGCCTAAAATCGATTTTTGCTTAAGAGTACCTTGCTATACAGTTTATTTGAATTGCACGTCATGAGCCTAGCTTTCAATTTTTAAATATGATGGTGGCTTCAAATTGGTTGTATAGAATGCAGATGTATGTGTGAGAATGTACCTGATTTAGAATTCTCTTTGTGTGTTCTGATTAGGTCGTTCCGCTTATCCCAATTGAAGAAAACAATGGCTTTGGTGCTCAATGGTTAAGGCCATTACTGGAAGCAAACTATTTCATTCCTTGTAGAGACCATGGGGAAGAAATGTCTAAAAGTGAATCCAAATATTTCTGCTTGGATTGTATGGGTAAATCCATTTGTTCTTACTGTCTGATTCATCATAGAGAACATCGCATTGTTCAAGTAAGTTCTCTCAGTTTTTTTTTTATTGTATGGGTTTCCACTCTAACTACCACAACGTAAGTAAGTACTCAACATACATGAGTACGTAACATTTTTGTTCCGCCAATTGCAGATAAGGAGGTCTAACTACCACAACGTTATAAGGGTTAATGAAGTTCAGAAGCACGTAGACATTTCTGGTGTTCAACATTATGTAATTAACAATGCTGAAATCGTTTTTCTCAACGAACGCCCTCAATTAAGACATGGTAAAAGAGTTACAAATACATGTGAAATTTGTGGCAGGAGCTTGCTTGGTTCATTCAGATTTTGTTCTTTGAGTTGCAAGGTAATTATCATTACACAGAACCCGTCACTTGAATGGCGCTATAGGTTACGCATCAGCTCCCGCATTGAAAATATTTGAATAATTATGTTTGCACATACGTACAGGCGAAGAAGATGATGCACGTTGTCGAGAAAGCTATGGAATCTGTGGAAAAGCTTTCCAAAGCTATGATGTAGGCTGTCGAGTAGATCACAGAGTTGTGTAGACGGTCAAATGTTGGAATTCTCATCAGTACCTCTCTGGCCAGCATAGTCAGATTTAGTAATTGGAGTATTATAGCCCCAGATTCTGGTTTCTTTTTTTTTTGGGTGGTACCACCATTGTTCTCCTGGCTTGGAGTTATGTGTTTTTTCCCATTTTGGTTGATTAAAAACTTGCCTAGGCTAGTCAGGGTCAGTAATTTAATGATTGTGTTTTCTCCCAAGTTACAATACTGGCCAGTATTGAATGTACTCTATGATCATTTCCTCCATGATCACTCCATTGAGTAGATTGAGTATGAGAAATCCATACTGTGGAATTACAATTACAGTAACAATTACAGTAACTCCATACTTCCCATCTCTTTAAATTACAATTACAGTAACAAACTCAACTCCATTCTCCATATTCTTTAATGAGAACTTTCCATAAGTTTTCAATCGGAAAAGAAACTTCACTCATTTTCTCCATCCACAGTGGATTACTACTCCACAACCACAACCACCATCACAATTGAGTAACCAACGCTTTTAACCCTTTCACCGAAACAAAGTCTCAAGACTCAAAAATCTCTCAAAACCACATCCACAACCACAACCACCATCACAACTTAGATCCCCAATGGCACTAAGAAACAACATAACATCACTTAAAGTATGTTGATTTTAGATTTATAATCATTGAGTCTTGTTCTGCAAACCCATTCATTGAATTTCAAAACCATTGAGTACAAAATATTTTCAGTTGATTTGTGGATTTACTGACGAACAAAACCAAATGAATATCTAACCATTTTATCAGTCTTGAATCAGTTGAGTTGTTGTCGGAGTTGATTAGATTGAAGAAAGAAGATATCAATGGTACCATTGAAGATGGTGAAGAATTGACTGGTTTTGTTGGTGTTACTGTGAAGAAGAAGGAGAAGAATGATTGTGGTATGATGAGAACGTCTTTGCTGTGAAGAAGAAGGAGGAGAATGATTCCGGTAAGATGGTGTTTCTGGTGGTGTAGTGGTGGCGATGGTGTTGCTGGTGGTGGTTTCTGCTGGAGAAGATGAAGCTGAAGGACGCCTTTAATGACGGTGAAGGTGTCTCAGTGGGAAAAAAACAATTTTAAGAAGGTTAAAATCGTAAAAGTGAAACCTAGTATATCCCAATTGGGATACCAGCCTATATTTTTGAAACTTATATTTTAGGAAACCAGCCTATAAAAAAGAAACGGAGGGAGTACAACTTAAGAAGAAAAACTCCCCGATGTAGGACTAAAATGTTTATATAGTTTCTTAAAACTACTAAAAATTGGAAACTCCACGACGTGGGATTAAAAAGTTTCATTCACAAAATAAAACAATAAATTATAATTTTTTATTAAAACTTTAAAAAATTATTTTTTTATTAATCGTTTTCCAACATATTTCAATCATCTCGTAAAGAAGAAAAAGCTAACATCAAGTAAACCATAAGAAAGTGAGATTTTAATTTTTATTAGAAATCAAAATTTATTAAATAAAATAGGCAATGATATATTTACATTTGCACAAGAAAAATAAATGCATTTTCTTGAATAAAATAATTTAGCTTGCATTTGTTTTTTCACTCGCTCATAGGGTAAAATAAGCAGATAAGCATCTCGATACAACAGAATCATTAGTCCCGGCCAAATATTTACCAATGTCATGCAAATCACCGTCAATAATGTCGGATTCCTCAAAATTAATCCACTGTGTTATACTCTGATGGTCGGTCACCGGAGCTCGGACATTGCGTAAATCCACAGAGTTATTATTAAGGCACCCATTGCTCAAAACTCTTTTCCAACATGGTTGCCATTCAGCAATAATCTCAGGTATATGACGTCCTACTCGCGTATCCCAAACTTTTAAGGCAACATTTTTACTGTTTTCGATTAATCCAGCTGAAACAATTACTGCGGGTGACAACATTGACTGACCAAAAAAGGAAGAACTTGTACCGAAATTACTGCCGTGATTGTTTTTACCATAATCCAACATGGAGACAAGACTGCTGCAAGATGAGTTGTCTAATCCTAATCCTAATCCTAAATTTAACCCTTCTGGCCATGTCTTAACCACATTTTTACCTCTATTAGCAAAATCTGACCAAGTAAAAGAATGACCTCGTTCTTCTTCGTAGTTACTTGAACCTGCCACTCTGAAATCATCTTGATCATCATCGTTTATTCTGTATTCTCCTTCTTCTGAGTCAAAATCTGATAGAGATGATATTGATGATCCTGATGATGAACATGTTTCATCATCATCATCAACGTCTGATGACATAGATGGTTGAAGATAAGAAGATGGTTGTGATGATGAGATTAATAATAATTTTCTACTAATTTTTTGTAATCTGATAAGAATCAGTTTGAATTTTGTAAAAGTTGCTATGAAAGCTATAATAAGAGCACCCAGAGTCCAAAAATTGGATATTTGAGAGATATTATCAGTCATTCCTCCTGTAAAAGTTTGAAGAATTTTTGATATAAAAGATGGGTTTTGTAATCGAGCTTCAATACCATTGAGTCTGCTCAAAACTGGAATAATCTCCATATTTCCAAACAAAGAAAAAAATAAATGAAACAAGATTTGATGCTTTTGTGTTCTTGAAAGAGAAAAGATAAGATAAGCAGAGAGAAATGAATTTTCAGAGAGAAAAGAGAAAGAGATATAGAAGAGAAGGAAGATGAAGTTGAAGACAGGAAGGGAGATATATAGAAGAAGAAATGAGGATTATGATGTGGCAAGACAATCCTGGATTTACGTTTTAGTAAAAGAATGTGGGTAGGAACAGAAAATGAATGGATTAAGTACAGTGATTTAGCACGTGAAGTAAACTAGATAGTGAGTCAGCTCCAAATCTGATCCGCACATGTATATCTGAGTTCACGACTCAGGAGAGTCTTAAACAAATAGCTGCTTTCGTACTTTGTGGTAGCAGTGAATTTGCCGGCTAAACCAAGTAAATACTGACGCGTGTTTACATCCAGGAACATTAACGGGTGTTCTAGATCTCTTTTAGAAGACTTTTTGGGCTTTGAGATGATTTAGGATAGTAACTAGGTGGTTCATGCGTGTCACTAACTGAGTCGGTCTTTATGTTTTTGCTTGTTGTCTTGTCCTTCTCAGGTGGTGGGGTCCTCTGTGCAATAAAGAGCAATTGTGAGGTCCACAATTTGTGTATAATCGAATTTTAATTGGGTGGAGAAGATTTGGGAATGTCAAAACGAGATTGGTTCATATATTTTCTATGATTCTATCGTTATCATCCGAGAGGTGGTATGGGATGGGAGAGTCATAGGACACCGGCCAATCATTTGATTAATGTTTGGTGATTATCTCTGGTTAGAGCAACTGCAGTGGTGCGATCAAAACCAAAGATCAAAGATCAGAAAAAAGATCAAATTTTGGATTTAGTCCGTGTTGTCACGTAACGGTCCCGATTAAAATTTGGTCGCGCGTAATTTAAATCTCTGCCCCAAAAAAATTTCATCGGGCGTATCTCAAATGTCCGCCCAATCAATCACCAGGCGTACTTTAAATTTACGCCTGTCAACAGGCGTACTTTAAGTTTACGCCTCATTTTTTTTTTTTTTTTTTAATTTGAATTTTCATCGGGCGTAATTTAAATCTCCGCCCGTTAACGCGCGTACTTTAAATTTACGCCCAGCAACAAGCGTACTTTAAATTTACGCCCGACTATATTAGGATTTGGTATTTGGTCGCGACCAAATATGGTCTGGAATTTGATCTTTGGCTGGGATTTGATCTTTACTCCGTCCCACTGCGTCACGATCTCATCCCAAATTTTTGGTTATACTCGCCCACTGTGGATGCTCTTAGTGGAGTGTTTGGTGATTATATATATGTGAAGTTGTTTGTTTGGTGATCACCCTCCACTAATGTTGGTGTTTGGTGATTATTATCAAAATTGGTGATCAAAAGGAAAAATAAAATCGGCTATTTCTGGTTAAGAATTTTAGGCAAATTTGGTGTATTTTGGTCGCTCATTTTCTTGATTAGTCCACCGTTAACATCGTGTAAAAAATTTGGTGTCACGAATTTCAAATTTCAAATTTTGGTAACTGATAGTTTTATTATTCCCTTCGTTTCTAAAAAAAATAGGTTTGTTTGGTTTTTACAAAAATTAAAAAAACTAATCATTATAGCTATTTTTTCATGTTTTTTCCTAATCTATTCTTTGGTCCCCATTCATTTGATATTAGAGAAAAGGAGATGATTGCAAACAAAAAGATATTTCGGTCAACTTTGGCCGTCGCTCATCTGACTTTGTCAAGGCGAATTTGTTTCATCTTCATGATGATTTATCTCACCATTAGGGTGTTCATCTTTGTCACAGTAATGTGATTGTGTTGTTTTTTTTTTCGATTCCTTGATTTATACTTGTGTTCCAGAATCTTTAGTTTTTGTTTCTCCAGATCTCTAGTTGCTTTACCCTAGTTTTTTGTTCTTTTGTCCCAATTTCATCCACTGTTTTTCAATCTACCCCTTTCTTGAGATTAAGCTGATTGAGAATGCTTCTACATCAAAAGACAAAGGAGCAGATTTAGAAGCAGCTCATACACTAAACAACTCTGACGAAAAACCATTTACTTATGTTTTTGAAGATAACGAGGAATCAAATGAAAGAAGCACAACAAAAACATCATATTCAAGTTTGTTTCAGGAAGAGAGTATAATATTAACCCAATGCATCAGATCCTAACCAAAGCTTGGAGACCCTCAGGAGTATTTACGATTACGGATATAGGAAGTGGTACTTACAATGTCAAATTTTCTCTCATGTGTGATTTGATAGCAGTTTTACAAGGCACTCCTTGGTCTGTGAAAGAAGATTTGATTCTAATCGAAATAGGTAATGAAGAATCCTTGTTAGAAGATTACGATTTTAAATACGTTATTTTCTCTTTACACATCTACGGGTTACCATTAAGTATGTTGAATGCTGCGAAAGTGTTTAGTATTGTCAGTATCTTTGGTACTCCTGAACCTATCGATCCATCCATGGCTGCTAAATGGGATAAGTTTGCTAAGGTCATAGTAAGACTAGATATATCAAAGCTTCTTCCAAAGGATATGGAGATTACTCTGAAATCCAAGAAGAAGATTAAAATCTCCTTCAGATATGAGAAAGTGCCTAGATTATGCTTTCATTGTGGTTATTTCGGCCATATTGTGAAGCAATGTCCTCATCTATCCAAAGAACTGGAAGAGGATACATCACTAAGCATTGACGATATCATACTAAGGATGAATGATAGATCATATGCGAGATATAATGAAAAGATTTGTGCCTTCTTCAAGACTATTGATGATGGAATGAATCGATGTATTGAAAGGGTGAAGAAGATGAATGTGAACTCTCAAGAACCGTTGATGAAGGAAATTAATCTGGGCGGTGCGCAAAATGACACGCGGCTGCTTAATCTGAATCTGGGGGCGCTGAGGATGAATGGATCCAATGGTGAGAAAGAAGTTAGGTATAGGCCAAATGTTTCAACTCTGCAAAGGACAAGCGTGATCCAAGGAAAGGACAAATTTGCAGGAGGGAGTGTAACAAATGGTGCAGCTGGCAGAAAGAAAACAGAAGAGGTTGGTGAGAAGAACAGAACGTTAGCAGAATACGGAGCAGAGTTTGTCGGGGTTTATAACGGAAAGAAGAGAGATATTATATGGTGAGACAGATGTAGGAAGTGAGTCATTGCCACTTCATAATGATATGGATACCACGTATGAAGGTCCAAATCAGAAAATGGTTAGTCCAAACGATATGGATACTGAGAAACCCATGGGTAAATCCAAAGATACAGCCAATCCCAGAGAAAATCAAAACACAAAATCAGTGAACCCTCTTTCTAAGCCTAATCCTAATTTCTCAAATTCAGTAAACCCTATTCTTCAGCCTAACCTAATATTCTCATCCAATGACACAGAGGATGGTGATTTCATCTCTTCATCAACATCAACAAAGGAAAATTCGAAAAAGAATGAAAAAATGGTGGAAGAGACAAGCAAGGAACTCGAGAACTGCATAGCAAAGTAGAAACAATGAAGAAAATCTGAGCGGATTGAAAAGAATGGCTTGTCCAATGGATATCGGTTAACAAGCAAAGAAATTCAATACTACATATTCCTCTACAATGGGTGTGGTGGCTGCCCAAAACCATCCACAAGGTCAATGTTAATCCTCTCATGGAACTGTCAAGGATTGAGAAACACTTCGACAATTTAAAACCTAAAGGCGTTTCTCAGGGCTTGCAACCCTCAAATTGCTTTCTTGACAGAGACTTTAATGGGTGAGGCTAACTCAGATAGATTGTTTAATTCTCTTAATTTTGATCATTATAAATTTGTTCCTGCAATTGGGAGAAGTGGTGGCAATGTGGTGCTATGGAAGAACTCTGTTGATATGTAAGTGTTGAGATAAGATAAAAATTTCATCCATTGTCGCATTCATCAAATCATCGAGAAGGATTGGGATCTCTTATGTGTGTATGGCCCTCCACAACATCATTTAAGAAACAAGTTCTGGTATGATTTTTCTCACTATACTGCTCAATTACAAAATCCTTGGTGTCTATTAGGAGATCTTAATGCCATATGTTCCATTAGTGAGAAAAAGGGTGGGAGTCAGATTATGAACAATGCAAACAATGTATTCAAAAAATTCATTCAGGACTGGGGGCTTATAGATATGGGGTTTGTTGGTCCTGCTTTTACTTGGTCGAATGGAGCTGTGGTTAATGAACCTATTTTTGAAAGATTGGATAGGGCTTTGTGCACACCAGATTGGTTCTTTATGTTTCAGGAAATGAAGTTCTACATCTTCCTAGAATAAGTAGTGATCATGCTCCAATTCTGGTAAATACTTATAGAACAAACAAGAGGAAAATAAAGCATGTTAAAAAATTTGAGGATTATTGGATAGAACACCCTGCTTTTAAAGATGTGGTGTATAATGCTTGGTTGTCAAATCAAAATGAGACTACAAGGAAGATTATGGAGGTGGGAGAGGAGTTAAACAAGTGGAGTATGAAGACTTTTGGGAAAATATTTAGAGTTGGAGAATAACTAAAAGAAAAAATCTTAAAGGTTCAAATGGAAGCACATATTAGAGATACAAGGAAGGAAGATAAGGAGTTGTGTATGGAGATAGAAAGGTTGAATGTTATGCAACAAAGATACTATGAGCAGAGGAGTAAGGTTAAATGGATCCCCAACATAGACAAGATACTAGAGCTTTTCACATGTCAGTTCTACAAAGGAAGAAGAAGAATCAGATAGCTTCCCTTAAGCTTCCTAATGATTCGTGGGTGACTGATGCAAATGACATTGTACAGTATCTAGTTGATCACTTCACTTGTCTTTTCAAGAAAGACCCATATGAAATGAAGCACCAAATACAGTTCCAGGCTACTTCCAAGATTGATAATGCTAGTAACGACAACATCTCGATGGCACCTACGAATGAGGAAGTTTGTAATATTATCAAAAGAATGAAAAGTCTAAAAGCTCCAGGGCCAGACGGAATGCCTTCTCTATTCTATAAACAATGCTGGGAGCTGGCAGGAGATGAGGTAACCAAAACTATTCAAACATGCTTTTCCTCTACAACACTCCCTCTGGGGTTAAATCATACCAATATAGTGTTAATTCCAAAAGTTAAAAACCCTACTCTCCCATCTGAATTCAGATCTCTTGCTTTAACAAACATTATGTATAAAGTGATCACAAAATTCTAGCCCAGAGGATAAAAGATTACCTTGATAGATTAGTGGATAAAGCGTAATCTGCGTTTATTCCTGGCAGATTAATTATAGATAACATAGTAACTTCCAAAGAGATTATGCACACCATGTCGAACTCAAACTCAGTACTATGAGCCTTTGCCTTAAAAATAGACATCGGTAAGGCTTACGATAAGATTAGTTGGAGGTTTTTGAGTCACTGCCTAAGAATGTTTGGCTTTGTAGGGAACACTTATGATCTAATAATGAATTGTGTAACCACAACTAGCTTTTCTATAGTTGTAAATGGGCAAGCTGAGGGGTTTTTTATGAGTGAAAGAGGCATGCGGCAAGGGTGTTCATTATCTCCATACCTATTCATACTTTGTTCTCAAGGACTAACCTGACTCATTCGTACAGTGGAAAGAATGCTCTATACAATGGATACAGAGTCTATAAAGGTGCCCTAGTTGTTTCCCACCTTATGTTTGCAGATGATCTGCTGTTATTCGGTACATTGGACAACAAGACTGTTGATACTCTCATGAAGATCCTTTTTACGTATGCTGCTTGGTCTGGTCAGACAGCTAATATGAAGAAATCAGCAGTTTTTTTCCAGTAACGGTGTACAGAGTGATAGAAGAATGGAAATAGCAAATTTGTTGGGTGTACAAATGATAGAGCATACTGATAAGTATTTGGGACACCAACTTCTCAAGCCTGCACATCCGATATCTTCTCATGATTGTCTCGAGGACAAATTTGATTCGAAGACAGCAGGGTGGAAGAGAATATTCTTGACTCATGCGGGCAGAACAATGTAGATCAAGACAGAGCTTGGGCTTATTCCACCTTTCTACATGGCTACTTCTATCATCCCCAAAAAAGTATTATCAAAACTTACAAGAATCATGAGAAACTTCTGGTGAGGGCATGACAAGGACACGAGAAAAATGCACTTTATAAATTGGAGCATATTTGAGATGGAAAAGGAGCAGGGTGGTTCGGGGATAAGGTCTCTACAGAAGCTGAACATGGCGATGATTGCTAAGCCGATCTGGAAATATCTGGAGGATGAAGACTGCTTGTGGGGTCAGATTATGAAAGCAAAATATGTGAAGAAGGGAAGTTTTTGGGAGGTAAAGAAACCTATTAGCTGCTCAGCTACGTAGAGTGCAATATTGAAAGTTAGGGAATAAATGAGAGAGGGATGCTGCTGGATAATTGTGAATGGTGAAAATATTGATATATGGGACGATCCTTGGATACCAGCATTCCAACAAAAAAGCCAGAGAAAAGGGAGAATGGGGATCATAATGTAAAGAAGGTGAAGAATCTTATTATTCAGGGAGAACACAGGTGGGATGAATCCAAGCTGCAACATCTCTTCACCCCAACTGAAGTGACCAAGATAAAGGAGATTCATATACATGCTGAGCCAGAGGAGCACACAGCTGATAAACTGCTGTGGACATACCATGCAAAAGGTGAATTCTCCACTAAATATTTTCTTAAAACTTTGAATGACAGAACTCCCTCTACTTCAACCAACAATTCTTTTCCATGGAAGAAATTTTGGAGTGTAAGAAATATTCCTCCAAGAATCCAGTTATTTGTTTGGAGAATGCTCAAAAATAGCCTCCCTGTAGCCAGAAACATTAAGAAGCACATTCATGAAATAAATGATGACTGTAGGATGTGTGACAGAAATGTTGAATCTATAGAGCATTTGTTCTTATATTGCCAGTTGTCACAAGCAGTTATTTTTTCTTCACCGCTGAGTCTCAGAATAGGGGAATTCCCAAACCAGTCAGTGCAAGACATTGTCATCCAGTGGTTGGAAGAATGAGGAGATTATGCAAAACTAAAAATGGGAATGTGTGTCTTCTGGGAAATATGGAAAGGTAGGAATGATGTTTTCTTTAATAAGAATAAATTTAATATCAAGGAGGATATTCAAGAGGCTATGTATTGGTATAATATGAAGCTTGAAGTTGAGGTTAATAAAGCGCAACCAACTGAAAATGATATGATGGAGGCTCAGAAGGATTACTGGGAACCACCTGAAGGAGATAAAATAAAAATTAACTTCGATGGGTCTGCAAGGCCAAGAGGGTTTACTTGTGGAGTAGTTTCCAGAGACAGAGAGGCTAAAATGCAGGGGTGCCTAAACAAGACAATTGACTACTGCACTGCAGTTGAAGCATAAACGTATAGTGCTTTTTTGGCCGTGAAACTGGGGATTAGCTGTAACGACCCTCAAACTCATCAACGCTGTTAGACCGGTCAAGGGACGTATTAACCACTAATGATTCGATTAGTTAACGTAGATTTTAATTAATAGAAATTAATCTAACAACGATCTAGATACGTAACTAGTATCATTAGATAGATCTCGAAAAATTTATGTGAATTAGACTACTCGAACGTGTCATTCGGATACCGGACGAAGAAGATTTTATCAGTTTAGTTAGAAGGGAAAAATCGTTATTTTTCATTCTGACCGCTTGGCTGCCCGTATCAATCTTCTGGGTGCCTAAGTATTTTCCTTTAGCCTTGTCACCATCAAAACGTGTCGAAGAGAAATCATTTCTCTTATTCTTCTTACGAAAATAATTGGTACACCGAACAATTTGTACCGAGCTGGTACCGTGTGAGAGGGGGTGGGGCCCACTCCTGCCCCACTCTCCCATCCCAATGTTGAGAGGCATTCGAGGACCGTATGATACCCTCTCGGTGTCCATCTCGGTTCTACTGCTCGGTGCGTGTATCAAAACCCTTCTTCTTATCTCTTCTTCTCTTTCCTTCACTTTTTCTCTCTGGCGATTCTGAGAGACGATTCTGAAGCCGTGAAATCAAAAAGAGAAACTTAGGGTAAAACATTAGGATTGATTACTGGTGGTGTTATTGATGTTATTTGAGCTCGGGAAAAGAAGGAATGATGTTGTTGGATCATTTAGGGTTCTGTTCTTGAGTTATGAGAGAGATTAAGAGGAGTTTTGAGATTGTACTGGATGAAAATCGAATGGGTTAGTGTTTAATTAAAAATCTGAAGTTCTTCTTATAAAGAATTGAAGAACTAGGTAATTTAAAGTTTCAATTAATTCGATTTCCTTCTTGGGTTGTTGTTATTTGATTGAATTAGTATATGGGTTTGTGTTTGATTGAAGTCTAAATGGTTATATGAAGTTTAAATTGATTTCATAGAAAAATTAGAGTTCCAATTCTTCCCTAAATAAAATTAGAAATTAGGGTTTGAGTTTTAATTAGGAATCACCTAATCGGTACTGGAAGGAAGATGAATTGGTGATTTAGGGTTAGAGTTTTGGAATTGAGAAGTTATAGTTGGAGGTTGAGTTGCAGGAGATGAAGATATTTTAGAAAGTAGGTTTGAGACTCAAAGAAGCTTACAATTCTGTGATCTTGGCTAGAAACTGTAAAAAGAATTGGTTTTAGTTCAGCTGATCAGTTGGTGCGGGTTGTGTTATGCTGGTGCAAGTATTTTCTTGTGATAATGAATCTTTGAACAGAAGTAGTAATTGGTGGATATGAGGTTTGGCTGATCAAGAATTGCATATTATGGATTTTGTTTGTAATGATGATAGTGAAGTTACAAATGAATTGGAGGTTGTTGTTGTGGCTATAGGAACTGTTATAGTTGCAATTGCAGCGGGAGAAGCTGAGCTTTATTGAACTGGTAGTTGCAATGGTTCCTGGTGCAAGACATGAGAATTGTAGTAGTGATGAAGATTGTGTTGGTGATATTAGAGTTTGGATCAGCTAGTGGTGTTGATGGTATATGGTGTTGTTGATGGTGTTACAATTGGTGATGAACTGTGCAAGTGAAGTGGAGAAAGAAATGGGGTTGAGTTGTTGGTGCTTTGAGAAGGTCTATTGCAGTAGCAGGAAGGATTACAGAGACTGAATGAATGTTACCTGAGTTAAAGTGTTATGTTGTTGAGTTATGAAATTGTAGGTGGTGTAGGTTTGGTTATGTCCAGAGTTTTGAGAATGGTGGTGGAGATATTGATATGGCAGGGTCACAAGAGTAGTGTTTTAAAGTAGTTGAAGTTGCAGAATGAAGTAGAGCTCTTTAGTGGTGGTTCTGTAGCTGTACGTGATGTTTAGAATTAATGTAGAACTGAATTGTTATTGTTGTTGTCGTTGTTGTCTTTTGAATAAAAGTAGAATGAAGTCTATATTAGAGGTTGGTCGTGCTGGTTGTTGTTACTGTTGCACAATGATTGTGCATTAAAGTTCTTGCCTGAGCAGAGGCTTTGGCCTATTATTCATCCTAGTCAGATTGTCTGTCTGACTCTGTCCTTAGCTGACTTAGGACATCTGACTGAGTTGAATCGATTAGACTCAACTGGCTCAGTGAGCCAAAGCTAGACTTGACCAGTTGACCTGACCTTGACCTGTTGAACGTTGAATTTTCATTTGACTGGACTTGGACCTAGACTTGGACGTTGACGTTGACTGTTAGAGACCGTCAGTTGACCCGAGTGAACCGTGCCTTGTTTGGTGGGACGAGTTTAGTGGACTTGGGCTTTAATATAGTTTTCCTATTTTGGATGAATCAGACCATTTGTGGTCTGAGTTGACTTTTGGTTCCTTCTAAAGTTGTAGATATTCTTTAGACTTATCTAATAGACTAAAGAACCAATCTAATTGAATTAGTAAAGTCTAGATATGCTAAATATAGAATTATGAAAAGGTATAGAACCATAAATGGGCTTAGGACCATTAGATAGTTCACTTAGCCTATAACTAGAGAATCGTATGAGATTGTGTTATGAGCCTTGTATGAGCCTTTTGGCTAATATTTAGGATGCTTGTGTGATTAACAATTAGTCGTTATTAACAACGACCGAGGAAAAGGATGATCAAATGGATTGAACATCTCGAGGTAGGCGAGGCTTGTCATCAAAAGAGGCGGGAATCGATAACGAACTCTCTTGTATTCATTATTGTTTTACAAATCTATATCTTATGAAATGCATGCATAACTTTGTTAGTATATGATAGTGTATGCATGTATATATGTGTGTAATACAAACTAGTTTTCTTTTACATTTTGGGATGTGCTTGGATCTTTAGAAACAACTGATATCTGTGTTTTAGGAGTATTTACTTATTTTCAAAAGTGATTATTTCCTTTGACTGGAAATTGGTTACAATCTTTATTTATTGTTAGCATGAAAGGGAGAAGTTTTCTTTTGATTGGTGTGAGAGGTGTTGTGCCCAAAACTTATATCTATATTTATTCCAGTAATAGGCTGGTCTTGTGTAATATTACCGTATATACCGGATTAGGGAAACACATGTCTCGTACATGGATGTTTACTGTTTCTTTTAAATTACTTTCAAAAGATATTATATTACGTTTTGGTGTTTGGAGAGAATGATGTTGAGAATATTGTATATGATTGTTGGATTTACGTGTGGGCGAATTGTGGGCTCTCCATTGTGTAAGCACTTCGCGTATATAATGTTGTTACCATTAGATCTCTTTAGATACTTGCTATGTATACTGCTCGTAGAATGAGGAAATGGTAAGGTACACCTCGTTTTATGACTTCGAGGGCCGGAAAACCTCACGGTATTTTAATGATCATTGAAGTTTCTGCAACAGTCATGCCTTGCTACTCCTAAGGAAGACGCTGCTCACTATATTTATGTTGTGAATGTGTGCCGGTTTATTGGTTGGTAGAACTTTATATTTCCGTACAACTTATTATTATATTATGCTTTACCTGTTTTCCCGCGTTTTATCGGATTTTCATTAAAAATTGCATTGTCTTCAATTCATTTTAGTGATTACTTGAAAGTTACTTATTATTTATAATGGGCACCCCTTTTAGGGATGATGTGCTAACTCATTCCCACTTTCAGTTTCACAGACAGATCAAAATGTGCACATGGCTATTAAAGCTTCGAGGTATTGATTTCGTTAGTTGGTTAGCTTCCGCTATGTTTATTTTTGTGTTTATATTCTATTTGTAAACCAACTCATTATTATATATGTAACAATTGAGAGGAGTTCTTGTATTTATTTCAGAGAGGCTTTAGATTTGGGTTAATCTTTGTTTAGAGCTTCTTTCTTAGTGTTTTAAATAGATGTTTTAGATCGTTAGTGCCTCATTTTATATCTAATCTCTTGGATTAGTCAGGTGTTAGCTTAGGGGGTGGTATAGTGTTGGTATCAGATCTCACCATTAGATCTTACATGGGAAACAATAAGATTAGCCAGTGCCAGTTAGATAACTAGATTAATTTAGAATTGGGTAATGGGTTGTGAGATAAATCTTAATTACTAAAAATAATCAATAACTAAAAGAGGAATTGAATTGCTTTGATATATTTGCATAACATGTTGATTGTTTGTTCTTTGTTTTGTGCAGGTAAGTTCTTTTATAAATTATGAAATAAAAATTATAGGTTAAACCAGTTATGATAGAAGTTTAGAGATTAGTTAATTTTAATAAGTTAACACTTAAATAATCTAGCACTGGAGAATAGTGAGGTTTGTAATTATGGTGTGTTTGTGTTGTCTTTGTTTGTAGGAAACCATTGTCAGGTCTGATCAGCTTTGACAAGGCAACTTACATTCATGGATTACCATTCATGTTAGAAAGACTTGCTTCTTTTAGTGAACTGATAGATAACAAATTTTGCTTAGAAACTAATAGAGTACCTTCTTTGTAACTAGAACCATTAATCTATTAAATTAGAAATGAAGTTAAATTGTACAAGTAATTAAGATAATAGTTCGACTATGAGTGTTAATAATAATAAATGATAATAGGATCACTAATAATCATAACATAAGTAATATTAACACTTATTAAATAGTATTGTAATGAACTTCATCTAATTAAAATCTTATTAGTAAGTATATAACGACAAAAGTAATAATTGGGATCAAGTAGCTACGCAAAATTATTAGTAATTATCTACGGTTAGATTTTTTAAATTAAATAAAATTAGAAATACGTTAGTGTTTTGAAAATCAGATCGATAATATAAGATTTATTATAGTATACCTAAGAACGTGCAGAGACATTGCGTTAAATAAAAAGACTAAATTTCTTAGTAATCTTAGACCCAAATTATTTTTAGTTCAATAACTGATCTAGTAAATTATTAGAATTAAACAAATACACATAGAGAAGTAATAATAGTATCTGAATGCTTAGTACAAAAGTAGACTTGAAAGGAAATAAAATTGTATATTAATAGGATGCTTTACATTAATAAAAATCTAAAGTCTATTAGCATACCTTACAATTTTATGCTGATTTAAATGGAAATAATTAAGTTACCAACGCTAATATTTAATATGATATATATAGTATACATATTTGATATGATTAGGTAAAATCAATTATAGTCATACTTAGAAAATTAAGACTTAGTGTACCAACGGGACTATAAACAAACTAATAACGATAATACTAAAGATATAAAAAATAGTAACACTGCTGATAATAGTATTTCCATAATTTTGTTAACAGAAAATTTATAATAGATGATAATATTTGGAAAATTCATATATAGTATAACAATAAGTTAATATATCAAATACTATAAATTTACGTGAAATCAATTTTGGTTTAGATATATTAATAAATGTATATCAAATTTAGAACTACATCAAATCAATAAATTATTAAATATTAGACTATAAATATTAGTTCGGCGAACTTATACATACTTATCTGTTAGAATCAAATTTACCATAGTGAGCTTAGAGACAATCATATTGTGAAACATAAACTTAGTCTTTTGAACTTACAACTACAAATTATAGTTTTTAGTTGTAGAAAACCAAATAGGCTTGTGTTTCTTTTCTGGTTGTTTTGACTCATTTAAAATGAGTTGTTTTCTTTTCACGCATTTGTAAGTACGAGTAATACTTGCATTTAGTCGAGAGATAGTATTTTTATTTAAGGTGTGGAGTTTTGAACGTCTAGAAGAACGGTTCGCTTTTCGAGGACAAAAATGATATAAGGTGAGGAGAATGTAACGACCCTCAAGCTCGTCAACGTTGTTAGACCGGTCAAGAGACGTATTAACCGCTAATGATTCGATTAGTTAACGTAGATTTTAATTAATAGAAATTAATCTAACAACGATCTAGATACAAAACTAGTATTATTAGATAGATCTCGAAAAATTTATGCGAATTAGACTACTCGAATGTGTCATTCGGATACCGGACAAAGAAGATTTTATCAGTTTAGTTAAAAGGGCAAAACCGTCATTTTTCATCCTGACCGCTTGGCTGCCCGTATCAATCTTCTGAGTGCCTAAGTATTCTCCTTTGGCCTTATCATCATCAAAACGTGTCGAAGAGAAATCATTTCTCTTATTCTTCTTATCTCTTCTTCTCTTTCCTTCCTCTTTTTTTATTCTTCTTCGTTTTCTCTCTGGCGTTTTTGAGAGACGATTATGAATCTGTGAAATCGAAAAGAGAAACTTAGGGTAAAACATTAGGAATTGATTACTGGTGGTGTTTTTGATGTTATTTTAGCTCGGGAAAAGAACGAATGATGTTGTTGGATCATTTAGGGTTCTGTTCTTGAGTTATGAGAGAGATTAAGAGGAGTTTTGAGTTTCTACTGGATGAAGATCAAATGAGTTGGTTTTTAATTAAAGTTCTGAAGCTGTTCTTATGAAAAATCGCAGAACCAGGTAATTTAGGGTTTCAATTAATTCGATTTCCTCATTGGGTTGTTGTTATTTGATTCAATTAATATATGGGTTTGTGTATGATTGAAGTCTAAATGGTTATATGAAGTTTAAATTGATTTCATAGAGAACTCAGAGTTCCAATTCTTCCCTAAATCAAATTAGGGTTTGAGTTTTAATTAGGAATCACCTAATCGGTACTGGAAGGAAGATGAATTGATGATTTAGAGTTAGAGTTTTGGATTGTGTTTTGGAATTGAGAAGTTATAGTTGGAGGTTGAGTTACAGGAGATGAAGATATGTTAGAAAGTAGGTTTGAGATTCAAAGAAGCTTATAATTCTGTGATTGTGTTCTTGGCTTGAAACTGTAAAGGGAATTGGTTTTAGTTCAGCTGATCAGTTGGTGCGGGTTGTGTTATGCTGGTGCAAGTATTGTGTGGTGATGATGAATCTTTGAACGGAAGTAGTAATTGGTGGATATGAATAGATGGTTTGGCTGATCAAGAATTGCAGAGTATGGATTTTGTTTGTAATGATGATAGTGATGTTACAAATGAATTGGAGGTTGTTATTGTGGCTATAGGAACTGTTACAGTTGCAATTGCAGTGGGAGAAGCTGAGCTTGATTGAACTGGTAGTTGCAATGGTTGCTGATGCAAGACATGGGAATTATATTAGTGATGAAGATTGTGTTGGTGATATTAGAGTTTGGTTCAGGTAGTGGTGTGGATGGTATATGGTGTTGTTGATGGTGTTAGAATTGGTGATGAACTGTGCAAGTGAAGTGAAGAAAGAAATGGGGTTGAGTTGTTGGTACTTTGAAAAGGTCTATTGCAGTAGCAGGAAGGATTACAGGGACTAAATGAATGTTACCTGAGTTGAAGTGTTATGTTGTTGAGTTATGAAATTGTAGGTGGTGTAGGTTTGGTTATGTCCAGAGTTTTGAGAATGATGGTGGAGATATGGATATGGCAGGGTCACAAGAGTAGTGTTTTAAAGTAGTTGAAGTTGCAAAATGGAGTAGAGCTCTTTAGTGGTGGTTCTGTAGATGTGCGTGATGTTTATAATTAGTGTAGAACTGAATTTTTATTGTTGTTGTCGTTGTTGTCTTTTGAATAAAAGTTGAATGAAGTCTGTATTAGAGTTTGGTCGTGCTGGTTGTTGTTATTGTTGCACAATGATTGTGCATTAAAGTTCTGGCCTGAGCAGAGGCTTTAGCCAATTAGTCATCCTAGTCAGATTGTCTGTCTGACGCTGCCCTTAGCTGACTTAGGACATATGACTGAGTTGAATCGGTTCGACTCAGAACTGGCTCAGTGAGCCAAAGCTAGACTTGACCAGTTGACCTGACCTTGACCTGTTGACCGTTGAATTGTCATTTGACTGGACTTGGACCTAGACTTAAATGTTGACAGTTAAGTTGACCTTTGACTGTTAGAGACTGTTAGTTGACCCGAGTGGACCGGGCCTTGTGTGGTGGGCCGAGTTTAGTAGACTTGGGCTTTAATCTAGTTTTCCTATTTTGGATGAATCGGACCACTTGTGGTCTGAGATGACTTTTGGTTCCTTCTACAAAGTTGTAGATATTCTTTAGACTTATCTAATAGACTAAAGAACCAATCTAATTGAATTAGTAAACTTTAGATATGATAAATATAGAATTATGAAAAGGTATAGAACCATAAATGAGCTTAGGACCATTAGATAGTTCATTTAGCCTATAACTAGAGAATCGTATGAGATTGTGTTATGAGCCTTGTATGAGCCTTTTGGCTAATCTTTAGGGTGCTTGTGTGATTAACAGTTAGTCGTTATTAACAACGATCGAGGAAAAGGATGATCAGGTAGATTGAACATCTCGAGGTACGCGAGGATTGTCATCAAAAGAGGTGGGACTCGATAACGAACTCTCTTGTATTCATTATTGTTTTACAAATATATATCTTACGAAATGCATGCATAACTTTGTTAGTATATGATACGTGTATGCATGTATATATGTGTGTAATACATACTAGTTTTCTTTTACATTTTGGAATGGGCTTGGATCTTTAGAAACAACTGATATTTGTGTTTGGGAGTATTTGCTTATTTTCAAAAGTGATTCTTTATATTAACTGGAAAGTGGTTACAATCTTTATTTATTGTTAGCATGAAAGGGAGAAGTTTCCTTTTGATTAATGTGAGAGGTGTTGTGCCCAAAACTTATATCCATATTTATTCAAGTAATAGGCTGGTCTTGTGCAATATTACCGTATATACCAGATTAGGGCAACGCATGTCTCATACATGGATGATTACTGTTTCTTTTAAATTACTTTCAAAAGCTATTATATTACGTTTTGGTGTTTGGAGAGAATGATGTTAAGAATATTATATATGATTGTTGGATTTACGCATGGGCGGATTGTGGGCTCTCCACTGTGTAAGCACTTCGATCGGATATAATGTTGTTACCATTGGATCTCTTTAGATACTTGCTATTAGAGTGCGCGTAGAATGAGGTACTGGTAAGGTACACATCGTTTTTTGACTTCGAGGCTGGAAAACCTCACGATACTTTAATGATCATTGAAGCTTCCACAACAGTCATGCCTTGCTACTCCGAAGGAAGATGTCGCTCACTATATTTATGTTGTGAATGTGTGCCAGTTTATTGGTTGGTAGAACTTTATATTTCCGTACAACTTATTATTATATTATGCTTTACTTGTTTTCCCGCATTTTATCGGATTTTCAACAAAACCTGAATTTTCTTCGATTCATTTTAGTGATTACTTGAAAGTTAGTTATTATTTATGCTGGGCACCCCTTTTATGGATGATGTGCTCACCCATTCTTAGGGCTGCACATGGTTCGGTTTTCATCGGTTTTTGGAAAAAATTAAACCGAAACCGAACTACTCGGTTTCCAATAATGAAAACCAATGAAACCATTTGGGTAGTTCGGTTTTTCTCGGTTCGGTTCCAACTCGGTTTTGTATAAAACCATTCGGTTTTTGGTTAACCACTGAAATTTTTTATATCTGTCAGTCTCACAAAAATGACAGGCAAATTTTTCTGAACCTGTCACTCAAGTTTCAAATACATCAAATGTTCCAACTTCCAATACATATTGATAGAAACATTAAATTTTAAAGAGTCTAGTTTCTCCTTAATAACAAAAATGAAAAAACATCAAAAAATCATAATCATAAGTTCATAACTGACTACACATCATAAGTTCATTCCTAAAAGGGTCGACAGGAAATAGTTTGTTACAGTGAATACACTTTGCATGTGTAGAAATTGGGTATTCCACAGGAGGTTGTAATGGTAACCTGCACATACACAAACTCGAGTTAAATATGAATTTCTCAATCATGATCAGTGCAATGGTACATAATGTAACTAAGAACATCAAGATTAGCAACCGCTATGGTAGAGAAGCACTAAACAATAAGCATTCGTTTAGCTGGAATTGAGGATGATCCTTTTACTGGAATATGCATTTCTAATTTTAATGTTGCATTATCACCTCAACCAATGAAACTACAATGGAATTGTACTGATATGAAGAAGTTACAAGTAAAGTAAGCCCTGAACATTCATAACAGTTGACTAAGATGATCTACCTTCAAAGGCAATGGCATGAGTTTAAGCTATTTTGGCGTAAAGGAGAGTACTCACATTATTGACAGTTCATTGTTTCTACTTGGCTATTCATATGCTTAAACAAATCTAAGTTTTATTCTAAAAAAATATCAACTGCTAATAAAACTACAAACTAGAGAAACTTACCGCTAACCCGTTAAATCATTTATAATCAACTTCACGATAACAAAGTTGAATCTTCTTCTTCTTCATCATCATCTATGTCAATGCGGATGAACTTAGAAGTTGCAAGAGAACCTAAAAATTCTGCAAGAAATTACATCAATAAGTGACAAACAGTGAGTACAGAAAATAACAAATCAGAATTTTACAAAAGTGAGTAGAGAAAATACCTGAAACATCTTCAGCATCATCAGTTCCTCCTTGGGCTTCTTTTTACATATCTTCAAATGATTATTCATACCACCTGTCCCATACTTGGTACCCTGAGCTGCAATCTTTGTCTTACAGTGGCGACATTTTGCATATTTCGAAGGCTTGGGGTCCATATCAAAGTGGTTCCACACATCAGAACGTTTCTTTCCCTTTGGTTCTGTCACTTGACTCACTTCTGTGTCATCTTCAGTTGCATCTTCAGGGGTTTTACGCTTATTGCTATGTGTTTCTGTCACTTTTATGACAGCTTCAGTTGCATCTCCATCTGCACTAGCATCTCCAGCAACACTAGCATCTTTAGCAGCACTTGCACCTCCAGCTGAATTTGCACCTCCATCTGAACTTGCATTAGGTGGAGGTCGAGGTGGCCGCTTATTAGAAGAAACAGAGGCAGTAGGTGTTGAACTGGATCCTCCTCGCATTGTCAAAAGGCAAGTCTGCAATGTGATAAACCATACATTTAATTTAAACCATACATTTAAGCAAAACCCACTGTGTAAATCAACCTAAATGACCAATTTTACATTTGAAATCCCCAATTTTTTTCAATTTTACAAACCCTGATATCATAATTAAAATCATAAACATGACAACAATCACATAAATATGAACATGACAACAATCACAAGATTCACAACCAAACTACTTGCAGAGATCCCTGTAAATCAAGAATAAAGGTACAAAAATCAAACAAAACGAAAAATTAAAAAAAAAAAATTAATCAGTAATTTCAATAGCAGATTCAAAACCCCCAAATCTCCATTTCTAGTAAAAAAAATTTAAAGGAATCTGAAACAAAACCCAGATCTACAAAGTTTCAAAAAGAAATCAAACCTGAAAGACACCAGAAGTAGGAGTAATCAAAGAGAAGTTGGATTGAACAGCACCAGAAGAATCACGAGAAAGAGCTTCCTGAACCAATTTCCTCTACAAATCATAAGCACAGCTGCCAAAAATCAGTCGAGTCGAGTGAAGTTGGAAGTGGAACTGTCTGTGGGAAAGCTTTCTGATAATATGATATCTATGAAAGAAGAGAAGAGCGATGTAAGTTATTACTTATTAGGGTTAAATATCCCCATCAACGGCCTAAAATCATTTAATCCTACGGTCACTATTAATCGGTTAACCAATTGGTTATTGGTTCGGTTTTATTTCAAAACCTAAACCGAAACCGATACTGTCGGTTATCTGAAACTGACAACCATAAATGAACCACAGGAATATGGTTATGGTTCGGTTCGGTTAAAAAATTTCGGTTTTCGGTTTCGGTTTCGGTTATGGTTCGGTTTTGTGCAGCCCTACCCATTCTCACTTTCAGTTTCAGAGACAGATCAAGATGTGCACATGGCGATTAAAGCTTCGAAGAATTAATTTCGTTAGTTGGTTAGCTCCCGCTATGTTTATTTTTGTGTTTATATTCTATTTGTAAACTAACTCATTATTGTATATATAACAACTGAGAGGATTTCTTGTATTTATTTCATATAGGGTTTAAATTTGGGTTAATCTTTAGTTAGAGCTTCTTTCTTAGTGTTTTAAATAGATGTTTTAGATCGTTAGTGCCTCATTTTATAGCTAATCTCTTGGATTAGTCAGTTATTAGCTTAGAGGGAGTTACATTAGCAAAGGTTTCGGAGACATTATCATCGAAGGGGACTCACTAAACTTCATAAATTCCTTGAAATACAAGCACTACAATACAAGCTGGAGAATCCAAAATACTATTAGTAGAATCAGAGATGAACTGAGGCAATTTAAATCTGTGGAATTTAGGTACATCAAAAAGAATGGTAATAATGTGGCACATAATCTCGCAGCAGTAGCTGCTTCTACCCACTCATCGAATGTGTGACTTACTTCCCCTCCTACGAGTATTGCTCACCTCATTGAGAGACATCAGTCTTCTGTCCGTTAGTTATTTTTCTGTTTTTTCCTCTTTCCAAAAAAAAATAAAAATAAAATGAAAAGATATTAGAGAAAGGATAGAAATAAGTGGTCCCCTCTTTGTATTAAGAGAGAAATTTGAGAGGGAGAAATGGTCCCCTCTATGGATACTAGTAAAACCATAACATTTGACTTTTTATATATGGAAACAAGCCTATTTTTTTTGACATACCCAAATAAGGAAACAAACCTATTTTTTAGAAATGGAGGGAGTATTATACTACGGCGACGTTAATTTTTCTTTTTTGAAAATCATTGCTTCGATAATTTCTCTTCTGTTTAGTTTATAATTTTTTTTACTTATTGTATGTTTTTTAGCCTTTTCATTTGGACCACCATATATGGATTTTACGTGGCCAAAATAATTTACAGGAGGTTAATCGTGAAAGATTCAGAGGGATAATAGGAGAGTCCAAAGAGTTCTGGAGATTTAGGAGTTTTAAACCCAGATTTTGAAAGAGTCGAGGGAATTGTGGGGAGTTGATAAGAGGGAGTTTGAGAGAGTCCAGAAATATGAATAGCTCTATCTTACAGTTTATAACATCTTCTTATTTCATTTTTTCTTTCCATTCTTCAGAAAACATAACCTACCAAGTGTCGTCACTGTGGTAATCTATTTACAAAGAAAATCTTATCGTGTTTATTCGATCTATTAATGGAAGTAAACTCATTCCACCATGATTCGATCTCAAGTTTTGCATTATATTATTTACCTTATAAATATTTTTCTACGAACCATTCTCTACTTCATTCTTTTACTGTAAACAATCTTCCTTTTCCCTTTGAGGGTAGGTTCTTATTAATCAACTATTTATTGTTACGATTTCATTTTTGAACATCACCAGGTAAAGTGAGTTTTAGGGAGTTTTTTATTAATGGTTTTTCCTCTTCCGATTTTTTCCCTAACTTTCTCCTTTTTTTTTGAGAGAGAGATTTCAATGAAAGCAAAAATACATACAAAACTCTCTAGAAATCCTTAGAAACCTAAACTCTTTAAAAGTCTAGAGATTTTCCAATAACAAAGATTTTAAGGGTATTTAGAAAAAATCCTTCACAAATAAAACTCTAGGGATTTTTCAATAACATATATTTTAACAGGGAGGTAGTCAATTAAGACTCTAAATGACTTCCAAAGTGTTACCAAATTTACTGTTAGTCCACAAAGAATTTTGGAGAGTCTCTTAATGTCTCTTGCTATTGATTAGAGACTTTCTTTGAGCAATTTAAATTCTCTGGAACTCCTTGTTATTGGATTACGATTTTGTAAAAATTACTCCAACACCCCTGTTATTCGAATGAGAATTAAAAGTCATTGGTTTGTAGTTTTCAGAGATTTGGGGAGATTTTTTTATGAAATAGGCATGGTAGAAATCTCTCTACATATATGTGATATTTTGGGAGACTTGGAAATTTAGGGGAAATTTGCTTTTGAGTGTAGGACCATTTTTTTTTTGTTTAAGCTGATAACCAAGGGACAGGCCATTTGCACAGTAATACAGCCGACTCCCTACGAATATATTTGAATCTCCTCTCTCTTCTTCTTTTCCCTCGTGTATACCTTCCGAGCTTCCTCTTTGCCACTTCAAAGGACATCTCTTCAGATGAAACAACGAAAAGATGCTAACCAGTGATGAGATATCATAGCCGAATTTTCGGTATAAGACAATAGTGAGATTTATTCTGACAACGAACAAATATTTTAGTAGGTATTCATGGTACTTTTATTAACATTGTAACGTGCATAATAAAAAAATCGTTAGTATTAAATTTTTATCTAGATATTATACATTTTTTGTCTCTATAAATCATAGATACTCTTTATAAATCTCGTTTTTTTTGTCTTTACAAGTCATAAAAAATCTCTAAAATACTCTCTGAGAATCACTAAAAATCTCTAGATTTTCAGAGAGTCTCTGGGACTTGGAGTCACCCAAATAAAAAAATCTATGAAAGTCTATAAAAATCTGATTCGACTACCCCTTGTAAGGTTTTTTTTGAGGGATTTTGAGAGGTGCCCCAAGAGTCTCCCACAACTAACATAGATTATAAGAGATTCTTCTAAACTCTTATAATGAGGGATTTTGAATCACCTGTTACTCAATACCACTAACAGGTGATTCTAACAGGGGTTTACTCAATAAATACTTTTGTTGATTTCCAAAGAGATTAATGGATTTACAAAGTATTGTGTTATTGGTTGTATACTTTTAAAATCTCTTTCAAAGTTTATGTTACTCGTTGTAGATTGTCAAAAGGTTTTCTAAAGTTTGTGTTACTCGTTATAAACTTGAAAATTCAAAGACTTTGCATACTTACCATTTTCAAGACTTTGAGTGACTTTTGAGTATATATTTGCCTTGATAAAAATCTTGCAAAATATGTAAGATTTTGGAAGACTTCCAATTTTTTTATAAAGATGTTTTTTACTTTCTTTTATTATATTTCATGAATACACAATCTATAAAACTCCTATTATAGATGAGTATAAATTACTATATGATATAAAAAAAATTTTAATTTTAATTATTATGTACAAATGTTATTGTTACACTTTATTTGTATTTTATTGAACAAAAGAAATAAGTTATATATAAAAAATAATAATAATTTATTTAATTTAGTTGAAGTTACCATAATAAATAAGCTACAATAAATTTTGTATTTATGTCTATCATGCATATTTTCATATTAAATTTGTTTTTACAACTCTTCGTGACTCTACAAATATCTGCAAGACATTAGATAACTCTGCATAACTCCCCAAAATTTTGCTCAATTCTGTATAATTCTCGTAAAGTTATTAATTTTCATGACTCTTTTTAAATCTCTTCAAATCTATAAATGTATTTATTGAGTAAACCCCTATAAAACTCTCTTGAAATGCATTAAAGCTCTCTTGTTAATGTTGTCTTGTGCGAAGTTTTATAAATACGTATGCCACAATACAATACATGATTACTGATTGTCTATTATGTTTCTCTCGTAAATATCAATACTTCTTGGAAGGGAAAATTTGAAATGCTTTTCCAAAAAAAAACTGCAAAACCCAAAAACATTACCATTAGAGCAGTAATTTTCACTGCACACACAAAAAATATTTATTTCTGATTCAAGCTGTTTTAGTAAAGGGTTAAACAATGAAATGTGTATCCCAAACTAAGTGGAAACCATCTCCTTGGCCTTTTATTACTCTTAATTGTGATGGATCTTTTGACAAAAATTCATAACCTGAATATGCAGAGTGTGTGGTATTTTTCGAAGCAGTGACTTGGATTAAGGCATATCAGCATACAGTCGGATCTCAAAAATCTTATCAGTTAAATCAATAACTCAACAACAACAATTGCTTGGGAAAATGAAACATTCTTTGTGATGTTATGAATTTACTTAGCACTGTCAATAGTTAGCAATATACTTCTAATTCTAAATTATGTAATAAAACAACTTATAAAATTACAAGATCTAGTAGAAAATTTAGTGTTTTGAGAGACTAGAATTGAGCATCTGCTATACCTACACGTGGGTTGATTAATTTTGATTCATACATTAGAATCAAAAAGAAATGTACGAGTTTGTGCTTCAAAAAAAATCACGGTAACATTACTACGTAGCCGATATTTTTTCAGTGAATGGGTCATTTGACCAAAAACGTGTCTTTTCCGGTTGAAATGGATGTGTAACAATTTGGTTTGGGTGAAATGGACGGATGCCACGTCGTTCCAATTTATACATTTGTACCCCCACGTCGTTTCAATTTTGATCTTTCTTTTTGCTATCTTTCTTCTTCTACCACAAACAACATTCTTCCTCCTCCGTCTTCATCAGCAGAAAACCAACACCACCAGGATTAAATATTATCTCCACCACCATCAGCATCCCGTTCTCCACCATCACAAACACCAACAACAACATCATCAACACCACCACTGTAAAAACCAGCAACATATCATCTCCACCACCAGAAACAACAAACTCACCATCAAAAGACACCACCACCGCCATCAACAACATCACCATTTTCCTTCATTATCCCCACCACTACAAACTCCAGCAACACCATCGTCGAAAACGCCACCAATATCATTTTTTTTTAAATGACCTAATTAAATTGAGGTTAATTTCATAGATTGATTAAAACTAATTAAAGAAATTGGGTTTTGTTTTCTGTCAATTTCACAAGATGAGTAAGTTTCCTAAACCCAATTTTGATAAAGCCCTAAATTTTTTTTGATGCATTTGAATGTAAGTTTCATATATCTTGTGTTATTACCGGATAAAACTGGTTTCGTCTTGTGTTTCCACAGGATGAGCCTGGTTTCATCATCTTTTGTACTAGTTGAATTTGTTGTACATCTCAAGTTGTACATGATGAAACTGGTTTCATCTTGAGTTCCCACGGGATGAGTCTGGTTTCATCATTTGTTGCTACTAGATGAATGTTTTATACATCTTCCTGTTTTAGATTGGACTGATTTTAGTTTCATCCAATTTTTACACTAGGATGAAACCAATTTCATCATGTTTTATATTGGGTTGAATTTGGTTTCCCACATTTTAACTAAGATGAAACTGGTTCCCAAATAGTGTTACTCTGGTTTCATCTTGTTTTAGATTGGGTTGAATTTGATTTCGCCCATGTTTAAAGTAGGATGAAACTAGTTTCATTCTACCGTAATTTAAGATTTATGTAGTGGGTTTTCTTAAAATTGCTTAAAAAAAGTTTTTGTACAAACAATTCACCATATTCCCAAATAGTGTTACTCTGTTTTGCTTTAACAACATAGCTACCAGGTTTGTAGCAAGTTTGATAGGATGAGGGACATGATTCTAAGAATACACCTCTCTGCGATACCTTGGACAAGTATTTACAAGCTTTTTATACAACATATGGTTTATTGACTTTTTTTTTTCTTTGTCTGTGTCCAGGGCTTCTGAAGCTTAATTGGCTAAAACCGAACAAGTTCCTTCATATTTTGGGTGTTTCACTCGAAAAGTTCAAATCTGATAATAAAAGCCCTATACTTTTTGAGTCTGCCAACTGTCGTCGGCAAACAATAGTCTTTATATATTTGTCCATCGTAATTCAGATTCATGGTGATCACAACTTAACGGAGTAACAAGAGTGGACCGCCGTTTGGTCGGTTGAAAATGGGATCCAAATTAACTGTTAAAGTGATTTTTATGTGGCCTCTTTACTTGATTTTCCCGATTGCAACACGAAGTGAGATGGGTTCGTCCAACAATTGTTTTTTTTTTTTTTTTTTGAGTTTTTGAATATGACTTGTAGTTGCATTACGAACTGTTAAAGATATGTGTATTGAAGAAGATAGGGACATATTGATATGTTCCAGTTAATTAATAAAAAAAAATCTGGGTGAAATATCCACAATGGATAATTGAACAGTATCTTTTTGATTCCTGTCCATATAAACAGTATCAAAACTTACCAGTCTGTTTCATCCAGGAATTGTTGGTTTTGGTCTTTTTAACAAATTTTGTGATATTTTTTTGATTGATGAAAATTAGACCTAAAACTAGGCTGAATATAAATCTAACAAATTCATAACCTTTTGATTGATAAAAATTAGACTTAAAACTAGGTTGATATAAATCTAACAAATTCATAACCTATGTAAGGTGTATTTCGTACAAAAATAAATCTCTACGTCATTGTTAATAATTTTATAATTATATTCTCGGTATTTAGAAATGATTTTTTTTCTTTTTTGCACAACTAGTGTCGTAGATTATTGCTCTATTTGTTCCAGGATTACATGTACATCAATGCGAAAACCTTTATCATATATCAAAATTTGATAATTTGAAGCTCATGATATTTGGCCTCACGAGTAGGGCAAATATTGCTGTCCTGAAGATAATTTTATGTACGGTATACCCTGGGCCTCCTTAATTAAAAATCCCCTTTATGCACCTGCACCGCCACTGCTCCCACATCTTTTTTGAGGCGACCACCGCTGCCCACATTACCACGACACCACCTCAAGTACCACAAGCTAAGCAACCATATATAAATTTTAAAATCAAACATTGAATGCATTCAAGTGTATAATTCTTCATTCCAGCTAATTAACATTTAATCTTCATTTTGTGACTGCTGTTGAGCAATGCAATACCGATATTAGTTAGATATTTATAGTAGTTCGTGGCCGTGGATGCATGGTCTACGACAGTCGCGAAACATAATCATGTATGCATTAAAAACCAAATAGCTCTGGAGATTCGGAGTTTACGTCTTTACGAACAACTAACTGTCACCAAATTAGAATATGACATGTATTCAAAGCTAGGCTTTTAGGATCAATCGTCTCTCCACTTATTCTCCATGGCCCTTGCCACTCTGTCGAGTCTGCCCAACAAATGCATGCATTTATTCTCATGCAACATTTCTACGCGTGTGTGAGTACAAAATAACCGCCATAAACATGGCATAATCTCAGCTTAACCCATCAAAGTTAGCATAGGATGAGAAGTATAGGTGACCTTCATATGCTTTACCTCATCACGAGACTAATTCAAATGAACAAGTACTGATGGGATTATAGTATACTAGAACACCGTTGGCACGGTGGGAAAGGACCGATGTCTAAAAGGATAAACACCTCTGATTTTTCGTAAAAACTCTAAATTTAATATTGTTGTTTGTACATATCATGTAGATCTCTTTAAAAAAATTCCAACAAGATAAAATTTGTAAAATTTTATGGCACGGATTTTTAAATATGTCATATTTTAGTTTACTTGCTAATTATATCCCTGAAAAATATGATACATTTATAATAACCGGACTAAAAGGGAGTGGTATTTTCGGTTTTCTAATAGTAATTATTTCCAATCTTTTTATCAAATTGCACATTTTGTTACTCTACAATTTACAAAAAATGGTCATCAAGGGACTGCCTCCTTTCGGGACCTCCGGTCGGTCATCCTATGTCGTATTAGGCGCCAGTCCCCTTTCCTAGCGCCTAGGTGCGTCGAGGAAAAATTCGAAAACATCAGAAATACACAGATTTGAAGCCTTGGGCGTTTTCTTCTTCTTTTCTCTAAGCTCCCCATGGGCAACTCGCGCACCTAGGAGAGCGCCCAGGGCGTCTTTACAACATAGGGTCGGTCTAGGTATAATTTGTGGTTCCAGTTCCAGTTGAGCCGTTCAAATTATATACCACCTCCTTTAAAAAAAAAAGATATCATTATTTTTTTATTTTAACCTAAAAATAGGTTAAATTGAGAAAGTGATAATATCTTTTTTTTAAATAAATAAATAGAGGAACATGTTTAATCGGTGGGTTTGGCTATCAAAAGATGCCTGGACTCTCTCTGGAATTGAATTTCATTTGGAAGATCTTTTTTCTTATGTTTACTTTGTAAACGTTGTATCTAATAAAATAAAGGTTAACTAGTGTTATTAAGCTTTTAAAATTTATATTACGGAGATGAAAGGATGTAAAATTTTAAGCTATGAAATAGATGATGAGAAAATACGATGGCTTATAAATGCATATTTATAGTGCAAAATAGCACAACTCAAAGAGATTTTTGAGAAGACCAGCAATTAACAAATACAGTAAGTGTAGAGGATTCAAACTTAAGGCTACAGCAAGGAAGATTACGCCATAAAAACTCTCCATTCAGATATCGAATGGTCAAATGAGGAAAGAGTTAGTAAAACGTGTTTTGCATTCTTACGCTTTCTTAGCTCATACATAATTGCATGTTTATAATGTACTTTAATTTTATGTAGCACACTGCATGCTGGCAAAAAGAGTATACGTAGTAAGTATGCTTTCCAAATTTTCATAAGTATGCTTTCCAAATTTTAACATTGACTTTGAACAAGGGCTAAATTCAATGTTAACCAAATTTCGTTCCTTTCTGAATATGATATACATCTTAGGAAAACGATGGCACATGATAGAAAAAGATAAAGAAAGATAAATGTGTTTGACATTCCACCTATAGGTTGCCTGCCTTTGTACCTTTTACTGCTGCAGTTTGTAACTTGGGATTGTGCTGCTCTTGTTTGAAAGTTTTTAAGGGCCCAGTGACCGCAATTAGCCCAATGGGTTTAGTTTTTCAAATAAGCATGGTCTGGTTTGAACCGGTTCCAGCTTCAATCGCATGCAATCCAATACATGAAAAATTTAGCATCCCCATTTAATCCATCATCCAGCGAATTTACATATGATAGACGCGTGGATGGACAGATTGGACGCGTATAATTTAATGGATTTTATTTTTATGATTGATAACCACAATAATAACAACAAATTATCATTCCAAAGGGAAAAATGTCGTTATCAATATCAAAACCTAAAAATTTGATGGAAGTAATGATGAAAGTATAGGATGAAATTATAGTTGATCATGTTAACTAATATTTTACACATATTCGATGTAACAGGTGTGAGCGTCCAATTGATTTTTTAGGACAATATCCGCATCCAATCCAAAATCATTTGGATCCCGTAAACTACATCCGCATCTAACTTATTAACGTACAGACCAAGCACCCACCTGATACATGCAGATGGACTGAATTGAATCCCCAAATTTGGTCATAAATGCTCAACCATATATATAACTTAGCTTCATTATACAAGTAGATTACAATGAATCTAAGATTACCAATGTTAACATCAATCAACCACAGCTTGCAATTAAGTACTCGCGGATCATTTACTTTTTTATTTTTGCATTTAACAATTTTTTTCATGGGTGTTGTTACAATGAAAAGAAAAAGCGCTGACTAGCTACAGTTCTGTATCTTAGATGGTTGTATGTGTATCTAATTCATAATACTTTGGTCGATATATGTATTTGTAATATGTTCTGTCACGAGCTTCAATCAGTGAGTCGACCTTTCAAAAAAAGAAATTAGATTTTTTTCCCCAACAGCTATAGATAGATGTTGATGGTGGATTTTTGACAAAGGCTAAAATTGTAAAATCATAATTTTTCGTATTTTTTATTCAACAATCAGACGAGTATGTGAAATTCATATTTCAGGATTTAAGTCTGGAAGTTCATGCCAGGATAATCTCTGACTGAGTTATAGCCTCTCAGAGTACGCATAAATATGCAATTATTAAAGCCTCTCAACTGAGCTTTCAATATTTTGCATATTTCATCAATAGTGAACAATTTCAGTATTCACTTCTATATAGAATCGAGAATGATTGGACGGTTCCTAGATGGATTGGCCACTAGTGTATAGCAATAACGTTTTCAGGATGTCACAAATGTTCCCTGACTATGCAGAATCAACATTTAGAATGGGTATGACGCTTCTATTTCATACTTCGACTCTCGAATAAATATAATGCTCCTAGACAGGTTGCCTACTAGTATAGAGTCATCTATTAATTAATTCTAGTGCAACATTCATCAATTGAATTCCTAGAAGATATTCCGTTTTTATCATGATGTCTTATTACTTTAATTCATGGTTTTCTCAGCTGAAATCCATGGATTAGTAATAGATATTCACCTTTTGGGCATATGGGCACCACCTAGTAAGCCCCGAGAAAATGGTACGAGTGCACATATCAATAATGCACGAACGAGCACCCAAAAATGTGGCTGAACGAGGAAATATAAAGAGCTAAGGAAGGTTGATAAAATAATAATAAAAACAAGGAAGATGCATCACGGGACCGGGCCCATAGGCCGGACGTGGCAAGCCTCCCTATTTCTAATTCCTTATTTTATTATTATTATTATTAATAATATTTCCATCATCTCTTGAAACTTCCTCATTCATGCAAACTCCTAGTTCTCCAGATTTCTCCAAATATTGCTCAACTCTCCAAAAAATCCTAGTCACATGACTATTAGGTTTTTCTTTTACCAGTAATATTAAAATGACGCGTTTTAATGTTCTAAAATATTGGATATACGAGCAAAGTCCTACTTGCTCATTCATGCAAAATTGAAAGTTTCAGTCAAGATCAAACTTTTCTGAAAATCCAAAATATTGCTCAAACAACCAACAAAATTTCTAAGATTTTCAGGAATGGACACGTGAGGGACATGGTGGCCCGTGCACTACCATGACCGAACCTGGTCGGTCCCTTAGCCATCATGGTCAGTCGGTCCCATGTCACTCCATTATTATTTTTTAATAATTCATACCTTTCATAATTCTCCACTAATGAATCCTCGTTCATGGATATTTCTCCAAACGCTCGGACGTCCATCCACCACCAATGCACGGGATCTCATTCCTATTGGTTGGTCGATATTCCTTGACCCACATTGGACAACTCTCCATTATTCAGGGTTCTCCAAAGTTAGGGTTCTGAATTTACGATAATTCGACAAACGTCGATAACTTTTATATTATGCAGCAATCAATATTTTTAATTAATGTTCGGTCCTGCTATTAACATTTTTAATTGCTCGACCGTCTGAGAGCACCATCGTTGGATGGCCATCCACTTGGACGAGCATCCAATATTTTATTGGACGTCCATCCTGTTGATCGTTCATTGTCTAATATTCACCAATATTTTAATCCCTACTTTTTCATTCGACAATTCATGACATCGGGAATGAGCACTATTGATAACTTTGTGATATCTGATTTCCTGTCAAATGATCGACATGTCAAAATAGGTCCTTGATTGAGAAATCTCATTAAACCAACGCTCGTCGATCCAAATTATAAGAACATCATTATTTCATGTAAAATAATACATCACAATTCATCAGACTCGATGTATGTGCATTATCCTGTCCCAATAGACACCTTGTGCTCAATCCCTGAGTCTCAGAGCATACCACATTAGTCCATTGTGCCTGACACATCAAGGCTAAGACTCATGGTCTAGTCAAGTTAACAATTGACCAATTAAATACATATCTGCCTTGCATACTCCACATTCATGAGACATCAATCATGTCATGGGGAGATATTCACTAGGTTTTTGGTCTGGCGGCCTACGATACGTGTATACACCCACGATGAGAAATGTGAGTAATTCGTGCAAGCAGTAAAGGAGTTAGAAAAGTAGTGGATGGACAATCAATCAATTCTCCCACGCACGTGGAACTGGTTCAACCATGATTTCCCACTTCCCCATGCTTTCACTTCTCAGCAACCGTCACACTTACTGGAGATCAATGTGTTTACAACTTCTGCAATATAAATAATTTCATCAATGCATGATTAAACATGCTCAACACGACAGAACTCAAGTTACCAGAACTTAATCAAAATCATCATATCTGAACTTCTCTAAACTCAGCATTTCACTAAACTTTCAGAAATCTCCAACACATACACAATCCTTCAATCATCATTGATCCCGCAAACATCTCATCTTCCCTCCTACAGATTGACCCTCATCCATCTTTGAGACTGAATTGACTCTGGAACGGTCATTGTCTTGGTTTAGGCCGGAGTCCTACAAATTGATCTGTCGAACTCAAAGCACTCACGTGCAGTGCATCTGTTTGCTAAAGGTTTAGAAAATTTTCCCGATCAAGGAATCACTCGTCACTCCACTTTTTCTCAAAAACTAGCGAATCGTTTTCACCCATCAACAACAGACAAAAAAAAAATAACCAGGAAAAAACGATTTGAATTTTTCTCATACCAGTGGGCCCCAAATCAGAAAAACTGATTTAAATTTATCTGATACACATAACTAGTAGTCCCAGTGGACCCCGTTCCCCATCCCGTAAAAATTAGTGGCCACCATTTGTATGTGTCTGTTTTATGACGTTTTTATCTTTGGCCTGTCCAATATTTTGTTTCTTCATGCACATATTTCATTGATTTTGAACTCCCTGTTGAATAGTTGGGATTATTGGTGTCTAAAGCTTGCAATTTGTTTGCTACAAATAACCATGCGCTTTTTAAGACGTTGTTATACGTCGATCAACTGGGAAGGAATGGGATGCATGCAATTACTACCACTTGTACATATGATATATCTTTTAAACATTATTTGTACAATAATATCAGTTTTGAAATGAAGTCATTAGAAAAGAACATTTTATCATTTCAAAAGCAACCAAGTTATATTCGCTTGTTTTAGGATTAGATCATATAGACAACAAGATCTGAAAACTTTTTACCAATCTACGATCCTCACTTTCTCTTGTTTTTCATTTTGAAACTCTGAAGACCATAAATAAACATAGAAGATAAGGAGATGGTTCTGATGGAAACTTGGAAAGAGTTGTGGCTAGTGATCCAGGCTTCTCTTTAATAACAATATCAGTGTTTGGATCCATGAGGTTTGCTAGATTTATCTACTACAAACTGATACCAAAACCTAGACTGGAAGATATAAAATAAAATCAAATAGGCTTTTCTGCTAGAGGAAAATATGTATCAAACATCTTCACTGAGGCTGAAGCAACTCTTGGGATGTAAAGGAAGTCAGCTAAGAGAATCAAGTGCACATGATCTTGCGATATTCAAGAGACATAAAGGAGCACGACTGATGTTGAATTGCTTAGATGGTGAATTCGGTTTTAAGCACAGTCCAGTCCAAAATCTGACAGTAGGCCAGTGTCTGTAATGGTTTAATACAATGTGGTGTTCAAAACTAGACGCCAACTGTAATGTTCTGAATAGGACAGTTCACGAACTGTGGTGATCTTAATTTGTGAATATCCTCGCATACACAGATGAGTTCACGAACCGTAGACATCTAAATTTAGGAAAGCAAAATGGTTCACGAACCGTAGCTCCCTGAATTCACGAACTGGATAACGGTACACGAACCATTTCACATACTTACCCAGTATGTATTAGCAGGTGCTCAAATACTATTTTTACCATTATGTTTAAAATTTTTATGACTCTCATAAACACTTAAGATATCTTTGATCACTAAAATACCTTGTGTAAGTGCATCATGATTCAAGTCTTAAGTGTCTAAATGAACAAAATATTGCTTAAAAGTTTGAAAGGCATATTTGTGTCCTAATTGATTCTAGATTCGTCCTCTACAGACCTAGGTTTCCTCTGAAAAAATAATTAGGTCTACAAATAAAATACTGCACTTTGGTGATTCGTGAATCCAGGTCCCACTATCTTTACCATGATAGTTCATGTATCCTTTCAGGCAAGATAGATAATAATCACAAAGTTCTCTTTGTCTCAGACTTTGTGATTCCTCAAGATATATATATCTGAAAACTGATCTTATTTGATCTTTTGAAGATTGTTATCAAGAGGTGGTTAAGAATCTAGGCTGCTCTTCGGGAGTCGTAAGTTCCGGATTTGTGAGATTTGTTAGCTTGTCTATTGCAAACAGTTTCCTCACCTTGATATTTTATCTAAACGGAAATCAAATATGCTTATCTGTTAGAGGAATATTGGTATCAGAAGTGTTCACTTAGGTTGAAGCAACTCTTAGGATGTAAAGGATGTTAGCTAAGAGAATCAAGTGTGTGGAGCATTGCGAGGTTCAAGAGACATAAAGAGCACGATTGTAACTGAATCGCTTGGAGGATGGATCCAATATCAACTGCATTCAAGTATTAAGTCTGATAGTAGGCTAGTGTTTGTAGCGGCTTAATACAATATGTTGCGTAAATCTGGACGAGGTCCCGAGGTTTTTCTGCTATTACTTTTTCCTTGTTAAAACAACTTGTGGTGTCTTGTGTTTTTCACTTTCCACGTTATATTGTTTATCTTTATAACTGAACTCACAGGTTTGTACGCATTCAATCCAAGTAGTCCCACTTAATAGTAATCGGTTACGAGACTATTTCTCGTAGAATTCGTATCTTGAAAGATAAATAACAAGTTTAATTACTTGGTATAATTCCGATTGGATTATTTGGATACGACTAGATCGATCTTGGATATTGATTTTTGAGATCGCCCAAGTACTTTGCTTATCAATCAGGTTCATAGACTCCGTGTCTATATACATACAGATTGAATATAGGTTAGAGATATAAACTTTATATACATATTGTCAAGGATCATTCAGTTGGTCTACTTGCAATTGTATTAGGTTTTTTCCATACAAGTTGCCGGACGAAAAAGTTAGGTGTAAACTTGGTACCCCTGCGTTTTCAGATAGAAATCTCACATTTCTCTCGGTATCAAACTTTGTGATTCCTCAAGATAGATATCCGGAAATTATTCTTAATTGATTAGTTCAAGATTGTTCTTGATAGGTGGTTAAGAATCCAGGATTCTCATCTAACCGAGTGTAAGTGTTCCAGATTTGTGAGGTTTGCTAGCTTTGTCCGCAAAAACATTTTCCAAGCCTTGATCTATTCGGTCTAACAGGAAATCAGGCATATCTGTTGGAGGCAAATAGGTATGAAGTCTTCACTGAGTCCGAAGAAAATCTTAGGCTGTGAAGGACGTCATCCAAGAGAATCAAGTGTGTAAGATATTGTGAGATTCAAGTGACATACAAGAATACGAACACATCTGAATTGCTTGGAGAATGAATTCTTTTTTAACTAAATTCCGATCTAAAGTCTTATAGTATGCTACTGTATGTATTAGTTTAATACAATGTGGAATTCAAAACTGGACGAGGTCCCGGGGTTTTTCTGCCAGTGCAGTTTTCCAAGTTAACAAAATTCTTGTAAATGTGTGTACATTTTACTTTTCCATATTACAAGCTATTCTTTTGATTGTTAAAAGTAATTCGAAGGTCATTCTCCTATCAGACGTAAAAGTTGGTCACGTACTTGATACTAATGTATCAAGTACGAAGGTCATTTTCCATTTCATAATGTATCTATGATCCGCTCGTTTCGGGGTTTCCAAAAGCAATGGAATAGTCGTCTTCGGTTATTCGTTTGACGACCGTTCGTTTTGGTTGATTAAACAATTTTGGTTTAATCAGCAATTTTTTTAAAATGAATAATTTGTTTTTAACATCTCTTCATGAAAATAAAATAAAATCTTAATAGCCTCGCCAATTTCAAAGTCCAGAAAATAGAACGCTTACATCGTACCACATTTCTAGCAATATTTTAACATTTACATTGTCATGATTTTTTGTGATCTGCGAAATAAAACTGATGCTAACGATATTTATCCATTCTCTCCCGGAATTGACGGAGTAGCAATAGATAAATTATACCTAACTCTTTGTAATCGCTTCTCATTCTATGATATCCAGATTGGTATTGACGCTCTGATATATGACCTAAAATTTATTTTTTATGAGCAATTAAATTCAGTGAACCAAATTCTACAACACAATTTTGTCCCCAATTGATATCTGGAACAGGCTACGCATGATACCTTGTTTTACGATTTTTCTCTTAAAGTTTTTATGATGCTCTTCAATTCGTAAATAATTTTTATTAGAAATTGTAAAAAACAATTTTGTTTAGAAAAATTGCGAAATAAAAACCGAAGTGATATGTGTGAAATTAATTAAGATTGGATGAATTTATAATGTTACAGAAAAATAGAGTCGTTGGAAATAAACTTGTTGCGAGTTAGCTGCTGAAGATACTTGTTCAATACACACGACCTAGGTTTAACCCGTAAAGACTCTTGTTAGAGCTTCTCCAATGGGATGTGTGTGAATAAAAAAGTCTTCGTCCACGTAGGATCCACTACCAATTTTCATAAAATGATTCTCCAACCGTTACCTCATTGACTAACATATAGATGACGTGGCATACTTTTAGTTAGACATCCTCTTCATCAACCTCTTGTTTCAGAGGTTCACCAAGAGGATCTGTATCTGTCCTAGTCACATTTTAAAAGTAAAAAAAAAAAGAAATTTATTAGAATTGGTTTTTAATCGAAAAATAAAAAAAAGGAATTAACGACTTTTTCCTTTCTCTCGTTTTATGAGCGAACAAAATTTGCTTCTTCTCAATACTACTGGAACCAATCATACTTCCAGTGAAAATAATTTATTATTTTAGAATCGGGTAATGAAATTCATATCAACAGAACAGATCCGTTCATTGTAATGTACTTAATCTTTGTCCATCACCATCTTAATCTTTGGTTCATTTGATTCACGTCTGTGCTCCATCTTTAGTCCATGATCAATGACTAACTAGCCAAACAATTTAATTCAATTAATTCCATGCTGTTGTAATAATATTTGTTCGTATATTGTATTGAACCATCATCCATTAAACAATTAAAAATTAAACTGAACCATCAATTCGTTTTTTAAATGATTAATATTGTGAAGCTTGTTTTTTTCTCGAATGATGTTAAAAAAAGTGTTAACCATCACTGCGAGCAATAGAGAAGAATTATCCAACAACGTGTAGTTCAGCTTAATGATATCAAATTAAATATTTTATTCCATTTAAAAGCAAGAGACAACCAATGGGTTGGAGAAGATTTATTATTTTTCCTTATACTTAGGAAAATTGTTTTTTTCTTCTTTTTTTCTTTAATACTAAAAATTGTTTGTTAATGTAATTGAAGGCTTACATAGTCATCCTCTTCCATTTTAATGATATCAGGAGGATAATTGTTCATAAAAAGAAAATTGTTGACTTGATTTCCTTGCAAGTGCATGAGCCACACTATTACTTAATCTATGGACTGCCTTACAAAACCAGAACTTGTACCTAAAAAATTTATTCTTAATAGCTGAAAGTAAATGTTGGTTATGCCAGTGAATCTGTGATTCCTCATTAAGAAGAGAGTTCACTACATTAGCACAATCCATTTCAAAAACCACATTCATGTAATCTAGATGTTTCATCCAATCTACTGCCATCATCAAAGCTTTGCACTCAAAGTATTCAGCTCCAAATTCTGCAGCAACTTCCTCATCTAGACTAACACCTTTGACCCCTAAGATGGAACCTGCACAATCACGAATAATCAGTCCAATACTGCTCTTTTTAGTATCATACATATAAGAAGCATCAATATTGATTTTCACATGTTTCAGGTGGTAACTAAGACTTTATAATTTCATGATGACTTCTATTTATCCTAGCAGTAGTATAAGAAAGATTACATTGTTGGAACAAATTTTTAATTCTAATTATTGTATTGTTAGCATTTGGTTTAACATTCTAGAAAACCAGATTGCATTTATCTTTCCAAATGTACCAGATAGTACACACATTAATTTACAAGTACAGCCTTCAGCCTCAAGTTCAGCAACCTGTTCATTAGTGTGATGATATGTAAACCAACTTACCAACCATTCATGAAAAGAACTGAAATCCTGCAAAACATTTGAGATATTAACATTCACACCTATCCATATTGACCTAGCATAAGGACATTCTCTAAAAATATGAGTACTTGTTTCCATATAATGATTACAGAAAACACAATGGTGCTCAATTTCCTGTTTATAAATTAAGATTTTCTCCCTAGTTGGTGCTATATCTTTCAAACATTTCCACAGGAACAGCTGCACTCCATGAGGAACCCTCATATTCCAGAGTTTTTTCCAAATCTCTCTAGGTATAACTTTATAATTTAAAACATTATCGACATAATCTGCACATAAGGTGTTGTAAGCACTTTTGACAAAGAACTTACCTTTTTTGTCTGGCTTCCAAACTAGGTAATCTTGACCAACGAAAGGAATATTCATGTTAAGTATGGTTGTAGCAATATCATGATTAAATAATGAAGTAATAAGATCAGTATTCCAAATCCTAGTATTAGGGAGAAAAAGATCACAAACCAAAGAATAAGTATTTAGGCTAGAAATTCCCATTACTGGGACAGGTGGACTATTGTAAACTATAATCCAATTATCTAGTCATATATTAATTTTTGTTCCACATGGAATTATGTTGGACAACCTCAAGACCAGACTATATACTTCTCCAAAGCCAATAACAATCATACTTAAGTTTATCAAGATGAAGTAAGCTACCATTCTTACCATAATTTGATCTAATAATCTGCATACAGAGAGAGTCACTTTCATTATAGTCCTTCCAAGCAATTTTAGTGAGCATAGCAGTATTAAAATGCTCAAGGTTTCTAACACCTAGGCCACCTAAAGATTTAGGTATACTAAGTTTATTCCAGCCAATAGGACAGTGACCTCTACTATTTTGATGACCCCACCAAAAATGCCTTTGGATTGAGTCCATTTTATCAATCATAGTCTTAGGAAATATAAAGCAACCCATTTGATGAGTTTCCGAAGCATTAAGAACATGTTTCACCATAGTAGACCTAGCAGAATGATTCATTGTTTTCCCCTTCCAGTTTTTGATCCTAGAACTAAAAGACTGCATGACAGGATTAAAAGCTCTAGTTTTGTCTCTACCTATCAATAGAGTGACACCAAGAAATTTATCACTGTCTTTCATTTCAGACATTTTAAGTTGAGTAGAAAGAGTCTTTCTAGTACTAGGACTGATATTATGACTAAAGTAAACACTTGGTTTGTCTAAATTAAGAACTTGACCAGAGACTTTACCAAATTCCTCCAGAACTGAAATGATACCAGCTATATTGTGCATATATGCTTTTGTAAAAATCAAGATGTCATTTGCAAACATTAAGTGAGTAATACCTGGAGCAATTCTAGCTTCCTTAACACCTGAAATTATATGGTTAGTTTCAGCATTCAAGAGGAGTCTAGATAGGTATTCCATGCACAAAATAAAGAGATAAGGTTAAAGTGGGTCACCTTTCCTAATGCCTCTTGAGGGTGTGAAACTTTTAGTAGGAGAACCATTCAAAAGAATTGAACCTTGTGCAGTTGAAATACATTGCTCTATATAACCACAAAATTTCTCATTAAAGCCAAATTTCCTAAGAATGCCTAGTAAGAAAGGCCACTCAATCCTATCAAAAGCCTTAGAAAGGTCCAGTTTCAGTTCCATAGTGCCAGTAATACCTTCCTTGTGTTTCATAGTATGTATCATTTCATGAGCAACAATAATGTTGTCATGTATTGCTCTCCCTGGAACAAAGGCAGCTTGATAAGGTGAATAAGGTGTTTCAAGTGTGGTTTAATTCTTTCAGCAATAATTTTTGAGATGATCTTGTAAACAGTGTTACACAAACCTATAGGTCTGAAATCTACTGGTTTTTTTGGCTTCATCAGTCTTAGAAATTAAGGAAACATAAGTTTTGTTGAAAGCAGAGGGCATAAAACCATTTTCAAAAAAACTTTGGACTTCAATGATAACATCATTACCAACATTATCCCATTTGGCTTGATAAAAGCCATCCTGAAAACCTGTCATGTCCCTCATGACTAGTATATCTGATTATGGGACACCCAATTGGGGCACCCCTTGTTAGGTGTAGTTAGTAAGTAGTTAGTGTGTGTGTGTGTGCTTAGCACGTGTGCTGGGAGACTACCCTAGTATGTAATGAGTCTGTAATTATCTTTTGGATTATCAACGAATAATGTAAAACTCATCTTCTTCTCTATTTGCTTCTGCAACTTCTCATCTATAACAATGTCTTCTTCTTCTTATTCCCCTAATTCATTTAATTATTCTTCTAATCCTCTATTTCCCTCTATCTATCTCAAATCATCTCTATCCTTAGAGACTCAAATTGTTCCTAATAATCCAATTTGTAGTGACTTCACTATAAGTGGTATCAGAGCAGTCGATTTTGAGACTGCTACCCTGAGTAAGTTTGAAACTGCACTCCTCTCTTTCTTGAAGACGATTATAGCTGCCGAGTTTAAAGATTTTGGAGAACGTTTGTTGAAGATTAAACTTGGATCCAGTGATGAACTACTGGAAACACCATCAGGTTCTAATTCTCAATCTGAGTTGAAAAAGATTGTTGACAGCGGATTAGTTTCACTGATGGAATTGAGGGTACGGGTAATGATTCACAATTGATTTCTGATGCGGGAAAATTGAAATCTACATCTGGGAACCTCGGTTTGGTGGGAGCTGAGCTTACTCATTCGAATATGATTGAGAATGAAATTGATGTCACTTTGAAATCAATTCCACTTGATTCAAATGATTCGGGTTCAGAAAGAAATTTTCCCAAAAAATGTGCAACTCTTGGTGCAACAGATGAAGGTAATTTTCAATCTATACCCGCAGTTGAATTCTCTTGTGTCAAAGAATCTAGTGGTACTAATGAAGTAGAGGAACACAAGGAGAAATTGAATTTCCTAGATTATCAAGAGGGTAAACCTTTCTTTTATGAACATAATTCTCTTAATATTTCTTTGAATTCTCAAGTTGGAAAGGTTTTTTCTGATCCTGTTGGAGATTATACATTAGGTTCCGTCATAACTATTTCTGGTTCATTGCTACTTAATGTGTGTTCGATTCTAATAATAGATAAATATGATCGGAATTTTGTTCAAGAGCTGCTTTATAAACATGGGTACTGGCCAGATTCATTGTCTGGTGCTTTATTTGGTTGTATGCTAGCTAATGATAGTTTTATGACTACTGCTTGGTGTATATATGATAAAATGCTTGACAGTGAAGGTTGGGATTCAAGTGGTGACAGAGAGTGTGATTTTCACATGATATTCGATCGCGGAAAAGGATGGTATTCGTTATTTGGTAGCGAAAATAGACTTTGTGATATGGTTGCTTCTCGTTGGTACATGTTTCACCCGTGTTTGAAATTAATGGCTGGATACGACAGAAAGTTGAGAATGAGTGTGAATGGTATTCTAACTAACTGTGTATGAAATTCTTGTTTTGCTAAATGTGTTTTGAAATTTGAGTATGATGTTTGTGGGTGTCTGAGATGGGGGTACAATCTAGTGCTTGTTGAACAGCTAGCTCTTATATATAGGAATCAACTCCAGGTTATCAAATTGTTTACGAATTCATATGTGTGGGTGTTTGATCAAGAGCCTGATACATTGAGAGAAGATTCTTATAGGGTACAGCTGCAATTTGAGTTGCTTAATACTATCATATTTCAACTTGACTCATTTAGAGTTCTGAGGGTCCAGTCAGCAAGTTTTGAAGCTGTCCACGAGTCTTTTTCATTTGCTTCTTTAGTTATAATAACTTTTCAAGGGGTCTTGGAATTACAGGGGTGTGATATCTTTCATCATGTGTTGTTTTATGTGAATCATGGTCCTTGGTTTGGACGAATTGTTGGAGACGATTATACACCATCTAGGGGAACATCTTTACATATGACTAAAGTTTTAAGTTCAGAATTTGCTAACATCATTACATGGTTAGTGGGAACTCAGGTCTTGATCCTAGTGATTAAAAATTCTGGATGTTCTAATGTCAAGGGAATACTTGAGGTGGAAATTTAGATTGGTCTCAGCAGATTTATGGGGTATAGGAGAGATTAGAGGTACTATGTGTCCTTCCAGCGAGCTAACTACAACACCTGGCTGTATGGGTTGTAATCGGTTGTTGTTCGACAGAGGAAAAATTCCCAAACCATTACCATGGATTTCTCATTAGAGAAGTTTAGGTGTTGCTTCTATTTACAATTACACGGAGGTGAAGGATTTGATTACTATTCAACTATGGGTTCTTGTGATGGCACCTGTGTTGTTTATTAACATGGTTGAGAGTGTTGTACTGAAATTGGGGGATCATGTGCTGCATATATTCTTCATGGAGTTTAAATTTCTTTCAGTGCTTCCATTCTCTGCTCACAAAGTTGCTGGAGCTAAACTTTATCTCTCAAGACTTGTGTTTTTCTTGTACTTCTATTTGCTCACATCTGAAGCCTGCGGGAGTTTTTCAAGGCATGAGACAGTTTTAATAGCAAATTTGTATTCCATGATGGATATCAAGCTAGTTGGGAGAGCTTTGTGCTTGGAAGATTACATTACAACGCAAATAAATGATTGGTTTCCTGTGGATGGAGGAGTTGTCTATTTTGGACCATTGCAGGTCAAGGAAAAGACGAGTACGATATTTTTGACCTATAATCTAAATGGTAATCACACCTTGGTTAATGCTTGTCGATGCTTTCCATGTTGCATTCGGTTACTAGGTTTCATATTTCGACATAAATTGCGCTCTAAGAAAGTTTTTTTCTATAGAATGGTAGCTAGTGTTGACAAGAATCTGAAAATGAGGAGTAATGATATGAATTTAGGATTTGGTAGTGAGATATTTTGTAGGGCACTGCAACTGTTTATGCGGGTTTCCTTAGCTCGCAATCTGCTGAACTTAGAAGTGAGGTTTTAGATGTTTATTTCCCTCACATATATTGGCATCACCAGGCGTATAAAGCAAAGGTTGAAAACGGTGAAAATGCTCCTTTTTCAGGATTTTTCGCGATACTTCTCTATAGAAGTGCAGCTGACTGCATCCAAGCTACAATAATTCTTATGCACAAGTTCAGAGGTAGGGCCATATTGATGGTGTTATTCAAGGGCCATGCAAATATCTTTCGTTGCCAATGTGCCTGGGAAATAATGACAATGAGGATACACAATGCGATTTCTGTTCATGCCAGCAAAGCCGTCACCTCTAAAGTTTTTGGGAGTTTCAGTTTTAAAGAAATAAGCATAAGAGAGAGCCGTGTCTTGATGGCTTTTGGTAGAGCTATGAAGACTGTGGTCTATATTTTTCTTCACAGGCTACAATTATTTATGCTAGTTTTGTTACAACAGAAGAACCATCATCCTTCAGATACTAACAGTGATCCAGTATCCAAACACTTCTTGCATACTCAGCATACAACAAAAGGTAACCTACATAGAGGGGTATTTGCTTACTGCATCAGTTGTCGCGCCAATTTTGAAGTCAGGACGAAGTCAAATTCTTATTATAGTGGCAGTAGCTGGGTCTGCATTGATCGAGAGTGTTTCTTATCCTCCATCCTTGAGGACAAGGATGATTTGGAGGGGTGGGTATTTGTCATGTCCCTCATGACTAGTATGTCTGATTATGGGCCACCCAATTGGGGCACCCCTTGTTAGGTGTAGTTAGTATGTGTGTGTGCTTAGCACGTGTGCTGGGAGACTACCCTAGTATGTAATGAGTCTGTAATTCTCTTTGGGATTATCAACGAATAATGTAAAACTCATCTTCTTCTGTATTTGCTTCTGCAACTTCTCATCTGTAACAATGTCTTCTTCTTCTTATTCCCCTAATTCATTTAATTCTTCTTTTAATCCTCTATTTCCCTATATCTATCCCAAATCATCTCTATCCTTAGAGACTCAAACTGTTCCTGATAATCCAATTTGTAGTGAGTTCACTACAAAACCATCAGGCCCTGGAGAGCTCCAGGCAGACATGTGTTTAACAGTATTATGAATTTCCTCACTAGAAGGGACTCTAGTGAAATCAAGATTATTTTGGTCAGAAATAATTGTTGCTAGAATGTCAAAAGTATCAGCAGATAAAGAAGGACTAGAGGTTTTACTAACAGTCTCAAAATGGTTAACTAGCAAATTTGCAATGTCATCCCTATTATCATACTAGACACGATTATCATCACACAAGCAATCTATATTTTTCCTAAACATTCTCCTATTAGCCAAAGTATGAAAATATTTCGTATTATTATCCATTTATGTGATAAATTTATCACCAGATTTTTGCCTATAAAATTCAGTTTTAATATCAAACTAATTTTCCAGATTCTTAACGATACTAACTATCCTATCATGCTGAGATTCAGTAATTGGAGCCTTTTGAGCTTCTTCAAGTTGAATTTGTAGATTGTTGATATTTCTATCAATATCTCCAAACTCAATTCTATTCCAGTGAGAAAGTCTCTGTCTAGTATTTTGTTGTTTAGTAACAAGTTTAAAAGCAGGAGAACCATGAATACCATTATTCCAAGCAACTTGGGATTCTTAAAAGCAAAGTGTTTCATCCACATAGAAAATAATCTAAAAGGTCTCCACGTTTTAGTATTACCAATCTCAGTAAGAGATAAAAGAATTGGACAGTGATCATAACCAGCTTGAACTAAATGAGATAATTTAGCTGTAGGGAAATTCATACAACAGTAACTGTTACCTATGACCATATCCATTCTAGATTTCCTAACACAAGTTTCATATTTATTATTAGATGGTTCACTACGCAAGTGTTAGAATGGTGTATAATAGTGTTTGTTTTGTAAAGTTTGTCGGTTGAACATGTTAAGGTTTATGTGCTGTCACAGTATTAGGTTCTCAACTTTTAGCATTTACCTACTCTTGCTAGTTATGGTTTTCAGCGTAGGTAATTTCTATAAGGTCTGTCACTTGAGTGAAAATAAATAGTGTTTCTAGGGGGAGAGGTTCTGCTTTTGCTGTACAAGGTAGATTGAATTTTTGTGCTTGCTTTTTATGGTGAGTTACTCTTTGAACTGGTTTGTCAGGGGGCATGCTGGTTTGAAGTTAAACAAGCCCAAGCCCCAGTCTTGTCGAAGAAGTACTGTCTAGCATTGCCTAATTTCCCCAAGGGTGTTAAGAATATTGTTCAGATGAAGAATGTTCCTGTATGAATAGTAATTGTTTAATTCAAAAATCCTTAGAAGTTTCATGAGGAAGAAGATTGATCTTCGACCCAACTGAATTTGAGATTACATAAAAAGATTTAAGGTTCAAGCAACATTGATTTGAAGAACTAAATGTACAAGAATATGAAGAATATTCAAGTCTCTTGCATTTTTTGAAGATGCCCTACATATACTTGGCTATAAAAAAAGGTCACCCACTAAGCTTGGTTTTCCAGCTGCTTTTACATTACCGAAATATGTGAACTTCTTTTGATGAAGTGCGCAAACTAAACTTTGTTATAGGTAGGATAAGCCTAGTAAGTGGAAATAATACCTCAACCTTATTTCTTTCAGTATAATGAGAACTTCTTTTGATGAAGTGCGCAAACTAAACTTTTCTATAGGTAGGATAAGCCTAGTAAGTGAAAATAATACCTCAACCTTTTTTCTTTCAGTATAATGATATTGTCTTTCTCAGGTAAATAGTCTCAAGTGGCCCTTGTTCAACTAAAATACTCACAAATTTTTGATTTTTTAATGCAGGGAGCCTTGAGGATTCGCTTTTGTGCAGTTTGTGGATCCTTATGATGTTGGAGAGGCTCAATATCATATGAATGGGCAGATTTTCTGTGGCAGAGAAATAACTGTTGTGGTAGCTACTGAGACGAGGAAGAGGCCTGAAGAGATGCGCCACCGAGGCAAGCCAACTAGGTTTGTTTTAATATCTCCGTCTCTTGTAGATTGTACCAAATCCTTAAGAATCTCTATTTGAGTGGCTTCTATGTTCACACCTTTGTGCTTTGCTACTTGCATAGGGCCATCAGGTTATGAAGGAGGTGGAAGACGACCTTATTATAGTAAAAAGCCAGTGGTGTAATTTTCATTGTAGTATTTCTGGATTCCCAGGAAAAACCGGTTTTTCTTTATTGCTTTTGGTAGGATTCTTACTTAGTGTTCTATTACTGGTATATTTCAGGGCATTCTCGTTCTCGTTCATTATCTCGCTCACGCTCCCTCTCTATCCATCTGGTTCAATAGGCAGATATCACTCAAGATAACATATTAAATTCTTTGGTACTCCTTTCTATTATAAGTAGCTGGGTCAAAAATTTTCCAGGCTGATGCTGAAACTGATGAGGTTTATGCACAGATGACTCCCCAACCTGTAAATAAATGCAAGGTAAGCGATTCACATTGATATTTACCTGGTATTTTGATCGAACTTCGAATAGTGGTAAATAGGTTGTCGTTCACTCGGACTTTGTTGAGATTGATTTAGGCTTGAATATACAAAATACCAAAGGAAAATATACAAAATAAGGTCACGGGATGAAGAGATACTAGGACGCAGGATTTCACTACTTTTCATATTCTTGTGGTTCAATCATTAATTCTAAACAATATAGCTCAAACAAAAGAAGTTGTGACTCTAATTCTTTGCCAAAAATAGATTTCATAAAACATTAGTTGTAAGTCGTGAGCATGACGCATCAAAAGTAATTAAAACCAAGCATGCGACATCAAGCAAAATAACAAATAATTAGTAGAAATCATAACGCAATTAAATCTATGCAAAAAGTCATATAAAGAATTAATTCATTTACCACAATCATGAAAAGTTGCTTCCTCCGTTGTCCCGGTAATGGGTTCTAGCTCCGCATGGTGAAAACACACTCAAAGGAATTTTTCATTGCTCAAAAAGGTGTTCACAATAATGAAATGAGAGAAAAATAATAAAACCGGCTTTGTAACACTTATATCTGTTACAAAACTAACTGTTACAGAAAATGATACATGAGAAGCGTCGTTGGTACTGTGGCACTACGACTGTCCCCTACTGTTTAATGTTCTTCGCATTCTTCACAGGAGCAGCAATGGCATCTCTCTGTAACTCCAATTCACCGGCTCTGTAGTGTCTAAATGTCTCCCAATCTCTCCGTACCATTCTCTGACCCCCAAGCACTTCTTTTATACTCGACGGGACCTCAAAATATCTTGAGTTAATGCCCAAAATCTTCTCTTTACTCCTCTGCATATTACCCATATTTCTTTCCCTGTTTTGAGAATTATTTTCATCTTTATCTTGGTTACGCGTCTGTAAGCTGCCAACTTCTCTTTTTTTGCTCTTACACGCTTATGTTGCATCTAAGCACACTCCAAACAGACACGGAACATGTCTTAACGTCTGCAACTCGTGAAAATCATCTTCCGTAAATAATCTGCCCTGTTTTTCTTCTCCCGGATTATTTAGCCAATTGCAGTCGAACCGAAGACCCAAACCAATCATGTTAGGCCCATTCAAGTCAGCACAAAGAGTTTCAGCCGTCGAGTCACCCTAATTTTCCTCCAAAATCTTCATAGCAACAATCGGGTTTTTCTGGAATATTTTCCCGCCAAAGAAATAGTTCAAATAGGAAGAAGAAGGTGCCCCATATCCGTCTGTGGAGTGTAACTAGCAGGTGTCCAACTGAGGTCCCCCTTATAAATTGATGTGCCCCTTATCCAAAGCAGGAGTCCGTTTAGAAAATGTCCACAGGGATGCCTTTATCAGCTTTTCGAGCCGAATTATCCAAAAAAAATTTATTTCCCAAAAATACCTACAAACACACAAAACACCAAAATAAGTACAAAATCGAGTACCAACAATGCAAAAAATTGAGGACAACTTAGACACAACAATGTGTCTATCATACTTCCCTTTACAAAAAATTTATATGCAAAAATAACAAAATATTGAGTCCAATACATCTTATGTACCTCGTATACGACTGAAAAGATTTCTGCTGATGTTTGTAGCATATGTATGAATTTATGTGTGTATGTTAGTTGCTGAGCATATATGTTCTATTATATTAGCAGGTCTTCCATAATTTTCTTGTATTGCTGAGCCTAGATATTGCCAACTATATTGGTTGTGAATGTACAAGTATTAATATCTGAAATTATTTGCATAATACTCGAGTTTCATTTATGCGAGGAAGATTAACCATAAGTCAGCTGTTAGAGAATTACTTGTTTGTGAGAATCATTCATACTATGCTGCCAGAAACTTTTTTTTTAAACTTCGGACGCATAAACTTATTTTGATGCAGGTATACTATTCCGATCAGTTGGGAAGCTCAGTTCATCTTTTTGCTGGTTTTAGTTTATTTCATCCTCTGTATATTGGTCTGTAGGTTGGTTTCTGCCTATTTTAACTAAATACATCTTTAAGAACCTGAATGGTGTTAATTCAGTAGTTATCTAGAGTTTTCTGGGGTTTTGAACTTAGTGTCAGCTGAATTCACATGTGAATTCAGTTAATATTGTAAATCGTACAATAAATTCCAAATTGTGAATGGAATGATGAGTATTTTTATCAGTTTATGAAATAAATTTCTTGTTTCAGTTTAATGAATTAGTAATCTTAGGTTCAGTCAGTCAGAAAAAAGTCATACGATTCAGATGAATCAGATTTTCTGAAATAGGTTCAGTCAGAAATACCAGTTAGACTGGGTTTCAGACGAATCAACTTTTCTGAAATTATTCAACCCAGATTAGATCAACCTTTACTGGCTTAAATATAAAATTAAATGAAAGGACTGTGTTGGCCAGCAATTATTACTAGACCGGTGAAGAAATTCTTAATTTTAAAAATTAAAAGAATCTCGGAAGCAGTCATTTTGAGAATTAAGACTCCAGGATTGGGGCTCCCAGAAACAGTCTTATTTAGAGGTTTTAAAGCTTTTTTTGTCACAATTTTTTTTTTTTGCATTTTCCACCAGTGTGGTGTAGCCAATATCCATGAGACCGCAAATCTTCTCTTTACTCCTCTGCATATTACCCATATTTCTTTCCCTGTTTTGAGAATTATTTTCATCTTTATCTTGGTTACGCGTCTGTAAGCTGCCAACTTCTCTTTTTTTGCTCTTACACGCTTATGTTGCATCTAAGCACACTCCAAACAGACACGGAACATGTCTTAACGTCTGCAACTCGTGAAAATCATCTTCCGTAAATAATCTGCCCTGTTTTTCTTCTCCCGGATTATTTAGCCAATTGCAGTCGAACCGAAGACCCAAACCAATCATGTTAGGCCCATTCAAGTCAGCACAAAGAGTTTCAGCCGTCGAGTCACCCTAATTTTCCTCCAAAATCTTCATAGCAACAATCGGGTTTTTCTGGAATATTTTCCCGCCAAAGAAATAGTTCAAATAGGAAGAAGAAGGTGCCCCATATCCGTCTGTGGAGTGTAACTAGCAGGTGTCCAACTGAGGTCCCCCTTATAAATTGATGTGCCCCTTATCCAAAGCAGGAGTCCGTTTAGAAAATGTCCACAGGGATGCCTTTATCAGCTTTTCGAGCCGAATTATCCAAAAAAAATTTATTTCCCAAAAATACCTACAAACACACAAAACACCAAAATAAGTACAAAATCGAGTACCAACAATGCAAAAAATTGAGGACAACTTAGACACAACAATGTGTCTATCATACTTCCCTTTACAAAAAATTTATATGCAAAAATAACAAAATATTGAGTCCAATACATCTTATGTACCTCGTATACGACTGAAAAGATTTCTGCTGATGTTTGTAGCATATGTATGAATTTATGTGTGTATGTTAGTTGCTGAGCATATATGTTCTATTATATTAGCAGGTCTTCCATAATTTTCTTGTATTGCTGAGCCTAGATATTGCCAACTATATTGGTTGTGAATGTACAAGTATTAATATCTGAAATTATTTGCATAATACTCGAGTTTCATTTATGCGAGGAAGATTAACCATAAGTCAGCTGTTAGAGAATTACTTGTTTGTGAGAATCATTCATACTATGCTGCCAGAAACTTTTTTTTTAAACTTCGGACGCATAAACTTATTTTGATGCAGGTATACTATTCCGATCAGTTGGGAAGCTCAGTTCATCTTTTTGCTGGTTTTAGTTTATTTCATCCTCTGTATATTGGTCTGTAGGTTGGTTTCTGCCTATTTTAACTAAATACATCTTTAAGAACCTGAATGGTGTTAATTCAGTAGTTATCTAGAGTTTTCTGGGGTTTTGAACTTAGTGTCAGCTGAATTCACATGTGAATTCAGTTAATATTGTAAATCGTACAATAAATTCCAAATTGTGAATGGAATGATGAGTATTTTTATCAGTTTATGAAATAAATTTCTTGTTTCAGTTTAATGAATTAGTAATCTTAGGTTCAGTCAGTCAGAAAAAAGTCATACGATTCAGATGAATCAGATTTTCTGAAATAGGTTCAGTCAGAAATACCAGTTAGACTGGGTTTCAGACGAATCAACTTTTCTGAAATTATTCAACCCAGATTAGATCAACCTTTACTGGCTTAAATATAAAATTAAATGAAAGGACTGTGTTGGCCAGCAATTATTACTAGACCGGTGAAGAAATTCTTAATTTTAAAAATTAAAAGAATCTCGGAAGCAGTCATTTTGAGAATTAAGACTCCAGGATTGGGGCTCCCAGAAACAGTCTTATTTAGAGGTTTTAAAGCTTTTTTTGTCACAATTTTTTTTTTTTGCATTTTCCACCAGTGTGGTGTAGCCAATATCCATGAGACCGCAAATGTTCATCTGTTCTTGAACATATTTATCCTCTACAAAATAATCAGAGTTATTATGCAAATCATGAATATGGAAGTTAAAGTCATCTATCATTATCCATGGTTGCATTATATTTTCACTAATACTTAATGAATAGTCCCATTGCTCCTCTTTTTTTTATCAAAGTAGGTGGAACCATACATGAAAGTAATTAGGACCCCTGGTTTACTAGGTTCGATCCTAGTAACTATATGAATCATATTATTAGAAGCATCTTGAACATCACAGGTGATACCATCTTTCCACAGAAGAATCAAACCACCAGCAAGACCTACTCTATCAATACACACATGGTTACAATAGTTCAAAGAATTAGCAAAAACTCTCATCCTATCACAATAAATTTTAGTTTCAGAGAGAAATAAGAAATCTGGAGATTGTTTTTTAACAAGAAGAAAGAGTTGGTCTTGAGTGAATTTTTTGGCCAGGCCTTGGACATTCCAAGCTAGAATTTTCATAGTTGAAACAAAAATATAGCAGAAACCAAATTTATGCAAGTACCAAAAAGAATAGTTGTGTAAGAAAATTACCAAATTAGCATATGCCTCATTCATTCCATGAAAGGTATCCCTTGCAATTTGATCTCCTTCCTCAGTCAAGTCATGGTCCACGCCATCAATGTCACCAGATGAATTAGTAGTTCCAGTATTATGACCAATGATATTGTTGCTACCATCACCTCTTGATCTCTTCGACCTTCTTACCTCTTCTTGTTCCTCAGCTTCAGCATTGATTTGTCTCTGGCTTGCTTCACATATTTGTTTCAACATTAAATCCAAATCATCAATGATCTGCGCACCATACTGTGTAGCCAATTCATTGCAATAGTTGATATACTCTTCATTAGTATATCTTCTTATTCTAAGATCTTGAGCTACATTCTCACACTCATCCTCATCATGATCAATTACAAAGCACTTTGGACAGAGAGAATGTGGTTGCCTCTCCCAGTGATATCTAACCCAAGTAACACCACCTGCAGCTGTGTTCCACCAACCACCTCTATATAGGGGTTTTTGAAGATATATCTTAACCCTTGCAGTAATCATACTACCATAACCAGGTCTGCAATTTTTTGGAATTGTGTGAATTTTTGGACCCAACTCCACCAATGCTTCATCCACCACTTGCACGGAGTGATGTTCAATCAAAATATTTGAAACTGAGCATTTCATTCCTGATGAGTGAAAGTTTGATCCTTGATAACAATAGATGAATCATACTCTTTTAGGTTGATATGACTCTTTGCAACATTGAGATGACTCTTTGCAACATTCCATGGACTTCTTCTAAGCACAACTTTCATCACTTCATTGGTACTGAACTTGTATAGAAAAATGTTCTTGTCCAGACCACGAATCTCCTTAGTTTTGTATTGTTTTCATAATTGCAGAATCTCCTTTCTTACAGCATCAGTTTCAACTGGATCTTTTAAGTAGAGTTTACCAATAAGAGTATTCTTCCATTCATCAGTATCTACAGATAAAGCTCTTGATTTACGCACAGCACGCCTCATTTGTTTTGCACCAAAATCTCGAATCTTAGTTCTTTGCATTTTAGAAGTAATACCAGAAACTTGGTTGTTTGAAGATGAAGACATTTCTATGAAGACTCGAATTTGTGATTTTCTTCCAAAATATGATATGAGCAAAGTCTCTGAATTCTTTCTCTTATAAATATGCAAAACTCCTGGAAAGTAACCATAATCTGTTAAACTGAGATAACTGTGTTGAGTAATATTAGGAAAGAAAATCCTCAGAAAATATGAAGAATAAGTCTCTATATGGTAATCAAAGGAGCGTATTCCCTATAATCACGCAAACTAATTTGGGGAAGATTTGATTTTTGAATTTTAAAATTTTGGATCTGGAAACTTTGTAACTGTTGAAACTTAACCCGGTGTATGAACTCACTGCTGATGCACTCACTAACCTCATTGTGATCATAAACATAATCCAAATTATAATACTGGAACATACTGTTTTCATCCATCTTGAGATTGATGGCTTGCAATACTGCTGTCGAAACTGACCATAGATTGAAACTTGGCTGCAACAATATAGTTGTCAGAAGAAGAATTGAAATTGCAATAGTCCAAAACCGGATGCCTTCCATGATATACTGAATGAAGAATCTGCCAGAAAAATTAGAAACCCATTAGAGATAGATATCAATAGTTAAATTTGAAAAGAGAAAATTGAATTAAACAGAATAGAAATCAGAAAGAAAGAAATTAGCAAATAAGTTTTAGGAAAGTGAGAAAAGAGAGAAATAGAATGAAATCAAAACTTCTAATCTTCATGATCATGATGGAAAACAAGCCCAGAAGAAAATTGAATCAAAGATTCATGGTTTTATGTAGAGATTTGGAAGAAAAAATTTAAACTGAGTTGACTCAATTTTCGCCCGATTTACAGAGCGTTCAGATTTCAGTTTTCGGATACTTCCCTACAATATAAGACCCATATCTGGGTGGAGATCCACATTCCAAAATAAGATAAAGGATGTCTTCCCACAATGCCACATGTGAAGCTGACCACATAACTATTGGAGAAACTCTTACGCCGCATATACAGATGTGCGCCGCGCGTCTCTCCTGCGCTGAATAAGTTGTCCCATAGGGGTCAGTAGCTAAAGCCGCTAAACGGGTTTGTTCATCACGTGGCTCAAATTCCCAGGGGAACTGCGGTACCGATATAGAAGAGCGCTCTTTAAACGAAACAGTCCCAAAAAAACTAGAGAGAAAAGAGAAAAAAAAATAGAAGAGAAATGGGGAAAATACCAGTGAGGATGAAGGCAGTGATATACAGCTTATCACCATTTCAGCAGCAGGTGATGTCTGGTCTTTGGAAGGATCTACCACACAAACTCACAAAGAAAGTCTCCGAAAACTGGATCAGCGCTAGTCTTCTTATTGGCCCTCTTCTTGGAACACACTTGTACGTCTCTCTTTATCTTATCTTCTCATCTTCTAATTTAATTAAGAGTTTTGGTTTTCATTTGGTCCTGTTTAGATCCAATTTTGTTGCGTTTTGATCTTAGAAAAGGAAATTCTTCATCTGCAAATATGAAATTAACCCGTATCCCTAAATAGTCATCGATTGAGAATTTATTTGTAAATTAGGTGTTTTTTTTTAGCTGTATTATCTTCATTATAGCTGTTTGATTGGAAACAGAAATGGAAATGAGTTACTTTGTAGAAATAGTATTATCTACATTTATGGGTGAAAATGATCATATTTATGCTGTACTCTGTATAAAATCATTTTTCTGTAGAAATAGTCTTTTCCTGGCTTAATGCAGAGAGATCGAGTTGGACAGCCCTGGTTGTTTTAAATGAAACCTTTGCTTGGTTGAGATTTTTGAGTATTACTCGTACATGTTTTCTCGCAGTTCTATTCCTGTGTGTTATTTATTTTTATGTTAATATCGTTTTGATGTTGATATATACCTCTGAGAGTGGTGGATGTCATTTGAATTTGATATATGTATGCTCTCAAGCTGGTCGCAGACTCACAGTTGACACGCAATCATCTGTTTTAGTATGTATGAACTTACTTAGTGTTTTCGCAGCTGCATGTAGAGCACCTGCAGACATGATTAGATATGGATAACATGGCTGTAAGCTGTATTGGCTGGTATCGGTCACATGACTCACATTGGCGTCCAATTTTGTATTTATAGACTTATAGTAAGTTTTGCAGTTTCACAATTAGTTGCTTAAAACATTTATATTCTAACCTCCTGTATTATGCTTTTAAATACGCTGTTTTAATTTAGCCATACAAGTCACTCATGCGGAAAATTACCTGGCATTTCTTATCCTCCCGAGTTTGCTTATACTAATGCCCGTGTCAATGATCTGTCCAGTTGGAGGATCTAGTGGAGTCAATCAAACACGATATGCTGATGCCACTGGGATGTTGCTAAAACAATCTCGGCGGTTCAACTGGACAGATAACTGGGATAAGCAAGCTCGGAAGGATTAGGAATGGCTGTGGTCGAACTTAAGTTGAACTTACACAGCAAAACCTGCATTTTTATTCTTCTTTCGATCATTAGCAAGTAATTCGACCAACCATAAAATTAGTGGATAAGTTGTCACGGAATAACCATTTCTCCAAATTATGTTGCCTGTTTGGTGTGCTACCTGATTCATTTGTGTGACATGCTCTGTATGACAAATTCGTTGTTTTATAGTAATATTAGTATATAACGGAAATCATTGTAAATTGAATATCCTAATATGTTGGATGGATGCGATTTCTTTGATAAATGATATTCATAATCAAGATGGAAGTAGGAATACTGAGGGCTTCGTTCTTTGAAAGTCAGCTGGCCTCTTCAGTTGTAATGAATAGAAGCATTTATATCCCCCAAATTTTGTAGGGTGCACTAGCAAATCAGATGTTAAATTTTGTATGACAGTAGATGTGAGAATTTCTTTGTAGGTTGCTAGTTTTCTTCTTGGTTTATTGGTTTGTTTGTTTGAGTGTCACTGTAGCATCATTGTCCTTAATTAGAGGTATCAGGGTTGAGGTGATAGGTATTTCTGTAGAAACTAGAACTGGCTATTAGGTTTTATATCATGTCTAGAAACTGTTGTTTTTTAAGATGTCTTTTTTTTTTCTTTTTTAATATGCCAATGTCCAGTTTACTACCTGAACTAGTTGCTTTTTTCCTGAAGGGCAATGCGTTACTGTTGCTTTTCCTTAACTAGTTGCTTTTTTATAAGCCGTTGTGCAGTTTATTTCTGGTTCTGCCTCTGCTCTTCATCAATCATGGATTGCATTGCTCTCCTCCTTCCATAATGTATTTATTGGCTTACAATGTTCTGTACAAGTTTGCATGTGCTCTTAGTTTAGGGTATGGTGATAGATCATGGGACTCCTAAAGTGCAGATACCTGCGCAAGTACATACCAGGGATGACTCAATTTTAGCTTTCTTGACTGAGCTTTCTTCTTGCTCTAATGCAGGTATGTCCAGAACTACCTGGAGCGCGAAAAGCAACACCACAGGTTCTGAAGTGAAGAATTAATGGCTGGCGGCTATCTGCTTTAGTCTGTTTCTGGAAGTAGATTAGACCTCAGTTTTTTCTCTTTAGGCAGTTGTTAAATTCTGTTTGTTTTCATTACTAATGGAAAATTTCCCAACTTTTCAATGTTTTTTACCCTATGCCTGAGAGGCACTTCAGATGTTTTATGCTACATTTTGACCTTGTAATAATGTTGTGGGTCTGTTTGCACATTCGTATCTGCAAATTTCTGAAGATTCCAAAATCTAATGGTAACACCAGTTTCAAAGTAATTTTGTTTCAAGTACCGCAACTATTGCTGCAGCAAATGCTGTCATCATACTGGCAAGTGTTGACAAGCTCGGTGACAACAGCTTCAAGCGTGACAGAAATAACTTTCGTTTGTTAACTACAGTATCTTTTTATCCCCAGTAGGTATGTTGTTATGCAGATCATTTCTTTTGTTTTGATGGGCGGCCACAAATTATATCCTATTGAACTGTTCAAGGCCCATTCCAATGGAGAAAGAAACTACATAGTGATAGTAGTGATTAGGAAACCAATTATAGTTTTCTACTTTACTTCATCCATTTATTGTAATATAAATATGACCAAGAAGAAAAATTTGATCCAGGTTCCAATATTTACATTTGGTAATCATCAGATTAATCCATACATGTTAATTTGATGGTTTAAAATGAGCTTAAGCAGAGAAGGGTCCGTCTCCAAAGAAGTGAAGCTAATGTCTTCCAAGGACTACCAAAATAGTCACGTTTTAGCGCCTTGAACCAAATATGATAAAGGATTTATTTCCCTCATTGGCACCCTTAAGTGACATGAGTAGGCTCCCTAAGCCTATTGATTAGAATAGCTACATCCATATCGCTACCTAATTCATGATTTATGACCCCATTGTCATGTAGAATCTCGATATCTGTTGCTGCCTATCCATGAACATGAAGTGGTTTTGAGAAATAAGGCTGTGCATTTTGATCAAAGTGTTTGCGCGCTGTGAAATTAAGAAACACAGGTAGTGTGTGTGTTATCTATTCTTAAAGGTGGGATGTTCAGATTACCAGTAGGCTGTTTGAAAACATAAGTCCGGCCACAGTGGGCTTACAACCCATTGGCAGAGCAGAAAACTACAGCAGTTCTGTAACTCTACTTATGGAGCTAATCTGAAAACTGAACTTAAATTGGAAAAATGATGAATATGAAGACAATGTAAACCATCCTGAGCCAATACAATGATGATTTCTAGTACAAAGTAACAGACCCAGTTTCAATTTCTGCGGAAGAGAACTCAGAACAAGTAGCCCTCTGGAAACTTTCAAGATCACATTCAACTGGTCATTCATTGACATATACAGAGCTAGGACTAGAGAATTCAGAACCCCCCAACCTTGCATGTGGTCAAAACTAAACTTGAACATGTAATATTAACTCAGGTTCAATGACAAGGCACAAGCTGAGGCAACAGAAAAACACAAGGAGAATCAACTCCTAAAGTAATGATAGAGCAACTCTTCCAATAGTAAACCAAACAATCAATGGCATAAAGTACAAACTAAAACAAACTCAAAAGTTTCATTAATCAAGTAATAGCGAGCCAAAGCTGGACAATGTTACTGGAAACGGCTGTTCATAGCCTGCAGACCTAGAACCTAAGAATGCAAACATTTCTCGACGAGCCTAAGAGAATAAAATTTTCTCATAAAAACAATATAAACTAAATAAAACAACTACTTATCCTACTAAAAATACTAAATGAAACAAACAAAATGAAAAACGACTCAAATTCGAGTCGTGCTGATAGATCACAAATTGTCTCCAAGCTATTATCTGTGACCATAAGAGAAAACCCTACTCTCTGCTGTTACCAGCACAACCTTTATCGACTCGTTTTCTTCTTCCTTCTGGATAATGAATACAATATTAGGAGCATAAGGAATTAACCTCTCATCAAACTGGCCTTTCTGGCTCCAACTAGAATCAGCAAATATCATCTCGAATATCGTCATACGATCATAACCATTAGACCAGTCTTTCTTTATAAGATAGAAATGACCCTCATACTCGGCAATTTTAAAACTCTTTTTACCAGAACTTGGCATCGGCATGGGCACGACCATAACTAACTCTAGATCAATATCGAAGCAAGTCATATAGCCTTGTAAATTGCACCAGTACAACTTACCATTCCAGAAGATACCAGCACCTTGACCCCATAGTAAACATTCTGTCGCGGCAGTACATGAATCAAACCCAGACAACCTCCAAGAAGACGTTTCAGAATCATAGATTTCTATTCGAAATTTAGTAGAATTCAGATCAGTCCTCTTCTCAAATACTTTTGGATCAATGTTACACCAGTCTGATATATCCCTGCTACTCCAGAAAGATATAACTTTGTAGTATGGGGATTTGGATGGATCGAACACTAAACTACATTCATAAGGTATGGGAAACAAAGACTTCTGATTTGAGAAGGAGGTATGATTTTGTACTGTTTTGTGAAAGGGTTGTAGATGTAATAAGTACGATCAGAATTACGGCTGACAACATTACCACATAAAAGCGAGCCATTGCAAGATTGCAAAATCTTTATACCTACTTTGGCTAATCTCCTTACTTTAAAAGCTAGGGTTTCAAAAGGTACATAGCCATCAATATTTCCATCTAATGGGATGTAAACATACTTGTTTTTAGTATCGGAGGCTAATTCAGAGCCCCAAAATAATCCTGGAATTGATAAGCTAGGGTTTCTCATGAAATGTTGGTGAGCAAAATGAGGATCATTGATTGTTGATAGCCAAAATTTTGAAACGGATTTGAATAAAAGCAGAGATTTTAATGGTACACGAGCTAAAATCAGAGTTAATAGATCAACACTAGTACCTATTTTAATTGCTGACGATGATGAAGTATTGCTATCATCCTGACTCTCACCTTTGAACCTTCTTCTTCCTCCTCATCTTCTTTGCTTTGATGGAGAAGACATCTTTACCTTCAGAAAATGCAGCTCAGTTCTGTTGATTAGCGAGATATTGATTAGGTTTCTAGCATTTGTAACTTTGGGAGTTAGGGTTTTTGCCGCTCGGCTCTGGTTTGAACATTTTAAAGGGTCTAGTGATACAATGAACACAAAGATCATTTACCCTTTAATCGTGCACCATACGGGTTCGGTTCTAGCACTAAACGCTAATTCCAACTTCTCCAAACACGTTTTCACTAGCACATGACGTGCTTAACCAAAAGTGAATACTTGTTGCAGATTTCATGATTTCACGGTTCACCCAAATCAAGCTTCATGCACGCATGGATGAGTATTGGTTCTCATTCGACACGTTTTGGAGTGACATATTTGAGCATATGGGATCGTGGATTTTACGTGTGTAAAGCATTGGTCAACGAATTTTACAGCACAAACAAATGGTAAATGCAAACTTTGAGCTGGAGTTGAGATGTAACTAATCCTTCTTTGGGAACATTTGATATTTTCTCAAAATTTTGGCGTGATTTGCGATTTGGGCTGAGCCCATTTGAGTTCGACCATTCTGGATGGGGGTAGAGTCGCTGAGTTTTTTTCTTTTTCTTTTCTTTTGGAATCCTGCACTATCGTGTTTAATAAAATAATCTAGTACATCCCTTGAGCAAATAAGTTCCCAAATCATACGTATCAGTGTTGGCGAACAAGATAAGCATGCAAAGAACAATAATTATAAATTTAGCGGTTTGACGGATTTCAGCAGATTGACAGCAATATTTGAAAAGCTCTATGGGGATGTAATATTTCCCATAAAGTTAATTTTTTTTTGGGTGGAATTGTCTTAAGGACATAGTTCCTACTAGAGATAAGCCTGCTAGGTACAAACAAGGTACTGAAGTGCAGTGCAGTGTTGTAATGCTATTTTTGAAACTGCTGAGCATATATTTTTAGATTGTCCTTATGCTAGGTCTATTTAGCTTGAGTAAATGTGAATGTTAGCAATATTAAGAGTTTGCGTGGTAGCTTGTTTAACTGGATTTCTTAGTTGGTTTACGCCAACTATTACTAATTCTACAACTCATTCTGCTGACAATGTGCATTTCCTGTATTTACTTATGATCATTATCTGGTCCATATGGAAAGATGGATGCACAGTTGTGTTTCAAATAAAAAAGCCAAATAGCAATTTCAGTACAACAAGTATATTGCCTTTACTTGATAGTTGCAGGAAGAATGTTTTTGTTGTACTCTCTCTGTTCCTTTTTAATAGGTTGGTTTCTATAAATAAATGTTTCAAAAAAAATAGGTTGGTTTCCTAATTGGGAAAGTCAAATATTACTTTAATTTTCTGGGATCACTTTTCTCTTAACTTCTTCTAATGACAAGTGTCATGTGGACCATTTCACGTTACTTCTTTTACTGACAAGTGTCATGGGGACCATTTCACTTCACTTCTTTTATTGACAAGTGTCATGAGGACCACTTTCAATGATTAGTTCTCTTAATTTCCTTAAATTTCTCTAAAAACAAAACCAACCTATTAAAAACGAACGGAGGGAGTATCTAACAGTTCTATTAGCCTACAGGAGCAGCCTCAAAAGTGGGATCCCCTGTTGGAGATTACATCAAAATAAACATGGATGCTTCTTTTCTCAAAGAGAATGCTACAGGAGGCATATAACTAATAGCTCGTAATTTTGCAGGTCAATGCTATGGAGTTAAAGGGAAGTTATTCAATGGAGGAATGATCAAGGATCACGAAGTGGAGCAGCTGGAATGCCTTACAATGCATGAAGCTGTGAAGTTAGTGGGCAGTATTATGAAACTTTTCAAAAATTATTTTTGAGTCAAACAGTGAAGTTTTAGTTAAGTCAATAATAGAGAAAACCTCTTATGTTCACCGGTTAAATCATAGTATTGTTTTAGACATTAAGTTTTTATTCCAAAACCAAGATTATTTTGTCTGCCAGTCAATCAAAAGAACTAATAATGGAGTGGCAGACTTAGCAGCCACGAAGTGTACAAGTTCTGGTACTTTTTTGAGTGTCGATAATTTCGCTCCTGATATTGAGTAATGGATACAGGGGGATATTACAAGACGTAACTTATCTATTTAACTTAATAAATCATCTACTTGCATAAAAAAAAAAATCCATTGGATTTCAAAAAATACATCCACGTCCCATTCATTAATGCACCTGTTGAACACAATCATGTAAAAAGTCGGTTGAGCCTATCGGATGAGGATTGGGTAATAAATGCTCACCCTTAATTCTAATAATGGTGGGTTTGTTTACAGAACTCACAATTTCCAAGAATTTAATCCCATAGGATTATAAATTCTGAGATTCATATAAAATCTGTCGAATGTTTGGTGTCTCTGTTAAAATTCTTAAGATTCATATGAGTATCTAGTTTTAATGTCTATGTATTGTTTGGCATTACCTTAAAAATCTTAAAATTATATATATATATATGATTTAGAGTTAAAAAAAATGGGTCATGAATCCCTTGACAAGTTTCCCAGCAAATCTTAGGGGAAGAGGTGGGACTCCATATGGAGAATTTGCTGGGAAAGTGATTCCAGTAGTATACGTGATTTCAGGGATTTGGACAACCAAGCGTATAGAAAAAAACACAATTCCACCAAATCCCTGGACTCATAAATCCCACCTTTAAAATTCTACATCTAAACCCACCGTAAGCCTAAATCAATTTAGGTGATAATCAAGCTTACTGCTTGTTGCTTCTACTGTTATACAGGTAGATATGAATGAATCTAAAATTACCAACATGAACCGCAATAAATCAAGGCTAGCGAAAGAATACAGTATTGGTAGATTCATTTATTTATTTATTCATGGGTATGTAGTGTTACTCGCTACAATTCTGTTTCTTAGGTGGTTCATCGTATTTTGGTGATGTATGCCGTTAACATGCTCTGTTAGGAGCTTCAATCAATAAATCAACCTACAAAAGAGAGGGGGAAAAAAACACATATTTCATTGATCTTAAACAGCCTTTGTTAAATGGTTGGGCTTCTTGATGTCGAAAGCTTGGAAGCTGTATGATAAAAATAACCGTGTGCTTTCCAACCAGTTGCTGCTATATGGCGTGGCGGCCGGCTGAGTACGAGTAGGATGCAGATTGCCAGATTCCATGCACTTACTAAGGCGATGTTGACACAAGTAGTTGGAGAAAAATGGGCACCAAGGATTAGTAGTTACTGCCCACCATGTAGTGGTTGAGTGTCCTTTCCATGCTAACGGGCCCAGAGTTAGACCATTATCGTTATACAAGCCGATCCAACACCATTAATAGTCTCGTTGATTAATTTTGTTGTGCCAATCGAGAACAGATAAAATTTAAGGTTTTTATCCTCTCTGCCAGCAGAATGGACAGAAAGTGAGGGACTCCTTCAACAAAAAAATTCTAAATGAACCGTGTGATTAAACCACACTGAAACCGCTAGACAAAATCAAAGTCCAAAAAATGGGATCCCCTGCTGTCCTCCGCAGGTTCCGTCGGGACCACACCAAAAATTTGTGAGAGAAAAAGGGTGATCCGGTTTTGGTGTAGTCTGTTTGCACGGCTTCAATTGGTGTGGTTGACTCTCGAGTCTTGTTGCCTGCTCGGAAGTGATTTATATTTGTCCACGTTTTCTTCCTAAGAGAAGCTGGTATTCATTCATTTGCCAGCGCCCCTTGCATTGAAGTTCAACAAGATGCAAAATCTTTCTTATTGGGCCCTGCCAGTATTCCTGCTTGCTCATCCACTATTAAAATGGGCCAACTTAATGAAACAAATTATCCCTTCGTGAAGCATATATCCTTCTTTCTTTTTATGCAAAAAGTATATATCTTTTTATGTTATTAATTACTCCCTCCGTTCTTTTTTAATAGGCCAGTTTTTATAAATAAAAGTTTCAAAAAAATAGGCCAGTTTCCTAATTGGGAAAGTCAAATGTTATTTTAATTTTTTGGGACCACTTTTCTCTTAACTTCTTTTGATGACAAGTGTCATGTGGACCACTTCACTTTACTTCTTTTGCTAACAAGTGTCATGGGGACCATTTCACTTCACTTCTTTTATTGACAAGTTTCATGAGGACCACTTTCAATGATTAGTTCTCTTAATTTCCTTAAATTTCACTAAAAACAAAATTGGCCTATTAAAAAAGAACGGAGGGAGTATTATTTTTCATTTCTGTATCCGTTGTTCTTGAATATGAAAACATGTTTTTCTACTAACACCAAAACCAACCTTTAAGTATTGTAAAATCTTTTTTTGATCGATTTACGTGCATTAATAACGACTTGATGGAACAATGTTCGATATTTTTAAGACCTAGATAATGCGATTAACAAACACAAAAACTATTAACAGTAGAGCATTGTACATTAGTCATGATGATGCTTTCTTGCAAACACTTGAAAAGGTTTAGTGTTTAGAGAACAGTAGAGGACATTATTGTCAAAAACAATTGTGGTCATGGAATTATGCTTAAGAAAAATGTTGTCAAAGATGAAGACACTGGACATTGATCTCGATATTATAATTCCAGGACCTTGAAGTATGAACGGATGATAAAGAATCTTGAAGAACATGTTTGCATTTTTCACGTTGGGGTTGTTTCGGATAAGAAAGTATATGTTCCCATTTCCCACTCGACCGAAAGTGGCTTTCCACAAAACAACAAAAAATATCGTAGGTCTTTTTTGAGGATTGAGGTCCTACCTCAAATAGGTCATTTCTGAAACCAAAGTCTAGACTAGATATAGCACCCGATGAGATTCTGTTTGCAGTCCCCATGTGGCAATCTTTGACAGTTTCAATCTCGTTGGACCAATCCTTTATTATTTATATAGCAAAAAAGCTTAATGAACCTTGCCATTTTGTTAGGTCCGATGATATTCAGCCGGAACCCTGCTCCACCATCCTTTTTTTTTTTTTGTTGGGTAGGGTAGGTTTCATACCGTGTTTGAGAGCATTTTTTGTTCACAAAATTGGTTAAAAAGATCAAAATTAATAATTCCTGGTAAAAAAAATATTTATATTTTGATACTATTTAAACGGACAGAAATATAAAAATAGTTAGGATGTAAACAGTTTCATCCTACCCATTTTTAAATGCTTTTTCTTATTTTTAATTTACATCACGATGCATCCAGTTTCATCCTTGCTATTTTTTAAGTTTAAGTCAGGATGAATCCAGTTTCATCCTTGCTATTTTTTTTTGTGTCCATTTCACCCATAATAATTTTTACTCGTCCATTTGAACCATGTTTTAAAAATATTTGGACAAATGATCCATTTTTCGTTTTATACACCCTCTGTTCCTTTTTAATATGCTGGTTTTGTTTTTAGAGAAATTAAAGGAGATTAAGAGAACTAATCATTGAAAGTGGTCCTCATGACACTTGTCAATAAAAGAAGTGAAGTGAAATGGTTCCCATGACACTTGTCAACAAAAGAAGTAAAGTGAAATGGTCCACATGACACTTGTCATCAAAAGAAGTTAAGAGAAAAGTGGTAGTAACATTTGACTTTCCCAATTAGGAAACCATCCTATTTTTTTGAAATATTTATTTATAGAAACCAGCCTATTAAAAAAGCGGCTTGATTGGGGTATACCTAATGAGACAAAACGTGGGTCATTTTGAAGTAAAACAACACACCCCTTAATCATATATTTTCTAAATGGCTAATATACCCTTGTTTAATTAACACTAAAAATCCGATTAGGTTAATTAATTAAGTAGATTAAAACTTCTCAAATTATGAATTTGAGTTATGAAATTTTGTTTTTGATTGAACTTATTTGGGAAGATTTTTGATGAAAAAATTTGTTTTGAGAAAATCTTTTGGAACGGAAGTGAAAGCACACTACCCAAAAACTTCTAAAGAGGGGATTGCAAAGCTGTTGGATGAAAATATATTCAAAATTAGATCAGAAATCAACACTTTCGGTTCTGAAAGTATGAAAAGTCGGCAAGGTCGACGAATGAAGATCATGCCGACTTTATTTTTTTGACACACAAGAGACGACAGAAAAAATTTATTAGTCGGCAAGGTCTTCAAAAAATATCTTGCCGCCTATTGAGAAAAATGTATTAGTCGGCAAGGTCTTCAAAAAATACCCTGTCGGCTGTTGAGAAAAATGTATTAGTCGGCAAGGTCTTCAAAAAATACCCTGCCGGCTGTTGAAATTTTTTATTAGTCGGCAAGTTCTTCAAAAAATACCCTGCCGGCTGTTGAAAAATTTACAGTCGCCATGGCTATTATGAAAAGTCGGCAAGGTCTTCAAAAAATGTCCTACCGGCTGTTGGAAAAATTTACAGTCGCCATGGCTATTATGAAAAGTCGGCAAGATATGCATGTTACGACCTTGCCGACAAAAGACACAGAAATCATAATTTTCGATTTTTAACCTAGTAGAACAATCATATAACAACCAAATCACACAACACAATGATGGGTTTGAGTTTAGACATCACTTAGAGTCTCTTTTTCGCCGGTAGAATCAACCATTTTTTTGGAAAATCAATGTTGGAGATTTTCGGTTGATGGAAGAAATCAAAGAAGATGAAGGAGAAGAGTAAAAATAGATATTAGGGTAGATTAAGAGTTTTTTGGTCTTTAATTTTAGGATTTTATTTTAAGTTAATTAGTTCAAGGATATTAAAGTAAAATCACCAATTTTGACCACCCCTTAGCAAGAACACTAGGTCCATTTAAATTTGAGTATATCCCAATTAATCTGGGTATATTCCAATCTCGCCAGGATTAAAAAGGAACGGGGGGAGTACATGTTTAACATGAATTGGTGGATTGGTTGATTTGTGATGCAATCAATAACTAACTCTCATACTTTTGATTTTAAATGGCTAAGCATTGGGTAACATTTTTTTAAGAATTGATATGTGATATTTGACTTTCATTAAGACAACAAATTAATTGTTATCTCCATGCTTATTATCCTAACAAAATTTCCTCTGGGCATAATTTTAAGCTCCCACGTTATTGGCATGGGCTCAAGTACTATCCCATACGATTTCACTGCCACTAAGGTATATATACCAAGTATCTATTTAACAAAAATCCGGGAGAACAGGTACTTGGGATCTTGGGAGGTCTTGTGATTCATAAAAATATTTTTTTTTCACATCCGACTTCCGGTTAGTAAAATAATTTTATCAATTTAATATTCTCTGATTAATTTTATTAATTCTTGCAATTATATATAGTCTGTGTTGTGATTGTTATGGAGGACTTTTCGTGGGGACTAATCAGCGAATTTATTTTCATTAAACAACATAGGATTTTCGAAAAGAATTGACTGCTAGTACAATTAAAAAACAGAGTCGCGGAACACCTTAAAAAGAGCGACTTAGTCTGTGACTCAGCTGTTTGAAATTTGTTCTTGTGTGATTAATTTGTTGTGCAATTGTCTCCAACAATTTTACAATTTACGATGAGAACTTTCTTCTTGTTTTATTAGATTTTTTTTCCATAAACATTCTATGAGTTTCATAATATAATATTCAGGTGATTGTCTATGAAAATTGAAGTAAAGAAGAATCGAAAAACAAACTAAAACTAGATAGATGTGGTTGATTTTTGTTTATTCTTAATGTAGTCGATTTGCTTATTCGTTGTTGAAAAAACGGGGGTCTAATAACCACACCCAATATTTCGTTTAGACAATTTGTATGGACTAACTCCAATATAATTCCAAGAGAATCAACTAGACAGTCAAAGTCAATCAAGGAAAATATATCCAAGAGTTATATCTTCGTTTCTCAATGTAATCAGGAAATCAAACATATAGAAATCCGCGAGCCTGATTATTATGAGAAACAACTTGAACGGTAACTAAGACCAATGTTCAAGTGTCAATCAATTTCAATCAATAACCAAATGTTGGATTTACCAATTGATTGAACTACACACAACCTGTGATATTTCAATTATACAGAAAATACAATGCGGAAAAGAAATAACACAGACATCTGAAGTTTTGTCAACGAGGAAACCACAAATGCAGAAAAACCCCGGGACCTAGTCCAGATTTGAAAACCACATTGTATTAAGCCGCTACAGACTCTAGCCTACTACAAGTTAACTTTGGACTAGAATGTAGTTGAGCCTTAACCAATCTCACACTGATTAAGGTAGAGTCGCGTTCCTTACGCCTCTGAATCCCAGCAAGACTCTATGCACTTGATTCTCTTAGCTGATCTTACCCATAACTGAAAGTTGTTACAACCCAAAGTCGAAGACTTGATAAACAAATCTGTCTCCCACACGAAAGTCTGTTCTGGTAGATAAATCTGTCTCCCACAGAAATACCTACAAAGTTTGTTCCGTCTTTTGATAAATAAAGGTGAACAGAAACCAATTGATAATCCAGTCTTATGTTCCCGAAGAACAGCCTAGAAACACCAATCACCTCATAATAACTTAATTATATTGTAGTAGAACAAGTTATTGCGGAATCACAAAGAATGAGACGAAGAGCTTTGTGATTACTTTTTATATCTTACCTATCGGAGATAATTCTCGAGCAAATCTTAGAGAAGATAGTACTCAATACGATAGAACAACTAAGATCAGAACACGCAACTACAGAGAAAATAGTTGTGTCGCGCCCCACTTTTCATAATCTGAGTTTAAGACACTAACCCATAACTAAGGTGTTGATAAAATAAAGGTCCGCAGCAGTTAAGATGGATAAGAGATAAACAAGACAGCACAAGCAAGCTAGGCTACAACAAGAATCTGGTTGACTTAAAAAAAAAGAAAAAAAAACTTAACTAGATGAAATTAAAACCTCAATTATTTAAAAAGAAACCTTCAGCACAAGTGTAAACATACCTAGACCCAAGATGGCTATTTACATAACATTACTAACTATTTACATACGGTGTGTTTGTGATAGATATTTACATACAATTTACATTAGTTACTTACAAGCAAAAGTACATCACCCTTATTGACTACAACCACATTACTGCGCAGAAAAAGATATCGACAGTTACCTCCCTATACATAAGCCGAATACACCTTACTCAACCCAGACGCTAAACTCTCCTTCGCCCAAGTCAACACCACTTACATCAAAGTTACCTGCCACTAAAAGTTGATGGAAAAAGTGAGTAAACAAGCCAAATGGATGCTTACACTACTTAAATGTAATCATCAAAGTTGAATTTAAAAGAATGCAAGCTTTCCTCAAACAACAGTAAAACATTTAATTCACTGAAATGCACAATCATGTATATGGATAAACCCCTTCTTTGAATTATAATATTGATGCCAATTACACACCGAATAGGTAATACTGCAGTGCATCGCCCTAGCCATAGTGCTTAAAAAATAGATATAAACAAAATGTGAAGGAGTACATCCAATATACCACCGATTGAAATTATCATTTCCCACAACAGTCACAAAGGCAAGCAAAAACATTCAGGTCCTTCCAAGCAATGTAAAGGTAAAAACATTAAATATGCATGAATTTGTTTAAGCACATCAACATAGTTTTGTAAAGAGTCATTAATGGTTACGAAAAAATAATGTAAGTTCCCACCTCAAAATTGCAACTCAAACCTTAACCTCTGCAACTCGCCAATCGAATCCAAAAACACCTTAATCACATAGAACTTAAGTTAGAAACTGGAACGATTTCACTAAACAAGACCTAAATGAAAAACTGCAAACTGGAATACTCATGAATCCCTGCCTATTTACTAGATTTCAACACTTAATATCAATCAGAATCTGTTGAAGAAAACTCTAAAAGCTGTCAGTTGAAACCTAACGCTATATCAAAATATAAAGATGTCAATTGAACTGATAGAAGTGTAAAACAGCTTAACTGGAACATGCATAACTCACAACATATAAATCGGGGTAGAACACTTAATATCTCATTGGAGTTGCCTTTCGAAGAGCTATATTAAACAAGAAGATATCCAAACCCAGTCCATATATAGAACATCTAAAATCATATCAAAAAATACCCAACATCACAAGAAAGACCTAAATCCAAACATGTTTACTTCAGTTAAACTAAATTCTTCCAACCCTAGAATTCACAGTGATCTCTGAACATACAATTTTAAACTCTATTTGGGTTCTAACCCTATATGTATTGTTCCTGAGAGAAATCAAAACAGAAAAATTCACAATTAAAACTGAACCCTACCCAAAGGTTTATCTTTTCTAAGAAAAGGGTCCAACCCCCAAACAATTTAAATATCTAGTATCATGCCAAGACAGTTCCAATCAACATAAATTCCATGTAGATCATAAGCTTCAATGTGATTCAAAGTAAGGGTTTCCATATCCAATAAGTTATAACACCATTTTAACTCAATAATCATGTGATACTAAAGTTCAATTTCGACTAAAACCCCTAGATCTGTTCATACATAAATTGACAACAATAAAGCGTAATAGGTCTTGTAGAATCATTCAACCGGCTATTCAAGCAAGATCAAACAGTTGAGCAAGAAGTAATATAGCTAATTCATACCTTAAATTTTCAGTCGACACACCAAAATCCCCCTTTTGATTATTCTCAAGTTCCTACTGAGGTTGCAAAATCAAGAGTTTCATGACCATCACCTTTTTTCCTCTGGGTTGATTTCGAAAAGTTTAGACCAGAATTCACGAGTTTGGTTTTCACCTGAATTCTTCTCGGTTTTTTTTAGCAGCACAAGTGATGAAGAAAGGAAAAGCTAAGCCTGTGGAATTGTTCGAGAGTTTTACTCTTATCCCATTTTCTTTTTCTTTGTTTCCAAACATATCCTCAAGTATTGCCTGTCAAGACAGAATTTCCCCACGTGTGACTATGAGTTTCCTAGATTAAGTCTTATAATTCTGATTAGTGACTCCCTAATATTCTACTAAGCTAAAAAAAACATCACAATACAAGGCACACAAACTTCAGGAAAAAATGGTACCCTAATGACAATCTATTGACCATCACTCAAAGGCTAACCAACCATACGATTGGTTTTCCACAAAAACAGAAACAAAGGTGACACAACCACTATTAATTGTGCCTCAAAAACAATAAATAATAGACTAATTATAGGATCGCTACAATCACCCTACCTACATAATTTTTCCTCCTCGAAAAGAAAACTAACATACCTCAATGAAACAAATCTGGATATTGAGCTCTCATGTCCGATTCTTTCTCCCAAATAGCTTCTTCGGTGTTATGATGAATCCATCGCATCTTCACTAAAGGAATGGCTTTATTCCTCAAAAATTTCTCCTTACGGTTCAAAATTTACACCGGTCCTTCTTTATATGAACTATTATCTTCCAACGGAAAGACTGCCAATCTAACACATGAGAAGAATCCGATTTGTAACCACGTAACATAGGCACATGAAAAACATCATGAACATGACCCATACTTGCTGGTAATGCAAGCCTGTAAGCTACCTCCCCAACTTTCTCAACAATCTGAAATAGATCAATAAACCGTGGTGTGAGCTTTCCCTTCAATCCAAACCTGGTAACACCCTTTCTTGGCGATACTCGTAACAGCACATACTTCCCAACCTCAAACTGCAAAGGACGCCGACCATGGTTTGCATAACTTTTCTGCCTACTCTGAGCTGCCCGTAGACGTTCCTTAATGATTCTAATATTCTTTGTGGTCTCTGCAATTATTATTGTCCCAGTCAACAATATCCAACCTATGTCCAACATATCGGTGATCTACACGGTCGCCCATACAAAGCTTCAAACGGTGCAATACCAATACTTGCCTGATAACTATTGTTGTAAGCAAATTTAGCTAACGACAAATGATTCTTCCAACTACCTTGAAAATCCAACACGCATGCGCTAAGCATATCTTCTAGTAAACGAATAACCATTTCTGACTGTCCATCTGACTGCGGGTGAAAAGCCGAGCTAAGATTAACATTGGTACCAAATGCTTTTTGAAGAACCTTCCAAAAATCAGACGTAAACTGAGCACCCCTATCTGATATGATTGATAACGGAACACCATGTAATCGAACAACTTAAAAAACATACACCTGTGATAACTTGTCAACTGAATATGTAGTCTTGACTAGTATAAAATGAGCCGTCTTCGTTAATCTGTCCACTACAACCCATATGGAATCCATACCATTACTAGTTCTAGGCAACCCGCTAACAAAGTCCATTGTAACATGTTCCCACTTCCAATCTGGAACAGGTATAGGTTGGAGAAGACCCTCTGGTAACTTATTTTCATCTTTTACTTGTTGACAGATCAGACATTTCTTCACAAACTCAGCAATAACTTTCTTCATTCCGGGCCGAGCCACCTTCTTCTGTGAACTCTTCTGCTCCTGAAGCCCTACCATCATTGTGAAATTCCAGAAAGTGAGCTGGTCCCTTTCGACTCATAAGGATTCCCGGGTCTGTCCTTGCCCCACCAAAAGTTTCTTCTTAGATTTCTGTACATTTTAGTGCCCCCTGGATGAATAGTGTAATGAGATCGATGCGCTTCATCCAATATTTCATTCCTCAGTTCTAATCCCTTTTTCTTCGGCACCCATAAACGATCCCTGAAACGAAGAGTCTCATCAGAATGCAGCTTCCAGTACTTGTTGTCTTCGTCATTAGCCATGTCTAAGTATCTAACAAAGTCTTGACTTTCAACTTGATCCGTGGATATCCTCTGAATCAAAGTAGGATGTACTGTCATTTGAGCCAAGTATCCTTCACAAATACTACTATTTTCTGATTCTTGAAATGTATAATCCACAGCTTCATCCAACAACATCCATTCCTTAACCAACATGTGTGCCAAAATCCCTTCTTTCTTACGACTAAGAGAGTCAACCACCATATTTGCCTTACCCGAATCATACAACAAGGTAAACTCGGAGTTTTTCATGTACTCAGTCCAGCGTCTTTGTCTCATATTCAAATTCTTTTGTGAGAACAAATACTGTAGACCCTTATGATCAGAATATAGCCTGAATTTCTCACTATATAAATAGTGCCTCCAAATCTTCAAAGCAAACACAATACCCGCCAGCTCTAGATCGTGCGTACGATACTTCTTCTCATGAATCTTCAATTTCCTGGAAGCATAGGAAATGACCTGTCTATTCTGCATTAACACACATCCAAGACCAACAGAAGATGCATCTGTATACACATCATAAACTTCCTCTGGACTCGGTACTATCAACATCGGTGACGAAGTTAAATGATTCTTCAACTCTTGAAAAGAAAACTCACACTCAGTTGACCATTCGAATTTAACCCCTTTCTGTGTTAACCGACTCAATGGAGAAGCAATACCAGAAAAACCCTTCGCAAACCGACGATAATAACCTGCCAGCCCTAAGAACCTTTGGATTTCTGTAACTGTCCTTGGTTGCTGCCAATTTAAAACACTATCAATCTTCGAAGGATCTACTGCAATTCTCTCACCTGATACAATATGTCCAAGAAACTTAACTTCATTCAACTAAAACTCACATTTACTGAACTTTGGATAAAGATGATTTTCATGCAAAGTTTGAAGAACATTCTGCAAGTGTACTTCATGGTCTTCATGAGTCTTCGAGTAAATCAGAATATCATCAATAAACACAATCACGCATTCATTCAAATAACGCCAAAGTACTCTATGCATCAAATCCATAAATGTCGCTAGAGCATTCGTCAAACCAAAAGGCATAACAAGATACTCATAGTGTCCTAACACTGTCCTAAATGTTGTTTTTGAATTGTCACCCTCCTTGATTCTCATCTGATGATAACCTGACCTAAGGTCAATCTTAGCGAAAAATTTGGAGTCTTTCAACTGATCGAACAGATCATCTATCCTTGAAAGTGGATACTTGTTCTTGATAGTGACTTTATTCAACTCCCTATAATCAACACACAACCTAAATGTATCATCTTTATTTTTCAAAAACAACACAGGAGCACCCTATGGAAAAAAGCTAGGTTGAATAAATCCTAATCCCACTAATTCATCTAACTGCGACTTCAACTCTTTCTTTTCAAACGGATTCATATGATAAGAATTTTTCGAAATCGGAGAAGTTCCCGGCAGTAAATCAATGCTAAAATATATATCTCGCTTTGGTGGTAACCCTGGAAGAACATCTGGAAGCACATCTTTAAAATCACACACTACAGGTATTGACTCTACAGTCACTGTATCCTCAGTGACACAAGCAAGAACACCAAACCCATTTCCACCACCAGCCTTTTTCAATTTCTGAAACAAACTCCGTGGCTTAATGGAACCCACAAACACAAGCGGAGATTTACCAGGCAAAAGAAATGTAACTACTTTTTCAAAATAATCCACATTAGCATGATATTTAGCTAACCAATCTGTACCTAGTATGACATCAAAACCACACATCTCTAACACTATCAAGTCTACAAACAATTCTTGGTCATTAACCATCATCACACAATTCTTGCAAACTCGAAAAGGAAAGGTTTTTCTCCCTAATGGTGTAGCCAAAGCTAACATTTTGTTGTTATATGTCATGTCTAACTCCAATTCAGTTGCTATACTTAGATTAATAAACGATTGCGTAGAACCAGTGTCAATCAACACATGAAATAGATGATTGAATAATAATATTTTACCTTCAACCACTTGATCGTTCACCGAGCCATCCCCTTCTACTTTTGTATAAATCACTTGACTCTCTTCTGGAGTTTCTTGATTAGAAGTTAGTACCGGCTCCATTGCATATACCTATCCTTGTTGAGTTAACCCTGTTGATGGGTTCTTTGTGTAATCCTTCCTAAAATGACCCACTTCACCGCAGGTATAACATTTGAAGGAACTAAAACTAGAACTTGTTGGTGCAGCCGGACGTACTTGCTGGAAAGGTGGACGTGTTGTAGGTGGTACTGATGCTGGTCACGTTGACTAAGGTCTAACTACAGGTGGGCGTGTTGTAAGTGGTACTGATGCTGATCCCGTTGACCAAGGTCTAACTGGTGGCCTGAAAGATGCCTGATTAGGATATGATAACATTGGTCGGTTTGCTGGGTCTTTCCTTGTTAAGAACTGTTGAGGCCTTTCTTTGATTCGTGTTGCAAGTTGATCCTCCATCTATTTTTCATTGTCAAGAGACCGATTCAAAGCATCCTCATTTGTCCTGATTCGTAAACATGAAAGTTGTGTTCGCATTTCGGGATCCAATCCCCTGATAAATTTCTTCGCTTTAGCCTCATCGGTGGCTATCAACTCTGCTCCATAATGCAACAATCTTGTAAATATATCATTATAAGCACTAACGGACATACCACCCTTCGTTAAGGACATGAACTGATAAAATTTTCTATCTCTTGATGCATCAGGTACATACTTGTCTATGAACAAGTCTTTAAACCTATTCCAGGTCATTGTTCCACCTTCCACTTTCATTATTGCATTCCACCAATCCCGTGATGGTCCTCGAAATTTGAAGGTAACCAAATTAACCCAAGTCCCTCTATCACTGGATACATGTTCCAAAACATGTTATGCATTTTGCAACCATTCTTCCGCCTTCTCGCGATCTGGAGGACTTCCACTGAATACCTCTGGAGAGAGTTTTAAATACTGCTGAAGTAACTGTCCAGGTTGATTCTGGTTTCGTGCCGGCATAATCATATTCCCTTGGTTTGAAATCTGACCTGTACCCCCTGAGTTATGTCTTGGAGGCAGAATTCCAAGCCTTTCTTCCAATAACAGTTGGTGTTGCCTCATATCTGTCATATACTTCATTAACATCTCCGCATTACTATTCCCAATTTACTGACTAGATCCACCCTCCAAACTCTGATTTTCATTATAGTCTGCCATTCTCTGCCACCGCAACAAGAACATAATTCTTAATATCTAATACTTTACAATACATATTGTAAGCGTACTACTCACAAATATACACAGTATGATTTTTATTCTTGATGTCTTTTAGATTCTAACTTTTGCTAAGTGCCCATATAAGATCTACTAATGGGCTCTGATACCAACTCTGTAGCACCCCATTTTCCCCAATCTGAGTTTAAGACACTAACCCATAACTAAGGTGCTAATAAAATAATGGTCTGCAGTAGTTAAGATGGATAAGAGATAAAAAAGACAGCACAAGCAAGCTAGGCTACAACAAGAATCTGGTTGACTTAAAAAATAAAAAAAACCTTAACTCGCTGAAATTAAAACCTCAATTCTTTAAAAAGAAACCTTCAGCACAAGAGTAAACAGACCTAGACCCAAGATGGCTATTTACATAACATTACTAACTATTTACATACCATGTGTTTGTGATAGATATTTACATACAATTTACATTAGTTACTTACAAGCAAAAGTACATCACCCTTATTGACTACAACTACAGAACTTCCCACAAAAAGATACCAGCAATTACCTCCCTATACATAAGCCGAATACACCTTACTCGACCCAGACGCTAAACTCTCTTTCGCACAAGTCAAAACCACTTACATCAAAGTTACCTGCCACTAAAAGTTGATGGAAAAAGTGAGCTAAACAAGCCCAATGGATACTTACACTACTTAAATGTAATCATCAGAGTTGATTTAAAAGAATGCAAGCTTTCCTCAAACAACAATAAAACATTTAATTCACTAAAAATGCACAATCATGTATATGGACAAACCCCTTTTTTAAATTATAATATTGATGCTAATTCCACAACGAATAGGTGATACTGCGGTGTATCTCCCTATCCATAGTGCTTAAAAAATAGATATAAAGAAAATCTGAAGGAGTACATCCAATATACCACCGATGGAAATTATTATTTCCCATAACAGTCACAAAGGCAAGCAAAAACATTCAGGTCCTTTCCAAGCAATGTAAAGGTAAAAAGATTAAATATGCATGAATTTGTTTAAGCACATCAACATAGTTTTGTAAAGAGTCATCAATGGTTACGAAAAAAATAATGTAAGTTCCCACCTGAAATCGCAACTCAAACCTTAACCTCTGCAGCTCGCCAATCGAATCCAAAAACACCTTAATCACATAGAACTTAAGTTAGAAACTGGAAAGATTTCACTAAACAAGACCTAAATGAAAAACTGCAAACTTGAATAGTCATGAATCCCTGCCTATTTACTGGATTTCAACACTTAATATCAATCAGAATCTGTTGAAGAAAACTCTAAAAGCTGTCAGTTGAAACCTAACGCTATATCAAAATGTAAAGATGTCAAATCCCCTATCAATTGAACTGATAGAAGTGTAAAACAGCTGTACTGGAACAGGCATAACTCACTACATAGAAATCAGGGTGGAACACTTAATATCTCATTGGAGTTTCCTTTCGAAGAGCTATATTAAACAAGAAGTTATCCAAACCCATTCCATATATAGAACATCTAAAATCATATCGAAAAGTACCCAACAACACAAGAAAGACCTAAATCCAAACATGTTTACTTCAGTTAAATTAAATTCTTCCAACCCTAGAATTCATAGCGATCTCTGAACATACAATTTCAAACTCTATTTGGGTTCTAACCCTATTATGTATTGTTCCTCAGAGAAATCAAAACAGAAAAATTCACAATTAAAACTGAACCCTACCCAAAGGTTTAACTTTCCTAAGAAAAGGGTCCAACCCCCAAACAATTTAAATATCTAGTATCATGCCAAGACAGTTCCAATCAACATAAATTCCATGTAGATCATAAGCTTCAAAGTGATTCAAATTCAGGGTATCCATATCCAATAACACCATTTTAACTCAATAATCATGTGATACTAAAGTTCAATTTCGACTAAAACCTCTATATCTGTTCATATATAAATGGACAACAATAGAGCGTAATAGGTCTTGTGGAATCATTCAACTGGCTATTCAAGCAAGATCAAACAGTTGAGCAAGAAGTAATAGAGATAATTCATACCTTAAATTTGCAGTCGCCACACCAAAATCCCCTTTTCGATTATTCTCAAGTTCCTACTAAGGTTGCAAAATCAAGAGTTTCATGACCATCACCTTTTTTCCTCTGGGTTGATTTCGAAAAGTTTAGACTAGAATTCACGAGTTTGGTTTTCACCTGAATTCTTCTCGGGTTTTTTCAGTAGCACAGGTGATGAAGAAAGGAAAAGCTAAGCCTGTAGAATTTTTCGAGAGTTTTACTCTTATCCCATTTCCTTTCTTTGTTTCCAAACATATTCTCAACATACTGTGTCAAGATTAAGTTTATATTCTATTAAGCTAAAAAAACATGGCGTTTTTAGGGGCCACCCAAAAGGATTTAGGGGCCAACAATAAAACAAAAAAGGTCATCCAAAGGGAAAATGTAGCCAGCCCTTATCTCGCGTAATTCGTAATGGCGAAATTACCCTTATATATTCGGAGGATATGATAACATTGTTACCCTCCGAATGCAATCGGAGGCCAAAATATTTGCCAGACGTCCGATTATACGAGGTGCAGTATTTCTTGGTTCGTGTTTTGGATTCAGCGTTAATCGGGAGTTAAATATATTACAAAACCTACCGATTATAAGTTGCCGCAAATTCAAATTTTGAAAGCTACCATAATCGGTAGATATGCTAAATCCAATACCTACCGATTATTGGTTTCTCCACATTCAACTTTCGTCAAATTAGCCGTTGGAGTTTTTGGGAAAAACAAAAAGAGCCGTTGGACCCTAAACCTACATAAAGAAACTCATATCTATCACCCCAATTGCACCAAACTCTTTCCTCTCTTCCGTTTTAATTTTCATAACAAAAAACATGGATATTGCTTTTGTCGAAGAAGAAGATTGTGCTATTTATAGAGCGTGGGTTGTGGTAACTACTCATGATCGTGTTCACAAACTCCACAAATCGGAATCCGAAGAGCGGATATGGAACCGTATCTTAATGGTATTTGAGGCCTTAGATGGTAATCGAATTCGAAGATCATCCAATGACATTAAGATGAGAAAGAATGCGCTAGATAAGGAGATTGACAAACTTGAAGATGAGGAACGGTTTGTTAGGAACGCTTTTCCTTGGTGGACGTATGAAAAACGAGTAAGTATCTCTGTAACTCCAATTCACATTAACAAAAGTTAGTACTAACTTGTTACTCATTCGTAATTTCAGAGAAATCTTGCGGATCGCCGGTATGTGGACCTCTACGGGAAACGATTTGAACATGAAGGATGCTACAAAATCAAGAGGGACAATTTCTATGGTCACTGGAAGTTATGATCTGTTTTAATACTTTTATGGTCAATTAGGAGTATGGATTTAGGTGCTTTTGACGAAATTGTAAGGTTAAGGCCGTTTGAACTTTATGTAATGGATGTAATCGGAGTATTATTAATATAAAAACTAGCCGATTATACGAAATCGGTAGATTATTTTGTTAAACAACCTACCGATTGTAATATTCGGTTATTTTATGAGTCAACTTTCTTTCCGATTATGGTGTTGTTTGGTTCCAGGAAACAGTTTTTTTTGAACTTGTAATATTCGGAGGATAATGTTTTTGTAAAGTTCCGAATGTACGATGGCCCAAAAATCAGAATTTGGAAAAACTTATACTTTTCAAATTTTGTCTTTGAAATAATCGGACGTTAAATTAGTTACCAAAACTTCCGAATATGGGATGTCTAACCTTCAATATGGCCCTTGGAACCACCTGGAGCCATGGCGTGGTTTGTTTTGAACTTGTGATATTCGGAGGATAGGTTTTTTATAAAGTTCCGAATGTACGATGGCCCAAAAATCAGAATTTGGAAAAACTTATACTTTTCAAATTTTGTCTTTGAAATAATCGGACGTTAAATTAGTTACCAAAACTTCCGAATATGGGATGTCTAACCTTCAATATTGGCCCTTGGAACCACCTGGAGCCATGGCGTGGTTTGTTTTGAACTTGTGATATTCGGAGGATAGGTTTTTTATAAAGTTCCGAATGTACGATGGCCCAAAAATCAGAATTTGGAAAAACTTATACTTTTCAAATTTTGTCTTTGAAATAATCGGAGTTAAATTAGTTACCAAAACTTCCGAATTGGGATGTCTAACCTTCAATATGGCCCTTGGAACCACCTGGAGCCATGGCGTGGTTTGTTTTGAACTTGTGATATTCGGAGGATAGGTTTTTTATAAAGTTCCGAATGTACGATGGCCCAAAAATCAGAATTTGGAAAAACTTATACTTTTCAAATTTTGTCTTTGAAATAATCGGAAGTTAAATTAGTTACCAAAACTTCCGAATATGGGATGTCTAACCTTCAATATTGGCCCTTGGAACCACCTGGAGCCATGGCGTGGTTTGTTTTGAACTTGTGATATTCGGAGGATTTTTTATAAAGTTCCGAATGTACGATGGCCCAAAAATCAGAATTTGGAAAAACTTATACTTTTCAAATTTTGTCTTTGAAATAATCGGACGTTAAATTAGTTACCAAAACTTCCGAATATGGGATGTCTAACCTTCAATATTGGCCCTTGGAACCACCTGGAGCCATGGCGTGGTTTGTTTTGAACTTGTGATATTCGGAGGATAGGTTTTTTATAAAGTTCCGAATGTACGATGGCCCAAAAATCAGAATTTGGAAAAACTTATACTTTTCAAATTTTGTCTTTGAAATAATCGGAAGTTAAATTAGTTACCAAAACTTCCGAATATGGGATGTCTAACCTTCAATATTGGCCCTTGGAACCACCTGGAGCCATGGCGTGGTTTGTTTTGAACTTGTGATATTCGGAGGATAGGTTTTTATAAAGTTCCGAATGTACGATGGCCCAAAAATCAGAATTTGGAAAAACTTATACTTTTCAAATTTTGTCTTTGAAATAATCGGAAGTTAAATTAGTTACCAAAACTTCCGAATTGGGTGTCTAACCTTCAATATGGGCCCTTGGAACCACCTGGAGCCATGGCGTGGTTTGTTTTGAACTTGTGATATTCGGAGGATAGGTTTTTTATAAAGTTCCGAATGTACGATGGCCCAAAAATCAGAATTTGGAAAAACTTATACTTTTCAAATTTTGTCTTTGAAATAATCGGAAGTTAAATTAGTTACCAAAACTTCCGAATATGGGATGTCTAACCTTCAATATGGGCCCTTGGAACCACCTGGAGCCATGGCGTGGTTTGTTTTGAACTTGTGATATTCGGAGGATAGGTTTTTTATAAAGTTCCGAATGTACGATGGCCCAAAAATCAGAATTTGGAAAAACTTATACTTTTCAAATTTTGTCTTTGAAATAATCGGACGTTAAATTAGTTACCAAAACTTCCGAATATGGGATGTCTAACCTTCAATATTGGCCCTTGGAACCACCTGGAGCCATGGCGTGGTTTGTTTTGAACTTGTGATATTCGGAGGATAGGTTTTTTATAAAGTTCCGAATGTACGATGGCCCAAAAATCAGAATTTGGAAAAACTTATACTTTTCAAATTTTGTCTTTGAAATAATCGGAAGTTAAATTAGTTACCAAAACTTCCGAATATACCACACAAATCATTGTCATTTGAACTTGTCTAACTTAGTTACCCAAACAAATTTCCGAATGTACAACAAAAATCATTGTCATTTATCTGCTCTTTACTTTACGACCGTGACTACCTCCCAGTCCTGCACGACCACGGGTTTGAGCACCTTCAGTTGAGCACCTTCAGTTGGAGCAGCTTCAGCGCTCGATGAAGCTCGAGTTCTTTTACCCGTCTTTGATACTGCCACCTTGGGCTGATGCCTCTTCGTGACTTTCTCCCCAAACTGGGCAGCATAATCTTCGTTATCCATATTATCAACTAGATCTCTAGCCTCTTTGATCTTCTCAGCTGGCATGGGATCTCCGCTCTTCAAGCATGCAGTTAACATTTTGGAAACACGCTTGAACCTATTCACCTGTTTTTTATACGTAATGACATAACATCAAACGGTAATTACCTAAGATTTATAGGAATAATATAAAATGAACAAAAATATAAGAACACGCACCAGTCTATCATAACCAGCTGGTTTGTCTTTGATGATACAATTATAACTTGAACCCGCCGCAGTAGTGTTGGATTTGATTTCACGGATAACCAAAGGATGTGATACCTTGTTATACCAACTCATATAGTCTGGAGAATTTTCATCACCTCGGATGGTTCGTCTACCAGTGTCGATAATGAAGTCATTCCTCTTATCCCAGTTATCAAGAACAGTAGGTGGGCCTGTGTGAACAATCGTGAGATTGTCACCACTAGAAGAACACAACTCCAACTCCAATTTGTAGTAATCCCCCATTTTCTCCAGAGGTTGATGTTGTATATACCCGTGTTGTCGCATCACCCTAGAGGGGTTATACATCACATATCCTGTGGGGTGCCACAATGGTCCAAAATAAAGGGACAAGTCCGACCGAACATTTATATGCCCACTGACTCGATCTTCCTTGTATGGATCAAAGCATACGTCTGAGGCCTTCAATTGGTCCAAAATCTCCCTCATGCGAATCAACTGCTGCTCCTTTGTCCTAGAACGGTTGTCTTCAAATATATACTTTGTTCCTCTAGGAGTACCTTTGCACCACCCCGGGTTCTCTCCGGCCAACTTCAGGATAGGGAAGTGGTCATAGATCCATGCCTATATACATAAGAAACCAAGTTTTAGTAAATAGATTGTGTATATTCGGTAGTAATTTCCAAACATAATTTCCGATTATATAATCGGAAACAAAACTGAGTAGCTATCCACCGAAAACATTCGAAAATATATGGATCATTTCCTACCGAATATGCGTCATTTGGAGTTCAGTAACCTATAGCTTTTCTGGCCTGTATATTCGGTTCTAATATCAAAAGAATATTTCCGATTGTATATAATCGGGAAAACAATTAAGTACCTAGCCACCGAATAACCAACATTCGGAAAATAAGATGGATCAATTCCTACCGAATATGCGTCATTTGGAGTTCAGTAACCTATAGCTTTTCTGGCCTGTATATTCGGTTCTAATATCAAAAGAATATTTCCGATTGTATATAATCGGAAAACAAAGTAAGTACTTAACCACCGAATAACCAACATTCGGGAAAAGAGATGGATAATTTCCTACCGAATATGCGTCATTTGGAGTTATGGATATGCATCATATGTATTGTCTACTGAATAACTATAGAGTGAGTTATAGAGTTAAAAAAAAACCTGCAATAGAGCCACATTCCCGGCAACTTGGCAGGTTCCTAGCCTCGAAGCCTTTCTCAACTCTTCCATCAAGAATGCTAGGCATGCCGTGCCCCAAGAATAGTCACCGACTTCATGGAGAGGATCCAAAAGTTGTATAAGGTTGGCGTCGATCCGGTTGCCAGAAGTATTGGGGAATATGACACATCCCAATACACAAAGGAGATATGCGGTGGCAGCGTGGTTCACTTGCTCATCAGTTAACGTTCCATTCTTTTCCTTCTCCAAGGTGCCTCGAAACATATTCACCAAAGCTGTAATGTTGATCTGTCTTGTTCTGTAACTTGCATGCCTCCTAAACTCTGCTGTTGTTGTATCTTCATCCCAACCTAAGCACTTGTTAGTTAGAGAATAAAGTTTTGCCCAACTTAACTGCTTTGTGTAGTTAAACTTCACAGCTGTGCCTTGGTCGGGAAGGTTAAGAATCTGCACAACATCATCCGGGGTGATCGTCATCTCCCCAAACGGCATATGGAAAGTATCGGTCTCAGGATACATTCTCTCCACGAACGCCGATATGGCCACACGATCATGTTCCAACAATGAATTCTCGGCGGCATTAGCTAACCCCGAGTTGGAAACAATTGTCTTGAACCTTTCACATTCACCGGATAAAGGCCACGCAAGCATTTTTGTTGGTGCGGTGGTAGGTTTGAGTAGACGGACCGCATCTTGATGATCCTATTAATACAAGTATTACGATATAACACATAGACAATACATTAATAAAAAATAGTAATTTTATTACCTCGGTTTCATATATTTCTCTGGCCCATGAGTCTTTGTATCCAAATAGCAATTTTCCTCCATCCGCTGGTAGTCCAAGGATTGTGCCTGCTAGAATACCCTTCTTCTTCAAGTGCTGAGGGACAAGATGTGATGCTTTCTTATCAATATCCTTCCTTACAACATCTTTTCCTTTTTTGGCTTTTTGGGTACCACTTGGTTGTCCTTCTTCTTCTACTCTTGACACTGGATCAACTGGTTCAACACTTGGTCCTGCACTTTGTTGAGCGGCTTGTTCAACACTTGGTCGCACCCCTTGTTCACTGCCTTGTTGTTCAATAGTTGGTTGCACTCCTTGTTGACTGCTTTGTTCTTGTTCGCTTTGTTGAGCACCTGAATTATCTTTGGCACTCCTTTCCCTCCTAGCACTAGCTGTCACTTTCTTCCTCCCTTCTCGACTTTGTCTAAACAACAAAGAAAGGAACAATATTTACAAACTATACAATCGGAAGACAAAGTATGGAAATATAACCCGAATGTACACATTCGGACGTAAGAAGACACATATTGTTCCCGAATACAAAACAATCGGAAGCTAACTAAACATATTTGCAACCGAATATACATCAATTGGAGTTCAGAAGCTGTAAATTTTTCATCCTACACAATCGGAATAAAAAGTGCACCTCTATAACCCGAATGTACAAATTCGGAAGTAAGAAGACACATATTTTTTTCGAATGAAAAACAATCGGAATATAACTAAACACGTTTAAAACCGAATATTCATCAACTGGAGTTCAGAAACTCTAAAATTTTATCCTACACAATCGGAGGTATAAAACATTATATTGTCTTCCGAAAAAATACTGGCCCCAAAATGGGATTTTTCCTATATCATAAATTTTGAGATTTTTTCAATATATACATTCGGTAGTGAGTGTTCTTCCGAATACTTTGTGTCTACTTAAATATATTCGGTAGCCAAAAAATTCATTAAACTACCGATTATTAGCAGTTTGTATCCAGGAAGATATGGCCACCAATATTCGGCAGATAATCATCAAATCTTTTTCCCGAATACTGTCGATGTTCTTGAAAAATGAAGAACACGACTACATTCGGAAGTAAATGAGCATGCATATCGTCCGAATCTGGATAAATAACCGAAAACCCTAGAATTTTTTTTTCTCGATTCGACGAATTAAAGCGAATAAACCCCAAAAATGATAGATTCTTACCTAATTAGGGCCATTTGAAGTTGACGAAGTGTTTGAGTCTCGGAATCGCCACCACCGACTACATTGCCGGGTACTTGTTCTTCGCGTTCTTCTTCATTTGCAGCAAGAATTTCTTTATTTCTTGCTAAAATTCCAATGTTTGGATCGATACCCCGAGCAACATTTTTGGTTTTAGGTCTATGGGTTTCATTTCTCTTATCCATTGTTTTATAATCGAATCGACGATGTTTTGATTTTACGATTCGCGGCGATGTTTCGGTTGAACGAGGAATTTTTTTTTTCTTCCACAATCGGAAGATAATATGAAACTGGAAGAAGAAGAGTTGAAATGAGTAGAATTGTTTTTGATTTGGTTTTTATACAGTTTTACCAGAAGGGCATTTATGTAACTTCAATATCATATAGGGTACCCCTTAACTAGAGTCTTTGGCTGGGTATAAATTGATGGCCCCTAAATCCTTTGGGATGGCCCCTAAAAACGCCAGGTAAAAAAACATCACAATACAAGGCACACAAACTTCAGAAAAAAAAAATGGTACCCTAATGACAATCTATTGACCATCACTCAAAGGCTAACCAACCATACGATTGGTTTTCCGCAAAAACAGAAACACAGGCTACACAACCACTATTAATTGTGCCTCAAAAACAATAAACAATAGACTAATTATTGGATCGCTACAGGTTGGGTTTGGTTTCAGAATCTCAATGAAGTCTTTAAGTCGTTAACTTATAATGGTTTTAGGAAAAACCTAGGGTACAGGAAAATCGACTCTAGTCGCCACTAGTATCACACATGAGGTGTGGGGATCAGGTTTCCCAGTTGCTAGAGTTATCCCTTATATAGTCTTCAAATCAGGGTTTGATAACCTTGGAACAAAGCAATCAATATTCACCGTTAGATGAAACCTGATTCAAGATCCAAACTAATATCTTTCCACCGTTAGATGGTGTTTGCTTGTTACACACAAATGAACATTTAGATATAGGTAACCGTATCTAAACGTGTATATTGAATTGGCTCAATAACAGTTAACCGAAGTTAGCCATATGAACACTTTTGTATTAACCATGTTCATCTTAATACTTCTAGACCAATTGATAATCAAATGAATCTAATTGTGTTACTCATAGAGTTGTTCAATTATTTATATTCTCATTGAAGAATACAAGACACAATTGAAGCACAATCGGATTGATTCAGAAGAATTAGTTCATGAACATTTTATCCACGGTTTGCAAAGATTTCATTCCTTAATATATAAATGTATTTGTTCATGAGTACGAAATCATACTTAACCTATTTTAGAACTTGAATCATTTAAGTTTGCAAATGGGTATGCAAACTTAAGAACCCTGACTTAAACAGTTGAACAAGTTTGCGAACGGGTATGCAAACTTAAATTCCGGTCCTGGATTCCATCAAAACAGTTCGTACGCTTAGTACACAAACAATAATGTATCCAGACATGGGTTTTAGCTCTTAACTCTCATTTCAATCATTGAAAAATTTTAGAAGATGACAATAGCTGTCTCACACAAACTATTAGCTTATAAGCAATTTTCAAGTGATCAAATGATCAATACGAAACATTCCGAGTCTATATCAAATGACTGTCTCACACAAATCATGTAAGATGTTACCAAGTGATTTTCACATGATCATCTTTTGACTTTCGTCAAGAATAATGATGAACGTAGTTAAAGAAAAAAGCTTTCTAACACATATTTTGAGAAAGATATAAGCGAGTTAAACTCAGCTCGAAAATATCAAATGTCTATAATGTAAAGTCTATATAGCTATACGACTTTGTCTCAATATGAGATATAAATAGACTTCTGAGTGATATATGAGTTCAAGTCTCCGCATACCTTTTGTTGATGAAGTTCCATAAGCTCCCCTTAGTAGTTCTTCTTCTTCAATCAATGAACGCCGTGAAGTCTAAAGCTCAACTACATAATCCGAGACATAACTATAAGTAGATTAGAAATCAAGACTTATATTTTTGACAACTAAACATGACAAACAAGCTTGAGATAGCAGCGCTTGCGAGTTCGACCCAGTAGTGCTCTAATAGTTGTTTTAAATTTTCTAGTTTTATTTAAGTTTGATTGCATTAGTCATCTAATCCTTCCTAAGGGTTCTTTTCCGATGAATATTGAAGATATATAAAAAACTATTTACAGTATGGCCTTCCAACATATCTAGGTAATCTATTCTCTTCGGAAACGCTATTTATGTTTTCATTTCAATTCAGCTGATATTGTTTCGGTGATTCCTTCCATTGGTTGACTCTCATTGAACCCCGATGACATGCATTTACAACGCTGGATAAAAGGTTTAGTCCTGATTATCAAAGACAACCCTATTTGGCATAACAAGTGTCGTAGGAACACCATTGAAGGTGGATGTCAATACTCTAGATCTTAATCTAACATATGGTCACTTTCCAAAAAAATTTCTAAAAATTGGTCTTTCAGTGAAGTGCATGATAAAACTTTAGTTGAGAGAGATGGATTTGCGTTTATGTCATACTTTACATACGAAAGACAAACTTCCTTTTGCGTCGATTGTAACTCGAATGGGGCACAACTTGATAGAGTGCAAGCAATGTCCCAGAGATGTGAGGACTGAAGTTGTTGAAAAACAACCGAATGAGCCGAATGTGAGGCAAGAGCGGAGAAAGAAAAATTCTATGCAATATGTATTAAAACTTGCATCAAAAGACAATACTATTGTGTCGGGGTCTTTCATGGAAAGAGATGTAAATGCCTTAACTGACACCAATATTATCGATGTTGTAATTGAAGATCATGCATTAGTACCCAGCTCATTGTCTCCTCGTGGGTTGGTGAATAACGTGTTATCTCCAGCGCATGTTCCTAAAATTACAGTATATGAGGTCAAGGTAAGTAGTGTTGAACTTGAATTTATATAGCCGGGTCAGGTTTACCTATGGGAGCAGATATGTGCCGATCACACCAAAAAATATTCTCCTTCAGACGATCTTCCGCTTTAATTTTCTCTTAAGATTTAGGTTTTATTTTTCTACTTTTCAGTCAATTTTCTTTCTTCTCTTACTGTTTTATTAGGCCGACCGAGCGAAGCGAAGGAGGACCTTTATATGACCACTTATTTGTAAATCCTAAGTCATCAATTGATACAAAAAGATTGGATTTGGTGTCGATGGTTGGTCTTTTTCACTTGACACAATTATCCATCCCTTTTAGTCCAATTACTATAACTCCTTATGTATCTTATTTCTTTAGGGGTATAATTGGAATGCAAACTTTAATATAACATATCTAAAAATCCGTGCCTTGGAATTTTACAAATTTTATCTCGTTAGAAAGGTAATAAAAAAAGCTATGCAATGAGTACAAACAACAATATCAAATTTTGAGTTTTTAAGAAAAATTCGGATTTGTATATAACATTTTAGGCACAACTTTAGAAATTAGATGTATATTCATTATGCAAACCACCATAAAGGCTACATAATACTTTATGTAACCATATTCTGGTTTATGCATCAACTAATTTTCTGTTGCAACTAATAAAACGATGTACTCCATTCGTTTCTTGGAAAAGTGATACTTTCATTTTAGGCACAATTCTCGAAAATTGAATGCATAGCCATTTACAAACCACCACAAAGGATGCGTAACACATCACACAACCATATTTTGGTTTATGGATCAACTAATTTTCCGTTTTATAAAAAAATAATACTTTCACCTTCCGTTTCAGGAAAAGTGATCCTTTCTCCCAGTTTTGGGAAAAGTGATACTTTCGCCCCGTTCAGGGAAAAGTGATATTTTCACCCCGTTCAGGGAAAAGTGATACTTTCGGGCCGTTTTGGGAAAAGTGATACTTTTTCTGGAACAGAGCGAAAGCATCTCTTTTTTCTGAAACGGGGAAAAACTATCACTTTTTCTGAGACGAGGTGAAAGTATCATTTTTTCTGAAACAAGGCGAAGGTATCACTTTTTCCGAAACGGGGAGAAAAGATCATTTTTCCAGAAACGGAATGTGAAAGTAGTCGCGGACAGACCCTATCTTCAGATTCTTCTACGGTCGGCCCTCCCACCGTGGCAACGATTGTACTAGTTTCTCTATAGTGTGATTTATTTTTCCCTTAATTTAATTTCAATAATAGTCTAGAGTTTTAATTCTAGTTTAAATTTGTTTATTTCTCTATGAAGAAACAACTACTACAACAACAAAAAAGGAAAAACTCCAACTTTAATATCGGAAACAAAGACCACAAAATCAACGACAATATCAAGATAAATATCAACTTCATCATTTCTAGAAAATGTTACGAAGGTTGCAATGCTGATTCAACTTGATACGAACCTATTAATATCGATTGAAAAGATATGTGTTCCTGTTACTTTGATAACTTTAATTCACTTTTTATTAGAAAAATCCCGTTGGATCTAACTATGGTCTCATTGCTGCTATGTGCAACGATGTAAACTAGTTTTGTTTGGCTAATTTAGCCACTTGATATGGTTCTTGCTCTTAAAAATACTTGGCTAGATCTTAAGATATCATTGTTGTAATTTGCAGCGATGCAAGCTAGACTTGATAACATAGTTTCGCCAGCTGATATATGGTTTGTTCTTTTCGGAAACGGTTATATTGTTTGTAAAAACATACTTTTTAAGAAAGAATTGGTAGATACATTATAGATTCCATATCTATATTATGATTTTGAAATTCCTGTAAGATTTCTCGAAATTTAAAATCGGCTTTATGAATGAATGTTCAGAGGATTTTCCTCTTTTATGAAAAAAATATTCCAGGTAGAATTACTCTATAATGTGCATCATCACTCAATAACCGACTGATACGGTTTCTAAACATTGAACCTGTTCCAATCAAATTGAAGTTGGTTTATATTTGGTTTTTTTTTGAAGCATAAAATTTATTTAACCTACTGGACTAGACACCGTTACACGAGGATATTTTATTTTCATAGAATCATTTAATACAATTTTATTGGGAAATCTGGGATCATACGATCCCAAATTGTTACTGAGAAATTTCTCATCTAACTGTCATTCACTGCCTAGTTTCCTTCCTTATAATTATGATGGATAACACATTGTGAAATTTGACGCATTCCCTAGACAAGATATTTGAATCAATTAAAAAATATATATCAATCAATTAATTGAAACAATATAAAATAGGTGCTGCAATATTTGTTGGAAACTCAGAACAAGAAAAGAAAAAAACAAGAACAAAAACCAATACAATATAATTTAAATTATAAATTTATTTGCTTAAAAATTATATATAATTTAAATTATACATTTAAACAATAAATTTAACACAATCTAATAATTTTGGATTTTCTCAATTACAATATATAGATTGACTAAACGGGTTTGATTATATATATATATATATATTAGTTCCAATCAATTAGTTTTCAAAGATCCATATACACCATTAGTTAGATCAATCATCAATCATCAAGTGCTCTGATGGTTGGCATGATCCCTCCCACTACGGAGGTAGGGGTTCGAATTCGATAATTGTCAGAAACAACTCTTTAGGGAGTTAAGGATGCAGTCCAAGACCACTGTTCCATACCAGTTAAAAAAACATCAATCAACAATACGAGGTTTAACAAAACAATGCCCCATTGACTAAGACATGTGAGTTCTCTATATTAATTCAAAAAACAAAAACAGAAACACGAGTAGATACACAACCGACCAAATTAAGCTAATCTTTATTATTTGTTTACTTTGGTATTTTTATTGTTTGGCAAATGATAAAAAAAGTCAATTAACTAAAGAAGCAACATGTAAGTGATTATATATATGAGATCAACAGTAGTGTTGTTCTTGAAATCCAGATTTGGCAAAAGAGAAAAAAAAAAACATGTACAATGAGGGGAGCTAAACGGCCAAATAGCTAAGCCAAATGTGTCAATTAGATTTGGAAATCTCCAAAAATGGATAGACACCATTATAAGTAGCGTGTGCATCTAGACGCAAATTTAAGTAAATTCTGCATGTGGACGCTTCTTTAAGTAGCATCCGATAATGTGACTCTATTAATACTAGCGTCTGAGACAGAATCGCTCTTATAATATGCGTCAGAGACTGAACAACTCTTATAGTATGTGTTACAGTATAGCTCGGTTGAACTCACCAAACGTTGATATGTCAAGTTTGGTTGTCATATTTTAGCATCTAAACTTATCTAGAATCGCTTGATTAAATACTAGAGTCAACTTCGTTTAGGTTAGACTATAAAGTATAGGAATATTGAGACATACAAGTATTACTCCGAAGAACTGAAGAATGAGAAGAAGTAACGACTGTAACGAATACATCATCCTTCCACTTGAGATTAATAATGCTGAATTGACTTGTTTCCATTCTTAACGTATCTTTCAAGCCGTATTATATTGAAAATACATGCAAAGCTGTAGATATATAATACTCTAGTGATTAAACTCGGTCATATCATTATGATCAAAATGTCAAGGAATTTATTCAATTACAAAGTATGAACGCTTATGTTTTGGAACTTCGTAAATACGACATCAACATAATATATGTATTTAGTTACATCATCATGTGTAAGATATAGGTGTGATTTCATCCTAGAAAACTATGTATTATTACATTGGTTTAAGGAAATATATGTATCAACTTGATTCATCATCGAAAGGGAAATCATAATTGAGTCGGTTCTTTATTAAATATCTTTTGGATGACTAATACAAGGTGACAAAGTAGAATCTATATTAACTTATGTTGAGAATTAAGGTATAATCGGTCATAACCTATAATGTGTAGCATGTTGTAATCGGTCACAAGCTACTTTGGGAAGCATGGTATAACTAGTCACAACTTAAACTGTGAGTCATGGTATAACCGACCCAAGGAGCAAAACCGAGTTTCCAATATTCACATATCTCTTTATGTGTTGTGCAATTTTGGAATTAGGGTTTGCTAAGAGAAACTTCTAGATGTCGACATTATTTGGACATATACATAACTATTATCATTAATTGTTCAGAGATATTCCTTGATACCCAAGGTGATCCTGAACAGAAATATTGAAAAGTATTTAATTATGCTTTTCATAATATATGTTTTAATTACCAACAATTAAAATATATCCTCTGGAAAATATGATTAGTTAATAGTTACACTAATAATAGAAATTTTCTAGGGGAGATTTTAGAAATATTAGATAACATTTATTGAAAATATGAAACAAAAATTAGGTACTTTAATGAATATCTTGAGAATATTTTCGGTTTTGGAATTTCCTTGTTGTCCAAACAACATTGGTCTATAAATACTTGAGTTTGCATTTCTTGCAAACTATCCTAGGAGCCAGGGAAACTTCATTTGTGTTGTTTCTGGCGGAGCCGTCTATCCAGAGAGGACATTACCCTAATTAGGATAAATATCTTACAACCGCTCGTTTAAAGACTTCTCTGGGATCAACAAGCTCTATGGGTACCATTGGTGCGAAACTAGATAATTGCATTGTTATTTTAGTTTTTGATTATTGATTCGATTGACTAACAGTTGTTGAAACTTTAATTGCACCTATTTTGATCACTCTTTAGAGCATTCACTTCTAACATAATGGTCACTCAAACTATATCAAAGTATCGACAAGATCTTTAGAACCATTTGCGGATCTAAATACATCTTGTGATAATCCATTTTTAACAGACTCTGTTCTGTGTGTGATTGATCACAAGTGGATTCAAGTTGTGTTGTGTAGATTATTGAGAAGGCAATTGAAGATTTGAAGACAAAGAAGATTTTCTTATTAGTTTAGGTATCTTGTGAATTTAGTGCACAAACCTTGATCGGTTGGGATCCAAATAGAATCGTTTTTATGTTTGATAGACTTGATTTTCTAGTTGTGAAAGATCAACATCACTTTATAGTTATTCTTTGAGTTCTATATTGATTGATTGCGAATCTAGAAATTGGTTATTTCGGTAATCAAGTTTTAGATTGATCTAACCAGACAAAGGAGTTTATTAGTTTAAACAGAAGAGCCTTTGTCAACAACTCAACATATATTTTACCAAAGATTGATTAGAGTGTTACCAAACAGATTCATTCCTTTGTTGTTTGGAATACGATCCAAATGAGTAGCTATTCACGTGCGTGATTCTAGAAGTCGAAGGCGCATGGTAATGAGGAAACTAAGTAGCTAGGGGTAGTCTACTTGGTCTCAACTATACGAAGTTTCCACTATATTTTGTATCGCGGCATAATTATGAGAGTATTCAAAACTGGACTAGGTCCCAGGGGTTTTCTGCATTTGCGGTTTTCTCGTTAACAAAATCTTGTGTTGTGTTATTTACTTTACTTCCGCATTATAATTGTTTTATATTATAATAAAGTAAATACACTTGTGCGTTAATCCTAATAACTTGATATTTGTAATACCCTGTATTTTAATCACATTTTAGGTACTCAAATATAGCACGTGGCGTTTAGAGTTTTTGAAAGTTCAATATATATTTTTTTCTTTAAGTTCTATATTGATTTATTGCGAATCTATAAATTGGTTATTTCGGTAATCAAGTTTTAGATTGATCTAACCAGACAAAGGAGTTTATTAGTTTAAACGGAAGAGCCTTTGTCAACAACTCAACATATCTTTTACCAAAGATTGATTAGAGTGTTACCAAACAGATTCATTCCTTTGTTGTTTGGAATACGATCCAAATGAGTAGCTATTCACGTGCGTGATTCTAGAAGTCGAAGGCGCATGGTAATGAGGAAACTAAGTAGCTAGGGGTAGTCTACTTGGTCTCAACTATACGAAGTTTCCACTATATTTTGTATCACGGCATAATTATGAGAGTATTCAAAACTGGACTAGGTCCCAGGGGTTTTCTGCATTTGCGGTTTTCTCGTTAACAAAATCTTGTGTTGTGTTATTTACTTTACTTCCGCATTATAATTGTTTTATATTATAATAAAGTAAATACACTTGTGCGTTAATCCTAATAACTTGATATTTGTAATACCCTGTATTTTAATCACATTTTAGGTACTCAAATATATCACGTGGCGTTTAGAGTTTTTGAAAGCTCAATATATATTTTTTTTCTTTAAGTTCTATATTGATTGATTGCGAATATAGAAATTGGTTATTTCGGTAATCAAGTTTTAGATTGATCTAACCAGACAAAGGAGTTTATTAGTTTAAACGGAAGAGCCTTTGTCAACAACTCAACATATCTTTTACCAAAGATTGATTAGAGTGTTACCAAATATATTCATTCCTTTGTTGTTTGGAATACGATCCAAATGAGTAGCTATTCACGTGCGTGATTCTAGAAGTCGAAGGCGCATGGTAATGAGGAAACTAAGTAGCTAGGAGTAGTCTACTTGGTCTCAACCATACGAAGTTGCCACTATATTTTGTGTCGCGACATAATTCTGAGAGTATTCAAAACTGGACTAGGTCCCAGAGTTTTTCTGCATTTGCGGCTTTCTCGTTAACAAAATCTTGTGTTGTGTTATTTACTTTACTTCCCATTATAATTGTTTTATATTATAATAAAGTAAATACACTTGTGCGTTAATCATAATAACTTGATATTTGTAATACCCTGTATTTTAATCACATTTTAGGTACTCAAATATAATTTAACAATAATGATTCGGCTTTTTGATCTTGGATAGTAGAAGAAAACTAATACCATGGCTAGTATATTATTGTAATTTATGTGGTACATGGAAAAAGAAAATTAAGAAATTAGTGTAAGAAAAAAAGGACGATTAAAATTAAAAGGATAATGGAGGTTAATAATTAATTGATTTAAATATCCAATGTTTTGTGGTTAATTTATTGTGCATGTGATGTAAGAGATTTAATCGTGATCATTTAAATGTAAGAGTTGCTAATCACAAGTGGTTTGGTGGTTGATATGCTCCCTCCCACCGCGGAGATAGGGGTTCGAACCCTGTAACTGCCATAATCCACTCCAATTTAAGAAGTTTGGATGTAGTTTAGGGATCACTAGTCTATGGTATCAAAAAAAATGTACGAGGTTTTTATCATATCATTTGGAATGAGATACATGGACTAAATGTTTCACTTTTATATACAATTTATAATAAAATTAAAACGTTCCACTTTTATATACAATTTATAATAAAATTAAATGATTTTTTTTTAACTCGCGGCGTGAGTTCAAATATGAATTCGCAGCCCCATAACCACTGGATTACTAAAATTTGACATCATTTAACTAGGAACCTAACCTCAATTAGATACCCATATTTAGTGTAAAGTTAAATTGACGTATCATTAGTAAATATTTCAGAAAATTCTAACATTTCGCAATCCTTATTTTTGGTCACAGGATCTTTCAAATCTCTTGTTACTCTTATTCTTTTTGGAAAACCTAGGATTTTATATATTTTATATAAAGTAAACCCGAAATAAAAACTTATGCTCGCAGAAATGAAATCACGAAGAAAAAGCTTCCCAAGACATGTATTTTCTAATACAGATGAATATGTTGAAGCTTGAAGGTCCCACCTTGTACTGTTAGAGAAAGTTTTGATCCCAAAGAGCCCTTCTCTGTTTAGAAGGTGTTCTGAAGAGAGAAGTGGGAAGGTTTACTACAATGAGTCAAAGTTGTTATGATTGAATATCATAGGCATTCTTTTCATTTGGTAGATCCAAGTTCTTTGCCTATTTCAGGTTCACTCGGGGCTTTAGCAACCCATTTGGTTCAGTTGAAGCACTTTTAAATAAAATCACGAAGACAAAGCTTTCCAAGACATGTATTTTAATACTGTTTTCTTTTAGTCTAAATGGAATCGAATTCATTTTTGGCATATTAGTCAGCAGATCAAAAAACATTAGGACATCTTAGAACATCTACAATCACTTTCCTTTTCCGATGAAAATAGTTCTCTTATCCAGCAGGCTATTGATACCATAAACTATTGGAAGAAAAAAAATGAATATTGACAATAAAAATCGGGGATCATTGGGTTAAAGAAGTATATAATAATATAGAAAAAGCGGGGGTCTAACAACCACACCCAATATTTCGCTTAGCAATCTGTGTTGACTAACTCTAATGTACTTTCAAGAGAATCAACTAGACAGTCAGACTCAATCTTAAGAAAAATATATCCAAGAGTTATATCTCTATTTCTCAATTTAATCTGCAATCAAACAAATAGGAATTTGCGAGCCCGATTGAATATAAGAAATTGGACGATATCAAAAACCAATATCCAAGTGTCAATCAATTTAATCAACAACCAAAGGTTGGATTCACAATTGATTGAACTTGCGCACAACCTGTGATATTTCAATTATATAGAAAATATAATGCGAAAAATAAAAAACACAGACAACAGAAATTTTGTTAACGAGGGAACCGCAAATGCAGAAAAACCCCTGGACCTAGTCCAGATTTGAACACCACACTATATTAAGCCGCTAAAGACACTAGCCTACTCCAAGTTAACTTCGGACTGGAATGTAGTTGAGCCCTAACCAATCTCACACTGATCAAGGTACATTCGCGTTCCTTACGCCTCTAGAACCACGCCGGATTCTGCGCACTTGATTCCTTTAGCTGATCTCACCCACAACTAAGAGTTCCTACGACCCAAAGTCGAAGACTTGATAAACTAATCCGTCTCACACAAAAACGTCTATTGAATAGATAAATCTGTCTCCCACAGATATACCTATGAGTTTTGTTCCATCTTTTGATAAATCAAGGTGAACAAGAACCAATTGATATACCGGACTTATATTCCTGATGAAAAGCCTAGAAATATCAATCAACTCATAATAATCTTAATCGTATGGTAGCGAACAAGATATTGTGGAATCACAAACGATGAGACAAAGATGTTTGTGACTACTTTTTAACTTGCCTATCGGAGATTAAATCTCGAGCAACTCTTAGAGAAGATAGTACTCAATACGATAGAAAACAGCAAGATCAGAACACGCAACTACATAGAAAATAGTTGGGTCTGGCTTCACAATCCCAATTAAGTCTTTAAGTCGTTAACCTACTAGGTTTTGGAAAAACCTAAGGTTAAAGGAGGATCAACTCTAGTCGCAACTAGTATCATACATGAGGTGTGGGGATTAGGTTTCCCAGTTGCTAGAGTTCTCCCTTATATAATCTTCAAATCAGGGTTTGCAATCAATGTTACCTTGGTAACAAAGCATTCAATATTCACCATTAGATGAAAACCTGATTAAACTCAAGCTAATATCTTTTAACCGTTAGATCGAACTTAGCTTGTTACACATAAATGAAAAGTGCTTACATTTAGATATGAGTAACCGTACCTAAACGTGTACACCTTTGTTGGCTCAAAAATATTTAACCGAAGTTAGCCATATGAACACTTCCATATCAACCTTGCTCATCTTAACCATAACTAGTTCAAATGACTCAAATGAAACTAGTTCTAGAGTTGTTCAATTGTTTATATTCTCATAGAAGTATACAAGACACAATTGAAGCAAAATCGATTTTGATTCACTCGAATCAATTCATGAACATTATAGCCACGGTTTGAAAAAGATTGCATTTCTTATTATATAAATGTATTAGTTCATGAACAAAGCGATTTTAGAACATAACCTACTCAAGTATGCATATGGGTACGCAAACCTAAGTGGCCGGACTAAGTTTGGGATCGCCAGTATGCGAACGGGTATGCATACCACCAAACTCAGTTAAATCACAGAAATTTAAATTCACGCCAGTACGTATACCGATATGCATACTAAGTTCCCGGACCTTTATTAACCAACCAGTACATATACATGTATGCATACTATGATTCCCGGACTTGGAATAACTCGCAACAGTTAGCATACAAGTTCGCATACTGTGCTATATCCAATCATGGTTATTTGTTGTAAAATCCCATTTCAATCATTGAAACATTCTTAGAAGACGACAATAGCTGTCTCACACTAACTATTAGCTTCAAAGCAATTTTCAAGTGATCGAATGATCAATACGAAACATTCCGAGTCTACATGAAATGACTGTCTCACACAAATCATGTAAGATGTTACAAGGCGATTTTCACATGATCATCTTTTTACTTTCGCCAAGAATATAAGATGAACTTGGTTAAAGCGAAATATTACCAACACATATTTCGAGAAATATGTAAGTGAGTTAAACTCAGCTCGAAATATCAAATGTGTAACGACTTTTGTCTCAAATAGGAGATAGAGTAGATAAACTTTTGAGTGATAGATGAGTTCAAGTCTCTATATACCTTTTGTTGATGAAGTTCCACAAGCTCTCTTTAGTAGTTCTTCATCTTCAATCGATGAACGCCGTGAAGTCTAAAGATCATTTACACTTTCTATCCAAATCCGAGACTTAGCTATAAGTAGACTAAAAATCAAGACTTATAGTTTTGGAAAATAAACTTGACAAACAAGCTTGAGATAGCAACGCTTGCGAGTTCGACCGAGAAGTACTCTAACAAATACAACTTATTTCTACTCTTTGGCCAATAGAATAAGATCTAGAAATAATATTACGGCTCTTAGAGACTGTAATGTAGTTGGTATCACAATAGAGATGAGTTATATTCTTTCCTTACTACTCATTTCTTCACCATTGCCATCACTACTTCTCGAGTTCTTCAGGATTCCTCATTCACTCTTATTACTCCTATTATTACTCAAGAGGAGAATGAATGTTTGATTATGACTCTGTCAGCTGAGAAAATATTTTCCACTCTTAAAAGCTTAGCAAGCTGGAATTCTCCAGGTCCAGATGGATTTCCTACGAGATTCTATCAGACTCAACGGAAAATAGTAGATGCAGATATTACTAATATGGTTATAGAATTCTTCAACACTAGATCCATGCCTCATCATCTCAATCAAACTTTAACCTGTGTGATTCCTAAAATTCGAAACCATGTTTCTCCAAATGATTACAGACCAATTAGTCTTTGTAATTGTTCTTATAAATTAATCTCCAAGATGTTAGTTAACATACTTAAGCCGCTAATGGAAAAAATTATTGCTCCAACTCAGGAAGCTTACGTTCCTCAGAGATTTACCAACGATAAAATTATTCTTGTTCATGAACTAGTTCATACTATGAAGAAATCCAAGAAGAAAATGGCTCAAGTAGATCTTAAGCTTGATATGTCGAAAGCATTCGATCGTCTTGAATTGTCTTTCTTAGATAAGATGCTTCAAAGTTTAGGGTTTGGGAAGGAATGGAGAACTCTGATTCAACAATGTATATCAACCACTAAAGTTTCTATCAAACTAAATGGTGGTATCCGTGATCCATATATTGCATCTAAAGGTTTACGACTGAGAGACCCATTGTCTCCCTATCTGTTCATAATTGGCATGGAATACCTAACTAGATCACTAATGCATGCTGAAGCCAATAACCTAATAACATGTATTAGAGTTGCGCATAATGCTCATTCCATAAATCATCTGCTTTTTGTAGATGATTGTCTTCTTTTCTTTCAAGTTGATTCTAAAAAGTGTCAACAATATTCTGACTATACTCAAGAATTTTGGAGACTTACCAGGTCAGATGATAAATTTTAATAAATCAGTAACCTTAAACTGAACATAGTTAAAACTTTGGGGGTAAAACACTTATGCTTTTCAGATATATATTTAGGTCTCCCTATTCTTCTTGGAAAATCAAAGTCTAACTGTTTTAGCTCTATACAAGATTCTTTTGCGAACATGCTTCAAGGATGGAGTTCTAAAACTCTCAATCAAGCTGCAAGGACTACAATGGTTAAATTCTTGAACTCAATTCCTTCTCAATATATGAGTAATTTTAAACTCCCAAAGGACACCTTGAAGCATCTTGATACTTTAATAAGAAGATTCTGGTGGGGGCATAGTAACCTTAAGAAGATGAGGGATTGGCATTTATGAACCTATAACAGTATAATAATGCTTTAATTACAAAATTATCTTGGAGATTGTGTACAGAGACAGGAAAACCATCGGTTAAGAGTATGAAGGCTAAGTACTCTCCTCATTGTGAGTTCTTACACTTGTAGGAAAAACATCAAAATTCGTCTTGGATCTGGAAAGCTTTAGAGCAGGGTTTAGAAATTGTGAAAAAATTTCATAGATGGGATGTCAGATGTGGTACCAAAATATTTGTCTGGTATGATAAATGGGTTAGAGGTTTAGATTCTCCACTATACCCAAAAGATTCATTTGAAGATCCAATCAGGATTATCTTGGTGTCTCATGTTATGTTACAAAATGTGTCTTTAATTCGGAATGACTTTACCAATCATATAGCAGATTTGATTCTCCAGATGTACCTAGTGAAACATAGTGAGGACAAACTAATTTGGGAACCAAATAGGACAGGTAATTTCTCAGTTAAATAAACCTACAAAGTTCTAACTCATGGCTCTCATATTAGAAATCAGCAGATTCCAAGAACAGTGTGGAAACAACTTTGGAGGTCAAAATCCCCCCATAAAGTGAAACTTTTTATTTGGAAATGCCTAAAAGGAATAATACCTACTAGGAAAAAGTTGAGCCACTACAAGAGAAATATAAAGGTCACTTGCCCTTACTGTCTTTATCATGAGGAATCTCTGCATCACATGCTTATTGATTGTGATCATGCTAGATCAGTTTGGCTAGCTATGAACATAAATGTGTCTCAGTCTCAAAACTTGGATATTGTAGGCTGGATTGCTAGTTGTTTTTTTTTTTATCGTCAAGATTGTGATACAAAAGAAATAACCAACTGGAATCTAACTCTTATGTGCACTGCCCGACAGATTTGGAAGAATAAATACATCAAAGTCTTTCAAAACAAAAGCATGAACAAATTGCATACTACTAGCAATATTCATAACCTAATTTCTCACTGTTCTACTCTTGTGCATACTCAGGATAATAGAAATTATGGTCAAAATAAAGATGCTTGGTACCCTCCAAAGAATAATCAGCTTAAAATGAACATTGATGCTTCTTATGATCCTAATACAGGAAATTTTGGTATCAGTCTAGTTGTTAGAGATTCTGCAGGCACATGCTTGGGCATCAAGGTCAGATACTTCCATGGAAGAATAGATGCAGAGCAAGCAGAATGCTTGACCACGAAAGAAGCTATATTGCGGGCCAAGGAGAGAAACCTCGATAATGTGATCTTTGAAACAGACTGTCAAAATGTAGTTAACTATTTCAAAATGCGAACCCTTATGTTCACGGGATGCATCAAGGGATTGTAGAAGAAATAAATCATTTTGCTTTTACTTTTAAGTTTCTTTACGTAAATTATATCAAGAGAACAACTAATAATGTTGCTCATGTAATAACAAATAAAGCTAGAACTAACATGTCCTCTTTTGATTTTTGGGGTAACATCCCTGACGACTATGTTCAAATCATAAGGGATGCTAGGAGTCTTAGTTAGAAGTTATGTAATGTTAATTTATGAATGAAGCTGTCTTTTGCATAAAAATAAAAAGATGTTTTTTTTTTATTCTTACCATATTGAAGTCATATTGGTTGATTAACTAGTGTTTGATTTTTCAATTCTTCCTTCTACTTGGAATTCATCATAATCATTAATCATCATTGAAAAAAATTAAGAGAGGGACGAGAAGAGGAGAGGAAAAACAATTTTTTTCTCTGTTTACGTTTAGTTTACGTTTTAAAATTAGGTTAATTATTCAAGGATAATTAAATTAATTATTAAAGGGTAATTTTGTATTTTTATATATAGATTAGGTCCACCCTTATCTATAAATAGGATATTTGAATCCATGAGAGCCCTCAAAACCAAAAACTTGAAGCCTCTATAATAGGCTTCTAGTACAAAGCCAAACAAACCTTTTCATTTTTTGTGACACTCTAGATTAATGGTTCCTAAACTATTTCCAAACTCGTTATATTGGAGAGGGGTAGATTCTAACAATTACGGTTCGAAACTGTACCTCCGCGGGGGAAGGAACAAGTAGATGGTTCTCCAACGCCAAACGATTTTTTTTTTTTTTTTAAAAAAACGGAGAGTATAACGGAACTAAAAAATGTTCCCCGCACCGTTAATAGTACACAAATTTGCACTTGAATGAACCATTTTTATTAAAATTTAAATATATCGTCAACAATGTACATTATTTAATTGATCTCCAAATGATACATGTATACATTTGGTGCGTCTTACATATCTGTCTACCCAAAGTTTTGGATCCGTGCTGTGAGAGGACAGAGTCCCCACAGGCGGTAGTAGCTGTCGTCAAATAATTCTCTTGTCATTGTAATCCGGCGTTGGTTTCAAAATAATGCTTTGCAGCGAGTGTATTGTTATTTGCTGCGCATCATATTCCATGAGCTACAGTAGTATACTTCCAACTCTTATTAAAATGGTAGTAGAATATATTTTCTTGTTGACGGTGTTGTCCCTGACTTGGCTGGAGTTTTCGTGGCTTCTGTTTTCCCTCCCATTGATCTTGTTTTGCTTGATAGGGTTTTGCGATGCCAAATCTCAACTGTTAGAATGCAGGCTTAGTTTTGCTAGGGATTTTGCGGCTGAAATTCAGAGTGTAGTTCGTAATCCCGCGGATATCACTTGCTGGATTAAGCTCCTGTTGTTCCCTGTGTGTACGTTGCGGCGTTACACTCCCACTTGCAGCAAGGAAGAACGTTCAGGCAATAGGAAGAGGTTGCAGGTGGCTGCAATCCTCTTGGCTTTGAAGCAATGGACAGACACAGACGGATGTGCGTCTCTGGTTCAAATTGCATTGGAAGATCAAGAGACTATACAGCAGCTAAGGGAGAAAGACAAGCGAAGGAAAACTCGGGTTAAGACAGAAGAGGATATGGAGAAGGCTAATCTCCAAGTATGCCGTAGGAAATTGAGTAACGGTTTATATACTGCCGCGATTCGCACTTTGACTTCAAGTGGTATTGCTCATCCTAACGAAGCCACTTTGCTTGAGTTGCAATCCATGCATCCGTACGCGCCACCCCCATTGATACCCTCCACACCAGTGGCTCATATGCCCTTTGTCGCATCTAAAGATTTGGTCCTATATAAGCTGAAAAGTTTTCCTAGAGGGACCTCGTGTGGGAGAGATGGTCTTCGGGCCCAACACCTTATTGATGCATTGGGAGGGGCTGCTTCAGCAGTTTCGGGTGAGCTCATTGTTTCCATTACGGACCTTGTGAACATTTGGCTCGCTGGGGGTTGTCCGCAAGCACTAGGTGAGTTTATAGCTTCGGCTCCCCTCACACCTTTTGTTAAGCCTAATGGGGGTATCCGTCCGATAGCCGTGGGTACTATCTGGAGACGTCTGGTTTCCAAAGTAGCTGCTTCTCATGTTGGTAAGCAAATGGATAGCTATCTTGGTGACTTTCAGTTTGGCGTAGGGGTACCCTGTGGTGGCGAGTCCATTCTTCATGCAGTTAACCGGCTCTTGGAAGTCAAGGGTGACTCTACTTCTATGTCTATGCTTCTGGTGGACTTCTCTAACGCCTTCAACCTGGTAAGCAGGTTTGCTATGATTAGAGAGGTTAGAAAGCATTGTACTTCGATCTCGAGGTGGGTGGAGTTTTGTTACGCGTCTCCTGCTAGGCTATATTATATGAACAAAACTCTCTCCTCTGCTCAGGGAGTTCAACAAGGGGATCCTCTTGGCCCCATGTTATTTGCTTTGACGCTACACCCCCTCATTCATATGATCGCCGAGAGATGCACCTTGGATCTTCAGGCTTGGTATTTGGATGATGGTACCGTTATCGGAGATACTTTGATGGTAGCTAAGGCTTTGGACATTATCCAGCAGGAAGGTGTTTACTTGGGGTTGCATCTCAATGTTTCTAAGTCGGAGCTTTTCTGACCTTCGGTTGATAGTAGAGGGTTAGTTGATGGTGTTTTCCCGCCTAACTTACATCGTCCTACCGATGGTGTTAAGTTATTGGGTGGGCCAGTTAGCCGAGATCCCCAGTTTTGCAGAAACATGGTTGTCAAGAGGGTGCAGAAGACCATTGCATTGATGGATGCGGTGATGAAGATGAAGGACCCACAAGGAGAGTTGCTTTTTCTAAGAAACTGTTCTGGTGTCTCTAGGTTATATTTCGCCATGCGTACTACTAAACCTGAGTTTTTGTATGAGGCACAAGTGGTTTTTGATGACCATCTTAGACAGTTTCTTAGGCACTTGGTTACGGGAGACGGGCCAGGTTTTGGTTTACTGCAGCAGAGACTAGTTACGCTTCCCATTAAGGATGGTGGTTTGGGGGTGTATACTATGGAGGACACGAAGCAATATTGTTATGTTGCTTCTTGTTTTCAGACAAGATCCCAGCAGGGGACCATTCTGAGGCACTCTGGGGTTTCGGGTCTGAGCTCCAGTTTTGAGAACGCTTTGACACGCTTCAAACAGGTATGTGGTGTTGGTGATTCTTTTTTACGCATTGAGGATACTCCCCCCCCCACTCTATGAGATCTTTGGCAGTCAAATACTTTGATGCTGTGAAGAAGAACATACCTATGCAGTTCAACATGTCGAAGCGTGATTCAGCCCTCTAGCAGAGTAATAGAGTCAATCATGCACAAGACTTCTTGCTGGCGATGCCTATTGACGGGCTTAATCATACAATTGGTGCTAGGCAGTTTCGTGTTGTTCTTCAGTATAGGCTCGGAATTCCCCTCTTTGAAAATGGAGACTTGTGCTCTATTTGTGGTGCTCGGATGGATATCTTTGGGGATCATGCATTGCATTGCAAGCACGGGGTCAGGATCAAATACAAGCATGACCTAATGCGTGACACCTTTGCGGACATTTGTTATCGTGCGAGTCTTCCTGCCAGAAAGGAAGTAGATTTGGGACTCCTTTCGGATGATGGGTCGGCTTTACTCCCAGCGGATATCCTTGTGTATGGTTGGGATAATGGCCATGATATGTGCTTGGATGTCACGGTGGTTCCCTCCTTCACTGGCGCTTGGGAACGTAATTTTGATCTTGGTCGGGCTATGGATAATGCGGTGGTGAAGAAGAGGGCCAAGTATTTGGAGAAATGCAAGGGTCAGAAGCTGGGGTCTGGAGTTCTTGCCTTCACAACCTTAGGTGGGTTGGGGAGTGATACCGAGGAGTTCCTGAATAGGTTGCGAAACTATATGGCTAGTCATGATGAGAATGTCTTTATCAGGGATTTTCTCTTTCATAGGATATGTGTGGTTCTCAATAAAGGGATTGGAGCACAGCTTGTTACCAGGCTTCCATCCAATAATTGTAAACTCCTTGTTGTTGATGATGATTAATAAACTTGTTTTCTTTAAAAAAAAAAGAGAAAAATAATAAAAAATAAAATCTCTTTTCTAATTATCAACATGGCTGTAAAATACACTTTTTCTGTTTTTAAAAATAAAATAAAATGATAATATCTCTTTTCTAGAAACAACACCGATATTATCCTAAATGCATCATTACCTGATTTCCACCGGTAAAAAAGATCTACATTGATTCATCAAATCTTAGAAAAACCATTTTATAGTATGCATGATTTAGGACAACATTTGTGTAAGCTCTTACGTGGACACATGTTAATTAATTTCCCGGAATAAAAATTTATTTGAAATTTCCTCCACGATATAAAAAGAAAATAATAAATTCTCTAAGAGATTTATAAGAACAGAAACGCGATTCTTCTTAAATAAGGAAAACCATTGATTTTCTGAGTACACAGACATGAATATTTGCTACCTAAATATCCGAACTTAAAGACTCTTCCGTCTGACTTGTTACTTTAATAATTTACTACAACTCTGTTTCAGCCATCCATCATCATCGTCTCTTTCAAAACACAAGACAATAGAAAAAGCCGTCTCTTTTACTTTCTGTCTCACTTAAAACAATTCTCAAACGACTCATTATTATTTTTTTATTCTTTCTTTCTTTCTTGATCGTTTGGTGTTCTCTCTTCCTCTGTTCATAACGGATTCTTTCTTTCACTTCTTCTCTTCAGCTTCTTACAAACTGAATTGGGAGTGGGGATCTGAAGCGACCCTTTCTATATCTCAGTCCACTCTTCTGTATTCACTCATAAATTTTGTAGCTTGACTGTAAAATTTGGAGTATATTTTGATGATGATGAAGAAGAAGAAGAAGTGAAGGAAATTCAAAATTAAATTAATTTAATTTTTTGAAGAAATGGGTGGAAAAAGAAATAGGGAATTTTTAGCTAAAGAAGCAACAGAGTTTCTGAATCATGTAATGGTGGAAAGGTCTTTGTTTCCTTTCATGATTCCTATGGTTTTTGTTGCTTGGATTATTGAACGTTGGTTCTTCCCTTTCTCAAATTGGGTTTTGCTTGCTGTCTCTGTTTGGGCAACAATTCAGGTACAACACTATCTTCTTTTTTTCTTTTTCAATTTGGGTCTAAATTTCTTGAATTTCGACTTAAAAGTCAGAAATTTTTTGGGTCTTTGCAAATAAGCTTGTTTTAGTTATGATTTTAGTTCTATTGCAGTTTGAGATTTGCAATTTTTTGTCTTAAATGTTGAAAACAAACAACAAAAATTTGCCTAAAATTATTACTCCTGTAGTAACTTTACTAAACATAATTTGCTAAAGATTAACTAGTACTGTCCATGTTTTCTTTTATTGGTAAAAAAAATGATGACAACCGAGTGCTCAGCGATTTTGTGTGTTGAATCTTGTTGAATTCAGTAACTTTGATCTTACTTCATCTGCCATATTAGAATATGTTTGATTAATTAATTGTAAGTAATTACGGTTGACAAATTAAACTTAAAGTGCATATTTTTTTTAATCTGGTATGAGTGAGATCAAGGTTGTGGAAAAAAGAAACTATGATGTTAATAACGGTACACAGGAGAAATCATGTGACTTATATCTTTTAATTTGTAGTATTGTAGGTATCAACGGAAGGTTCTTATAGACGACTTAAACAAAAGATGGAAGCAAGTTCTCTTATATACATCGGTAATACTCTCTTTATTACATTGTCTTATGTCTATGAAGGTGATTATAGTTGTTCTTTGTTAGGTGATTATAGTTCTTTGTTACGATGGCCAATCAAAATGTTTTTGCAGCCCATTACACCATTAGAGCAGTGTGAGTGGCTGAACAAGTTGTTCATGGAAATTTGGTCTAATTCTATTAACCCAAAGCTTGCAAATAAGTTTTCGTCAATTGTTGAGGTTAGCTTCCTGAACTTCGTTTCGGTAATTTCCTTGTAGTTTCTCTTTGTATTAAACTTGCACTGTTATCGGTGGGGCTCCAATTTGTCTAAATGTGTGTCCATCATTTGTTGCAGAAACGCTTAAAACATCGAAAACCGAGATTCATTGTAAGTTTGCTTTTGTCTATGGTTTATTTGTTGTTTGTATAGCCCTAAGTATCGAAGGATAGTCACAAATTACATTCTTCCGGGGAAACTATTATTTGTAGGAAAAAATTGAATTGCAGGAGTTCTCACTAGGATCAACCCCACCCAGTTTTGGGTTGCATGGGACACGTTGGTCAACTTCGAGTGATCAGGTTTGGTTTCTGTTTACCTTCCGAACATCTGTCTACTTTCTTCTGACATACATTCTAAAAGATTGTTCACCCATGTGGTTTGGTATGATGATATGTTTTCCTATCTTAACAGCAAATCTTGCATATGGGCCTTGAGTGGGACTCAAACAGTGTAAATATAATGTTGCTGGCAAAATTGTCAAAGCCATTATCTGGGACTGCTCGAATTGTTATTAACAGCATTCACCTCAAAGGAGATGTATGTAAAAGTTCTTCACAATTGAATTGTTATTCCTTTCCTGTTCTTTCTTAGCTTCCGTAATTGTTATGACAATGTAGGAAACATGTTAATAGGTTTTCAGATCTATGTGCAAAGTCTTTTGGCTGTAGTAATGCATTTTTTGCTGGAAATATTATTCATATTCTATCCGTTTATAATCTTATACAGCTTCGCATCATGCCCATTCTTGATGGGCAAGCTCTTTTGTATTCATTTGAACCAACTCCTGAGGTGAGGATCGGCGTTGTCTTTGGAAAAGGAACCCAAACACTTCCGGCGACTGAACTGCCAGGTGTTAATTCTTGGTTGGTGCGTTTCTCTTTCCACTTATTAATTTTATTTAGCGAAGCACACTGAAAATTAGTAGTATAATTCTTAGTGAAAATCCTATATTAACACATGTTAAGTGTATCTTAGTGAACATGTTCTTCTTCACTCAGGTCAAGCTTTTCACTGATACCTTGGTAAAGACTATGGTCGAACCTCGTCGCCGATGCTACTCTTTGCCTCCAGTTATTCTCAATAAAAAGGCTGTTGGAGGCATATTTTCTGTGACTGTTGTTTCAGCAACTACACAACTCACAGATAAATTGAAAGGATGCAATTCTGGAAGCCTGGAGAGCTCTGTAAGAAATGGTACTTCCGAAGGATATTCAGGCAACGGAGTTGGACAAACATTTGTTGAAGTTGAACTCGAGGAGTTAACGAGAAGAACGAATGCCAGCCCAGGTCCAGACCCTAAATGGGATTCGACCTTTAATATGGTCCTGCATGATGATGCTGGAATTATAAAATTTAATCTCTATGAATGGATTCCAAACAATTTGAAGCATAACTATATAACTAGTTGTGAAGTTAAGGTACTGATCGACTGTTGTTACTCTTTTGAGTCTATTCAAGAAAGTGATATCCCAAGATGTAATTGCACTCTGTATAGGGAATTCTCTAAATTTGGTTTGCGGAATCTGATTCTCACAAAATTTGAACTGTTGTGAACAGGTGAGGTATGTTGCGGATGACTCCACTACGTTCTGGGCAATAGGACCTAGATCCAGTGTACTAGCCAAACGGGTTGCATTTGATGGTCAAGAAGTTGATATGGTTATCCCATTTGAGGGACCTAATTTAGGAGAGGTAACAACTTACTTTTGTCTCACTTATTTAATTTGCTTAGAATTTGATTTCCAGCTGTAACAATCTCTTTCTCTTTTTTATGAGATTTGTCCAACCCGTAACAATCTCTTTCTGTTTTTACAGCTGACAGTGAGGCTGGTGCTGAAAGAGTGGCAGTTTGCAGATGGTTCGGTTAGCTCAAACAACACTTCTGTTATTGGCTCTCAACGGTCTATGAATCGCCCATCAGATGATCATCCAAGAACAGGAAGGAAAATCAAGTTAACTGTTGTGGAAGGGAGAGATTTGGTGGTAAAGGATAAAGCTGGAAAGTCCAACGCATATGTAAAACTACAGTATGGGAAGGTTTGTCTATTCGTTCATTGGGTGTCCCTTGTCAATTTTTTTTTGACAACATGTTTTCTAAAATTGTGAATAAGAATTCTCGTTATCTGCTTACCGAGCTAGAAAGCTATTCATGCATGACTGATACTGCTACAAACTTTATTCAGGGTCTTTACCGAACAAAGACTGCAAATGTATTGAAACCTGTCTGGAGTGATAAGTTTGAACTCGATGAGATTGGAGGTGGTGAATATCTCAAGATAAAATGTTACTCCGAGGACACTTTTACTGATGACAACATTGGAAGTGCACGAGTGAATTTGGAAGGATTGGTTGAAGGCTCTGTGAGAGACATTTGGGTACCTCTTGAAAAAGTCAGTGCAGGAGAACTGAGGCTTCAAGTAGAAGCAGTGAAAGTTGATAACTACGAACAATCTGGGGTATGCATCTAAATCAACCATTGGCACACAACCGTAGAGTACTCTGCATGGATGACTCACTAATTTATCATTACAATATTTTTGCTTATTACATGTGTATTGTTCACTGGTTTATCTTTACAATACATGTACTCATCCAAACATATGCAGAGTTCTCACGGAGGATCTGGGAATGGTTGGATTGAATTAGTTATCATTGAGGCGAGGGATCTTATTGCTGCTGATTTAAGGGGAACAAGTGATCCATATGTGCGTGTCCATTACGGAAACTTAAAGAAACGAACAAAGGTTTGAATTCCCTACACTTTTTGTTTCTGATGAATTTTTGTTTCCAAATGACAAATACGAACATGGGATCTGATTTTTATGATGACTTCACTCAAACAGAGAGATACTTGAGCAGGTTACTTGGAAATTTCAATACCAAGTTTGATGTTCATGACACATGTTTAGCATACGTCAGGGAAAACTCACCATGTCAGTAGAACTTGTAATACTGTCTGTTACACAGGATATCATTGTTTAAAAATTTTCAACTGTTCAACATGTTTATGACACATGTTCAATTGTTCAAGATACCGTTGTTTCAAATTTTTCGTCAGTTGTATGCTAAAGTAATGGAGCTTCAAAAAATTTCGTTGTTATGCAGGTTACATATAAGACTCTCACGCCTCAATGGAACCAAACATTAGAATTTCCCGATGATGGTAGTCAGTTAGAGTTACATGTGAAGGATTATAATGCCCTGCTACCAACGTCCAGCATTGGAGATTGTGTTGTAGAATATCAGTGGTTACCACCAAACGAGACGGCTGACAAGTGGATACCTCTCCAAGGAGTGAAAAAAGGAGAGATCCACATAAAAGTAACACGCAAAATTCCAGAGCTACAAAAGAGACCCAGTACAGATTCCAATAGTTTGCATCTGACTAAAGCCAATCAAATTTCTGATCAGGTATAATAAAGAATTCCGAAACATTTCCTCCATGCTGCCTACTCTTGTAATTTGCGTTTTTTTGTTTTGTTTTGTTTTAGTTATGTGATTCACTAACTTGAGAGTTGCTGATGATGAACAGATGAGACAAGTCTTGAGAAGGCTTCGAAGGCTAGTTGACGATGCGGATGTGGAAGCTTTATCACTTGCAGTGAGTGAGATGGAAAGAATTCAAGAGGTAGAGGAAGACTACATGGTGCAGCTTGAGTCTGAACAGTCGCTGCTTATAAATAAGATTGGTGAGCTTGGTCAAGAAATGTACAAATGCTCGCCTTCCCCAAGAAGGAAAAATTCCTGTAGTAAAAACTCGAATTAGTATTTATCTTCCTTTACGGATACTGATTTTTAAATGTTCGATAGTCTTATTCGGTTTCCACAGAATGTAAATTTGCAAACAGGCATTACTGTTTAATGATAAAGAAGGTGAGACTAAGATGTTACCCAGAAAAACACATGACTGCATTGAGATTTCTAAATAAAATAACATAAAATAATCTGAAATCTTAATTAACAAAAATTTGACCTCTCTTTGAGTGCAACTGTATGAATTTATCACTGTTCAAAGAGACTAGACTATGAGTATGAATCACTGGTCGAAAACAGTCATTCTCAAATCCTTTCTTCTCAACTATCTTGTGAGTATTCAAATCCAAATCCCAAAGCAACAGTCTGTTCTTCTGTCTAACTAGCAATTTGCCATCCTTCATCTTCACAACTTCCACATCCAAGCTATTTGGCCAGCATGAGAAGTGGTCCGGCCCAGGTTGTTTGGGAAGGGTCAGAATATGTGAATTAACCCAGCTATTTGTTGCGGGGTTCATTAGAACCCATAACACAAGTTTAGCATTTTCTAAATAATAATCATCTTTTTTCAGATATAAACACAATTGCCCTTCCATCTCTATTAACTGCATATAATCATGCATATTACCATACTCATCAGGATTATCACAGGAAGCTCCACCATGTTGCATCGTGCTGAACTTATTTATTTCAATATCGAATGCCATAATGGATTTTGAACAAGTAAACTCAGGGTCCTCAAAATCACTGGAAATGCTGTCGACCATCCAATATAAAATCCCGTTTATGATCGTGGGTGGTCTTTCGCTACTTGGCATATACGAGTATCTGCTAATATTTCTCTGTAATTTAGTTTTTCTCTGTAATTTGGATCCAAAACTTAGTATGTGAAAGGCATACTTTCCACTGTTTCCACCTATATAATCCGGATGTAGAAGAAGCAGCTCGTATTCCTTGTTGTGAGGATTGAAATAAAATCCACATACTGTGAAGTCCCAACCTTTCGTCGTAATAGTTACCTGTTGTTGTTGGCGCAATGCGAAAGTGAGATGGGTTTGTAGAAATGATTTAAGAAACAAAGATTGGTTAATTGAATGATAAGTGAGGTTTATATTAATTGGAAATGAAAGTGATACAATGGAACTTTAGTGTCGCAACTTTGGCTCACTCAATTTCTTACAGGAAAGTCACTTGGACTTGCACTTATCTCTCTAGCTCTCACTCATTCTTTATCTACCTCACATGAATTTTCAGATGATATGATTTGATGGATTACTACTGATCGGCACTTTCCTATTTATAGATAATCCATGACCGACCAAAGGTACTCTTGTAAACTCTGGAATATTCTACCACTTGACCGACCAACTAAGAAAAATATCTAGAGAAAGAATCCTCCAGATAATTGCGGAAGATGCTAAAAAAAGAAGTATCCAGACATCGTACTCTAGCTCCCCTTTTGGGCCAGACAAAGCTAGATTGTTCTGGGCTTTTCTTAACCCAGGAAACTAAGTCATACACACTTCAAGATTATTCTAGAATAATCAAAAATTAATTTATAATTTTAACACCCCCTCTTAATTTGTGATGTTAAGCTTTTCTCTAAAATGATTGAACTTGTCCACTGTGACGGTTTTAGTGAAAATATCGGCATTTTGTTCTTGTGTTGGACAAAATTGGAGCTCAATTTCCTTGTTTTCGACCAGCTCTCTGATAAAGTGATGTCGTAGCTCTATGTGCTTCGTCCGTCCGTGAAAGACTGGATTTTTTGTCATTGCAATTGTAGACATATTGTCACAGTAGATAGTCGTCGGCTGCTTTTGCCTTTGTTGTAGGTCGGTCATTATTCTTCTCAACCATATTTCCTCACATGCTGCACTTGTTGATGCTATGTATTCTGCTTCGGCTGACGATAATGCCACCGTACTTTGTTTTTTAGAACTCCAAGAGATAACTTTTGTTCCCATACAGAAAACATAGCCTGATGTGCTCTTTCGGTCTTCAATAGAACCTGCCCAATCGCTATCTGTGAAGCCAATTAAATCATTATCTTTTTCTCTTGTATACTTGATGCCAAAATCCTTCGTTCCCTTTATATACCGAAGAATTCTCTTTGCGTCTGCATAATGTAACTTGCTTGGCTCGCTCATAAACCGAGAAACAATACTGGTAGCATTGACGATGTCTGGCCTTGTATTTGTTAAGTAGATCAGTGAGCCGACTAGACTTCTGAATAAGGTTGGATCAACTTTTGTCGCTCCATCATTTTTTACCAATTTCTCATTGGTACCCATTGGAGTTGCAATTGGTTTGCAATCCATCATGTTGAACCTTTTCAGTAAGTCTTCTGCATATTTTTCTTGGGAAATGAATATTTCTTCTGGAGATTGTTTTACTTGAATCCCAAGAAAATATCGCATAATTCCTAAGTCTATCATCTCATATTCTTTCATCATCTCCTTCTTAAATTTTTCTGCCATCTCTTGTTTTGTACTGGCATAAATTAAATCATCGACGTAGAGACAGACGATTAGAAAATCTGTACCTTGTTTTTTGATGTAGAGTGATGGCTCACTTGGACTCTTCTCAAATCCATTATCTCGGAAATACTTGTCGATTTTGTTGTTCCATGCACGCGGAGCTTGCTTGAGACCATATAGTGCTTTGCGGAGACGATATACCATTTTTTATTTTCCTTTGCAGACATATCCTTGAGGTTGTTCGACGTACACCTCTTCTTCAAGTTCTCCGTTTAGGAATGCCGACTTTACATCCAATTGGTAGACCTTCATTTTTAGTTGAGATGCCAAAGCTAACACCATTCGGATTGTTTCCATGCGAGCGACTGGGGCGAATGTCTCGTAGTAGTCAATTCCTGGTTGCTGGGAATATCCTTTTGCAACTAGCCTTGTCTTATGTTTTTGAATTGAACCGTCTTCATTATACCTTGTCTTGTAGACCCATTTCAGACCAATTATTTCTTTATCAATTGGCTGATTGACAAGCTCCCATGTCTTATTTTTCTCGATCACTCGCATTTCTTCGTCCATGGCATGTCTCCATTTTTCTTCTTTTGCCGCTTCCTCATATTTTTGAGGTTCTAGTGCTATAAATGCACAATTAGATGTATCATAAATATCTCTTAGGGAACGCACCTTTTTAGGTGGGGCACTTGCTTCCTATGAACTTGGACTTTGTTGTGTTGGACTAGGAGATCGCGAGCTTGCTGGTGGAGTACTTTCTTCTTGACGTGGCTGATCTGGCTCGTCTTCGATGAGTAGTGGCAACTCGTAGTTGTCTGCTTTATCATTCCAATCCCATGATTTGAATTCATCAAAAATAACATCTCTTGAAATTACCAGTTCCTTTGTATCCGGCTTTAGAAGTCTATATGCTTTAGACTCTTCACTGTATCCGATGAATATTAGCTTTTCTCCTTTTTCATCGAACTTTTCTCTATGTTGGGATGGAATATGTGAGTATGCTACGCAACCAAAAATTCTGAAAGAAGTTACCTCGGGATTTTTCTTATTCCAAGCTTCATATGGAGTTTTGTTGAGAACTGCTTTTGTTGGCGAAAGATTAAGGATGTAGACCGCCGTGTTGAATGCTTCTGCCCAGTAACTTTTGGGTAGCTTCCTTGCTTTCAACATGCTGCGAGCCATTTCAACGATCGTGCGATTTTTTCTTTCCGCGACGCCGTTTTGTTGTGGAGTGTATCGGACGGTAAGCTCCTTCTTAATACCGTTTTTTTTGCAGTAGTTGATAAACTCATTTGAGGTAAATTCTCCACCACGATCTGTACGGAATACTTTTAATTGATGGCCACTTTGCTTCTCTGCCAACGCCTTGAACTCCAGGAATTTAGTGAACGCCTCAGATTTTTGCTCGAGAATGTACACCTACATCATCCTGGTATAATCATCCACAAATAGGAGAAATATCTTCTGTTGTTGAGTGAAGTTGTTCTTGTCGGACCGCAGATATCGGCGTGCACCAATTCGAGGGGCCTTCTTGCTCTCCACGATTTGTTTGTGAATGGAAGTCTATGGAACTTCCCAAGAATACAACCTTCACATATTTTATCTCCACCGTTGATATCAGGAAGACCAATTACCATGTTATTTGATTTTAGAACCTTCAAAGATCTGTAGTTGAGATGCCCGTATCTCATATGCCATAGCTTGCATTCATCTATATGATTGGTACTCATTGCACAATTTTCAATTGATGGCATAGATAAAGGAAAGACAAAATTTCCTGACATTTTTACTTTTTCCACCAATTGTTTATTAATTTTATCATAAATTGTGCATTCTCCGTCTTCGAAATGTAGTGAGTACCCTTTTCTTATAAGTTTTCCAACACTTAGTAAATTTTGAGCTAGGCCAGGAACATAAAGAACATCAGATATGTATCGAGTTTTACCTGACCTTGTACGTACGGATATGACTCCTCTTCCTTCAACATTCTGGAACTTTCCATCTCCGAGCTTGACCGGTGGAATCTCTTGCTCCTCCAATTTTACGAAATATTCTTTGTTTCCTGTCATATGGCTGCTGCATCCGCTGTTGACATACCATATACCTTGCGCTTCTTGTTGCGAGGTGAGGCAGGAATAAAATACTTGATTTTGAGAATCATTTTTCTCGGAATAGTTGGCTTCATTATTTTTAAGCCAACAATCTTTTTCCATGTGATTTAAGTTATCACATTTGGTGCACTTGTACTTGCAATTTTAAGTTGCATGGCCAAACTTTTTGCAAACATTACATCGGAGATTTGAGGAGTAATTTTTTCCGTACCTTTGGTTGTTGTTATTTCTATAACCTCCTTTTCCTCTTCCACGTCCGCGGTAGTAATTTTTGGGTCCTTGATTTGATGTCGACCCTTTCTCGTGAGGTGATGTTGATGATGATCCCCCTCTGGAGATTTCTTTTCTGGCTTCCGTATTTTTCTGTTCACTGAAATTTATTTTTGATTGAAATGCCTGCTCCAACGGTTGCTCCACGGACCTATTGATTCTTTTCTCGTGCGCCTCGAGTGAACCCTTTAATTCATGTACTGAGAGAGTCGATAAATTTTTTGACTCCTCAATTGCAGCGACGATATGATCAAATTTGAATGGTAAGCTTCTTAATATCTTTTCTACCACTCTTTTATTTTCAATGGTATCTCCATAACTACTGATTTGATTTACTATGCCAGTAACTCTTGAGAACAAGTTCTGGATAGTTTCATTTTCTTTCATAAGTAAATTATCAAAATCTCGCCATAAATTTTGTAGTTTAATGGAGATTACCTTTTCTGATCCTTGGAATGCTACTTTGAGAATATTCCAGGCCTCCTTTGAAGTTTTCGCCACCGAAATTCGAGGAAAAATAGCTTTGCTTACGCCCTGTTGTAGAAACAGTAGTGCTTTAGCATCTTTTTTCTTATTTTCCTTATACTCCTTTTTCTCTGCGTCCGTCCATGACGATAGAGCTTCTGCCGACTCTGGTACTTTATAACCATCTTCTAAAAAATCCCATAAGTCTTGTGAAATGAATAATGTTTTCATTTGTAAACTCCAATAATCATAACTCTCACCATCAAAAATTGGAATTAGACTTTGGGCATAATTGAAACCTTGAATACTTTGGTTAATTGCCATGAGTAGAGTTTTAGGATTACTGGGTTAGGTTTGCTCTGATACCAAATTTGTTGGCGCAATGCGGAAATGAGATGGGTTTGTAGAAATGATTTAAGAAACAAAGATTGGTTAACTGAATGATAAGTGAGGCTTATATTAATTGGAAATGAAAGTGATACAATGGAACTTTAGTGTCGCAACTTTGGCTCACTCAATTTCTTACAGGAAAGTCACTTGGACTTGCACTTATCTCTCTAGCTCTCACTCTTTCTTTATCTACCTCACATGAATTTTCAGATGATATGATTTGATGGATTACTACTGATCGACACTTGTATATTTATATATAGTCCATGACCGACCAAAGGTACTCTTGTAAACTCTAGAGTATTCTACCACTTGACCGACCAACTAAGAAAAATATCTAGAGAAAGAATCCTCCAGATAATTGCCGAAGATGCTAGAAAAAGAAGTATCCAGACATCGTACTCTAGCTCCCCTTTTGGGCCAGACAAAGCTAGATTGTTCTGGGATTTTCTTAACCCAGGAAACTAAGTCATACACACTTCAAGATTATTCTATAATAATCACAAATTAATTTATAATTTTAACAGTTTTGTTATAGGATTCCATATGACAAAAATGCATCTTGGTGAGGATTCTTTGTTCTTAAACAAAAGAAATCCGTCATAAGAATCATAAAGCATGACCGGATGATCTTTCTGTGTGTAGCAGAAATCAAGTTTCAGTTTTGCTTTCGTAACTTTTTTAGTCTGCTCATCAACGAAACAAAACTTCAATTCTCGGCCACTAGATTGAGAAAAGGATTGCAGAGCGATGATAGAAGTGGTGTGACGAGCAAGGTGTGTGCGAATAAAGAAAGGTGTTTTGGCTAAGATTTCAAGGAGTTTAGATGCACGTTGGCACCGGAAAACATATTCTGCTGGGAGTCTAACAAGTATGTCTATGATGATATGATGAGGGAGGTCAACGAGAGTTTTTTCAACTGTTGGTAATTGATAAATCGAGTTATTAACAACTGGCAGTGGTAGAAAACAGCGAAGAACATGATTTACTACAGATGGATGATAAACGAGAGGATTTTCAACGAATGTGGTATCGGTAGCGAGGTAGTCATTAACTGATGAGCAATCAACATGAGGAATAGGATTGTAAACTAAATTTAGATCCGGAAATGCTTTACGTTTTTTAGTCCTTGTCTGAATTCTGAAAAAACAACGTAAGATACGAAGCCAAAGACCCAGAAACAGAACTTACAACACTAATCTCGGAAATATTATGTCGTAACAGCGGTCTACGCGTGCATGAAGCTTCTACTCGTTGTTGATTAGCAATTGAGGTTGTCGATCGCCTCCAACTTATAGAGCTTCATTAACCAGATAATATATATATATATATATATATATATATATATATATAATGGGTATAAAGAAATTCTGTAGAACATGATATTATACTGAAAAAAAAAATCAATAAGCAAAACTTGCGAAGGAAGAAATTAACAACTCATATATAACCCAAACTTCCACCTATAAATCAAACTTACCTTAAATTCTTAACTCAAACTTCCACGTATAACTAAGTAACATGTAGGAGTAAAATACCGCACACCTATTAGATATGCGAAATAACGACCATCAGGACTGTGCGAAGACAACCGCATGCAGTATATCCAGAATGACGCAGCAGATGACGTTAGCTTAGTCACGAGAAAAGTGTGAAGAACCATGCGATATTATAGAGCACGTGCGAAAAGAGTCAATATAAGCGTGCGTCAATGACGCACGCCAGATCCGAAAATAAGGGCTTTATTAGCTGTCATCCACTATGTAAATCCTTATATAAGGGACCGAATGACCTTGTATTAGAGAGATCTTTTGGATAGTTTAGACAAGGAATTTAGGAGAGATAAAGATTGTTTATTCTCCAAATTAGAGTTTTCTTGTTATTTTGTATTCAAATTAAAGATCCAATGAATGTTCTTATGAATTTTATGATGATTACTTGAGTTGTTCTTTAGATTTCATTAAGGACGTGGTTGTAGGATTTTCTGCGACTACATTTTGGCGCTAGAAAACAACTCGGAATGATATACCCTGTTGGTGAATCTAATTGAAAAGCAAATCTGAGGTGATTAGTGATTCTTAAGAAGAAAAAAGCATAAAATTGTTAAATCGGCAAGAATGGACGAATCGAAAAACAACCTACACCAAATCCGAGATCAGATCCAACAAAAAAAACAATTACAAAAACCAAAAAGGTGCTAAAATAAAAGACGAACAAGCAGAAACGATCAAAATCAAGCAAGAGAAGGTAGAAGAAAATTACGGTGTAACCTAATAACCAAAAAAATTGTCAATGATTACCATGAAGGAATCACAGGGAAAATACACAAGCGTGATTTTGAAGGAAAGAAAATTATGATGGAAGAAAAGCTATCCCCCTTGAAGGATTGGGAAAAGCAGAAGATAACATTCACAACAGAGGAGATACCGGAAGAAAACTTAAGGCACACAGATCATTTGGTAGTTACAATAACCGCAACGCGAAAAAAAGAAATACGGGAGCGAAATTTTCAGATGAATGGGCGATAGATAGAACCTTGGTAGACACGGGAAGTTCGGTAGATATATTATTCTACCATGCGTTCAAAGGAATGGGATACAACGATGCGGATATGACCTTCTCAACTTATCACATCCATGGTTTTAATAAAACAACAACAAAGCCAAAAGGAGAGATAACCGTGCGAATACTATTGGGAGAAATTGACACCAGGTTGATGTGGAATCACCGTACAATATGCTCTTGGGACGACCATGGATACATGCGATAAAAGTCGTAGCATCGACTCTTCACCAATGTATAAGATTCCCAATACCAAGTGGAATAAGTGAAATCAAAGGAGATACCAAGAGTGTGAAGATTTGCAACCAGATAGATGTAAGAAACTATGAAGGACGCGCAAGGAAGCGAAAAGATCGCTGGAGAAGAGCAAAAGAGTTAAAGAAGGAAAAATAATTCAGAGTATATATGATAAGAGCACAAGAAGGATAAGGAATACCAAGAGAAATTCCAGAAAAAGAGGGCGAACCGATGCATAAAATAAAAGAACCAACACCGTTAGGCGAACCAAAAGAGAATTTCACCGCAGCAGAGCCGACAAAAGAAATAAATGTTGGAACAACAGATGAGCCAAAGATACTAAAAATTGGGACCAAGATGGGAAAAGAAGAAGAAGAAAGAACGATCAACATTTTACGCGAATATAAAGACATCTTCGCATGAAGCATGGAAGAAATGTCAGGAATAGATCCTTCTATTGCGTGTCATAAGTTGGATATCAACAAGAATGCACGACCATTTAAACAGAGGATCAGAAAGATAGCAACAACATATCATCCTCAGATAGAAGCAGAGCATCAGAAGATGCTTGAGGCAGGCATTATAATACCAGCAAAATACCCAGAGTGGATAGCAAATATGGTGGTGGTGCCGAAGAAGAATAATGGAAGAAGGATTTGCGTCGACTTTTCCACTCCCTAGTCCAAACGTAGCAGTACAACACTTAATGCGTGCGGTGTTGATGCCAAATATATCAGTAATTCCTCTCCTGGCTCCGCCTTTTCCTCTCCTCGCACTGGTTTATGCAACACAAAAGCTTCATATCTATTTTCAAGCCCATAAGATTAGAGTATTAACAAGAGTACCAATTGAGTCAGTAATGAAAAATTCAAAAAGATCAGGAAGAATCGAAAGATGAAATGCATAAGTAGGGCACTTTGAGATCAAGTATGAAACATTATCTTCACCAAAGTCGCAAGTTATCGCATATTTCTTGGCAGAGTTCCCATTAGAAGAAGACGAAGGTGTGGAAGAAATGATGGATATAGATGAAGAGCATGGGAACCCTAGAGATCTGTTGACAGATCATAGTAGATGGGAGATATTGGTAGATGTATCATAGAATGGAGAAGGCAATGGAATTGGAATAGTTTTTATCTCACCAGCGGGAGCGAGAATGGCATACTCATTCAGGATGGAGTTCGCGTCCACCAATAATGAAACCAAATATGAAGCGGCAGTGCACGCGCTGCAGTTGGCAATTGAAATGAAGTTAGAAGATGCGCAGATAACTAGTGACTCACAATTAGTTATCCGCCAAATAGAAGGGGCATATAGCACCAATGAGCCATCCCTACAGAAGTACAAGAAACTTGTCGCAGAGCTATCAACACAAACTCTAAAAATAAGTTGGAGACACATATCAAGGAAAGACAATAGATTAGCAAATGCATTTGATTTTATTCCATCTATGATGGTATATCCAACCGCAAGGTGTATAAAGATACAAAGCTCTTTTCACCCTCTATCAAGAGGGAAGAAGAAGAAGATGCAGATGTAATGATAGTAGAAAATGTAGTAGAAAAGCAAGAAGACAAAGCCGCAGACTGGAGAACCCAACTCCATTTATATTTGGAGAAGGGGTAAGTTCCAAGAAATAGATTGGAGGCACACAAGTTAAAGAGTCGGCGACAAACTACGAAATGGTGTATTATATCGAAGATCATTCCATGGACCATAGCTTAGATGTTTAACGCGAAAAGAGGGGATGGAAATTTTGAAGGCATTACACCATGGGGATGCTGGGAACCATAGTGGAGGAAGATCTTTGGCATACAAAAAAAGATACAAGGATATTACTGGCCCTACATGCATGAAGACGCGAAAGAAGTATCGAGGCGGTGCGAAGAATGTCAAGGTCATGGAAAGAAAATACATGCACCAGGAGCGGCGCTGAGCTCATAAACAGGTGTGTGGCCATTTGGAAAATGGGTCTTAGACATTGTAGGACCATTTATACCATGAAAAAGGCAGAGGATATATTTAATAGTAGCAACATATTATTTCACAAAGTGGGCAGAGGTGAAAGCGGTGCCGCATATTAGAGATAAAGATATATTCACATTCATATTTGAGAATAAAATTTGTAGATTCGGAATCCCCGCACAACTAGTTTCCGATAATGGAAAACAGTTTGAAGGAGAAAACATAGAAATGCTACTTAATGCATTCAAAATACAAAGCATAAAGTCCACTCCTTTGTATGTACATAGTAATGGACAAGCAGAGGCAACCAACAAGACAATCACATATACACTGAAGAAGAAGTTGGAAGGACACAACAAAGGGTGGTGCGAACAAGTGCATAATGCAGTATGGGCATACAAAACAACCAGGAGTGAAGCTACAGGAATGTCACCCTTTTTCCTGACATATGGAGTTGAGGCGGTGTTACCAACTGAGGTTATCATTCCTACAACTAAGAAAGAAGCATGTGAAAAGAATTTAAGCACGAATTTGATCTTAACAAAACTTGATGATTTAGAACAAAGTAGAGAAATTTCTTTGAAACATATGGAAAATTACCAACAAAAGATAGCTCGAGAATATAACAAGCGCGTTAAAGAAAGATAATTTCAACCAGGAGAGCTAGTGTTGCGAGAAATACCGCCCTATCAGAAAGGAGGGGATGGAAAGCTGGAGAAAAGATGGGATGGACCATACATAATAAAGAGAATAGTTGGGAATGGAGCGTATGAGTTGATGAACCCTGAAGGGAGGAATACTGGTCGCAAGCTTGAACATCCGTGGAACAGATTATATTTAAAGAAGTACTATCCATAAATCATGCGGTAATGGTCACACACATGCAGAAAGCAATCCCATGTAACCGAGAGTAAAGTATGCAAAGCGGAAGATGCGAATTTATAAAGATTCAACAAAGATATATTATTCAAATATATGAATAAATTTGAAGATTTCGCTCTTTTAAACATAATTATCAAAAAGACAAAAATAAGACCTCATCAGAAGTAAAGACTCCAATTAGGGAGGCTAGGTATCCAATTGTGGCGTGCACCCTAGTTCGCATACAACAAGAGGCAATAATAAGACCAAACGCGCGTCACAATTGGGAAAACCTAGTTAGCATGGATCAAGCGAAAGCTACATCAACCCTGGAGCTTGAGTCATGGAGATTTGGGGTGAAATAAAATCCCATCCAGGAGAGACGTATAAATCGAAAGATTAAAGTGATAAGGTCTCTCCTAAGGAGTGCAGAGGTACACGGTTGAGTCAAGAGTGCATGGGGCGTCTGGAGCGTACCTGGCCGCTCTTGACAAGTCTTGACTATGATGCACTCAGTCCGAAGAAACCCTAAATAAGGTGCGGTCTTGTAACCATAAGACATATCGGCAAAGGGATAAGAGGACGCGAAAACAACTGGTTGTTGCATCACTGGATGGGAGGATCCCACCCTAACCCGGTAGGGGTAAGCTTCCTTTAAGGGGTAACCAGGGGGAATATAAGGACGACACCCTCTATTAGGGAGCTGAATTGTGTCAAAAGACGCAAATATCATGAGGATTTTTACTTACAGGAGTATTAAGGCTTGTCGTATTTGCACATCAATAAAACCTGAATAGGCAATAATACAAGAAGTTGATAAGGCGAGATCAATGGGTCATTGCACGAAAGTGTAAAGACTTCCCGCGATCTCGTCGCACAGAAACAATATACTATGAAAAATAAAACCTTTAATTAGGAAGGAAAAATAATACCTCATGAGAAAATTAAATTTCGCACTAACATTGTTTTGCAGGACAAATAAAAAAAATAAAAAATAAGGCACAAAATTACTCACACATTTCTTACAAGGAATATAAGAAAAGGCAAGTATGGGAATTAACATAAATGATATATTATCTTCCTTATCAAGAAATGAACGACAAGAACGGGAATATGTTTCGAGCACACCAAAATACATTTGCAAAGACATAAAATAAAAGCTAAGCATCATTGGAAGGCACATCATGATCAATCACAGAAGCTTCAGCGTCGATCTTGCTGTTAGGATCTTTGGAAAAACCTTCATCAGATCCATCCTTTTCAAGTTGATTTTCTTGAAGGGGAACTTCAAGATCTTCCTCCTCATCGCTCACGTGCTCATAATCACTGTCAGGATCAGGAAGCTGCTCGTCATCGCTTATATCAAGAGGTGGAACAGTCACCAAAGGAAGTGATCTCTCAAGGAGAATTTTGTTCACAAGAGTTTGAGCTTTAATATGAGCGTCGCGAGCGACAGCCTTCTCAGCGTTTCCTGTACCAACCTCCATGAAGTTTTGAAGATACGATCATCTCCTCTCTGATCAATCACGAGAATAAGTAAGAGCAGTTGAGAATTTCGCATGTTCTTTGCGAGCCTTGGCCAGATCGGATCTCATTTGAGAGATGGTAGATTGATGCAGCTTCTCAGATTCTGCAAGAGCGAAGTTTTCAGAATCATAACCACAATGAAGTTTTCGTAAAGCAAAGATTTAAATAATAAAAGACAACTAAATTGAGGCAGTCAGCTCCATGTGACTACCTCCCTCTGCGAAATGAGATATTGAGCTAACGCAATACCACTATACTTAATATTTTCCATAGCCTTATCAAAATCGTCGCCAGCCAAACCTTTAAGGCGAGACCCATCCAAAGAGAGAGAAGCCTTCTCTTTCATAAGGGAATCATGAGACTCTTTTAATTGGGCATGTTGTTCTTGAAGTTGGTTCATCTTCACGGTCAAATTTATCTTACTTTGAATAATCTTTTCATTCTGAGTAGTTAATTTCTTTGTTGATTCATCAAGCTGATTCCTTAATGTACGAAGAGATTGCTCTTGGTTATCACAAATTTTCTGAAGAACAAGATACTGAAGCGAAAACATCGCTTCTTTCTTTAAGAAAGACCGCTTCTCCATGAATGAACCTTGATTCTCATCTGACAAAGTTTGATGTCTTAAATCAGCACTATTTAACAATTTAGATAGATGGGAAATTTGGGAACCCAGTGTCTCACGTTGTTGAGATAAATAGACATTCTTATTTGTTAGATTCTCAATATGGTCAAGCGAATACGAATGCTCGTTATTTAACTGATTTATTTGGTCCAGCAACTTCTCATTGTCAGCACGAGCATTTTCAGCGGCAAATTGAAAATCATATCTTTCCATAACATGCTTCTGATTTAAATCTTAATATGCGAACGAAGAAATTCAAAAACCATTGACAAAAAAGATAAATTACTTCTAAAGGAGCTGTAAGAATGAAGAGAATGGACCTTTAAGTTCTTGATTCTTGCTGCGAAGACTTTCGCATTCCAGAGCTACAGTTTGGAGTTCCCCTTTTAGATTATTAACTTCTTTCTCTAAAGTGAGTTCTAGAGCAGAATATCCCTCAATCAAGATCATCTGGCGGTGAGATTCCTAAAAGGGAAACAAGACAAGCGTGAATATGTAGTGAAACGGTTTAAATAAAAAAGATATATGAGAAAGAATATTCACCAAGAGATCAAGAGCGATATGGACGCTTGGGTCAATACGATAGAAGATCTCGCTCCTTGTTTCTTTGTTTGGCGGAAAACCGCACAATAACTTACTCAGAGCATCACAGATGGGAAGTTTAAAGGGGTCGGTAATGGACGACTGAGCGACATTGATAATATAAGACAAAGCTTGAGAAGCAGGATCTACTCCCTCCAAGATTCCCTTATCAACAGAGATGGACTCCAACGAAGGGGAGGCAAATTTAGAAGAAGAAGGAATAGAAGTATAGGAAGCGATACTCATAGATGCAGGGGCAATAATATTCTCTACAGGAGTAACATTTTCCACAGGTGCGATGTTCTCTACAGAAGCGGGAATGTTCTCAAACAATGGAACATTCACAAAGGTAGAGACAATTTGATTCACTGATGGTGCGGTCACAGTTGAAGGAGCAGAAATTTCCTTCACCGCATGATCAATTGACACATCTTCCTTGGCAGCAAAAACTTCGTTTCGAGAAGCAGATATATCTAAAGAAGCAGAGGCAATCAAGCCTTGTGTAGGAGTATCAATATTAACGTGAGAAGGGGCCTCGATTTCCTTACGGCCAAACTCAGGAATGATGAGACTCTTGTTGAGCGTGGGGGCTTTGGGAAATCTTTTAATCCTTAACTTCTTACTGCCAACCGTCTCACACTCGAAATCCAGCGAATAACAAAGCAGATAAGAAACAGAGGCAACAATATTGTTTCATAAAAGAAAAAGTATTTCTTACTCCTTTGTTATGCGATGATTACCTCTTGAGAGATTCTTTGTCTTTCAAACTTGAAGAAGAATTAGGGTTGGGAATCGTAAATTTGGCATGGCCAGAGGAAGAACTTTTGCTGAAACAAAACCAGTATGGGAATTAATATCATAACAGATTGGCACTACGATTTTAACAGAAAGAAAGACAAGATCAGTTTCAGCAAAATCAGAAAGAAAGATAAGATCAGTAACATCAAAATCAAACCTTTGATGAGAATCCATAGAAACAGCAGCAAAATCAAATTTGAGATCTTAAAAAATGAAGATAAAGAAATTTGAAGAAGATGAAGATTTGCAGAGGAATCACAGAAACGGGAAGGGAATACGAAATAAAAAAGAAAAAATTATCTCTCTTCAAGCTTGGTTAATAAAAAGATGAAAAAGATGACCGGTTAAACTCGAACGTGTCGGTAAAAAGGAGAGAAAACTAGTACGTGTAGATGGTTACACTGAAATCACGGAGATATGTCGGTAGATAAGAATATGAAAAGGTGAACGAGTGCAGTATTATAGATTGGAGTTTCTCATATCGCTCCCTTTGTCAAAAGAATGATATGAGAAGAGGCAAAATGTAGGAGTAAAACAACGGACACCTATTAGATATGCGAAATAACGACCATCAGGACTGAGCGAAGACAACCGCATGCAGTATATCCAGAATGACGCAGCAGATGACGTCAGCTTAGTCACGAGAAAAGTGTGAAGAACCATGCGATATTATAGAGCACGTGCGAAAAGAGTCAATGTAAGCGTGCTTCAATGACGCACAATGGATTCCGAAAATAAGGGCTTTATTAGCTGTCATCCACTATGTAAATCCCTATATGAGGGACCGAACGACCTTGTATTGGAGAGATTTTTGGGAAAGTTTAGACAAGGAATTTAGGAGAGAGAAAGATTGTTTGTTCTCCAAGTTAGAGTTTTCTTGTTATTTTGTATTCAAACTAAAGATCCCATGAATGTTCTTATGAATTTTATGATGATTATTACTTGAGTTGTTCTTTAGATTTCATTAAGGATATGGTTGTAGGATTTTTCGCAGCTACATAACCTATTATAGCTCATATTTCCTTTACAGTCTCGCTCAGACTTGTTTTTAAGTTTCGCAGTAGATGTTGGCGCGGGAAGTCTTTTACCCACAACTATTATAGCTCATATTTCATCTGAATAGCTGTATCTGGTTGCACCTATTGCAGCTTAAAGGAATTGCAGAAATAGCTTTACAGATTTTCTGCCTCTGGGAAGTGTATCATGCATGATATGGTCTTGAGTTTCCTCATTAGTATTGGAGAAATAACATAAAGAGTCCAGCTGAATACCTCTCTATAATTGAGCATAGCCATTGTTGGGAGGGATTTCATGAAGCCCAAACGATGAATGAAACTTTATCTGGGATGTTCTTCTTCTGTGTGAGTCTGGATTGTTGGATTATCTACCTTTGCAATCTGTATGTAGCAATGTTTGGAGCTTGGTCAAGAAATGTACCAATGCTCAAGTTCCTCAAGCAGGAAAAATTCCGGTAGTAAGAACTCGAAATTAATATTTTTCTTGTTTTACGATACTGATTTTTACTCGAAATGTTTGATAGATAGTCTTATTCGGTTTCCACGTAATGTAAATTAAAATTAACAGGCATACTGTTTAGTGATAAAGAAAGGTGAGAATAAGATGTTTCCAGAAAAAACATAACTGCATTGAAATTTTGTAAGACCCTTTGCATGCCAAAATTCCAGTATTGAGATTAGCATACATCCTTTCTATATAAAAATATAATAAAAACAATCCGACTCTCAATCAACAAAAATGTGATCTCTTCCTGAGTGTAACTGTATAAATTTATCAGCATTCAAAGAAACTAGACTATGAGTATGAATCACTGGTTGAAAATTATCACCCTCAAATCCTTTCTTGTCAACCATCCCGTGAGTATTCAAATCCAAATCGCAAAGCAACAGTCTGTCCATCTGTCTAATTAGTAATTTGCCATCCTTCATCTTCACAACTTCCACATTCAAGCTATTTGGCTCACATGAGAAATATTTCGGCATAGAGTGATTGGGAAGGACCACAGTGTGTGTTATAACCCAGCTATTTGTTGTGGGGTTTAGAACCCATATCAAAAGTTTAGCATCATAGTCCAAAAGAAGATATAAACCCAATTGCCCTTCCATCTCTATTAAGTGCATACCATTATGCTTCTTATAACCATAGATACCGCCAGCAGGATCATCACAAGAAGCTCCACCATGTTGCATCGTGCTAAACTTATTTGTTCCTATTTCGAATGCCATAATCAGATTTGAACAGTTAGGCACAACGTCACTGTATATCTTGTCGGCCATCCAATACAATATCCCGTTTATGATCACGGGGGGTCTTTCAGTCCTTGGAACATACATGTGTCTGCCAATATTTCTCCGTAAAATAATCTTTCTCTGTAATTTAGATCCAAAACTTAGTATGTGGAAGGCATACTTTCCGGCGTTTCCACCTTTAAAATCCCGATGTAGAAGAAGCACCTCGTATTCCTTGTTGTGAGGATTGAAATAAAATCCACATGCCATGAAGTAAGTGCCTTCCATCGTAATAGTTACTTGTTCATCTGTTGTAGGATTCCATATGACAAAAATGGATCTCTCGGTGAATTTTCTGTTATTAAATAAAAGAAACCCGTCATAAGAATCATAAAGCATGACCGGATCATTTTTCTGCGTGTAGAAGAAATCAAGTTTCAGTTTTGCTTCCTCAACTTTTTGAGCCTGCTCATCAGTAAAATAAAACTTAAACTCCCGGTCACTAGATTGAGAAAATGATTGCAGAGCTATGATAGAAGTAGTGTGACGAGCACGGTGTGTGCGAATGTAGAAAGGAGTTGTGGCTAAGATTTCAAGGAGTTTAGACGCACGTTGGCACCGGAAAACATATTCTGCTGGGAGTCTAAGAAGTATGTCTATGATGATATGATGAGGTAGGTTAGCGAGAGTGTTTTCAACTGCTTTACGTTTTCTGGACCTTGTCTGAATGCCTACTAATGTATCATCCGGAAGAGAGTCACTAACAAGAGGGTTTTCAGCTACTGCTTTACGAGTTTTAGACCTTGTCTGCATTCTGAGAATACTCCAACATAAGCTGCGAAGCCAATCATTCAATTCAACCAAAGACCCGGAAATACAATTTACAACTGAGTTTGTCGAATGCCTCTGACTTCTAAACCTTCACTAACCAGATATATGATCGGCAAAGAAATCTGCAAAACGTTAATAATCAATAAAGCAAAACTTGCAAGGAATAAGCTCAAACTTTAGGATTCAACTAAACCTTAACAGCTTATATATAACTCAAACTTTCCTTAAAAGCAGACTTCTTTTCTTAACTCAAACTTCCGACTATAACTCGGACTCGGTAACCTATTATAACTCATATTTCCTTGGCAGTCCCTGTTAGACTTTAGTTTGATACGGAAAAGAAATTGTAGTTTTTTTTTATAATAGATGTTGGGGCGGGAAGTCTTTTACACAAACTAGGATTACATCCTATAGGCACGTGGATTGCCCGTCCACTCATGATGGAGGTATAATAACATACAATAAGGCAAATCTGTTTGGAACCTTTCCCGGAAGTTGCAGTACCATGCCCCATTATCATCTGGATAGCCGGACATCTGGTTGCACCCATTGCAGTTTAAAGGAATTGCAGAAATATCTGTCCAAATCTTCTGTCTCCGGGCAGGGTATCATGATATGGTCTAGAATATACTTGTGTTGTACAATATTAGTGGTTACCACTTACCACCAAGCCAGATGGCTGACAAGTGAATACCTCTCAAGGAGTGAAAAAAAGAGAGATCCACATAAAACAACACGCAAAATTCCAGAGCTGCAAAAGAGACCCAGTAAAGCCAATCAAATTTCTTGGGAGTTTGACAATGAACAGATGAGACAAGTCTTGAGAAGGCTTCCAAGGCTAGTAGATGATGCGGATGTGGAAGCTTTATCACTCGCAGTGCGAGAGAGATGGAAAGTATTCAAGAGGTAGCTGCAGCTTGAGTCTTAGCAGTCACTGGCCATCTTACCCAAGCAGGAAAAATTCGGGTAATAAAATCTCGAATTAGCATTTTTCTTCATTTACAAATACTGATTGTATTCAAAATGTTAGTCTTATTCGGTTTCCATGAAACATTTAGCGATAAAAGAAAGGTCAGAATAAGATGTTTCCCCCAAAAAAAATAATAATTATACCATTGAAATTTGTATGACCCCTAATTCTTTAAATAAACTAAACTAAAATCAAATCAAATCTTTTGAACTCTTTATTAACAAAAATTTAACATGCTTCAAAAAAAATAATAATTAAATTAACGTCTTCCTGACGAGTTTAACTGTATCAATTTATCGGTAATCAAGGAGACTAGACTATGAGTATGAATCACTGGTCGAAAACAATCAACCTCAAATCCTCTGTTCTCAACTATCTCGTGAGTATTCAAATCCAAATCGCAAAGCAACGGTCTCTTCTTCTGTCTAACTAGCAATTTGCCATCCTTCATCTTTACAACTTTCACATCCAAGTTATTTGGCCAACATGAGAAATACTCCGACGCAAAGTAGTGGCTGGGAAGGGACATAGTGTGTGTTTTAGCCCAGTTATTTGTTGCCGGGTTGAGAACCCATAGCACAAGTTTAGCATTTGAGGAAAAAACCATCTGGCAATAGAAGACATAAACCCAACTGCCCTTCCATCTCTATTAACTCCATACGAGAATGCTTATAACGATAGCGACTAGGACTACCACAGGAATCTCCACCATGTGGCATCGTGCTAAACTTATTTGTTTTTGTTGGAAATTTGAATAGAAATTAAGTTAGTTACAACCAATATGTGAAAGGTTGTGTCTATTCATATAAACCCTTTCAAGGGATGTGTCTTTTCATGAAGGGATGCGACTCTTCACGAAAAGATTTCCCCAAGAGTCACCTTTGAACCTATATAAATCCCATATGTTCTCCATAACATGATATGTTTTTAGAGTCATAAAACTAGTACTAGATATTTAAGAGTTTGCATGTGTCTTCAAGAGTTAAAGAAGAGTTTGTACTACATCCATTCGCATTCGTTGTTCGGTGTTATCGAAGTGCTGCGAAAAACATCGAGGTATTTGTTGAATGTTGGAGACATATGCCGTTAATCTGTAACAACATTATATACAGGGCATCAAATGTCTCAAGGAAAGAGATTACTCACCTCAATACACCTAAGTAAGTTTGTTTAAGTTTTGTGACTGGTCATCTCTTTCTGTTATTCTTCTTCTCTTGTTTTCTTGTTTTGGTTTCGATATTACAAGATGTAATACATAGATGAAACCATTGTTACAAAGAGTTGTAACGGATCGGTGATAATACACGAGTTGTATTATTGGAAAATCGGTAACAAAGATACTTACCTAACAATCTTAAGACATTTGATGGATCCTTGTTACCGATTTTATGGCTTTATTAAAAGCCATAGAAAGGCATACATGTTGGTATGTAGGAAACTATTCTACAACATATGCATACGGTCTTTGACATTAGAAAATCAAAGGGATGATACTGCCTTAGCCATCACAACTGAATCCATTGTAGTTGGGTTTGTGAATGGAATACTTAAAGTATTGGTTTTGTGTTCTTCGAATGCTATTCCTAATTTTGACTTTCAAACTTAAGTGTGGAGTCTTAAAACGAGAACGCATGAGACACTAGACTAATCGTGTCCTCTCGGTTTTGGAAGACAAGTCTTCTTGAAAACCTTGACAGAATAACTAGTGTATGGTACTCGATGTACAAATCCGCATGGTTTGCTAATGATTCGACATAACAGAAATTGTTTTGAATCATTAGTGTCGTACACCGATTCCAAAGCCTAAGTGAAGCAATGGACAAATTCACTCCGTAGAGAAGTCACCTTCATTTTAATGGAACGAACTGCATACATCAACCATTCATGCCGAAGTCAGGGGAGATGTGTCCTTCAACTGAAATATACGTGTTATGAATGTTTGTCTTGGATGCTCAAGGACGCCTTTTACATGGAAAGATGCTTGCACAATGTGACGTTCATTTCAAACCTGGACGTACTAAGTGTTGATTTATTACATTTGACTCTGTGTAAATGCTTCTTCTCCAGGAAGGGATAAATCCTCTTTGAGTGAACCGTTATCATTCTCTTAATGGGACAAATGAACGTGAACCACTGATTCCTAGAGAGGTGTCGTTTCACTGAATAACATGTGGATGGGGATGCGTAAGTTTGTCTCTAATAGATAATAGATAGCACCTAATGAAATTTCTGTGAAAGATACAGAGAGATCTTGGGGTGATATGCGATTAAATGGAAACGAAAAGTTCCAATTAATTGGTAGGGTAGTAGAGACTAGAGAACGGGGTGCATGACGGTTAGGGTTAAGTGGCAGTTGAATGAGGCTTTGATTTTTCAAATCGGAAGAATTTGAAAAGTCACGACCCATCGTAATCCAAGTGTTTAGACATTAATATGCTCTCTTATAAAAACATGAGAGATGTCTCAATATGGATACACAGAGTGAATCGATTCACGAGATGGATGAATGGATCATTTTCTTTTTTCTCCTATTCTCCCTTCGTTTGATTGTGTTGCACTAATTAAGATCGTACCAGTTTGAGTACGTAGGGCACAATGCTTATGACATTTAAGATTGTGAATCCAGGTTTAATTATTGGGGTAACACAAGAGTCGCAACCGAGCAAATGGATAATGGACGTTTCTTCGATCATATCATGATTAAGAAAATTTATTTGTTCGGTGCGCTTACAAGATAAAGAGGTTCATGGTTGGTTTAATTCATGGAAACCGGAGGGTAACTGTTTTAAGGCATTTCTTTTTGGAAACAAAAAACGAGGTCTAATTTAACCGACCGTGACTTGTAAAGCACCACTTAAAGCGTGGTTTTATTACAAATGATCATAAAGGAGAAATAATGCCATTGATGTTCGGAAGCTTCCCGCTTTCATTTTTTGCCTGATGGGTGGACTTGCATGATGGATATGTACGAGATGCAGTTACCGGTGTCCGGACAGGCGGCGGAGTATCAGACAATTTCTCGATTAAGATAGGGCTTCACCAGGGATCAGCCTTGAGCCCTTATATTTTCGATTTAGCGCTCTATCAAGTTACGAGAGAAATTCAGGGTGAGATTCCCTGGTGCATGCTCTTTGCAGATGATATGGCGCTCATCGGCAACTCAAAAAAAGATGTGGGGGAAAATTGGAATTGTGGCGCCAGACTATGGAATCGAAGGGTTTCAGGCTTAGCAGAACAAAGACCGAATATTTGAAGTGCGATCTCAGCATCTCTGGGAGAGTTGAAGGGGACATTCTACTTGATGGACAACCTGTCCCAAGGAAAGAGTCGCCTCGCTATCTGGGATCGATACTCCAAAGTAATGGGGGCATCGAGGAGGATATTCGCCATCAAACGCAATCTTATTGGGGGAAATGGCGTCTGGCTTCTGGCGTCCTTTGTGACCGCAAAGCGCCGCTAAAGCTTAAAGGTAAGTTTCACAAATCTGCGATCAGGCCTGCCATGCTCTACGGTGCGGAATGTTGGGCAATAAACAGCAGAGACACCTTGAGATTGAAGAGTACCGAGATGCGGATGCCGAGGTGGGCATGTGGACATACGAGACATGACCGTATCAGAAATGAGTACGTCTGTAAGAAACTTATGATAGCGCCAATCGAGGAGATGCTCGCACAACACCGACTGTGCTGGTTTGGGCATCTCCAGCGAAGACCGCCTGATGCCCCAGTAAGAGTAGGCCGCATCAGGCGTGCTGAAGGAAGGATGCAACGCCAAGGCCGACCGAAGCTAACTTGGGACGAGTGCATGAAGAACGATCTGAGAAACCGAAATCTCTCACCAGAACAGACATTGGACAGACAGACTTGGAGGGCGGCAATACGCGTGGAAGAGATGGGTTTCAAATATGTAGACTAATAACCCTCCTCCTTTATTTTCCTATTTTTATTTTTTTTTACAACTCAATCAGAGAACACGTAAATGCAACCGGGACTGAGTGCAAGTAAGGGGGAATCCCCTTGTAGCACAACAGTAGGCGGAATGGTGAAAGGGAAAACACCCTGTAGCTGCTGCAACCGGGACTGAGTGTAAGTATACCCGCACTAATGGTCGAGAATTCGTAATCCCATTACCACGGTGACTACCCACACTTAGTCCAAAAACATTAACAACAGCGGCGCAGATAGCGTCAAGTATTTTTTCTTGTCGTACTGCAAGTTGTGCGAGGCTCGGACAGGCCGGCGTAAAACCCATGTTCAACTCTTAAGAGATTTTTTTCTAGTCGACCCGGTACTTGCTACTGGAAATGACTTTGGATTTTGGATTTCGGGTGGACTTGGGTACATGGCGAGAAATTACACATTCTCAGCATGAATACAATGTTGTATTCTTGAAGATAAGTCCATCAGTAGTTGCTGGTAGTAAAGAGAGACTTCTCTGATGCCTTGCGACCGTGAAACAATAACATCGATAATGGTAACATCATTTGTGATTGGTTTCTCCGTGCTAAACCATTCTGATCGTAGTTACCAAAGGTTTCATGACATTTAGAGATAGTCATGAAATGTGGAGACAAGGAACTGAGTCTTAAACCCACACTTGTTCTGTCTCTTAGAGCGTCCACAGTGGTGCGAGTATAACCAAAGACTAAAAAAAAAGACCAAATTTGGGTTTAGTCCGTCATGTGGCGTAGTGGGAAAAGAGTATATTTGGTGGCGCGTTGATAAACATTACGCCTGGGATTAGGCGTTGGTAAAGATAACGCCCGAGTGGGGCGTTGGTAAAGATAACGCCCGAATGGAGCGTTGGTATAGTCTACGCTTCAGAAACAAAAAAAAAAAAAAAATGGGGCGGAGGTATAAAGCCCGCCCCATGCAAGTTTCATAAATTGTGAAGTAGAAATTGGAGTGGGGCGTTAAGTATATGAACGCCCCATTTCGCGCGTTAACTTTATAAACGCCCCATCGGGCGTACATTTAATCAACGCCCCGTTTCAGGCGTACATTATATCAACGCCCCTTGTGTAGCGGATATTATATCAACGCCCGATGAATGGCGGAGATTATATCAACGCCCGATGTGTAGCGGAGATTATATCAACACCCGACTATATTTGGATTTGGTCTTGATCGCAGACCAAATTTGGTCTGAATTTTACTCTTTGATCAAATTTTGATCGATGGTCCGTCCCACTACGCCAGCCCACTCAACTGAAAATTTGGGTTTACTCGTCCATTGCAGTTGCTCTTACCGACTACAAATCTTTCCTATATATTGAACGGTGACTTCATGGCATTCGCAGATTGTCATGAATTTTGGGGGACAGAGTTTTAGATTTAAGATTTTTGATATTCTGTATAGGGATGTGATTCATGGGTATTCACATGGATTAACCATTTTCAAAATGGAAGAACCGACAGACTATTGAAATATTTCTTTGGAATACATCAAGAAAATATTAGCGACTTACTGACTGGTATCACATTGGAAACATTCCAAATGTGGGGGTTACGGTCTATTAATCGTTGGCTGATCTTTTCCAGTAGTCTGTTTTGGTTGGCTAAATTGGCTAATAAAGGATTTGAAGTTCATTTCACGACGTCTTGATGGAGACCCGGAAATGAATTCGAAATTGAATGATGCCAGTTATGCCTAAATCAACCAAAGATGCAAGTAAGTGTCATTATTGGATGGATTGATTACTACTGGTACAATTGTTGACCAGTTTTCCATGTAAATAAGAACTAGTCCACTTGAATTAGTTTTTGAAATGGAACTTTGCGAGAGTTAACATCACAACTAATTGTGATAAGACATAATGGAACATTATGCTTGAAACCTCTGAGAACCTAGTGTTGGTTAGAGATTGGCATAGCTGTGCTTTTACAGGGTAGCATGAAGAAAATTGCAAGTGCGATTTTACAAAAGTATAAGTTGCTAGCAAATTGGATACTTAATTATATGATCAATGGTCAGTGATTAATAAATAATTAATTATCATCTTAGCAATGGCTCATAGAACCAGATGGATGTTGTCCCTGAAAATTCTAATCTAGTTTGAAAAATGTTGTCCGTAACGATTCAAATCTAGTTTGAAAATGTTGGGCTTTTGCTTTGGCGCTTAGCGATCTAACCAGCAAAGGGATAACAATTTGTTGTTGAAATACAGGATTAATGATTTCCTAAATCCTAGTGGATGCCTAGGAATTGTGGGGGTCATGCTGGGTCGCAACTATGAAACATACTATAAGATTCATTGTTAATAAAGATAAGTGTTCTTTAGAGACACCGTTGGATATTTGTATCTAATGAAGTGCAAGTCATTGTGATTATTGTGACTCACTGGTGAAGCAACGGTTAGTGTTCTAAGATTCAAAGGGAAACTATCAGTATACAATGTGTACTCCATGTAAACAGAATCTTAGAAACAGATGATTCAATATCATCAACAAGAAACTATATATGTTTGTCGTGGGGAAGTGCGGTAGCAGGGAAGTCATCCAAATACATGTTCATATTGAGATGGACAATGGGCTCGGAAACTTTGGACGCAAAGTTGAAGAAGAAGTAAATGATTTTGGAATTCCCTATATATATGTGGTCACAATATTCGCATATTAAGAAATAACATATAGTTTGATATATTATGGTACGTCTCGATAAGTAAATCGACGATATAGCACCATAAATGCAATTGCTCTCAAATGCGCGCGTCGAAAATAAATAGTGTATGTGAATTGTATCAACCCGGCAAGTTGATACGAATTCTTGAGAGCGTATAATTGCATCATCGAGGGAAATGAGATAGCCTATATAGAGTAGTATTTATAGCGGACACCCAACCTAGCGATTGGAGATCCCATGGTTATCTAGATTCAAAAGGGACAACCAAGTTATAAATTTATACTCACCGGATACACTGTGAGAGTTTACTCTCTTTCCCATTTCTATCATGAAACAGTATTGTCTGTCAAGTGAGAGGTTGAGATTTTCTCTTAATGATTCCTATGGCTTAGTTTGACTAAGAAAAGTATGGCAGGATACTTCCAAATAGGATATCACCTATATGAGTGTGAAGTGGTGCCGCTTCTATGATAACTATAAGTCTAAGTTAATCTAGAGCACTCATTGATGTATTTTCAAATGGTTGTAGTGATAGTGGTAAAAATGGGTTCTTTTCAGATTTGTGAAGGGAATAAAATTTTTAGATTTTTTTTTTAAAAGCTTAAGAATGTAGCAAAATTAAATAGCAAAGTGATGTGAAATTTTATGGACAAATAGGGGTTTAAGATTCCACCATTCAACAATACTTATATGATCTAATTTTTTTTTTTACTATGCAATTTAAATAATTGGTTTGATTCAAAATATTGCCAAAAGCAGATTTCCAAAATATCAAATGTTAATCACAAGTATAACGCATCAAGAGTCTAAAACTAAGCATGCATTATCAAGGGAAAACACAGTTGATTAATAAAATCATTTAATTCATTTTTATCAATGCAATTAATCATATAAAAATATTGCATAAAAAAAAATAGAGATTACCACATAATTATTGTGAGAATGGCTTCCTCTGTCACCCCTGGGATTGGGTTTAGCTACTCATGATGAAAAACCTCTCAAAATATTTCATTGATGCTCAAAAATGTTTTACAATGAAGAGAAAGACAAGAAAATGATATAAAACAGGATTCTGCGACCCACAGAAGGCGTCCAGAATCAACGATAGAGATGAAGTGTTGTTGTCGTTGGAAAACTATGACCCACAAACGAAAGTGTTGTCTTTGTTGGTAAACGACTGCCTTTGGTAGTCTGTTCTTCCTCTTCTTCTTCCTCCTCGAGCAGCAGCAGCAGCAGAACCAGAATCTCTGCAACTTCAATTTTCTTGCTCTGTAATGCTCTAAACCTATCCCAATTCTCTCTCCTCTTCTATGAATCCACAGCGCTCTATATATACTCCACAGGATCAAGAAGTCTCGCTATAACTCGAGATAATTCTCTCTTAACTCGGTTTGATGAAAAAAAATATTCTGGGAATATTTTCTTCCCTGATTTAGCTTCTCACGCGTAGATTTCTATCCTGGTCACTCTAGAAATGTTTACACACGACCCACAATGTTGCTAGAGCCCTCATGCATGAGCAGAACACGCTCAAATCTTCTCCAATCCCGTGTCCAACCCGTTATTCCCTGTTTTGCATTCCGTGAATTATCCAGCTATTCTGGAAAAATTTGATCGAACCAAAAGCCCAAAACGTGTTTGCTAGGACATATCACAACTTCATACCAAAAATCAGTCATTGAATCGCCCTAGAACACGTTCAGAAATTCCAACAAAACATCTGCCAGTTGATAGTATTTTTTTTTCCCGCCAATTTTTGGTTTTTGAATTTGGGAAGAAGATGTCCTCCCCCCTAACCAGAACTGGGTGCGAATAGCAGCTGCCTTGGGGGTGACCTGGGGGTGCTTCATGCAACTTTTCGAGCCGAATTTTCCAACAATAAATTATTTTCCAAAAATACCTACAAAACACCATAATAAGGACGAAAACAAGTACTAACAATACGAAACATTGAGGACAAATTAGACACATAAATGTGTCTATTAAATACCCCCAAACTTATTATTTGCTAGTCCTCGAGCAAAAATAAAAATTAAAACCGAGTTAATCTCGGGAGGGTTTACCAGAGGTGTACCCACAAAACCATTACTCCAGACCCTAGCTATCTATGTCGAACCTTGGAAGGCACTAAAGAATCTCCTTGGTTGGCTTACAATCACTGACTACAGGAGGAAGTACCCTGATGCGAAATTCCAATTGTTGTACACGAGTTTATACTCAAGCATACTAAAATTCATATAAAGTGACAGAGCTCTACTCAGATAGTTGCACTATGGACATCATATTCGGAGTCAAACTAATCATATGGATAGAAAAAAAGAGATGGAAATAGAAAAATGTAGATGGTTTTGATGTTAACCAAATGATCGATGTTTCACATATCTGTCTGAAGGCCACTGCCAGAATGAACCTATCCTAATGGACTGAGATACCGGTCTGACTAATATCAACACAACTGGCATATACAAGGGAACCAGTGGTCAATAACTTAAATCTAGATCAACAAACTGGCAAATACAAAGGAACCAGCAGTTGACTACACAGAACAATAACCATTTTTTTTTAACTTAACGGCATGAATAGATCTTTTTGATCCAAGCGCATGCTTCTTGTCAGCAGATTACACGATAGTTCCCACGGGTCCTGCATTCCACGCTTGCTTAGGCGACAGAAACAGGGAGAACACACGCATATTGCTATCCAAGTGTTAATACTTATTCCGATTGGTCTAACTGGTCCGGGCTCTCTCTCTCTCTTTTTTTTTTTTTAGTAACTCAGTCACTCTAATTCACCCTAGCAGTGGTAACAACTTGAATCGCGTGCCCCACCTAATCACTTAGAGAAACATAGTTTAAAATAAAAAAAAAAGAAATGAAAAGGACTCAACGAGATATGGTGCGACTATCATGTTATTTCTAACACCTGATCTCTGTGCTTTTATGAATAGACTCTATAGATGTTTCCATCTACTGAGATTGGTTCCTCAACTCCTACAACCAAGATGCTTCCATCCACTTAGATTAGTTAGTGCCATCCTGAATACGCATAAATTTCTAGGCTCTGGAGTTTATTTATTGTAACTAAAAGCTAACAAAAAATTTCTTCCCCACCCCCAAACTTAAATCTAACATTGTCCTCAATGTTTCTAATTAAAGAGAAGTACCAAAAGTAAAATAACATGAGGAGAAGTTGGAAAGATATTACCTTGGTGAAGAAAATCAAAAACTAATATACAACATACAATTGCCTCGATGGTCAATCAAGGGTAAACAGAGTCCTCCAGAGGGACCTCCTCAACATCACCTGTATGAAAGGGCTCTAAAAAGGGTTTCAATCTCTGACCGTTAACCTTCAAAGAACTACTACCATTCGGTGTCTCGATCTCAACAACTCCATGAGGAAAAACAGTGCGAACAATAAAAGGACCCGTCCACCGAGAACGTAACTTCCCAGGGAAAAGATGCAAGTGGGTATCATACAGAAGAACTTTTTGACCTGGAGAAAATGACTTCCGTAAAATGTTTCTATCATGCACAAGTTTCATTTTGTTCTTATACTCCTTCGCACTATCGTAAGCATCTATACGAATCTCGTCCAACTCATTGAGCTGGAGTTTCCTATGGGCTCCTGCCTCGTCAAGTGAAAAATTTAGCTGCTTAACAGCCCAATAAGCTCTATGTTCTAACTCAACAGGTAAGTGACATGCCTTGCCATAAACAAGCCGATAAGGCGACATTCCAATGGGGATCTTAAACGCAGTACGGTAAGCCCATAAGGCATCAGTAAGCCTAGACGACCAGTCTTTCCGATTAGGATTAACTGTTTTCTCTAATATACGTTTTATCTCCCTATTGGAAACCTCTACCTGACCACTAGTCTGTGGATGATACGGGGTAGCTATCTTATGTGTAATACCATATTTCTTCATCAGAAGCTTAAAAGGCCCATTACAAAAGTGCGACCCTCCATCACTAATTATAGCTCGTGGTGTACCAAAACGTGTAAGTATATTATTTTTCAAGAACTCAATCACAACCCTATGGTCATTGGTTTTACACGCAACCGCCTCAATCCACTTAGAGACATAGTCTACGGCGACAAGGATGTATAGGTTACCAAAAGAATTAGGAAACGGACCCATAAAGTCAATACCCCACACATCAAAGACCTCAACAATTAAAATAGGGTTCAAGGGCATCATGTTCCTACGGGAAATGGTTCCTAATTTCTGGCATCGTTCACAAGTAACGCAGTAACTGTGGGAGTCTTTAAACAACGAAGGCCAATAGAATCCACACTGCAATATCTTAGCAGCAGTTTTCTTAGCACTAAAGTGACCCCCACAAGCATGTCATGACAAAAGGAAATAATACTGGACTGGTCACTCTCAGGTATACATCTCCTAATAATCTGGTCTGGACAATACTTAAACAAATAAGGATCATCCCAAAAGAAGTGCTTAACCTCAGCTAAAAATCTAGAACGATCTTGTTTACCCCAATGTTGGGGCATTCGACCAGTAACAAGATAGTTCACTATATTCGCATACCAAGGTAATTGGGTAACAAAGAACAATTGTTCATCAGGAAAGCTATCCCTTATAGGAAGGGAATCATCTGGGGAACTAACAACTAGCCTAGACAAGTGATCTGCTACAACATTTTCGGCACCCTTTTTGTCTCTAATGTCTGGAGAAAACTCTTGCAACAACAGAATCCACCTAATCAATCTAGGTTTAGTATCCTTCTTAGACAAAAGATATTTTAAAGCAGCATGATCAGTATATATGATGATCTTAGAACCTAAGAGATAGGGTCTAAACTTGTCTAAGGCAAACACAATGGCTAATAGTTCCTTCTCGGTAGTGGTATAGTTCAACTGGGCATCATTCAGAGTTTTGCTAGCATAGTAAATCACATGAAGTAACTTATTTTCTCGCTGACCTAGCACAACACCAATAGCATAATCTGAAGCATCACACATGATCTCAAAGGGTAGGTTCCAGTTGGGTGCCTGGACTATGGGGGCGGTAGTGAGTAATGACTTAAGCTTCTCAAAAGCCTCTAAACAAGCATCATCAAAGACAAACTTAACATCTTTTGCAAGCAAATTGCAAAGAGGTCTAGACATCAAGCTAAAATCCTTAATGAAACGACGATAAAAACCAGCATGCCCTAAGAATGACCTAATATCTCTTACGGTTTTTGGGACCGGTAAAGTTTTAATAAGGTCAACTTTGGCTCTATCTACCTCTATACCCTTTGAAGATACAATATCCCTAGAACAATTCCTGAACGAACCATAAAGTGACATTTCTCCCAATTAAGCACTAAATTCTTTTCCTTACACCTAGTCAAAACTAATGACAAATGATGCAAGCACTCATCGAAAGACGAACCAAACACTGAAAAATCATCCATAAAGACCTCTAAGAACCGTTCTACCATGTCAGAAAATATGCTCATCATGCAACGCTGAAAAGTCGCAGGGGCATTACATAGCCCGAAAGGCATGCGTCTATACGCAAAGGTACCAAAGGGACAGGTAAAAGTGGTTTTCTCCTGGTCTTCTGGGGCAATAACGATCTGATTATATCCAGAGTAGCCATCTAAAAAGCAGTAGTGACTATGTCCAGCTAATCTCTCTAGCATCTGGTCGATGAAGGGAAGGGGAAAGTGGTCCTTCCTAGTGACCTTGTTCAATTTCCTATAGTCAATACAAACACGCCAACCCGTGGTCACTCGGGTCGGGATTAACTCATTGTTATCATTCTGGACTACAGTAATACCAGATTTCTTGGGAACAACCTGAACGGGGCTGACCCACTTACTGTCTGAAATAGGGTAGATAATGCCTGCATCTAATAGCTTAAGAACCTCAGTTCGAACTACTTCTTTCATATTGGGGTTTAGTCGACGTTGCATCTCCCTAGAAGGTTTGGTGTCTTCCTCTAAATAGATCTGATGCATACAAACAGTAGGACTTATACCCTTAATGTCTATGGTCCACCCTAAAGCTTCCTTGTTGTTTTGAAGGACGGTTACTAGCCTACTTTCCTGATCTCTATCCAAGTCGGAAGAAACAATCACAGGTAAAGTCTCAGACGGGCCTAAAAACACATACTTCAGGGTATCTGGCAATGGTTTTAGGTCCAACTTAGGAGGCTCTTCTAAAGAAGGAACTAGGGTAGACTTAGAAACTGGTAGTGGTTCGAACTTAGGTTTCCATCCATTACTAGTATCTAACAAAGGGGTTGAATCTAACAAAGCATTCACCTCATTAATCACCTTATCATCATCAAAATCAATCCCAAAGTGAGCTAGGCATTTCTCTAATGGATCTTCTAACAAAGTGTTTGGTAATGACTCCTCGACTAATGTTCCTATCATGTTCACCTCTTCTATATTCGAGTCATCTAGTTCAGAGGGTAGCTTACTAATATTAAAAATGTTCAGCTCAATAGTCATATTACCAAAAGACAAATTCATAATACCATTTCGACAGTTAATGATCGCATTGGATGTAGCTAAAAACGGGCGACCTAAAATCACTGGTATTTGGTTCTCTGGGTCAGGGACAGGTTGGGTATCTAGGATAACAAAATCCACCGGATATATAAACTTGTCGACCTCTATGAGAACATCCTCGATCACACCAAGAGGAATTTTAACGGACCTATCAGCTAACTGAAGTGTCATCTGTGTAGGTTTCATCTCACCAAGTCCTAGCTTAAGGTACACATGGTATGGCAGTAAGTTCACACTGGCTCCTAACTCAAGCAACGCTTTCTCAACACGGTACTTACCTATTGTACAAGCAATGGTAGGGGACCCAGGGTCTTTATACTTAGGAGTAGTGGTATTCTGAATAATAGAACTCACATGACTAGCTATGAAGGCTTTCTTCTGGACACTGAGCTTACGCTTTCGCGTACACAAGTCCTTAAGGAACTTGGCATAAGAGGGAATCTGCCTAATTGCATCTAATAATGGAAGGTTGATATTAACCTGCTTAAAAACCTCCAATATATCATTAAATTTGGACTCCCTCTTAGTCGGAACTAGCAGCTGGGGGAACGTGGCTCTGGGAACAAAGACGGGCTCATTAGGACCCTCATTGGTCTCTTTGGAGACTCTATCAGTCTCCTCATTTTCTGGCTCATAAGGGTGAACTACAACATGTTCACTTTCAGGTATGTCGACCTTATTATCAATTTTCTTTCCACTCCTAAGGGTTGTAACAAAGTTCACATGATTGTACGATTTCTCTCCTCTAGGGTTAGGATCAGTGTGACTAGGGAACCTTCCTTCTTCTCTCTCATTGATAAACTTAGCTATTTGGCCGACTTGAAGCTCTAATTTAGCAAAAGACTGGGCACTATTCTTAAAATTCTGTTTGGTTTCCTCTTGAAAATTACCCTGGCTTTTTACTAACATTTCCTGGCTTTGTGATAACATCTCCTGGCTCTTCCTTAATATACTAAGGGTTTCCTCTAAGCTAGTTATTCTATTCTCAGATGGGTTCTGGGTCTGACCTGAAGAGTTCTTAGTATAACCAAAACCCGGGGGAGGATGAGAATTACTAGACTGGCCTTGATTCTGGCGCTTAGACCAAGAGAAATTAGGATGGTTTCTCCAACCAGGGTTGTAGGTCTCTGAGTAGGAGTCAAACTTCTGACGGTTTTCAAACCTATCATTGTTATAGACAGCATGAGCTTGCTCTTCACTAACCTGACCTTCCCAGAATGAGTTATCGGGCTCTATTCCACAACTAGAGACTTGAGAGGCTCTATTAGGTTCAACAAGGGACTTATTTTTAGATTGACCCATTTCTAATGCTTCTAACCTTCTAGATAAAGCAGCAAACTTAGCATCTGACGCAAAACTCGTATCTACCATATTGGTGCTACTTCTATTGACCAAGAGTCTTTTAGGGGGTTAAACACAAGACTCCCACTGTTGGGATTTTTCAGCGATAACTCCTAAGAAGGTAAAAGCATCATCAGCATTTTTACTAGTGAACTCACCAGCGCACATAGACTCGACCATGGCTTTGGTCGAATAGTCTAAACCATTATAAATAATCTCTACAAGTTTCATCTTATCAAATCCATGGTGAGGATACTGGGATAGGAGATCATTGAATCTCTCTAAAAACCTATAAAGAGATTCTCCCTCTTGTTGCATACTAGCACTAATTTTCTGCCTAACAGCTGCAGTTTTATGCTTAGGGTAGAATTTCATATAGAAAGCAGCAATAAGTTCCTGCCATGTTTCAATGTATTCAGATGGTAGGTTGTTTAGCCAGGTCTTGGCTTTATCTCTCAAGGAAAAGGGAAACATCTTAAGTTTCAAGACCTCATCAGTAAGGTCTTTTATTCTAATTGTCCCACAAATTTCCTCAAAGTCTCTAATATGAAAATAAGGGTTCTCATCATCCTTTCCTAAGTATATAGGGATCATCTGAAGAATACTAGGTTTTATCTCGAAATTAGCCGTAGTGGCTGGCAATTTAATGCACGAAGCTCGGTTGGACCTTGTTGGGAACATGTAATCTTTCAAGTGGCACAACAGAAGTACTAGGGGTAGTTTCCTCACGAAGAGATAGGTTCTCAAAACTGAAGTTTCCAAAAACGGGGCTCTCAAAAGAAGAGTCTTCGAGCTCCCCGCTTCCACAAGAAGATCTTTTAGGATCGTCACTAATCAAACGGCCAAAATTATCTCTTTCCCAAGAACGCTCTGTAAAGGAATCGAGCGCTCTTGGCATACACAAACAAAAATCCTAAGGAAGGGATGTTCTAAGCAAACACACAGCAGGCCGACTCCACCAAATCAAACCTAAATTTCTAGAAAACAAAAAGCATGATGGATCCACTTAGATTGTTTCTAGACCATCTTCTAATCATTCGAAAAGGAATTCGTTACAATCTGAGCAAATTCTATGGAATCAATACGAGTCAAAGTGAGTTGAATAGAGGCGAGGGAAGCTCAGTGGAGCTTTGATACCCAAGGCCTCACCGTTATTCAAGGCGGCGCAGTCACGCACTCTACTCACAGAAACCATCCTGAACTTCGAAGTATGCTCAAAAGAGTAACCAATATTTTTCGAATGACTGTCCTATTAAGTTCGTTACCCTATAGGTCTCGTTGTATTCAAAATTTTAGGCTTAGGTTCGCGTTTGGTTTCGTTTTCCTAAGGCGGGCAAGAAGAGAACGGTGATGAAATCCGAACCCTTATCTTGTATGGCCAGTCCTTGCCCTTTACTAAGAATTTAAAGCAACTGGTTCAGTCCTCAACATATAATCACCTTAAGGCATACAGTAAACCCGCTTGCAGGAGATTCGCGGGTGTTTCGAAAGACTTACCTCCCGTATCAGACGGGCGAAGAACCGCTGTAGTCGACTCGGGCCACGACTCCTATGTCGTGTACGAACCCGAGAGGCCGAGACGATATTGTAATCGTCGTCCTTCCCTGCAAACAGTTTGTATTTAATGGTACCTTTCCGTAGGGTTTAAAAAAAAAAGTCCAAATGTCCAAAGTCCAAAGTAAAGTGCAAAAATATTACAAAAATTTCCTAATACAATTCTAGAAAAAATTAAAAATTAAAAAATAATAATAAAACTAAATCCTAAAAAATTATTTGTCTTCTTTTTTTCTTTTCTTTTAGCTTGGAGCTTTGTTCCAAGTCCTTAGTGTCCAATCTTCAAACCTGCAAATCAAAGACACAAACAAAGAAATGTAAATAGGAACAAATGAAAATAATAAAAACCTAAAAATTCTACCTAAGCACAAATCCGCGTCGGCGGCGCCAAAAATTGATGTATTTTCAAACGGTTGTAGTGATAGTGGTAAAAATGGGTTCTTTTCAGATTTGTGAAGGGAATAAAATTTTTAGATTTTTTTTAAAAAAAACTTAAGAATGTAGCAAAATTAAATAGAAAAGTGATGTGAAATTTAATGGACAAATAGGGGTTTAATATTCCACCATTCAACAATACTTATATGATCTAATTTTTTTTTTTACTATATAATTTAAATAATTGGTTTGATTCAAAATATTGCCAAAAGCAGATTTCCAAAATATCAAATGTTAATCACAAATATAATGCATCAAGAGTCTAAAAGTAAGCATGCATTATCAAGGGAAAACACAGTTGATTAATAAAAATCATTTAATTCATTTTTATCAATGCAATTAATCACATAAAAATATTGCATAAAAAGAAATAGAGATTACCACATAATTATTGTGAGAATGGCTTCCTCTGTCACCCTTGGGATTTGGTTTAGCTACTCATGATGAAAAACCTCTCAAAATATTTCATTGATGCTCAAAAATGTTTTACAATGAAGAGAAAGACAAGAAAATGATATAAAACAGGATTCTGCGACCCACAGAAGGTGTCCAGAATCAACGATAGAGATGAAGTGTTGTTGTCGTTGGAAAACTATGACTCACAAACGACAGTCGTTGTCTTTGTTGGTAAACGACTGCCTTTGGTAGTCTGTTCTTCCTCTTCTTCTTCCTCCTCGAGCAGCAGCAGCAGAACCAGAATCTCTGCAACTTCAATTTTCTTGCTCTGTAGTGATCTAAACCTCTCCCAATTCTCTCTCCTCTTCTATGAATCCACAGCGCTCTATATATACTCCACGGGATCAAGAAGTCTCGCTATAACTCGAGATACTTCTCTCTTAACTCGGTTTGATGAAAAAAAATATTCTGGGAATATTTTCTTCCCTGATTTAGCTTCTCACGCGTAGATTTCTATCCTGGTCACTCTAGAAATGTTTACACACGACCCACAATGTTGCTAGAGCCCTCATGCATGAGCAGAACACGCTCAAATCTTCTCCAATCCCGTGTCCAACCCGTTATTCCCTGTTTTGCATTCCGTGAATTATCTAGCTATTCTGGAAAAATTTGATCGAACCAAAAGCCCAAAACGTGTTTGCTAGGACATATCACAACTTCATACCAAAAATCAGTCATTGAATCGCCCTAGAACACGTTCAGAAATTCCAACAAAACATCTGCCAGTTGATAGTATTTTTTTTTCCCGCCAATTTTTGGTTTTTGAATTTGGGAAGAAGATGTCCTCCCCCTAACCAGAACTGGGTTGCGAATAGCAGCTGTCTTGGGGGTGACCTGGGGGTGCTCCGTGCAACTTTTCGAGCCGAATTTTCCAATAATACCTACAAACACACAAAACACCATAATAAGGACGAAAACAAGTACTAACAATACGAAACATTGAGGACAAATTAGACACATAAATGCGTCTATCACCAATGAAAAACCAACATCGTTCAGGGCCGAAATGAACACAACCGAGAACCGGATATGTAAGGAAATAAACTGTGTGATATCTATTGCATCGGTTTATATCATAAAGTTGGGCGGTTCAAGACATCGCGTTCACCGAACAACTAGTAAACCCGGTAGGTATTCACTACGGAAGATTCAAAGCCAAAAGCTATCTCTCCCGATGCAGTGATGTTCCTCGCACAAACTCTTTCTAGTGTCTGCATCAGGTTTGCACGAATTTCAATTCAATGTGAGGGATTGTTGGAAATTTGAATAGAAATTAAGTTAGTTACAACCAATTTGTGAAGGATTGTGTCTATTCATATAAACCCTTTCAAGGGATATATCTTTTCATGAAGGGATGCGACTCTTCACGAAAAGATTTCCCCAAGAGTCACCTTTGAACCTATATAAACCCCATATGTTCTCCATAACATGATATGTTTTTAGAGTCATAAAACTAGTACTAGATATTTAAGAGTCTGCATGTGTCTTCAAGAGTTAAAGAAGAGTTTCTGCTTCATCCATTCGCGTTTGCTGTTCGGTGTTATCAAAGTGCTGCGAAAAATATCGAGGTATTGTTGAATGTTGGAGACATATGCCGTTAAATCTGTAACAACATTATATATAGGACATCAAATGTCTTAAGCAAAGAGATTACTCGCCTCAATACACCCAAGTAAGTTTGTTTAAGTTTTGTGAATAGTCACCTCTTTCTGTTATTCTTCTTCTCTTGTTTTCTTGTTTTGGTTTCGATATTACAAGATGTAATACATAGATGAAACCATTGCTACAAAGAGTTGTAACGAATCGGTGATAATACACGAGTTGTATTATTGGAAAATCGGTAACGAAGATACTTATCCAACAGTTCCAATTTCGAATGCCATAACGGAATTTGAACAAATAGATTCGGGGTTCTCAAAATCACTGGAAATGTTGTCAACCATCCAATACAACGTCCCGTTTATGATCATGGGGGGTCTTTCACTCCTTGGCATATACGAGAGTGTATGGCAATATTTCTCTGTAATTTAATTTTTCTGTGTAATTTAGATCCAAAACTTAGTTTATTAAAGACATACTTTCCACCTTTGCCACCTCCAATTGGTTGATATAGAAGAAGCACCTCGCATTCCTTGTCGTGAGGATTGAAATAAAATCCACATACCGTGAAGTGATAACCTTCCCAAGTAATAGTTACTTGTTCGTTTGTTGTAGGATTCCATATGACAAAAATGGATCCCGTAGAGATTTTTTTGTTTTTAAATAAAAGAAACCCGTCACAAGAATCATAAAGCATGACCGGATTATCTTTCAACGTGTAGCAGAAATCAAGTTTCAGTTTTGCTTCCTCAACTTTTTTAGCCTGCTCATCAATAAAATATAACTTCAACTCTCGGTCACTAGATTGTGAAAATAATTGCAGAGCAATAATAGAAGTAGCTTGACGAGCACGGTGTGTGCGAATAAAGAAAGGAGTTGTGGCTAAGAATTCAAGGAGTTTAGACGCATTCTGGCATCGGATTACACATTCTGCTGGGAGTCTAAAAAGTATGTCTATGATGATATGATGAGGGAGGTTAGTGAGAATGTATTCTACTGTTGGTAAACAATAAGTTGAGTTATTAACATCTGGTTGAGCACAGCAAGAGACAACATTTCCTATAGATGGCTGATAAATGAGAGGATTTTCAACTGCTTGACGTTTTCTGGACCTTGTCTGAATGCCTACTAATGTGGTATCCGGGAGGGAGTCACAAACCGATGGGTGATCAACAAGAGAGTTGTCAACTACTGCTTTACGTGTTTTAGACCTTGTCTGCATTCTGAAAACACTCCAACATAAGCTACGAACCCAATCAAATTCGAAATGGCATAACAACAAGATTAATATTGTGGTTCAAAAACATTAACAGTAAGTAACACCTTTGTTGGCATGTTATAGTTATACTGCTACTCTCAAGACACATAAAACTGATTTATTACCTAGCTAACCATTGAAACAATCACTCAACTTTGCACTTTAAAATCCTAGCTAACCAGTGAAACAATTCTCTGGTGTGTGTGTTGACCAAGACAAAGCAAAATTGACATGAACGATTTACTCATCCATACATGCAAAATGGGCTCAAGTGGTATTACTGATGTGCCAAAACTGATATAAATCAAGCAAAAGACTGATCAAAGAATATGAATCATGCATTAATTTTGCCAACATTCAAGCTCACAACAGCGCCCAGTACATGGTAATGTCATGAAATCATAACAAATAAATAAAAAACGACAAATGGGATCGAGGACCAACCTGTTTTCGCTTACAAGAGATTTTCCAATGTTAATAACCACCGATTGAAATTGCTTTCATAAAATCGTACCCAGAATAACTCCATTCCAGAGCTTAATTAATTCTTCACCCTCCATTTCCCCAAAAATCTTTTCAAACTTTTTCCTCTCCTAAGAGCGTCCACAGTGGTGCGTGTATAACCAAAGACCAAAGACTAAAAAAAAAGACCAAATTTGGGTTTAGTCCGTCATGTGGCGTAGTGGGAAAAGAGTATATTTGGTCGTGCGTTGATAAACATTACGCCTGGGATCAGGCGCTGGTAAAGATAACGCCCGAATGGGGCGTTGGTAAAGATAACGCGCGAGTGGGGCGTTGGTATTGTTCTACGCTTCACAAACAAAAAAAAAAAAAAAATGGGGCGTTAAGTATATCAACGCCCCATGTAAGTTTTGAAAAAAGAAAAAAATGGGGCGTTAAGTATATCAACGCCCCATGTAAGTTTGGAAAATTTGTGAAAGTGGGGCGTTAAGTATATCAACGCCCGTTTCATGCGTACATTATATCAACGCCCCGTTTCAGGCGTACATTATATCAACGCCCCGTTTCATGCGTACATTATATCAACGCCCGATGAATGGCGGAGATTATATCAACGCCCGATGTGTAGCGAAGATTATATCAACGCCCGACTATATTTGGATTTGGTCCTGATCGCAGACCAAATTTGGTCTGGATTTTACTCTTTGATCAAATTTTGATCGATGGTCCGTCCCACTACGCCAGCCCACTCGACTGAAAATTTGGGTTTAGTCGTCCATTGCAGTTGCTCTAAACACAAGAATGCTTCTAATTTATAGCTTTTTTCCATTAAATAATCTTTAGGATTAAAGGATCTCGATCAAACGGCTACAATCAAAAACCTAAATATTCTTACTAACTCAATCAAATTTCCTTCGGGTTAATAAAAACTCATACATTATATTCCATCTCATTTTCTTCTATAGATGTGAAAGATACCGATTAATGCATAGATTTCTATCTATATGGAAGTGACGGCCAAAATGATATCTAGCTTAAGTTTTAGTGAATAAGAATCGGACATCAACTTTGGGTGGGAACTCCGAACTCGTGCAAACGGGATTTGTGCAAAATAAATTCTACATACATATATGGATCAGACATGGGTAAGCCCATTTGTATAAAGACGACGACACGGTTGACCTATCTTTGGCTGGACCATGTATTACTAACGTTTGGAATTTTAGGGGGTGTAAATTTGGATCAAATTCGCGGATTCAAAACGGCCCATCCATTGTTTTTGGGGCGGATGTCCGATTTGGGATCGGATGCAGATGCATAGTTATAAAATGATTTGTGGCTCCCAATTTTTGTGCTCCCAATGTTATGTGGCGCTTACGTGGACTTTTCCTTGCTTAAAAAAATTCTAATAAATATTCCCAAGTCTCTTGTTATGTTTCTATTCTTCAGAACACAATCTATATCAAAAGTAAAGGTTTTAGATTTATAAGATTTGAACATCCAACATAAACAGTATATGGAATTGAGAGATCATTATTTAGTACTTTGGAAAATCATTGATTTAACTAAAAGAAACAATCTGATGTGGATGCCAAAAGAGATCATACTCTATTAATATTACCAAAAGTAACACAAACAAAAGAGATCATTTTTAATATGGAAAATCATTCATTTAACCAATCATCAATGGAGATCGCCCCTCCGCAATTCCTATTAGCTACACCTTGTATACTGAGTCGTGTTACCACCATTGCGTGGTTGCAAATTCTTGACCTAAAAAACCTGATTTAATTGGGATCTATGCATTTCTTCATCCACCCCATAGAAAATGATAAGGGGTGTCTAAGTTTGATGAAACTACCATTTTACCCTTTATGAAATTTTAATACTACCAATTTTTCGTCATTAAATCCTAATAACAAAAAAAAAAAAAAAAAAAAAAAAAAACTAAATCAAATCAAATCAAATTAAAATCATTTCTATTTCCATCAAAATCAAGCGAAAACATTGTCGATAATCACCAAATTCACTAAAATGGGTAATTTTTCGTTTTAGCTCGAATCAAGTACTTTTATATTAACCCAATCCCCTAGAGTAGGTTTCAATAACATGTAATCACTCAAACAATCCAATATTTTTAAAATCAAAGTTTTTTGGGTTTATAACAATCAGTCTACGTCAATGCACTTGTAAACTGATTTCGTTTAGAAAAGGATGTTGTTTATGCCCACAAAGACCGATTGTCCTGGATGGGCATTCTGGTTGGAGGAAATTGAACCAGAATCGGTTTACGTTAATGCCCACATAGCCCGATTCTGGTATGGAAGAGATAATTATTTTTCTGTGTTTTTTTCTGTTAGAATCGGATTACATGAGCATTTTTATAAACCGATTCATGTTGTGCAATGTCAGCAATCAATTTTTATATATGTATCGTGTAAACGATTCTGGTTAACCCATTTTTTTCAGTTAATACTCGATAATAAAATGAGTATGAAATCATACTCGATTTCATTTCGATTACAAATGAAAATTAAAATAGTCCCGTATGATTTTACCCAATTTGAAAATGAGTATAACTTTATACTCGAATTGAAAACGACTATAACTCCTTAAGCAATCTGAGATTGAGTATGAAGTCATACTCATTCTTAACTCGGATATAAAATGAGTTTTAATTTTATTTGATGTTTAACAACACATAATTCACGGATAAAAAAGAAAAAGTTTACCCACAATCGGTTTATGTCCATGCCCATATAAACCGATTCTACATAATCGGTTGATTTTCATGTCCATATAAACCGATTCTGGGTGGAAGCAAATTTCAAAAAATCTCTGTATGTTTTTGAGGTTACAATAGGTTGATACCAATGACAACATATACCGATTCTGAGTTGGCGTTCTTCAAAAAATTTCAAATTTTTTCATGTTCAGATGATTCATTAACACAAGTTAATTCCACATCTAACACGATATTTTACCACTAATCATCCGGATTAACACTAATTAATCAGGGATAAATTAGCCATTAAAAAAATAGTTGGTTAATGGGTTTTCCATTATACTTCATAATGTCTTTCTTTTGTCACGTAGTGATAGGCCCAAATTAATCCTTATAGGCCCCAACTTTTCCAGGCTAAAAAAGGGGTTTGTGAAGTTAACTTAGTTAATTTCTCTGTTATGTATAGGTAATGCCAAACTATGAAGTGTAAGATCAAGGATAAAAAAAAAAATGGTCTAATTTTTTGGTTGTTTCTCGGATGTTAACATCTAAAATGCAAAACAAGGTTTTGACAAGTTAGGCATGATAAAGAGTGGTCAAGATTTATTTAGGGAAAAGATAAATATATGGTCATGGTTTATTCAAATTAAACATTATAAGTGTTACAATTAATTCCTCATGATGAATGATTTATTATTTTTTGGTTTCATCATAAATATTTCCTTAATTAATTTATCATAACATGTTTCCATCAATAAATTAAAGTAAAAAGTATTAATTATTTTTAAAACAAAGAAAAACACTTACGGGGCAATCCGAGAATTGAACTCGGGACCTCTCGCACCCTAAGCGAGAATCATACCACTAGACCAATTGCCCGTATATAATAGTGGTGGTAGTAATAATGGGTGGTGAAAGGTATGGCGGGTATTGCTGAGTAGTGGAGGTGGTAACAATGGTGGTGGTGGAAGAAATTGTGGAGGTGGATGGTTTTAGTGGTGGTGGGTGTTTATTTTTTTTTTCCTGAAGCAAAAAAAGAAAAAAGACGGGTAACATTGTATTGTGAAAGATGTAGTTGGTTGTTTTTGACACAATTGATAAAGGTAGGTACTAAATGATACCAAACCATATATAAAAAAATGATTATGAACATCAGATCAAATGGTACCCCTAACGGATCATGTGAATCATTGTTTTTAGTATTAAAATAAAATTATTTGCAATACAAAAGAGAATATAGGGAAAAAACAGTAAAGAATAAATTAGTTAACAACCTAAGTTTGTTTAACTTTATACATGACATTTGCGATTAATCGCCCAACACCCTTCGAGGGATGCGGTGGTTCTGACGAGCATTTGTGAGTAGTAATATACTATGTTAATTTTGTTTTGCTACAAAACGGGTAGCACTATAAAGTATAAGATGCGGTTGATCGTCTTAATGCTAAAATAAAATCGATTAAAATACATGAAAATTTAAATAAAAAACACTGGGATGTCACATTATATAATAACTACTCTAAATTAATATTTAGTATCAAGATTTCGTCTTTTAGTAGATAAATCTATGGTTGTATTGAGATCCCGTAAGTAGTGCTCAAGTTGGCGCTTGGATTTCTGAATGATTTTGAATACAATGAAACGATCCCTCTCGGTTTCTCCAAGGAAAACCGAAACCTTCTCAAAAAAAAATAAAAATCAATCGAACAACAGTTAGATGGAGCGCCATCACTACCACTATAAACTTCTTTGAACTGCTACATTTCCAATGAACTTTCCACATATTAATTTGGTGATTTCGTCCTATCATAATTCTTGATAAGACATGCTATTAAAACTCTAATGGTGATTTTTGAATGTATTTTCATATTATGAAATTCTCTTATAAGTGTTGTTTTATGCAAGTATTAGTTCAACTTGGGTTCTTCTATGTTTTTGTATTAAGTTAATGATTTTTAAAATTTGAATACGTGTTTAGATAACATAACTTGATACATATAAGGTATTGTCTTTGTAACACCGGTGTTATTCTCTTCTTTTTACCCATTGGAACTCTATAATGATCCCGGATTTGTAGACATTATTTGACCAATGTTGGGGTATTTGTTTAATCTCAAGGATAGTTAAACCTTATGTATTTTCTACAAATTGAAGGCGATAGAAGTTTGTGTCGGATTTTTCTCCTAAACTAATGATATATATTACTTCAAAAGGTTAGTTGAATTTATATCGACATAGACGTCAATATGACTATATGTTTTTTAGTGTTCCAAATTACTTGAGTAACACTAGATGTGAGAACGCCACTCATGCACTACTTAGCATAGCTGATGCAAAAAAATTTATTCATGAATTTGTTCAATTTTGTGCTATGATTTTATGTTATCAATATGATTGAGGAATGATCTTGCACATGTTCTGATTTATTTTTAGAAGTTTATTTTTCATCTCACACATGTATATCTCAGTCTTCCAATATCCAAGAGTTCTCCAATTTTATAAATTTCTCACATTTGCACAAAAAGAATAGTCTATAGTGGGGAAAATATTACGGGCCTTAGTTATCAGTAATTTTGGAACCCATGAGTTCATAAATGTCATGGAATTGGGTTAGCAAGTTAGGCATATTTATTGTTAGAGAAAATATTTCGTTGGAAATTTAAAATTACGGTTGGATTAAATACTGAATGAGATAATATCTATTTTATTTTATTTTTAATTTTCATGTTGGGACGACATTGTTACTCTGGCTGAATACTAAATAGAAACAACATGCTTAAGAAAAACAAAAAATGTAACTAATCATTTTACTGGCCGAAATCTTTTTGAATATCAAAACTACTTCCCATGGAAAAAAAATAACATAAGCAGTACGTAAACAATGTCGAATTAGAGAAAAAGGCATCACGTGCCGTTACAGCACGGGTTAAGCCCTAGTTTCTTACATTGCATAGTTTGTGTGCATTGAAGTGTACTTTACTTCGTATAAGTAGAGAATTTGCAGGTTTAAGACAGCTAAAGGATGATAAAGGATGAATTTGCTTTAATGAAAGGGAGGGATTGAGGGATAAAATATAACGTATAAGTTGTAGAATTGGAAATTATGGAAATAAAAAAAAAAAAAATTGATCGTAAGTGATATCCGATCATGGGCATATGTTGTATTAGGGTTTGCAAAATTGACGAAAGAAATAAAATTATAGGAGGAAGAAAAGTTAACTTACATGAACATGCCATCTCACATTGGGAGCAAAAAAAGCTGGGAGTCACAAATCATTTTCGCAAATATAAGTAAAGAAACTCATCAATTTTTTCATGATTATATTTTAATTTTTATTAGATACCCCTTCCATCCTACCAAAGTTGAACTTATATAATAATCTAATTTCTAATACATAGTACAATAATGTTATAAAATTTATATATTAGTATTCCAACTAAGCAACTAACATCAAGATTGGTGAACAAAATCAGCGTACAAATTTATATCCAACACATGTAAATATCCAACAAAAAAAGGTTTTTGTTATGGGGAAATTAGGCTCAGGCCCAACTCATGGATAACCCATAATATGAGGCCCCTAGATAAAAGAGTTTTATTAGTAGGCCCTGAATTAAAAAATAAATTTAATAAAAGCGAAAAGACTAAATTAGCCTCAAGTATATAAGAGGCGTCACCTACCTTTCTCTCGTTCAGACGCCATTATTTCATTTCCAAGGAGAGAGAAAACAAATCTCACTCACCTGAAACAGAAAGAAATCTAGAAAAAAACCCAAAAAATCAAGAAATCTTCCTGAAATCTGTTCCAAAACAAAGATCGAGATCAAAAACTATTCATCATTTGCTAACCCCTAAATCAGAGAAACAGATCGAAAAAGTTTCAGATTCAAAAACCAAAAAAAATCAAAAGAAACAGTTTCAGATTCAAAACCTAAATCACCGTTGTTACTGATTCCTGTTGATGAAATACTCCGACGATTAATCACTAGGTAAGTTTTGATTTGAAGCTGTTAGTTTTGATTCCTGTTGTTACTGATTCGTGGGTCGAAAATTTCTGAACTAGGGTTTGTAATGAGATTACAACAAACATAACTCATTCTGACTGATAATTCCTTTTACAGATCGGAGAAGGAGAACAATCGTTTGTGCATAAAATCCATGAAATAACTGATTAAATAGAAACAAAGGTAAGTCATGGATGTGATATAACTGATTGATTTAGTGGATTTCATTTCTGAGATGTTACTGTTTGAAAACCCTAGAAACTCTAAGTTGAATTGCAATCAACTAACTTGATTTTATTACTACATCAACTGCAGATTCAGAATCAAATTTCTTTTGGAATAAAAATGGTGAAAGGAAAAATGAATCCCCCTAGAAAAGATGATACAATTACAGGTACTAAGTTGTGAAAACTATTGTTGTCATGGTCTCATGTTTATTTCTCATATAATGCTTGTGAATATGTAATTACACAGACAAGGACATGTGTAACTATAAGTTACACACTCAAAATGTAACCACTGACTGTGTTGTGGTTTGTATATTGATTGTGTAACTTATAGTTACACATACCAAGTGAGCCTGTCACCACTGACTTGCCTAGGGATGTGTAACTAGTAGTTGCACATAAAAAATTGGTTGTGTTTAGGATGTGTAACTTGTAGTTACACATAGAAAATTGGTTGTGTAAATTAAAGTTACTCATTAATATGCATGTGTAAGTTAAAGTTACACCTTGTAGAATGTCTAGGATTGAGTGTGTAACTTGTAGTTAAAATCTACTAACTGAAGAAATTTAAAAGTTTCTAATGTAAGTGATGCTTTTGAATGTATAACTACGCAAACAAGGGCCTGTGTAACTTTAAGTTACACATTCAAAATCTCACCACTATGTTGTGGTTTGTATATTGAGTGTGTAACTTGTAGTTACACATACAAATGAGCCTTGCAAAGTGGCTGTGTAACTTGTAGTTACACATCTTAACTGTGAGTTACACATTCAAGATGTTACCAATGACTTGCAAAGTGGTGTGTAACTGTAAGATACACATTGAAAATCTAATCACTGACTTGCCAATTGACTGTGTAACTACAAGTTACACATGCATAATAACATAACTGATTTGGCAATTGCCTAGATAACTAAAAGTTACACATGCAAAAATATAACCTATGACTGTATGTGTTTGTAAATTATAGTTGGACATAAAAAAATGACCCCTTTAAACCTTCATATGCATGTAAGTTAAGGTTACACAACACAGAATAGAATGATTCAGTTTGTGTACTTGGCAAATACACATAGTTTGTAACATGATTTTCATTTTGTAGTTAAAAACGAGTGTATTTGATAAGTACACAACATACTGACTCATGCTATTTTTGTGTGTGATGTGTACAGGAAACCTAAGGCAGTCGTTGAATGCAGTAAAGGATTTAGTAAAGGTGATAAAGCCTATAGGACTGACTGATAGGGCTCATAGATATCTTAGGAGAGCTGCTTACGGAGAACTCGTAATGATGTATTACGATGACTATGATACAACTGTACCAACTACAACAAGACAGATAACTACCAACAAACACGGCGTCTTGAAGCTCTTGAACTGCTTTGACATGGATTGTGAGACACCATGTTCATTCAAGTTTGCTGATGATAAGATTATAGAGTCTACACCGGCAAAGCTGGCTGGTATATTTTGCATGCAGAGGATTGGAAGCAGAAAGGGTCAGAAGCTGTTAAAGTACTATTGTCCTAGTGATTTGACTGACAATGTTTTATACAGCAAATACTTCACCGATATCAAATCTACAAAGCATCAGACGACGGTGACTAAGACAAACATTTTAGAGAAGATAAAACAACTTATGGCAAAAAGGAGAAAAAGTGGGAAAAGAAAGAAAGTTGATGAAAAGGATCTAGTTTGCCTGATAGGTCTTTATCTTTGCTGTGTATTGTTTTTTGGCGACAAAAATGCCAATGGAGTGAACGCGAAATATCTTAGTATCGTTGAAACTTATGATACGGTGCTCAAGGTGTCGTGGCCTGATTTAATACACGAGCACTTGTTTGAAGAGATTCATACTAATCTTAGTTGTTTGTCAAATGTGAAGGCTTGTGTGCAATACCTACTGGTAAAAAGCTTGTGTGTAATTTCTATTCCAGCAGTTTTAGTGTTACGTGATGGATATTTTTGTTCAATCGACTAATTAAAATTTATATGTTGCAGTTATTGTTTGCTGAACACACGCCAGCAGGATTAATCCCGAAAGTTGAGAACCACGAGGAAGATATCCCGAGGGTTGGGAGATGGGATATATACCAGATTTCTGATTACATTTGGAAAACAGACATGACACAGTTTTCGGTAAGTGTTATATGTCAGTTGGTTTAGGTTTTGTAAATTTATGGTAATGTAATTTAGATAAAACTTTGATGTAATCAAAATTGTCATGTGTAGCTATAAGTTACACATTTAAATGTGCTTGTGTAATTTATTTACACATGCAAAAGATAACACAAGTGAATGCAACTATAGGTTATGTAACATATATATCCTGTTTGTATATATATCCTGTGCTTATGTAACTATAGGTTACACATTTTATATGTATATCCACTTTACATTAGATATATGTGTAACCTTTAGTTACACATATCCACTTTACATTAGATATATCTAATGTGCTTATGTAACTATAGGTTACACATATAAAATGTGCTTATGTAACTTTAAGTTACACATACAACCGAAAAATGTATATTTAGAATGTTCAACTGTTTTTTGCAATCTCTTTTTAACCTCTCCATCTGTTAATTGCAGCCAACTCCTAGCTTTGTGGCTGAGTTTTCACAGCTTGAGAAGCAGCTGGGTATATCAACCGTGGTACCCAGCAAGGACGACCTGCAAAGTTGGCTGAAAGCGCAAACTATTGAGAATAGCCATCTGAAAGAGCAACTGCAAGAAAAGCAAGCAATGCTTAAAGCAGTGTATGCAATTGCAAGAGAAGGGATATCAGAAGGGGACCTTTCAGGAACAGCGGAATTCAAGGTTCACAAATTTAGTTGCCAAATTATGCAAGCAATGGGTATTGATCCTTACAAAGTGACCCAGGAAGAGTTTATGCAACATGAAGATGATGTACATGGAGGTACTGAGCATGGAGCTACTGAGCATGAAGAAGAAGAGTTACAATTAGTTGAGACAGAGCAACAAGGAGATGGAAGTACTGAGCAAGAGAAAGAGAAAGACGCGGAAACTTCCTTCCATGAAGAATGTAAGTAGTTGTTCATTTTTAATATGCTTCTTTAACTTGATAGAGGTACCCAATTAGTTGACACTAAGGTCTTTGAACCTTTTTAATTTCATATTTTACTTGTTCATTTTTAACTTGCTTGTTTAACTTGATTAGACTTAATAAATGTTGAGTAAACTGATCATATGGATGTGTAATCCCTAGTTACACATGCCACATGCATGTGTAACTTCTGGTTACACTAGTTAGATGCATGTGTAACTCCATGTTACACTAGGTATCCATGCCATATTCATGTGTAACATGAAGTTACACATATTAGTTATCCAAGCCAGTCGATTACACATGATATATTCTTCTTGAAATTTTATTAAAAAATTTAACATCATCATCATCATCCTAATTCTCGTTTCAATACTTGTGCAGTTCCATGTATGAGCCTTGCAGCTGGAAATACGCCAACAATTCTGCAAGCTCAAACTGCTGCAGAGGGGCACAAAAGACCACTCAGGACATATAGTTCGAGTATGAAGAGTGTGACAACTTGCAAGACTCCACCAAAGAAAAGGCCTGTCGCAAAGCAAAAGCCCACTCCTACAAATAATGTTGATGAGGAGCAGAAGAAAGATGTTGAAGAGACACCTGTTACGGATGAGGCACAGAAGAAAGCTGCAGATGGTGGAGTTGTGGATGGGGCAGGTGATGATGTAGCTGCAAAAGCCGTAGGTGATGATGTTACTGCAAAAGTCAATGAGGATACACCTGCAACTGTTGGTGACGGTTTGGTTATGACTGCTCCAACTCAGCCAACTCCTGGAACTTTTGATGACAGTTCTGCTTCAACACAGTTTGAGGACTCCATGGTGATAACTGCTACAACACCGCAAACACAGCCTGACAATGCTCAGACCTACAGGTTGGTGCAACTAGGAGCTAACCCCGATGATATGACGAATGTTGAAGTGAGTGAAATGATAGATGAGATCGTCAGCAACATTAACAAAACTGAACATGGACCCGCAGTGACGGAGAATGCAGAACCTACCTCAACTGGTAACCACTCTTCCGTTCTATGTTTTGTTTGTAATGGAAGTGTAACTTCAAGTTACACATTGTAAAAGGCATGTGTAGCTTGAGGTTACATACAGTGTGTTTTGTTTGTAATGGAAGTGTAACTTCAAGTTACACATTGTAAAAGGCATGTGTAGCTTGAGGTTACATACAGTACATTATTATTTTGGCTTGTGTAACTTTAAGTTACATACATGTGCTAATTTTACTGAGATTCTGCCTATATTTGTTTGCGCAGCTACAACGCAGGAAAACGTTTTTAGCCTTGGATTAGAAAAAACTCCAAAACCTGCAGGAGAGTTACTGAAGGAAGCTGCAAATGCAATAAGAAAAGGCAACCATCATTCATACAACAACGTGTGCTGAGGAATAGAAAAATCCCAACACAAGATCTGAAACAATATCAAAGAAATTCAAAGAGGATTAAGAAGACAGCTAATGAAGAAGAAATGGCCGCAGTTCCAGAAGTAGAAGAAGATAGAATGGCTGAGGTTGCTGAAGAAGATGATGGAACAATGAGAAACGATGTGAAAGGTTCAGAAGTTATCGAAAGGCTGGAAGGCGAGAAAAAGAATAAAGTGCTTGAATATTTCAATACTCATACGAAAACGTAAGTAGCTTGACTCCAAGTAGGCTTGATTCTGTTATTGATTGTTGTATTTTACTACTTGATTCTGTTATCTTGATTGATAATAGTTTACTTCTTTGTAATGCAGAGACATTACTTGGATGGAACGCAAAGAAGATGGTAGCAAGCTGTTTGATATATCTGGAGAACTAATGATACAGCTTACAAAGAAAGAATCCTTCTTGGAGTCAGAATTCATCGACTTCTACATTAGCAGATTGAGGACGAAGATGAACTCTAACAGCAAGTATGACAAGGCGATATTCCTGTCGCCAAAAGCATACGTAAGTACTTCGATATATTTAAAATCTTATTGCATTTATAATGTCTCTGCATTACAAAGAAGTGTAAAACCCAAGGCCCTATGTGTAACTTCTGTTTACATAATCACTTGTTCATTTGTAACTTTTGATTAAAAATGTGAGTTTGACATTCCAAATGGTTTTTGCAGATCTCTTACTTGAAGGATTACGAAGAATTCAAGAAATTTTGGATTCCGAAGCTTGCGAAGGAGTATGTCAAGTACAAGAACGATGCAGTCAGACTTTTCGCCCCAATGTGCAAACAACAACACACACTACAAACTGCTGGAGTATGACTTGAGGAGCTCTAATCCTTGGTCCTACATGAACTCGTCAAACGTTAAGGAACTCAAGGGTGAACACCTTCTTCAAGCCAAGAAATATGCATTTGCAATTACTACAGAACTGAGACTCCGCTGTCCTTTTGCTCTTGGGATGAATGAAAATGCCAAGAATCTCAATGCGCCCCCACAAGGTACAATTCCTGACTGTCTTCCATGTGTATGCAATTACATGAAGATCAGGATGAAGAATAAACCACTTGACAAAAAATTAACCTCAACTATGATGCTATGGTGGACTGACAAGCTGAACCGCATGAGAGGAAGCATGCTATACAAGATTCTTTCGGATCCATCTAGAGATGTGTAAAGCAGTCATTAGGATTAGAAAAAATTCTATACTCGCAAATATGTTGTTAGCCACAAACAGATGTTAGACTTGGAAAATATGTTGTTAGAAACTTTTAAATTTCGTCAGTTAGTAGATTTTAGCAGTTCTTAGTTTTGCAAAATATTTTTGGGTTGAAATTCTTTGAATTAAAAACTTTTATCTTGTTAGAACTACTACTGCTGTGTGTACAGGTTTCAGAAAGTATGCAACAGGTTAAGTAACTACACATCTTAATTTGATGCAGAAAGTGTAACCTGAGTTTACATATACATTTATCATGTGTAAGCTAATGTTACACATCCATATATTTGAGTGTAAACTGAAGTTACACAAGCATTTATCATGTGTAAGCTAATGTTACACATGCATTCACAGCAGTGTAACTTCCGGTTACACATCCATATATTTGAGTGTAAACAAAAGTTACAGAAAGCATTTGACCACTGATCAGACGTATACAATAAATCAAAAATAGAATAAAATGCATTTCAACTGTGAACTGACAAAATATAAAATCTGAATGAATCATCCTTACACATAATCAACGTTGAAGAAAAATAAAAGCGTTTGGTCCATGAAAACCAACATGAAGAAAGCTAAAAAAACAAATAATCAAAGATAAATAACAATCAAATCATTAGTTGCAGAAATGAATTTTGTTAGGCTCAAGCTAGTGGGGTGTGAACTTCCGAGGATTCCTGCAACCTGCCTTGTTGTGACCTGTTTCCTTGCAGTTGCTGCAATGAACTTTCCTCTTCACCTTCTTCTCGTGTTTACTTATAATCCTTTTCCCTGGTGGTCTACCTGGTTGCTTCTTCACGGTAGGTGGGTTGACGGTGTCGTCTGGATGATATTCAACAGGCCTGTTGTAGTTGGGAATCGGCTGGATGGCATGCATATAAGTCTTCCTAAAATAGTCTCTTGTAAAATACGGTGAAATGAAATCAATAGCCTCACGTTTAATCTTGCGTATGGATGCAAGAGCATGATCACAAGGAAAACCATATACGCGCCACCTGGAAGAAAACAAAAAATAAATCAAAAATCAGTTAGTTGCACATACAAATCATAAAACACTCAAAATTAGCTAGCTACAGGTGCATGTACAGGATGTGTATCTTTAAGTTACCCTTGCAAAATAAATTTGTAACTATTATTAACACATGCATATATCTAATGTAAAGTGGATATACACATTCTTAAAAAAAAGAACATACAAAGAGAAGAAAAAAGCATAAGAAACCAAACCTTTGACAGGTGCAAGTCTCGTGTTCGAGGTCCACCATGTGAGACCTTTCACTAATAACTTCAAACACGGTAGGACTAGAAACAAATACTTCCCAAGCCAAACCTTCATCTTGAAGAGCCACAAGCTTTTCTTCATACTCAGGGGTTAATGGAGTCATCATATTAGCACCAATTTCACGACGCTCCGCCATCAAACACATTATTTTCCTCCTAATCTGAAAAGGAGAAAAAAACTCATCAATGCATAAAGTGACAAAACATGAAATAAAAAGACAACAAAACAACAAAACAGACACACACACTCAATTAACCTGATCAAGAAGAGCAGATGCAGGCATCTTCTTGTGAACCAGAACCCAGCTATTGACTGATTCTGCTAGAGTACTAGATGTTCGTCCATACCGACAACCTTTGAAATAGGCATTCGCATATGCTTCAGGTGGGATTGTCTCGATGTAATCAGCCACCCAATCGCAGTTCAAATCTCTAATCTTCTGTATGGCTTTCGCATGGTTTTCAGGTGAGAGTGCGTATGTCGCCTCTCGGAAATGGTCCATCACAAGTGAGTACCTAGGATCTGTTGCAGTGATGGGTATATTCTTCGTCAAATGATAGTAGCAGAAGATGTGGAACCCATCTGGATAAACAAGTGGAACACCTTGCAAGAGTCCTTCATGGCGATCCGAAAGGAAGGTGATTGGCCTCCCATCACCAACAACTTCTTTCAAATTCCTTAAAAACCACTCCCAGTTGTCGATCGTCTCAGAATCGACTAGTGCAAAAGCAAGGGGGAAAAATCCTACAAAAAAAATTGTGCAGAATCGAAAGAATAATAAGTTTCACACATGCTAAAACAAATATGTAACTTAAGGTTACACATGCTAAAACAAATATGTAACTTAAGGTTACAGATGCTGTTTTCTTAGTTACACACTGAGTAAAGTAATGTGTAACTGAGAGTTACACATGTGTAACTGTTAGTTATTTGTCAACTGAAGTTGTTCATAAAAAAAAACACATAGAAAAAACATACCTTTACCACCATTGATCCCAGTAGCTGCCATCAAGCAACCTTTGAATGTACCAGTAAGGAAAGTAGTATCCAAGTATACCATTGGACGACAAAACCGGTACCCTTTGATGCATGCAGCAAATGCGATGAAAATCTGTTGGAACTGTTTATTTTCACATTCAAACTTTATCACACTACCAGGGTTGGTTTCCCTTATAGCATCAATATACCATACCAAGTGCGAGTAGGACTTGACATCGTCGCCATAAATCGTATCATAAACCTTTTCCCTAGCGTTATATGCCTGGTAGTACTCCATGTTGATCCCATAGTTGGTCTGGAAATCAACAGCAATTTGCTTGGGCTTCTTGTGAGGATTTTTGCGAACTTCTTCCTCAATCAAACTAGATGAGAAGCTGGTGGAGTAAGTTTGGTTCAAGTTGCGTCCACCAGCACCACAAATGTGCTCAGGGTTATAAGACCTGACCTGAAGAGATTCATACAAAATATAAACAATTCAACCAAAACACAATATGGTGCCAAAAACATCATGTGTAAACCAAAGTTACACATACTGTAACAAAACATAACATATGCTAAGCATTAGATGACAGAACACGGAAAACCTACCTGAAACATTTCGTTCCTTTCATCGATAGAAGCTGCATGGAATTTCCAGCCGCATTTTTCATCTGCACACTTAGCCGTGAACCTAGAACGCTCATTGTGAGTTACAATCATTTGGAAACCAGTGCGAAGACGATACTTGGTAAAAGCAACCCTGACTTGCTTAACTCCTTCAACAAACACATGGCCAATATCACCAAGAATCTTGGGCCAACCATCCGATAACAAAGGTTTCGCTGGCTTACTTTTATCTTCCAAATACATTGCAACAGTAAGATTGTTTGTGGACGAAGACGTACTACTAGACCCATTAGAAATAGAAGAATCTGCCCTAGAGCTAGAGGAAGAGGCCACACGAGGAACATTTTGCAAGAAAATATCAACACTGGTCTTCTGTTTACTATTTGTGATAGATATAAGAGCTTGCAAAGAAAAATCACAGTCAAGCGGAAAATCTTTCCCACTTTCTCGAAAGAAGAAAGTAATACCAAGTGGAGTATACTGCTTCCATTCCTTGCAAACTTGTTCCTTAAACTCATCAAGTTTGATATCAGTATTAACACGCAGGGTAATGAAATCAGAAAAGTAGCGAACAACAGCAATGCAACTAACAGCAGCGCAACTAACAACAGCCATGACAACCTGAAAATATCAAATACACAATAAGAATATCAAAATTTGAAAACGAACGCAATTCACTCGGGGGCGTTGCCCCCTCGTGAGAAGTATATTCTATGCGGCAAGCTAAATATAAGTAAAAGATACAGATGATACAATTGTTTACAAATAAAACATGTTACAGGACATATATATGTAACTTCAACTTACACATTCTTAAAATACAACAGGATATATACGTGTAAACTAAAATTACACATGTTGTAACTAAAAAAACATCTGCATCTTCCTCACACATGCTTAAAAATACAAAGAGGATATATATGTGTAAAATAAATTTACACATGCTGCAACTAAAAAACATCTGCATCTTCTTTAAGCATGCTTAAAATACAACATGATATATATGTGTAACCTCAAGTTACACATACTGTAACAAAAAAAACAGCATGTATACAAATCAATTTGAAGTTGTTTTTTTGAAACAAAATTGTTTCTTCATACTTCTCTCAGTATCAACAAAAAGTAAAACAACAAATTAACAGATCGCACATGAAAGAACAACAAAATAATTCAAAAAAAAATTTGAAAACAGATCTGAAATCAAAAACAACATAAAATTCTTACCTAGATTTGTTGTTTTCTTTCTTCTGAAACAATGTTTATTTTGTTCCTCTTCTCAGTATCAAACAAACATGTGTAAGCATCAACAAAAACATGTGTAAGTATCAAAAGTGACAAAAATAGATCGAAACGGTAAAATCAAAATCAATTGAATTTGAAAACTAAATCGAAATCACAATTCGTACCTATTTTGATATATGTATTCCCAACTGTCTTCTTCCTCTTCTCAGACTCAACAAATTCGAAACAGAACAAAAATCGTAATCAGTAGAAGATCGAGATTCAAAAAATCGATGAGAAAACTAGTGAATCAAGCAACAGAAAAGCTAAAAACGAACAAACCTATTTGTTGTTCATCAATGCAGCTTCACTATCTCGTCAGATCTGAAAAACAGACGAATACACCTCAACGAATTGAGAGAAAATTCGTTTTCTTCTTCTCGTTTATGTTGTTCTTCTTCTCGTTTTCTTCCTATCAAATTAACGAAAATCAGTATGAAACTATCAAAATTCACGAATTCGTCTGAAGAAAAATCTCAAATTCTGTTTCTGAACGAGAGCGGAGAGAAGAAAGAGCTGAATCTGATTTGGTTTTCAGTTTCTGGTAGGTATAAAACGTCTATAAATAGGGAAGGTTAATTTCGGTATTTTTACTTTTATTAAAAATCCTGATGACGTCAGCAAACCGGGAAAATTGAAAACCAGGCCCCAAAAAAAAAAATCTGGACCTAGAAATATCAAAAACGGAAAGTGTGGAGTTGAGGGTGTAAGATCCATTTTGTGGGGCTTGTATATGGTTGAACCCATATAGTAGGGGGTTCTAGTATTTTTCACTTTTGTTATTGGGAAAGCCGATATGGATGGGGAAAGCTGACTTCTGGAAATATGTGATTGACTTAAGATTAATTTGGGTGAAAACATAAAATGTTCAAATACCGCATAAACCTTTCATCAAACACTTGATGGCTAGAAACTCTTTTCTTCTCAAAACTACTTAACGACTTAATCTCCAAAATCACTGATGATAATCAATTAGGGAGGGACTTTTTTTTAATCATCGTTCTTATACAATTTACCAAATTAACATGATAATATTATCTCACCTTAATAATAACTACAGAAGTCTTTGGTTTATACTAAGATAGGGTTAACCCATCATATACTTATCAAAGATTCCTTAGTTATTGTTCTTGTAAAAAAAGGGGTTATCGTGATAATTAGATCTTTCAAACTATAGAACTTCTGTTCATGTCCGTAGGATGGACTCTCTCGTTCTGCATCTTTCCGTTTCTTTCATCAAAACAATAGTGTTACAAGTTGCGGCACTTGAGGACATGGTAAACTAAAGTTTCTTTTGATTGTCATTTGAACATTTAAATTCTAATTATCAGATCAACATTTGGATTTGATTAGAGGAGGGCTATCATCAACGTTTAGGCTTTCTCTCGTCTGCTAGAAAATTCTGTGAGAAAATTCTCAACCTATTGTTATGGAATATAGATGAATAAAGTGTAATGAAAAATCTAGAGAAAAAATGTTAGTGAAAGAGAATTGATTAGTTGCAGGGGGACATAGAGATGATTATACTGATAAATATGGCAATGGAGACCAGGAGGAGATGATGGATGTCGAAGATGAATTTGGTGTTCCTTTGTCTATTTCACCCCCTATAGACTCTAAGTCAAATTTCCATGACTAAAAGTCAGCTTTCCCCCGTCCATTCTAGCTTTCCCAATAACAAAAATCAAAAAAAAGATGGCATTGAAATTTTTGTGACCCTAGCTTTGCATGCCCAAATTCCAGTATTGAGATAAACATACATTTTTTAAAATAAATTAAAAAAAAAACTTTTAAACTCTTTATTATTTGTATGCTTCAAAAATTAACTATGCTTCAAAATAAAACTAAAGATTAACCTCTTACTGAGTTTAATTGTATCAATTTATCAGTATCCAAGGAGACTAGGCTATGAGTATGAGTCACCGGTCGAAAACTATCATCCTCAAATCCTTTCTTCTCAACTATCTCGTGAGTATTCAAATTCAAATCGCAAAGCAACAGTCTGTTCTTCTGTCTAACTAGCAATTTACCATCCTTCATCTTCACAACTTCCACATCCAAGTTATTTGTCCAACATGAGAAATACTCTGACGTAGAGTGTTTGGGAAGGGTCATCGTGTGTGTTTTTGCCCAGCTATTTGTTGCAGGGTTTAGAACCCATAGCACAAGTTTAGCATTTGAAAAGTAACCATCTAGCAAGAGAAGACATAAACCCAATTTCCCTTCCATCTCTATTAACTGCATACGAGAACGGTTATAACAATAGTGATCAGGATTATCACAGGAAGCTCCACCATGCAGATTCGTGCTAAACTTATTTGTTCCAATTTCGAATGACATAATGGAATTTGGACAAATAAACTCAGGTTCCTAAAAATCACTGGAAAACCCGTCAACCATCCAATACAATGTCTCGTTTATGATCGTGGGGGGTCTTTCATTCCTTGGTACGTATGATTGTCTGCCAATAATTCTCTGTAACTTAAATTTTCTCTATAATTTGGATCCAAAACTTAGTATGTCATAGACATACTTTCCGCCGTACCCACCTCCATGTGGCTGATATCGAAGAAGCACCTCATATTTCCTGTTGTGCGGATTGAAATAAAATCCACATACCCTGAAGCTACGACTTTCCCTCGTAATAGTTACTTGTTCTTTTGTTGTAGGATTCCATATGACAAAAATGGATCTCCTCGAGCTATCTTTGTTCTTAAATAAAAGAAACCCGTCATAAGAATCATGAAGCATGACTGGATTCTCTTTCAGAGTGTAGCAGAAATCAAGTTTCAATTTTGCTTCCTCAACTTTTTTAGCATGTTCATCAATAAAATACAACTTGATCTCTCGGTCACTATACTGTGAAAATGACTACAGAGAGATGATAGAAGTAGTGTGATGAGCAAGATATGTGCGAATAAAGAAAGGAGTAGTGGCTAAAATTTCAAGGAGTTTAGACGCATTCTGGCACCGGAAAACAAATTCTGCTGGGAGTCTAAGAAGTTGTCTATGATGATATGATGAGGGAGGTTAGTGAGAGTGTTTTCAACTGTTTGGTAAATGATAGGCACATTTTTGTGTCTTATATAATCTCAATTGTATATATTATTAGTGCTCGATTTTATATTTGTTATGGCTTTTTATATCCCTGTAGGTATTCTTGGAGAAATAAGCTTTTGCGGCGAAATTGGCTAAAAAAAAATTGTTTTTGCGCCCGTGGGAGAAAACTACTATACGGAATCTCACTTTGGATAAGGGGTAACCTAATTACTAAGGGGTGACCCATTTCCAGGCATCTGCTAAAGGGAGACCGGAACTGGATAAGGGGAGGTCATCTTCATAATTCAAATACAAGTTTTGGCGGGAAAATGCATGCAGCGAGGGCAGATTTGGAGATCGAATTTCGGACGTGATTTTAGGAGATTCAATTGCTGTATTTGGTACGTATGGACTCTACATGACTAAATAGGCCTGGTACAATCAATTGGACCCAACCAATTGGGCTGGAATGGCTGGGAGAAGTAATCAAAGTCCTAACAGGACACGGTGTTCTGTTTTGAGTTTCAAAGATTGGGGAGAGATTTGTGGGGGATTTTCTATGCTGGACAACCATGTATTTAGTCGAGTTCAAGTCAGAGAAGATTTTGGGAGCAATAGAATAGCTAACAGACGCATACAAAGATCGACATATGGAATTATTGTTCAAACTGCACGTGAAGAATAAGAGATTTATTCTCGAATTTGATCGAGTTTCTAGGGAATATGAAGGCTATATATAGTTGGGTTTTTGTCATAGAAGGGTTAGAAAATTTTAGAGAGAAATAGGAGAGGGTTCAAAGCCGAAACGAGGAAGATACCATTGATTGTTGCTGCTGTTCAAGGAGGAAAACGAAGAACGAAGAACAGACGCTCCTGGAGCGTCGTTCTTCAATAGTACCTACAACAGCATAACTGTGTCGTTATTTTGCTGCAGTTCAGAAGTATCGTTTACAGGCAGTCTTTTTTCCGAACATTGTAACAGTCACGCTGTAACATTTATACAGCGTTGCAAAAATTCTGTTAAACACCATATCATCAATAAAAACATCTATTTAGCCATGAATTTATCTTGTGAGTGTGTTTTTGGGATGAGGAGCTAAGACGACGGAGGAAGCCATTGGCACAAAATTTATTGGTATAATTCTAATTTTTATATTTATTTGTAATATTATTATTTGATTATTTGCACGAATTAAATTGAATTAATAGTTTTTATTGAGTAATTGTGAATTGACTTGATGAAGCATGCTGGGTTTTAGTAACTTTTGATGTTTTATACTTTTTAATTACAATTATTACTTCAAAAACTTATTTGAGGCAAATATTAGAATTGATTTTAAAGATAAAATTGCATAAGAACTATTTAGAGTTTACTATTAAAATGGTCATTGGTGGAATCCTAGTCTTGGTGTTTTTCTATAAATTTGAATTATTTTGTTTATTTTCCTTTTAAATTAAATCTAAAAAAGAAATTGTTTTCTTCACAAGTCCTAAAGAACCTTTTTATCACTACAACTACAATCACTATTTAAAAACCATCAATTTTTGGCGTCGCCGACGCGGATTTGTGTTTAGGTAGCATTTTTTTTTAGATTTATTTTATTTTTATTTTTATTATTATTTTTGTTCTTCTTTACGTTTTTGGGTTTTTTTTGTTTCCTTGCAGATTTTTGAAGATTTGAGCGAAAGACAATTTTGCCAAAGCTTGTGGTGATTTACTTAAAGTTTGGGAGCGAAAAGCAAAGCTAAAGGAACGAAAGAAGAAGATTTTCTTTATTTTGTAAAAGAGAGAAAAAAAAAGAGAGATTTTTGTTTTTTTTAGGCTTTCATTTTTGTTTTTGCACTTTATTTTTGGATTTTGGACTGTGAACTTTGGACATTTTATTTTTATTTTTTATACCCTACGGAAGGGTACCCTTAAATACAAACTGTGTGCAGGGAAGGACGGCGATTACGATATCGTCTTGGCCCCTCGGGTTCGTACATGACATAGGAGTCGTGGCCCGAGTCGACTTCAATGGTTCATCCCCCGTCTGGTACGGGAGGTAAGTCCAATCGAAACACTCGCGAATCTCCTGCAAGCGGGTTAATGTATTCCTTAAGGTGATAATTGTTTGAGGACGAACCGGACTGTTTTTATATTCCTAGTAAAGGGCAAGGCCTGGCCTAAAAAAGATAAGGGTTCGGATTTCATCACCGCTCCCTTCTTGCCCGCCTTAGGAAAACGAAACCTAAAGCGAACCTAAGCCTAAAATTTGGACTAGAAAGAGACCTATAGGGTATCGAGCTTAACAGGACAATCATTCGAAAAATATTGGTTACTCTTTTAAGCACACCTCGAAGTTCTTGACGGTTTCTGCGAGTTGAATGCGTGACTGCGCCGCATTGGATCGGTGAGGTTTTGGGTATCAAAGCTCCACTGAGCTTCCCTCGCCTCGATTCAACTTGCTTTAACTCGGATTAATTCCAGAGGGGTTTTCTTAAATTGTAACGAATCCCCTTTCGAAGGATTAGAAGCTGGTCTAGAAATAATCTAAGTGGAGCCATCATGCTTGTTGTTTGTTAGAAATCTTTAGGTTTGCTGTGGTAAAGTCGAGTCAGCCTGCTGTGTGATTGCTAGAACCTTCCTGTTAGGATTTTTATTTCTTTTTGAATTCTTTTTAGTGTATGCCCGATTTTGTTAGGGCTTGGAAAAGAGATACTCTAGGTCGATTGATTAGCGAAAAACCTAGTAGTTCTTCTGAATTAAGCAGGGAGCTCGAAGATTCTTCTTTTGAGAGCCCTGTTTTTGGAAACTTCAGTTTTGAGAATTTATCTCTGAGTGACAAAAGTACCCCTAGTACTCCAGTTGTGCGAACGATGGCAACTTTGAAAGATATTTTACATCAAAAGTGTTAGAGCACTGCTCGGTCGAACTCGCATGCGTTGCTATCTCAAGCATGTTTGTAAATGTTAGTAATCAAAACTATAAGTCTTGATTTCTAGTCTACTATAGATAAGTCTCAGACTAGGATAGAAAGTGTAGTTGAGCTCAAGAACTCCATGTCGATCATCATACAAGACGAAGAACTACTCAAGGAACTGGTGGAACTTCATCGACTAAAAGGTATGTGGAGACTTGAACTTATCTATCACTCAAAAGTCTATCTACTCTATCACATATCTTAAGACAAAAGTCGTTTTGCTATATAGACTTTGATTATACACATTTGCTATTTCGAGCCGAGTTTATCTCGCCTATCTATTTCTCGAAATATGTATTGGTAAGCTTTCGCTTTGGGCAAGTTCATCTTTACCTAGTGGTGAAAGTCATGTTAAGTATCAATCACTTGAAAATGGCTTTGACGAAAAATGGTTTGTGAATAACAACTATATAACGTCCTCTAAGAATGTTTCAATGATTGAAATGAGAGTTTAGATTATATAACCATTGTTGGATATATGCATTGTATGGTAACACATATATGTATAAGTCCTTATTCCTTGGACCAAAGTTATGCGTACTTTGTTGATCAGGAAAACTGGAACCCAGTCCGCGAACTGTCGGAGGTTCTCTTCCCGAGAAAATCTGTTGGAGTTTGTAAACCTTTTACAAACTTATTCCGGGTACTTAAGTCCGCGTACCTAGTCCGCGAACTTAAGTTGATTATTTCTAAAAACGATTATTCGTGAACTTATACTTATATAAACTAAGGAATGCAAGTTTGCAAATCGTGGCTATAAAGTTCATGAATCTATTTGAGTGAATCAAATCGTTTTCACTTCGATTGTGTCTTGTATACTTCTATAAGATCTAAGAAATTGAACAACTCTCTAACTAGTTCATTTGAGTCATTTGAACTAGTTATGGTAAAGAAGAATATGGTTGATATGAAAGTGATCATATAGCTAACCATTTGGTTAACTACTGTTGAACCAACGAATGTACATGTTTGGGTACGGTTACACAAACCTAAAATCGTGCATTTCATCTGTGTGTAACAAGCTAAGTTTTCAATCTAACGGTTGAAAGATATAAACTTGAATCTAATCAGGTTTTCATCAAACGGTGAATATTGAACGCTTTGTTACTAAGCTAACATTGATTGCAAACCCTGATTTGAAAGACTATATAAGGGAGAACTATCGCAACTGGGAACCTAATCCCCACACCTCCTATGTGATACTAGTTGTATTATCTAGAGTCGATTCTCCTTTAACCTTAGGTTTATTCGAGACCTTGTAGGTTAACGACTTGAAGACTTCATTGAGATTGTGAAGCCAGACCGATACTACTTTCTTGTAGTTGTATGATCCGATCTTGCTGATTCTATCGTGTTGAGTACAATCGTAACAATTGTCTTGAGATTGATATCTCCGATAGGCAAGATATAAAAGTAATAACAAACATCTTCGTCTCATCGTTTGTGATTCCAAAATATCTTCTTTCGCCGCGTCGATTAAGATTATTGTGAGGTAATTGATAATACTGAGCTGTTCTTCGGGAATATAAGTCTGGTTTATCAATTGGTTCTTGTTCACCTTGATTTATCAAAAGACGGAATAAAACTTGTAGGTATTTCTGTGGGAGACAGATTTATCTATTACCGTAGACTTTTCTGTGTGATACAGATTTGTTTATTAAAGTATTCGACTTTGGGTCGTAGCAACTCTTAGTTGTGGGAGAGATCAGCTAAGGGAATCAAGTGCGTGGTATCCTGCTGGGATCAGAGACGTGGGAGCATAAATGTACCTTGGATCAGTGTGAGATTTATTGGGGTTCAACTACAGTCCAGGCCGAAGTTAGTTTGTAGTAGCCTAGTGTCTGTAGCGGCTTAATACAGCGTGTGTTCAATCTGGACTAGGTCCCGGGGGTTTTCTGCATTTGCGGTTTCCTCGTCAACAAAACTTCTGGTGTCTGTGTTATTTCTTTTCCGCATCATATTTTGTTATATAATTGAAATATCACAGGTTGTGCATTTGAATTAATCAATTGGGAAATCCAACTTTTGGTTGTTGATTGAAATTGATTGATACATGAACATTGGTCTTTGGTACCGTTCAAGTGATTTCTCTTGTATTTAATTAGACTCGCAGATTTCTATTTGCTTGAGTAAATATTGAATCGAGAAATAGAGATATAACTCTTTGATATACTTTTATTAAGATTGAGTCTGACTGTCTAGTTGATTCTCTAGAAAGTATATTGGAGTTAGTCCATACAGAATGTTAATCGAAATATTGGGTGAGGTTTACTCAAGCAAATGGAAATCTGCGAGTCTTTATCAAATACTAGAGAGATAAACTTGGATGGTACCAAAGATCAATATCCAAGTGTCAATCAATTTAAATCAACAACCAAAGGTTGGACATTCTAATTGATTGATCTTAACGCACAACCTGTGATATTTCAATTATATAACAAAATATAATGCGTAATAGAAATAACACAGACACCAGAAGTTTTGTTGACGAGGAAACCGCAAATGCAGAAAACCCCTGGGACCTAGTCCAGATTGAACACCACATTGTATTAAGCCTCTACAGACACTAGCCTACTACAAACTAACTTCGGTTTGGACTGTAGTTGAACCCCAATCAATCTCACACTAATCAAGGTACAGTTATACTCCTACTTCTCTGATCCCAGCAGGATACGATGCACTTGATTCCCTTAGCTGATCTCACCTACAACTAAGAGTTGCTACGATCCAAAGTCGAAGACTTTAATAAACAAATTTGTATCACACAGAAAAGTCTACAGTAATAGATAAATCTGTCTCTCACAGAAATACCTACAAGTTTTGTTCCATATTTTGATAAATCAAGGTGAACAGGAACCAATTGATAAACCAGACTTATGTTCCCGAAGAACAGCTCAGTATTATCAATCACCTCACAATAATCTAAATCGTATGGTAGCGAAACTATATATTGCGGAATCACAAACGATGAGACGAAGATGTTTGTGATTTCTTTTTATCTTGCCATATCGGAGATATAATCTCAAGTCAATTATTCAATTGAACTAGTACGATAGAAAATGGCAAGATCAGATCGCTCAACTACAAGAGAAGTAGTTTCGTCTGGCTTCACAATCCCAATGAAGTCTTTCAGTCGTTAACCTACAGGGTCTCGAGAAGAAACCTAAGGTTAAAGGAGAACCGACTCTAGCAAAACCGACTAGTATCACACAAGAGGTATGGGGATTAGTTTTTCCAGTTGCTATATATCTCCTTTATATAGTTTTCAAATCAGGGTTTGCAATCTAAGTTACCTTGGTAACAAAGCATTAAATATTCACCGTTGGATGAAACACCTGATTTAACCAAGTTAATATCTTTAAACCGTTAGATCGAAACTTAGCTTGTCACACACAAATGAAATATATTTAATTTAGGTTTGAGTAACCGTACCTAAACGTGTACACTTGGTTGGTTCACAAATAGTTAACCAATGGTTATCCATATGAGCACTTTCATATTAACCGTATTCATCTTCTTCACAACTAGTTCAAATGACTTCAAAAGAACTAGTTGAAGAGTTGTTCAATTGCTTAGGTCTTTATGAATAGACATAATTGAAACAAAATCGGTTTGATTCACTTGAATCAATTCATGAACAATATAGTCACGGTTTGCAAAGATTGCATTCCTTATTGATTTATTGTTTAAGTTCATGAACTTCCGATTTGAGAAATATAACCAGCTTGGGTACGTGTACCATAGCTACCGGATTTGAGTTTACAAACTCAGCAGAAATTTTCGATCGAAAACTTCCGTGGGCATGGTACGAGTACGCGTATCTAAGGTGACTGGTTTAACAGTTTGCAAACTTACAAACTCAGCAGAAATTTTCGGTTCGAAAACTTCCGCTGGTACGCGTACCCAACCTGTCTCCTTCACCAATACCAGATGCACACACTTGGTTTCTGGTACATTGATTTATCATCAATGTGCGAACACACTATATATGCTTATATCGATAGTTGGTTACGTAATCTCGACTCTACATTTCAATCATTGAAACGTTCTTCTATAATGTTATAACAGTCGTTATTCACAACTATCGTCATCAAAGCTATTTTCAAGATTGAAACGTCATCATGACTTTCGTCACGGGTTAATATGAAAAGTGGTTAAAGCGAAAGCTTACCAATCACATATTTCGAGAAAAAGATAGGCGAGTGAACTCGGCTCGAAATAGAATATGTGTATGTATGAAAACTATCATACCTATACGACTTTGTCTCAAGAGTAGGAGATAGAGAGATACACTTTTGAGTGCTAGATAAGTTCAAGTCTCCACATACCTTTTAGTCGGATGAAGTTCCACTGGTTCCTTGAGTAGTTCTTCGTTTTCGTAAGATGATCGTCGTGGAGTCTGGAGCTCAACTACACTTAACTGTCCTAGTCCGAGACTTAGCTATAAGTAGTCTAGAAATCAAGACATATAGTTTTGACAACTAAACTTGACAAACATGCTTGAGATAGAAACGCATGCGAGTTCGACCGAGCAATGCTCTAACAATCTGCCCCTTTGTCAATTTTAGTGGCAAAACTACCAATACATATGGGTTACAAAATAAATAAAACTTTGTAGCTTCTCGTCCACATGCTTGGTCTCCTTGGTGTTTCAACATTACTCGAAAACTTCGTCTTTTCCAAGTACTCCCATGATTCCATAAATGTTCAATTCAGCATCATAGTTGTTGAAGATCCGTAGCCATAACAATGAGAAAACAAAAGCTCTCGATCATTGTTATACAATGTCATAGTATTATTACACAGTATCAAAGTTCTTATATCACAACTTCGATAACAATACCATGCTGATATGTATAACTCCTCCTTATTGAATACTTTCATCTCAACATGAAAACCACTCCCCCTTACATAATGATCCGTAAAACAGGTAAACCACATGTATTTGTAGTGCGAACTACATATTAATTCTCCCCCTTTTTGTCAATAAAATTGGAAAAGGTACGAAAACGGTATCCTAATGAAATTTCCACAGAGATGCTTCAAGACCAAAGAAAAGTACATATCAACTTTTTTTAGATGCAATCAAATAGCCGAAGCTAAATGCATTCATCAAGGAGTTTATAAAGATACAAGATAACTCCTAAAATATTCTACAGCTGCACTCCCCACAAAGATATGGAAATTAAGCGCAAGTTCAAAAGAACTCTCTTCCATTTTATGTCATTCCCGAAAGAACAACAAGAGTGACCTTACTTTTACAAGAAAATAAGGATTTCTTTGGACACCAAAAAACCACAAGGAAATGATTTTGTATCCAAAATTCTCAATTAAACTAATCACGATAGAACCCATGATTAATTTAATCGGAATACACAACTAAATTAACCACAAACGAATTCATGATTTGTTTAGTTGGAAATGCTCACATAAAAGGACTTATGGAGCCGCACAGTATATACATAACACATGGATCAGGGAAGATCAATACTGCGGAATATACAAAGATTCATTATATCTTCATCACTATTTGCATAACGACATATAATAGACATAATCTTTGTAAACAAAAGATTTTAACCTATATTCCATCAAAGAATTGACATAATAGGCTTAACTTTTGTTTGTCAAATGTTAATCGATCTTGTATCAATACATGCATATCGACATATGAAAGAGATAACTTTTGACATCATATGGGACAATAATAGTTCACGGACGCAAACACACATATCCCATAACATATTGCAATATATAAAACCATAAAGATCAATACTGCAAACATCATCTTCCAAATCACTTTAGAATTTAAATAAATAAATCTAAAAACATTACAAGATGAAAACGTTGTACATAGATACGTGTACTCACAATAATGGCTATTCCAAACCCTAGTTATCCTTCTTAAACAAAAACAAGAATAAAAATTCTCTTAAGAAGTTTCCTAGAAAAAAAGAATCTATCGGCTAAAAAGCAAAACAAGGCGAAGATATTGTGTCAACCGAACACGAACTATCATCAATTAGCCAATTTTTGGATCCTCATAAGTCTTGAGATCCTTGAGCTTGTGATCAACAGCATCCTCTGCATCTTCAGAGAGGATATCCTTGTTGGGAAGATCTTTTGCATGATTTTTCATGAGACCAAGGTCAGATTTAACCTTTTTCAACTCAGATCTTACCATATCAAGACACTTAATTGCATCAGCAAGTTATTGAACGTCAAGAACCACATCAACTGGAATCTTGTCCCCAATATCTGAGTAGGAATCAGGAGATTAGGTAAAAGATCCTTCAACTTCAACAAAGGTTCGTTTCTTCTTATCGAACTTGAAATACACCGCATTATCAATAAAGTCTTCAGGTAAATCCCAAGAGCAAGAAGAAGAATCCACTGATAATAGAAGGCCTAGAGTGAGATATCTCAACTTAATAGGAAGGGTATATAAACGATTTCGGAAGGCTTAGGGTTTTACAAGACCGGTTTGTGCGGACACCCAAAAACCGTATGTGTACCCATAGAGAGTAGGGTCCACAAAAAAAGAGGTTAATTGTGAAGACAGACTACATAGCACCTAGAAGTAGGGCAGAAACCAAGCGATTTATCTCGCAAAAAAATACTTATGTAAAGTGATAACTGACAATCCATCTAAGAACGATAAGAAATTAGCTAGATAATCAGAGACACTTTACCAAAAGTATACCTATCCAATTCTCACTCAACTAGGATTTTTGTAAGTGAGATTTCAACCTTGTGATTAATTAACACAAGTATGAGCCTTTGGCTCATTAAATGAATGTTGATTTTGGTAATCCTTCTTTTTGCAAGACTTTGGAGGAGAACCATTATGATGTGAAAAGTTATCATAGAATATACTATTATAAAAATAGTGTGCATATATAGTATGGATTCTTACCTGAGGGAATTGACATCCTGTTGATGATCTCTTTACAATCCTTTATTACCATTTTCAGTATGTGATGATATTTTATATAGTGGTAAGAAGGTTGTCGTTCTCTCGAACTTGTGAAGATTGATTTAAGATTTAAGATTATGGAAAGAACCGAGACTATGGATTCCACCATTGACCAATTTTTAAGTGATTCAGTTAACAACAATACTTATGCAATTCATATGTTCAATTTTATTCTAAGATATTGCCAATATTAGATTTCCAAAATATTAATTGTTAATCGCAAGTATGGAACATCAAGAGCTCTAAGCTAAGCATGTACCATCAAGAGAGAACACAACTAATTAGTCAAAATATTATAATCAATTATAGTTCAGTGCAAATAATCATAAAGAAATTGCAATAATAAATAAAAAAATATCACTTTATTATTGGAACAACGCTTCCTCCATAATCCCAGCATGTGATTCTATTTCCTCATTATTATAAAGAAAACTAAATAGAAGAAATAAAAGAAAATTGTGAAACTGGCTACCGGCTCACCAGCTCTCCAATAACTCCCCTGGTTTCCTGTTCTCAACATCAATATATAGATTTTAACAAAATCTAACCTTCCTATTTTAATTCTCTTCCACATGTCATGTCCAATGGGAGTGTGCTACTTGTCTAAGAATACACAATATCATCTAATAAAGACTCGCCACATGTCCGACCACTTGCTTTTATTTTCATGGGAAAGAAAATATTATATGAGCACATACTGATCTTATGCTCAAAATCAATTTCTTTAGTTGCAAAATATATTTAGTTTCCTTTCTTCCTCCACCATGTTGACATACCTCGTACATTAATTATTGAGTAGGATTTTTCATTTTACGTGATACCTCCTAAATGCTTCGAGAACTAATCACCAAGTTCTTAATCCTAAAATCCACGAGACCAAAATGCCCGAGCATGTTAATTTCTTAAACCAACTCCATCCGATCATCTCCTTCATTAACTTAAATTGGGCCTATCCCATTTAGATCCAAAAGTATCCACGACCCATGTACTCCGCAATCCATATTTTTTTCTTGGAATCCTAGGTTTAGCCGATCTTTTTGGAAGAGCCCATTTTATTCATTTACCTACAAAAACACAATAAATACCAAAATAAGCACCAACAATATATATTTTGGGTAGTAAATATGTAAGAATTAATCGCTCATCACACCCCCAAACTTATATTTTGCTAGTCCTCGAGCAAATTTATTCTAGAAAATAAAAACTCACTAGGTGGCCCTAGTGACCGAGTTATAGTCTCGGGAGGGTTTACCAGAGGTGTACCCACAAAACCTTTACTCCAGACCCTAGCTATCAACGCAAAACCTTGAAAGGCACTAAAGAATCTCCTTGGTTGGCATACTCTCATTGACTACAGGAGGAAGTAACCTGATGCGAAATTCCAATTGTTGTACACGAGTTTGCACTCAGCATACTAAAATTCATATATAAGTAACAGATCTCTACTCAGATAGTTTCTGGAAATCATAACCGGAGTTTACCAATCACATGGAAAGATTAAGAAGATGTATAAAGATAAAAAATAGATGATTTAAAGTGAACGGTGTTTCCCATATCTGTCTGAAGGCCTCTGCCAAGATGAACATATCCTAATGGACTGAGATACCGGTCTGACTAATATCAACACAACTGGCATATACAAGGGGACCAGTGGTCGATAAACCTAACTCTAGGTCAACACAACTGGCATATACAAGGGCACCAGTGGTCGACTTTATTGAATTTATTCCGGTTGGTCTGATGGTCTGGTCTCAATTTTATTTTATTTTGTATCTCAATCACTCTATTTCACCTAGCAATGGTAACAACTTGAATCGTGTGCCCCACCAAATCACTTAAGAAATAAAAACATAAGGGATTAGGATTCAACGAGATATGGCGAAACTACCATGTTTTTTTTTTAATTCTAACACATGAGCTTTGTGCTTTTATGAATAGACTCTTTAGATGTTTCCATCTAATCAGATTGGTTCCTCAACTCCTACAACCAAGATGTTCCCATCCACTTAGATTGGTTAGTGCCATCCTTAATAAACATAAATTTCTAGGCTTTGGAGTTTATTTATTGCAACTAAAAAGTTTCTCCCATACCCCCAAACTTAAATCTAACATTGTCCTCAATGTTCTAAAGATAAAATTAAAAGCATGATCAAGGAGAAACTGTTACCACTCGAAGCAAAAGAGTTAAGGAAAGATATTACCGTGTTGCATGAGATTGGGTTACCTCCCAAGAAGTGCTAAGTTTAAAGTCTTCATCCAGACATCAGAAGGAATTAATCACCTCATAGAATCATAAAGCAGTAGCCGGAATAACTGTGGGTCATCTGGATCAAAAAGTGCTAACCACAAGAAAAGGAAACTACAACAAATCAAGAAGACATCAACCATACCCTTGTTTAAGACAACTACATCTAGTTGTGGTTCAGGTTCAGGCTCTATAAAAGGGTCTAAATAAAAAGATTTCATCAGTTGGATTTCCTCAAAAGCATTCTGAAGATCAGGCTGAAGAGTCTGGAAATACTCAACTAAGAACTTAGAAGCGCATAACAAAAGCCTGAATAATTGGGGATCCTCTAAGTCAATCAGATCTGACTCACACAACTGACAACAATGAAAGAGGTGTTCTTCCTTAAGAAAATGTGTCGACCCTATTTTCCTAAAGTAATTAGGTTTAGTCTCAAAACTTAATAACCGACACATCTGAAAATCATATGTTCCCACAGTTGGAAGAAAAGTTTTTGGTGGGAAAACAAAGTCAATCTTGGTATCATAGCCTAGGTTTACCACATCAACTAGAGGATGGGTTTCTAACAACTGAGCTCTCTTATGGACACAACTAGGTTCAGGAGAAAGTGTATGAAGATAATCGTGTAAGATGGTTGAGGCACAAATATCAAGTCCTACACGAGGGAACTTTCTAAGAGTTAAAGGTAAGGCACCAGGAAAGTGATAATCACCCTCAAACTTAGAGTTTTCAGTGTCTCTAGGTAGACTAGTCACAATTTCCATAATTTCTAAATCATTAGATTTCTGAAAATGGTCAATTGATTCTTCTAAGTTGTAATCAGGTGCATCCTCACTCATTTTTACGAGTTCACTTTCTTTGTCTAAGACTGTTGTTTCTAAATCTCTAGACTCAAAATAAACTCGTTCCTCTAAACCATCATCACAATCATATAAAGGATTATCAGAGAAATCTTCTAGTAAAGGCTCATTAATTAAGGTGTTAATCAAAGTTACTTCCTCCGATTCACTGATAGGCACATCTAATAATGGATTATCCAACACACTGCAGGCTAAAGCATCATGAACTACATCATCTAAAACGGTGGTATCCCTAGTCAATCCTCATCCTTTTGAATAGGTGAATAATTATTAAAATTATTTGGATTTGTACTAGAAACAAAACTATCATTATAAAGCTCAATCGGAGTAATAAATTCCTGATCACTATGCCTACATATTTCATGTTCTTCACCAATACTATCCTCATCATAATCATCATTATAATAACATGAAAATGAGCGAACCTCATCTAAACAAGTAGTGTTACCAATTCTAACCTCTTCATCTTGATTATTATAAAAATTATCCTCATTTTCACGGGTGATATAGGAAAGAATGTATTGGCAATCACGAGTAATTCGAGCTTCTCTTTCTTCCGTCTCTAATTCAAGCCTACGTGTTGACTCAGCAAACTCACGTGTTGACTCAGTTAACTTACATGTTGACTCAGCTAACTTCCTGAGGGTATCTTCTAAAGAAGTTTCACTCATTTTTACCGTTCTTTCGTCCATAACTAAGTCATTTGTGTCCGCTAACTTATGTGTCGACTCAAGTAACTTACTCGTTGACTCAATTATCTTACGTGCTTCATCTAGAGGAGAGGAATTATAAGAATCTTGCTCGTATGACCGGTGGGCATGTGGATAGTAAGTGGGCTTGGTATGACCCATATCCTTCAAAAGTTTGGCGTTCCTAACCACTATTCACATTATGGTCACAAGAAGAACAATGCTCATGTTCCTCAGTTGAATAATCATTGTATTAGCTATACCAGTTCGACATCCTAACTGCAAGGGAATTCTAAACAAGCACAAAGAAGGCTGACTCAACCACAACAAGCCTATTTTATCAAGCAAACAAAAAGCATGATGGCTCCACTTAGATTGTTTCTAGACCAGCTTATATTCTTTCGAAAAGGAATTCTTTAAAATCTGAGCAAACCTCTCTGGAATCAATCCAGTTAAAGTAAGTTGAATAGAGACGAGGGAAGCTCAGTGGAGCTTTGATACCCAAGGCTTCACCGGCGTTACAAGGCGGCGTATTCAACTCACAGAAACCATCATGAACTTCAAAGTATGCTCAAAAGAGTAACCAATATTTTCCGAACGACTTTCCTAATAAGCTCGTAACCCTATCGGTCTCGTTCTAGTCCAAATTTTAAGGCTTAGGTTCGCGTAGGTTACGTGTTCCTAAGGCGGGCTAGAAGGAAACGGTGATGAAATCCGAGTCCTTATCTTGATTTGGCCAGGCCTTGACCTTTACTAGAAAATTAAATCCGATTTCAGGTCCTCAACATATATGCATACGAAATCATCCAGTAAACCCGCTGACAGGGGATTTGCGGGTGTTTAGAGTTCTTACCTCCCGTTCCAGACGGGGGATGAACCGTTGAAGTCAACTCGGGCCACGACTCCTACGTCATGTACGAACCTGAGAGGCCGAGGAGATATCGTAATCGCCGTCCTTCTCTGCAAACAGTTTATTTAAAACTACCCTTCCGTAGGGTTTTAAAAATAAAATCCAATGTTCAATGTCCAAAAGAAAAGAAGAAAAAAAAATGTCCAAAAAAAAATATTACAAAAATAAAAACCTTAATTACAGTTTCTAAAAAAATAAAAATAAAATTATTTACAAAATCTTCTTCTTCACTCCTTTTGGATTTCTCTTTTCTTTCCTTTTTGGGCTTTTCCTTTCTTTTCAGCTCTTTCTCTTTTCCTTTAGCTTAGCTCCAAATCTGAAAGCAAACAAAAATACCAAAATGCGTAAAAAAGAACAAATAAAATAAAACCTAAAAACAAATCTATAAACAAATCCGCGTCGGCGGCGCCAAAAATTGATGATATTTTATTAGTGGTAAGAAGGTTGTCGTTCTCTCGGATTTGTGAAGATTGATTTAAGATTTAAGATTATGGAAAGAATTGAGACTATGGATTCCACCATTGACCAATTTTTAAGTGATTCAGTTAACAACAATACTTATGCAATTCATACGTTCAATTTGATTCTAAGATATTGCCAATATTAGATTTCCAAAATATTAATTGTTAATCGCAAGTATGGAACATCAAGAGCTCTAAGCTAAGCATGTACCATCAAGAGAGAACACAACTAATTAATCAAAATATTATAATCAATTATAGTTCAGTGCAAATAATCATAAAGAAATTGCAATAATAAATAAGAAAATACCACTTTATTATTGGAACAACGCTTCCTCCATAATCCCAGCATGTGATTCTAGTTCCTCATTATTATAAAGAAAACTAAATATAAGAAATAAAAGAAGATTGTGAAACTGGCTACCGGCTCACCGGCTCTCCAATAACTCCCCTGGTTTCCTGTTCTCGACATCAATATATAGATTTCAACAAAATCTAACCTTCCTCTTTTAATTCTCTTCCACATGTCATGTCCAATGGGAGTGTGCTACTTGTCTAAGAATACACAAATCATCTAATAAATACTCTCCACATGTCCGACCACTTGCTTTTATTTTCATGGGAAAGAAAATATTATATGAGCACATACTGATCTTATGCTCAAAATCAATTTCTTTAGTTGCAAAAGATATTTAGTTTCCTTTCTTCCTCCACCATGTCGACATACCTCGTACATTAATTATTGAGTAGGATTTTTCATTTTACGTGATACCTCCTAAATCCTTCGAGAACTAATCACCAAGTCCTTCATCCTAAAATCCACGAGACCAAAATGCCCGAGCATGTTAATTTCTTAAACCAACTCCAGCCCATCATCTCCTTCATTAACTTAAATTGGGCCTATCCCATTTAGATCCAAAAGTATCCACGACCCATGTACTCCTCAGTCCATATTTTTCTTCTTGGAATCTTAGGTTTAACCGATTTTGTTGAAAGAGCCCATTTTATTCATTTACCTACAAAAACACGATAAATACCAAAATAAGCACCAACAAAATATATTTTGGGTAGTAAATATGTAATAATTAATCGCTCATCAGTATGTCTTCCGAATTTCTTTCTTCTTCTGGTATCTTTTTCACATCAAAACTAATATTATCTCCCTTTTTCACATGAGAAGATTCATGAGTTCTTCTTCGGCGGAATGGCTTAGGAAGACTGTTTCGCTTTTGAACATTTGAGGAACATATCGAACTGACTTTCCTGGAATTCCTCTTTTGTTCAGCATGTCCTTTTGAATCACAAAATAGACATGCTTTCTGATCATCGGAGTGATTAGAGGGAAAAGTCTTAAAACCATTGTTGGGAGACTTCTTCCTTCCTTGTGATGTAAACATTCCTTGATTAGAGGAGGACACAATCACATCTTTAACAGGAAGGGATTTTGAATTTATTTCTGAACTAGAAATTTTTCCAGTTAAATCAGAAATGGTTGGTATATCGGACTCTTTGGAACATTCTTGAATAGAGAGTTTACTCAAGAGAAGTTCAGTTTCTAAATCATCCTCAATGATTTTTTTTCCACGAGGGTTCTGTGAAGGACAGACAAGGGTGTTTTCCTCCCACAGAGTTTTTAGAAGAGAGTCACGCTTATTTATCATACCAACAAGAACATGGACTTTGTCTTTCGACCGAATGACATTATCAGCCTGGACTCTAACAAATTTCAGAATCACTGCACTCTCCTTGGTTTAATTCTTTTCAACTTCAGAATCAGACTCGTCAGTAAGGCAGTCAGGATAACACTTGTCAATGTAAATCTGTTTCCTTGGAACACTAGGTTCTTCTACATTCGAGATTGACAAATCTTTCTCTTTAATAGACTTTATCGAAACAAAATTTTTATTTCTGGTGACGCGTTTATCAGAGATAGTACCTTTTTCCATAGAGTCAGATCGCTACAAACACATAATTTTGAGGTCTTAAACGAGTTTGCCTGCTCTGATACCAATTGAAAAAGCGGGGGTTTAACAACCTCACCCAATATTTCAGTTAGCAATATGTATGGACTAAATCCAATATACTTTCTAGAGAATCAACTAGACAGTCAGACTCAATTTAGATAAAAGTATATCAAAGAGTTAATATCTCAATCTCTCGATATTTACTCAAGCAAATGGAAATCTGTGAGTCTTTATCAAATACTAGAGAGATAAACTTGGATGGTACTAAAGACCAATACCCAAGTGTCAATCAATTTAAATCAATAACCAAAGGTTGGACATTCTAATTGATTGATCTTAACGCACAACCTGTGATATTTGAATTATATAACAAAATATAATGCGGAATAGAAATAACAAAGACACCTGAAGTTTTGTTAACGAGGAAATCGAAAATGCATAAAACCCCGGGACCTTGTCCAGATTGAACACCACACTGTATTAAGCCGCTACATACACTAGCATACTACAAACTAATTCGGTCTGGACTGTAGTTGAACCCCAATCAATCTCTCACTTCTTCAAGGTACAGTTGCACTCCTTACGTCTATGATCCCAGCAGGATGCTACACACTTGATTCCTTTAGCTGATCTCACCCACAACCAAGAGTTGCTACGAACCAAAGTCGAAGACTTTAATAAACAAATCTGTATCACACAGAAAAGTCTATGATAGTAGATAAATCTGTCTCCCACAGATAAACCTTAAAGTTTTGTTCCATTTTATGATAAAATCAAGGTGAACAGGAACTAATCGATAACCCGGACTTATATTCCCGAAGAACATCCTAGAATTATCAATCACCTCACAATAATCTAAATCGTATGGTAGCGAAACTAGATATTGCGGAATCACAAACGATGGGACGAAGATGTTTGTGATTTCTTTTTATCTTGCCCTATCGGAGATATAATCTCAAGTCAATTATTCAATTGAACTCGTACGATAGAAAATGGAAAGATCAGATCGCTCAACTACAAGAGAAGTAGTTTCGTCTGGCTTCACAATCCCAATGAAGTCTTTCAGTCGTTAACCTACAGGGTCTCGAGAAGAAACCTAAGGTTAAAGGAGAACCGACTCTAGCAAAACCGACTAGTATCACACAAGAGGTGTGGGGATTAGTTTTTCCAGTTGCTATATATCTACTTTATATAGTTTTCAAATCAGGGTTTGCAATCTAAGTTACCTTGGTAACAAAGCATTAAATATTCACCGTTAGATGAAACACCTGATTTAACCAAGCTAATATCTTTAAACCGTTAGATCGAAACTTAGCTTGTCACACACAAATGAAATATATTTAATTTAGGTTTGAGTAACCGTACCTAAACGTGTACACTTGGTTGGTTCACAAATAGTTAACCAATGGTTATCCATATGAGCACTTTCATATTAACCGTATTCATCTTCTTCACAACTAGTTCAAATGTCTTCAAAAGAACTATTTGAAGAGTTGTTCAATTGCTTAGGTCTTTATGAATAGACACAATTGAAACAAAATCGGTTTGATTCACTTGAATCAATTAATGAACAATATAGCCACGGTTCGCAAATATTGCATTCCTTATTGATTTATTGTTTAAGTTCATGAACTTCCGATTTGAGAAATATAACCAGCTTGGGTACGCGTACGGGTACGTGTACCATAGCTACCAGATTTGATTTTACAAACTCAGCAGAAATTTTCGGTCGAAAACTTCCATGGGTACGCATACCTAAGGTGACTGGTTTAACAGTTTGCAAACTTACAAACTCATCAGAAATAGTTTTCGAACCCAACCTGTCTCCTTCACCAATACCGTATGCACACATATGCACACACTTGGTTTCCGGTACATGGATTTATACACTAATGTGCGAACACACTATATATGCTTATATCCATAGTTGGTTACGTAATCTCAACTCTACATTTCAATCATTGAAACATTCTTCTATAATGTTATAACAGTCATTATTCACAACTATCGTCATCAAAGCTATTTTCAAGATTGAAATGTCATCATGACTTTCGTCACGGGTTAAGATGAAAAGTGGTTAAAGCAAAAGCTTACCAACACATATTTCGAGAAAAATATAGGCGAGTAAACTCGGATCGAAATAGCAAATGTGTATGTATGAAAACTATCATACTTATACGAATTTGTCTCAATAGTAGGAGATAGAGAGATACACTTTTAAGTGATAGATAAGTTTAAGTCTCCATATACCTTTTAATCGGATGAAGTTCCACTGGTTCCTTGAGTAGTTCTTCGTCTTCGTAAGATGATCGTCATGGAGTCTGGAGCTCAACTACACTTAACTGTCCTAGTCCGAGACTTAGTTATAAGTAGTCTAGAAATCAAGACATATAGTTTTGACAACTAAACTTGGCAAACATGCTTGAGATAGCAACGCATGCGAGTTCGATAGAGCAATGCTCTAACATTTTTCAAATAGGACTTGATGGATATTGCATGTTTAATAGGATCATTGTAGAGCATCTTATACCCCATGGTCTCGCAGAGGCTACCATCAAAGTCTATATATGGTGTCTAAGGATAGGTTATGCGTAACAACCTTCCTATAAATGCTCGGGGGATATGCAATATTACACGCATATTCACTTATTCGTTTTAGAACCCACAATTAGTCAACCATTTATTTTTACCAGTTGGTAACTTGATATAAGCCTGACAATTTTATTCTTAGGCATTTTTGGTTGTGCTATATATGTGCCACTATGACTCCACATCGTACTGTAGTTGGTCATCAAAACTACTAAGTAATTACGTTGGATATGAATTCCCTATAATCATCCACATTTTGAAACCTTTGGCAGGCGATCTCTTAACCGCTATAGTTGCGAATCGTCACTTTGATGAGACAGTCTTTCCATTGCTAGGGGAGATACGAAAAAGGATTTTCTAAGGGAACAATAGGATTGTCGTGGTGTGTTCCCACTCTGTATCATATTGATTCTTGTACTCCACAAATGTAAATGTGAAGTGAAAAGAATAATCAATTTTCAGAAAGTTCACTGATATCGATAACGTGACAAGATCATATTTACCAGCCAAATGTGCCTGCAAGGTTAGAAATCCTCAGTATGGGGTACACCATAAACTAAGGTGTTGCAACTACACTTGGTGGAAGTGTAGCTGCAGCCGTGACTCCATAAAGGAAGATGGAGAGACCAACAGGTTCGATCAATGCTCACCTAGAAAGGATGTAGGTGAACCTAATATATCATTAATTAAATAATCTCATTATATTGTCTCTGATTATGTCCATGAATCAGACTGGAGGACGCTCCGAAGTTTAATGATTTCAGAGAACAATGAAATCCTAATGGATTATGAGAACGCAAACAAGTCAATGGAAAGATCGTGCGAACATAATAATGATTATTATTTTCATATATAGTTTCTCAAGGAAATTGAACACGATGAGTTCGAACCATGATTCTTATTGTTTAAATATAAACAAAGAGCATATTTGGCCTACATTATCCAGGTAAAATTTGATTCTTTTACAAATATATAGGTATTTGGTGTGGTAGTGCTAACCAACCAAGTGTAAAGCCTGTGGAAATACATGATTATTTGTCACAAACCGCAGTGAGAATAATGAAGTCGTAAAGTATAAAGACTCGCCTTGTGGCGCGAGGTTTCTCAAAATGGATGGAATTATTCTTTTGTAATGAACGTTATAGCGTTCCGCTACTTAGTTAGCTTGGTAATTTCAAAAGGACTTGAAATGCAGCATAGGTATGTGGTTGTTACGTATCTCTGAAAGAATCAAGAGATAGCAGATATTTACAAAAGTACTTGATAGCCTTTTGTTGCCCAAATCAAATGACTCTAAACGACAGAGTGCTTTCACAGTTAGATATGATGCGCACTTATAGATTGAAGAAATCAGATGGATGTCGTACACCCATCTAAGTGGCTGTTTGATTTGAAGGGGATAGACAAGTAAGTTATTTTTCCTTGCGTATTCACAAGAAAGTTCCCGATTTAGAATTATAGCTATTTATGTCGATGCTACAAACATGAATGGTACTCTTGATGTAATAAGAGACCTTAAAAGCTATTTTAAGTCCGAATTTGAGATGAAAAATCTGGGGAAAGCTCGACCGAATACTGAGCTTGTGGTATATTATTCCACCAGTTTTCATATGTCTAGAGTTGTCAGTAAATTTAACAAAGACATGCATCCTGACAGCACTCCCATGATTAGTCGAGGTTAAAATGTAAGTAAGTAACCATTTCGTATAAAGGAAGATGGCGAAGATGTGTTAGGAGATGAAATTCCCATATCTAAGTAAAATATATGCATTGTTTTACTTAGTATAATAATTTACTAGATCAAATTTTGCATCCTCAGGAAACTTGTTAGCTAGATATAGCTCAGCGCCAACACAATGGCATTCGAATGGTATAGTGAATGTAATCATGTACTTAAAAGTAACCATTGACATAAAAAAATTTTATCCCTGCAAAGACATAAAAAGGAATGCTAATGAAAGTAAAATCCAAAAGTTGTTGATTATGAAGGAATAATAATCTCTTCTCTAACGAAAGTAATCATGGGGAGATATGGTAGATTATTTAAGTCATTGCCAATATTCAGTTTCTAAAAGTACATGACTAAAGGAACTGTCTAGAACAACTCCGAAAGTAATCAGGGGGAGATGCCAACATCATGGGGAGGATCTAAGGATATGATGTCGACATTTTTTAATTTGAAATTGAAGCTGTGTTGTACTCATTTTCCCTTCGATCGATAATAGTTTTTCCCAAAGGGTTTTGTTACTCGACAAGGTTTTTAGTGAGACAACACTAAAAGCATCAAGTATGTTGAAAGTTGAAGACATAAATATCGCATTGATATTACTGAAAATATCTGAATCAAAGAAATGAAACGCGATAGTCTATTAAGCAACGTAACTTCCAGAATCAACAACAAGGTCTTATAAACATTCAAGTCACTAAAGTAAAGCGTGATAAACTCTTTTTGACTGCATTAGACTATTGAAAATTTTCTGACATCAGAAGGGGCATCTAATGGTGTGTTGGACTATTTTCCTTGTCAAGGTTTTAATGAGGCAACGTATATGTTTCCAACTATGTTCTAAGTTTACTTAATATTGTACTATTTTTTTTTAGTTCAGGTTTTGTCCTTATGGGTTAGCCTGAAGAAGTTTTAACGATACAATTAACTTAGACTCGTCGATCTTTGAAGATCGTATTGCATGTGATGAACTACATGTAAAGTATGAGATAACATATGAAGTGCTACATATGAGTTGTACCAATTTTTTATACCACTGGGTTTCTCCTTGTCAAATTTTTAATAAGGAAATTGATTTCGGCACAAGTCATCAAGGAGAGAACGAAATTTGAAGAACTACATTCAAAGCACTATATGTGAAGCACTATGTATAAAGTTTTGTTATTGAACCGCACAAGAGGGGGTGTTACAGGGCCTATGGCCCATGGATGTGTGGTCCATCTAGTTACCTAGAGTTTACTTTTACATATATATAAAGGATATTGTATCCATGTAACCCTATTATCCTGATCAATAGAAACCTCTCTTTGTCTCTTTACTTTCTCCATATTTTCCACTACAACACTAGTAATGTTTTGAATCAATTTAGAAGTGAGCATTTGGGATCAAATTCGAGGATTCCAAACGGCACATCCATTTTTCTGGGGCAGATGTCCGGCCCGTACATTAATGGATTGGATGTGGATATGTAGTTAAAAATTCGTTAGACATTCATGTCCGCTAAGTTTATAATTTTTTTTTGTCAGCTTATTTTGTTTACTAATTTTAATCGTAGAAAAAATCCATTTTGGATCACCCGCATCCAACCCGTCGGATGTTGGATTGGATTCGGATAAAACGAAAATCAGACCAATTTAGGTCATGCTCACTCCTAATTAGATACGAATTTACAGAAATATTTTAACGGCCCATACTTGCATGTAAACACTTAAACCTATGGATTTTATCTGATCCATTCCGCATTTTGCCTGTTGAGCAATCTTTGTCTTGGCGGATTGGACGCGGTTATATTTTTGAAACTCATCTTTTTTACCGATTGGACGCGGCTGGAACATTATCCCTCCATTGGACACTCACCCCTAAGGTTAATGCACGTATGCATGAAGGTTATTATAGAAAATTTATTGGTAATATATAATACTGTTTCCTGTTGATTGACAATTTTACTGGACATGTCCATGTTTATGTGTTTAGATAAACATAATTAGGTCAATATACACGCTAAACTTCACCGGCATATAGAATTCTCCTACTTGAGTTGAGGTGAATGGTCATGAAATTAGTATACTCAAAATTTCCACATGGATAGATTAGTTTTAAGTTAACGTCGAGCAAAAAATCAATTATCAAAATATTGGAAACCTCGGAAAGCTTACTTACATTAATTCAATTTTCATATCCACTTGGAAAGAGAACGTAAATGGACAAAATCATACTTGATCTTCAGGGATTTATCAAAGTATTGAGGAAAACGTTGCGGAAGGTGAAGAGACAAATAAAGTCCTTATGTAAGTCTCCTGATTTTATTCTTGATCCTTTGGTTTATGAGGAAAGACATCATATATACGAATAAGAGGTATCTAAAGAACTTCTCTATTCTTGAAAAACTTCCTAACCCACCACCTAGTGGGATGAATTTCTCAATGCACCAATCGTCTGGTTGGTTTTCATTTCTCCTTTCAGTGAGAACTACAACCAGAAAAGGGTAGGATTGTATGGCCAACTTTAAAAGACACATTGAAGGAAAATGACAAAATCATGGGTTTATTATGTCAACATAGACTGAAAGAGACATCTCAAAATATTGTTGAGCTATGTTCCTTGAGATGTATCTTGTTTGATAGGTATTCGTGACAAATCGTTTAAAAGATTTCTATTATCAAACCACCTTTTAAAAACATGACAGTCTTATTTGCACCTTTTATGAGTCAATTGATATGTTGCTACCACATCACTAATAGTAAGTCCAAATATAATAATTTGATGTGGGTATCAACGTACGTCATGCTTTATGTAGTAATTTCCCTGCCTATCTGACTCATAATCAAGAGACGAGTAAATGATCCATGAGAGTAGATACACAGTTAGTTAATGGAAATATGCTCTGAGATTATCATATTTCTTTCATCATAATGTTGACATATAATCTTAAAAACGATAACACGCATTCAGATAATTTTGTTTAAGAGAAAAATTTAAATTAAATAGTAACTAAGACAATTATCACAAGTTAGAATCTTTTCAAACTCTGGTTAAGGTGAGGTTAATAACGGAACGACCGTGTTGCCTTTTCCTCAAGAAGATTGTGCGAATTTATGTTCTAGGAAGAAATTCTTTTATCAGGAGGCTATAAAAAGTAGAAGTCTCGTCTTATTCTTTCACATAAGTACTTACACAGAAGGTACCTCCAGTCATGTCTGACTCTTTAATCTTAAACTTTAGTAAAGAAGAAAATGTGTGGATTATACTACTTTTCCACTAAGAAAATTCTCCTTGAATCTTATTATAGTGAATTGAGTCAAAAGTATGTCTCCACACCTTGCAACATCTTGTCAATCTCTCTCGAAACTCAACTTAATGGATTCTCTCTTATATGAGTCTAGTTCTCAACTAAGTACAGGCACTGAGGATGGTCTGCAATCTTCTTCAAAAAGGGTTGAAGATAAGATCTTGAATATTGAATCCAGATTGGCTCTGATCGAGGAAGAACTTGAGGCTTACATGAATGTTGATGATTACATCCCTGGATCCCCTGATTGGGAAGTTCTTTTTTTTTTCTAGTTAACTCCTTGTAGGAATTTTATTCTTATTATTTTAAAGAGGAACAAAGTAGCCTATTTATGTGATTTACATATGCTATTACAAATACGACCATCTTGCAATGATTAAAGTTTATTTAGTTAAATTTTATTTTGGAGATGATTGAAATGCATAATCTTTATAGATTATTATGTGTATTGCTTATTTTGTGAGATTTGTTCTTAGCTATTATATTTCTGGTGATTAGAAAAATATCTCATATGTCCTTATAGGTTAAGCTATTAATTCTTTGTGTTCGTCACTGGCTAAAAAAGGAGTAAACTACTTTGAGAATTGCAATATTGATCTTCTCACGATTGCAGTTTGTGAATATATTGCTGGGACCCTGTAAGATGGTCTTAGTTGTCGTCTTTCCTCCCCGAAACCATAACTGGCAGGGAATAAGATCGTGAACTTTAATCTTTATATCCGTACATGGATAGAGAAGATAGTTCTTATGTTGAGTCATATCGCTAAAATCACGCTCTTTGTTCGTAACTTGCTTAAAGAAAAGTTAATTGTCGATGATTATTTTTCTCACGAAAGTAATGAATCTTAGTGCCTCTAACATTAAGATCATTGGTTTTAACATCTTCGTACGTAACTAGAGAGAAGAGAGAAAAATATTTGGGGAAATAAATTTACTTTTAAATTTTTTAATACCAAGAAAATCATTCTCTCATAGTTAGATAAAGGTCGCTCATGTTATTCTCTTTGGAATGACATCAAACGGGGGAGAGTTCAATTTGAACTTGTGATAAATTGATATATTTTTGTGGGTAGTGCGTCTGTGGAATTGTAGGAGATGATTATACCTTTATCTCTTTTTGATAAATACACTAAGTTTACTTGGTGAAATCGTGTAACTTAAAAGTTGGTATGTTATATCTAGTCTCGATAACTCTTCTGTGTAGTTCATTACGATCCATTCTCCTTTGCCATTTTTTTAAAGAAAGCGGGAGAATTACTTAGTAGTACTATACTATAACATATGGCTTTTCAGAGCATTATGTAAGTGGGAGTGGAATGTAAGCTATAGGTTTTACCTATTATGAAAAATAGGTAAATAAAGACTAAGGGGGAGAATATATTACCGTAGTATTGCTTCAAAGTTTTGGTACAATTGAACTTTGATGAAGGTAACAATACTATGCTCCGATATAAAAACCTCTGGGTTGAGTGACTTTGTCATTCTAGAAAAGATCTAAACAAGTATTCTCATAAGTTGTTATCACTACAGATCTTCAACAACAAAGGTGATCATATGTAAAACCATTGAAGAACTTGAAGAACGAAAAATTCAAGATGTTGAACATGCAAAGAAATCAAGCATGGTGGATTTTGAGCTGAAAGTTTTACTTATTTTGAATCCATATGTATTGATAGTTTTTCCACTAAAATTGACAAATGGGGGGATTGTTAGAGAACTGCTCGGTTGAACTCGCAATTTTTTCTATCTTAAGCTTGTTATCAATATTAGAAGCACAAAAATATATCTTGATTTGTACTTTACTAAAGTCAAGTCTCGGATTAGAACTAGAGTATGGTAGTTGGAAGTCAGACACCACAGAATAACTCTCGAAGATTGAAGACTGGAGAACAAACGAAGATATTTGAATATTTTCATCGACAAAGAGGTATGTGAATACTAAACCATCGTATTTACTCACGCGTTTTAATTTTTTTTTTACTTGAATCTCAAGTTATCTTAGCTTGGATTCAAAGATTCCTAGATCCTTGAAAATCTATGAATAGAGAGACTCATGTAACAAGATTTCTTAATCCTTGGAACTTCTGTGTCCTAGTTGCTTGACAAAGGAATCCTTTAAAAACCTATATTTCCACTGAAAAACATAATTAGGTTACGACTTAAAAACTTAACTTGTGGATTCGTGAAGTCGGGTCTGATTATCTTTTACCTTATAGTTCGTGTATCTTGATCTTATTCTTATTGATCTTCGAGGTTCTTTTTATCTTAGATCAGGAACGAGATATATAGAAATCACAAAGTTTAGTTCAGCTCAGACTTTGTGATTCCTCAATGTAGATATGTATCTAAACTTTTTTTTTGCTTGTTTGGATTGTATTGAGAGGTGGTTAGTAATCCAGGCTTCTTAGATAATTGAGTATAAGTGTTCTAGATTCGTGAGGTTTGCTGGACTTTATATATTACAAACATATTTCGAAACCTAGATCAAAAGATCAAAAGGGAAATCAAATAGGCTTATTTGTTAGAGGAAGATTGGCATCAAGAGTCTTCACTTAGATTGAAAAAACTCTTAAGAATGATGTCAACTAAGGGAACCAACCGCGAAGAACCTTGCGAGGTTCAAGAGACGTAAGGAGTACGACTAAAACTGAATTACTTAGAGGGTTTATTCTGTTTTAACAACATTCAAGTTCGAAGTCTGATAGCAGGCTAGTGTCTGTAGCGTATTAATACGGTTTGGTGTTCAAAGATGGACGAGGTTTCGGGGTTTTTATGCAGGTGCAGTTTTTCTCGTTAACAAAACTTCTGGTGTCTTGTAATTTTCTTTTTCCGCATTATATTATTTTATCTCTATATGAGAATAACACAAGTAGTACGTAATCAATCTAGGTAGTATAAGTCCTTATATTTGTGATCAATAATGACTAATGAGACTTTTTTATGTTATCAAAGCTTTTATTGCTAATTTGAAAACCAAAGTTAACCCCGTAAAACTTAACCTCTTCTTCAGTCCCTTTAGAATTTGTCGTCTCTACTTATTGAACTTGTTCCTTGGGATTCTCAGCTTTTCCAGCACAACATTTCATATTATGTACTTCACTCTTTGTTACCAAAATTTATTTTTTTCGCAGTTTTAGCTTCAACTTCAACATTTGGTGCAAAATCCAAGAAACCATCAAAATCTCCAATATATACCTTCTCCTCACCTATTTAAAAAATAAAAATAAATTAAACCTGCAAGAATTATAACTAAAACATTTATGAATTCGATACTAAAAACTTGTAAATTAACATTTTCCCATAACCTATTATCAAGTATGTTTTTTCTTATTTGTATGCAAAAACTTAAATCAAGATAATAGTTGTTTACCCGTAAATAGTTGTTTTTCGAAAGAAGGAATTAGGTCTTTTCATAAATTTAATCCGGATAGAGTCTAGTTTGGATATACTCGAATGAAGGACTTAGTTTTTATAAAAGTATTTGCTCTAGGTAGATTTATAAACACTTATAGAAAAAAATTGCAAAGAGGGGGCGACAGGGGAAGATCTGAATGATAACAAGGGTAAGCGGTTATGTTTTAATCTGGAGGACCAAGAGGTTACTAATAACATGACCCATATGCAAACAACAAAGGACATTTCGGGTGAACTTAGTTTGATGCAGTTGAAGGAATTGAAGAATTTTGTGGATCAAAAGTTCAAAAAGGGTAGCAAATAAAGACAGACAATGAGGTTGCTGCAAAACAAGCAGCAGAGGAGGAAATGAAGGCTTTAGAGGAAGTGGCAAAGTAAAGAAGACTTTTATATTTGGCCCAAGAAGCGAAAATCAGAAAGGTGCTCAGGGAAAGCAATTACCTCTGGTTATCATCAACTATTGAATCAAGCCTTGCTGATGAAGTACAAAGTTACAAAAATGATCAGGCCTTTACAGATGATGATTTTGGAATTTTGGAAGATATCTATGGTAGTGAACCAGAGAACGAAAAATGTGATGAACAAAATGAAGATGGGAGTGAGGAGTCCTGGTCTGTCTGAGAGTTACAGTGTCAAAATATGGATCCTTAGATTAATGTTTTTGGGTAATTTTTTTATAAACTCTTTTGAAAACGTTTCGGCATACCGGCGGTTCCCATGTGAACTTTTTGGTATGACTTACGAAGATGTAGGAGTTGAACTGGCTATAAAACATAATTTTATTTTTCTTGCGTTAATATAGATTTTTGCATGTAAAATTAGTTTTTAACATATGAATACATTTGCTAGTAGTTTTTTCTTTCTTCGTATTTTACTATATAAATATAACATAAAATAATATATACATATTCATAATCTTTCACTTGCAAGTTCCATATCACAAGATAATAGTCTTTCACTTGGAAATTTTATATCATATAAGCAAATACTTATAGTTGTTTTCAGGAATTATGTATGTTCTACCCGAAAAACAAATTCTTGTCATATGCAATATTCATTCTTAACTGATGTGATGCTCCACCTTGTTGCACTAGATAGCCTCCCATTTTGTTGGTTAACTAATCAGAATTAAGGACAACAAATATAAACATGGTACAATCATTCGAAAACTTTTACCATTTGATATCAATTGCGTTCAAAACCATTTCTCCGGAGAAGCCTATTCTGACAAACTTTGAAATCAACTTGGAGAAAGGCCCCGTAGATGAACTTGGACCTGAAAATCCTCTCCCCCACCCCCACCCCCAGTTAGAACCACCTCTATCTGAATCAGAATCCTATGACAAAATTAACACAAGCAAAACTATAAGAAAATCAAGACAAAAATCGATAATGCATTCCTAAGTAAAACCAACTACTAATTTAATTGTGAAAATGTATCTCTAGTGCACTTTATTTTCAAGAGTCACTCTACATGCACATGGAAAAATATGAGTTGTAAGATAAACTCATGGGATATATGGTTCTTAACTTCTTTGTGCAATTAACATGGGATATATAGTTCTAAACTTCATTGTGAGATTAACATGTGTTAGGCTCTGATTACCTTAAAAAAAACCTGCTTGTGTCATATTTGATGTTATCCATGAAGACTAGTTGTTCGTGAAGTTGTTGGTCATCATGGAGTATTGAAGTTTCCATGTTTATATTGCAGATCCGAATCTAAAATATTATATTCTCTCCTGGTTTCATTAACTTAAAATGGGCTTGTGCAGTGGTAAAGACGTTTTGTCATGCAATAATAGTTAATCTAGCTATTTCCATAATCTAAAAATCATAAATCCTCACAAATATGTAATATTTGCATCGAAAACTACCTAGCATCGACGTGCTTTATTTTTGGAACCAATTCCTGATGCTGAGAGTTTCAATACATTTGCAAGATTGTTGGATTATTTAGAACCTATGAAGGTAATCCTAGACTTTTTTAGTTAACCTTCATTTGTTTAAAAACTCAATCTTGCAATTGAAGTAGATTACTCTTCATCTGCATCATTATAAACTTCTTTCTCCAACTCACATCTCCTCTTTTACATTCAGTTCATAATACTTTTAGAAACATATATCAATTTTTTACAAGTTTAAAAGCTTGGGATAATCGTTATTTGGGAAAACTTTAACTTTGGAATTGTTTGAACATTCATCTCTATCCCATGTAGTTATTTTCATTTATGTAATCCCCTCGATATAAAAAGTAATAGGTGCATACTCCATTTTTCATAACTAATTATCCTTAAAAGAAAGTGAAACTATTCGCACCCCCATTAAACTAGGGATACACGTTCCTCCCATTTTACCATTATTAATACCTAATTATCCTTAAAAGAAAATGCAACTATATATATGCCTACTAAACTAGGGGTGCATGTTCCTCCCATTTTTATTGGTTGTACGTTTAACTATGATTATCATCATGTTAATAATTTTTATAGTTTAAAAATTGGTAAAACACATTGGGAATTAGAGAAATAAAGTTGGATAATAGAACCCAATAGGAGTTAGCTTAATGTTTATCTTAAACAACCAAATTTTAGATTCTTATGGACTTGGATGTTATTTCAAATACATAAAGAACATTTAATGTTGAAGAAGTCGGTCAAACTGATCCCCATGCACTCACTTTATTTATTTTTTCATAGTTAAATTATCTATTTGTTAAAATTCTCCGTAGGAACAAAAATATTTTCGAACAAATTTATAAATTTAGTTTTGATAATGAATTGAGAGATTTTCAAGAGAAGTCACGGCAGAGAGTTCTTGTCTAATCTTAGGGTTTGTCAGAAAATGAATAATATTCCAATCAAAACGGGTTAATGATGCTGATTTAATTTCTTTTGGTTTCAGATTATCATAATAATTGTATTAATTAAGACTCAAATGAAAACGATTTGAATCTAATATAATTTATAAGTTGATAGCCATGCCTTCTTTTTGTTAAGAAGTAAAAATAAAGAAGAAAGAGGTAAGTTGCAAGATACAGAACTTGGATTTGTGCCTAATTTTGTTATTTACCAAACTTGTTTCATCTCCAACATGAATGCTTATTATATGATATTTAAAATTATATAAAAAAAAAGTGTTAGAGCACTGGTCGGTTGAACTTGCAAGAATTGTTACGTCAAGATTGTTGACAATGTTAGATGCGCAAAACTATATCTCGGACTAGGATTAAAGTATGGTAGTTCAGTTTTAGACATCACTGAATAACCCTAGAAGATTGAAGACTGAAGATCAAACGAAGACATTTGGTAAAGATTATCGACAAAGTGGTATGTGAAGACTGAACCATCCTATTTACTCACGGTATTTACCATTATATTTATGAGACTATGTCGTAGTAGATTTAATATTTCAAAGAAGAAACTTTGAGTCAAGCTTCTCTTGATAAATCTCTCGAAATATGATTCAAGCAATTGATGTTTTAGATCCTTAACAATCTTGGTTACGAACAATTTATTATTCACGAACTATTTTTGTTTCAAGTTTAACATTTGGAAATTATTCAAGCAATGATATTTATTATATATGGCGATTGGGAACGTTTTGAATTGTTTAAAGAGAGTTTTCAGAACTTATTGAAATTTCGGATACATAGTAGGTACGCGTACTGGTGATATGAGTTTCAAAATAGGGTAGGCATGCATACCCAGTATGCGTACCCGAAGGTTTTGAGTTCGTGAATGGGAGAGAGGTATGCATACCAAGTACGCGTACCCGTAGGATCTAAGTTCGTGAATGGATAAGGGTACACATACCCAGTACGCATACCCCGACAGCATGAGTTTGTGGAATGGTCTATATGTATGCGTACCCCTACACATACCCACCCACTATCTAACTAAGCATATGCTCATAAACTATTTCACAAATACGTTAGGCATTGCTATAACTCTCCTAAGAACTTCTAAGAAAACTTTTTTCACGAAAGAACTCTGTGTTTGTGACTCATGGTTTGAGTATTGAATGGTAATGAACACGAATTGTGGTTAAAATTTCAAACGACATATTTTCCAATTCGAACTATCATCGTAAATGGTTCCAGATTCCTAGACCGTGGTGTATATTATTCAATGTAATTTCAAGACAAACTTCTCACATGCTTGCATGAATTCCAAATAAGAATTTATTCTAAAATGAAAAAGGTTTTGCTCGAATCTCAAGTTATCTTAGCTTAAATTCAAAGCTGCCTAGAGCCTTGAAAATCTATAATTAGAGAGACTCATGTAACACGATTTATTAATCTCTGACACTTCTGTGTCCTTGTTGCTTTCTAAAGGACGTCAATTAAGTAAATAGATTGCGTAATGCCTTGCGAGGTTCAAGCGACGTAAGGAATGCGAATACAACTGAATTTCTTTGAGGGTTTATTCGTTTCTAGTCCTAAGTCTGATGGTAGGCTAGTGTATGTAGCGACTTAATACAGTTTAGAGTCCAAAGCTGGATGAGGACTCGGGGTTTTTCTACAGGTACAGTTTTCCTCGTTAACAAAACTTTAGGAGTCTTGTATTTTTTCTTTTTCGCATTGTATTATTTTTATCTTTAAAATATGAACAACGTAAGTAATACGTTATCAATCTAGTTAGTTTAAGTCCTTATTAATTATGATCACTAATGAGACTTTTTCTTGTTAAATTCGTATCTTGTAAGATACATAACAAGTTTCATACTTGTTAGACTAGATTGATTTGTAGGATCGTCCAAGAACTCTTCTAAATAATCAGGTTCACAGACTTTTTTATCTAGACGTATTGATCGTGGAAGAGATAAGAGAAAAACTCTCTCTCTCTCTCTCTCTCTCTCTCTCTCGTGTATATATATATATAATTTAGATCTACTTGCAATTGTTCAAGGATCTTTAATTTAGATTCACTTGGAATTGTATTATGTTTTATCCATACAGGTTAGCGGGTGAAAAAATTGGTGGGGTATTTTTCTCCCTCTCCTTTTCAGTTCTAACTAAGGAAGAAAAGGTTCCATAGGTAGATGATCCAAACAAGTGATTGCAGATGAATCAAATGATGATATTGATTCAACCATGTCATTGATTACTAGTCAGTTTCGAGATCTCTTTCGAAACAAGAATAAAAGATTCGTAAAAGATAATCATCATCATCTTGTACAACCTCATGATCGTCTTCCAACCAAGAAAAAAAATGATCAAGAGAAAGATGGTGAGTATCGTCCACATTGCTTTAAGTGTAAAGCTTTCGGTCATTTGTCTAAATATCAAACTAATCTAACAAAATTTATGGGAAGCAAGGCTCTTGCTGTAAATCTTGATGAGACCTTAGACTCATGTAATTCTGAAGAAGAGGATACAACCAATATTGCACTGGTTGCTGAATTGTCGTTTTCTTCCAGTATCGTTGATAATCCAACCATTTTAAATATGGATACATCTTCCAATGTTTAGAATGCTATCAACATGCATGTTAAAGGAGGAAAAATCCATGTCGACAACTATCAAAAATCAAAGGAAAAAAAAGGTCCTCTTTTGAAATTTCTGTAACTAATCCTTTGCGCATAGTTCTTTGTAGGTAGCCCTTTTTCGGTTAAATCTCAGACCTCAAATTTTCATTAACATGGTTAGACCAATCCTTAGCACGATAAGTTTCCTGAATTACCATGTTATGCATAATATGCAAGTAAGCATAGTCTTGTGCATTTTACAAGTACTTAAACCACGATATGACCCACAAATGACAGGGAACTTACGCTTAAGAATTCCAAAATCTTGTTCCCAATTCATGTTCCACATCAATCCTCGAATCCGTTTATCTACTGTCAATACCGGTATGAATGACCCAATTTGCCGGCATGGGGATGACAGTAAGCTTGAACTAAGGTTGACCATTTTGGATAGATCATATCCGCAAGATAATACTATGTGAGTACTGGTGGATGTTGATGTGAAATGGACTTGGGGACAAATCCATATTTTAGATCTTCAAACAGAGGCGATTTGTACAAAACATTAATGTCATTTTGTGAACCCGGAAGACAAAAAAAAAGGTGTCATATCGAACAATCACGAGAAGCAACAGCTTCAAAGATAACGAATGATTCTGGTTAATGATCTTTATATTGACCGACACAATATGTAGGGCATCCGGTTAGTAATTGAGCAGTAGAAAGAAATGGGGTGACAACGAAAAGATCCATCTACGGATTTCAGGTACAATGATCATTACTTTGGCTACACATTCTCACCCACCCACCCGCACAGACACACACTTGAATCACATTCTTGTTTATTAAGAATTTATGCTCAGGTAGCTACTTTTATGTTTCATTTGTCAACTTAATGTCTGCAACGAAACTTTAATATTTTTTTTTGTTATCGAGGAATTGCTCGCACAACTTTTACTTTGGAGTCTGTATGATGTAATTTGAGATTTAAATACTTATTTTTCATTCTTCTGTGCTCCACAGAGTGCAAACACAAATCTAAATGCGGATCAAGTTTTATTTTCCTCAGTAGGTGATACTTTTGAGCTGTAGCATTCTAAAGTATTTTATTTGCTTCCTTTCATACTACTCCGTTTTCTATCTGATGCTTCCTGTCATGCTGAGACAGTCTAAGAATTACAATTGATGTTCCTTCCATAGTTACCATATCCTATTAATGTCGATACAACTTAGAAAGTCACTTACCCAGTACGGGACTATGTTTTTCAGGTGTTCATACAAGATTTTCTACACTAAAGAAAATGAGAAGTCCAACAATATCCTTCTTGAAGTATGAGTCTCGAAACTAAACCTAGGTGCTATAAAGTACATAAGTTATGTTGCTTATGTATATACACAACATGTTATTCCTTCCACATGGATAATTAGATTTCTACTTCATCTAGAATGTCATAAGGTGCAAATATATGTATAGAATGATGTTCCATGTTGAGAAATCTGAAAAAAAGAATTCTGCTAGGATATTCCAGTTTTTTTTAACCTAATTAATAATTTGTAATGGATATAAATGTTGTTGAGTACAACGGTGCTGAATTCTATTAATGAGCTACGAATGTAAATGTTGCATAATGAAAACATGATGTCATGTCTTTTGTGGGCCCCACTGACGCGTGTCTTGCATGAAATAATGGTCTAAATACGTTGCTTAAAATTTGTGACGTCGTGTGCGCAACGTACATAAGCGTTGTTTAAATTATTAGCAAAGAAAATAAACGTTGAAAATAAGGGGTTTTGGTATAGTGACAGTCAAGACTACCTAGTATTCGTGGAGTCCCATGTCTTGGTTTTGCTTTAATATCTCTCTAACATTTTCCTTGGTTGGTTTTTCGCAAATACATTGGACCAAAATGATTAATTGGGACGACCGAAGAGAGTCTCTTCTATATTGTCACTATGGGGCCTAAAAATGCAATGTTTGCAACGCTTTTTTCTTTTCATTTTTAATCGATTCAATTGAATGGGTATTGGTAGTTTTTTTTCGAAATTGAGTCAACAATCAGAGAGTTATCGTTCCCGACTGCGGTTAGGAGTGATGAAAACGAATGGAAGTCGACCCGATTGATGGCTAATATGGCATGAAAATGGTTAAAAAAACGTCATCTAAACTTTGAATTTTAATTTTGATCGTTGATTGCCAACAAAATTCAGCCATCAGATCTCAAATTGTTACAGAAATGTTACAAACTATGTTACAAAATTGTTACAATATAAGTGTTTGAAGAATATAACACTTATAAATGTTATAAAATCACTGTCACAAATATTGGTGCAAAACCTGTTACAAATTGCGTCACAAAAAACAGGCCCCCTACTTTGGTCATCCTAGCATTGCTGAAGCAGTCATCTAGTCGTTGCTTTGCAATACAATGAAAAATATCTGTATTAAGTTGTTTGCCCATAAGAAGGTACTCATCGTTCGAATCCGCAGGTATCCCATGACATAAAATTCTTAGGGCCGAAGTAACCTCTTGTAGGACTATGACATCTAATATTCATTGCACCAAATTGATAATTAAATTGAGGTTGTAACTCACAAAGTGTGCATGCAAAATCGACATCGGAAAATCTTTACCAGTGTACATACAATTGAAAAAATAATAATTGTGCATCAGTTTCTAGTGAACCATTCCCTTCTTCGGTACATATATCTTCTTGTGAACACTTATTTTGGATCTGGAACTCAAGATATTTGCAATGCTGCTAATGGGGGTACCATATTGCTTGGAGGTGTACCAAATTGCAAATAAGACAAACATGTTTTGGTAAGGGATTGGTATGCCCCCAAGCAATATGATATCCCATTAGCAGCCATGGATATTTGACCTAAATGTATTAACAATATAGTATTGTTTAGTTCTCTATCTTTATCCACCTCATCATCGAGTTGTCCCAATATCCAAACACACATCTCTTGTCGTGATATAAACCAATCCATACAAAAATTTGTATCTCTTTATCAGAATAAGCCATTGATTTGAAATTTAAAGTAAGAAAATTAAGGATAAAAGTAGACGAAACAATTAAACAGTCTAAAACTTATATAAAAGTTGGTGTGAGTAAATTAATGAAGTAATGGTGTATGTATAGGACTGAAATAAAGGAAATAACCGTTTAAGACGTAGTAACGATCGAGCGGTTGAATATCCAACCCTAACAGTCAACTCTATATCACTAGTGTTCTCTTTTAACTCGCTTAGTAGGAATCTATTGCGCCACACTTTTCTCGTAGTGATGGAGCTAGTTTGCCATACCACCTGATATACCAATTGAAAATATCTTATACATGGGAATTAAACATGTGGGTACAGCTTGGTCATTATGGAGAAGAAAAATATGTGGGGCTCAAACATCCTCTTGCAAGTAATCCTCCAAGTTACTAAAAATTAATTAAACAACAAACATTCAGTAATCCACCAGTCATTCCTAGTAATTCTAATTCTAAATCTAACGGTTGTTCTTCACATCAAATCACAAGTAATGATGTGTGTTTTATGGTCCTACCTTAAAATAAACGGGTCCCTGATTGCATGACCACCACGTGTACCATCTCCAATTGCTTATAACTTAATTAATTTCTTTTTTTTCTCTCCTTCAAAATTTCTCTCAAACAAACAAAATTAAAATTATTACCAATTTCCAACTAAGATTCCATCTCTAAAACCAATGATTAAGAAGAAATCCAGAGCCAGAGCCAGAATGTCCCATGTCGGCGGTGGTTCTCAATTACAGAGAATCGGAAGAAGAATTTCTACTCAAACCGATTGAGAATTTGGATTACTAATCGTCGTGTTGATGGCAATTGTAACAGGAGATAGATACTTAGATTTCTTGGTAAAATATGTTGATAAACAAGCTGGATTGTTACTAGAAGGAAGCATAATCTTAAAGCTAAATCCAGTTGGATTACACTATGTACAATCAAGAATTGAAGCATTAGAAGAACTTGAAGGATTATTAAGTGGCGCACCTGTTGATTATTTACGTGCTTATGTTTCTGATCTTGGAGATCATAGAGCTTTAGAACAATTAAGACGGATATTACGTTTATTAACATCTTTGAAAGTTGTTTCTGTGTTACCACCACAATTTAGAGATCCAACTCCATTATCGTTATTACCTTTTGGGAGACTTAGGGTTTTGGAATTACGTGGTTGTGATCTTTCTACTTCTGCTGCTAGAGGATTGTTAGAGCTGCGGCATACTTTGGAGAAGATTATTTGTCATAATTCCACTGTAAGTCTTGATTATGAATTCGAATTTTTAAATTCCACTGAGTTTGAGTTTTTTTTTTTTTTGATTGTTTAAATTTTTTTTCTTGTGATTGTAGGATGCGCTGCGCCATGTGTTTGCGAGTAGAATAGTGGATATAAGGGATTCACAAGTATGGAAGAAGTTGACATTTGTATCGTGTGCTTGTAACAATTTGATACTTATGGATGAATCGTTGCAACTATTGCCTGTTGTGGAAACTCTTGATTTGAGTCGAAATAGGTTTGCGAAAGTGGATAATCTGCGTAAATGTGTACAGTTGAAACATTTGGATCTCGGATTTAATCATCTTCGGACGATTGCATCGTTTGCTGAGGTGAGTCTGGTTGAACTTTTGTGTTTTTGTTGTTTGAATTATGAATTTGATGTTTTTGAATAGTCGGAAAATGCAGTACACATACTTGGACTAAAACTTGTTAGTTGAATTGACTGTGAAATAGAACCTCATGCACTGGTCATTGTAGTACTTGGGTTTAGAATGTTATGTGATTGAGGATTCCTTGTGCCGTGGTGTACTATAGTTTTCAACTAAAATTCCACTAACTACCGTATTGATGACCATGCTACTTAGACTAGTATTATAAATTCACTAGTGTATTTATCGGTAGTGGGTGGGACATTAGAAGGAAACAATGAGAAGATTGACACACAAGAATCACAAGCTCGCATGAGTGTGTAACTTTTCAAAAGGTGTAGTTGGATAACCCTTCAAAACATATATCTCTGACTGTCTTGCATATATTGATTGTTAGAATCTGAGATCATGAATTAGAAATCAGAACAATTTGTATAACGAAATATGTTGGTGGGAACTCAGCTAGTTTAGGGATATATCCTGGGCTTGATCAATGCCACACTTGGTTTTTTCTTTGTCTCTTACCTGGTTTGGTTACAGAGCTAAAAGGTTGATTCTGATCACGCACTGTGTGGGCTTCTCTCACCTATAAAGTTCTTGAACAGAGCCTTGCAAATTCTTATGATCAGTTATTACTGTTATTACATAGGCCTTGAGCTTGGATTAGTGTGTTATCTGATTCTTCTCATTAAATTTTTGTCAACATCTGTTGTTTATGTTGCCAATCTAGAGTTTGCATTTTTAAGTTGTGCCTGAGGATCTTAGTTGACACATAAAAAAACCTTACTGAAGTGGGTAGACCATGGGCATCTACCTTTATTTAATTCATGAAATCAGGTTTAATGTCACTTTAAAACTTTAGTCCCTTCCTTATGTGTTATTCGGAGATCCTGGTCTGGAAATCATTTATTCTTAGTTTTCTTGTTTACTGTTTTGGGGAAATCATATCAAGTACTTGGACTCCACTTTGAACTAGCTCTATAGCTGAAACTTACTTGGTAACCTTAGTACCTTAATAAACGAGAAGGCATGTTCTCATATTTTTAGCGTTGCATATGCTTTTTAAATTCTATTCTTGTATTTTGCAGGTCTCGAGCTCAATTGTTAAGCTTGTTTTGAGGCACAATGCCTTAACAACCTTGCGCGGGATCGAGAATCTGAAGTCACTTCAAGGAATTGACCTTTCCTACAATATTATTTCCAGTTTTTCGGAGTTGGAGATTGTAGCAAGTCTTCCATCTCTTCAGAGCTTATGGTTGGAAGGGAATCCAATTTGTTGTTCACGGTGGTACCGAGCACAAGTTTTCAGCTTGTTCAGTAATATAGAAAAAGTAAGTTCCGGTTTCTCTGTAAATAAAATTGTCATGATATTGTGTTGTTCATGGCATACAAGCATTTATTACTTCACATTGTATATTGTGGTACCGTATATGACCCATTTAGTCAAGCAAGTTATCCAGCTGATTTAACATGTTATTTATTTCTGACTTAGTTCGAATTAGATGACAAGGAAATCAACACACAGGAAGCTTGGCAAAGGCAGATTATTATTGCAAGCCGGCAGATGAGACCAGCTGCTTATGGCTTTTATTCTCCTGCAAAACATCATAGTCAAGGGGAAGAAATTATCAGGAAAGGGGAAAGCAGCGCCTATGGAAAAAGGGTAGGTGACTCTTTTCTAACATCAATACTTATACTAGTTAATATATCCTTTGTAAGTTCCCTAATCTAATATGTGTGTATCCTCCTAAGGGTTTCTGAATTTTGAGTTGCTAATGGCAGAAAAAGATGTCCCGTCTTGCTTCTATCGCAGATGAGGAACAAAGGAGGCTTAATGCTTTGGAGGGGGTTGAGCAAGATTCGTTGTCATGCGACAGTGAGATTCTAAGTAGAGATGAGAACATTGTTTCTGATGGTGAAGCGGAAATTATTGGATTAATGAATAAAGTAGAATTTATGAAGAAAGAGCGATCTGTTCTTTGGCTACGGGAGTTCAAGGAGTGGATGATGGATCAGGCTCCGGAGGGTATGGTGGAAAAAAATGGAGTTGCAGGGTTGAGCAGTCCTGGTAAAGAAAATTATATCCCAAACAAGAGTTACCATAAACACGTTGGCAAGAGTTCAAGATATGTATCCGAATCACAAACTTCAGTAGTTGAGAGAACCACAAACATTTTAGAATCTCTCAACGCACTTGCAGATACTTCAAGTGGTGTAAATGCTTATCAGTACCCCCACTCAGTCAGCAAGAGACCTCCAGAGTCTTCAGTTTTGGGGATCGGTAGAGATGCTCCACCCATGCTAAGAGTGGAGGAATCTGATCTGAAGCAGGGGCTACTGCAGTCTTATTCCCAAGAAAATTTGAATCTTTCTGAACCCTCATTAACCCTGGGAAATGATGGGGTAGGCGGAAAGCCTAGTGGTAAACCATTAGCAGGCATTGATGCACTTCTGGAATCCCACTCATTCACTTCTACTCAACCTGGATCACCACCTCATTACCAAGAAAATCTCCTCCATCGCCGCCAAAACTTAGAGGAAGAATTTCTACAGTTATCAACGGAGTCTCTTTCATTGGCGTCATCTGATACTGAAACAAGCTGTAGCAATGATCATTTATGTATATCTGACAAGTCCTTAGGCGAAGATGAATTTTTACCGGATGAGGAACTCCCGAATGGGACGATTGATGACCACCCTAAGGCATTCTCTCATGACCATTATTGGAAAGGGAGACATGGTGCTGTACGCCTAAATCGTCTAGAGCCAGAGCATGGTCAACAAGTTCACACAGCTGAGAAGCTTGGTAATACTTCCTTCGTTGACACGGAAAGTGATACGTATGACGAGGCAGAGCGCTTTGTAGATAAGAAAGGTAGAAGGAGAACTAAAAAGAGAGTAATTTCACTATCAGAGGGAGAGTCTGCTGAGAACAACACAGGAGCATTATCTAACAGTGAGAATGGCATTTCTGATTTGCGCGATTTGAACTTGCGCGGCAGAGCAGGTTTGATGAGTAAATCAACCACTCAAAATCCTTTGGATGATGAATTCATAAAGGATTATTTTCATGCAAGTGTTGCGGATGCGGAAGTTTCTGAGACTTGTTTGCAGCATATGCCCTGTGATACTGTGTTTGAAGAGGATTCGAGATACAAGGAGAGGTAAATTACGTTATATCATTATAATTTGTTGTTTGCCAGTGAACAGAATTTTTGTTCTCCATGTAACATAATTCAGTTTATGAGCGGCTTAATGCTTTAGTGTGTGGGTTTTTTGTGCAACTTAATATATTATGTGATTTGATTATATTGAGACTGAGATTTAGCTGTTCCTACCAAGCAACTTATCTGATTGTAAATTAGCTGTTGTGTGAGTAATCTGGCCATATCAAAGGATAGAATATGTATTAGGTTGTCTATCTATTGAGCTTATTTGGTATTTAAGAAGTTTACATACTTTAAGGAGCCTTGGAAGGCATGCATAAAACCAGGCTGCTTATATGTATTAAGAACTCAAAAGAAAAAGATGACCATTAAAAGAAACAAAGAATGAATGTATAATCTTTACTGATAACAGATATAGGAATTAGAAGATGAATTTGCTCTCCGTTGTCTATAAAAACTAGATGATGGCGGCACTTGGTTGGGCATAAAGATCGAACTTGGGATGATCGAGTTGGTCCTTTTGTTGAAAGTGAGGGATTGGGATTTAGAAAGTGGTGTGAGATAATGTGGTCGACTGACATTGTGGGGAGATTTTGCGACAATGTTTATGTTTACCTTCAGTTGTTGCTTTTCTGTTTCGTACACAATTGGTAAAAAGAAAACAATCCAAAATTCTGACGTTACTTTTATGTATATGTGCAGCGAAGTAACGTTAGTGCGTAGCAGTGAAAACAGATTGTATGTGCTGCTGTTTGATTCCGCATCTGATGGTTCAGGTACTCAATTGCACAATTTTAACTGGGAATATATTGGGCTTGCTAGGCTTTGCTTGGTGTCTGCAGGACTCAAATATTAAAAAAAAAAATGCCTAATTCTTTTCGGAGCAGTGTTGGATTTTGGTTGCAGTTTGCGGTTTGGGCACTTAGGCAAGAGAGTTGTGAATATTCACATCCTACTGTGGATATTCAAACCCTTTCTGCTTATATTTGAATGCTTCAACACAAACTACTGTCAAAATCTCATTGATCCCCAAAACATATAGGCCAATCTCTACAGTTTCATTTTACAAAACTGGACTGGAAACAAGTACAGCAATATCAGCTTAGGATTATTAAGCTATCTCTTGAACTGCTATTAGCTTAGTTACTTCTGCAGTATGATATGTTCCCTTCTTGCAGGAATTATTGCTAGAATTATAGGACGCCATAGGCTAGACGATCTCCAAGAAGTTGTGGTTAGTATCGGACTGCAGGCTTTGAGGTTAGTAATGTCATTTTTTGTTTCTTTCTTTTCAGAATGCTTATCAACTGCCACCTTTATTAAGATTTGTTGTTCTTTTCTTTAAGGGTGCACTTCAGGGTTGATGTAGCATACCTGTTCATAACAAGGGACATCGAGAAATCAAAGAGATTGCTATCTCTAATACAAGTTTCTGATTCGACTTTACCAAGTAATGCCTGTTCATTTACGAGGTAATTACCAAAATCTGATATTGGGGTTCAGTTCACTTGTATTTTCGTTTGCATTAATTCGTACTCCTTTTCTTTTATTGGCAATTGGTCTGTAACCATGAAATATCTTGCAGTTTAGAGCAGGTTCAGATTGAATCATTTGATGAACATGTATGTGGAGGTTTGAAAGTGAGCATATTTCTGTATTCCATGCTGCTATTCTGGCACAAAAATACTGAAGGTGAGGTCTGATTTCCTGGTTACAATGTTGAGTAAGCATATTAATTCCATCACCCATCTTGTATTTCTGCTCGGTGCCATATTGGCAAAACGCTAATTGCCCTGGGAACCAATCGAGCTGGTGTTTCAGTATTTTATACCAGGATGTGGTTATGGTCACCACTTCTTAATTTTTCATCTCCGCACTTCAGTAATCAAAAAGTCTATGTTGGACGAGTTGGTAGTGCATTATGTCATATACTTGTGATTAGACTCACTAGAGTTATCAGATCGAACTTTGCTGCTTTTATTTCTTTACTTTCGGCATGTGCTACGGAGTTAATGCTTAAAACATTTATAATTTTCATGGTTTGACAGAGGAGGAATTGTGGCTTCCAAGATCAGTATTTGTGATTGAAGGATATTTGCTGATCTGTAGCGAAGATATTATACAGTTAAGCTGTGATACTAATACGGATGATGACGATGCCGAGAGTGATATATCATCCTTCTCCTCCCGCTATTTTTCACTCGATTCTAGCTGCTCCATCAGTAACATTCTAGAGATGGTAATATTAGTTTTAAGGACTTACTTAATGTGAAATAGCAATTTTTTGGTTTATACGGATCCGAAGTATAAGAATAAGCAAGGCTGTATGCAACAGAAGGCCAATATTAACTGGCTTCAGTTTTCTAGGCACTTATACTCACTAGCTGGAATTTATCTTGCAGGTTATTGAGCCCAGGGATAGCAAGTGTGTGACCTTAACCTTAGACAACAATTTGGTGTCTAATAAGGTTTTTAGCTCTTCAGCTACTAGTCTCAAGAAAAAGAAGGATGTGAAGAAGAACCCAAATGATGCTGGGTCTCAGAAGATTTGGAAATTGAAGTGGTTCTCTGAAGAGACTTTGTCGAAGTTTGTTGTTTTACTGAAGGCACTCTACTCAGGAACCACCTTGACTCCTTTACCTGTTAGATGTCTTACCTGAGAACACGAATTGCATCTCAGTTGTTATTGGCAGAGGCACTGGAATAGAGAAGATATAGATGAATGGTTTAGTTTACCCTGGTGTTTGGAGGGGAGAGGAAGATGCAGGCCTAATGGAACCTTAAATAGGCCACCTGGCTTGTGTAACCGTTGTTCATCATATCGTACTGGTCTCTCAAAGTTTTGTTCGCATAGGGGTAGTGCCTAATTGACTGGCAGGTGAGAGACTTGGGCGTGTAAGATACGACCAATGGGGTGAAAGTGTTTGTAGGCAAGTAGAATTTCAGTATTCTTTTTATTCTTTCTGCTTTCTTTTCTTCTAAAGTTGTGTTGTTGTTGTTGATAAGGCTTTGGCTGTTTTCTTATTCTTTGATTCTTTTGTAAAAATGAACAAAACTGTACATACTTCCAAACAGAAAAAACGCTTGATATATGTTTTATTGTTTATAGAAAATGTTCAATCCTGTAGAATCAACAACGGTTCACCCACATATTCTGGTAGGTGGAGATCATTCAAAATTCAAAATCTCACAAGGAACTCTAATTCTAGTTTAACTAAAAAGGGAGAAAAAATAACCACTATGATGCTTGGCTATATGGGCCTGAAACGAGTATTTGACCATAAGATAGAAACTGTTTTGAGGCATACTCAATTTTTTTTTTCGAGGCATACTCATTCATTATACCATCTAGGGTGGGTTTATAAGGGGTGTCTAAAGATAGTGCAATTACCCATATATCCTTAAACAATTTAAATTATTAGAGTGTCCTTATCCTCAAAAACCTAAAATCAAAAATCAAACTTAAACATCTTGGACTCCAATTCAATCAAGAAATTGATTAAGCAAAGCAAACACGAATCGAAGTGAGCGATGTTGGAGTACGAAATCCAAATCTCAATTGCTCTTAGATGTATTTTAGAATGTATATGTGACAAACCCATCTTGTTTTTGATTGATTTTATTTTGTTTGATCGATAGAATATAATTTCAAAGATGAAATTCGGGTTTTCAGAAGATCAGTTCGGCTGATCTTGGAGTATCAATTTTGAGCCGAACCTAGTGTATGATTTAGAGAAACACTATGTTCGGCTAATGCAACTTTGCTAGATTGTGTTCGAATTAGCTGAACCTATATTCGTCAATTACAGAGTGAAGTTCGGCTGATAACTTTTTCAGCCGAACTGTTCATCTGGTCAGTAGATCTGGGTTTTAGAAATTCAATTTTTTGACAGATTCAAATTATAAAAAGAAATTAAACGTATATAATCTACCTCTGATTTGAATCACACATTTTGGTCACTTCTAATCACTAAAATCTCAAAATTCAAAATCCAAGTTTTTTTTCACTTCTTCTTCTTCTTCTTCTTCTTCCTCTCAAAAACCCCAACTCTCTCACATAAATTTGATTTTCTCCTAATTCACCACTAATAATTTAATTTTTAATCAATGCTTAAAATTCCTAGCTAATCAAATCTAATCATAATCATTAATACTAACTAGTTTTTCACCTGTGCGATGCACGGGTCTGTTTCTTGTAAAAGAAATATTGGATCATGTTTTAAATTTAAGTTCATTACAAATAAATTAAAATAATAAAAATTCAAGAAGTTCAACGCCTTAGAAACTGACAATTTTTTTTATTAAACTGATAAAAAACCAAAACGACATCTTCCAAGCTTCAATAATACTTATTTAAAAGTCACAGATTGATTAAAAGTTATATCGCTCCGGATTTTTTTCGAAAACTGATCTTCTTAACATTATGATTTTATTTCTTATGCACTCTTGCCTCTTTTGGTCCATCGAATTATCGCGCTCGTTCACTCCGTCTATAGAAACGCCATCGAGATCGCGTTAGATTATATCGTTAAATAAATATCGTCTGACCGCTTACCTTTTTTATAAATTCATCTATTTCGTTTATGCATGATTATTTTGTTCGTATTTTATTAAGGTAAGTGGAAATCCGTAAGAGCCATTTACCAACCAATCCATAATATAAAGGTGTAAAACGTGTCAGTCCAGCCCATCTCGGACCACAAAATCATTTGTTTAGAATGTTGTTTGCCGTGTTGTGATGTGTCAGAAATCAAGGATTATTGTGATGTGGTGTGCCGTGATAGAGAGTGCATTTCGATGTGTCAGACAAATAATCAAGTGAATGTGAGGATAAAGTCTCCACCTTTAAGAGCATCTCTAGTAGAAGGCGGAAGATTTATTTTTTAGTGACATATAGGATTTTAGACCTTCATTTTAACTCAATCCATCTCTAACAGTAGGTCCTACAAAACAAGAGGGATGAAATACTAACTTTGAAGGTTTCGAAGAAATCTTATCTTGACCTCCGGAATGACTTCCATGTCATATTTTATTAGTTTTAGTAATTAAATAATATACAATTGAACGGTTAAGATCCCATCACATAAGGGTTTCTAAGGGTCAAACCTCTATACCAGTGGAGAAGATTTATTAGTCGTGGGGTCCTATATTTACTATATGTGTAAATCCTCCTAAGTAAGGGTCTTAATAAAATTCTACGTAGGATTTTTAACACCAGCTGTTGGAGATGCTCCAAGTGATCTTCTAATTTTAAAGGTCATATTAGAGAATGTGTAGACATTGTAGTCATCAATATCTAAGGTTAGGATCACATAATGGTCCCAAATATTCTCAACCAATAAATTTTATACACCTGCACAACTAAATAAGCTGAGAAGTTCTATGGTTGAAGAAGAATTTTTCTCGCCTCCTTAAATTTAGGAAATTATATTCACATCTTTAAAAGAAGAGTTACAGGGATCTACACCACATTACCATTGGAGATGCTCTAGTCTTTTAGTATCCTTGAAGATGCATTAGTGTGGAAGTTGAGTTTTGGTTTCCAAGTACCCACATACCAAATTGCATGTATTAGTAGTTCTATTTGGAGATGCAAGGGAAAAAAGTCGACACAGTTTCGGGGCATGGCCCCCGTCTCCAGCCCCCAAGATTAGATGATAAGTCTCACTTTTGTGTGAGTCTGAACTGAATGTATTTTTTTTTGTTCTTGGCTCGGTAAGTGAAGAGTTTTTTAATATTTATTTTTATCTGAATCAATTTGTTGCTTTTAGTATTTTTGCATTAGAAGCTTCTGATTTGTTCCAAATAATCCGCCTATCAGTGCGAAAATAAGAGATTGTGAACTTTTCTGCGTTTTCATTTGGAACATCATAACGAACAATAAAACCAATTTTCTCATAATCATTAATTTTTCCTGATCTCTCGTTTACCAATTTCTCGTTATATATGTAGCTTTTGTAGGTAGCAGTAGATTAGATGGATACTCGCATCACATGCCTTGAGTCATGTGTTCACATGGAGGTTATGTTATGATCTCATCTAATAACATTTCGCTGGAGCACAAATTTTATTGTAAACATCACCACTCAACTCTTCGAAGGGTACCAGCTTGGAAACCTAGGAATCCCAGAGAACGGATTATATGAATCACTTGGAAACATTTGTCACATAGAATATTTATCCCATAAAAGATCTCTGAAGTGATACAGTATGATCCGAATACTCGGAGTGGGTTGATTAAAATCGAGTTTAAGAGGCAACATATAAATTAAGTTTATACGACGTAAGAGATATTTTTAAATTTGGTCATAGCATTTCTCTCTAGACATATATGTATATACAAACAATGAAATTATCTACTACCAAAAAGAGGTTTCGCTCTAGAAAGAGTTTTGTTTTTCTGAACCGGATACACACATTGCATCATGGTTTATAATTCATTGACAACGTAAAAAAATGGATTATAATTCATCACTTATAAGCAGAAGTTGTAATCCGGTTCGAATTAAGATTCCTAAGTGGATTAAAATGGATTATAATAAGTAACACTTATTACCAAATTAGGTAAACTTTGTTAACAATGAATTACATGCAGCCCTGTAATTGTCCAAATACATCTTCTGCTAACTTTAATACCTAAGAGATTCGTTCAAGAGGGCTGACACCAGTCAGTGTTAAATCATTTTAATACAAAGACATCATCTAACTGCACTTTAATCTTTAAGAAAAATGAAAAATATAAATACTATTAATCCATAGGCGAATGCTTAAAGCTGGATTCTTGTTGGTAGATAAGGGATTTGATGAATTGTCAATGCAGTGTTGGACGGTTACTTCACTTCTTTACGTTATTAACTGTCATAACCTTGTCCATAACCTTGTAGTTGTATACATTTATGAGATTTGGCTTCGCTGGGATCTTAAAGTCTATTTCGTTGCATCCTTAATTTTCCAACTCTGCAGTCACTTGCTGGCATAGAAGCTGTTATAAACCTTTATACGCCAAGTTTTCCATAGTTAAATGTAATTTTTGGCCTCTCTTTTTAAGAAGTGGGAGGAGTCCCATGCCCCCCTGTGTTAGGACCAGACCAATAAAAGGGATGTATACATATTGCGAGAAAAAAATAAAATAATGCATTATAGTAATCTCAAATACCGTATGAAGCGGCTCTGATGAAATATAATCATCCTCATTACCATGAGTCATGCCCTTAAAAGCATCCCTAAACGCCGCTTTCTCAAATTGTGAAATAAAAAATCTCCAATTATATCAACCGAATGGATACCGAGTTTTACATAGGACAATACAAAATCAAACTTATATCATTCCCTTAACCTTGTCTAATAGATGCACAAACGTACATTCATTTATATCAGCGGAATGGTTTCCTCCAACTGGATGGATAAGCTCATATTTGATATCATTAAACTATATTTTATAGGTTTAACTCTTAAGAGCCTCCACTATGCCGGAAATGAGAATATATGATCAACGATGTCGACAAATGAAATCACAAATGAAATCAGATAATAATATTTGTGACACCTACTTCCTTAATACCCCATCTATACGCACAGTTACCGTTGTCATCAATTAAGTTTCTCATGGATACACAAAGAGACTCTTTCATCATGGTCATCACTTGTAACACTTGTAACAAATGCCAATGTATAACCTCAGTAAGTGCCTGAAACAAATTCGAAAGCACTCTCGTTTGTACTGACACAAATAGACATTTTGATTAGGATTAAGTGAAGCCACCGAGAAATTCTCAGCAGAAAGTCCACTCACTTGGTGAAGCCGAACCCGTGACACTTGACATAAAGGATCAATTGTAAAAAAAAACATTTAATAAATTTTATATAGTTCATTATAAGGTTCTTTATAAATTATAAGAACTAAGCTGCAAAAACGTAAATAACAAATATCATTAGATGATATAATTAATTTATTTCATTTGGAAAAGCAAGTTTCCAGCGAGATCAATATATTTTGTAACACCGGACTTCCGAGAGGGATAATTTAGGGTACCTTGATTGAGAAAATTATTCATTCATCAAGATCTAATAAAGAAGAAAAATCCATCCGAACTTATGAGTCCTATAAATAAATAATGTTAACACAAATGCTCAATTTGGTTAGCGTTTTCTCTTTATTTGTTGTAAATCCGCTCAAACCTCAATATTTAAACACATGGTTCTACTGAAAATAAAAAATAAGTAAGAATCCGTCACCCACATAGAGTAAAATAGACACCGACAATCTTAACTTTTGTTTTTCAAAATCACAACTCTGCCGTAAATCAACAAAAAGTAAAATCCTACATTATCAATCAAATACCCTTGAATCTCAAGATTGTATTTTATCAAAAGATTGAATTGAAAAAAAAAACCGAAAGTTAAAATACTACCTCTTTCCTCAAAACCCGTCTCAGTCTGCATTGTGTATCAATTTTTCATATCAAATCTCTGCGTATTACACAAAGTTATAACCAAATCAAATCCCATATTATAAAAAATTTAATAAGAAAAAAAATAAAAACGACAGAAAATGAATATACTACCTCGTTATGAAAAACATGTGCCGAGAAAGCGAGAGGTATGCACTAACGAAATGATTTCTTTCAAAAAGAAGAAGAAGTGTATTTGTTTGTTCAAAATCGATACCATCAAGCTTCAAAAGGACTAATATTATCCCGTTTCACCTCAAGTTAATGCTCAAGATCGCATTTGAGCCGATTGGTTACATGGTACTGCATGAAAAAAAACACCAAATAGATCAGACAAAAAACATTAAATCCCAAGAAAAGAAAAAGGAAAAATAAAACATAAAGAAAAAATCCCTTGCTCAAAGGCTTTATACAGAGAGTCACCCAAACCCGAAATTCCCATAAAAATGAAAATAGATTATTTCTTACAACATTTGTTGCAGTATTTTTGTATATTTAGCTTAATCATTCTATATATAGAATGCCGAACATTTATTTGTTGCATTATATACCCCATAAAATACTAACGGTACCCCCATTAGTTAGTTATGGTAGTTTTAATTTGGTTAACATGAAAATCATGAAATTATTCAAAATTTTGAGATTGATACCCCCTTTCAAAAATTTATTATACAACCATATATATAGACGTAAAATTATATTTATAAATACACAAAATCTTTCTTCCAAATATAGAACATTATTTTGACTGTGAGATTAATTGTGAGATTATATACTAAAAATATTATATCTTATTGAAGAACATAGAAAACCCTAGCTAGGTAAATCAACTATGGAATCGTTAGAATCACATTTGGAAGGTCCGGGTATTGAATCATATTAAGATGAACCGTAAGGCATTTTATCAAATCATGTTTAAACAAAACCCACAAATCAAAATCTCTTTAGAATCCTTAAATTACAATCGATTGCAAAGAAAATCTTTAAGGCATTTTATCAAACGAAGAAGGTATGTTGTACAAAACAATAAGTTTTCAAATTAGGCTAAATAAAGTATAACATAAAATTAATATCAATGATCATGAGTTCATGAATCATGATTGTTTTATTGATAACCTCTACAAACTATTCATTTTAACTCTCCTCATCCATCACTATTGATACAGTAACAAGAAATTAACCAGACGAAAATTTTTATTCCCAAAAAAGAGAACAAAAAAACCAAGATTAGGATTTTTTGCGAGCTAACATTAGCTTCAGGCATTCCATTGTTTTGTGTAGAGGAAGTGAACAAATTCCAAAAGAAAATTTAAAGTTCGAGACTTTTACAAAGAGAAGGAAGAAGAACAAAAACTCTGTAATAAAGATGGGTTTGTGTTTTTATCTCTGATTTGTTATTCGGGGGTATAATTATTTTTTGAATTTGATGGGGTAGGTAGATAAATGTTGGGGGTATATAGATAAAGGGGTATAGTTAGTATTTCTGGGGGTATATAGAAGAACACCCTAAAATATTGTGCATATCCTGAAATGTCTTAGAATAGAATTATAAAAGTGAGATTTATTTTACTAAAAATATATGAAAAACTCTCCAATTTCAGAGTTTCCAAAGCCTCACTTTTGGTATATAAAAAATTTGGTAGAATCTTCCGGAAGATGTCTAACATTTTTTACTTTTTGTGAAATAAGCAAGTAATATTAACAAAAACGAAAAAACAATATTGAATTTCGTTATGATGATTGTCTACTGCACTTTTATATTAATATTGTTTTGCTTAATATCGTTCTCAAAATTATGCTTAATATCATATATTTTTCATCAAAATTTTAATCGATAATTTTATTTCGACTATTTGACAGGATTAGTTATTTATTGTTGTGGGAGAAGAAGCATACTTTAATCTACAGGTAAGTATCTATAACTATAATTTTGATTTTCAATTTTTATCATTGATTCAAATTTGATCCGAAGTAATTTAATTAGTAGAAGTTTGATTTGTACCCATCCACAGATTTGCTTTTAAATTTTGACCAATAATCTGATAATTTAATCTCATTTGGAATTTTAATTGTAATTTGAAATTAAGGGTTTTAATTATCGATAGTTTGGAGTTGTGAGTTTTTTTTATAAGAAGTGTAATTGGATATTGGACAATATTATTTTATTTTTTTTAATTTTATGATCAATTTAATTTTATGATGAAATCATGATGGATACTGCATATCTTGATGTGATCTTTCCCATATATATATATATATATATATATATATATTTTTTAATTCTAAAATTAATTTTATGATTAAAATAATTACATAAAGTTATATTTTTTTGTTTCATAACTTTATAAGATTATATAAGTTCTAGTAATTGTAGGTAATTATTTTCTAGAATGTGATTGGCCAAATGATATTTCGTGGGTCCAAAAGATTCTCTTGAAATTCTATTGGCTGAAATTTAGAATGGTGGGGCCATAATCAACCAGAAGCTCCGATTAACCACGTCGCTCGAAAAAACTCTGTTTTTATATAAAGAATTATGTAAGAGTAGTTATGCCATTATCAAAAAGGGTGGATAAGGGGTGATGTTGTTTTTTATTTAGTGACCCTATTTTGGCATTATTTAGTATGCCTTAAAAAAATTCAGTATGCCTCAAAATAGGTTTCAATAGATATTGGCTCCTAAAATTATTTGGCGGAATGACACAGAAATTAGGTGCAGGCCCAAAAAAAATATTATTCTCATTGTCAGGCCCACAATTAATTTTTAGTTCCGTGACACCCATAATTATATGAAATTATTAAAAATGTCTGCATGAAGGATTATGCATCCGCATGAAGGGTTATGCATCAGGGGTATAATTGACAACGCAACTTGGATATAACATATCTAAAAATCTGCGCCTTGGAATTTTACAAATTTTATATCGTTGGAAATATTTTTAAGAGAGCTACGCAACGAGTACAAACAAGAATATCAAATTTTTATTTTTCACAAAAAAATCGAAGGTGATCATCATTTTAGGCAAAATTTTCGAAAACTTGATACATAACTATTATGCATCCACCAAAAAAGATGCATAACACATTCTGCAGACGCATAACGAATTATGCAACCATTTTCTCCACTGCATAACAAAATTATGCATTTGGATAACAAAGTTATGCATCTATAACAGGTTGTGTAACCATTGTTTTGGTTGATTTTAGTGTGTACATAAAAAAATTGATGCATAATGCAGTATGCATCCATATTTACGGATGCATATCAGGTTATGCATCTATTTTCTCGATGCATAAAAGATTGTGCAACAATTTTCTCGATGCATAATGCATTATGCAGTCATATTTTCGGATGCGTAACAGGTTATGCATTCATTTTCTCGACTGCATAACATGTTATGTAGATATTATTATAGGTGCATAACGTGTTATGCAGCCATATTCTGGACTGTATAAGAAGTTATGTAACCAATTTCATAATTGCATTACATGTTATGCAGACATTTTCCAAATTCACCAAGTTATATCCTCCAAAATCACCACTACCACCAACTCAATCAACAGCTGAAACACCCAAAAGCAGACCCAAAAGGAATTCAGAATCTGACCTCATATACAAGTTTGAATGCAAGTTCAGCTTTTGGATGTTGGTATTTATCATGATGAAGTTGCAAAGGTACAAAAAAAAACGCCAACACAAACTGCACGACAGAGTAATCCTTAATCATATCAGAAATCAAATAAAAACAAACAAGTACCAAGTTTACGATATTGCTTTCGAATTTTATCTATTCCTGCATTTTCTTCAAGCTGATTAATCCCACCATTAGCACAATCTTAAAAAAAAAAGCCAGACTCAAAAGCATACCGTAATAACAAAAAAAGAAGTATTAAAATTCCAAAGACTTACTCCAAGTAGAAAATACCAATCAATGAAAGATGACTTGATATTCTGGTTGTGAGTAATTTATGATGAATACATTCAGTATGCCAAAATGGTGATATTGTCGATGATGTTAACAATGAGCATATTCTTGTTACCAACTCTGACTTTAATTCATCTTCTTGTGTAACAAAAATTCCTTTAGTTCAACTTCATCCTGATAAACTTACCTGAATTCCTTTAGTTCCCTCCTAAACTTAAGATCAATGGATCTAAGCTTCAACAAATTTAAAGGGGGTTTACCCAAATTACCACCAAACCTAGCTACACTTTCTATTAAGATTCAGAAACAAGATCAACATTGAACCTTTAAATCATGATCAACATAGAACTATTAGGCGGCAGCGGTGAAAGTTGATGGCGTCTTCTTTCATGGAATCATATAGCAGATGCAAATAGATAGATTCAGAAAGAAGAATATTAGGTCAAATACGAGGGGAAAATTGATGACGTCTTCTCTTTTCTGCTTCTTCATCATCCTCAACTGAAAAATCTCGATGAAATTATAAAAGAACAACCTTTGTTGAATCATTCATCAGCGATTTTAATCTGCAGGGATTTCCGAAGTGAAAACTGTCGAGCAGCAGAATAAAAGAATTTGCCATTGAAAAAAATGAAAAACTGAATTTTATAAATTATGGGTTTGCGAGAAATTTTCTTATAAAAACTGAACTTTTCCGGGCGTGGGTTTCTTAGTGTAAAAAATCTGAAAAATGGGTGTGGTAGTAGTTTTCACTATATGCAATAGAGAGAAGTGCCCCAATATTTGCACCAGAGTGCTATATTAGGTCAAAGCCGACTTTCTGAACCTCTCCCGCAGACACAGTTTTTCGGGGTCGTAAACGAAAACATAAAAACCCAACCCTGCACCCTATCAATCTTGTGGTGGAGGGGCATGGTCGTAAGGAAACCCTCAGATTTTTGGAAGCAGCAAAGTTATCTTCTGATTAGTTACATTTGTGAAACCTAGTAAACATCGAAGCCTCGTGATCTGCAGATCCATCTCCGCCACCAAGTACACATTAAAAAAATTCATCACTGGTCTACTAGCTCAACATGCACGGTCGACCACGTAAACCCTTAGAACCAGAAAATAAACAAGTTTCGTTACAGAAAGCTACTGAGTTACGAATTCTTCAATCTCAACTCCTTCATAATCACCATAACAAAATGTAAGATTTATATGTTTTTTCTTTGATATTGATACTATTGTGAATCCTACATAATCATGATATTGATTTCTCTAATTAGTTATTTATATTTGTTTGCACTTCAGTTACACCAAAGAAGCGCTAGATCTTAGCGCGAAGTTATTGGGAAAAAATCCTGAATTTTACACAGCTTGGAACTACAGAAATTTTTTTGTCGATTATTTATCAGAAACAGATAAAGATTTGATCAAATCAACTCTCGATGAAGAACTGAAAACTGTATGTTTTTAACAAGAATCAACGTTTACCCCAGATTGAATCAAATTTTATTTTTTAGTTCTTACGTATTATTTATTTATTCTATTGAATTATATATGAATTTTTGTAGGTAGAGATTGCTTTGGTAAAGAATTCTAAGTCATATGGGGCCTGGTATCATAGGAAATGGATTTTACAGAAGGGATTATCGTCTTCGAATCATGAATTTAACTTACTCAAGAAGTCATAATTAAAGGATAGTCGAAATTTCCATTCTTGGAATTACCTGAGGTGATTATTGTGTGCCGATATTGAATCTTGGACAAAAGTTTACATTATATAATAAATTTATGCTTGCTTTTATCATTTTCTTACTAGGTTTCTCGCGGCATTGGGAATTGTATCAGAAAAGGAAGAATTGGAATATACAAAATCTATGATTGAAGAAGATATTAGTAATTATTCTGCATGGCACTAGAGTAGGTGTTGGTTTCTTACTCTCTTTGATTTAATTGGTATTAATCTTAGACTTTGTAGGTGTACCATGTGTCATAAGGCATGAACGCACTGTAGTAAATTTTTCTGTGTGAACATTACAAGAGATTGTTGAAAGGAAAACTATACATTGCAAGTTTTAGCATCGGTGGTAATAACTAATAAGGCATTGCTGATTTATGTTAGTATCTCTTAATATGTGCTTTTGTATAGCTTTTATAATTTTTAAATGGCAATTATCATTATCTCAAACCAATTCAATCAGGTACTAGGAAATAATTGGTTTTTGGTTTTTGCAGTTCTTATTTGCTGAAGCAGATAGCTAAAGGATCTGATTCGAAGGAAACGGCCTTAGAAAAAGAGTTTAAGCTTGTACACAATGCACTTTTTGTAAAACCACGTGAACAATCCGGTTGGTTTTACCATTTTGGCTACTTAATCAAATTACCACTTCATATGCTCCTGTGTTGGACAGTATCCCAGCAGCTTCAAAGTGGCCAATAGAGACTATAGTTAAGGAAATTGGTCACATTCGCGAGTTGTTGTTATCGGAAGGGAGCTGGTATTGTTTTCGTTATTTATGTTATATTATTATTATCTATTATTTGTATGTAGTTTTCAATCTCTCTCTACATTTATTTATTTTTTTATATTTCTTATTATTGTCTGCTTTGTGTTCCATTTGGTTTTTCTCTTTCAGTAAAATGGTAAAGCTTACACTCGCACGATTGTTGATTGCCCATGACACGATAATGTCGTACAGTGCTTATTTTTCACACGAGAAGGTAAATACAGAAGAAGTTCTTGAACTGTACACTGAGTTGATGATGTTGGATCCATCACATGCAAGATATTACAAGGACGAACACAGTTTAGTATTGATGGAGAAGGTAACTTTTCTATTGTTTTGTTGGGATACATCTATCCAAATTTTATTATCCTTTTTTACCATGCAGTTAAACTAACTCATTATCAAAGAAAGTTGCGTTGCATAGTGTTTTATGTGGTACTGCAGTTAATCTCCAACTGGAAATCTATAATGAAGGTCTGCCGATACCATAGAGAATCACTTTTTATCCTGATTTAATTGGGGGGTGGGTATTTTAACAGGGATTTTTTATCATGATATAATTGGAAGTAATAAATTTCATAAGTGGTTAACTGAAGTCCCTTTGTTAAGTTATAGGATTAATATTGTTTTGTCAACTTCTGATCCTATAACAAGTTCAGGAATTGGACTAACTTTAGTTGACTATACAGGTAATACAATTGAAGCAAGGGGAACCCATGGAATTAAACTGCTCAACAAGAGAGGAACTAGAGGCGATGTGAGCTGAAGCAGCCTTCCTAAAAGTGGAGTGGCACACTTTGCTCAAAGAAACGTATGCAAAAGCAAAAGAACAGAGATAGAAGATGAGCAATGATTTTGGAAATGCAAACAAAAACTTTGCTAATTTTAACATCTCAGCCCTAATTTTGATTAGCAAAATAGATTTGTAATAGATTTTCAATTAGGAATATTTGGAGATCTTTTATGCTAATTCAACTCTAATTTCTCCAACACTAACCTTTTTTTTCTTTTTATACATTCCGCTTGAACACTTATGTAACTTGGTCACTACCACTTCCTTAAATATGGAGTATAAAAAGATTAAATTACCCCAACACTTAATGTCAAACGTGGGATATTTATTTTTCTTATATTTTTAGTTTTATTTTACTTTTCAATATTTTAAATACTCCCTTAGGCCTGTTCCTATGCACATGCCAAAAAAATGGTGTTTGGTATACCAGGTGGCATGGCAAACCATTTGCGCCATTATGGGAAAACCAATAAGCGACAGAGTTTCCATCGAGCGATATTCATAATATCGCCAACGATATAGCTGGCGATGTTCTTTATCCCGAGCGATTTAAACAATAACACTGGCGATATTATGATTATCGACCAGTAGTTATTTTGCAACGGCTATTCCCCCACCCCCACCCCCAATGGTCCTATACATACGGCCTTTTACTTCTCTAGATAACTCACCCATACTTCTACAGATTTTTCACCAATTTCCTTTCTTATATTCTCAATTTTAGATTTCATAATCATCAATGTCGAGATCCAATGAAGAGAGGAATATTATTATGAATCGGTTCAGATTACAGCAAGAAAGGTATCGTAAGAGGTTGCAAGAACTTGATGATGAGGAAGCTGACGATAATAAACTCATCAAAATTTTGATGCTTGTACATACGGGACAAATACCAAGAGTTCCAGAACCCAAAGAAGTATTATCAAGAAGATATACGTATTGAGGGAGGGAATTTTACCACCAAAAGCTGATGCACGATTACCATGTCTTCGTTGCCAATCTGTACGAACCTCTCTTTCAAAATCAACATCAGTCTAACCACTATCCTTGCCTTTTCTCTTAGCTTGCATTATTAATGCAACATAAGAGGCCACTTCCTTGTTGATTACAATGAAGTGTTCTGACAATCCTTTCGCATCACGACCATTGATGTTCATGGTTTGTTCTTCATATTTCTTAAATATGTTATCCCACATGGTGTTACCATGTTGTTGTGCACCGTCGATACAATCTTGGGTAAAAAAACATAATTACGACAAACACATTCATTTTCTGCCATAGTGTATTTTGCACCACGAACTCGGGTTTTTTTTTTAGCTTTGCCTTGACTTTGAGATTGTGAATCCATTTAACAAGAGAATATAGATAGTTTTAGATTTGAAAAAGATTGAGAAATTGAGAAATTCTATAGAGATTTAGAAATTCTGGTGTGAGTTAAAATGAGTTTGAAATTATGTATTTATAGAGGTGGAAAATTGCAGCCATTGGATGATGAATTAATCATCGATAATCATAGAACCGAGCGACTGCTTGACTTACGCTGGCGATTGACTGACCCTCGAGCGACGTGAAGACCATCGAGCGATGGAATTTCTATCGTTCGATTGAAACTCTGTCATGTATGCCTATATGCCAGGACTGGCATATATGCATGCGAGTTTGGCAGTTTGACATACCTATAGTGAGTGCATATGCCAAATTTCATGTTTCGACATGTGCATAGGAATAGGCCTTATGGTGGATATTAGTATAAGGGTGTCCATGGACGCCTGTTGTAGCCGAAAAAATAAGTAAAGGAAATCAGATCCTTGAAGATGAAATAAAGAACAGAAATTGTGTATTAAAATTCTCAAATTGTTAGCATATATTGTAGCCCTGCACATTATGAACCGAACTATCAAAATCCTACAAGAAAGAAAGCAATTTTTTTTTCTCTCTTTTTTTTCGGCAAGAAAGCAAAATCATTCCTAGCATAACTTCTTTTAACATGCACCATTGACATGCACGTAACACGTTCGACAGATTCTTGAATCATTCTTCATCGAGGAAAAAGATTCAATCAACTACAACAAGCTTGTTGTATTCCTCGCCAGAGATTGCTTTTTCCATCACTCTAATGGGTGTAAACTCGCTAATATCCGAACCTTCGAGAAAAAGTGTCAGCAAGTTCTTTGAATATCCGCTAACGAGTGCGACACCCTTTTGTTGTGCCACCACCGGAGTTGAGCTAGAGTCTCTAAGGTTCCAAAACACAATCTCCGGCACCTTCATGTATCCTCTCTCTCTAAACTTCTTCTCTATCACCTGGTAGTCCGTCTCCCAGTCATTATTTTTTTTGGCCTCATCGAACTCCATGTCGCTGAACACGAATAGCCTCTTTATCATCTGATCTTTCTTTTAAGTTGCCATCAACTGCTACTTGCAATATTTGGTCGAAAACTTTCTGGAAATCAGTTGACATCTCCCAATCCATTTTTCTAATGGAAATTATCTTCGATGTCAAGTTTTCGCCTTCAATCTTCTGAAGTTGAGGTTTTGAGCTGAAAGTTATCAGTTTACCTTTCCACGGTTCTTGACTCATGTCGGATATTAGCAAACCAAGAGCAACACATACCTCCATTGGAGTTCCTATCGTACTACCAGATACATCACAGATAGCAAGACAATCATTCAGTTTTCCCATTTTCGACATGTCATCTACCATTCGTTGCCATTGCAGTTCCGCGACATTACAATCACCTTCGTCTTCCTCATCATCCAAAGAAGCCAATATCTCGTGCGGTAACAGTGCACCAGCAGCAATCTTTGTCTCTCCTTTTTTAACACTCTCTAGATACTCCTTGAACCGTTCTTTATAATGTTCTTCAAAGAAAGTCTTGTACTTTTTCATAGCAACGGATGAAACACGGTTATACGGCAAGGATTCCCAGTTTTTAGAACTCATGTAAACTTCAGGCAATTCTAGTACTTTACGAAGAGGAACCAAGTATTGTCTCCTCAAACGATCACGTACACGATAAACATACTGAGCTTCTTCAATATTTTCATAGTCAGGGTTGGAATTACGCGGGAAAATCCTTCTAGCAATACTTTCACATAAACGAGTAGCTTTGTCGAAACAAGAATTCAGAGAAGGACACCATTTCGAAGCCAAAGTAATCTTGCCAAGTTCACCGGAACTTAAATACTTCAAATCAGAATTTAAAAACTCGGCGAAAAGATCAGATACTGCATCATGCAAGATTCTATACTCGGTGTCTTTACCGTACCTCTCTAGTGCTCTTTTAGAAAATTCAATCGCCTTTTCTTTTCTACTCTTCTTTGGCTCGTCGAGTTTACTCCCGGCTTTTGTTTTCCTCAGTTTGGATTTTCTTTTGCACTTCTGGTGGGCATGAACTCGTTTACCATTCTGATTTTTCACTCTCTCTTCTGAACTTCTCGGATATCAACACCTTCATGAAGTCTATAAAGAATTTCAGGCAAATCTTTGAAATATCCAAAGCCAGAAATAGCTTTAAGATTAGAAGCTAGGGTTTTAGGGTGATTCTTATGAAGCCATAATGCAGCGGCGTAAAACCCTTCTTTGATTGATTTTCCAGTTCCTCTAACACCTCTCAAGTTACATATCAACTTCAAAGCTGTTAAAGGATCATGTTTCCAAGCCAACTCTAACCGTTGAGTCATGCTTGCATGTGGTGTATCAGGAACAACATGGAAGAAGAAATCAAGTAATGGGTTTCCATTTGTAACATATGTTGCTGATCCATTCTCTGTAAGACCTCTATCTGGAGACAAAGAATGATGCTGTGTAACTCTAACTGGAGAATAAGAACGAGACGGAGACCGAGATACAGAACGAGACGGAGAGCGAGACCAAGAACGAGGTCGCCGTGTCACTCTAACTGGAGACAAAGAATGAGACCAAGAACTAGATCGAGACGAAGAACTAGACGAAGAAGAACTAGATCAATATGAAGAAGAACTATATCGAGACGAAGAACTAGATTGATATGAAGAACTAGACGAAGAACTAGATCGATATGAAGAAGAACTAAACGAAGAACGATATCGAGGATGCCGTCTCGCTCTAACCGGAGACCTAGAACGAGTCGGAGAACGCCATCTTCTAATTGGAGACCGAGACGGAGGACGCCATCTTTTAATTGAAGACCGAGGCGGAGAACGAGGACGCCATTTTCTAATTGGAGATCGAGACGGAGAACGAGGACGCCATTTTCTAATTGGAGATCGAGTCGGAGAACGCCATCTTCTAATTGGAGACCGAGACGGAGGACGCCATCTTTTAATTGAAGACCGAGGCGGAGAACGAGGACGCCATTTTCTAATTGGAGACCGCCGTGTCACTCTAACTGGAGACCAAGAACGAGACGGAGAACGAGACCGCCGTGTCACTCTAACTGGAGACCAAGAACGAGACGGAGAACGATAACACAGTCTTTTAACTGGAGTCCAAGAACGAGAAGACCATGAACGAAATCGAGAACGCTGTGTCACATTAACTGGAGAGTCACAACGAGACTGAGAACGAGAACGCCGTCTTCTAACGGGAGACCGAGTCACAACGAGACTGAGAACGAGAACGCCGTCTTCTAACGGGAGACCGAGAAGGAGAACGAGACCTCCGTGTCACTCTAGAAGAACGATAAAACCGTCTTCTAACTGGAGACGGATATCGTCTAACTTGAGAAGAAGAGCGAGATGATGAACGAGACTGCTGTGTAACTCTAAATCGGGAACGAGATTGCTTTGTAACTTTAACTGCAGAACACGAACGGTACCGAAAAGGAGAATTCATAAAATCGTCAACGTTATTAACCATTAAGTCCATGAAAGTGAAAGCAGTTTTTTGAGTTTGGCGGTGGATTGATGGAGGACCAATGAGTTGAAACTCAGTAACAACAGAAGAAGACATTCTTGCTAGGGTTTTTGATTGAGAAGAAAATTAGGTATGAGAATGTTAGAATACGGCCATCCAAAACCAATTGGCAATGAGTGGAGAGGTCTTATAGATTATAAATCGCAGGATCTTAGAGCCCATATAATATGGGACTAATAATCTCAACACGCCCTCTCACGTGTAACCTCGTTGGGTCTAACACGTGGAAATCGGGTGACGCGGAGTAAAGACGCGGTTAGTGACTCGTCGCAAATAGCCTGCTCTGATACCATGTTAGAATATGGGCATCCAACTCAAAACCAATTGGCAATGACTGGAGTGGCCCATAGAGTTATAAACCGCAGAATCTTAGATTACCCAGTCAATGTGGGACTAATAATCTCAACACGCCCCCTCACGTGTAGTCTCGTTGGGTCTAACACGTGGACAATTAAATCGGGTGACGCGGAGTAAAGGCGCGGTCAAAGACTCGTCGCATATAATCTGCTCTGATACCATATTAGAATACGGACATCCAACTCAAAACTAATTGGCAATGAGTGGAGGCCCTATAAATTATAAACCGCAGGATCTTAGAATCCATACAATGTGGGACTAATAATCTCAACAACTCTGTCAGGTTATATGTATTTATATGTTTACTGGTAAATGCAAGGTGATACAGTATTTGAAGAGGAATCGAGATACAGGCCGGGGGAGGTAATTTATAGGGAAACGTTTACTAAGTTTGGGACAATTTCCATATTTGGATAGATTTCCTTAATTGATCACTAGTCTAGTGAAAAACAAATGAGAAGTCCTTTTTATAGTTTGGAAACATCACGCAGAATAGAGGATGGGGTGCAAACATGGCGGCAGCCAATTCATCCGTCCGGATTATATGTATAAATTGGAGAGATATTATTTTTTAATTGTAGCTCCCCATCCCCATCCACAAGGATTTATGCTTCTTTAGATATCAATCATGTTGTTTGAGATTCTCAAACCTTTATTAGTACATTGCATCGACCAGGACCAGGACCACGAGGTAGTGGAGGATAGGGTGAGCATTTTATCCGTAATTCGCGAATTTAATTTGGACCAATCGTGTTTTTGTGGATGGATGCCCGGACCGTTCGCTAATGGGTTCGATGCGGATGAGATTTTTGAAATCCAACGAATTACGAATCGGGTCTGGATGCAATTATGAAAATCCGTTGGACATCCATATCCATTAGATTAAGGGCATTTATATAGTTTCTAGAAAATATATAAATAGTTTTGAAATTTTTAAGGTATTTATTTGGAGTGTTGTCCATGACACTTTTATATTTATATATATAAATATATAAAATGTGTAGGTTTTATAAGAAGTCATCTATATTAGTTTTATTTTTCATTATAAATTTGAACTAACACAAATCCATTGGATTATCCGCACCTAATCCGTTTATCCGTGCATCCATTGGAGGTTGAATTGGATGCGGATGCCAAATTTGAAATCCGTAGTGGATTGGATTGGATGCGGATGAGGCAAAAACCGGTCCATACCGGCCTATGCTCACCCTTAGTGGAGGAGGTGATCCTCCTCGTGGAAACATTCTCACAACGATTATACTAGCTTAAGATATTTTTTTGAAGCATGTCTTTCAAACTATGATGATAGCACGGTTGGAGCTGAGCGTGTGTAATAACATCAAATCTGATAATAATAAAAAGTAATTTTTAAAATAAAATTTTAACATTGTTATTTGTACTCGTTACTAGACAATTCAAAGAGCTTTTCAAATGTACTAATTTTATAAGAACTGTTGGGTATTTTGGAAAGAGAGAAATAGGAGAGTGTTTAGTGCACGACATAAATGTACCACTGAAATCATCGATCAGGTGAATCTTGTGCTGGTTTTGTGGTCAACTGACTCAGATATTTTTAAGTTCATAAACACTAGCCTTATTTGGAGTAATTAGAGTACTCAGATGAGCGTGCAAACTCTTTTACTTTTCCGTTTTCTTTTGTAAGCCCTTTCACTCTCAGTGAAGGAACCTTTTGTGTTTTATTTTAATACAACTTCTTCACAAAAAATATATACTAATTTTATAAAATTCGGAGCGTATTCTGAAACAATAATGCTTCATCTATCGGGGATAAAAAACATGTGAGATATACCTGAAGAAACAAACCATGTGGGACCCATGGTGGGTAAAGGCCACCCTTGCTAATCTTTTTGGGTCACCCAGGGGCTGTTGTTTCTTACAGGATTTTCCCCGGTACATTTTTTATGTCAACGTAGCACTACTCATTTTGAAAGATACCAAGCTTTTTTTGAACTTTTTTTAAACATCGGCATTCCTAAGAATATATAAAACATTGATTTAATGTACATTTTTTCCTTTAAATATATATGTATGGTAGTGGTTGATATTTAAGGTCTGACTAAGTCTTATAGGTTAGATTAGACAAAAAGTGTCGCAACTTACATAAAAAGCATTGCCTATTCTTTAACACTACTTCTCTTTCCAGATATATCTCGCATTCCAGCTAGTAGCGAGATAGTTTCGCTGAATGGTTCAGCGTAGAAAAAAATCAACTTTTCGTTGTTTGGTTCAGCGCAGATTGATTTATTTTGATCCGACGGCTGAGATGGTTGTGTTGTTCCATTCAGTGCGGCCACGGGGAATGGTTCAGCGTATCTAGATGCTAGATTAGAATTTCCATAAGACTTAGGAGGTTATTCTAACTTCGAATATAGATGCTAGATTAGAAGACCATAGGACTTAGCCTTAGTAACATCAGGGTGACACCAAACTATTTGGTCTTTCTGTGTTCAACCAAAAAAAATTAATGCTTCACCAAAAAGGGGTCTTTTCTTTATTATAGTATATAGTAAGATAAGATGGGTTCCTGATTGTGATGGTTTCCCTAATTCAAGGAGGCCAATACCTGAGAATTAAGTTTGTAACTCCTATGAGGAGGTCTAAGATATGCGTTTAGTTATGGAATTCTCAATGAAGACTTGAGGAATTCATCCCACCTTTTAGGGTGTATATGAAAGACCACTAATAATGTAAGGAGTACATCATTATGGTGCTTATGGAGTACTTATTGATGTTAGGCGATAATGCCGTTATGGAGTTTTCAGATGGAAATGTTGGTAAGAATCTTGTTTGAGGAGAAAATCATCTTGGTGGTGCTGGAGTAAATTATTGATGCTGAGCAGAACGTGTCCATGAACAATTTATATTAGAGTGTGTAGAGAAGATAATCTCGTATGAATGAAGACTCTACTTTGGAGTTATAGAGTGTTTGTGAGAGTTCTTGTATTCGTTAACATTGTGGTGAGTCAGTTGGTGGTTCTATTATAAATAAAGAAATCGTAACCGTTTTGGTAGATGCAGACAATTTACACACACCGTGTATATTGTTGAACCACGTTAAATATGTGAGCACTTTACTTATTATTGCTTTTGTTTATGACTTGTATCTGTGTGGTTCTCTTTCTCTTCTTCTCATCCTAGATTGTAGTGAGGTTCATCGAGAGATCTATTATTTCTCGTTAGCTAGAATTTTATTTTCGCAAAATTACTTAGCACGTAGATAACCCTGAACCCGGTTGGTACTGTACCATTTAGTATTCAGAAGGGCTAATGTCCCAACATTCTTGTGATTGGATTTATCATCAGATCGAACAATATGTTCTTTTTTTTTTTTTGAAATAGGGACAGCTGGACCCACCCCTGATGGTACCAACCCAAGTATAATTACTTAGTAATCCCCCTTTTACGAGGTTTCAAAGGGGTTGAACCCAGGGACGGGCCTAGCAAGGGGCTAACCCGGGCTATAGCCCGTCCCAATTTTTGAGCCAACAATATTTTGCATGGGAGCATTTCTTAGAATAAGTATTCATCCCACCTTTTATTATAATTAATCAATAAAATTTAGCCCAAATGACGTATTTTAGTCCATAATTTGGCTTAAAGCATAACGTTTTTTCTCTCCGATCGTGTTTTGCTATTAAGTTTCTAGATATAAAATTTTATTTGTCTAAATCCCACCTAATAACCTATTATGCAATTCGTTCTAATAAAAGATTTTCTGCTCGATGATCCATGATAATATATAGCCCTACCATAAGAAAAATTATGGATCCGTCTCTGGTTGAACCCTTGAGCTCCACCATGAGAGGTATATGGGTAACTACTCATCCAACCAAGTGTTTCCCGATCGAAAAATATGATATTGCTTTCATTTCCTTGACTTTTATATGCTTAAAATATTTGCAACTTTTATGGTTGGACAAAGAGGGAATTGTGACTTTCAAGGTCAACATTTGTAGATTTCACCTTTTTCTCTCTTGTTCCGACGATTTCAAGGAAGAAAAAAAAACATTTAATGGTGAGCTCCTTCTGCTCAGATCCACTCTTAGTGAGTTAGTGTTATTTAGTTAGATTTCTTTAGATTAGTCGGCTTAGTGCTTTCTAAGGGTAGTTTCTTTACTGTGTTTGGCCACTTGCAACGGAAAGGTTTCTCTGTTTGCATGGCGGTTCTATCTAAGGTTTGCGGTTCTATCTAAGGTTTTATAACATCTCTTACTGCTTTAATGGGTATTCTTTGTTAGGTTCACAAGGGTTGAAGTACATTGGTGGTGAACTTTGCACCCAAAATTTTCGTCTCTTCGTTTAAGACTTAGGTCAAATCACTCCTCTCTTATTATTGCTCTCGAATAAATTATATTTTGTTACCTTTATCCTATATGTTTGTTATGTATTTCCTCCGTTCCATTTTAAAAGTTTTTACGCGGACTAAGAAATGGAGAGAGATAAAAAAAATTATTTATGTCATTGAGAAAGGTCTTCAAACATGAATCGCTATTAGTGTATTTAAAAAATAAATTTATGGTTCAAAAATAAAATGTTAGGGCATTATTGGTACGCTAGAACCTCTATATAAGGAATACCCTCCATATAAGAATCAAAAATTCTGGTCCCGATTTGGGGTAATAATATTTAAGAATAAACTTCATATTGGAATAAGTCATATTTTTTTCCGGTCCCGTATTAAGGAACTTACCTCCGTATAAGAATAATTTCACAGTAGTATATAGATAATATAAGTCATATCGTACATCAAAGTTTAAGACAAAGAGCTTCTTTTAACTAATTTGGAAAATCCTTTTAATTTTAGAAGGTGTGATGTTTGTTTTCTTTTTGCACGACTCATTCAAATATCTTAGATCGTATGATTTCATTTGTCAATTTTCCGTATCATTTTTGAATTTCGTGTGGATTGTGTTACATAGCAAACTTCGTGTATTTAACTAATACATGTGAAACTAAACAAAATTTATGTTTTCTTAGGTATTGCTTAGGTCTATTGTGTTGCATATCAAATTTCATATATTTAACTTCCGTATCATACATGTGAAACTAAACAAAAATTAACTAGTATTGCATAGGTATATTGTGAAGTTTGTTGTGCGTAATTATGTTTTCTCCTAGGTACATATATAGCAAATTTTTATTGCTCGCTTCAATATAGACCTCCATATAAGAACAACCTCCGTATAAGAATAATTTCTTGCGGTCCATAGGATATTCTAATATAGAGGTTCTACTGTAGTTTTGTAGGAAAAATATGAAAACTATCAAGTAATGGGGAACAAAAAAAAAAACCCTAAACACTCATCTAAAGTAGAATGGAGGGAATACAACTAATTTTTATACAAGAACAAAACAAATTGATAAATTATTTTGTTTTATTTTCGGATCGGATGTTATCCCCTATCCGAAAAATAATTTGGATACAGATTCAGATTGAAAATATTAATAACCAGTTTGGATATAGACCAAGTATGGATAATTTGAAAGAATTTTGGATACGGATAAGATGATATTTGTTTTCAAATGTATTACCTTACGCAAAGGTGTGTCATGTACTTGGGTACGTTAACAAGGTTGGGTTGATAGATTGAGGACAAACCTCTCTTGATCCGTAAGAATCAAGCGTCTCTGGTTCCTAAGAAGACAGTCTAAATCGATAACTCGATATTTTGATTAATAATTTGATAATTCTTACGGTTACAAACTCTGGCTTATAAATTTAGGTTTCTAACCCTATATCCGACAGCTAACAATAATCCATGTGATTACATCTAAACAACCCTTAAGAACTGATAAACCCAATTAAGCTAACTAATAACTACAATAGGATATGAGAACTCCCATCTAATAACCGGTACATGTTAAGGTGCTTCACCCAGTTCAAAATCATTATATGACGTCTTCCCAAAGGATTCACCACTTCCCTTCTATTTTTTACTAGAATTTCAGCCAAATTCAAGATCATTATATGGCATTCACTTAAAGAGTTAACCAATTCATATCTAAGGTTTACCGGAATTCCCACACAGCACAGGATTGTTACTTACATGACATTCACTCAATTCCCTCTACGGTTTACGTTAAGCTTCCACCACCATCACCATTACGTGAACCTTTTAAAAACTATGGGTGGGTAGGGGGCTATTTTAGGAAGAAATATTTTCTCCAAATATGTATATGTGAAAAATATGATCATTTTGTAATTAGCCATTTTCTTATCATTTGATTCTTTAAAAACAAAAAAAAAAAAGTTGTGTAGGATCGAAACATTAAAAACACGTGAATTGACCACATTCATGCTTTCTTATTCATCAAAAATGTTCCATCATGTAAAATTAAATACTTTCCCGTCACACTATACGTGAAGAACATTAAATGATAACTAAGACAGTGACTAAGCACAACCCAAATAAAAACTAAATATAACCTTCATTTATTTGAGGACTCCTTTTAATGTGGATGCAAAAAAAAAAGCCCACTTTTATCATCTTCTTTAGTTTATTTTTCGGAGAAGTATTTTGATTGATCCTAAAAACAAAAAGATTGATCACGAGAAAAATACAGATACATTGAAGAATCTTTTCTCACTTTTTATTACTTAATCTCGTATCTTTTGTCTTCAAAACTGATCATTTAATTATTATTTTTACGAATAGTTCGTGTTCGTTTCAATGATTTTAAATGGGAAAAACTAGAATTTTTTAATTGAAAGATGTTAGCAAACTAACTGATCTAAATTAGCTTTTTTTTATATCACTCCGCATCTGATATTGAAAAATATCCGACTTATTTCTTAGTATTAACCTTCTAGTTACTAAGAACCCTTTAACTTATTACCCGATTTATATCACTTTTTATTATCCTCGATTACTAAGGTGGTAAATCTTTGGATAGCAGGTTGTTGTCCATCTGCTCTTGGTGAATATATTGTGAGTGCTCCCCTTACTCCTCTGCAGAAACCTGGTGGCGGTCTTCGACCCATCACAGTGGGTACCATTTGGAGAAGGTTAGTGTCCAAACTTGATGCAACAAGAGTAGGTAAAGAATTAGTTTCCTACCTGGGTGATTTTCAATTTGGTGTGATGTGCCATGTGGGGGAGAAAGTATACTTCATTCTGTTAACGGACTTATGGAATTGAAAGGTCATTTGAGTGATATCTCTATGCTCCTTGTTGACTTCTCCAACGCCTTCAACATGGTTGACAAGACATCTTTAATTAGTGAAGTCAGAGCGCAATGTCCTTCAATTTCTTATTGGGTGGAATTTTGTTACGCAATACCATCCAGGTTGTACTATAATGATGTTATTCTTTCTTCAGCACAAGGTGTGCAACAGGGTGATCCCCTTGGACCCTTGCTTTTTGCACTTACACTCCATCTCATTGTGAAGAAGATTGCATCCCAATGTTGCCTTGACTTGCAAGCTTGGTATTTGGACGATGAGACGATCATCGGAGACACTATGGAAGTTTCAAAGGCTTTGCATATCATCCAATCTGATGGGTTAAATCGAGGTCTTCATCTTAATGTTCAGAAAGCTGAACTTTTTTGGCCAGTTGTGGATCCAAGAAGTTTTGAACCTGGTGTTTTTCCTACCAACATCAGTCGACCGTCTTCAGGTGTCAAATTGTTAGGTGGTCCGGTAAGTCTGGATTTAAAGTTTTTTAAAGATATGGTATTACACAGAGTGAATAAGACAATTCATCTCATGAATGTTGTCAATAAGCTTAATGATCCCCAATGTGAATTGTTGTTGTTACGCAATTGTTCCGGTGTTTCCAAACTTTACTTCACCATGCGTACAACTTGCCCTTTGGCCTTGGAGCAAGCCAAAACTCACTTTGATGCTCATTTATATCAATACTTGAGACATTTAGTGACAGCTGATGGTGCAGGGTTCAAACCGTTACAATATCGGCTTGCAACTCTTCCAACCAGGAATGGCGGACTTGGGATCTACACTAGGGGTGTCAACGGGTCCGGGTCCTCCCGGGTATCACTAGATCCGGACCCGGACCCTACTTATAAAGGTCGGTTCCGGTTCCTAAATTTGTGGACCTAGAACCGGACCCGTTTAAATACCCGGGTACCCGTCGGTTCCGGGTACCTATTGGGTCTAAAGAAAACTATTTAAAAAATCACAAAAACTTAATATATTTCTCTTTTTAGCTTGGATTTAAGTAATTTTTATAAAATATTATTATTATTTGTTATGAATGTACTAAATAAAGATTAAATGTAAGAGAAAAAATTTAAATGAGTAAAATATCAAAGCTAAAACTAGAAAAAATACTTATAATTTTGCTAAAAACATGAATAAAAGAATGAATAAACGGGTACCCAATGGGTATTACCCGTTTGGACCCGTTTAAATTCGGGTCCAATCGGGTAATTACCCGCCGGGTCCTAAGTAGCTAATGGGTCCAACTTTAGGACCCGGAACCGGACCCTAATATACCGGTTCCGGATCTGGGTAATGGGTACCCATTGACAGCCCTAGTTTCTACACCATGTCAGATACAACTAATTGCTGCTACTTATCTTCTCAATTGCAGATGCAGTCTGTTCAGCACACCATTCTGTGTAACATAACTTCAGCAGAACTAAGTGTTGTTAGTCAGCAGGCCATGCAGACGTTTACCCAGGTTTGTGGTTTATCTTCTTATTCGCTTAATTTCAATAGTACTGCCCCCCTCCCATGGATTCTATGCATTCTCTGGCAGTATTATACTTTGAATCAGTGAAGAAGCAACTGCCTACCAATTTCCATATGTCTGCACATGACTGTATGTTGTGGAAGAGCAACAGATTGAATCATGCCCAAGATTACTTTCTTTCTATACCTATAAGTGGTTTAAACCAAACACTTGGTCCTAGACAATTTCGTTGTATTCTTAGTTATCGTCTTGGCATTTCTCTTTTACCCAAAGATAGTGGATGCATGATGTGATATCAAGTTGTTTTGTAGTAGTAGGTTCGTTGAGACTTGTGAAAGCAATAGATTTTAGACTTAATTTTAAAGCAAAGAAAATAAAGCAAATAAATGTTCATATGTTGTGAAAATTATGGAGAGGCTGGAGCTAGGATTTCACCATTCATCAATACTTATGTGGTTCTAAATTAATTTATATCATGCAATTTAAACAATTGATTCGATTCTAAAGTATTTCCAAAATCATATTCCCAAAATATCAAATGTTAGTCGCAAGTATAACGCATCAACAGTCTAAAACTAAGCATGCATCATCAAGAGAAAACACATTTGATTAGTAAGAATCATTTAATTTATTTTTATCAATGCAATTAATCATATAAAAATATTGCATAAATTTATAAAATAAATATTACCACATAATTCTTGAGAGAATGGCTTCCTCTGTCGCCCCAAGGATTGGGATTAGCTCATCATTAGGAAAACACGCTCAAAATTCATTTTTTATTGCTCAAAGGTGGTGTACAAATGATGAAATGGGAGAAACAATGATAAAACCGGGTTTGTAACAGTTATATGTGTTACAAACTGAAAAAACGATAGAACAGTACTGTCGCTGATTCTCGACCCACGCCTGTGTGTCGTTTCCACTGTTGAAAAATGACTGTCTTGGATGGTCTGTTCTTCGCGTTCTTCAGATGAGCAACAACATAAAAGTAGTTCTTGTGGTTCTGATTATCGCCTCTGTCTTCTCTAAAACTCTCCCAAACTCTCAGTAACCATTCTATGACTTCCGAACAGTGTTTATATACTCAACAGGGCCTAAGAATCGCTGTAATAACTCCAGGATAATTCTCAATAACTCTGCCAGACACGGGAAAATATTATTTCCCTTTTCTGCTCATGCACGCGTTATACAGCTGCAAATTCTCCTTATTTATCTCTGTCACGACCCAAATGGTTGTTATAATCTTCCTAGCATGCGCAGAACTCTCTCCAATTCATGCAAATCTCGTTACTATCTCAACTGCGCACCTACTCCCTTGTTTTCTTCCCAATGATTATCCAGCCCAAGTAAACTCATTTAAACACCCATACCAGCATTCTTTTGGAATATCACATTCATCCCAATCGAAATCATTCGTTGAATCACACTATAACCCTTTGAATTCTTGAACCCTAATCTGCCAGGGAAGAACCAAACTTTCCCTCCAGCTCTTGAATTCAAATGAAAAAGAAGAGTGGGGGTGCCGATAGAAAATTGGTGTTGCGGATGAATTTGGGCTACACACAACCATGGGTGCTCCTTAGCCAAATCTGGGGTTCGTATAGCAAATGTCCTCCGGGGTGCCCCGAGCAACTTTTCGAGCCAAATTTTCCAAAAATACCTACAAATAAAAAAAACGCCATAATAAGTACGAAATCGAGTACCAACAATACAGAAAATTGAGGACAACTTAGACACAAAAATGTGTCTATCAAATACCCCCAAACTTATTATTTGCTATTCCACGAGCAAATCTAATCTGGAATTTAAAATGACTACACTGAGCACGTGCAGCAAGCCGTTAAACCGCTAGGTGTCCCTAGCGGCGGAGTGTTGTCTCCGGAGGTTTACCAGAGGTGTACCCACAAAACCTTTACTCCAGGCCCTAGCTATCTACGCAGAACCTTGGATGGCACTAAAGAATCTCCTTGGTTGGTATAAAATCATTGACTATAGGAGGAAGTACCCTGATGCGAAATTCCAATTGTTGTACACGAGTTTGCACTCGGCATACTAAAATTCATACATAAGTGACAGAGCTCTACTCAGATAGTTTCTAGACATCATAACCGGAGTCAACCAATCACGTGGAAAGATTAAGAAGATGGATAAAGAGAAAAAAAATAGATGGTTTAAAGTGAACGGTGTTTCCCATATCTGTCTGAAGGCCTCTGCCAAGATGAACCTATCCTAATGGACTGAGATACCGGTATGATTAATATCAACACAACTGGAAAATACAAGGGAACCAGTTGTTGATAAACCTAACTCTAGGTCAACACAACTGGCATATACAAGGGCACCAGTGGTCGACTTTATTGAATTTATTCCAGTTGATCTGATGGTCTGGTCTCAAACTTTTTTTTTTCTTTTTCTTTTTGGTATCTCAATCTCCCTATTTCACCCTAGAAATGGTAACAACTTGAGTCGTGTGCCCCACCAAATCACTTAAGAAATAAAACACAGAAGGGATTAGGATTCAACGAGTTATGGAGAAACTACCATTTTTTTTTTAATTCTAACACCTGAGCTTTGTGCTTTTATGAATAGACTCTTTGGATGTTTCCATATAATCAGATTGGTTCCTCAACTCCTACAACCAAGATGTTCCCATCCACTTTGATTGGTTAGTGCCAACCTTAATAAGCATAAATTTCTAGGCTCTGGAGTTTATTTATTGCAACTAAAAACTAACAAAAAGGTTTCTTCCCCACCCCCAAACTTAAATCTAACACTGTCCTCAATGTTTCTAATGAAAGAGCAATACCAAAAAGCAAAGTAACATGAGGAATCAGTAAAGAGAGAAGTCGGAAAGATAGTACCTGGGTCAAGAGAGAAATCAAAAACTAATATACAATATACAATCGCCTCGATGGTCAATCTAGGGTAAACAGGGTCCTCCAGAGGGACCTCCTCAACATCACTTGTAGGAAAGGACTCTAAAAAGGGTTTCAATCTCTGATCGTTAACCTTCGAAGAACTACTACCATCTGGTGTCTCGATCTCAACAGATCCATGAGAAAAGACAAAGCGAACAATAATAGGACCCGTCCACCGAGAACGTAACTTCCCAGGGAAAAGATGCAAGCGGGTATCATAAAGAAGAACTTTTTGACCTGGAGAAAATGACTTTATTAAAATATTCTTATCATGCACAAGTTTCATTTTGTTCTTATACTCCTTTGCACTATCGTAAGCATCTATACGAATCTCTTCCAACTCATTGAGCTGGAGTTTCCTATGGGCACCTGCCTTGTCAAGTGAAAAATTTAGCTGCTTAACAGCCCAATAAGCTCTATGTTCTAACTCAACAGGTAAATGACATGCCTTTCCATACACAAGCCGATAAGGCGACATTCCAATGGGGGTCTTAAACGCAGTACGGTAATCCATAAGGCATCAGTAATCCTAGACGACCAGTCTTTCCGATTAGGATTAACTGTTTTCTCTAATATACGTTTTATCTCCCTATTAGAAACCTATACTTGACCAGTAGTCTGTGGATGATACGGGGTAGCTACCTTATGTTTAATACCATATTTCTTCATCAAAAGCCTAAAAGGTCCATTACAAAAGTGTGACTCTCCATCACTAATTATAGCACGCGGTGTACCAAAACGTGTAAGTATATTATTTTTCAAGAACTCAATCACAACCCTATGGTCATTGGTTTTACAGCAACCGCCTCAATCCACTTAGAGACATAGTCTACAGCGACAAGGATGTAAAGGTTACCAAAATAATTAGGAAACGGACCCATAAAGTCAATAACCCACACATCAAAGACCTCAACTACTAAAATAAGGTTCAAGGGGATCATGTTCCTACGGGAAATGGTTCTAATTTCTGGCAACGCTCATAAGTAACACAGTGACTATGGGAGTCTTTAAACAACGAAAGCCAATAGAATCCACACTGCAATATCTTAGCAGCATTCTTCTTAGCACTAAAGTGACCCCCACAAGCATGATCATGACAAAAGGAAATAATACTGGACTGGTCACTCTCAGGTATACATCTCCTAATAATCTGGTCTGGACAATACTTAAAAAAATAAGGATCATCCCAAAAGAAATGCTTCACCTCGGCTAAAAACCTAGAACGAACTTGTTTACCCCAATGTTGGGGCATTCGACCAGTAACAAGATAATTCACTATATTCGCATACCAAGGTGCTTGGGTAACAAAGAACAGTTGTTCATCAGGAAAACTATCCCTAACAGGAGGAGAATCATTAAGGGTATCCACAACAAGCCTAGACAAGTGGTCTGCTACTACATTTTCTGCACCTTTTTTATCTCTAATGTCTAAGGAAAATTCCTGCAACAATAGGATCCATCTAATCAATCTAGGTTTAGTATCCTTCTTGGAAAGAAGATACTTCAAAGCAGCATGATCAGTAAAGATTATGACCTTAGAACCTAAGAGGTAGGATCTAAACTTGTCTAAGGCAAACACAATAGCTAATAGTTCCTTCTCCGTAGTGGTATAGTTCAACTGGGCATCATTCAGAGTTTTGCTAGCATAGTAAATCACATGAAGTAACTTATTTTCTCGTCCTAGCACAACACCAATAGCATAATCTGAAGCATCACACATGATCTCAAAGGGTAGGTTCCAGTTGGGTGCCTGGACTATGGGGGCGGTAGTGAGTAAATTCTTAAGCTTCTCAAAAGCCTCTAAACAAGCATCATCAAAGACAAACTTAACGTCTTTTGCAAGCAAATTGCAAAGAGGTCTAGAAATCAAGCTAAAATCCTTAATGAATCGACGATAAAAACCTGCATGCCTAAGAATGACCTAATATCTCTTACGGTTTTTGGGACCTGTAAAGTTTTAATAAGGTCAACTTTGGCTCTATCTACCTCTATACCCTTCGAAGATACGATATGCCCTAGAACAATTCCTGAACGAACCATGAAGTGACATTTCTCCCAATTAAGCACTAAATTCTTTTCCTTACACCTAGTCAAAACTAATGACAAATGATGCAAGCACTCATCGAAAGACGAACCAAACACTGAAAAATCATCCATAAAGACCTCTAAGAACCGTTCTACCATGTCAGAAAATATGCTCAACATACAACGCTGAAAGGTCGCAGGGGCATTACATAGCCCGAAAGGCATGCGTCTATACGCAAAGGTACCAAAGGGACAGTAAAAGTGGTTTTCTCTTGGTCTTCTGGGGCTATGACAATCTGATTATAACCGCAGTATCCATCTAAAAAGCAATAATGGTACGTCCAGCTAATCTCTCTAGCATTTGGTCGATGAAGGGAAGGGGAAAGTGGTCCTTCCTAGTGACCTTGTTCAATTTCCTATAGTCAATACAGACACGCCAACCCGTGGTCACCGGGTTGGGATTAACTCATTGTTATCATTCTGGACTACAGTAATACCGGATTTCTTGGGAACAACCTGAACGGGGCTGACCCACTTACTGTCTGAAATGGGGTAGATAATGCCTGCATCTAACAGCTTAAGAACCTCGGTTCGAACTTCTTCTTTCATATTAGGGTTCAGTCGACGTTGCATCTCCCTAGAAGGTTTGGTGTCACTCTCTAAATAGATATGATGCATACAATCAGTAGGACTTATACCCTTAATGTCTGCTATGGTCCACCCTAAAGCTTCCTTGTTATTCTGAAGGACGGTCACTAGCCTACTTTCCTGATCACTATCCAAGTCGATGCTATAATCACAGGTAAAGTTTCAGATGGGCCTAAAAACACATACTTCAGGGAATCTGGTAATGGTTTAAGGTCCAACTTAGGAGGCTTTTTAACGAAGGAACTAGGGTAGACTTAGAAACGGGTAGAGGTTCGAACTTAGGTTTCCAGCCATTACTAGTGTCTATCAAAGGGGTTGAATCTAACAAAGCATTCACCTCATTAATCACATCGTCATCATCAAAATCAATCCCAAAGTGGGCTAGGCATTTCTCTAATGGATCTTCTAACAAAGTGTTTGGTAATGACTCCTCGACTAATGTTCCTATCATGTTCACCTCTTCTATGCTCGAGTCATCTAGTTCAGAGGGTAGCTTACTAATATTAAAAATGTTCAGCTCAATAGTCATATTACCAAAAGACAAATTCATAATACCATTTCGACAGTTAATGATCGCATTGGATGTAGCTAAAAAAGGGCGACCTAAAATCACTGGTATTTGGTATTCTGGGTCAGGGACAGGTTGGGTATTTGGGATAACAAAATCCACTGGATAAATAAACTTGTCGACCTCAATAAGAACGTCCTCAATCACACCACGAGGAATTTTACCTATCAGCTAACTGTAGTGTCATCTGGGTAGGTTTCATCTCTCCAAGTCCTAGCTTAAGGTACACAGGGTATGGCAGTAAGTTCACACTGGCTCCTAAGTCAAGCAAAGATTTCTCAACATGGTATTTACCTATTGTGCAAGAAATAGTAGGGGACCCTGGGTCTTTATACTTAGGAGTAGTGGTATTCTGAATAATAGAACTCACATGACTAGCTAGGAAGGCTTTCTTCTGGACACTAAGTTTTCCCTTTCGCGTACACATATCCTTAAGAAACTTGGCATAAGAGGGAATCTGCTTAATCGCATCTAACAATGAGAGGTTGATAGTAACCTGCTTAAAAACCTCCAATATATCATTAAAGTTGGACTCCCTCTTAGTTGGAACTAGCAGCTGGGGGAACGGGGCTCTGGGAACAAATCCGGTCTCAGCATGACCCTCATTGGTCTCTTTGGAGACTCTATCAGTCTCCTCATTTTCAGGCTCAGAAGGGTGAACTACAACATCTTCACTATCATGCATGGCAACCTTATTGTCAACTTTCTTTCCACTCTTAAGGGTTGTATAGAATTCACATGATTGTATTCTCTCCTTTAGGGTTAGGATCAGTTTGACTAGGGAATCTTCCATCTTCTCTTTCACTAAGAAACTTAGCTATTTGTCCGACTTGAAGTTCTAAGTTAGCAAGAGACTGGGAATTATTCTTAAAATTCTTCCTGGTTTCTTCTTGAAAACCGTAGTGGTTCTTTGATAACATTTCATGATTCTTTGCTAACATAGTAAGGGTTTCTTCTAAGGTGCATATCTTTTTCTCATTCTGAAACTGAGGTTGACCTGAAGAGTTCTTAGCATGACCAAAACCTGGGGGAGGCTGAGAATTACTAGACTGTCCTTGATTCTGACACTTAGACCAATAAAAATTAGGATGGTTTCTCCAACCAGGGTTGTAAGTCTCTGAGTATGGGTCAAACTTTTGTCGGTTCTCAAACCTAGCATTGTTATAGACATCATGGGATTGCTCTTCACTAACCTGACCTTCCCAAAACGAGTTATTGGGTTCTAGTCCACAACTAGACACTTGACAGGCTCTAAACCTATCATCAGGTTCAACAAGAGACCTGTGTTTAGGATGATTCAATTCCAAAGCTTCTAACTTTCTAGACAAAGCAACAAACTTAGCATCAGACCCGAAGCTTGTATCTACCACATTGTTGCTACTTCTATTGACCAAGAGTATTTCGGGGGGTTCAACACAAGACTCCCACTGTTAGGATTTTTCAGCGACAACTCTTAAGAAGGTAAAAGCATCATCAACACTTTTACTAGTGAACTCACCAGCGCACGTAGACTCAACCACGACTTTGGTTGAATAGTCTAAACCATCATAAATAATCTCTACGAGTTTCGTCTTATCAAATCCATGGTGAGGACACCAGGATAGGAGATCATTGAATCTCTCTAAAAACCTATAAAGAGACTCTTCCTCTTGTTGCACACTAGCACTAATTTTCTGCCTAACAAATGCAGTTTTATGCTTAGGGTAGAATTTCATATAGAAAGCAGCAATAAGTTCCTGCCATGTTTCAATGGATTCAGATGGTAGGTTGTTCATCCAGGTCTTGGCTTTATCTCTCAAGGAAAAGGGAAACATCTTAAGTTTCAAGACTTCATCAGTAAGGTCTTTTATTCTAATTGTCCCAAAAATTTCCTCAAAGTCCCTAATATGAAAATAAGGGTTCTCATCATCTTTCCCTAAGAATATAGGGATCATCTAAAGAATACTAAGTTTTATCTCGAAATTAGCCGTAGTGGCTGGCAATTTAATGCACGAAGCTCGGGTGGACCTAGTTGGGAACATGTAATGTTTCAAAGTTGCCATCGCTGGCACAGCTAAAGTACTAGGGGTATTTTCCTCACGAAGAGACAGATTCTCAAAACTGAAGTTTCCAAAAACAGGGCTCTCAAAAGAAGAGTCTTCGAGCTCCATGCTTCCACAAGAAGAACTACTAGGTTTTTCACTAATCAATCGACCTAGAGTGTTTCTTTCCAAGCCCGCTCTTTAATAACCTTGGGCATACACTAGAAAAACAAAAGAAAAAGAAAGAAATCCTAAAAGGAATGGAAGTTCTATGCAAACACAAACAAGGTTGACTCCACCACAGCAAACCTACTGATTTATAGCAAACAAAAAGCATGATGGCTCCACTTAGATTGTTTCTAGACCAGCTTCTAATCCTTCGAAAGAGAATTCGTTACAATTTAAGCAAACCTCTCTGGAATCAATCCGAGTTAAAGTAAGTTGAATCGAGACGAGGGAAGCTCAGTGGAGCTTTGATACCCAAGGCCTCACCGGTGTTACAAGGCGGTGTATTCAACTCACAGGAACCATCATGAACTTTGAAGCATGCTTAAAAGAGTAACCAATATTTTTCGAATGACTTTACTGTTAAGCTCGTTACCCTATAGGTCTCGTTCTAGTCAAATTTTAGGCTTAGGTTCGCGATTGGTTTCGTTTTCCTAAGGCGGGCAAGAAGGGAACGGTGATGAAATCCGAACCCTTATCTTGTATGGCCAGTCCTTGCCCTTTATTAGGAAATTAAAGCAGCCGTTTTCAAATCCTCAGCATATATGCAAACGAAGGAATATAGTAACTCGCTGACAGGGGATTCACGAGTGTTTCGACAAACTTACCTCCCGTACCAGACGGGGGATGAACCGCTGAAGTCGACTCGGGCCACGACTCCTATGTCATGTACGAACCCGAGGGGCCGAGGCGATATCGTAATCACCGTCCTTCTCTGCAAACAATTAATATTTAAACTACTCTTCCGTAGGGTTTAAAAACGAAAGTCCCAAAGTCCACAGTCCAAAGTCCAAAAATAAAGTGCAAAAGAAAAAGATAATCTATAAAAAATTCTAAAATAAAAATAAAAAATGTCTCTCTCTCTCTTTTTTAATTAATTTTTATTCTTCTTTTCTTTCGCTCCTTTCGCTTTGCTTTTACTCCAAATCTTTAAGTATTCACAAAAAACTTTGCAAATTTTTCTTTCGCTCCAAAATCTGTAAGGAAAAGACAAAAACCCAAAAACGTAAATAAGAACAAATAAAATAAAAATGAAAAACAAATAAAAACCTAAAAAAAAAAAAATCTAAAAACTCTAGCCTAAAGACAAGTCCGCGACGGCGGCGGCAAAAATTGATGTGATTTCAAGTTGTTTTTTAGTAGTAGGTTCGTTGAGACTTGTGAAAGCAATAGATTTTAGACTTAATTTTAAAGCAAAGAAAATAAAGCAAATAAATGTTGATACGTTGTGAAAATTATGGAGAGGCTGGATCTAGGATTTCACCATTCATTAATACTTATGTGGTTCTAAATTAATTTATATCATGCAATTTAAACAATTGATTCAATTCTAAAGTATTGCCAAAATCAGATTCCCAAAATATCAAATGTTAGTCGCAAGTATAACGCATCAAGAGTCTAAAACTAAGCATGCATCATCAAGAGAAAACACATTTGATTAATAAGAATCATTTAATTTATTTTTTATCAATGCAGTTAATCATATAAAAATATTGCATAAATTTATAAAATATATATTACCACATAATTCTTGAGAGAATGGCTTCCTCCGTCGCCCCAAGGATTGGGTTTAGCTCATCATTAGGAAAACACGCTCAAAATTCATTTTTTATTGCTCAAAGGTGGTGTACAAATGATGAAATGGGAGAAACAATGAAAAACCGGGTTTGTAACAGTTATATGTGTTACAAACTGAAAAGAACGATAGAACAGTACTATCGCTGATTCTCGACCCACGCCTGTGTGTCGTTTCCACTGTTGAAAAACGACTGTCTTGGATGGTCTAAGAATCGCTGCAATAACTCCAGGATAATTCTCAATAACTCTGCCAGACACGGGAAAATATTCTTTCCCTTTTCTGCTCCTGCACGCGTTATACAGTTGTAAATTCTCCTTATTTATATCTGTCACGACCCAAACGGTTGTTAGAATCTTCCTAGCATGCGCAGAACTCTCTCCAACTCATGCAAAGTCCGTTATTATCTCAACTGCACACGTACTCCCCTTTTTTCTTACCAATGATTATCCAACCCAAGTAAACTCATTTGAACACCCATACCAGCATTTTTTAGGAATATCACGTTCATCCCAATCGAAATCAGCCGTTGAATCACACTATAACCCTTTGAATTATTGAACCCTAATCTGCCAGGGAAGAACCAAACTTTCCCGCTAGTTCTTGAATTCAAATGACGAAGAAGGGTGTCCCCCTAACCAGAGTGGGGGTGCCGATAGAAAATGGGTGTTGTGGATGAATTTGGGCTACACATAGCCATGTGTGCTCCTTAGCCAAATCTGGGGTCCGTATAGCAAATGTTCTCCGGGATGCCCGGAGCAACTTTTCGAGCCGAATTTTCCAAAATGTTTATTTCCCAAAAATACTTACAAATAAAAAAAAACGCCATAATAAGTACGAAATCGAGTGCCAACAATACAGAAAATTGAGGACAACTTAAACACAAAAATGTGTCTATCAATGCACTAGCTGCAACAGGGAGATGAATATATATGGTGATCATGCTTTACATTGTGCCAGTGAGGTTGGGATTAAATTTAGGCATGATATTGTACGTGACATCTTCGTAGACATATGTTTCAGAGCAGGTGTTTCATCTAGAAAAGAGGCACATCTTGGGTTAATCTCTGAAGGGAATCACACTTTGTTTCCAGCTGACTTTTTAGTTTAAAACTGGGAGAACGAGAAAAATACATGTTTTGATGTCACGGGGGTATCTCCCTTCACAAGTGATATTCGTTCTTTCGTTCCTGGGAAGGTTATTTCCAAAGCAATACTCCACAAATGCAACAAGTACTTAGCTACTTGTGAGTCTCATGGATACGTCTTTGGTGTTTTAGCCTTCATCACCTTGGGTGAGTTAGGTGAAGATACTATAGTGTTGTTGAAGCGACTCAATAATCGTCTAGCGAACAATGATGCAAATTGTGGTGTAGGTAGATTTTTATTTCATAAAGTTGGAGTGTCAATCCAAAAAGATGTTGGCGCTCAGCTTGTTGCTAGGCTTCCCACCATTTCTTGTAACCTTGATATTTCTTCTTATGAATAAAGTTTGCTTTCAAAAAAAAAAAAACTTATTATTGATTTTATAAAAAATAAAACGTTCAAGAATAATAGTTTGTATGATGTTGGGTTTTTTATACCCATATAAGAGGTAGTTAACAAATATTTTATCTTTGTAGGAAGGCTATATTTATCTTTTTCGTTGGTTACATTTACAGGGGATAAGGCAACTGAGATTAGTAAAGACATCGAGAGACTTTTTATGCAAAAGATTTTGGGTGAATCTCTGTGAGTTTTAGAGATTTTTGAAAATTCTCTAAATGATTTCAAACAAATTATGATGATTCACAAAGACAGAAAAACATATATAAATTTCACCTTACATATATGAAACAAGAAATATATTAATTTTTTTACAAGATGAATATATGAATAATTTAATGAAAAATATATTAGTCCAGGGATGGCTGATACAAATTCTAACTATTTTGTCAATAAAAAAATCAAAACGAGACAAATATAAGGGATTCGATTTATAGTAAACCTATTGAGTTTTGGAAGATAATATTTTTATTTTTTTTTGATTTCATTTTTTAAGGGTTTAATCATATCTTATTTGCTTATTGTTCTAACTTTATTATATTCAATGCTTAAAAAAGAAAAAAATAAAAATCTCTCAAAATAGTAAAATCTTTAATAATGAAATCATACAAAACTTTTGGTTGGTAACCTAGCAATAAGCTGGGCTCCAACTCCCCTTTGAATAGCAATGCCTAATCTATAAAAAAATAAAACTATCCAAACCACTACTAGCATCATTGCTGATACGATAATTGTTCGGACGCTTGAAGAAACTCAAAGTGTCGTCTCCAAGTTCTCCTAAAGTGGAAAAATCTAGGACCCCCAGGCCATACCCATGTGAAACGCATTTTTCCAAATATTTAGCACGTTTTCGTGAAACCGTACTAGAAATGGCTTTACCTGGGACAAAAGAGCGAACACCTTCACTAGTGAAAGGCGAGACACCTGTGACATCCATACAAACATCTTGTCCTTATCCCAGTTAAGAACAAGGATATCAGCGGGCTTCAGATCTCTGTCATCATCTGTCAGAAAACCAAGAGACACTTCCTTGCGGCAGGTACACCAGCTTTGTAGCAAATGTCAGTAATAACATCTCGAACAAGATCATGCTGAAGCTTGTAACCAACATATTTAGCACAGTGAAGCGCATGATCACCAAAGATATCCATAGAATTGCTACAACATGGGCATAAACTATTCTCAACAAACAGAGGGATACCAAGGCGATAGCAAAGTATAGCTCTGAATTGTCGTGGACCAAGGCACTGATTAATCCCACTAATAGGTACTGCTAATAGATAATCTTACGCATGCTTGACCCGGTTGCACTTCCATAAGATAGAATCTCTTACAGACATAGAAAAGTGGTATGAGATTTGCTTCTTAACTACGTCGAAGTAAGTGACTTCCATGGAGTGCATGGAGGGGGGGAAGGGGGCAGTATCATCGGCACAGTAAGAAGAAGGTAGTCCACATACCTTAATAAAAGTTTGAAGAGCCAACTGATAGGCAGAACATCTTTTCATTGAGAAAAGATCACCAAGGATTACCTTTTGCAAAGAAGTAGTCAGGATCTGAGAGGCGAGGTAACGGTAGGCACAAGTGTCCTCCATGGTATAAATGCCAAGTCCACCATCTTTGATAGGCAAGGTAGCTAATCTCTGCTGTAAAGGAAATGTTAGAGCATTGATCGGTCAAACTCTCATGCGCTGCTATCTCAAGCATGTTTTTCAATGTTAGTGATCAAAACTATAAGTCTTGATTTCTAGTCTATTATAGCTAAGACACGGACTAGGATAAAAAGTGTAGTTGATCTCAAGGACTTCATGGCGATTCATCATACAAGTAGAACAACTACTCAAGGAACCGGTGGAACTTCTCGACAAAAAGGTATGTGAAGACTTGAACTTATCTGTCACTCAAAAGTCTATCTACTCTATCTCCTACTCTTTGAGACAAGAAGTCGTATGCTATATATATAGACTTGGATTATACATATTTGGTATTTCGAGCCGAGTATACCTCACCTATTTATATCTCGAAATATGTGTTGGTAAGCTTTTCGTTTCGATCAAGTTTATCTTTACCATGTGATGAAAGTCATGATATGTTTCAATCATCTTGAAAATTACTTTGACGAGAAATGGTGTAACAACTACATAACGTCCTCTAAGAATGTTTCAATGATTGAAATGAGAGTTTATATTACATAACCAATGGTGGACATAAGCATTGTTGTGGAAACACATTTATGTAAAAGTCATATTCCTTGAACCAAAGTTTGCGAACTTTGTTGATCAAGAGAACCGGAAGAATGACGTGAGCCAAGTCCGCGAACTGCCGAAGTTCTCAAACCCGAAAATTTCTGCTGGAGTTGACAAACTACTTGCGTGAAGCTAAGTCCGCGAACCGGCGAAGTTCTCAAACCCGAGAATTTCTGCTAGAGTTTGTAAACTCTGCCCAGTAACTTAAGTCCGCGAACCCAGTCTGCGAACTTGAGAAGGTTATATATCTGAAGATGATTTTTGAACTTAAACTTAAAAAGACTAAGGAATGCAGTTTGCAAACCGTGGCTATAAAAGTTCATGAACCGATTCAAGTGAATCAAAACATCTTTGCTTCAATTGTGTCTTGTGTAGTACATAAGATTTCCTTGCAATTGAATAACTATCTAACTAGTTCATTTGAACTAGTTATGGTGAAGAAGAACGTGGTTGATATGAAATGCTCATATGGCTAACCTTTTAGTTAACTATTTTTGAACCAACAAGTGCATACGTCTGGGTACGGTTAACAAACCTAGAAGCGTGCATTGTCAAGTGTGTGTAACAAGCTAAGTTTTTGATCTAACGGTTGAGAAATATTAGCTTGAATCTAAATCAGGTTTACATCTAACGGAGAATATTAAATGCTTTGTTACTAAGCTAACATTGATTGCGAACCCTGATTTGAAAGACTATATAAAGGAGACATTTAGTATTGTGCAAAACTAATCCCCACACCTTACGTGTGATACTAGTTTGCGTGCTAGAGATGTTTCTCCTTTAACCTTTGGTTTTCTTCTTCTAAAACCAGGTTAACGACTTAAAGACTTCATTGGGATTGTGAAGCCAGACCGATACTACTTTTATCGTAGTTGTATGATCTGATCTTACATTTTCTATCGTACGATTACAATCAGATTGATTGGCTTGAGATTGATATCTCCGATAGGCAAGATATAAAAAGTAATCACAAACATCTTCGTCTCTTTGTTTTTGATTCCGCAACATCTTGTTTCGCTACCATACGATTAAGATTGTTGTGAGGTGATTGATAACTCTAGGATGTTCTTCGGGAATATAAGACCGTATTATCAATTGGTTCCTGTTCACCTTGATTATTATCAAAAGACGGAACAAAACCTTTAGGGTTTATCTGTGAGAGACAGATTGATCCTTTGATAGACTTGTCTGTGGGAGACAGATTTATTTATTGTCAAAGCCTGCGATTTTGGGTCGTGGAAACTCTTAGTTGTGGGTGAGATCAGCTAACGGAATCAAGTGCTCAGTATCCTGCTGGCATCAGAGGCGTAGGGATTACAATTGTACGCTGGATCAGTGGGAGACTGATTGGGGTTAAACTACAGTCCAGTCCGAAGTTAGCTTGGAGTAGGCTAGTGTCTGTAGCGGCTTAATACAGTGTGTGTTCAATCTGGACTAGGTCCCGGGGTTTTTCTGCATTTGCGGTTTCCTCGTTAACAAAATTTATGGTGTCTGTGTTATTTCAATTTCCGCATTATATTTTTTTATCTTTATAATTGAAAAAATACAGGTTGTGTGTTAGATCATCAATTAGAGTAATCCAACCTTTGGTTGTTGATTGTCATTGATTGATCCTTGGATATTGGTCTTTGGTACCTTCATTATTCCTTGTGTTTGATTAAAGACTCGCTGATTTCTATTAGCTCGAGTAAATCAAAACAAGATAGAGATATTAACTCCTTGAGATACTTTTACCTGGATTGAGTCTGACTGTCTAGTTGATTCTCTAGAAAGTATTTCGGAGTTAGTCTATACAGATTGCTAAGAGAAATATTGGGTGGTGTTTTTAGACCCCCGTTTTTCAATTGGTATCAGAGAAGGAAAACACGTTCAAGACCTCAAAAGTCTGTGTTTGTATCGATCTGATTATATGGACCATAAAGTCTCAATTGACGCTTCACCAGGTTTAAAAACCAACCGTAGAAAAAAGTCTGATAAACTGGTTACTCTTCAAAAAGGGTTGGATGAACAAATCCGGTTCAACTCTGGTCTTGTTGCAGACATTGCGATTCTTAAGGATTTGATATCTGGTAATAGTCCCTTGGTGACTCTGAGAAACTCCAGTTGTTCCTCTTTAAAGAATAGTCGTAAATCAGAAAGTAATCAACGACCGGTTGTTGTGAAAATTGATATGACTAGGAACCACTCAGACAAACTTCAAGGTTTTGGCCCGAGTTGTTGTTGTGGTTCTTCCAATCACCTTCAACAAGGTTGTATGTCGTTTCAAAAGAGTCTGAATGTTGCAAGTAATCTTTGTAAGAAAACTAAACAACTTTTTGATACTCTGAAAGGATATACAAAACTATCAGGAAACTCTAAACAGAAAAGTACTAATATTATGGGTTCCTTTGCTTTAAGATCTACGTCTCCTTTTCAATGGTTTCTTGATAGTGGATGTAGTAGACATATGACAGGTGATGTCACATGGTTTGTTTCGTCTATTGGCTATAAAGGAGGTCCTGTAACGTTTGGAGATGGTAGTTGTTGCTACATCAGCAAGAAGGGAATGATCAAACTGCCCAGTGTTCCAGAAATCCATGATGTAGTATACGTAAAAGGTATGACTGCTAATCTTCTTTCTATTAGTCAAATTTGTGACAAAGGCCATCGAGTTGTCTTCAATGCAAATGGATGTGACATTTTAGATAAAACTGGGAAAGTAATTTTTCAAGGAACTCGTGGTAAAAACAACTGTTATCTACTTGATACTCAGTTTAGCAACCGTTGCAATTTGACTAAGGTGGAATCCACACATCTTTGGCATTGGTCACATCAATTATCGTCTTCTAACTAAGATCATTAACAAAGAACTTGTTAGAGGCATTCCCAAAATCAATGTAAAGATTGAAGGTGTATGTGGTGCCTGTCAAAAGGGTAAGCAAAGGAAAGTTCACCACAAATCATCTCGAGATATTCTCACTAAAGCTCCACTTGATTTAATTCATATCGAACTCTTCGGACCAATTCAACAACTCACTGTTGCTGGTAAGAAGTATGCTTTAGTTATGGTAGATGATTACACCAGATTCACTTAGGTTGCATTTCTATCTCATAAGAATGAAACTCTTGGTGAATTCAAGATTATTGTTAAAAGGATACAGAACGAACAAGGTCGCAAACTAAAGAAAATTATAAGCGATCTTGGAACTGAATTCAAAGACACCAAAGTATTTTAATTCTATGACGAACTGGGGATCATTCAATAATACTCACCACCTATCACTCCTCAAGCTAATGGAGTTGCTGAAAGAAAGAATAGGAATATTCAGGAAATGGCTAGGTTAATGCTCCATAACAAAAACTTACCATTAAGATTTTGGGGAGAAGCTGTTTTTACAGCATGTTACTTGATCAACCGTGTGTTACGGTCTAAAACCCTTAACACTCCTTATGAGTTGTGGTACGGAAGGAAACCCAACCTACACTATCTCAGGGTGTTTGGAAGTAAGTGTTATATTCTAAAATATCGAGAACAGAAAGGGAAATTCGACACCAAAAGTGATGAAGGTATCTTTCTGATCTATGCTTCTGATAGTCGTGGTTTTCGAGTGTTTAATCTCAGAACACAAGTCATGATGGAATCTGCTAATGTTATCATCGACGACATTAGTAACTTTCGTCATGATAATCCTCCTGCTGAATTGCCTCCAACTGAGACAATTGAGAAAGGCAAAGAAATTCCAGAATCAGTTGAAGTTATCCCAATGGTTACTGATCCTGACATTTCTAGTGACGAGGAGATAATCACTGATCAACCCATTCCTGACGAACAAGAACGTGTTCATCCACGACATATCTGGGTTCAAAGGAATCATGATCCCAACAGTATTATTGGAGGAAGATATTATACAACCAAAACAAGAGGACAACTTCGGAATATGTGCAATTTTGGTTGTTATCTTTCACAAGTAGAACCAAGGAATATTGATGAAGCTCTGAACTATCCCTTTTGGGTGAATGCAATGCATGAAGAGTTAAATCAATCTCAAAGGGAAGATATGTGGGAACTTGTACCTTGTCCCTCCATTATCAATATTGTTGGTACCAAATGGATATTCAAGAATAAGTCTGATGAATTTGGCACGATTATCAGAAACAAAGCTAGACTTGTCGCTCAAGGATATTCACATATTGAAGGGATTGACTTTGACGAGACCTTTTCTCCTGTGGCATGCCTTGAGTCCATTCGTCTTTTGTTAGCTCATGCTTGTTTTCTTAAGGTTAAGCTGTTTCAAATGGATATAAAATCCGCGTTCCTAAACGGAATTTTAAAGGAGGAAGTCTATGTCGCTCAAACTAAGGGTTTTGAAAACCCTGATTTCCTTGATCATGTGCTAAAACTCAAAAAGGCATTGTATGGGTTGAAACAAGCACCTAGAGCCTGGTTTGAAAAAATTACCACTTCTCTCATTAGAAAAGGTTTTTCAAGAGGCGGAGCTGATAAAACTTTGTTTACCAAATGGAGTGGAAAAGATGTGGTTATTGCTCAAATCTATGTAGATGATATCATCTATGGATCAACTTCTGAAAAAATTTGCAAAGGACTTCCAAGTCTCTCTTGCTAAGGAATTTGAAATGAGCAATATTGGTGAATTAAAATTCTTCTTAGGATTACAAATTCAACAACATAAGGATGGAATTTACTTATCCCAAGAGAAGTATGCTCGAGACCTTGTGACAAGGTTCGGTCTGGATAAGTCTTCCCCAAAATTAACACCTATGCCCACTACTGGTAAACTACATAGAGATGAGAAAGGAGCAAAAGTGGATCAAAAGATGTATCGATCTATTATTGGTAGCCTTTTGTATCTTACAACTACTAGACCTTATATTTGTTTCAGTGTTGGTTGTTGTTCCAGGTTTCAGGCAAATCCAAAGGAATCTCATCTTTCAGCTGCAAAAAGGACCATTCGATATATTAATCATACTGTCGGATATGGTCTATCTTACACTTTTGATACTAACACTGATCTATCTGCTTATTCATATGTTGATTGGTCAGGATGTGTAGAAGACATAAAAAGTACATCAGGGGGTTTCTACTATGTAGGACTGAATCTTGTAGCTTGGCATACCAAGAAGCAAAATTCTCAATCCCTGTATACATGTGAGGCAGAATATATTGTTGCTGGATCATGCTGTACTCAACTCCTATGGATGAAACAAATGCTAGCTGATTATGGAGTTGGTACTGGAATAATGAAGATCTTTTGTGATAACTCTAGTGCGATTCGAATCACTGAGAATCCCGTTGAACACTCAATAACAAAGCACATTGACATAAGGTATGATATCTATAAAAATGGTATCATAAGTATGGAATTTGTGCCTTGTGAACAAAAATTGGCTGATATTCTTACCAAACCATTAGACACTGCTACGTTTCAACATTTGCGGCAGTCTATTGGTGTTGTTTTGGTTCATTAAAACGTTTCTATAACTCTTGCCCCTATGCTTATCTCTATCTTTTGGGAAATTGAGTTTGAAACTCCAGTAGGTTTACTCCAGTTTAGTTTCTGTAGAGTTGTTTTTGTCTTGTTAGTGTCATTTTTGTTTCAAAATCCTTCTTTTCTTTTGAAATTAAGGTCGCTCTCGTTGTTCTCTCGGGAATGACATCAAATGGGGGAGAGTTCTTTTGAACTTGTGCTTAATGGTCATATCTTGAGGGGTGTGCGGCTGTGGAATTTTAGAGGGGTTATCTTGTATATTTAAACTCCTTGATGAATGCATTTAGCTCCGGCTTTATGATTGCATCTAAATTAGTTGGTATGTATTTTTTCTTTTAGTCATGAAATGTCTCTTTCGGAAATTTCATTATGATCCCGTTCTTGTACCTTTTCCAATTTTATTGACAAAAAAGGGGAGAATTAATATGTAATTTACACTACAAATACATATGGTTTTCGGATGATTGTGTAAGGCGGAGCGGTTTCCATGTGAGATAGAGTATTGACTAAGGGTGAGTGATACATATCACCATAGTATTATTGTTGAAGTTGTGATACAATTGGGCTTTGACACTGTGTAATAAACTATGACACTGTATAACAATGATTGAGACCGATGCTTTCTCATTGTTATTGCGACGGATCTTCAACGGCGGTGATGCTAAACTTACAACCTTTGGGATCATTGGAGTACTTGGAAGTGACGAAGATTTCGAGGAATGTTGAAGATTAGACATGTAGAATAAGAGCTACTAAAGTTTCTTTATCTTTTTTGTATTCCATATGTATTGATAGTTTTGTCACTAAGGGGGAGATTGTTAGAGCATTGCTCGATCGAACTCGCATGCGTTGTTATCTCAAGCATGTTTGTCAATGTTAGTGATCAAAACTATAAGTCTTGATTTCTAGTCTATTATAGCTAAGTCTCGGACTAGGATAGAAAGTGTAGTTGAGCTCAAGGAATTCATGGCGATTCATCATACAAGTATAAGAACTACTCAAGGAACCGGTGGAACTTCTCGACAAAAAGGTATGTAAAGACTTGAACTTATCTGTCACTCAAAAGTCTATCAACTCTATCTCCTACTCTTTGAGAAAAGAAGTCGTATGCTATATATATATATAAAGACTTGAATTATACACATTTGGTATTTCCAGCCGAGTATACCTCACCTATCTATATCTCGAAATATGTGTTGGTAAGATTTTCGCTTCGATCAAGTTTATCTTTACCATCCAACGAAGTCATGATATGTTTCAATCATCTTAAAAATTTCTTTGACGAGAAATGGTGTAGCAACTATATAACGTCCTCTAAGAATGTTCCAATGATTGAAATGAGAGTTTAGATTATATAATCAATGGTGGACATAAGCATTGTGGAAACACATTCATATATAAGTCTTATTCCTTGAACCAAAGTTTGCGAACTTTTTTGATCAAGAGAACCGGAAGAATGGCGTGAGCCAAGTCCGCGAACTTCCGAAGTTCTCAAACCCGAGAATTTCTGCTGGAGTTGACAAACTACTTGCGTGAAGCTAAGTCCGCGAACCCAGTCCGCGAACCGGCGAAGTTCTCAAACCCGTGAATTTCTGCTCGAGTTTGTAAACTCTGCCCGGTAACTTAAGTCCGCGAACCTAGTCTGGGAACTTGAGAAGGTTATATATATGAAGATGATTTTTGAACTTAAACTTAAAAAGACTAAGGAATGCAGTTTGCGAACCATGGCTATAAAAGTTCATGAACCGATTCAAGTGAATCAACACATCTTTGCTTCAATTGTGTCTTGTGTAGTACATAAGATTTCCTTTCAATTGAATAACTCTCTAACTAGTTCATTTGAAGTCATTTGAACTAGTTATGGTGAAGAAGAACGTGGTTGATATGAAATGCTCATATGACTAACCGTTTAGTTAACTATTGTTGAACCAACAAGTGCATACGTTTGGGTACTCTTAACAAACCTAGAAGCGTGCATTATCAAGTGTGTGTAACAAGCTAAGTTTTCGATCTAACAGTTGAAAATATTATCTTGAATCTAAATCAGGTTTTCATCTAACGATGAATATCGAATGCTTTGTTACTAAGCTAACATTGATTTCTAACCCTGATTTGAAAGACTATATAAAGGAGACATCTAGTATTGTGCAAAACTAATCCCGACACCTTACGTGTGATACTAGTTTGCGTGCTAGAGTCGATTCTCCTTTAACCTTTGGTTTTATTCTTCTAAAACCAGGTTAACGACTTAAAGACTTCATTGGGATTGTGAAGCCAGGCCGATACTACTTTTATCGTAGTTGTGTGATCTGATCTTGCATATTCTATCGTACGAGTACAATCAGATTGATTGGCTTGAGATTGATATCTCCGATAGGCAAGATATAAAAAGTAATCACAAACATCTTCGTCTCATTGTTTGTGATTCCGCAACATCTTGTTTCGCTACCATACGATTAAGATTCTTGTGAGGTGATTGATAACTCTAGGCTGTTCTTTGGGAATATAAGTCTGGATTATCAATTGGTTCTTGTTCACCTTGATTATTATCAAAAGACGGAACAAAACCTTTAGGGTTTATCTATGGGAGATAGATTGATCCTTTCATAGACTTGTCTGTGGGAGACAGATTTGTTTATTGTCAAAGCCTGCGATTTTGGGTCGTAGCAACTCTTAGTTGTGGGTGAGATCAGCTAAGGGAATCAAGTGCGCAGTATCCTGTTGGGATCAGAGGAATAGGGATTACAACAGTACCTTGGATCAGTCGGAGACTGATTGTGGTTCAACTATAGTCCAGTCCGAAGTTAGCTTGGAGTAGGCTAGTGTCTGTAGCGGCTTAATACAGTGCGTGTTCAATCTGGACTAGGTCCCGGGGTTTTTCTGCATTTGCGGTTTCCTCGTTAACAAAATTTCTGGTGTCTGTTTTATTTCAATTTCCGCATTATATTGTTTTATCTTTATAATTTAAATAATACAGGTTGTGCGTTAGATCATCAATTAGAGTAATCCAACCTTTGGTTGTTGATTGTCATTGATTGATCCTTGGATATTGGTCTTTGGTACCATCCAAGTTATTCCTTTAGTTTGATTAAAGACTCGCTGATTTCTATTATCTCGAGTAAATCAAAACAAGAGAGAGATATTAACTCCTTGAGATACTTTTACCTAGATTAAGTCTGACTGTCTAGTTGATTCTCTAGAAAGTATTTCGGAGTTAGTCCATACGGATTGTTAAGCGAAATATTGGGTGGTGTTGTTAGACCCCCCGCTTTTTCAGGACCAAAGCCCGCACCATCACCAGTAATTAGGAGTCGTAAATACTTATGCAACTGGTCATAAAAAAGATCAGTGGCTGCTTGCAAGGCCGCAGGATTTGTAGTACGCATTTCAAAATATAATCTAGACACACCAGTGCAATTGCGAAGTAATAGCATCTCAATTTGAGGATACTTGAGTTTTTTGATTGCATTCATTAGATGAACAGTCTTGTGCACCCTTCTCAACATCATATCACTAATAAAATCCAAATCCAAACTCACAGGTCCACCCAAAAGTTTAAGACCATTAGAAGGTCTACCAATGTCCGGGGGGAAACACCATCTATTGTACTTCTGGGATCAATAGAAGGCCAAAAGACCTTCGTTTTCTTATATTGAGATATAAACCCCTACTAGGTCCCTCAGTTTCAATTATGCTTAAGGCTTTAGATACCTCCAAGGTATCACCAATCATCATCAAGGTACCGGGCATGTAAATCAAGTTTGCAACGAGAAGCAATAGCCTTCACTAAAGGATGAAGTATCAAAGAAAATAACAAGGGGCCGAGAGGGTGACCTTGTTGGACACCGAGTGCAGAAGACAAAATATATTGGTCATAATAAAGTTTAGCCGACTGTGAGTAACAAAATTCTACCCAACGAGAAATACCTGGACAATGAAGACGAACCTCCTTGATGAGCTGAGATCCTCTCACCATATTGAACGCATTAGAAAAGTCAATGAGCAACATTGATATTTTGTCTGAGTGACCCTTCAACTCCAATAAGCGATTTACATCATGTAAAATGCTTTCTCCCACAACAGGAATACCAACACCGAATTGGTAATCCCTTAAATAAGAAGTCATGTCCTTCCCGACACAAAAAGCGTCCACTTTGGAAACCAATCTGCGCCAGACCGTGCCAACTGCAATGGGCCTAAAACCACCCCCGGTTTTGAGCAACGGTATCAAAGGTGCACTAGCGATGAACTCGCCTAATTTCACAGGGAATTTACCAGCCAACCAAAGGTTGACAACCCCAAAAATCGAAGAGATTAAGTCATCTTCCACGGCAGCTGCTGCTCCACTCAACACATCCACTAAATGTTGCGCCCGTAAGCCATCACGACCACACGTTGTCCCTTTAGGGAAGCTTTTGATAGCTCCCAAAACTGCCCTGGAATCAACTGTAATGGGCTCGGCCGTGACTTCCTCCACGGGAATCTCTGGGAGAGGTGCAGGAGGATGTTTATCGAGCAGTTCTGAATATGTCTTCTCATTACATGGATCAACCCCAGACGAAGATAAAACACGAATTGCCGTTGTAAAATGACCAGAGTTCATCTTCCTCCGACAAGCATTCATATTGGTCGTTCCATGCTTCTTCAAATCCACCTTCTTAGACCCCAAAAGAACCGGTTGTTGTAGAAATTTATTAACCAAGATGACGCAACCATTTGGATCTCTCCAAACTGAGATGGCCTGATTAATTGCTGCCACCTGAAGCCGTCTTCTATTACCTGATTTTCCTTCACCTGAGTTCCGCGGTTTGAACAGACTCAGAGTGCAGATAGATAGAAGTAGGAGGTGCAACCAACCTGTCAAACTAAAGGGTTCACTAAAACTCTGTCGAGGCAGGACTTCAATGTTCTCAAGAATGCAAGCCTACATTGATGAGGTATACAAGTGACTGTTGGAAACTGTCTACGGAAAATAACATTCAGTATCTCAGTAGATATGGACTCTACGACATCACCACCATCATCCACATAAGTATCGCAAACTACCTCACTACTAACCAAACAATCAGTACTTACCTCATCTGGCTTATCGAGTCCATGAATGAGAAACTCTGCACTTGCACCAGGCCCTGCTATAACATCTCCATGTACCACTCTGTCACGACCTTTGCACGGTTTCTTCCAGGCATGCAAATGCATGCACTTGCAGCAAAGCCACATTCGTAAACTGCAGAGGACCTTCTCCCAAGCAAGGTACACACTCAGATTATTAGCAATCAAATCCCTGCAGGCGGTTTTGTTAGCTTCCGAGAATAGGTGCCTGTCATGGAGGTGTTTCAGAAATGACCCCTTGACATAACCTCTACCGTGAACACCATCCATGAAACCATCAATGTTCTTGAAAGGACAATGGCAGAAGCTATCCTCTACAGCAACATCATCTGAGGATGGAGGAGAACTCGATGTTGCTTGAGATAAGGTGCGGGAGGCATTCCTGGTAAACCTAGGCATGAAGACTGCGAGCAAAACCCTAGAAACCCAAAACTCAGTGGAAAAACTAGAACCCTAGAAAAAACAAAACGCGGCAAACAAGAAATAAGGAAAATGAAATCAAAAAGAAAGGGTCGTGGTGATAGATATAATTGAAAACAAAATCAAAAGAAAAACGAGTGGAAAACATGGTGAATCCGGGATGGAAAATTTTTCTCCATCACCGGAGAAAAATTGCCGGAGAGAGAAAAGGGGAGTCAATTATCAATAAAATTAAAAAAAAATAAAGGTCTCTGGAAGCCTCTCAGAACTATAAGTTTATCTCTGTTGTTAGAGGTCAAGGTCATCCTATGTGAAGGTCTTATTCATACCTTTTGGTTGTGGGTCATTTACTGTATGACAAATAAAAATAAAAATAATATTGTCTATTTAAATCTTTTTTTTTAATAAGCAAAGGCCTTCAAAAAGGCTAATGATCCCCTCAACAAAAGGCATAAGCCAAATTGGAGGAAAAGACTAGTACATGGTAGAATTGTTTGTTTTATCCCAAAGGGCAAGTTCATGAGCCACAAAATTACAAGTTCTTGGTTGGAAATAAACAAACAGGCTACAAGACTAGAAGAGAAAAATTGGATATCCTTAAAGATAACATCCGTTCTAGAGTTCCCATCAAACAAGCCAACTGAAAATTGGTTAATCAGACTATGAGCATCACTCTCTATAATTAGATGGGTAAGAATTTTCTCCAAAACTTTATTTAGGACTGCCCAAATAGCTCTGGTTTCATCTTCCTAAGCAGACTCTAGTTGAAAAACTATAGAAGCATAAAAGGAGGCAGTGTTGGAGAAGTCCCTCATCACAAATCCTGCACCATAGTTTCCAGAAATTTCATCATAAGTACCATCCATATTACATTTTATCCACCCAGTTGGTGGGGGCATCCATTTGTCGCTTACACTAACAGGACCCAAAGGGGAAGCAAAGGCACTAGTTTTCCTAGTTAGTAGCATAGCTCTAGCTCTCATCAGGAGAACAATATAGTTTTCTTTGGTATTTTGAAAAATAAGGTTGTTCCGAATTTGACACAAAGACCAAAGGATAACAACAAACAAGCATTGATCCTCACTAGGGAGCTTAGAGACATGATTAAGTAACCAAAATATCATCCAATCAATAAAGGTTTTATTAATAAAGGCCTGAGTGTTGACGCGGAAATAAGATAAGAACCAAACACGACTAGAAAAAGGACACAAGACAAGAGCATGCATAATAGATTCAGAAGGATCATTACATCTAGCACAATCAACAGAGTTCATAAGCATTCTAGTATGATGAACAATTCTAGCAGGTAAGGCGTTTCTGGCAGCTTTCCAAGTGAAAACTTGAATTCTGTAAGCCACATTAATTTTCCAAATATGCTTCCAAAGAGCACTACAAGAGGAAGGCCTGAGACCTCGAAGTCCCAGGTAGGCATATTTAGAGGTAAATCTACCATTCTTTGAAAGATCCTAAGCACTCCTATCAGGAGTGTAAAGCTGGCTTAAGGGAATAGTGACAATCTTCTTTGCAGAAGCATCATCAAAGTGGGTGTTTAATCTATCAACATCCCAAGATCTATTAATGGGATTAATAAAGTAAGAAACCTTTGTAGTTGGATCTAGGGGAACTAAGGGATTAGGAACAGCAGAGCCTAAAGAAAGAATCCATTTGTCACACCAAGGATCAATAAATTGACCATCTCCAACAATCCAAGTAGTGAACGGTTTAATTAGCTCTTTGATATAATGCAGGGATTTCCAGGTCCAAGAACAATTAGCAGGACACTTAACATTTAAAAAATCAGTTCTAGGAAATATCTAGATTTAAGAGTGGAAGCTAACAGGCAGTCCGGATTTTCAATAATCCTCCAGGCATTCCTACCAAGCATAGCAAGATTATTGATTTCAGCTTCCTGAACCCAAGACCTCCTTCAGACTTAGGAGAGCAAAGGATATCGCAGCCCAGAAGATGCAGTTTTTTATCCTTTGGGTCAAGGGTTTCCCCCCACCAAAATTTACAAAGATGAGAGTCCATCTTCCTACAAAGGTGTTTGGGGATAAGAAAAGCACCCATTTGATACAGATGGATGGCCTGACCAATGTGCTTAATTAAGGTGGTTTTAGCATCTTGGGAAACAAGCTTATGAAGCCAAATAGAGATCCTAACATCAACAGCCTGGAGAATACCCATATGGGTTTGGATTTTTGAATTTTTAAAAGCTGGAGGAGTACCCCAAATATTTTTCTCCTAAGTCCCTATTACTGATATCAAGGATATTAGAGAGCTGTTGTTTAAGATGTTCTGGAATTTTCTTACTAAACAGAATACCAGACTTATCAAAATTGATTTCATGCCCAGAGGCCAAGCAGTACTTTTGAAGGTACTCTTTGATAGTCTGTAAATCTTTAATAGTAGCTTTAGAAAAGAATAAGGAATCATCAGCAAATAGAAGGTGTATCATGGCAGGAGAATTTTTATACACCTTTATGCCTTCAACCAAGCCTTTTCTAGCTAGAACATATATATAAGAGGATAGAGCCTCAGGGCAAATAATGTAAAGATAAGGAGACATAGGGTCTCCTTGTCTTAGCCCTCTTTCTGGATTGATCAGGCCAGTGGGGATACCATTAAGGAGAACAGAATAAGAAACATTAAAGATACACTGATTTATGAGTTTGACCCAATGATCAGAGAGACCCATTTTTTTTCAGAACTTTCTCCAGGAAAGACCATTCTCACTTATCCTAGGCCTTAGACATATCCAGCTTAATGGCAGCAATGCCAACAGCTTTATCATGATGATTGACAGCATAGATGGCCTCATTAGCTAGAAGGATATTATCAGAAATACTCCTTTTAGGAACAAAAGCAATTTGGTTTTGGGAAATGATATTATTCATAAAGGGCTTTAATCTGTTAGCTAGAGTTTTAAAAAGGATCTTGTAAATGAAGTTACAAAGCCCTATGGGTCTATATTGAGAGACCACTCAGCTAGAGGGGATGAGAGCTATGTTGGTACGGTTGAAGGATTTAGTAATATTTCCAGTTCTAAAGTAAGTTTGGGTCATATCAACTGAAAAAGTGGGGGTCTAACAACACCACCCAATATTTTGCTTAGCAATCTGTATGGACTAACTCGGATATACTTTTAAGAGAATCAACAAGACTCAATCAATTAAAAGTATATCAACGAGTTTATATCTCTCTCTTGATTTGATTTACTCAAGCAGGAACTGCGAGTTCTAATCAAATACAAGGAATAACTTGGATGGTACCAAAGACCAATATCCAAGGATCAATCAATGAAAATCAACAACCAAAGGTTGGATTATTCTAATTAATGATCTAAACGCACAACCTATATTATTTCAATTATAAAGATAAAATAATATAATACGGAAATAGAAATAGCACAGACACCGAAAATTTTGTTAACGAGGAAACCGCAAATGCAGAAAAACCCCGGGACCTAGTCCACATTGAACACACACTATATTAATCCGCTACAAACACTATCCTACTCCAAGCTAACTTCGGACTGGACTGTAGTTGAACCCCAATAAGTCTCCCACTGATCCAAGGTACAGTTGTACTCCCTACGCCTCTGATCCCAGCAGGATACTGGGCACTTGATTCCCTTAGCTGATCTCACCCACAACTAAGAGTTGATACGACCCAAAGTCGAAGACTTGATAATAAAAAAATATGTCTCACACAGACAAGTCTATCAAAGGATCAATCTGTCTCCAACAGATAAACCCTAAAGGTTTTGTTCCGTCTGTTGATAATAATCAAGGTGAACAGGAACCAATTGATAATCCAGTATTATATTCCCGAAGAACAACCTAGAGTTATCAATCACCTCACAACAATCTTAATCGTATGGTAGCGAAACAAGATGTCGCGGAATCACAAACAATGAGATGAAGATGTTTGTGATTACTTTTTATATCTTGCCTATCGGAGATATCAATCTCAATCCAATCAATCTGATTGTACTCGTACGATAGAAGATGCAAGATCAGATCACACAACTACGATAAAAGTAGTATCGGTCTGGCTTCACAATCCCAATGAAGTCTTTAAGTCGTTAACCTGGTTTTAGAAGAAGAAAACCAAAGGTTAAAGGAGAAAAGACTCTAGCACGCGAACTAGTATCACACGTAAGGTGTGGGGAATAGTTTTGAACAATGCTAGATGTCCCCTTATATAGTCTTTCGAATCAGGGTTTGCAGTTAAGTTACCTTGGTAACAAAGCAATCAATATTGACCGTTAGATGAAAACCTGATTTAGATTCAAGCTAATATTTCTCAATCGTTAGATCGAAAACTTAGCCTGTTACACACAAAAGAAATGTACGCTTCTAGGTTTGTTAGCCGTACCTAAGCGTATGCACTTGTTGGTTCAACAATAGTTAACCACATGGTTAGCCGTATGAGCACTTCATATCAACCATGTTCTTCTTCACCATAACTAGTTCAAATGACTTCACATGAACTAGTTAGATAGTTGTTCAATTGCAAGGAAATCTTATGTAACTACACAAGACACAATTGAAGCAAAGATGATTTGATTCACTTGAATCGGTTCATGAACTTTTATAGCCACGGTTTGCAAACTTCATTCCTTAGTCTTTTTAAATTGAAGTTCAGAGATCATCTTTAGATATATAACCTTCTCAAGTTCGCAGACTAGGTTCGCGGACTTAAGTTACCGGGCAGAGTTTATAAACTCCAGCAGAAATTCTCGGGTATGAGAACTTCGTCGGTTTCTGGACTGGGTTCGCGGACTGAGTTCACGTACTTAGTTTCACGCACATAGTTTGTCAACTCCAGCATAAATTCTCGGGTTTGAGAACTTCGGCAGTTAGCGGACTTGGCTCACGCCATTCTTCCGCTTCTCTTGATCAACAAAGTTCGCAAACTTTGGTTCAAGGAATAAGACTTATATATGTTTCCACAACAATGCTTATGTCCACCATTGGTTATGTAATCTAAACTCTCATTCCAATCATTGAAACATTCTTAGAGGACGTTATACAGTTGTTACACCATTTCTCGTCAAAGCAATTTTCAAAGTGATTGAAACATATCATGAATTTCGTCACTGGGTAAAGATAAACTTGGTTGAAGCGAAAATCTTACCAACACATATTTCGAGATATAGATAGGCGAGGTATACTCGGCTGGAAATACCAAATGTGTATAATCAAAGTCTATATATAACATACGACTTTTTGTCTCAAAGAGTAGGAGATAGAGTAGATAGACTTTTGAGTGATAGATAAGTTCAAGTCCCACATACCTTTGTGTCGAGAAGTTGCACCGGTTCCTTGAGTAGTTCTTCGTCTTGTATGATGAATCGCCATGGAGTCCTTGAGCTCAACTACACTTTATATCCTAGTCCGAGACTTAGCTATGGTAGACTAGAAATCAAGACTTATAGTCTTGATCAGTAACATTGATAAACATGCTTGAGATAGCAACGCATGCGAGTTCGACCGAGCAATGCTCTAACATCAACAATAGCTTCTCCCACAGTGTCCCAATGTTTTTGATAAAAAAGACCAGTAAAACCATCAGGGCCAGGGGCCTTTTTTCCTCCCATTTGAAAAACAACATTCTTAATTTCCTCTTCAGAAAGAGGAGAATTTAAGATGAAATTATCATTTTCAGAAAATTTTACAGGAAAGTCAAGAAAAATCTCATCTTGGGATTGTTGAGGGTGAGAAGATTATAGATTCTTAAAGTAATCAACAAAAGATGTACCAATACTATGTTTATCAGTTAGAATAGTACCAGCAGCATTCTTAATCTAGTTGATAGCATTTCTTTTTCTCCTGAATAGGGAGAGTCTATGAAAATATGGTGAATTTCTATCACCTTCCAAGAGCCAAACCTCTCTAGATTTATTTTTCCAATAAAGCTCTTCCAGATTGTAGAGATATTCCAATATAGCTTTAAGTCTAGAAATAGTCTTACAATATGTAGGAGAGATAGTCTGAGAGTCAACTAATTTCTTTCTAGTGGTAGAAATATTATTTTGAATATTACCAAAAGAGTATTTGTTCCAATCCCTAAGACCTTTGTTAGTATTTAAAAGTTTATCTTTAAGCTTGTAGGCAGGAGATCCAACTACATTAACAGACCAAGAATTGGATATAATGTCTCTACATGTGGGATTTTATATCCATATAACCATGAAGTGGAAAGGCCTAGGCATACAAAAATCATTATAATTAAAGCCAATATGCATGGGACATTGATCAGAAGAATATCTATGAAAATTATTAACACACAGTTTAGGGAACAAGGTTTCAACAGTAGGATTAATAAGACATCTATCAAGACGTTCAAGAATAAGATCATGACCATGTTGCATATTAGACTAAGCACTAGGGCCAGATAAACCAGGATCACACAAATCAAACATATCACAAAAATTTCTAAGGTTAAAAAATCAAAATCATCCACTTCTAGGCCACCATTTTTATCCTCAGTCCCTAGAAGAGCATTAAAATCACCTATAAAAAATACAGGTTCATCTCCAGGTAAATAAGGTAACTAACATTGACTTTCCTAGAAGGCTTGTCTAAGACTACTATTTGGTTCACTATATATGAAGTGTAGATAACACAGCTTAGAATGGATAATGTCAGTGGAAGTAACATAGACGCCCCTCAAACTAGAAGATAAAACATTAAGGTGAATTTCCTTTTTCCAGGCAAGAACAAGACTACCACTCCTACCAATACTTGGGACATCGAAGGTGCAGGGATAACCAAAGTTTTCCAGTCTTCTAGCAGCCAGATCATTATTCATTTTAGTTTCCGACAAAAAGATGATATCAGGGTTAAGATTTCTACATATAAGGCTAAGCTCTTTATTAGTCGTCTTCTTTCCCAATCCTCTAACATTCCAACCAAGCATATTAACATTATTAACGGGGAAAGGATTGGTATGGGTGGCAATATTAATGGGATCAATGATAGGGGGAGAAGGATTAGATTTTACCTGAGTGGTGGAAGCAGAACCACCATCAAGAGTAGAATTATTAGAACCATCAATTTTATTAGTCTCCTGGGTAGAACCGAGATTCAGAGAAGCAGCCGCATGAAAGAAATTATTACGGACATTGAAGTTTCTTGGGTTAGCATCATCAGGTACATTATAACTACCATAGGGGTCAACCAGAGAATGGGTGTTGAAAGAACAGTTGGAGAGATCAATGGCAGGGAGATCTCCTAGCTTGGTAATAGGGGGACAAAGCTTTGAGTAATCAGGTTCCGATGTATCTGATTGATTTGGGATAACCACAATAATAGATAGAGTAGAGTTACTAGCTCTGGTACGCTTCCTCAGATCAACTCTTGGGTTAATATTCCTCTTAATTAGACAGAGCGTCATGCTCAGCAACATCAGATAATGTTTCTTCTCTAGTGATGGTAAGTTGACTTGATTGAAATGTAGTCGTTTTGAATATTCTTGACGAGTTGGTGGTTTGAATCGGACCCCGATTCAAAGATTCAGAAGGAATACTTGAGATTTTAGCTGTGACATTCTGTGTAGTAACTTGTTTGAAAATAACTGGAAGACCGTTGTTCAAATGAGAAGAGCTTTGCTGGATTAGCCCAACATCAAATATTTTTAGCGCAGTAGATCGATTAACAAAGGGACCTATCTGGAGATTATTAGCTAAACCTTTTTGAACCACATTTTCTGTTCCTTGAGTTAAATCTTTAGCTTTTCCTTTAGTATTAGCATGAGCATTAATAACCTCAGTCTGAGTATCTTGTACAACTCAGTTGGAGACATGATTGTATCTTGAATCACAAAATTGATAGTGGGTAGGGAATGTTGAATCTCCGGTTTTTTTGGCATCATTAATTTCGAAACAGCTGGGAGAACATATTTAGAACTTGAGGTAGATGATTCTTGAATGAGCTTCTGGTTAGCTTTCCAAGCTGGACAGTTAGCATCTTTATTATCTAGCACTCGACAAGAAGTACAGAAGTACTTAGGGACTTTGTAGTACCTGCATTCAATTAGGAATAGATGCTCTCTTCCTGCAGTGAAGAGAGGGATTCTAGTTGGTAAAGCTTTCTGAACACACACTCTAACGCAGACTTTGACATTCTTCTTTAAGAATGATTACCATAAGGTGGTTGAGATTCTACCAGTTCACCCATCTTGAGAGTAAGTTTCTTGAAATCATCAAATTCGGTACATTCCTTAGGAATGTTACACAAAATGAGCCAAAATAGTTCTTCAACAAAAGAGATATGATGATTTGCAGGCCAGCCATTTGGTGGGACAACTTTGAGAACCATCAATTCTGAATTGAATTGAATTACACCAGCGACAATGAGGATGATGAGGACGATTCTGAATGATTTTCCTGGAGGTACTATAAATTCCCCTTGAACTAGAGTATTTAGACTTATCAGTCAAAACTATTCTTGAACATCTTCATGAAAATTTGTGGGGAAAGTGATGGTATTTAGTGTTACTGAAGAAATGATTGGAGAAAAGAGTTTCAATGGCTGCCATTAGGTGGTAAGTTCTTTTGTGGATTTTTTGTCTTATGGGTACTAGGGGTTTATATTTTGAGACGCAACTGTAATTTTGGGGTTCTGTTGGTAACAAATGCATGGGTTGGAAGGCAGCTCGAAGAGTCGCAGTAGAAGTAATAGTAGAACTTTTCTTGGCAGATGAAATTGCAAAGTGCCTTGATTTTTGATTGTACAAAGAGGGTTGTAATGAATCTTAAATTTTTTTGGATGTTTATAATTAATCTTTTGCTTGTTTTTTCTATCGTAATTACCTTTGGTTATGTTCTTGTGAATATTTGGAGTTTCAGTAATACTAGACTTGTGCTTGGTGTTGGTTTGTTTTGTATGAAGTTGTTTGTCTATTTTTATTGTTCTTTTGATTTCAGTAGCTATGGATTGCAAAGAGTAATTGTGAATACAGGTGATGTTCTTAGTGAAAGACTATAGAATCTTAAAGATAGTTAAGTAAAGATGTGTGAAAATGATCGATTTGAGCTTGCTAAGATGAACACTGAATTGCATCTGGAGAAATTTAACATACGTCACAATGACGGAGAAGAGCTCAGGAGAGAGATGCTTGAGATTTTCGTTTGTTTAGAAACAGTCATTTTTTATTCCATTTAAATCTCATCTTCGATTCCTAAGGTCTTATCTAACATTTTTATTTAAATTTAGAGATAGAAGATGATGTGGACTTGAAACCAAAGATCATGAAGAAAGTCTTATTTAGACTTTCTCCTTTTCCCCCGTTAATCATATCATGTTTTTCTGTGACCTCCATATTTGCATTGGAGATGAAACTTTGGTGGAAAGGCCTTAAATCCTATGTGTCATGCTAATTTAAGACCTTTACTCCTTGCATTGGAGATGCTTTCAGTCACTGATTTCATATTCGAAATCCAATAACAGAAAATTCTGAAGACTTTTATAAAGGAGCAGTGCTATCCGCACGACTTTGCAGGGCGGTTTCCTGCTCAAGCGGCTTATAATACGTCAGATCAGGTGTGTCCCACCTCTAACTCAGATCTAGAAGCCTTAAAACCTTTGGGGGGCCGTGGTGTGTCCTGGACTAAATGTGAATAACCGGTGGGGAAGCGAATCCAATCGTTTATTTGACGATCCAACATCTTAATAACCGCCTGAACGGGAAATCATCCTGCAAAATCATGCTGGATAGCATTTATCTTTAGAAAATCACAATCCAACAACAAAGATTTTGAAAAACTCTTTATCCATTAACATAAGATTTGAAAAGTCTCTAAAATTCTCCATAAATCACACTTCACTAACCTGGTGTTAGTCACTGCCTAATCTACAATCTCAGAAAGAATGATTACTTAAAAGAAGGAGGACAGTTTGTAAAGACCAAAGCCGACCGACTTTCTAAAGGTCTCCCGCAAATACAGTTTATTTTGTCTCTCTTGTAATATTTTTAGCATGTAATAGAGCATAAAGTCCTTTATACAACCTCCATCACGGCTCATGTTTTGTTTGTTTTCAAACAAATAGGCTATAATGAAGCGTGCCGCTTGTGGAATGAATTGAGTTTTGTAGGAGCTTATGTTTTCCCCCCAAATTATTACGGCTGCAACTATATAAAGTTATTAAAACAGAGAAGAAAAAGGCTTTGCTTGAGCCTGCACTGGCACACCTAAGAAACAGGCATATCATGAACTTTGTGCATTCAAGTGGGAGCACTTTTGGCATCGAAGTTCTACCAAACCAATTAATGGAAAAAGAAACTGTTAAAGAACCTAGAGGGCGCTTTAGGGACTCCAAATTCCTGCCAACCATGAGATTAGCTATAAAATTTGCTCATCTAGCCCATAACAGACTGTTTTTGGGTGGATTAGTTACATTTAGCATTTATGCCAACTGCATTTTTCATTAGGGAAAACACGGCAAAATGAACAAATCTGATATGTTAAGGTCTCACTATTAATTTTATTAACATAAACTAATAAGATTTGGGTCTCATTATTCATTTTATTTATATAAACTAATAAGAGTTTGGTCCCACAGATTATTTAACTAATAAAATAAATAATAAAAAAAAATCATAACTATAATAATCAGAGTTTGGAGAGAGGATATGTGAGCGGCGACATTCATTCGAGCGCCGCGACTTCACAACAGACGGGCGCTGGTTGTTCCAACTCGATGTTCAAACCAACAATATCCATTTTCTGTGTTTGTTCGATCCATAGTGGGAGCAAAATGAACAACCTACAGGTTTGTTCGTTCCATATGAGTTTCTCTAAGGAATGCCGATATTGTACTTAGATTTGTCCGTTAACTGAATGATTAGTTGATGTGATGCGACATATCATTCTGGCTTACATCAAATGATAATAAGATGAAGTGACAAATCATGTGAGAGTGACATTGGCTTTGCCAAGAAGACTCAAATGACTTCGTCATACAGTACTCTACAACAGTAAAGTCCAATTCTCCATACTTACTGGGAGAAGAAACCTCAAACAGTTGAAAGAATGCTAGTTGTTGGGGGCGATGTGATGCATTGTTATCTCTTTACGTTTAGGGTATTTGCGCGGAAGCCTACAACATAAATAATTTGGGTGAGTCCCAACTCACAATATATTTACCAAGATATATTTATTGCATGTTTTGTTGGAGTGAATGAATGGTGATGAATTTTGAATTCCCCCCGAAAGTGTATTCAAAAAGAGTTCATTTTGGAATAGAATATATGTGTGTGCAGATAAGTTACTTGATCTGTCTGATCAGAAACCAACTCTCCTACAACAGTCCCTACTCCCAACGCAGTCCCTTATTTACACGCAAACATACACAGCAAAAGAAAAAGAAAAAAGAAAAAAGACTAGTTAAGTTCAGTTCACTATTCCAGTCAAAATCAAGTAGTTGTTTGATTTCATATATTATCTCCTACTCCACTCTTCTTCATCTTCTTTTGCTTCATTCTTTCAATTCAAGAGTGAGAATTAAGAATGGAAGAGTGTAACTAAACCTGTGAGTGAGAGTGTAATGAGAAGAAAATGGAGGGAGCAATGGAAGAATTAGAAAGAAGAAGTAGATTTCTTAGTAGTCTGATACAGAAGAAAAAAGCAGATGAAGTTGAAGTAGAAGAAGAACATCATGATGATGATAAACAACAACAACCACAACATGACCCAAGTCTTAATATCAAAGTTAGAGCTGCTGATATGCCTATTGCTCTTCAAAATCAAGCTTTCCGTTGTGCAAAAGATTGTCTTGATTCCATGCCTAACAAAAAACTTGACAGTAAACGCTTAGCTCTTGCCCTCAAAAAGGTAATCTCTTTATGATGCATGTTTCATTTTCTTAGTTCTGGGTCTTTGATTAGATCTCCATTTCAAGTTAAACCCAGATTTTCATTTTCTTTTCTTTTTCTGTTAAACCTGTTTGATTATTTTTTTGGTGGATTGGAAAAATTGCAACTTTGAATTTCAAATTTGAATCTATTTGAGGAATGAAGTGTCAGTGATTGCAAAATATGTGATTAATTCTTTCCAATCTTTGGAAATAACCCAGTAATATTCATTCAAAATTACCCTAGAAATGTTAAGAATTACATCAATTTCTCTAAGGTTTTAGGATGGACTAAATGTTGGGAGAAAGTATAACATAGCATGGTCAAAATGTTGCTCTACTAGGTCAGGGGCGCACTGTGTCCCATGGCAATGAGTACCAGTTTTGGCATTAGTTTACTATTAAGCTATGGCTTGGTAAGAGTTGCACTTAGGAGCAGCATTAACTAGGTTTTGAATCCACTAACTTGATATTAGAGTTTTCACAGGAATATGTGTGTGGTGATGGTGGTGGTGGTGGGTGATTCTCATTAACCTTAGAAATAAAATTTTCATGTACCCTGATGTTACCTAGGTGCAAGAACATGGAGATTGTGAATACTTTGCTTTGGTAAAATAGATTTCCTCTTTCTTTATGGAGATTGGCAAAGAAAAATAGATTATATTTTGAGAACCCGGGTTGAGTTACACATTCAGTTTTCATCATATAACTTAAATGATAAATAAACTTGTTGGTATCCGTTCCCTCGCATAATTTTTTAGAATAACCTTGTCCGCAAGTGGAGTTCAGACTGAGTTGTAGGGTTCTCTGAGGATATCAATTTTAGTAGTAGTTGGTGCAGGGAGTTTATCATTGTGAGTCTAACTTCACTTATTCTTATCATCACGACCGTGGTAACTCTTAAATATAAAAGGTTAAAGCTACTAAGCTAGTTATTTGTTGACCATTAGAAGCTTACAACATTCAAGCCTTTGTTCCATATTCTTTAGTGTCTTGTATCTCGCTGGAATGTTATCTTGTTCCATATTCTAGACTGTCTTATCTCTCGCTGGAAAGTTATGTTGTTCCATATTCTAGAATGTGTCATCTCCCGCTGGAGTGTTCTTTACTATTCAAATAGTTGACATGCTTGACCAGCATTTGTTACGAACTTTGATTCTTAAAACCAGCTGCATCGTTAGAGCATGGCATTTAGTCACAGAAATTCTTAGCTGTATTTTGCTTCCTCAAATTGCACTAGTAAGAGATGTTTAGACTGATTGAGTTTCGGTTAACACTGCATGCAGTTCCAACTATTGCAAGATCTTGGTTCATGTTCCAGCATCTCTGAGATTGCAGTTGATTTCCCATGTTTACAACTTACAGTACCATGACCTTGCGTTTCTATGTAGAAGAAATGCTAATTTAAATGAGCACGCGTCTTAAATTATGAAGGACGCGATTAAACTTGGTTTCTCAAACAAGGAGAGCACTTTCCCGAGTGAATTCCTGACTAACTGTTTGGAATTTGATCGAGACAGTCATGATTGTCAAGGCCATAAAATGACGCTTATGGTATTGAGTAGGACTCTGAAAGTGCCAAACTCTATAAGTAGTTATTCCTTTCTTGTCTCTACCTTTATGGTAGTGGACACTTGCTTTATTGATTGGTGGCATGATCTAGGCTTGCAGCAGCATAAGCAGGACTAAATCCATGGTAGTCAACCAAACAACACAAGGATCTAGCCTTAGCGAAACCTAGGGTGCAGAATGATTGATCCTCACTTAAAGTGTAATTGTTGACTGATATTGATTGGTGGTTTAAACTCTGGGCCTGCCATCAAAACGCACATTTAGTTTAGCTAAATAATGCTTGGTTTGCACATTGATACTGTTCCTTGCTTTATCTGTTGAATTCCTCTCATGTCGTCTCACTGTAAAGCTTTCTTACTGTTTTTTCTTCTTCTCTGTGTTGGTCTTTAACAGGAGTTCGACTCATCATATGGTCCAGCTTGGCATTGCATCGTAGGAACAAGCTTCGGTTCATATGTCACGCATTCTCTAGGAGGTTTCATATATTTTTCAATCTCCAAGGTTTACGTCCTTCTTTTCAGGACCGCTGTTGAACCTTTAGAGAAATGAGCAATCATCGTCAACATAAATATTTATGCTAATTTCAACTTGAGTGATTATGTTATGGTGTGAAATTGAATACATGATATGAATTTTGGAAAAAAGTTGAATGGCAATGTTGAAGTCTCAATCTTGATGCCATAAATGTCATTTACATCTGTTTTATGCAACTTTTGGTTGAAACCAAGTCCCATTGTAATAGTACTGAGACAAAGCCACATGCTGTCTTTAGCAGCAGGACTATGAAAAGTGTCAAACTTGAAAAGTAGTCTTGCTTTCTTGTCTCACCCTTTATTGATTAGTGGCATGATCTATGCTTGGCTTGCTGCATACCTGGACGCAGTCCGCGGTAGAAAAAAATCCGATCAGAAATTACAGTGCACAAAATCGGACTCTTGAAATGCACCATAGGCGGCTCAAGGTTTCAATTTCAGACCACTGAGATATTTATGCCTAGAGTCTACATTTCAATGTGAAGGGTGTGTTTGGACTTTGGATTACCCCCGAGAGTTTACAACTTTACATTTCAAATGGACCCTTAACACCGACTCGAGAAATTGGATTATTCAAAACAGCAAGTATGTAAAGGAGACTAAAGTTGATGCCAGAGATCCAGAGAAAACAAAGAAAATAGTAATGGAACCACAACCACCCCATGAAGCCTTATCCTTGGTACTATCTTATCTCAATTTATTGGAACTTCTGTCAATGAAAGAAGTCTGCAGATCTTTAAGATTTACAGTGGATGATGATTTATTGCTATGGCTTGATATTGAGATCAAATCGCCTCTGAACCTGCGCATTAACAACGATATCCTGCTCGATATAACATCGAAAGCGCAAGGAAGATTGAGAAGTTTGGCTCTGATTAATTGTGTTGGAATCACAGATGATGGACTTCAAAGAGTCATTCAGGACAATCTTCTTATCAACAAGGTATGAGTAATTCAACCATAGAAATATCCTTTACTAATTCTGTGTGATTCATGCACTGTAGATGTTTGTCAGGAGATTCTTGACAGTCCTGAACGGGTGCAGCTAACCCATAAGTTGTTTGCTTTTCAATTGCAGCTATCTGTACCGGCATGCACAAGATTGACACCTGATGGTATTGTGAGGGTAGTCAAGAAGTTAACAGGTGGATCTAACAAGCATAATTTGAGGTACTTGAGACTTTGTGGTATCCCCAACTTAACAAAGGAACACCTCCAAGTTCTCAACTCATGTTTACTGCAACATAAGAGCGCCACTAGCAGCGATCAATCGCGGAAACATTCCACAATAGTTGATTACAACAAACAACGCGCACAATCGAACAATGAGGTTGAAGCTAATGATAATCATATTGATGTAGAGATCTGCCCTAAATGTGAGAATGTGAGCTTGGTATATGACTGTCCAAAAGAGAGCTGTGTGAAGAAGAAAAATGAGAACCCGTTGAGGGAATGCAGAGGATGTTGTATTTGCATTCCAAGGTGTGAAGGTTGTGGTGAGTGTACAGACCAGGCAGAGGATGAGGTTCAAGAAACTGTTTGCTCTGATGTTTTGTGTTTGAATTGTTGGCTCAATCTACCTAAATGCAATCTTTGTAATAAGCCGTATTGTCCAAGACATGCTGATATCTATGGCGCAACAGTCACGGCCTCCACCGGCTTTATTTGTGATGTATGTATGTTTGAGTATCAAGGAATCTAATATCAAGTTATATTTCTGAATTAAGTTCACGATAACAAGATGATAAGAAGCCAGAGAGACATAGCCGTATCTCCAATCATGATTTATATCCCTAGGTATCTCTTTGCTAAATGTCCTAAGCATTGCTTGTATGTTTCTATGAGATTATGAATAAGAATGAAAATTGGGCACCCAAAAAAAAAAATGTGCTCCAAACGGTAGTTTGCACATCCCAACGACAAGGATGAAACCTATAAGATGGTGGAATAAGAGATGTAAGGTAAAAGAATCCAGAATGCAAAAGAATTCCCTATCATATCCAGCAATGCAGTGAGTTGATTAGAGCCTGACACTTCTAGCGCACACTTGTGGGCCAAAATTATATTTTCATTTTGGCCGATGCATAATTTCCCTTTTTGAGAATCAGAATGTGGATGAGTTTGTTCCAGTTGACTGAGTCAACCGTCTGTTTGGTCCTTTTTGGAAATATAAATTTGATGATTCTTAACGGCCTCTCCAAACTACACCAAAACCGAATTTCATTTTTTCTCTCACAAATATTTGGATGTGGTCTCGGTGGGCCCCGCAGAGGACAACATGGGGTTCCATTTTATGGGTTTTGTTGTGTCTGGTTGTTTTCTTCTGGGAGTGACAAAAATAGCCTTTTAGATCCATATATTAGGATTTATTAGCAAAAAAAGGAAATCATTTTTAGACTTCGTTTCTCTCTCCTAGATTTTCAGATCTAATTTTTCTTGTTCTTTTTTTTTTTCTCTGAAGATGACGATAGTGTTGAAGATGATGATGATGAAACGATGAAGATTTGTATGTTCTTTTTCTTTTGTATTGATGTTGTTGTTGTTGAAGAATGGTGGAGACGATGAAAACGAATTTGTGATGAACTTTTTTTGAATGATTTTGTCTCTGCTGATGATGATGATGACGACGATAATTTTTCATTTTTTTCGTCATTTTTTGCTGCTGCTGCTGTTGAAGATGAAGATCTGCTGCTGCTGCTGTCAAAGAAGATGAAGATTGAAACGAGGATGATGAAGACGATTTTTGATGTTGCTGCTGCTGTTGAAGACAACGAAGATGATGAAGATGATGATGCTGCAGTTCATTCCATAAATGAACTCTGTTTTTTTTATATTTTTATATGGAGTTCATTTATGGAATGAACTCTGTTTTTTTAGGTTTTATATGGAGTTCATTTCTGGAATGAACTCTGCTTTTTTAGGTTTTTATATGGAATTCATTTCTGTAATGAACTCTGGTTTATATAGGTGATTTCTGAAAAAATAAGTAGAAATTAACAGGAGTTCATTTTGAAGAATAAATTGCTACAAAAAAAATAAGAATTAACACAAAAGGATACTTTTGTCCATTTAATATTTTTAAATAATTATTGATCAAACAGTAAAGCGTTTTCCCAAAAGACCAAACTTACTTGGAACCACCTAAAAAACCAAATGATATTTTTCCGATCAGAATTGTAAAGGGAAAAGAATCCAGAAGATTTTCTTAAGTTGGATTTGGAATGTATTCCATAATCGTATATGAAAAACCTTTACAGGCTAGGTTTAGGAATGAGTTCTTATAAATACGTAATGTCTCATCCATAGACCATGTACATATTTTATACTACTTAGATACCATGGAAAAGCTTAACGAGGAAATCATGTCAAAAATTCTTTCGCACGTTCCGATTGAGTTTGTATCGAGGTGCAAACTAGTATGTAGATCATGGGAAAGACTTCTATCTGATAGGACCGGGGGACTCCTTTTCTCAATCGCATCACGCGGGCAAACAATTGCTAAACTATATCATGCAGATTACTATGACTTGATGAACATTGATAATCCTCATCGCGATGAACCTAATTACTCTTTCGAAACGCACGCTACTGAGATCGACCACCCACCAATTGATACGATTAAAGAACACAACAAGATGTGCATGGCTGTCGGTTCTTGCAACGGTCTGGTTTGTTTTTTTGTACCCCACAATGGTTTAAGCGATCCTGTTTACGTATGCAACCCTATATCTGGAGAATACGTTAATCTCCCAAGATTTAACCGTAAAAATTGCGGTTATATCGTTGGTGGATTCGGTTATCTTTCTTCGACTAACGAGTACAAGGTCGTCAGAATTTGCTACCCTACTGAAAAACGCATGTACCCTAACAGCAGTTCCGCGGGATGGATTCAGGTGTACACTCTTGGGAATAATAGTAACAGCGGGTGGAGAGACGTCGGAGAAATCACCAACGCATTATGGTTACCGGGTGTGCAGGCAAACGGCGCACTGCATTTTATGGATGATATGGATCGGAAGATTGTGACGTTCGATTTAGAATCAGAAGAGTTTTGGGTGCTCCCACCACCACCTTGTTTCGAAAATTCTAAGAATTCGTCATATCAAGTCCGAGTGTTGGGAGGGCACTTGTATGTTGTTCATCAACACTATGGTGAACATGTGGATTTATGGTCATTCAGACATAATGAAAATAGGCATCATTACGATCGAAGAGAAAAGAATTACGAATCTTGGATTTGGAGTAAAAAGTTCTCTGTAGATTGGACATCAACAGAGTGTTGGAGCACGTATGATTTCAATCAGCCATTTGCAATAACAGAGAAGAACGAAGTTCTATTTTGGGTAAATAATTGGAATCTCTCTTGTTGTGATCACCAAACTGATGTCTTCAAAAGGATTGTGAACATGAACGAGGACAGGAGGCTATCAATTTTTCAAGGGATTCCATACAAGAGTAGCCATGTTTTCGCTGAAAGATTTAGGAGTACTCTCAAAGACACAGAGACAAAACACAGTAGTGGAATAGACATTCTTACTTGCTTTGTGTGGCAATATTTTGTTTACAGTGTATATTCTTGGTCCCCAGTCACAATCTTAGTTTATGGTTTATATTTGATGCTATGTGGTTGTAATTGTGGCAGAATAAACCAAACATGGAGCTGCGCAGGTTTTTTTTTTCTTTTTTTAATGATAAGAAATAGTTTTAAAAATCAAAAAACCACTTGCAAATCACAATGAAGACCGCTGCCTATTGTCAATAAATAGCCTCGTTAACCTCTTCTAAAATTAAACCATCGTGGATTTTTGGGAGATCGCTAAACATTTCTTTACGATTAGTCTATAGAATTGGAAATTCTGAGCCCTATAAAGAACCAAACTCCAAGAGTCTATCTATCGAGATTTTGTTAGAGATTTTAGATTTATTAGGGAGATCCTTAATTTCTTCTATTGAGAAAACCTGATTAACTCTTATTTAAATCCTTGAGCATTCCTCCAATAACTCGCAGTATTATAAAGGTAAATAAGGAGGAAGCTCAAAGCGTTAAGGATTGTCAAGGAATCAGTACGGAGAGGAAGAAGAAGATCATCTCAAAAATCATGTCTGATTATGAGTCTGATAGTTCTACTGGATCCCAAGATGAGTCATGTATGTTGGCCTTTAACTTTCAAGATCCAAAAGAAACCAAGTGGATACCTTCTAATAGTTTGGTAAAATTTATCAATGGTTTTGAATAACTAAGAAACAATCTCATAATAACAGTTTGGAATCAGGATTGGGTAAAGAAAAGAATCGAAGAACAAAATCTCTTGCTGATATGAAGGAACAAGTTGAAAAAAAATTGAAAAACAAGAGGTGGTTGCTGAGAGGTCTCTTGAGACGAGCTTCAAGAGTTTGAACACTGAAAAAACCTCAGTGAACAATCGGAGCACCACTAAGGATTGAGTTACATGCTGAGATACTTAATCCAGAAAATGGACACCAATATATTGATTTATCTTGATATTTTGTATAAGGTCTATTTTGAATAAAACTATCAATATTTCGGATTTATGAGATGTCTGATTTCGGTTTTTATTAACCTTAATATTCGATCTCATATGGTGAATGCCCTTATGATATATGTGGTTTTTTGATTTAGCAGGATTAAGTTCTAGCCCATGTTGGTAGGCTTTATCAAAGGATCCTAAGGTGTTCTGATTGAAACTCATGTGTGAAAAGTCACAATATGTTGATAATCAATTTATGTTTACATAAGTTGTGCTTAGCATAACATATGTATTTCGGATTTAGACATTTTCTATTGGCATGCATTAGTTAAAACCGATTCAACCTTTGCTTGGTAAAGGTTGCTTTTGTTGTTGTTCTTTTGTTCTTGCGAGAGGATGACAACACACTGGGGGAGAGTTCTTATTTGGACTTGCGCTTAATGATATATCTTTCTAGGGAGTAGTGGCTGCGGCAATTGAGATAACGATTTTAATTGTTAGTTAATCGTTTTTTTGTTTAAGAAAAGCATGTTTATATTGCATATATTTTGCTTTTGTTTAAAAAAAATTCGGTACAATTGATATGTTCTATTATGCTGTGTATGAATTATTTATATGATTCAATTTTTTCCGGTTAAGAAAAACTGTGTCAATTTATTGGCTTATGATTTGGTATCTTCTTTATTGTTGGTTATCAAGTGTTTTTGCTTAACAAAACTCGGTCCAATTGCGGTGTTGTAATGCTTATATTCGCTTCAATTGCTTCCGGTTAAGGAAAATAATTGCAAGTCAATTTATTTTGATTTGTATCTATTTTTTTTTGGCTTAACAAAAATACAGGATCATTTGATTAGTCCGATTCCGTATAAGATAAACTAAGTTAATTATGATCTTAGTTAGACTTATCAACTGGAGGTTTAGTTATTCAAGTCTAATCGAATGCCTTGACAAGAAAAACTAGTTGACTAACCTAGTGTTTGTCTTGTCTAAAGGAAAAAGTCTAAGTTATTTTTAGAATAATTAGATCCTAATGAGAAAAATAAAGGTAATTCTGATCTTTATTTTGGTCTTATCGAAATAAGTGATTGTACATACGCAATCGGTTCAACAATAGAACTAAGTATCTTAGTCAATTTGTTGAACTATAGGGAAAAATGCTTCGTGCAATTGTTTTCTTGATAACATATCGAAATTAAATTACTTTTGTAGTTTCGGTTTTAATATCGGTTATCTAAAATGGTATGTGAAACCTTCGTGCTTAACTCTTATAGGTTGTACAAGTCTTATAGATTTATAAGATCCTTTCGGTTTGACCTTTATTTGCTCGAACCTTTGTCATTTTTTGAAAAAAGTGGGAGAAATATATGGAGTGAACAAATGATTTTTTAATCACTAGGAAATGATAATTTTGCTTAAACGTTACATCTAACGAAAGAGTAAAGCATATACTAAGGGGGGAAAACATATAATGTTGTGCAGTATTTATGACTACAAAAGGGGAATAACAAAGATGTTCGGATTGAATATTTACCTAACTTTCCTTTAGAAGCTTTTGTTATTCAAATGTCAACAACGACATTTATTTATTGAATATATGCAGGATATTGTGTTGTTGAAACTTGGAATCAAGCATATGAAGAATGAGTTACTTAGTAATTCGTTTAGAGCATAGCTCAGTAGAACCCGCCAAGCGTTAGTATGTAAAGATTCGTTAGTATCAAAACTCATATAAATTCGCCTGATTAAATATTAGAGTCAACTTCGTTTAGGTTAGACTAGAAAGTCTAGGAATGTTGAGACATACAAGTATTACTCCGAAGACCTGAAGAATGAGAAGAAATAACGACAACGACGACATCATCCTTCCGCTTGAGGTTAATACCTGATCTTGTTTCCATTCCTAACATATCTTTCAAATCGTGCTATATTGAAAACATAACATGTGAAGCTATATATATTGTATATAATACTCTAGTAATGTGACTTGGTCATAATAGTATGATCAAAGTGTCAAGGAAAATATATTACGAAGTATGAATGTCTATCTTTTGGAACTTCATAAGTACAACATCGACATAATCTATTGTATATAGTTATATGATTATGTGTGCATTATATAGGAATGGTTTCCTCCTAAGAAACAATGTTTTATGACCTATCTAGTTATAGTTATTTAGGAAGTTGTTTCATAATCGAAAGGAAAACATGATTGGTCTTGTTATTCTTTGAATATTTTTTGGATGACCAATGGAAGATTACTTTGTTTGAACCTATCTTAACTTGTTGAGATTTATGGTATAACCGGTCGTAGCCTATATAATATAGTTTGTTTCAATCGATCATGAGCTTCATTGTAAATCTAGTAGTAACCTTGGGAAGTGTTACTGGTCAGGCAAGTGACGCATAATGACTGCACATTACAGAGTTGCAGTCCAAGTCAATGTGCAGCCAAAATGGCGCAGCACTGCGTAGACTGTCAAGTGCTAAGGATGGCATAACCCCGCAGGTCCAGTGAAGCGCAAAGGTGGTGCTATACTGTAAAGGAATTTGGCTAAGTAATGAAGCTTATTGGCCGACACAATGAGGCTTCATTGAGGGTTTGGCAAGACATGTCCAAAGTTGACAGATGCAACATGCGATGTTGGCATTGATGCATATCCGTGGAATTGAGTTGGCCCAAACTCAAGGATGATGCAAGAGTGAAGAATAGGCCAACAGTTGGTCTATGGCACAAATTCAAGGCCGGACAAAGCTTGAACAATGCAAACAAGCTAACAATACAATAGTGGCATTGTTATTGTCAAGCAAATTGGCTAAGTGAAGCATATGACGCATGAGCAACCAGAATGATTTTAAGGAGCTGGCCTCGATGATTGAAGCACAAGGATTGTCCATGCATTATCTTAGAGTGATAAGCATGCAGGGAAAAGATGGATGGACATTAGATCAAGGCTGTATTCAGTAAAGCGCAACAGTTGTGCAATAGGCTCAGGTGGCGGTTATAAGTTGGTTATTGTCTTCACAAGCGTGCCAAAGCTGCGAGACAAGTTGGAAGGGTTATGAAATGAGTTCATGGCCTTAGTAGAGTGTCCCTAACCGTTCAAGACAAGTGTGGCTTCAATCTGCATGACAACACAAAAGGTGGCAGTTGAAAAGCAGATTTGCGGTTATATAAACTACCCTATGGGTCACATGGTTGTTACATGTGTATGCAAGTATTGTGCATGGTTTTTGTACCTTGTAACCACTGTATAAATAGTGTAGAGACATTAGAAAATCAGTAGGCTTACATAGGAGAGAGTTTTGTAGACATGTAGTCTCATACTTGAGAGAATAAGGCATCACCAAAAGGGTGATGGCCTGTTTGATGCAATATTCCTTTCATGCAATAAAATGGTTTAATTGTGTCATGTCTTTGTGTTCATTACGTTGCTGATCTTGTGAAGTTGTTTGAATACATTTATGCATGGCAAACCTCTTATGCTTATGGGAGCATGAAAAGTTAGAGAGAAAGAAGAAAAGACTTCTGTTGTGCAAAGCCTTTGGAGTGAAGGAAGATGCGTACTTTGATGCAAGTATGCAAGGCTGAATGATTTTGGGTGAAGTTGATTCAATGAACCACAATCATTGTCGGTCATGTACCATGAAAATTTTAGGCGATTAAATGGGCTTGCAACAAGAAGCAAGGTGTAACCGATCACAGGATAACTTAGGAAATAAGGTGTAACCAATCACAAGATACCTCTGGGAAGCAAGGTGTAACTGGTCACAACCTGGTTCGGGAAACATGATATAAGATCACAATTTGCATTGTGAGGTTGGTACAACCGATCCCAAGAAGCAAAACCGAGTTTCCAATATTCACATATCTCTCTAAGTTTTGTGTGAATCTTGGAATTAGGGTTTGCTAAGAAACTTCTATATGTCGGTATATTTGAACATGTACATAACTCGTATCATTTATTGTTCAAAGATATTCCTTGATACTCAAGGTGATCCCTGGTTCGAAAAAGTCAAAAGCATTTAATTATGACTTTCATCATATATGTTTTAATTACCAGCATTTAAAACATATCCTCTGGAAAATATTATTAGTTAATGTGCTAAACTAATAATAGAAGTTTTTCCTTAAGATTTTTCGAAAATATTGGTTAACATTTATTGGGAATAGGAAGACCGAATTTAGGTACTTTAATGCATATCTTGAGAATATTTTCGGTTTTGGAATTTACTTGTTGTCCAAACAACCTTGGTCTATAAATACTTGAGTTTGCATTTCTTGCAAACTATCCTAAGAGCCAGGCAAACTTCATTTCTTGTTGTTTCTGGTGGATCCATCTGCTAGGAGAGGAAAGTATCCTAATTAGGTGAAATCTCTTACAACCACTCTTTTAAAGACTTCTGTGGGATCAAGAAGCTCTACGAGTACCGTTGGTGGGAGACTAGATAATTGCAGTGTTATTAGTTTTCGATTATTGATTTGATTGAATAATGGTTGTTGAAACTTTGATTGCACCTAGTTTGTTTATTCTTGAGAATCTTCTCTTCTGATATAAGATTCACTCATACTTGATCAAATTACCGGCGAGATCTTTAGAACCATCTTCGGATCTAAAGACATCTTGTGATAATCCATTGTTTACAGACTTTGTTCTGTGTGTAATTGATCATTAGAGGATTTAAGTGTTGTTGTGCAGGTATTTGAAGGCAATAGAATATTTGAAGACGAAGTAGATTTCTTATTGGTTTTCGTATCTTGTGGATTTAGTGCACAAACCTTGATTAGCTGGGATCCAACTAGAATCTATTTATCTTTCATAAACTTTAATGATTAGTTGTGTGAGATCGTTCAACTCTCTATAGCTTCTCTTTGAGATCTATATCGATTGAGTGCGAATCTAAACTTGATTATTTGGGTAGTCATAGGTGTTGATGGTGGTTTTTAGCATATGATCAAAATCGCAAAACTGTACATCTGACATGACGTCACTATGACCATTAGAACATTTATTGAATCAATCAGCATGCCTATTTAAGAATTACCGGGGTACATTTTTTTTTTACATCGGTCATGTTCCACGGCAGAACCCTTAACACTGACTGACATCATCTATGCCAAACCCTAGTTCTCATGCTACCGCGCCAAGGCATGCCAACCATGCCAGCCGCACCACTGTGCCAATGGCAGACCCTGCCAGACACACCACTGTGCCAATGGCATACCATGCCAGCCACATCTCCGCGCCAAGGCATGCCAACAATGCCAGCCGCACGACTGCGCCAATAGCATGTCATGCCAGCCGCACCTCCGCACCAAGGCGAGCCAACCATGCCAGACTCACCACTGCGCCAATGGCATGCCATGCCAACCGCACCACTGCGCCAATGGCATGCCATGCCAGCCGCACCTCCGCGCCAAGGCATGCCAACCATGCCATCCGCACCACTGCGCCAATGGCATGCCATGCCAGCCGCACCACATGTGCCAATGGCATGCCAACCACCTCGCTGTGCCATACCATGCCGTCCTTCCCTATGCGGCTACCAAAACGAAGGCGTGCGATGATCAACGGCCACCCTTCCATCTTAGATGCAAATCTTAGCCGTCCAAGGTCGCCAAACAACGCATGGTAACCTTTGGCCCAAACCCTAGTTTTGGCCACGACAAACCGCGCCAAGGCATGCCAACCACCTTGCCGCACCATACCATGTCGGCCTTCCCTATGCGGCTACCAAAACGAAGGCGTGCGATGATCAACGGCCACCATTCCATCTTAGTTGCAAATCTCAGCCGTCCAAGGTCACCAACCAACGCATGGTAACCTTTGGCCCAACGCCAAAACCCTAGTTTGGACGCGCCTAAACCATGCCAAGGCATGCCGCGCCATCCACCTTGCCGCGCCTAAGCAATTCCATGCCGTCTTTCTCTTCACGGCTGCCAAAACGAAGGCGTGCGACAATCAACGACCACCCTTCCATCTTAGATGCAAATCTCAGCCGTCCAAGGTCACCAACTAACATATGGTAACCTTTGGCCCAACGCTAAAACCCTAGTTTTGGTCACGCCCAAACAGCGCCAAGGCATGCTGGCCATGTCACATGTGCCAATGGCATGCCAGCCACCTTGCCGCGCCATACCATGTCGTCCTTCCCTATGCGGTTACCAAAACAAACGCTTGCGACGATCAACGACCATCCTTCCATCTAAGATGCAAATCTTAGCCGTCCAAGGTCGCCAACCAACGCATGGTAACCTTTGTCCCAAAACCCTAGTTTTGGTCACGCCCAAACCGCGCCAAGGCATGCCGGCCATGCCACATGTTCCAATGGCATACCAGCCACCTTGCCGCACCATACCATGCCGGCCTTCCCTATGTGGATGCCAAAACGAAGGAGTGTGATGATCAACGGCCACCCTTCCATCTTAGATGAAAATCTTAGCCGTCCAAGATCGCCAAACAACGCATGGTAACCTTTGGCCCAAACCCTAGTTTTGGCCACGCCAAACCGCGCAGAGGCATGCCATGCCACATGTGCAATGACATGCCAACCACCTTGGCGCACCATACCATGCCTACCTTCCCTATGCGACTACCAAAACGAAGGCGTGCGATTTTCAACGGCCACCCTTCCATCTTAGATGCAAATCTCAGTCGTCCAAGGTCACCAACCAACGGATGGTAACCTTTGGCCCAATGCCAAAACCTTAGTTTGGTCGCGCCTAAACCACGCCAAGGCATGCCGACCATGTCACATGTGCCAATGGAATGTTGCGCCATCCACCTTTCCGCGCCTATGCCATGCCATGCCAGCTTTCCTTTCACGGCTGCCAAAACGAAGGAGTGCGACAATCAACGACCACCCTTCCATCTTAGATGCAAATCTCAGCCGTCCAAGGTCACCAACCAACGCATGGTAACCTTTGGCCCAATTCCAAAACCCTAGTTTTGGTCATGCCCAAACCGCGCCAAGGCATGTCGGCCATGCCACATGTGCCAATGGCATGCCAGCCACCTTACCGCGCCATACCATGCCGGCCTTCCCTATGGGGTTACCAAAACAAAGGCTTGCGACGATCAACGGTTATCCTTCCATCTAATATGCAAATCTTAGCCATCCAAGGTCGCCAACCAACGCATGGTAACCTTTGGCCCAAAACCCTAGTTTTGGTCACGCCCAAACCGCGCCAAGGCATGCCGTCCATACCACATGTGCCAATGGCATGCCAGCCACCTTGCCGCGCCATACCATGTCGGCCTTCCCTATGGGGTTACTAAAACAAAGGATGGCGACGATCAACGACCATCCTTCCATCTAAGATGCAAATCTTAGCCGTCCAAGGTCTCCAACCAACGCATGGTAACCTTTGGCCAAACGCCAAAACCTTTGTTTTGGCCACGCCCAAACCGCGCCAAGGCATGCCAGCCATGCCACATGTGCCAATGACATGCCAACCACCTTGTCGCGCCATACCATGCCGACCTTCCCTATGCGGATACCAAAACAAATGCTTGCGAAGATTAACAACCACTTTTCCATCTAAGATGCAGATCTTAGCCGTCCAAGGTTACCAGCTAACGCATGGCAAACTTTGGCCAGACGCCAAGCTCTAGTTTGGTCGCGCCCAAACAAAGCCAAAACCCTAACTTTTGGCCGCGCCTATACTAGGCCATATTAAAGCCGTACTGTCCATGCTTTCATGCCACTGGCTACCAAACGAAGGGTTGCAATAATCAACGATTACCCTTCCTTCAAGATGAAAAATCTCGTCCGTCGAAGGTCACCACCGAGCCGACAAGTCTCCCAAGCTCAACTTGCCGAACAACAACATGCTACATGTTTTCCACGAAGACACTCGAGACATCAACACATGTCACAAACTGGGGGATGGTCATTGGGTATTGGTTTGGAGGTTTACAGCGTGCGGCGTACAATACGCCCGTTATAAAACTGTGTCATAAAGATGAGGCGGTTAGTAAATACAGGGAGTAATGGTGAAACGCTTTCTTTTATGGAACATCAATTCCAGGCGTTACCGGTTACCACCTCCCCCCATTTACTCATCCGTTTTCCATTTCTTACGAGACCAGAGTACGTTTCACTTCGACTTGTATAAATAGGTCTTACCTATTTCAACCGAACAACAAGTTCAGGTCAGGAGGATACAACACTCAGAAAATATTTGCTAGATTTCCATCTGTTAGCTTCTCACTTTCTGATACAAGTCGTGAAACAACTACTCTTCCAGAATCAACTATTCTGGTCTCAACACTCTCTTCGCTTCCCTCCCCAAAACCAACCCTTCTCATTCACTCTGTGACCGAAGCAAGTCTGGAATGGCCATTTTTTGGTTTAGGCCGGATTTGTACAGATTGATCTCTCGAATCTAAAGTACTCCCCTGCAGTACATTATTTAGGGTTTAAACTCGTTTCTCACCCACACACCCGAAATTACCAAAATCAGCAGAAATCGTTTTCACCCTCAAACAATTGGCGACCACAGTGGGAGGTTGATCTTTCGGTCACGATGTCAATTTTCAATCCTCGATCTCCTACATCGACCCAGACATCAGGACAGTAAAATCAAACGATCCGTTCAGGAATCGACGACTCAGCTACTAGGCGGCTCGATTACCAGTCGTGACACGGCAAGGGACGACTGGGGACTTCCGAGGGGTTAGAAGCAAACGATCCACCCAGGGATCGGAAACACGATAAGGAATGACTGGGGACTTTCCACAGTCACGGCGATGTTTCCCACAAAACTCGGTCTTACATCCGGGAGATTCTTTTTTCACCAGAAGATCCAAAAACCGAGTAAGTCTTGCCTAGACAAAATACGTGGTTTACTACTTCAGGTTTTCACGGGAATGATGAAACCAATAGCCATGTTATGTTTCATCTCATGCTCTCTGTCGACAAGCAATGCTCACGATTCAGTGGCTTTCCTGGGATGTTTGCACCATTCGCAATCGTAACCAAAAAGCATCGTTATTCTAAAACAGTTCGTTCCAAATAATAATCCAAAACCCTCAAGGTAACATTTGTCTGTCAAACCAAAAATCCAGGAAATAAAAACCGTAAACTAGGCGTTTCATTTTCCTTTCAAAAAAAAAAACTAAAATAAGAAGTTCAGAAGACGGAAATGAGTTGAAGGAAAGTTTTTCAACAATGGCTTGCTCTTCTTGGAAAAAGCCTCTTTCGTTCTTTGGAGAGCCTCCCTCTTCAACTTCAGCTTCCTGGACAACTTTTCGACTTCCGCTTCCTGCTTCTTCACCATATCCGCAAAAGGACCTTCGACTGTTTCGTCCATCAACTTTTCAACCTCAGAGAAACCTTCAACGAACCAAGGAACATTGAACTCGAAGTTTACTCACGTGTCACGATTGAACCTCCAGCTCGAGACTACATCCTCAGAAACAGTATTACCAGTCACGTGGCACATGTCGTCGATCGAAGACAAATATTCCTCCACACGCTTAACCAACGCAAATCGACTAGTAATTTTCTTGGTCGTGGCGATATGTCCGTAACTTTCCCATATCCCGGTGTATAGCGCCACGTGTTTGGCTGGCACGCTAAATCCCCCGATCAACACATGATCCGGATGAGGAACCAGATATGGAGGGTTGAAAGTGGCGCTCGCGACTGCATCAGAAACCGGCAAGGGATTCCTAACGACAATTGCACCTGCGGCCACTGGAGTAATCTCCATTTTCTGAGTCATAACGACGTTTTCATCTCGATCAACATCCATTTCAAGGTCGTCCGATGCGGCTGTCACAGTTGGAGACAAAGCTGTATCTCCGCAAGTCTCCGTCTCAGGGCCATCTTTAGAAACAGCTTCCCCCTATAATATCACGGATTAGATATTTTCCAAAGATAAAGGAAGAGAGGAAAGAAGAAAAAACATGGGGGAGACTCGCTGATTCGCTTTCAGACCGACTATAGGAAGACTAAGCACTGCTGTCGGAAGAACTATTCTCGCCATCACTGGACTCTGAAATTTCATCCTTCTCGGGTTCCCCATCACCATGGATAGGCTCAGCACCGCCACCATCCGTCTCGAGAAACGATGTTTTCTGATTACAAGTTTGGTAAATGTGTTCACGCTGCTGAGACCCTGGGCAAGATACAAAGACGGATACTCAGAAAAGAAACAAGGATATACGCGATCCAACTAAAATCAAGAGGAAAAGCATACGTACCCATATATTAGACGAACTGAAAGTCGGTAGGGCTGTCGAATCTGACTGGGAACCGTCTGCATGGATTTTAGACCTTCGCTCCTTCACTTGGGGACTATCTGCATTCGTGCTAACGTATTTTCTCTTGGTCGAAGAAGGATCCCTCAGCAGTGGGTGCTCCTCTAAAACCGCAGGAGAAGGCTTACCGCGACGGTTTTCTACCACATCATTCACGAATCCATGGATAGCGAGAAACTCATCCTACCAAAATATGTTATATTTGGAGGTTGTTGATGGATTTCGTTACGCGAGCGGAAAAGGGATACTTTTACCCGACACAAGAACACTAGCATCGAAAACAGTTGGAAACGAGTCTTCTAGAACAACCGACTGACGAACGAGTGGGACCCCTTGGTCAAAACCCATATGCCGAGCCGCCCTATCGATATTGTAAGAAACTGCTTTGAAAGATCCTCGAAAAAAAGATGGCACATGACCGGGCGTGCAGCTTCGCATGAACACCATCTCTCCAACACTCAATTCCTCTTTATCAGAAGACAAAGACATGCTCGGAGAAGGAGCAAAGGTATTGATCTGAGTTATGGACGCACGCACCGCAACCCATGGACGAAAATTGACCGTGTACGAGTTTTCAAGGAATCCAACCAGGTCCGAACCAATCTTTGGGCGACTATTCGACCATCGCAGTATCCTAGAACCACCCCAAGACTCGGGAAGTACGGCCAACGGCTTTGGAGCATACCTTTTGAAGTGCTCCCACAACCACGCTTGGAGAAAGGCGGCATGAATATAAGAATCCACTTTCATGTAGCCATTTGAAGCGCACATTTCCGCGACCAGATGATCCAAGTGTGTGTACAGAGAACCAAGAAACAAGTCGCCAATAGGGAGAACGACACCTTTTGCCAATTTTATGGCAAACTTGATAAGTTCCTGTCTTATCTCCTTCTTACCAGAGCCGTCATCGAAAATATATCTGGCTAACCAAAGAGCCAAGAACGCTACGACATGAAGTGTACTATTTTTCTGATTTGGCTCCAACTCATTAAGAAACCATTAAGACACCTACCAGCCATAGAATCACCTCGTCTCGTTTTCTTTCCGAACGAATCCTTTTTATTTCGCAACCAGAACGACACGCATTTCTTCTTCATCTGCAAACATCTTGACATCGAGGTTTCCTATTACGGGAAGGTTCAGCAAGACGGACACGCTCTCTAAAGAGATAGTCATTTCACCCCACCTGCATATGGCCGTGTGAGTGTCCGGATACCATTTGGAAATAAAAGCAACCAAGCCTGGAATATCTTTCCTAATTTGAAGCACTGCGGAAGCCGCGACAACATCAATAATCTACGCCTTGGTCAAACTGGCTTTTACACATTCTTGGCTCATCATGAATCACATCCATTTCTCAAAGGGACGCAACAGACTCACACAGATTTTAAAGTCAATGGGAGAAGAAAAATACTCTTTCCTCTGAAGACAAAACCTTATTACACCTCCAGGCCGAACTGACAGGGCCTCTCCTTCACTTTCCGGACCAGTCAGAAGAATCGACACATACTTGGGATGATTTTTCCTAATTGTGGCGGATGTTGTAAAGAACTCATCGTCTATGTTTGGCTTAGAATTGCCAACATCTTTCGTTATGGCAGAACTTTTCTCAAATGACATCCTAACGAAATTCTCTCATGCTACTTTCACCTTCGAAATAACTACAATAGAACAATAAGAAGAGAAATTATTACGGAAAGTGCATGGAAATTATTTTATCAGACACAGGAGATCCATCCTAGACTCAAACCAATTTGTTGCAAAGTCATAATGCGCATGAAATGAGGATTGACAGACCCTGCATCACCACCTCATGCCAAGGCCGTACCCTGCAGCAGGAAATTTGCGCCCGGACGAGGAGGCGCGCCCCACCATGGGAACAATACACACGGCCACACCATGAAAAGGGAGGAAACACTAGGAGCTAGGTTTTCACGGGAAGGTAATGACAGTTACTAGCTCATGCATGCCTACTTTGCACAGTAATTGAGGCGGCCAACATTACTACGGTATTCACGCCTAAATGTTACTACAAGTTCACGGAAAACATATTTACGGCTTGGATTCATACCAACACAAAAGAACAATATTTTTACAAGTTCATGAAAAGGTACGCCTACAGCTAGGGTTTGCACTAACACAAGAAAACAAGAAAAACAAGTTAAAGAGGAAGTCCTGGAAGACATACCTGGAATTCGCTCATCCGCTTTACTGTTACCACACGGCCAGAATAAAAAAATATATAAAGGTGTGAAATAAAAGGAGAGGCCGGCCCCCTTTTATAGGCGTGGTACTTGGGAGTTTGAATAAAGAAAGGACTTCCTATTTGAGTCAAGTAAGGAAAAGAGGCAACCTGGCCCGCAAAGACAAATCACCATCCCAAGCCGTTCGCGCATGCTTTGCCTCACCAAACCGCGACATTGCCTTAGCCCCACCATGCCAAGCCGTCCGAACCATGCATTGGCCCCACCACGCCAAGCCGTCCACATGCTTTGCCTCACCAAACTGGGTCTTGCCTTGGCCCCACCATGCCAAGCCGTCCGCGCCATTGCCTTGGCCCCACTATGCCAAGCCGTTCGCGCTATTACCTTGGACCCACCATGCCAAGTCGTTCGCGCCATGAATTGTCGCGCCTCGCCAAGCCAGCGTCATGATGTTCCCTAACCCAGCCAAGGTGATACATGACCAGACTAAGCCGACGATCTTCATCTCACCACTTCACGGTCTACACCACAAATAGAATCTATGCAAGGCCGCCAAACATAAGGCTCGTGAACTCTCCTTACCTCTCGAAAAAGGTTAGTCGGACTTTCCTGACCATCTTTTCACGACCTGTCATTTCGATTTTTGTCCTCGAATGTCACCATCTTATGCGTACCTCGCAACAATGCTCCTGTTCCGAGCTAAGCATGGGACTTAATGTTGATGGTGGTTTTTAGCTTAGGGTCAAAATCGTAAAACTGTACAGCTTACATGACGATACTATGACCATTAGCACATTTATTGAATCAATCAGCATGCCTAAGTAAGAATTACCAGGGTACCCTTTTTTTTACATGGGTCATTTTCCACGGCAGAACCCTTAACACTGACTGACATCATCTATGCCAAACCCTAATTCTCATGCTACCGCGCCAAGGCATGCCAACCATGCCAGCCGCACCGTTGTGCCAATGGCAGACCATGCCAGCCACGTCATCGCGCCAAGGCATGCCAACCATGCCAGCTGCACCACTGCGCCAATGGCATGCCATGCCAGCCACATCTCAGCGCTAAGGCATGCCAACCATACCAGTCGCACCACTGCGCCAATGTCATGCCATGCCATCCGCACCTCCGCACCAAGGCATGCCAACCATGCCAGCCGCACCACTGCGCCAATGGCATGCCGTGCCAGCCGCACCTCCGCGCCAAGGCATGCCAACCATGCCAGACGCACCTCCGCGCCAAGGCATACCAACCATGCCAGCCGCACCACTGCGCCAATGGCATGCCATGCCAGCCGCACTTTTGCGTCAAGGCATGCCAACCATGCCAACCGCACCACATGTGCCAATGGCACGCCGACCACCTTGCTGCGCCATACCATGCCGGCCTTCCCTATGCGGCTACCAAAACGAAGGCGTGCGATGATCAACGGCCACCCTTCCATCTTAGATGCAAATCTTAGCCGTCCAAGGTCACCAAACAACGCATGGTAACCTTTGTCCCAAACCCTAGTTTTGGCCACGCCAAACCGCGCCAAGGCATGCCATGCCACATATGCCAATGGCATGCCAACCACCTTGTCGCACCATACCATGTCGGCCTTTCCTATGCGGCTACCAAAACGAAGGCGTGTGATGATCAACGGCCACCCTTCCATCTTAGATGCAAATCTCAGCCGTCCAAGGTCACCAACCAACGCATGGTAACCTTTGGCCCAATGCCAAACCCTAGTTTGGTCGCGCCTAAACCACGCCAGGGCATGCCGACCATGCCACATGTGCCAATGGCATGACGCGCCATCCACCTTGTCGCGCCTAAGCCATGCCATACCGGCTTTCCCGTCTCGGCTGCCAAAACGATGGCGTGCGACAATCAACGACCACCCTTCCGTCTTAGATGCAAATCTCAGCCGTCCAAGGTCACCAACCAACACATGGTAACCTTTGGCCCAACGCCAAAACCCTAGTTTTGGTCATGCCCAAACCGCGCAAAGGCACGCCGGCCATGCCACATGTGCCAATGGCATGCCAGTGGTAGCTCAAGGAATGAGACCTAAAACTATGGTTATATTTACACCTGCAAGTATACAGGGTCAGATAGTAGATAATGAATAAGCAGGGGAAGTCCACAGGGACAAGGAGGGAGCTGGTGTTGTTTTCTAAATATTTCTAGTGACATAGACTAAAAGCACTAGGTCATTTGAATCCACCCAATAATCCTATAAGCTAAGATAATGCCTATTCAAATTATGTTCTTGTTCTTTTCCAGATAAAACTACAATGAATGATCTCTCAGTTAGTCTCCCTAACTCACCCCTAGTATAAGCTGTCTTCTTATAGCACAACCTATCACAGGATCATTTGGTTCAATTAGCTAACTGTCATTCGTTTATCAATTAAGCACATTTCTTCCTCCAGAGAAGTCTCAAATGGATGACTTATCAACCAACTTCACTAACTCACCCCTAGTATCAACTGTCTTCTTACAGTACAATTGATCACATGCTAATTTGATCCATTAGCTAACTATCATTCCTAAAGCAATGAAGCACAACAAGAACAACAACATGAACATGAATTATCTTAACATATGATTATGGGTTTCATCAAAACCCTAGTTATTAAATTATAACATGATGAACACAATACTGAAAATAAACTACTACAACTTGGTGCACCGGCTACTCCGGGCATGCCCAAAATCAACACCCATGTCTTCAATTTATACATGCAAGCTTTTTCCCCAAAAAATCCCCAAACAGTAAAATTAGGGTTTACTAAAAAAATCTAAAATCGACTCACCTAATCTCTGATGACACTCAAATACGTCGACCCATGCTTCCTTCTCGTCTGCTGATGCTACCCATGCCTTCGATTTATCCTCTAACCTCACCTATTTCATCAACTCCTAACTTAGGGTTCCTGAGAGATGAAACGATTAGGAGATGATAATATAAGTGGCTAGAAAGGTAGGTCTTGGTTGTTAGAAGTGATGATGGCTCGAGTGGTGGTGGTTGTGGCAGTTGAGGAAGGTGGAGGTGATGATGGTGGTGCGCCAGGGTAAGGTGGTGTTGCAGAGGGTGAGGGAGAAGATGGAGTCGATGGGGTTTTAGGAAGGGGTTGTTTGTTTTGCGGGTATAGGTATTTGGTTGTTGAGCAGGCTCATCAAATCTTGATGTTTCGCGAAGCTGAGCCGTGTGATGCGGAAATGATAGATCGATCTAACAGCGAGATGGAAGGGAGCGAGGAGCGACCGTTGGATGCTGAAGTACAACGAAGCTGACGGCTCAAGATGGAGTTAGGTGCTGTAGTGTTAGACAGGAGCTTCAGACTTTGATGACTGGCGATGCTGCGACCGTAAGATGCTGAGATGATCCAATCTGACGGCTATAAAGGGAAACGGGTATGGATATATGAAATGGATTTGGGTGAGGGTTTTGGGCCTTGGGTATGCCAAGTCCATATCTTCTTTAAGAACAATTCTTCCTCTTCAAGCCCACTTCTAGCCTTTTGGTCTTGTGCACAACATTCTTCGCGGCTTCCTTGTGTAATTCCTCCCGGCTTTTCAACGCTTTACTGCTCTTTTCCGCTCCGCTATTCATCCAAACTTTATTTATTACCTAAAAATGCAAAATTAATTAATAAAAATATTTATTCTTGAAAACAAAGAAAATACAGAATATGGGATAAAATGTAGAATTAATGCACAAAAGATGAGTTAAATGCCAAGAAAAATATATAGAAATATGCACTTTTTATCACTCATCAAATACCCCCAAACCTGAATTTTACTTGTCCTCAAGTAAAACAAAACTAAGGAAATCCTACCTATACCACTGTCGCTGGTCTCTCGAATGCATTTAGCATATGCACTAAGCCTTTTAAACCACTAAGTGTCCCTAGTGGACGAGTGTCTCGTGAAGATTTGCTTAGAACGTACCTACAAAGTTCTAGGACAAAATATAAGCTCAGATTCCATGAAATGTGACATGTGCAAGACAGTAGAAGCTCACAGCAAAATGGAGATGTCAATCTAGCTATCTAAGGCACAATCCTAGCACTGATAACAAATAAAGACATGTGATAAGAGTGTAAAGTGTATCTACACATGCGTAAAGAAAGATCGAATGTTATGACTACTAATCACCAAGAGATAGTTTCTCAGGCTAAGAACCAAGGTCGAAATCTAGCTAGCTGTCCGGACTTTACGAGAATTGTGAATGAGTTGGAGGTATTTCACAATTACTCGCGTTGTACATCAATGGCATGCACCCTTCCTTGCTTACTATAATACAACAAAAGATGACTCTTTACATGACTCTTATTTACATTGACTACTCTCTTTTATTTTTGGAACAAGAGAGGATGGAATTGATAAACACTTGATTATTTTTTTTTATTTTTTTTTGATATTTTTTGATTATTTTTTTTTTTTTTTCTTTTCTCTTTTTTTTTTTTTTTTTTTTTTAAAACATGCTAACGCTTTTGATACATAACAAAAAAAAAACAAAAAATTACATGACACTTTGCAAGAGGTAGCCCTTTTTGATGCACCCAGTTAAATTCGATGGTTGTCTTTCTTAATGTAACCTCCACCTTCTATCCCAACCAACCAAAGAACAAGCTAGTCAAGTTTCGTTCAGTATTCTAAAGTGATTGCAACTAAACTTCCGATAAACACCTCAAGGATGAGGCTATACATGTATTGGTAGATCGTGCGCGTGCAAGTTTCTTATCACTATGTGAATTGTGCTAGAATCAGGGTGCCTAAATATCTAGACTAAGACTCCTAATAATTACATATTTGCACAAGAGTCAACATTTCAAGGTAAATGAGCTCCATTTTTATGTTTTTCAATTTTTAATTTTTATTTTGATTTTTTCATTTTTTTCAAAAAGGAAGAGTTCAATTTTTTCAATATAGCAAGTTATCGGGATATCTACTCTATACCCCCAAACCTAAACTAAACATTGTCCTCAATGTTTCAAAATATGAACAAAATTATAATACAACATATGAAGAGGATCATGTTGAGTAGAGAAAAAGGAAAGAGAATACCCGATTTCGGCGAAAGCAAGATTAGAACTCCGTTATTCAAGGCAAGAATCCAACATATGTCAGCCGAGATCATATTGGATTAGCAAAATATATCAAAAGGAACAAAAGGATTTTTAAAATTTTATCTACTGGATTTATACAAAAAATTCACCATACACTAACAATCTAAAGAGTTGAGGATCAACCCAAAAGACGAAGTGTAGACATTTCAACAGCTTCACACAATAATAATATGATAGGCATGCAAGTGAAGCTGTGAAACAAAATGAGCTACCCCCAAACCTGGATTTTTCAACGGATAAAATTTTGGAAACAAAATCTCGCAGTTTTGGGGGTTCATCATGTACAAGGTCTAACTCAAAGTGAACTTTGCTAGGGACGGGCAAACATGCATATCCTAACTGTGGCTCCTCGAAAGTATTGTATTTAGATGCAAAATAGTCCAAGAGGACTTGAGAGGCACACAGTTCCAGGCCTAGATTAGGTATTCTCATGAAAATTGGTTTGGAATATTGTTACAAACCAAATCTAGGTAGGATGCAAGGCTATCAGATTGTGACTTAGGCAAGAAAGTGACATCCAAGTGTCTCACATGCATGAGATCAAGAGTATCAATATTATCAGTCACATCAGCATTATCTAAGTCACACTCAAGATGTGTAGCATGCTCATCATCACAAAAAATTTGCACAAGTCCTAATTCAGAATCATGGTTATCCGATATATTCAAATTATCATCAACAGAAGCAATATATTGTGGCTCAAGTATGGAATCAGACACATCAACTATGTTTTCATGCATAGGATCATTAGTGTCAACAGAAGATTTACCTAAGTCATGCTCTTCACAGGATAATTGCACAATATCTAAATCAGTATCAACATCACATGCATATGGAATACTAGAAAAATATCATTCATGAAGGTCGGGGCAGAAAAGCTTAATGTATTTGAAACCAAAGGTTCCACAACATTTTTAGAATAAACATGTTCTTCAACATAACATTATCATCATCATCATAGTTAATATGCATATTGTCCCTATTAGCAGTTGTGGTGTCATTAGTCAACTCATGTTCCTCTAGATTAGGTTCATATTCAATATCATACACATGGGAAGGACTAACATGCTATTTTCAAAGTTCAATTCATTATCACCTATATCATGTGACAGTGTCTCAGTTTCCCTAATGGATTCCCATTGACGGGTTTTCTCTGCAATCTCAGCTAAAATTTCCATGCATCATCCACAGTTTTATCAAGAAATTCACCATTACACATACACTCAACCATGGCTCGAGATTTAAAGTCTAGTCCCTCATAGAGGATAGCGACAAGTCTCCACTTCTCAAATCCATGGTGTGGACATTCGCTCAACAAATCATTAAAACGTTCAAAATAGTCAAAAACAGTTTCCTCATCCAATTGGACAAAACAATTGATACTTTGACGAATAACGATGGTCTATGATGTGGAAAGAATTTTTTGAAAAATAGATCTGTGAGTTGGTCCCAAGTGTTGATTGATTGTGGTCTCAAACCGTAAAACCATGTTTTGGCCTTTTCCTTTAAGAAAAAGTAAACAAACGCAATTTCAGAGAGTCTTCAGACATATGATCAGGTTGCATAGTCTGACAAATTTGTTCAAACTCTACATGAGTATAGGGGTTCTCAGAATCGAACCCTCGAAATATAGGAAGTATTTGTATCATGCTTGCATTATTTTAAAGGGTTATTGGTTTGAGGTAATACAATACATGATAATGGAATTTTATTGTCGGATACATGTATTCATGGAGAGCACGAGTTGGCCCATATTGAAAAGACACAAAGCCCACTATTTGGTTTTAATGGGTTTGGATTTTTGGGAAAAATTTGGTTTTGATGGGAATGAAAAACATTTGGTTTTTTATGGGAAACTTTTGGTTTTTATGGGTTTTGAAAACTTTGGTTTTATGGGATTAAAAATTTGGTTCTTATTGGGATAAGCCCACTGTTTTGGTTGTGCTTGGTGAGGCAATGGGTTTTGGGAACTGTTGTGAAACAGAGCCCAACTTCGGCCTAGAGTTTGGGTACACGGCCCACTAACGACTTCAGCAAGCCCAGAAACTAACGAAGCCCAGCTAAGTTGGTAGGTTCAGTTAAACTTGTTTAGGTTGTTTGTTGGGTTTTTTTTTTTTTTTTGAAACCAAAAATTTTGATAGGGACAATCCCACAGTTAAACTCAAATACAAACCCAAAAGTTAACTTAAATTACAAGCCCAACAAAAAAATGGAAAAAATTATTACAAGCCCACAAATTAAAAATGGAAGCCCACAGGTTGGGTTCTCTTAATGGGTTTAGGCTTACCTTTGAAGCACAGCCCAGCTGTTCAGTTTGGTTGCAAAAGCCCAGTTGGGCTTTGGATCATCCTTCTTCAACTCCTTAACAGAGGCCCAGTTGGGTCACAACTTCTACTCCAACAGCACCAGCCCAGCCCAGCCCAGCTCAACAGATCAGCAGCTCAGCAAGGCAGGTTCAGGCTTCAGCAACAGACCCAGCAGGCTTCAGGCAACAGTTCTGGCACCAGCAGTGTTTTGTTTAACTCAAGCCCACAGAACTGACTGTGTAGCAACTTCAACAGCTGCAGTCTTTGGTTCTCAGTGCTGCTAGCAACAGCTTCTCAAGTCCATTAACATCTCCTCAGGTACCTGCAACAGATAGAGTTAATTAGTTCTTGAAACAACTCAAAATTGGCTCAACAGAGATAGCCAACATAGCACAGAAACAATGGTTCAGTGCACAACAATGGGAATGAACATAGAAATTGCAGAGATTGCAGTTCTTAGGAACCAATTTGAACTGGTGCAAAGTGACTATTGCATAGCCATGAAGAACAAGATTCAGGTGCAGTGCAGCTACGTTACACTATGATACAATCTGAGTTGTAACTGAGATGCTGCTGTAAGCAAGAAAAGAAATGGAGAACAGGACAAGATGCAGTGATGCAGTGATGAAAAGTATGCAAGTTATGCAGTGAGAGCAATGAACAAGAGGATGACAATAATGATTATGACAGTTAGGTAACAGTAATGCAAACTAAGCTAAGATGAAGTACAATAAACTAGCAAACTAACAACAATTAATGATAATACAGTTAAATCTACAGGCTTACACTAAGTTACACCAAGAATGCAAGATGCAATGATGCTATGAATATGCAGTATATGCAAGAAGATGCACTAGCTAACAATGCAATATATGCAAGATGACAGTGCAAGAAGGGAATGATGGTTATGGACAGCAAGCAAGAATGCAAGAAAAACAAAGAGACAACACAGCGCCGCTACCAAGTCCCCGGCAGCGGCGCCAAAAACTTGGTAGCTCAAGGAATGAGACCTAAAACTATGGTTATATTTACACCTGCAAGTATACAGGGTCAGATAGTAGATAATGAATAAGCAGTGGAAGTCCACAGGGACAAGGAGGGAGCTGGTGTTGTTTTCTAAATCTTTCTAGTGACAGTGACTAAAAGCACTAGGGCATTTGAATCCACCCAATAATCCTAAGCTAATACAATTCCTATTCAAATTATGTTCTTGTTCTTTTCCAGATAAAACTACAATGAATGATCTCTCAGTTAGTCTCCCTAACTCACCCCTAATATAAGCTGTCTTCTTACAGCACAACCTATCACAGGCTCATTTGGTTCAATTAGCTAACTGTCATTCGTTTATCAATTAAGCACATTTATTCCTCCATAGAGGTCTCAAATGGATGATTTATCAACACATGGTAACCTTTGGCCCAACGCCAAAACCCTAGTTTTGGTCATGCCCAAATCGCGCCAAGGCACGCGCGGCCATGCCACATGTGCCAAAGGCATGCTAGCCACCTTGCCGCGCCATACCATGCCGGCCTTCCCTATGCGGTTACCAAAACAAAGGCTTGCGACGATCAACGACCATCCTTCCATACAAGATGCAAATCTTAGCCGTCCAAAGTCACCAACCAAAGCATGGTAACCTTTGGCCCAAAACCCTAGTTTTGGTCACACCCAAACTGCGCCAAGGCATGCCGGGCATGCCACATGTGCCAATGGCATGCCAGCCACCTTGTCGCGCCATACCATGCCGACCTTCCCTATGCCGCTACCAAAACGAAGGCGTGTGATGATCAACGACCATCCTTCCATATTAGATACAAATCTTAGCCGTCCAAGGTTGCCAAACAATGCATGGTAACCTTTGTCCCAAACCCTAGTTTTGGCCACGCCAAACCGCGCCAAGGTATGCCATGCAACATGTGCCAATGGCATGCCAACCACCTTGACGCACCATACCATGCCGGACTTCCATATGCGGCTACCAAAACGAAGGCGTGCGATGATCAACGACCAACTTTCCATCTTAGATGCAGATCTCAACCATCCAAGGTCACCAACCGAAGCATGGTAACCTTTGGCCCAATGCCAAAACCCTAGTTTGGCCGCGCCTAAACCACGCCAAGGCATGCCGACCATGCCACATGTGCCAATGGCATGTCGCGCCATCCACCTTGCCGCGCCTAAGCCATGCTATGCCGTCTTTCCCTTCACGGCTGCCAAAACGAAGGCGTACGACAATCAACGGCCACCCTTCAATCTTAGATGTAAATCTCAGCCGTCCAAGGTCACCAACCAATGTACGGTAACCTTTGGCCCAATGCCAAAACCCTAGTTTTGGTCACTCCCAAACCGCGCCAAGGCATGCCGACTATGCCACATGTGCCAATGGCATGCCAGTCACCTTGCCGCGCCATACCATGCGGGCCTTCCCTATGAGGTTACCTAAACAAAGGCTTGCCACGATCAATGACCATCCTTCCATCTAAGATGCAAATCTTAGCCGTCCAAGGTGTCCAACCAACGCATGGTAACCTTTGGCCCAAAACCCTAGTTTTGGTCACGCCCAAACCGCGCCAAGGCATGCCGGCCATGCAACATGTGCCAATGGCATGCCAGCCACCTTGTCGCGCCATACCATGCCGGCCTTCCCTATACGGTTACCAAAACAAAGGCTAGCGATGATCAACGGCTATCCTTCCATCTAAGATGCAAATCTTAGCCGTCCAAGGTCGCCAACCAACGCATGGTAACCTTTGGCCCAACGCCAAAACCTTTGTTTGGCCACGCCCAAACCGCGCCAAGGCATGCCAGCCATGCCACATGTTCCAATGGCATGCCAACCACCTAATCGCGCCATACCATGCAAGCCTTCCCTATGCGACTACCAAAACAAAGGCTTGCGAAGATCAACGGCCACTTTTCCATCTAAGATGCAGATCTTAGCCGTCTAAGGTTACCAGCTAACGCATGGCAACCTTTGGCCCGACGCCAAGCCCTAGTTTGGTCGCGCCCAAACAAAGCCAAAACCCTAACTTTTGGCCGCGCCTAAACTAGGCCATATTAAAGCCGTACAACCATGCTTTCATGCCACTGGATACCAAACGAAGGGTTTCAATAACCAACGGCGACCCTTCCTCTCAAGATGCAAAATCTCGACCGTCGAAGGTCACCACCGACCCGGCAAGTTTCCCAAGCTCAACTTGCCGAACAACAACATGCTACATGTTTTCCACGAAAAACACTCGAGACATCAACACATGTCACAAACTGGGGGATGCTCATTGGGTATTGGTTTGGCGGTTTACAGCGTGCGGCGTACACTACGCCCGTTATAAGACAGTGTCATAAGGATGAGGTGGTTAGTAAATACAGGAAGTAATGGTGAAACGCTTTCTTTTATGGAACATCAATTCCAGGCGTTACCGGTTACCACCTCCTCCCATTTACTCATCCGTTTTCCATTTCTTACAAGACCATAGTATGTTTCACTTCGACTTGTATAAATACGTCTTACCTATTTCCACCGAACAACAAGTTCAGATCAGGAGGATACAACACTCAGAAAATATTTTCTAGCTTTCCATCTGTTAGCTTCTCACTTTCTGATATAAGTCGTGAAATAACTACTCTTCTAGAATCAACTATTCTGGTCTCAACACTCTCTTCGCTTCCCTCCCCAAAACCAACCCTTCTCCTTCACTTTGTGACCGAAGCAAGTATGGAATGACCATTTCTTGGTTTAGGACGGATTTGTACATATTGATCTCTCGAATCTAAAGTACTCCCTTGCAGTACATTGTTTAGGGTTTAAACTCGTTTCTCACCCACATACCCGAAATTACCAAAATCAGCAGAAATCGTTTTCACCCTCAAACAATAGGATAAATTGATATAACCAGAAAAAAGAGTTTATCAGATTAAACATAAGAGTCTTTGTCAATGACTCATCATATATATTTATCAAGATTGATTAGAGTGCTTACCAAACAGAATCTTCCTTTGTTGTTTGGAATACGATCCAAAGGACTTGTTATTCACGTGCGTGACTTTATAAGTCGAAGGTGCATGGATACTGAGGGAACTAAGTATCTAGGGATAGTGTCTTCTTGGTCTCAACTATACGAAGTTGGTATTAGATATTGTATGGCGACTTCATTATGAAAGTATTCAAAACTGGACTAGGACCCGGGATTTTTCTGCATTTGCGGTTTCCTCGTTAATAAAATCTTGTTGTGTCTTTTACTTTGTTTTTCGCATTATAATTGTTATTGGAATTAAGTAAAGTACACAAGTATGTTAACTCCGTAATACTTGATTTAGATTCTATAGAATTTTGGTTATTTTCGAACCTATTATCAGGTACACGCTTTGTTGTTGTATCATCTCGATCTTGTATCCATAGTCAATCACACAAGTGATCTTGTTCTCGTACTGTCTTGATCTCGTATCCATATAAGATCACACGAAATGTGAACCGAATTATTGTATTATGTAGACTCGGTACATAGACGATCACATTCGGTAGAGGACTTATAGGTGGATAAATAAAAATATTGTGGTGTATTTGGGTATCCTCGTCTTTTCACAAGCATAGTGGATTGAGCTAAAAAGTTTATTTATTTTGAATCCACATGTGTTGAATAGTTTTGTCACTAAATTGACTAAGGGGGGATTTTTAGAGCAATGCATGGTTCAAGAAATGGTGTAACAACTATATAAAGTCCTCTAAGAATGTTTAAATGATAGTTTAGATTACATAACCAATGGTGGACATAAGCATTATTGTGGAAACACATTTATGTATAAGTCCTATTCCTTGAACCAAAGTTTGCGAACTTTGTTGATCAAGAGAACCGGAAGAATGGCGTGAGCCAAGTCCGCGAACTCAGTCCGCAAACTGCCGAAGTTCTCAAACCCGAGAATTTCTGCTGGAGTTGACAAACTACTTGAGTGAAGCTAAGTTCGTGAACCGGCGAAGTTCTCATACCCGAGAATTTCTTTTGGAGTTTGTAAACTCTGCCTGGTAACTTAAGTCCGCGAACCTAGTCTGCGAACTTGAGAAGGCTATATATCTGAAGATGAACTTAAACTTAAAAAGACTAAGGAATGCAGTTTGCAAACCGTGGCTATAAAATTTCATGAACCGATTCAAGTGAATCAAATCATCTTTGCTTCAATTGTGTCTTGTGTAGTACATAAGATTTCCTTGCAATTGAAAAACTTTGTAACTAGTTCATTTGAAGTCATTTAAACTAGTTATGGTGAAGAAGAACATGGTTGATATGAAATGATCATATGGCTAACCTTTTGGTTAACTATTGTTGAACCAACAAGTGCATACGTTTGGGTACGCTTAACAAACCTAGAAGCGTGCATTGTCAAGTGTGTGTAACAAGATAAGTTTTCGATATAATGGTTGAGAAATATTAGCTTGAATCTAAATCAGGTTTTCATCCAATGGTGAATATTGAAAGCTTTGTTACTAAGCTAACATTGATTGCAAACCCTGATTTGAAAGACTATATAAAGGAGACATCTAGTATTGTGCAAAACTAATCCCCACACCTTACATGTGATACTAGTTTGGATACTAGAGTCGATTCTCCTTTAACCTTTGGTTTTCTTCTTCTAAAACCAGGTTAACGACTTGAAGACTTCATTGGGATTGTGAAGCCAGACCGATACTACTTTTATCGTAGTTGTATGATATGATCTTGCATCTTCTATCGTACGAGTACAATCAAATTGATTGGCTTGAAATTGATATCTCCAATAGGCAAGATATAAAAATTAATCACAAACATCTTCGTCCCATTGTTTGTGATTCCGCAACATCTTTTTTCGCTACCATACTATTAAGATTGTTGTGAGGTGATTGATAACTCTAGGCTGTTCTTCGGGAATATAAGACCGTATTATCAATTGGTTCCTCTTCACCTTGATTATTATCAAAAGACGGAACAAAACCTTTAGGGTTTATCTGTGGGAGACAGATTGATCCTTTGATATACTTGTCTGGGTGAAACAAACTTGTTTATTATCAAACCCTGCGATTTTGGATCGTAGCAACTCTTAGTTGTGGGTGAGATTAGCTAAGGGAATCAAGTGCGCAGTATCCTGCTGGGATCAGAGGCGTAGGAGCATAAATGTACCTTGGATCAGCGGGAGATTGATTGGGGTTCAACTACATTCCAGTCTGAAGTTAGCTTGGAGTAGGCTAGTGTCTGTAGCGGCTTAAAACAGTGCGTGTTCAATCTGGACTAGGTCCCGGGGTTTTTCTGCATTTGCGGTTTCCTCGTTAACAAAATTTCTGGTGTCTGTGTTATTTCAATTTCCGCATTATATTGTTTTATCTTTATAATTGAAATAATACAGGTTGTGTGTTAGATCATCAATTGGAGTAATCCAACCTTTGGTTGTTGATTATCATTGATTGATCCTTGGATATTGGTCTTTGGTACCATCCAAGTTATTCATTATATATGATTAAAACTCGCAGTTCTTGCTTGAATAAATCAAATCAAGAGAGAGATATAAACTCGTTGATATACTTTTAATTGATTGAGTCTTGTTGATTCTATTAAAAGTATATTCGAGTTTGTCCATACAGATTGCTAAGCGAAATATTGGGTGGTGTTGTTAGACCCTCGCTTTTTCAATTGGTATCAGAGCAGGCAAACACGTTCAAGACCTTACAAGTCTGTGTTTGTAGCGATCTGACTCTATGGACAGAGGTGTTATCCCTATTAACGTACCACCAATCTTTGATGGCTCTAATTACTTATGATGGAAAATTTCTATGCGAGCTTTTCTTCAAGCACGTGATTTTCAATCATGGGTATGTTGTTAATGGCTATGTTGCTCCCGTTGTGGCAGTTGGAGATGTAAACGTTCCCAAGAATATTGGTGAATACAGTCCTGCCGAGATACTTGTTGTAATGAAAAATTACGACGGATTAAATGTAATCATACATGCCATTACCCCAAATCTTCAGTACCACGTGTCAAATTTCACTAGGTCTAAAGATTCTTGGGATATCTTAGAAACCGTATTTGAAGGTAACTCTAGTGAAAAGGAAGCTAGACTTCAAAACCTTAATTCCTATTGGGAGAACCTTCGTATGGCAGATGAATATACATTTGATGAGTTTAATCACAGAGTGTCTGAAATTGTTAATGCATCTTTTGCATTGGGTAAGACTATTCCTGAAAAGGACATTGTGATGAAAATTCTCAGATCGCTGCCATCTAGATACGAGTCTAAGAAGCATGCCATCGTTGAGGGAAATAACCTTGATAATCTTTCCAGAAATACATTGGTTGGAAAGCTAAAGATCTTTGATCATGAGAAAACATCCAAAATCGGAAAGGATGTTTCCTTTAAAGCACAGAAGAATCCTAAATTACTTGATAAAGGTAAAAGTGTTTATGTCTCTGAGGATGATTTTTCGGATGAAGATCTTGACAAATCAGTCTCTTTGATCACAAGACAGTTTAGGGATCTTCTATTGAAAAGAAGTAAACGGTTTTCAAGAGACAAACCTAGGTCATCAGATAAACCTCACAATCGCGTTCCTCTTAAAAACAGGGATGCTGACGAGGCTGATGATGAGGATATGCCACAGTTCTTTAAGTGTAAAGGCTTTGGTCATTTTTCAAACGAGTGCCCAAATCGTAGAAAATACATTGGGAACAAAGGTCTTGCTGTAACACTTGATGAGATGTCTGAGATCTATGATTCTGATGAAGACAGGAAATCAAGTGTCGGTCTTCTATGTGAAAACATTGATTTTGATAATTGTAGCAATACATATATCAACCTTGATGGTTTCGGTGAAGAGGAGAATCCAATCAAGCTGGAAGAATCAATTGACCCATCCTTTGGAAACTATGGTTGTAATTTTTCAGGATTTACTATGTGTCTAGCTGCGTAGAAACCACATATGCCTGAATACTATCCAAGTTTGACGTGCTTGTTTTGTTCTCAGAAGGGTCATGAACTATCAATATATTACAAGTACAAACATCAAGTGAGGCATGCCAACAAACTCCAACGAAGAGCAAATCGATTGGCAAGGAAGCTTAAACTTGCTCAGAAGACTGCTGAGGTATGTATGATGTTATCATCGTCTAAGAAGTTGGTTTCCAAAGAAAAAATACGACTATTAGAGAAGAAGGTATGGTCAAATCACTTTGATAGACAGAAGTCTGAGGATTCCTCTCTAGAGGAAAATGGTGAACAAATTGTTGTTCACCACAACACAAATTGGTTGTGTTGTTTGGTAAATCTTGTCTCATGTGCCTGATCAAAAGAGATAAGATTGTGTACCGCTCAGGCTTTAGGAAAAGTTTTTTTTTAGGTTTGTTTTTCCTGGCTATCAAATAAAGTAAAGGGTTATTATCGACAGTTCTACTCTTTATAGGGTTTAGAGTTGGGCGTCCACGAACCTGTTTAAGGGTTGCGAACCCTACATTCTTTTTTCCTCTCTGATATCCTTTATATCTTAAGACTGCTTGATGAGATTGTGAATTCCACTCACAAAAACCAGTTGTTTATAACTGTTCTATAAGCATCATGTCTTTGGATGGAAAAGATTTCAATATGATTGTTAAGCCATCAATCAAGGAAAAAGAAAAATCTCCAGTAACTCCTTCCTTGAAAAGAAAGAGGAGGAATACAAAAAATCCAATGGTTGTCCCTTCTAACTCTCAGAAGTTTTCCGATGTTCTTGATGAGTTGAAGGAAGTAAGAAAGGATATTAGTGAAATAAAGGCTTTCGTTTTAAGATCTTTGGAAATTCAGAAGGCCCTGCTTCGACATCATCAGCCAAGACGGTTCGTTGGTATTGACTCCTTCCTCCACGAACCTTATATTCCAATGGATGTTGACGAAAAGGAGTTCGGGAATGATAAGGAATTTCTCAAAGACATTGTTGCCTAGTATGTCTTCTTTTTGTCTTAGTTAGAAGAATAACTAGTGCTTGAATAGCAATGATTGTGACTACACATAGCTATTATTTTTCATCTTCTTATTTTTTAGGTTTATTTGGTTTATATTCTAAAAATATTTGGAGGATGATGTTTTTGCAGTATTAATCTTTATGATTTGATATATTGCAATTTTATGGGATATTGGTGTGTACGTCCGTGAACTATGTTTGTCCCATACTCTGTCAAAAGTAAAGTCGTTTGTGATCAGTATTCATGTACTGGTAAAAGAATGAATGGACTTTTGACAAATACAAAATTTAAGCCTATATTGTCAAACATTTGATGGAAGATAGGTTAAAATCTTTTGTTCTCAAGGATTATGTTTATTAATTGTCGTTATGCAAATAGTGATTGAATATTGAATGAATCCTTGTGTATTCCGCAGTATTGATCATCCCTGATCCATATTTTTATGTATAACTGTGAGGCTCCTTAATGCATCTTATGTTGAGCACTATACAACCAAGTTGATTTATTAGCTTAGTTGGTGTTCCGTGAGATATGTTATGTCGAGCATATTGAACTAAATTAACCATCTTGTTTGGTTATTTAGTTATTGCTCCGTAAGTTTTCTTATGTCGAGCAAAACAAATAAAAATTAAATTGATTCCTTTTGTGATTAGTTTGGTTGTGTATTCCAATTAGATTAATTATGGGTTCTCTTGTAATTAATCTAGTTGAGTATTTTCGTGTCTCCATAAGTCCTCTTATGTTGAGCATAATCAATTGAATTGATCATCTCTTGTGTTTAATTCGATTGTGTATTCCGATTAAATTAATCATGGATTTATTTGTGATTAATTTGATTGAGTTTTTTGGATATACAAAATCATTCTCATGGTTTTTGGTGTCCAATAAAATCATTCTTTTCTTTTGAAATTAAGGTCGCTCTTGTTGTTCTTTCGGGAATGACATCAAATGGGGGAGAGTTCTTTTGAACTTGTACTTAATGGTCATATCTTGAGGGGTGTGCGGCTGTGGAATATTAGAGGGGTTATCTTGTATCTTTATGGTACGGCACGAGCGGAAGCGATAAAAGACTAGAAGAATCCACTCCTTAATGGTGATGATAGAAGACTCCAATCCAGGAGCAAAGACTCTAATCAAAGAGTTAAAAGACAATATCAATGGTGTTTAACCAAACAAACTTAATAGTTTTCATTAGACGATAATAGCGAGCCGCAGCTGCCTTACAATGACGAAGGGAATGGCTATTTATAGCCTGCAAACATAAAAACCTAAATTATTAAAGTTACTAAACTAGCCTAAGAGAATATATTATTCTCATAAAAGAAAATAAATTCAAACAAGAAACTAATTATCCTAATAATTATAATATTAAAATTAAGAGATATCCAAGATATCAGTAAATCTTGGAAACAAGAATTTTAGCCCAAATATGTCCCGTATCAGGTTTTCCTACTACGACGAAACTCGCCTCGAGTTTACATTGAAAATGACGAGTTGAAGAAAGAACTTTGGCACTAACACTAGTGGCACAACTTAATCTTGAGCTATGCATTGGAATTACTAACCATGCAGAACATAACTTTTCCTTCAAAGTCCTGTGTACAAATATAGACCAACTAGGTACTCGGTCCCGCTTCATGCTACTGCTGCAATAGATCAACTCCCATGAGTATTTCCACTCAATGTATTGACGACATCTGACAAGAGATGGTGTATAGTACTTTGCGAAACTTTCCTCATAAATATTCACACATAAAGCATTTGTAACGGTTGGGTATATGTTTTCTGCCACCACTGGTCTAGCCTCTTCAGATGGTTTAGGTGAAACTAACATGCCACCGTAGTGAGAAACAACCATCTCGACTGATTTTGGGACCAACATACAGTCTCCACATGTATCCCCTCGTAAATCCTTGCTAACCGTTGCCACACTTTCTTCCTTTGTCTGCTCTTGCAAACCCTTTGTGTTAACTGCTGGGTACAACGTCTTTTGCTTTGCATCTTCCACTTCTCTTGAAGGTATAAGTCGGGGTATAAGAATTACCTTTGTTTTCCCCCACATAAACTCATATGCATTGTTGTCGGGGTATAAGAATTACTCGGGGTATAAACTCATAATCTACCCAATACGATATCACAAACATCCATGTCAACTACTTCATAAATAATTGAATCAAAATATACATTACCCAATGACAATGGAAATCTGCAAACACCTACCCAAATAATCGATCCCCTGTTGATACATTCAATTTGATCCGGATGCGGATACCAATCCATTTCCAAATCCATGGTCTCCACCATTTTTCTTGACACCAAATTATCAATACCGTCACCATCAACACTAAAACGGCATGTACTCCCGTTAACAACTCCCGTGAATTTAGCCAACTTGGTTTTCTGATCAAGTGTGATTTCCATGCAGGGGTGTGCAGAAAAACCGAAACCGAGGTTTTCTCCCGCAACCGTCCGCAAAATTGCGGATGAAAACCAATCCGCAAGAGTCTATGGATCGGACACGGTTGAATTTTCAAATCCGTAAGGTTTAGCGGTTTGGTTGCCGTTGGACTTTGAAATCCGCGGATTCACCCGCACCCGCAAAAATTGAGTTTTAGATTTTAGATTAGATTAGATATCTCTAATTTAATTTACTGGGAATAAGAGGCACGTCCTCTTCAGAGAACATTTCAAGATCTACATAATATTCTTGAAGAAACTGAACGTTTTGAAGCTTCTCGATGCTTGCATGTGATGCACTCCATGCGTTGTGAGAACTACTGGAAAAAGAAGCTGTGCCCTCCTCTTGATACTGAATATAAACACAAAAGAAGGTAGCAGTTAATTATCCGCCAAATGTGGTCTAATGTGGACAAGAATTCTGCTAAAGCACTAATCCAGAAAATTTATCCTGCTATTTGTCAATTCATAGAGGAAATTAAATTCGTTTTCAAAAACAAGGTGATACATCAAATGATTAAAGATCACTACACTCATCAGTTGCAGTGTTAATTAAGATTACTACCTAGTAAGTATATATTGTACTCATAACGTTGTGCAACAAAATTTTGGCATTTACTTCATTGTTATTAATTTATTATCATGGGAGTGAGACAGTGAGTTAACATAAATAGAGAGATCAATTACCCATACGAAGGGATTTTCACAAATAGACTTTTTTTTTTTTAATTCTAAATCCACGGTTAATCCGCAGCCGGTCTGCATCATCCGCTAATCCGTGAATGTCAAATTCGCGGGTGATTGGGACGATTACGGTTCAATTTTCCAAATCCGCAATTTTGACGGTTTGGTTGCGGGTGACCCCTAATCCACAACCGTCCGTCCGTTGCACACCCTACTTCCATGTCGCAAACTCAACTGGTCATATCCGTTCGGAAGGTGCAAGTGGGCTTGCAAGTGGGCTCACGTAGGTAAAACAGTTAATGGACTAAATTAAATGAACTGGCATCAAAAGAAAATCCAATAACTCTTAATCAAGAAGACTTGTTTTCCAACTGCACGAAACTAAAAACGTTGATTTCCAAACCTCAAATCAACAAGCAAGTCAGTTAGAAATCTTACCAAACTTAAGTATGCACCGTAACGATGAACATGAATCCAAATATTCGACTGATTTTTTTTTCTTTTTTTTTTTGATAGAACCTAGAGATCACAGAAATCCTCGACTGATTCTTCTAGACGGCCTCGAACAACGCAGAAAAACCTTCTATGAATACCACCTGATATGGAACGAACGGAAACGATAAAAGACAAGGAGAATCCACTTCTTAATGGTGATGATAGAAGACTCCAATCCAGGAGCAAAGACTCTTATCCAAGAGTTAAAATACAATATCAATGGTGTTTAACCAAACAAACTTAATAATTTTCATTAGACGATAATAGCGATCCGCGGCTGCCTTACAATGATGAAGGGAATAGTTATTTATAGCCTGCAAACATAAAAACCTAAATGATTAAAGTTACTAAACTAGCCTAAGAGAATATATTATTCTCATAAAAGAAAATAAATCCAAACAAGAAACTAATTATCCTAATAATTATAATACTAAAATTAAGAGATATCCAAGATATCAGTAAATCTTGGAAACAGGAATCCTAACCCAAATACGTCCCATATCACTTTAAACTCCTTGATGAATGCATTTAGTTTCGGCTTTATGATTGCATCTAAATTAGTTGGTATGTATTTTTTTTCTTTTGTCATGAAATGTCTCTCTCGGAAATTTCATTATGATCCCGTTCTTGTACCTTTACCAATTTTATTGACAAAAATGTGGAGAATTAATATGTAGTTCATACTACAAATACATATGGTTTTCGGATGATTATGTAAGGGGGAGTGGTTTCCATGTGAGATGGAGTATTGACTAAGGAGGAGTGATACATATCACCATAGTATTATTGTTGAAGTTGTGATACAATTGAACTTTAACACTGTGTAATAATACTATGACATTGTATAAAAATGATCGAGAACTATGTTTTCTCATTGTTATAGCTACGGATCTTCAACAGCGGTGATGCTAAACTTACAACCTTTGGGATCATTGGAGTACTTGGAAGTGACGAATATTTCGAGGAATGTTGAAGATTATACATGTGGAATAGGATCTACTAAAGTTTCTTTATCTTTTTTGTATTCCATATGTATTGATAGTTTTGTCATTAAAATTGACAAAGGGGGAGATTGTTAGAGCATTGCTCGGTCAAACTCGCATGCGTTTCTATCTCAAGCATGTTTGTCAATGTTAGTGATCAAAACTATAAGTCTTGATTTCTAGTCTATTATAGCTAAGTCTCGGAATAGGATAGAAAGTATAGTTGAGCTCAAGGACTTCATGGCGATTCATCATACAAGCAGAAGAACTACTCAAGGAACCGGTGGAACTTCTCGACAAAAAGGTATGTGAATACTTAAATTTATCTATCACTCAAAAGTCTATCTACTCTATATCCTAATCTTTGAGACAAGAAGTCGTATGCTATATATAGACTTGGATTATACACATTTGGTATTTCGAGCCGAGTATATCTCGCCTATCTATATCTCGAAATATGTGTTGGTAAGCTTTTCGCTTCGATCAAGTTTATCTTTACCATGTAACGAAAATCATGATATGTTTCAATCATCTTGAAAATTGCTTTGACGAGAAATGGTGTAACAACTATATAATGTCCTCTAAGAATGTTTCAATGATTGAAATGAGAGTTTAGATTACATAACCAATGGTGGACATAAGCATTGTTGTGGAAACACATTTATGTATAAGTCATATTCCTTGAACCAAAGTTTGCGAACTTTGTTGATCAAGAGAACCGGAAGAATGGCGTGAGCCAAGTCCGCGAACTCAGTCCGCAAATTGCCGAAGTTCTCAAACCCGAGAATTTCTGCTGGAGTTGAAAAACTACTTGCGTGAAGATAAGTCCGCGAACTTAGTCCACGAACCCAGTCCGCAAACCGGCGAAGTTCTCATACCCGAGAATTTCTGCTGGAGTTTGTAAACTCTACCCAGTAACTTAAGTCCGCGAACCTAGTCTGTGAACTTGAGAAGGTTATATATCTAAAGATGATTTTTGAACTTAAACTTAAAAATAATAAGGAATGCAGTTTGCAAACCGTGGCTATAAAAGTTCATGAACCGATTCAAGTGAATCAAATCATCTTTGCTTCAATTGTGTCTTGTGTAGTACATAAGATTTCCTTGCAATTGAACAACTCCCTAACTAGTTCATTTGAACTCATTTGAACTAGTTGTAGTGAAGAAGAACATGGTTGATATGAAATGCTCATATGGCTAACCTTTTGGTTAACTATTGTTGAACCAACAAGTGCATACGTTTGGGTACGGTTAACAAACCTAGAAGCGTGCATTGTAAAGTGTGTGTAACAAGCTAAGTTTTCGATCTAACGATTGAAAAATATTAGCTTGAATCTAAATCAGGTTTCATCCAACGGTGAATATTGAATGCTTTCTTACTAAGCTAACATTGATTGCAAACCCTGATTTGAAAGACTATATAAAGGAGACATCTAGTATTTTGCAAAACTAATCCTCACACCTTACGTGTGATACTAGTTTGCATACTAGAGTCGATTTTACTTTAACCTTTGGGTTTCTTCTTCTAAAACCAGGTTAACGACTTAAAGACTTCATTGGGATTGTGAAGCCATACCGATACTACTTTTATCGTAGTTGTGTGATCTGATCTTGCATCTTCTATCGTACGAGTATAATCAGATTGATTGGCTTGAGATTGATATCTCCGATATGCAAGATATAAAAATTAATCACAAACATCTTCGTCTCATTGTTTGTGATTCCGCAACATCTTGTTTCGCTACCATACGATTAAGATTGTTGTGAGGTGATTGATAACTCTAGGATGTTCTTCGGGAATATAAGACTGGATTATCAATTGGTTCCTGTTCACCTTGATTATTATCAAAATACGGAACAAAACCTTTAGGGTTTATCTGTGGGAGACAGATTGATCCTTTGATAGAATTTTCTGTATGAGACAGATTTGTTTATTGTCAAAGCCTGCAATTTTGGATCGTAGCAACTCTTAGTTGTGGGTGAGATCAGCTAAGGGAATCAAGTGCGCAGTATCCTGCTGGGATCATAGGCGTAGGAGCATAACTGTACCTTGGATCAGTGGGGGATTGATTGGGATTCAACTACAGTCCAGTCCGAAGTTAGCTTGGAGTTGGCTAGTGTCTGTAGCGACTTAATACAGTGTGTTCATTCTGGACTAGGTCCCAGGGTTTTTCTGCATTTGCGGTTTCCTCGTTAACAAAATTTCTGGTGTCTGTGTTATTTCAATTTCCGCATTATATTGTTTTATCTTTATAATTGAAATAATACAGGTTGTGCGTTAGATCATCAATTAGAGTAATCCAACCTTTGGTTGTTGATTGTCATTGATTGATCCTTGGATATTGGTCTTTGGTACCATCCAAGTTATTCCTTGTATTTGATTAGAACTCGCAGTTCTTGCTTGGATAAATCAAATCAAAAGAGAGATATAAACTCGTTGATATACTTTTAATTGATTGAGTCTTGTTGATTCTCTTAAAAGTATATTCGAGTTTTTCCATACAGATTGCTAAGTGAAATATTGGGTGGTGTTGTTAGACCCCCGCTTTTTTCAGATTATTGTAGGGGAGAACTATCACACAAAGCTAAAACATGACCTCTCCCTGATTAAGACAACCATTAACACGAAGAATAGAGAAATTAGGCGAAGAGTGATTACGCGATAAGGAGAAAGAAGCACGAAGAATAACCATGCGACAGGTATAGCACGATGTATATCAGGAAGATCACGAAGCATCAGCGCGAAGGACAACGACATCTCCCCAAAGCCTGGCAAATAAAACAGAAAGAGCAGAGATCAGCTAGCAGATATTTGCACGTGAATTTAGTTGTCTTTTACCAGGATATCTGGTTATATAAGGATTAAAATAATTAAGAGAGAGGGGAGGTTGGGAGAGAATTTAGTGAAGTATCAAATCTAGAACCACTTTTAGAAGAGAGAAAAGAAGCCATTAAATTTTAATCTTTTACTTGTCATCTCCATTGTTATAAACTTGAATCTTCATCATATTTGTAAGAATACCATATCCTTAATAAAAAGCTTGTGTGAAGATCATATCTAGTGTTAAGAGGTGTATAATATCACTAATGTTTAAGTTTCTCTCCATGGCTTAGACTTTGTATTCTTATCATTTCATTGGGTGTAGTTGTGGGATTTTCCGCAACTACATTTTGGCGTTAGAAACAGGGAGGATTATCCTCACCTGCTAGCTAGTTTCTAGAAACTATCATATCTGAAAACAGTTGATTACTTTTCACAAAAACCCTACCTATGAAATATTTCCATCTTTATGCAGTCCCAGTGAAAACCCAACCACTTGGTTCGGAAAAGTATTGGTCAAGAATCATCCGCTTCTCAGAACCCTAAAGAGAAAACTTTTGAAAAATTACCTTTGTTAAAAAACAAAATCTACAATCAAACCCTTGTCAAAATCCCTTTGATTATCATAAATCAAGTCCAACAGCATATCTGATTAATAAAATGGTGTGAATAGCGTCTAGAGCAGCACACGCTATCGCAATTCGGAGAAGCAATAGAGTGGCAGATCGGAGAAGAACTAGAGGATAGGTTGAAACTTCAGCGGAAGGAGAAAGGAGACTTATAGAAAAACAAACTCGAAATCACAGCCTGCGTTCCATCATAGAAACAGGACAACAGAACAACGATGCTATCTCTCAGAATCCAACACAACAAAATAGCAACATAGAGAGAGTTATGTACGAAGAAGGCAGTGTGCATACGACTGATCTTGATACTATGGAAGATGAAGAACGGGCAACAAGAGGAGAAGATGAGAACCCCAACGACGAAGACCAGTTAACCATCCGACAGCTGAGAGAACGCCTCGCCCGAGACAGACGAATTGAAAGAGAATTAATACAAAGGCTCGAACGAAGCAGAGCAAGAGATACATAGTTGGAAGAAGAAAGCACAAACTTAGAAAGACAAAATGCCCTGCTGATGGAAGAAAATCACAGACTGAATGAGAATATACGGACGCGAACTCATACTGGAGAAACAGAAACTCAAACGAGCAGAAGTTCATCGAGAAGAAGGAGAAGACATTGTAGTGAGGAAAGAGAAGTACAAGACGATCATGCTGAGTATGAACGAGAGGTGCGTGAAAGAGAATGCGAAAGGGAAAACGCACGAGATCTGGAAAGGAGGTCCCAGGAAAGAAGAGCGAGAAGAAGAAACCAAGAGAGGAGATAAAACCTAGAACAAGAAGTACGGGTATGTAATGGGGAAAGAAGAAGTAGCTCCGAGGGCGAGAGTCAGAAGAGAAACAAGTTTGGAAAGATAAACTAGAATATCCATAGAAAGAAGCGTGATGGAGCAATGAGCATTAGAAGTAGTCGCGCAAAGAGAGCGAGAACAAGTTAATGCAAATCAAGCTATATCGCAACAGCTCGAATATCTTAAAGAGGCCATGAGAAATAATAATAGGAGAGGAGGAGGAAAAATGAAGCTGGCAGAAGCAATTGAGGAGGCAGAGCGATCCCCATTTTCACGTGACATTTTGCAATCCCCCGTTCCTGCGAAATATGTCCTACCTATATTCTCCAGCATCTTCAATGGGACTGGGAATGCAGTACAGCATATGAAGGCCTACAACCTAACATTAATGCCATGGGCCCAACATCAAGCAGTGTTGTGTAAATATTTCCCTGCGAGCTTGACAGGAGAAGCTTCATTGTGGTTCGATAATTTGAGCAAAGGATATGTTACTTCATTCGCACAATTACAAAGATTATTCTTAGGGAACTATATAACCAGTAATCACCCAAAGACAGGAATTGAAAACGTGTTTACCTTGAAGAGGGCACATGGAGAAAGTCTGAGAAGCTTAGTTACGCGATGGAGAACCATATGCACCAAATCAGCAGGAGAGGTATCCGAGCGACATTTAATCCTCGCCTTCGTCAACGCCTTGTACCCCACTGATCTCATATATGTGGAGATATTCCGAATCAGACGCGACATAGATATGCAAGAGACGAGAGAATATCAAGAAGAGTTCATAACACTGGAGGAAAAGAAAAGATAAATGAACACCAGCTTGACATCCATCACAAATGCAAAGGAAGGAAGCGCGACGCTCATACCGAGAATACTGAATAATGTCGAGAGTACCCCTAGAGTTGGACAGGAGAAGCAAGCCGCAGGAAGGACTGCGAAAGAAGTGGCTTTGTTAAGCAAGGACGAAGAATGGTCTTGAAGAGAATATGGTGATAGAAATCACGCATACAACTACCCAGCAAGAAGATATGAGAATCAAGAGGGAAGGTTCAACAATAACCGAAGGGCTGGGTACAACCACCATCCAAGATTTGAGCGAAGGCCAAATTACCCACCCTTTGATGATATAAAGTTACCCAGGCTAAAGGCCCCAATAGAAAATATTTGGGTGGAGATCATATTAACTTAAGAAATACCATCACCAGTGAATATAGGACATGAAACCCCGCGAGGAGCAAGAGATGGTGAGTTCTGTATATATCATCGATTTCACGGCCACAATATTGCAAACTGTAGAAACGTACGAAGGTATCTACTAGAACTAATTGAGCAAGGAAAGTTGAACCGATATCTGGAAGAAGGAGAAATACCAAGGACGCCACCGCGACCTCAATCAGTTGTCATTCATCGCATTGAGATTGGACAGAATTTGAGGCAAATAAACTCAATCATCCATTCTACAAAGGAATCTGTAACTTCCACGATAACATTTTGAGGTACATCTAGTGACCCGAAGTCGCGCACTCGAACAATGGCAGAAACAACCAATCTCTTTCACAGCGGAAGATGTACCAGCAGAGGAAGGAACACACTTAGGCCCTCTGGTAGTCACCATGACTATGCAACCGCATTCCAAATGAGAACAAAGTGCAGAAGAGAAAGTGCAGCCTTGGACGATCAACAAAATCTTAGTAGACACTGGAAGTTCAGTTGATATATTGTTCTATCACACGTTCCGGACCATGGGATACCGTGATTCGGACTTTATTCCTTCCACTTACACAATCTATGGATTCAGTAGTGTTGCTTCGAGACCAAAAGGCGAAATTACTTTGATCATCCCCGTCGGGACCTTGGAAACAGTAGTTACTTTTTGTGTTGTAGACGTAGAGGCACTATACAATGCCATAATTGGAAGACCCTAGATTCATGGGGTTATGGGGGTCGCGTCGACCTTTCATAGACGAATTCGATTCCCTATGCCGGCAGGGATTGGATAAATCATGGGAGACAACATCAATGTGAAGAGGTGTAATGAAGCTGATGTTCTACATTACGAAGGAAAGGCGAAGTTAAAGGAGAAACAGAGGCAAAATGTGAAAGATCATAGGCGGGCATAGAGGCTTATGATTAACATGATATGAAGAGAAGAAGAGAGCCCAACAATAAAGAAAGGATGCCGGAACGAAATCGTAAAACAAAAGCTGAGAGGTCAAATCAAGTTAGGAACAACTAATGCGAACGCCAGTGTACGAAGAGTAAAGGAGAAGTTGAGGCACAGTAGGACAAAGACGACCTGCGAAGCCAACCAATTGCAAAGCTTGATCCCCGAGGAGATAAGAAAATCAAATAAGACAGCAAAACCTGTGTACCAGCAAGAAGCATGCGACACCTCAAAGGAGCTGTTTATGAATGCCCATGCCCAACTAGGGTTACTCAAAACGGAAAAGGAATCTCTATTCAATCTAAAGAGAGAGCGAGGGGAGAGTTTGAAAGACTTAGTGTCAAGATGGAGAGTGCAGTGTGATGAATACATCAACCTCGCGGAAAAAGAACACGATAGTGGCCGCGGAAACAAGAGAGAAACTACTGGGCAAGTAATTAAGGGCAAAGGCAGTAAGAACATACCATGATCAGGAAAATTAAAGCACTACGATGAAAAAAGTATAACAAAATAAGAAGAATGTGTACCGAATCAATGGCACTCTAATATAAAACAAGCTTTTTTGACAAGCAAGCGAGCAAAGCGAAGCAGCAACAATTACTCGTAAGACCTCAATAGGGGGAAGCAAGATACTATTAAAACCTCTACCTAGGGAAGCTGGGACAACAGTTGTGGCGTGTCAACTTAGTTCGCACAAAATTGTGCGACCGGAGGACTGCGCAGTGTGTAAGAGGCGACCCTTCAGACCTAACACGCGTCATAGCTGGTGATCTTGGGAACTTATATTGGGGCGAAATTCCTATCCGCTGGAGGCCACTGAGAACGAACCACTCATAGAATAAGTTCTTCGGTATGTGGTGTAAAAGCATGCCAGTGGAGATAGAAGATGGACTGGAACTTATGATACACCCGGTCCAAAGAAACCCCACCTAGGGTGTGATCTCGTGCCCAATAAGCCACGTAGGATAAAAGCATGAGGTTGCGACAACACTGGTCGTTGTATCACTGGATGAGAGGAGCCCAACTGCAATGGTTAGGGGTGACCTCTTTGAAGGGGCGGTTCAGGGGGAATGTAAATAGACGACACCCTCCATTAGGGAGCTGATTGTGTAAAAGACGGCAATTTACTGGGGCTTTCTACTCAAGGGAGTACCTAGGCATGGTACATTGTCACAGAATATCCTGAGGAGGTAAGAATACTAACACAGTTAAGGCGAGATCGATGGCCAATGACTCGCAAGAGCACATGGAACTGAGATCTCGTCTCCCAACAGGCGGAAGACCCTACCCAAGGCGACCATGAGTCCTTTAAAGTTTTATGTGGGGAAGGAAGTAAGACCTTACTTAGGAGGCAGTTAAGACCTATAAAAATTTAAGCGAATATGATCTATCACAGGAGCGCGAAGAGAGACTGAGACAAGAAGGAAGCGCACTCCCTCAAGCAAAGTATACCTCAATAACAAATACTTAAAATAAAACTACATCAGCATGCTCTGTTAAATACCGTATGATACAAACAAACCTACTTCACAAAAATACCTATCTCACGACTGACCTTAGGAAGGAATATTACCAATATAGTTGAAATCGTACACATAATGTTCGCATGAAAAACTTCCCGAGCAGATGGGAAACAGAGGAAAGTATGGGAATACTAAAATTTACATGCTTCCCACCTCCTCGGCCAAAGCACTTAGAAATATGATAAAGACAGATAGAATTCAAATTACTTGTCCTAACCAAAAAATGCAGGAATAAAAGGAACATTCAAAGTCAAGTCCCCCCCCCCCCCCACACACACACACACACCAAGCTTGGGATCACCCAGAATCAAAATAATTTAAGTACGACCAGAGAGACAAAATCTACGAAGGAACAACGTCAGAAGCAGTCACAGGAGGACTCGCATCCTCACGCACAGAAACACCTTGAACTGGAACATCGGCATCACCAACAGCTTGCGATTTCAGAACATCCTCCTTAGACTGAGAAGGATCCTCCCTGTCCTCACCATCGCCATCATTCGCTTTATCTTCCTTCTTATTCGAGACCTCTTCTTCTTCATCATCGCTAACAGGAACTTGAGCATATACCTCGCGCGGCAGGTTGTGCTTTTTGCAAACCCAGTTGACCGCAATTTGAGTCTCCTCATTCACGTGACGTTGAGATGACTTAAAATACTTTCTTTCGGCCTCGTCTACGAAAGATTGGTACTCCTGATCCAGAACCAAATAGGAATGCTTGAGCTCTTCCTTAGCCCTCCTGAAGTCATCACGTTCCTGCGAGACTTCATCTACCAAACAGGAAGAAGCAGAGAATTTTCGAGATGCGGAGTCCCGTTCCTTAAGGGCCTTAGTTAAGCTCCCTTGAGAAAACGCCAGTTTTTCTTTCAGCGAGACCACTTCTTCCGCGAGAAAGAGATGTTAAAACAATCAGAACTTAAAGAGAAAGATAGGACCGAGGCAATAATTATAGCAGCCTTCGCGACTACCTTTATCTCGTGAAACAACTACACAAAGATCCCGTGAAATAACAGAATGGCGATTAGTACTTTGAGATAAATGAAGATCTTTTAAAGCTTGGTCCCTGCTCTGACAGGCTTCATCTTTCTCCTTCGACGATTTTGCTAATTTTGATGCCAGATCATTTGATATCCTCTTTTGATATTGAATGGAACTCTCTAATAAATTACGATCCCTAGAAAGCCTATAGTATGCATTATCAACAGAAAGCTTGTCGTTCTTTAGACCACGATTCTCATCAGATAAGGTGCGGTTCTCATCAAGAAGAGCGTGATTCAACATATTAGAAACCTCTAGAGCCTTAGAACAAAGAGCAATGTTGATACGAACGAGCACGCCAACCTAAATTGTTTATTTGAAGACCCACTACACGATCACGTAAACCCAGACGATCACACTCCAATTGGGAAATTTGAGCTTCAAGTGAATCACATTCGGCACGAGCATCCTCCGCGGCGAATTCAAACTCATATCGCTCAGATGTGCGTTTTCGGTTTAGAGCTTAAGTGTGAAAGGCCTAAAATCAAAAGGGATGGTGCGAAAGCATAACATATAGAGAATAAAAACATCATAAAAAGTATCACCTCTAAGCTCCTCGTTCCTTGCACGAAGTTTGGTGACTTCGTTTTCTCTAGAAGATGGCTCAGATAACTGTTTCTTTAGATCTGCAATGATTTCCTCAGCTTTAGAAAGCTCTTCGATCTCAACCAAATGACTAGAAAATTCTTGCAAGGCACCAAGAATCATAATCAAAGGAAACAAAGGAAAAGGAAAATACATATGAAAGGAAACTAACCTCTGATGCAATCGCAGTACGCTTATCGCTGTCAGAAATCGGGGAAGACTCAGACCTAGTTCGTTGAGGCGATAAACCTAATGCGAGAGATATCAAGTCCGACCACTGCGAAGCCTCAACAACAGTATTAGCCGCAGAAGTATCAGCTGGGGAAGTATCGGTCGCTCCTCCTTGGCTATAGCAGTACTAAGGGAAGTACAAACCATGGTAGATTCCTCCGGAACATGGTCGGGAGCAAGTGAGGAAATTGGTCGGGGAAAAAGACTAGTTGTCATCTCACCTTTTGGCGATACAACAGGCATCAGAGTCAAAGGCCTAACAACATGGAAAAGGGACTCACTGCGCGAACTCTTCTTCTTGTGCGAAGAATCCTCCTTCCCATGCGAAAGTTTTCTCTTACAGGAGCTCTTCTTCACAACCTTCTTCCGATCAGCAGCAGGATTGACCGGAGGCTTTGAAAAAGTGGGCCTGAAGTTGCAGAGAGAGTATGGGAATACTAAAAGAATGGACAAAATCAAGAACACTAAACAACAATAACAAACATCGTAAACATGAGAAACCCTAGCAATCATATACATACCGAGGAGACAGTTCACTAGAAGGAACAGAGGATTGACTTGACATGATGACGAATCTGTAAGATCTTGTGGAGACAGAAAGAGCAGAAAATAAGAAGAACAAATGAAAAAGACGATGAAAACAAATTTATCTCTCTAAGAATACTTATAAAGAAAGGAGAAACCGGCTATGACTGTAACCGGTCAGCATATAAACTAGATGTGTCAATCAAGAAAAGGGAAAGTCACTGCACGTAGAAATAATCACACGGAAAAACCGGAGGAATGTCAGATAAAACCAACACGAGGAATCAACTAAGGAATTCTCGCATTATTCCACTTACAGAAGAATAACGCGGGAAGAGGCAAAATGTAGGAGCGAAATATCGCACAAAGCTAAAACATGACCTCGCCCTGATTAAGACAACCATTAAAACGAAGAAGAGAGAAATTAGGCGAAGAATGCTTACGCGATAAGGAGAAAGAAGCACGAAGAAAAACCATACGACAGGTATAGCACGATGTATATCAGAAAGAGCACGAAGCATCAGCGCGAAGGACAGGGACATCTCCCCAAAGCCTGGCGAATAAGACAGAATGAGCAGAGATCTGCACGTAAACTTATTTGTCTTCTATCAGGATATCTGGCTATATAAGGATTCAAATAATGAAGAGAGAGGGGAGGTTGGGAGAGAATTCAGTGAAGTATCAAAGCTAGAACCACTTTTAGAAGAGAGAAAAGAAGCCATTGGAGTTTAATCTTTTACTTGTCATCTCCATTGTTATCAACTTGAATCTTCATCATATTTGTAAGAATACCATATCCTTAATAAAAAGCTTGTGTGAAAATCATATCTAGTGTTAAGAGGTATATAATATCACTAATGTTTAAGTTTCTCTCCATGGGTTAGACTTTGTGTTCTTATCATTTCATTGGGTGTAGTTGTGGAATTTTTCCGCAACTAGAATTGTAAAATGTCATTGAGACATTTTCAAGTCCGGAAGTGCATTTTTGTGCCTAAGGAGTCCAATGAAGTTGCAAATTGTCTAGTAAAAAATGCTAGGACAAATAAAGTGTTGAGATCGTGGTCTTTTTTATTATCTTGCTTGGTTAAAATCTCCCATCAGAAAGGAACTCGATATAATTGTTTAATTTTTTACTATTTAATAAAAAAAAGAAAGTGATAATAACTTTTTTCAGAAACTTCGATGAGTATTTATTTTTTTCACTTTTGACTATTGCCTGTTATTTTCGGCTATTGCTTGTAATTCCTCTGGTTGAGTCTCTTGCTCCACCTCTTTTTTTTTTCTTCTTTCTTTCTTTTTAGTGTTAATATAATTCTAGTGCTCAAAAATAACAAAACAAAAGATTGATGAACATTCTTCTTTCACTGGTAACATATGACTGGTAAACAAAATGGAGCAAATTTGCATGCCCCCAGCACCCATACAAAAAGAAAAAAAAAAGAGAAAATTATGCTCATGCCCCACCCATGGGTAACCCATAATATGATGCTTTTAATTAAAAGAATTTTAAATCTAGGGCCCAAATTATTAAAATACCTTGATACCCTTATGCATATTGTCAAGCCCATGATTAAATAAAATTTAAATCTAGGCCCAAAATTATTAAATCTAGGCCCGAAATTATTAAAGTAAAGTGTGAATGTGTAAACAGAAGTTACACATCCTTATGACATGTGTAATGCAAAGTTATACTTGTATATATATGCAAAAAATATAAATCAAAAAGAAAACACAAAAAAAAAAAAAATACAATTATTACTTTAATATTCATTTACTATAATTTCTTAACATGTGTAACTAGAAGTTACACACGCATTTGTAGTGTAATTGAGAGTTACATATGTGTCTATCTAGTGTAACTGAGAGTTATACATGCATCTGACTTGTGCATTCAGCGTCAACTCCAGTTCCAGCGAGACCATTACCATGTTTAAGAAATTAGCTTTTATGAAGTTATCTGAAACCTGAAATATAACAACAAGCAATCAGTATTTATAATATTAAAATGAACAGTACATACAACAATGTATATTCAGTTTCACATTCATCTGACTAGTGTAGCTAGAAGTTACACATGCATTTGAATTGTGTAACTGAGAGCTACACATGCATATAACATGTGTAATTAGGAGTTACACATTCATATTGGTATGTGTACCCAAAATCAGTAAGTGTAAGTAAAAGTTACACGTCTAATTAGCATGTGTAACTCGAAATTACATATCTAATTAGCATGTGTACCTAGAAATTACACATTTATTTAGCTTGTGTAACTAGAAGTTACACATCCACTTAGTTTGTGTAATTAGAAGGTAAGCAACAATTATCCTATCTATGTAACTACTTTTTGGGCCTGAACCCTCCTATAAATGTAAATAAGAAAGCCGCAGACTTATCCACTGTATGAATAAATAAGAATCTATTTATATGCGGTATCCTATAGTGGCAATATTTATTTAAAAGATAAAATAACGACAAGCATCTGATGTATCACCTCATATTGTTGAGACAACTCTTTCTGGCCTCAATCTTCTTTTTGCTAAAAGTCATTTCGATAGCCTCGCCATCCTGTTCATCCACCCACATAAAATATTTTTTATGCTTCCCAATGTCCAAAAAGTACTCCTTCCCTTCCTTAAACGTACTGGTTCCCAACCCCTGTAACAATAAGCATAACAGTCATGCAATGATCCAAGGCCAACCATAATTCACCAACACTGCATAAAGCTAGTGCAAGCTATGAATTACTCAAGGAGTAGTACAAGGAAACCTTGTAGTATTTGACATCCCAGCCCTTTCAACTCCCTCCCAAACTTTCCAAGGCGTCGAATAGAAGGAGATGATATTCTCTTATTCTTTCTATGAGTAACCTGAATAAGATGTTCAAAAACTGAAACTAGTTAGGATATATTTATCGTCTATAAATACTTACAAATTCGATTTCATTGACAGAGCTACAACAAATTACATAGAATCAGAAGTGAAGTACACAAAATTGATCAATTTAGTCAAAGTATATAGAATTCGTAAAAAATAGATAAGTAATATATATGATGGTTCTGGTTTCTTCCTTCTCAACCACAGTCTCATTAGATTTCACACTGAATCTAGCAAAATCATCAGCACCTTCCTAGTGTAACTAAGAGTTACACATGCAAATCGGATGTGTAGACGCAAGTTACACATGAAAGAATAAGAGAATATATTTCATAGTTCAGAAAGACATGCCACTATTAATACCTTTGTAAAATTTTATAAATAGGCACTTGGGCATAACGTCTCTCAAGCAATGATAGTTAGTATCAGGCTTCGTCTTTGAGCAACAATTGATATGTGTAAATGAGATAAAAGATAACAGGCCACTATCAATCAACACAAGCACATCAATTCATCAAAAAATTGAATTGAATCCAATTGTACATATATACCTGGTTTGTAGAAACTGTATTCATCTATTCCCAAAATATTTTTCAATCCAATTGAAAAACACCTAATCAAAATGCACAACAAAAATTAAATGATCAAAAACAGATCAAGAACAACAAAAATTTGAATCATCAAAAAAAAATCTATAAATTCAAACAAATCAAAGATAAAAACAATAATAACAACAACACAAAATGTTAATAAATTGAAAGATACAAAACGATTGATTCATAAAATAGACCTGTTGTTCTTCTTCCACAGTAAAAAAACTAAAACACAGATGTGATAAAAAAAAGATCAAAATCTTGCTTCAAATAAGAGAAAGAAGAATGTTGAATCCTGAACTAGTATGATTCAATTAAAATCTATCTTCAATTAAAACGAAGATCAAATCAATCAAACATGCGATTAGAAAATCAAAATTGTGATAAAACTAAATCAAAATTGAAATTGAAGATAGAAATTAACAACAACAACGAAAAATGAAATCAAAACAGATTTCCTTTTTTTTTTGTCAAACAATGATGTTTCCAATTCTTCTCATAAATCAAAAAATAAATCGAAATCGAAATCGAGACAAACTACCAAAATCAACAACAAAAAAAAGTAAAACATCAAATTAAAACTTACCTAGATAATTACGGTGTCTTCTTTTTCCTCTTTTCAGATCTACATAAAACTAAATCAATTTATTCCAGCTCCAGCGATGGATTTACGATTGATTACATCGGTTCGTTTCAGAAGTAATAAAGTGATCTGAAAACTCTAATATTCATAGCAGAGACGAAAATTTATTCTTTAGTTTAATTTTATTGTGAGGTTTAATCTGAAAACCCTAATATTCTTCAGAGCAGTTCTTCATAGCAGAGACGAGAGACAAAGAGAGAGAAAGTGAAAAGGGAAATGAAATTTTATAGTTAGTTTCATCGCATATAAATACTAAAAGGTAGTGTTGTCATTATTAAAATTCGGAATAATTAATTATGTGCCAGATCTGAAGAAAATTTGATATTTTGGGCCTAGTAGTAGCATCTTCTTAAAGTATGGAGTTGGCAATGAAGGATCCATTTTGTTGGGTTTCTATATGTTGAACCCATATAGTAGGGGGTTATAGTATTTTTCACAAAAAAAATAAATAACGCGCGCGTTACAGCCTCAGGGTTGTCAACATCCATGTAAGAAAACTCCAATAAAACAAATGATGTAAAAAAACCCCAAAATTCCTAAACTGTCTGAAATACCCTTTATTGTTATTCGGCCAAAGCTAATAGAGCAAATAAACCCTACTCATTTTTTCGATACCGTCATTATCTTCTGCTAACTCTCTTTCCTAGTCTCTGAAACATAAGAAGAAATCAGATCTACTTCATCCGTCGCGAAAATCATCCTCCGATTTTTTATTTTCCCTTCTTCTCTTCTTCAATGGTTACTTTCTTCAATCAATGAAACCAATTCTGACCTAAATCAGATCTACGAATTCTTCATGTCTTCATCCATAGAAAAAATCACCCTTCTTCTGTTCTTCAATGATTACTTACTTCAACCAATGAAATCCAATTCTGACCTAATCGTCTTAATTTTCTGACCTAAATCCTCTCAAACAACAAAATAGTGAAGAAGCAAACTAAACAAGAGAAAAAGAGAAATGAAAAGTTAACGAAAACAGTGAAAAGAACTCTAAAGGTAAGAATTGTATAAACTTTATGGTGATGGTGTTAATTTTTTTTGTCTTTTTTGATGAAATCACGTAGCCATTAATTCTGGTAGTTTTGATGAAACCAAAAATGGTTTCATCATTTTTACCTTGTCGAACTTGGTTCCACCTGAACTGTTGGTGTGTTGATTAATTCTGGTAGTTTTGATGAAACCAAAAATGGTTTCATCATTTTTCCCTTGTCGAACTTGGTTCCACTTGAATTGTTGGTGTGTTGATTAATTCTGGTAGTTTTGATGAAACCAAAAATGGTTTCACCATTTTTCCCTTGTCGAACTTGATTCCACCTGAACTGTTGGTGTGTTGATTAATTCTGGTGGTTTTGATGAAACCAAAAATGGTTTCATCATTTTTCTCTTGTCGAACTTGATTCCACCTGAATTGTTGGTGAGTTGATTAATTCTGGTGGTTTTGATGAAACTAAAAATGGTTTCATCATTTCTCTCTTGTCGAACTTGATTTCACCTGAACTGTTGGTGTGTTGATTAATTCTGGTGGTTTTGATGAAACAAATTTTGGTTCCATTATTTTCAGTTTGTATAATTTGGTTCCACCAACACTCTGTTGGTGTGTTGATTAATTCTGGTTGTTTTGATGAAACCAAAAATGGTTTCATCATTGTTTCCCTATTGAATTTGGTTCCACCAATACTGGTTTGGTGTTGTTGGTTAACTCTGGTAGTTTTGATGAAACCAAAAATGGTTTCATCATTCTTCCCCTTTTGGTTATACCAATATTGGTTCGGCAGTGTTAGTTTATTATTGTTTTGGCTGCTAAAATCATTTTTGTTTTGCATGGAAAAGACGTGAAGATTCCCTTGTTGGTTCTACCAGTAATGTTTGTAATTTCATACCAACAATTTTCTTTTGCAAGTGCTAACCATTGAGAAATTTGTTTTGTAATTTCAGGGTAGATTATAGCCTTCACGTTTGCTATTACATGAAGAGCCTCTTGAAGGGAAACATGAAGTCTCATGAATAAAATATTTTAGAAAAGGTGGAAAACATGGGAGCAAGGTTGTGTTACAAGATCCCGATGGACAAGACACTAAAAGAATTATAAACGGAGACATAAAAATTAGAGTATTGTCAACTAGTTGCAAAATTAAATGCTTATAATAGTTTAAAAAAGGTTTAAATGTTTTATGAATGGTTTCAGTTGGTGTACTGTCAAATAGTTGTAAACAATGTTTGTAATGGTTTCAATTATGTTTAACCCAAACCATATTTCCGCGGAATGTTATGTCATTTTTTTGATAAAACCAAAAAGGTTTCCAGCATATTTTGATTCCACTGTAGCAGCAAAATGATGAAACCAGAAAGGGTTCCAATATTGCAGGTGAACCAAAAGGAAAAAGGTCATATCACGACTTGGTTTAAACTCAAAATTTTGATATATTTCAAGGCATGGAACATTTTCATGTTCCAGGGAAGAAATATATTTACAACAAAAAGTATTAGACAATAGCAAGAAACACACCAAGGATCGCTTTTTAGCGATCAACATTCGACACAATGGTTACAAGTCATGGAAATAATTCATAACACCCCCATCAACTGCGCCACCTCCATCGCCGCCACAACCACCAGCACCACAATAAGATAAAACCTACCACCACCATCAACTGCACCACCCCCATCGCCGCCACAACCACCAGCACCACAACCACCACTACCATTACCTCCTCAACTAAAACTAGTTTCAACAAAAAACAATCCACCTGTGTCTCGCCATCAAAAATTGGTTTCATAGAGATCAATATTCAACAAAATGAAAAAAATAATTAGGTTTCATCATTTTTCCACATATTGCCTTTTCACCAACACAACTTCAATGATGAAACCAATACCGACAACTTTCTAGTTAGGCCAAAATAAACTAGGCAAAAATCAGGTGAAGCCAAATTTTGGTTTCATCATAAACTTAATTTTCATCATTAAAATCTTTGGTTTCATGATAGAAAATAAGCAAGTTTATGATGAAACCAAATTTGGTTTCATCGTTAGTTTACTGTTTTCACCAACCAAAACTGTCAGAATATGATGAAACCAATTTTGGTTTCATCATAAATCTGTCATTTCCCAACACAATATTGATTTCGACGATGAAGATGTAGCATTATTTGCTGGTGATGAAACATCAGAAGGTAGTGGTGGTGGTCGTGACTGTAGAGGATTGAATGAGGAGACAGAGGTGTTGTTGGTAGCGGATCTGCAAGTACTGGTGTTGATTTTAGATGATAAAATGAGGAGGAGGTGTTGTTGGTGGCCGATTTGAAGGTATTGGTGGTGGTTTTAGATGGTAGAAGGAGGAGGCAGAAGTAATGTTGGTGGCGGATCTGACATGTGGTGGTGGGAAAAAACAAAAGTAAGAGGAGAGGTGTTGTTGATGAAAAATCAGGACGTAGAAAGAGAAGAAGGTGATGATGTGTTAATGGAGGAGACGGTGGTGATGTTGGTGTCGGATCTGGACAGAACGACTATTTTAATGGTGGCGAAGCTACTGTTGGTAATAGATCTGAACATACAAGTAGAAAAAAAGAATAAGGAGGTGCTCATGGAAGAGATGGAGGTGTTGTTGGTGACGGATCTGGACATAACAACTGGTTTGGTGGTGGCGGAGCTACTGTTGGTGATATATTTGAACATAAAAGTAGCAGAAAAATAAACGGAGGTTTCATGGAGAAGACGGAGGTGTTGCTGCTGGTGTTCGTGGGGATCTATGTTTATTGCTGCTGGTGATGATGGTGGTGGAGAGAAGGAGGCGGAAGAAAGAAGAAAGGAGAGAAGAAGAAATAAAGATAAAAAGGGTATGTTTGGGTTTTTTAAAGATAATAAAAACTAAATTTACTCATTATGCCATTTTTTAATCAAATTGTTTTTGTTTATTAAAAATAATATGGCTGGATTTTTTGTATCACCGATTTGGTCACCTTGATTTTTTAGAGCTTATTATGAAAAAAGAAAAGAAAAAAAAAAGCTACTTAGGGTGTAAATATCCAAAAGGCCTAAATTTGCAAAATACAGTGTTTTGGCGCCCCAAAACAATCACAGCCTTACCATGCGACTGTTGTTGCAGTACATAAACAGACACTTGTAATCCAATCTCCAACAAATTCCCTTTCTTTCTTTTCTTCTTCCAAGAAATCTGTTCTTTTGAATCCGTCCAAGAAAATCCGATCTTTTCAAACAAAACCTGTCAGAAGTAAGCAAAAGATTAACCTAATCTTTGTTTTCTTTCCAACCGCGAACAATGTCGTACTATCGCGTCTGCTTAATCAAGGAAACGGATCATCTGCAATACCACTTGGTGCAAGTGCAGATAGAGAAAAAGAATCTGGTACTAAATTCTATATCCAGTTCTTCTGCTCCTGAAATGTCCAGTTGGTTCCGCAAGAATGTGACCAAGAACAACAATCGCTACAGCAACAGCAAAAAAGCAAAGCCAAAGCCTTTGCTTGTATCAGTTACTCCCGAGTATAGGTCTTTTAAAGAAGGTGATGATAATCTGGTGGTCAAATTGTGCAGCGCTCAGTTTCAAACCAGCGAGGAAGAATGTTACATATACCACTACTTAGCAAACGGTGGTAAGCCGACCACAACGCTCTTTCCTGATTGTACTGTGAATTTGTTTAATGATCCCGAGTTGAAGTTTGCAGTCTTGAAGTGTTCCGAATCCCAGCGATTTTTAAGAACTTTAAATTATGAGCTAAGCGTTAAAACACAGTTCTTTAAAGAAGTTGATAAAAAATTGTCTTTGGAGACTGTCAAGGGTCTTAGTGGTTTGGTCGAGGACGTGGAGGCTATGATTGATAATGAATCCAGCAAATGGACCAGCAGTGCACTACCAGCGAATTATGTTTTGCTGCTGTCCATGAAGTCCTTGTGCTGTTATTTTTCGATCTGAGGGGTTATTTGATTTTAGGGCTCTGGTGGTTGGTTATAGGTGCAACTGGAAGGAAGTATAATCTGTTACACTAGATTGTGAATGTAATTTGTAGATGAAATGTGCAATGAAACGCATATCAATAGGTCATCTAAACTGTTTTCCCTTTTTGTGGCGTCTGCGCATGCCTATGCATTTCTTTTAAGCTCAGACAAATGTTACATAATCATGATGCAGGAAATACAGAAAAATACATTATATCATTGCATAGTATGTAATGTATGAACTTGAATTTTCTTTTCTTTTTTTGCGGCATTATGAAAATTATTTTTTACAGAATTACCTAAATGGAGTATTCCAAAAGTGCGCAGTCAAAGGTGGTGAAGCTTGTTGTAGCTGAGAATGCAGTTTCTTCTTCCCCCTTGTAGTGATCCTAGAAAAGTTATTATGTCTCCAGCAAAATGATATCCTGTAAAAGTTGGTTGTAACTCAAAACCAACCAACTCCTTCAATTCCACATTAACCAGGATGGGATATGGTCTTGGTTAGATATTCCAGGACGATTATTGGTTTTTATGCTTCAGAAGTGTGGCAAACAGATTGTTCTTCCTCAAGGACATTCAAGAAACAATCGATAGCGTCTAATCCTGTTCCTTGCAAAAGCAGCAAAATGGTTCAACCTCTCAAACTGTACTTCTAATAAGCTTCTCACACCCAGTCCATCATGGACTAACCTCCAGATAAAAGAAGCCGCAACTACCCACAGCTATTTCCAAGGGAAAAGAACCAACCCAGAGGATTTAATGAGGACTAACCGACCTGCTTCATCTTGAAGGAGTTTCTGAACTCATTTGGTGTTGAAAATGCCATTAGGTGTAAATTTCCTAATGAGTCTGTCTTGGCCACCATGAGTGGGTAACTGAATCTTAGTAACTGCAAGGAGTGGAACCCATGGGTCACTCCACACACTAACTGATTCTCATAGCATTATTCCATTTTGTGTTCCAAATGGTTAATCTGTAATTCTGGTTCCTTTTCAGTTTGTTGTAACTACCAAATTCAGTATAAATCAGTCTTGAATTCATCATGGGCTAAGGAAATACACAGCATGTGAAATACGCAGTTTCAACAAATCAACATGCCATCTCGACCTTCTGATCTTCCTCTGCGGATCGTCTGCCTCTTTGACCAACTTGGCTCAAACGACCTGATTCGTTGGTTATAGAGATCTTTTTTGCCTTCCAGTCCCCCAGCATTATCTCTAGCATTTACATTCAATATCATTGGCATTAACCTCGAACGTGACTTCAATCTGAGGGGTTCCCCTTGGAGCTTGAGCGCGTCCAAAAATTCAAACTTTCCAAGTCCTTGCAGTTTTTAGACTTCTTTCACCTACCAAAACTTCAAGCACAGGGTTTATGCTCAAGATACCTCCTTTGCACCATAAGCAACAGCCTCATCTGGCTTGGCACCTTTGCTGGGCTCTTTGCTGTCAAAGTATTCTTTAAGGAGCTCTTGAACCTTGGGAAGCCTGGTACTTCCACTGACAAAGGCCAATCCCATGGTCTTCCAAATCATTGTCCAATTCTTGGAAACGAGCACGAGTAAGTAAGTTATTCAGAGAAATCCAAGCCGCCGTATAGAGACTGAATCTCAACACGAATTTATTCGATACTGGTTACTCAAAGCTCTTATAATGCACGTTCACACACCCTCCCTGGGCTAGAGCCATGTTGTCCTTGCTGATGTCCTTTCCATAGCTTCTTCTTGATCAATTCAATGAAGTAACCCATAACTCTGTGATCAAAGTCTTCACCTGTCGACAGAACTTTGACATTACTCACAGCTCCATTACAGTCAAATTGGAACTACTAAAATGGAAATAAATAAATAAATAAAATAAATTACTTACTAAATCATTAGATTAGGGCATCTATAAATCATTGCATTCGGCATCGTTTCCATCGTGTAGACACTAATACAGAAGCTAACATTAGTCTGTAAAAATACCACTCCCTTGTAGTGGTGTAAATTTTGCCCGGCAGCCCGAGGCCCAGTACCGTCCGCCCTGTCCCATGACAGTTCATGGGTGACCGTGGCCCTTTACGGGCTGGTCCGACCTAGCCCATTTAAATAAGAGGGCAGGCATAGGCCACAATTCAAATTTTCTTGCCCGGCCCAATATCCTCGCTATTATCCCGTCAATGCTACCCGTCAGTGTTATCCATATACCTAGCCTAAGTGACTGTTCCAATTTTGTTTTATCCTAGAATATACTTGGTACATATACTTAATACAGTCAACCCTCATAGTTTTCATATGTATTTCTTAACTTTTATTTCATAGGAGTCTAATTTTGTTAACCATATAGAGAAAATATTGAGCAAAATCTAAGGCACTTTCCTTTTCTGATGTTTAAATTTATTAAAAATTATAGGAAGTTTGGTTTATTTTATTCCCATCTCAATTCTCGTATTTGATTATTAATTTGAAGTAAAACTTGTGTATTATTACTACTTTCTTTTTATTTTTAACAATATATATGTATAATATATATTTGTTTGTAATATTCAAGGCCCTCCCGGCCCTACCCGCCCGAGCCCAAATTACAAAACAGGCTTGGGTAGGTCATGGATACTTACTGTAGATAAATAACCCTGCCCGTCAGGCCCTTTTAGTTTCATGGATAAGAGATGTTCCGGCCCGCCCTATACCGTCCCATTTAATAAATAGGCCGGGCTGCCCGGCCCGGCCCAATGTACACCCCTACTCCCTTGCGATTAAATTACTTTGAAATGCAAAATTAATCAGAGATCCTTCACCAATAATACTTACTTTAGAGAGAGAAAGAGAGAGGAGAAGTCGTTTGATCAAAGATCATTCCTTGTCTTATCTCCATTCCAGTTTAGCTATACTAAACCTAAATTCGATTCTATTCCTCCATCTTTGGCTCAGCTCAAAAACCAAAACCACTGAGATTCGAGTTTATTCTCCACTTTGGTGATCCGAGATTTGGCACGTATAAGGGGCACGGTCAAATCAAGTCAAAAGCTGGACTCGGGAGAATACTGAAGATAGTACTACCACCAGCCCATAGGAGTCGTCCCAAAAGGCAGAAAAATGTGTCCACCCTGAATGCACGATTTATAAAGGAGATACCAGTCCTACCAAGTGCTGATATCATTTTATCGATCCAACGGTTAGGACGGTGGGATTTTTTTGTCCTATATGAAACGGTATCAACACATAGTAATAGAACTGGTATTCCCTTTATAAATCATGCTTGAAAGGGTGTGTTTGGATGACCCGAGAGTCTGCATTCTCATTTGACCGCCTAGGTGAAGCCATAGATCCAGAGAGAATAAAGCAAGCAGTAATGGAACCACAGCCACCCCATGAAGCCTTATCCTTGGTACTATCTTCTGTCAATGAAAGAAGTTTGCAGATCCTTAAGATTTACAGTGGATGATGATTTATTGCTATGGCTTGATATTGAGATCAAATCGCCTCTGAACCGGCGCATTAACAACGATATCTTGCTCGATATAACTTCGAAAGCGCAAGGGAGATTGAGAAGTTTAGCTCTGATTAATTGTGTTGGAATCACAGATGATGGACTTCAAAGAGTCATTCAGGACAATCTTCTTATCAACAAGGTATGAGTAATTCATGCACTTTAGATGTTTGTCACGAGATTCTTGACAGTCCTGAAGGGGTTGTTTGCTTTTCAATTGCAGCTATGTGTACCAGCATGCACAAGATTGACACCTGATGGCATTGTGAGGATAGTCAAGAAGTTAACAGATGGAACTAACGAGCATAATTTGAGGTACTTGAGACTTTGCTGTATCCCCAACTTAACAAAGTAACACCTCCAAGTTCTCAACTCATGTTTGCTGCAACATAAGAGCGCCACCAGCAGCGATCAACTGCATATATATTACACACTAATTGATTACAACAAACAACACACACAATCGAACGATGAGGTTGAAGCTAATGATAATCATATTGATGTAGAAATCTGCCCCAAATGCGAGAATGTGCGCTTAGTGTTTGACTGTCCAAAAGAGAGCTGTGTGAAGAAGAAAAATGAGAACCCACTGAGGGAATGTAGAGGATGTTGTATTTGCATTCCAAGGTGTGAAAGTTGCGGTGAGTGTACTGACCAGGCAGAGGATGAGGTTCAAGAAACTGTTTGCTCTGATGTTTTGTGTTTGAATTGTTGGCTTAATCTACCTAAATGCAATCTTTGTAATAAGCCGTACTGTCCGAGACATGCTGATATCTATGGCGCAACAGTCACGGCCTTCACCGGCTTTATTTGTGATGTATGTATGTTTGAATATCAAGAAATCTAATACAGTATTTAAGTTCTATTTTCTGAATCAAGTTTAAGATCTTACACCTGCAAAGTGAATAGGCACCAGATGAGACATAGCCATGTCTTCATTTATGATTTACATCTCTTCATTCAAAACTTTATGTACTCCTTGCAAAATGGTTGATGAGATTCTGAATAGAAACGATCATTGGGCACCCAAAAAAGAAGGTGTGTTCCGAGCGCTCGTTACCAGACCTCGAAGACAAGGATGCATCAACCACATAATCTGAAACCTATAAGATTATGGAAATGATTTATTGCCTTTCTAAAACTCAAAGAAAGGCTACAGCAAAAGGAAAGAAAGAGTTGTCAGACATACCTGACAGCTAAACAGCTTAAGCAAAAACAATCATCTAAACCGGAAATAAGAATTGTGAGGAAATTCAAGGCGAGTTATGAAATCAGGCCTTGAAGAGTACAAAATTGACGGACCTCTGGCTAAACTAAAATTGACGGACCTCTGGCAAAACTATCACAAATTTTCCTCCACCATGCTATGAAACACCAAGGAATGTTATTCTTTATACACCCATGTATAACAGATTTGGAATCAAACTGTACAATTACTCTGGAGCTTTTCCTATCAAATTTAGCTCAAAACTCATATGGTAAAGACGGCAACAATTTAGAAAATGACAGTATCAGATCAGTTTATTTTTTTCTCCACAAATGACATGAGTGGGCAATACCTGTGATATTTAGATACTTCAAAAGACGCGCATATATTTATATCCTGCAATGCAATCAGTTGATTAGAGCCTGACACATCATGCTCGCGCAGACAAGATGGGTAAAGCTATATGAAAGTAGAACTCTTGTTCAGAAATAATAAAAGTTAACTTCTAAAATTACCTGTACCTTGCACTTTTCCTGCTTTAGCATAAAGTAAGCTGTACCAGGCAAACAAACCAGAACCAAGCTATGCGCCATGAAAGCATGGACCATTACAAAAAGCTTCACCGCATAACTGATTGAAGCTTAGTGTCCGGTGACCATATAGAGGAAATCAGAGAAAAGCAGACACTCACATCAATGCCTTCAGCATAGATGGTAATACGCCTTGAGCAAATATATTACAAGTTTTTGAGAATTCAAGTCCTAACAATATGTACAAGCAGACCTGTCGTACAATTAAAATAACTGCAATAAAAACTACACAACAGCCCATTATCTTACTTGGTAACTCAGCAACCAAAAAGTATGTAATCTCAACCTTGCACGGTGTGGCACACCCAAATTGGCTAACACATGGCAACGTCAACTTCCCCACATTTAAGCATATCTTTAAGTTAGAGGCAAGGAACAGTTTAAGTGAGATGATGTGAAAACAACTGAGACATATTCAGTTCCTAAGACTACAAATAAGTTTGTGGATAATTACATTCCATATATTGCAATTGTTTCTATCAGCTTCAAGTTTGAATGACAGGAATTCTATGTGAGATTCCAGATATTAAAACATTGTGATTGCTCTCATCCAAATAACTTATGAAATGGCCATAATTCTGCAGCATCATTATCTGGCAGACTTGGAAAGCCAGACGCAATGCAGTTTTCAAAACAAAAAAAAAAATCAAAAACAGTCAGAGAACTGCTGATAGCATTGTTCAATTCATAAAGACTCTTATGCAGGTTCAGCACAAAGACTACCACACCATGCAAACATTGTATTACAATCATATCCTGGATGAAACATTAAAGATAGAAAATACATCCCCTCAGAAAAATAACACCTTCCTAGCATACAGCTAAAGCATTGCAAAGAGTGGAGATGGTTCTTTAACCCTGATGTCGCTATGACCCCAAGCATCTCTCAAGACAATACAGTAACACTTTGTCAGATGGTGAGACTGATACGAATGGGCAATACCTGTGAGGTTTAGAAACTGGAAATGACACGCCCTAGTCTGTATGTATATTATATATTACAGCCTGACACTTTTCGTGCACACAAAATAGGAATGAAAGTAGAACTCTTGCCCAGAATCATATAAAGTTAACTTTTATACTGGTACTGCTTTAGCATAGTGTAAGCTGCACTAGGAAAACGAACCAGAAAAATCCAGACCAACAAAGCAAGTACCATTACAAAAAAGCATCATTATATAACTAAGATAATGAGAAAACTGAATTAGGAAATGGAGAACTAGTGACATACTGAACAAGTGAACATAGATGGCGATACACCTTAACTAAATATATTAGTACAAGTCTTCGCGAATTCTAGTCATTAACAGTATGTACAAGCAGAACGTTCATACAATAATTGCTATAAACTGCATAACAAACCATTGGTCTTACAGAGCAAGTAATTCAGCAGCCAAAAGTTATGTATCTAGTGTCTCAACCATGCAAGGAAACACCAACTTGCCTAGTTTTAAACATGTCTTAGAGTTTAAAGCAAGGAACAGCCTAGGTGAGATGTGAAAACAACTGAGATATTTTCAGTTTCTAAGGCTACAAATAAGTTTGTCAATAATCACATTCCATATATTGCAATTTATCAGCTTCAAGTTTGAATGACAGGAATTTTATGTGAGATCCCAGAAAGTAAAACATTGTGATAGAGCAATTGCAGTGTCTATTAAGTCTAAGCATAGATCTTCAAGAAATCAATAAACAGATAGACAACACTCAAGTAAATAGTAGTTGTTTGAACAGAAATCTAAAATAGGAAAAAAACAAACTAAAAGAAAGCATAAACAGTGGGTGTTTTTCTTCCAGTAATCTGCCATCCTGCAGGTTGGTTGTTATTGATGGTGTGCATCGACTCATCAAAACAATCAATTTTAACAATATAAGCCTCTTTAGGAATGAAGGTTTTCAGAGAAACGATGTTCTCCACTTGAGCGTGCAGCTGAAAATCCATGGACGGGCAATAAATATTATCACCATCGCCAATACGACGCTCCAGGTCTTCATTCATCTTAGTTCGAAATATACTAGGATAGGTGCAGGAGCATATTACCAACTTGAGATGTTTCTCTTGCACACTATAGAATACAAGACATTCCCCATTAAACCAATACAATAATGTCTGATCGGAGAAAGTCAATATTCGTGTAGGAAGCGTCGCAGCAGAAGTGTCAAAGTACCAACAAAGGGGTATTGGTGGTAAACCTTCCTTATCCATAATCTGAATATCTAAAATCTCCCCCCTGGTCCATACTTGCTTGTCCTTGTCCTTCAATATATACATATGAAGCTTGTAACAACAACAACAAACACCGGTCCCATAATTACGACGATGGCCGCAATGATCACTGTTAGATCTTATTATCCTCTTAGAACGTGCAATGCAAGGGTATCCTTTAAACTCCAGCAGATGATCAACAACTAGATACTGGCCCTCCTCATACATCGCTGTTGTCGGAGTATTACATTCTGTCGGGAGTCAGAATGAATTGAATCTTCTCGTTGTGGAGGTCGAATGAGAGCAACATTTCAATTTTGTCATTATTATCACCAACTTCATTCTGCGTCATCCAGAAAAGATCACCCCTGCAAAAGGTGGCTGGCTTACATAATATTCTCGGAATTCTAGTGACCATTCGACTGGGAAAAGGAGAAGAACCCAGTGGTGGTGAGATATCAAAAATACTAGTGATTACATTTCTCCATGACATAGTTCCAAATGTAGTGACCATGCAAAGAAACTTGTTGTCGGCTTCCGAAGCAAAAACAATTACACCCTTGTATACTTGTGATAATGAATCAAAACCAAAACCATGACACAGGTAGATGTATCCCTCAGTAGGAGGTAAATAATAGAGCACAATTGATTCACACCTGATCGGGTTAACGAAGGTTATTACACCCTTAGTATCATTAGGTTCACTGACTAGTTTCATACAAGCTAAACCATTACAAAAACCTACTAGTTCATACACATCTAATATCCTCCCTTTCCCTTCCTATTAAACTGAAAAAGTAAACCATTTCCTTGCCGCCTCTCAATACATTGAGTAGATTAAAGACTAGAAATAGTCTATTTTTGTTTTGAACATAGTGAATCATAGAAAATCTGGAATCATTAAGGATTGATTTGTACCATTACTTACTGACGCAACAGCAAATTGCCAGAGTCCGGGCAGGTAATCTCGTCGGAATACTTTCAATCATCAAATCCTCTGGAAGATTTTCACATATCCATTCCTTGTCGTGCTTCCCTTCTTCTTCTTTTTCTACTCCATCAATTTCATTTCCATCTTGTACAACAGCTCCTCTTTCAATCCCGTTCTGCTGCTCCTTCTTCTCCTCTTCTCCTTTATCAACTTTAGATGGCATGATTTTTTTCCCGAAATTGCTCTCGTTTTTCCTCCATTGATGCATGCAATGAAGGAATTCAAAATGGGGTGAGAGATGCTGCGTTGCGATGCCAACTCCAAGTTAGCTTAGTCTTGGATTGAGGATAATTTCCTTAGAGAATCATCTTCTCTAGGAATCAGTTTTATATCAAATCAATAATATCTTATGGAAAATACATGAGTTATGATGGAGATAATTCTCCTTATTCTAAATAAGGTAATGCGGATAATATATATTCTATTATACCCCTTAGTCTAAACGGGAGAGGAGCAAACGCTGAGACTAGACCGAAAATGTACAAATAGCAGATGAGGAAGTCCCTTGGTGAAGATGTCAGCATACTGGTTTTCAGAGGGGACGTGTGGAACATGAATGTCACCAATACGAACGCGTTCACGTACAAAGTGTATATCAATTTTCACATGTTTGGTGCGCTGATGTTGAACAGGGTCTCCATACATATAAATCGCACTCACATTATCACAATATACAATAGTAGCACGTCATAGAGGAAGATGAAGCTCTAGAAGGAGGTTGCGAAGCCATGTAGTTTCAGCAACATCATTTGCTACCCCCGGTATTCAGCTTCAGCACTGGATCGAGAAACTGTTGCTTGATGTTTGGATGACCAGGAAATGAGCTTGTCACCAACAAAGACGCAGTAACCCGAAGTCGATCGACGAGAATCAGGGCATCCCGCCCAGTCAGCATCATAGTATGTCGTTAAACCAGAAGTAGCGGAGACCGAGATAAACAAAACGTGATGAATGGTGCCCTGAAGATAGCAAATGATTCGCTTGAGGGCCTGCATGTGATGCTCTCGCGGGTCGTGCATGAATAAACATACCTGTTGAACCACATATGAAATAGTTGGTCGGGTGAAGGTGAGGTATTGTAATGCTCCAGCCAGGCTTCTGTATAGAGTTGGATCCTTAATCGCAGGACCTGAAGTAGCACTGAGCTTGGAGTTGGTGTCGAACGGAGTAGCCACTGGGTTACATTGTGTCATGGAGGCACGAGCAATGATGTCTTGAGCATATAATGACTGAGACAAATATAACCATGAAGATGATCGAGTGACAGTAATACCCAGAAAATGATGTAGCAGTCCAAGATCGGACTTGGCAAATTCCCGTTTCATTAGATCAATGAAGCGGTGTAGGAGAGTATTGTTACAGGCAGTCAAAACAATATCATCTACATATAGTAGTAAATATGTCGTATCTGAGCCGGATTGATAAACAAAGAGAGATTGATCACACACACTACCACGAAAACCAAAATTAGTAATAAACTTGGCAAACCTCTGAAACCACGCCCGAGGAGCCTGCTTGAGACCATATAGGGATCTACGTAGTCGACATACATAATCAGGGTGAGCAGAATCAACAAATCCCGGCGGCTGATGCATGTAAATTGTCTCGGTCAGATCACCATGGAGAAAAGCATTCTTAACATCTAGTTGATGAATTGGCCAAGAACGCGAAGTAGCAATAGTAAGAATAGTACGAATAGTAGCAGGTTTGACAACCGGACTAAACATTTCAAAACAATCAACCCAAACCTGCTGAGATTTACCATTAGCAACAAGACGAGCCTTGTGTCACTGTAAAGAACCGTCGGCATTGTGACGAAATAGCCACATGGAACGAATAACATGAGCATCATGTGGTCGTGGTACAAGTTCTCACGTATTAGTTTTCTACATAGCATTGTACTCATCTTTCATGGCAGCATTCCAATTTATACCCTTAAGAGCATACAAGTGAGAGCGAGGAATTGGGGAGATATGTTGTAAAGTTTGGACATGAAGATTGAGCCGGTGGATTGGTTTGTGAATGCCACGGGAAGATCGAGTCACAGGTCGTGAAGGAGCAGGTGGTGAGGGTGGAGAGTCTGTAGTGGGTGGATGGGAAGTTGAGGATGGAGAGTTTGTAGTGAGTGTAGGGGTAGTAGTGGGTAGAGGGGCAGGTGGTGCGGTAGGATAGACTGAAGTGGGTGGGGTAGGTTCTGCACCTGTTGAAACAGGGAAGTTAAGACAGGCGTCAGACATGAGGAGGTGGGTGCAGTGACAACAGGAGTGGGGATGGATTGACGGCAGGGGGAGTTGGACAGACGCATAGGGGGGAAGTTGGACCGACGTGGAAGATGGGTTTGGACTAACGTGGAGGATAGTTGGGACTGACGCAGAGAAGATAAGTTGGAGCGGCGTGGGGAAGTTGGTTGGACTGACGTGGAGGGGAGGTGGGACTGGAGATTCTGACTAATGTCATAAGATGGGTCAGACCAACGGTGAGGAGGAGTATATATGCCTGGGAAGGTGACAGTGGGTTGGGTGACGGCATGGTGGGAGCCTGAGAAGAAGGGTATGAGAGATTATATGATGGATGAATGAGATAAGGGGAAGACTCGACATTATAAGGGGTATTTGTAGGGAGATTTGTGAAGGGGGGAACATTTTCATCGAAAGTTACATGGCGAAAGATAATAATCTTGTTTGTGGCAAGATCAAGGCAGCGGTATCCACGGTGGTTGGGAGGAAAACCAAGAAAGACACATTTAGTGGAATGAGGGGCAAGTTTGTGAGGAGTTGTGGATGAGAGATTTGGATAGCAAAGGAAACCAAAAGTACGGAGATGTTCATACGTTGGTTGTCGTTGATAAAGAATAGACACTGGTGAGTGAAATTAAGGACTTTGGTGGGTAGAAGATTATGTAGATAGACTGCCATATGAAGAGAGTAAACCCAATATTTTGGGGGAACGGAAGCGTGAGACATAAGGGTACGGGTGATATCATTGACACGGTGTATCATGAGTTCGGCCTTGCCATTTTGGGAGGAAGTTTGGGGACAAGAGAAACGAAAAACAAGACCATTGTCACGAGAAAAGGTATGGAAGGAAGAGTTGTCAAATTCACGGCCCATGTCACATTGAAAGCATTTTATTTTACGTTCAAATTGAGTCTGAACGAAAGAACGAAATTCCAAAAATCTGCTATAAACTTGGGACTTGAATTTTAAAGGGTGGACCCATATATAGTTTGTGAAATCATCAATTAATATAAGATAGTAGCGAAAACCGGTAACAATATGTAAAGGAGAGGTCCATAAATCGCTATGAATGATATCAAAAGGTGCAAAAGTAGTGGAATTAGATTCATAAAATGGCAATCGAACATGTTTACTAACTTGACATGAATGACAAAGTTTAGAAGAATTATTCTTATTACAGTGAATAGATTTATTTGTACGTAAGACATCTAAAATGGCCTTGCCAGGGTGGCCGAGACGGCTATGCCAAATATCTGGTGAAAAAACAGCAAGAGAAATGGGGGAAGACTGGTACGATTTTTTAGGTGGCACGGCAGAGTTGGTGATAGGGTAGAGCTCCCCAGAACTATCACATCGAAGGATAATCTTCCTCGAACTCAGATCCTTCACATAAAAACCAGAAGGATCAAACTCAACAGATACACGATTATCAGTGGTGAACTTACGAACGGAAACTAAGTTTTTAATGATATCAGGAACAACAAGAGTATTTTTGAGTTGAAGAGTGCGAGAGGAAAGGGTTATAAGATTGGTACTACAAGTCGTAACTGGAATGTTATTTCCATTGCCAACTAAGATGGATCGTACATTTCTATAATTGAAAACGTTATGTAAAGTACCTGAATCAGCAGTAAGATGTGAAGTAGCACCGGTGTCCATGTAGAAGGCATCATCAGGTTGTTGTAGGTGCATGGAGCTATACGCCTCGGAGATATCCGTGGGTTGCAATGACTCAGTTGTAGGAGCAAGGTATGCTTGGCCACGACCACTTCCAGGAGATCGACCACGTTGGTTGTTGCGGAAGTTGGTATTAGGTGGTCTGCGATATTGCTCAAACTGCTGCCAGGGAGGCTTTGTTGGATAAGGGCAGGGTGGAACATCCCAAAAGGGAGGCCCATAATATGGGTACGCTGGCATGGATGGTCTGGGCCCAGGTGGAGTCGGTAGCAGTGGTGGGTTTGCACTTGAAGAAGTATCTGGGCCGGATCCAGATCGTCTGTCACCTGGATGTGCTTTGTGACCACGTTTGCTGGTGTGTTGATGGTGAGACCGTGAGCTGGTACAATGCATTGGAGTAGAAGTAGCAGCGAGATCAGTTGGATCAGGTGAGATTGAGTGATGAGCTCGTCTGATTTCTTCAGTATGGAGTTGAGACCGAGCGGCATCAAAGGTAGGCATGGATTGTTGTATAAAAGAGGCTACGGTATTGTATTCCTCTAGAAGACCATTCACCAATTGGATTACGAGACGTTTATCATCCATAGGAAAATCAAGATCATGCAATTGATCGGACAGAGATTTGTGTTTGTCACAATAATCATCAACTCTAGCACAATCAGAAAATTTAAGATTGACAAACTTACTCTCAAGATTTGCAACCCGGTTGCCTTTGTTGTCTTGAAATATGGTTTTAAGGTGAACCCAAATCTCTTTTGTGGTTTTTCCTTTCTTGAGAACAGTGAGCATTAAATCCTAGGTCATGGTAGCGAAAATCCATTGACAGCAGAGGGCATCCAACTGTTTTTCAGTGTCGGCATCAACATCAGCGGGTTTTTGTGATCCATCAATTAGGAAGAGTAATTGATGTGCTTGAAGATGAAGTTCAAATAGAAAAAACCCATGACGAATATTCATCTTGTTTGATATCAAGAATAACAGGGATTAGGGTTTTGATGTTTGTTACGGCAAAATCGGGATAAAGAGATTTCTTTTCTCCTGCCATTGTTTATGGTTTTTAGAAGAGGAATCGATGGTTGGCTGATACAATCTTGGATTGAGGATAGTTTTCTTAGAGAATCATCTTCTCTAGGAATCAGTTTTATATCAAATCAATAATATCTTATGGAAAATACAAGAGTTATGATGGAGATAATTCTCCTTATTATAAATAAGGTAATGCAGATAATATATATATTTTATTACTTAGTTACCTTAAATAGCTTTTCTATTTTTAGCTTGCTTTAAATTCCTGGTTTAGTTTAAACTCTATTTTTAGTGTTACTTGTTCCACAAGTATGAGAAGATATAAATACTTCTCTCAAAGTTGTGTAAAAGCTTAAGAATTAATACAAGACTCAAAGTTCTTCTTCAATCTTTCTTCAACCTCTCTTCTTCTTCTTCTTCTTCTTCTTCTTAATCTCTCAAATTTTGTGGTTAACCCCCATTAAAAAGGGTATTTATCTTGGTTACTTGCATGCATAAGTTCTTCACAACACCTATTTTCTACGTGTGCATATCATCTTCACACTATTTTTGGCTTGAACCCTAACATCTGGTTAAGAGCAGGTTTATCCTGTACCTATTTTTACACCAATTTTTTTTCCAATGACGTACAAACATGATTTGTCTAGCCTACAATAGAGTATTAATGGTGTTTCAACCAAAATTGATACACTTGTTCAAACTATCACCAATGATCGCAAACAGGCTGATGAACAAATTCTGAAATTTCGTGAAGAAATAAAGTAGTTCGTGAGGAAGATAAAGCTAATCGTAAACTTTACTTAGCTGAACATGAAAAATCATTGACACAAGCTCTGAGCTCGGAACTAAAACACTCTTTACGTACTGTGTTTCGTGAATTTTTTTCTTAAACTTAATGTTCATGGTACTGGTCATCAACAAACCCATCAGTTTACTACTAACCTTAATATTGGTGATGGAATTCTGGAAAGCCATATTCATGTTGGGCTATTAGTTTGAAATTTACTATTTTTGATGGAGATGACCCTGATGGTTGGATATTTCAGGCTGACCAATTCTTTGATTTGCATATTGTTGCTAATCCCATGAAGACTGCAATATCTACTGCACATCTTAAAGGTGATGCCTATGTTTGGTATCGTTGGAAGAAGACCACGAATATAGTTACTACATGGGAAGAGTTTTGCTCTTTAGTTTGTGCTCGTTTTTCTCCTGAGAGATTTGTTGATGCAAGAATGGCATTAAGTACCATTACACAGAAAGTTTCATCGTCAACTCGAGAAGATTCAGCGTCATCTGAAAGTAATGGAATTATTTCCGTTGATTTTGTTGGCATGAACTGTATTGAATCAACTTCTCAGAAGGATACAGAAAATCAAGTTGAAGAGATTTTGCATGATTCACAGGAGTTTAATGATTCATTGTCAACCCCAGCATTTTCATCTTCATCCGTGACATCAATTGGTGAGGAAGAGATGAATACTACTGTGAACACTCAAATCACGAAGGCACCCGAATGCTCACAACCAATCATCGTAATCTAGAGTGATTTGTGATGATGATATCTTAGTGTTGATTCCTTGGCTCAAAACCTTCGGGTTTATCACAGCCTCATCTAACAACTCCATGCGGGGCGTTTGCGCACGGGATATAGGTAAAAACAAAGAAAATAATACATACAAGTAAAGATCCATGGGGTTAGGCAAATATAAAGTGCTGAAATATAAACAAGACCGAGGTTTACGTGGTTCAGCACTAAGGCCTACGTCCACGGGGTTTGTTGTTTCACTATGTTCTTCACGGTTACAAGAGTAGTCGAATGACTTTTGGGCTTACATGTATTTTCTCTTCTAAAGGATTAACTTACACTCGAAATCTCTCTCTCCTTCCCTTCCTGATTTTTCCGATCCCCTTTCCTCTTGGTGGAGAGGGGGTATTTATAGGGTTAGAGTGTGGTACCCCTCTCTGAAGGCCGTTGGAACCTTATCTTCTAGTGTCTTGTGTCCATCACGCAGAGGTCTGCGTTTGCCACTTGATCACGCAGATACATCCTCGCTCGTCCCACGGGTTGATCGACACGTATACTGCTCAGAGTGTTTAATGAGGGTAGTTGAGATGCCTGCTCGTGTCAGACAAGTGTCTTCTGCCCCTGTCACGTCCGTGTCAGCTAACTTTCTCTCCACTGTTGATCTTAGCTTCTTTTGGGGATGAGATAAAGTAACTCCTTGGGGTTTATTTGGTGTTCCGTAGTGCATCGTATTTTGATGTCTTGGCCTGCATGCTTTCCACGTATCTTTTTATATACACGTGTCTGATGGTGATATATATGTATACACAATTTGCCCCTTTTCTTCGGGCTTGAATGTTTAATGGGTGCATTGAAGAAAACAGTCGTTGCATATTCTTCTATCTCTCCTAATAACTTTTCCTAGATACTTGGGCACGTCTTTTATTTGTGCATTAACTGCTCATGTAACGGGAACGTTTCCCATTCCTCCATTAATTTCCTTCTCTTTCTTTCGGGTATATTAAGGAGAGAAAGAAAATTAATTTCATTCTTCCTAAACATTCTCTCGGTTTTCATTCTTCGTTCTTCAACCCTTAAATTCTCTGTCAGTCTTCATTCTTCCGCCCTTAAATTCTCTGTCAGTCTTCATTCTTCATCCCTTAAATTCTCTCCACCTTAGCATTAATCACGTTTGCCTCCTCTTTATTTCTGATTTGTTCTTTATGCTGCTGTTTTTGCTGGTAAGTTTTTCTTTTCTTTGTTTCCATGGTTTTGCGCTATGTTGATTTGTAAATTTTCTGCTACTGTTGTTCCTTGTTTGTGATGAAGAACTTCTTTTAATGCTTGCATGCTAGTTTTCCCCTGTTCTTCGTCTTAAATCAAGGAGGCCATTGTTTTCTTGTATTGATTGAGCTTTTCAGGGTAGGGATTTTATGGAATTTCGAGCATGTATGCTAATTTTAGGGTTTCTGCGTTATCGTGTGTGGATTGCAATTTATGTGGTTTTTTGATCGTTGGTAATGTCCTTGAGTTTGTTTTTGACTTGTTTATGATTAATCTTTTCGCAGCCATGTCTGACCGTCCGCGGCTTCCTTATCAGACTCCTGGTTCTGGTCTATCGAGATCTCCTCCGCGTAGAGAGTCTCAAGATGATGTTCGTAGAAGTTGAGTCTCTTATGGGGCGAAGGCCTCATCTTCTAGGGAAGAGATTCCTTCGACAAATCCTTCTGGGGCTCGAAAAGTCTTTGATCGCGCGGCGTCTCGTCCTCGTGATGATGTTAGGAGTACGCAGGCACCGACTCGTGCTGTCGCTTTTGATGTTCCTCCTCTACGTTCTGTAGTGCCCGAGCATCATCTGCCGCCCCCTCCTACAACTTCTTTTAAAGGGAAGAATACGAAAGGTGGTGTTCCGAGGGCTGAATCTTCAAAAAATCCTTCTTTGAAGAGAAAGGCTTCCGAGGCGTTCATTGGTTCATCCGGTCCTGCCGAGGAGGATGAGGCTGCCCCATTGAAACGCAGTGTTTCGGTCAGCAAGAAAAAAGTGACGTTCAAGCATATTGAACTCGAAATTTTCAAGGAAAAGCATGAGCTTCAATCCTTCGAGGTTCGTTTCTATGCCCCTGAGGATGATATTACTTATGAGCTTATCTCAAAGTATGAGTTCGATGAATTTCATTTGTTGACTACGGTTGGAGCGTTCGAAGCTGGTCTTATGCTGCCGTTGTACAAGTCAGGTGATTCCTTCTACTATGATGTGCTTGCTAGTCGTGAAGGCTCTTCCACCAATACTCACAGCCGTTTTGTATCGCAGCTATCGGGGAATTATCTCCGTGCCCTGAGGGAGTGCTATCTGCGGAGTAAGGGGGAGACGGCAATGACTTGTTACGTTACCAATCCCGTGGAGAAGGAATGGTATACTCCTGAGAATTTCAATAACTCCTTCGGTGATTACTTCAATAGTAGGAACCGTAAGCCGTGGAGTGTCAGCCTTCGGAATCTCGCTGCTCCTCGGGGCGAAATTCGTCTGTTAAATGAGGTCAGCGATGCCAAGCTGAAGTATGTTCCCGGCACGGAGGGGTCTAGTCAGCGGAAACTTTTCCCGGCCCGTGAGAGGATCAAGCGCGACCATGACTACGAGTGGCACGCTACCGTTATCGAAGTTGTTGGTCCATGGGCACACGGTTGGATCCCTGGTCCACGCGGTTGGCGTCCTACTGAGAGTAGCAAGCCACGTGAATCTCCTCCTGCTCGTTATGGAGATTTCTGTCCCTGGCGTTTAAACTTCGCAGGTATGAATTTTCCTTATGCCCTTGACGTCGTTGAGGGAGACGAGGAGGAAGGTTCTGGTGCTATACTTCCACCGAGGAGTGCCTCGACTGCTCAGGTACGCGGTTTCTAGCTGCGCTTCTCCTTCTTTAGAAATTCAACTGTTCGGGAAAAATAATTCTTTTTGTGGTGTTGGTTTTCTGGTGTCGAAGAAGAAAAAGATTAAGACGAAGCAGTCTTCTACCATTGTGATGGGTGAGGCTGAGGCCCATGAAGAAGTTACAAGTCCGGTGAACGAAGAGTTTGCTGAGGATGAGGAGATTACATATGGGGAGGAACGTACTGGTACTTCCCCTATCAATGTCGAAGAAGAGGTCTGTGTGGGTCATGATGGTGATGAAGGGAGAATCAATGCCGTGGTAGCTGATGACGGTGTTATTGGCGATATTTTTGTCCCTGTTGGGGATACCGCGGATACTCTCCCCACCCTTTCTCAAGAGTTTTCTTTTGATCGGATGTATTCCACAGGGGAGTTTATGGATGATGCCCTCGATTTTCCTGAGGACTTCTCTCTACTTCCCCCAATGATGATTGGGATGTCCTCGGGGGTGCTAGTAACGGAGACGTTGTTGTTCAAGATGGTGGCGCGGAGGAGCATGGTGCGCATGTTGGTGCCGACATTTGTGCTGAAGGGTCCGTGTCAGAAAAGGAGAAGTCGGTGATTGATTCGCCCGCTGCGGATCTTCCTCATTCGCCGACATCTGAGGGTGAGGACGCCATAATGGATTGACTCAAGGAAAAGAATCTGCTATTTGTCCCGCATCCCGCCCCTGTTATTGCTGGTGAAAAGGATTCTGATGCGTATACCCGTCGTATGATGGAAATGTCTTCCAAAGCGCGGGTGTCTGAGGCCTGGGGAAGAAATTTGAGTGTTCCCGAAGCTACCCTTGTGTCGGAGCCTCCTACTTCCGTTGCAGATATGATGGACATAGCCGATGGGTATCAATATGGCTTTCCTCAGCAGCGCGTCTTGGAGGTAAATTTTCGTACATACTTCTACGTGACGATCCAATTCTTCGGTGAAATAATGTTTTTCGTCTTGATGTGTAGATGATGAGGAGTGAGCATTGTAACCACGTGCTGTATCAGTTCTTCAAAGCGAAATCTCTGAAGCTCGAGGCTAAGCTTCGTCACATAGAAAAGGAATTATCTGCGGCTGAGGTGGAAATAGAAGAGCTGAAGAAATGCCTCAAGGAGAAAGAAAAACTGGGTGAAGCGGAGGCCGGTCTTCGTTCAGAGCTTGTTGTTGTTCGCGCTGAGTTAGAGCAAACTCGCGGCCAAGTTTCAGCTTTCACAGGTTTGGTTCTTTTTTCTCGTTTTTCCTCGCAGTGTGTCGTCATTCCTCTAATTCTTAGTTGTTCTGTCTGAGTCTCCCCACCCTATCTTCAGTGGGTGGCGTCCCCGAGCTGATATGGCTTCGAAACGAAAGAGCACGGCAAAGATCTCGTATTAAAGATCTTGTTGAGAAAATTAAGAGTGAAGCCAAGAAATGGGATGCTCGGGCTGAGGTATGGCGCGCAAGGCATGTTCAGATGGTCGACATGCAAAATCTGTATAACCATGACCGTGCTTTATTTAATGGTACGCTGCTGTGGACACGTGATAGTCTGCGAAAATCCCGTGAGCGTACTTCCTTGTTGGAGTCTAGGATTCAGCTTCTGGAATAAGAATTACAGAAGGCTCGGTCCATTCCTCTTCCAGGAGTTAAGGACAGTATGCTATGTCTTGCCAGAGAAAGAGACGATGCCCGTGCCGAAGTCTGTGCTCTCAGCAATGCCCTTGCCGCGTCCCGTGTTGAAGTAGCTCGTCAGGCTGAGTCTGAGAGAAATCTTGAATTGTGTATGTACCGACTTAGCAAAGGGGTATCAGAGATAAATAAAGAAGTCGACCACCTTCGTCACATGGATTCGATGAAGCAGTTAGAATTAGATGCCTGTCAATTTACTCTCACCAACCTTCAACTAGACTATAAGAAATTATCCGCGGAATATGAACATCTTGATGAAGCGCGCGATGCGGTTGTTAATGAGTATGAAGAGGCTTCGGCTTGTGTCGAAGGTATAACCCTATTTCATCGAGTGTGATTGTGTCTTTTCTGTGCTAACTCCCTGGTGTTGTCTTTTCCAGATCTCGAGGGACAACTCCGCGTTGCGAATGAAAAATTGGAAAAGGCTCGATTTTCCTTAACGCAGCAGGAAGAACAGACCAACCATTTTAAGAGTTTGGCGGCAACACGCGAGGAGGCCGTTGGTGCTGCTTATAGAGAAGTGAATCGTCTATCTTCGTTGTTATCCCAGGCCCAACAGCGGACGGAAGTTATTAAGCACAAGGCTCGGTGTCAGTTGGCTGAGGAAACGAACAAGATGCTGGAGAAGATATAACTTGGCCTAAAGAACGAGCATGGTCTTGTGAAAAACTATCCGCGTCCTCCAGTTCCTGCTGCCATGCCTGCCTCCTCGGGACCCTCATCTGGTGGGAGCGTCCCTTCAAGTCTTCCGAACAATCCTGCTGATGGGGCGGCATTATCTAGGTAGAGACCGCAGCATTATTATCCTTCCCTTTTTTTTAATTATGTAACAAGAATATTTTTTGCTAGTATCATGTAAAAGGAATATTTTTTGATGTGTATTCTTCCTTGAATTGGCCTTTCACTTCTTGTAATCATCCTTTGTAAGTTAATCCTTTATGAAATGGATCCTTTTCTTGATATACCTGCAATGTTGGTTTGTTTTTATTTTAAGCATTGTGAAAAAAATCAAAGTTTTTTAAGTGTTTGGGTGTGATACTGAAGGGAGGTACCTTCGTGATCGTCTTGAGACATGTCACCCCGCTGGCGAATCCTGGGCCAGAGGATTCCCAGAAGGTGGGGGCCGAGGCAACGTTCTAGGATATGGGGTTAAAATATTTACACACCCATTCAGTCGACCCGTTTCCTTAAGATTGGTTGGGTATCTCTTTCTGCTGGGTGTATTCCCCCTGGTCTTACACTCATGGACACTGATGGGGGAGCCCTGAGAGATTGTAGATTAACTAATTTCCCCAATATTGTCGATAGATTTCGTTGACTTGATAATTTGAAAGCTTGATTGATTGATATGTTGAGGCCTGCAATTCCTCTTCCAGAGATAGAAACATGTGGAGTGGTCAGGCTCCCTTCTTCTTCTGGTACACTCCAAGTAGATGCAAGTCTGCGTTGCTCCTATGAGAAGTATCGTTTGAGCCACTTAGCATTCCAAGGATGCCGGAGGACCTCGCCTTTTAGATTACGAAGGTAGTAGGAACCGCTACCCGCAACATCGTGTATTATAAAAGGTCATCCCCACGTAGGTGCTAATTTTCCCCATCTCTTTTCTTGCTGATACCGTGGGATTGTTCTCAACACATATTGCCCTTCTACAAAATTCCGAAGCTTTACCTTTTTGTTGTACTCCCTTGCTAGTCTTCGTTGATAATTTTCCATCTTTTGTAATGCTGCTTCCCTTCTTCCTTCCAAGTCGTCCAATCTTTCTAACATCATATCTGTCGTGAGGTTTTTCTCCCAAGCTTCTGTCTTCGTGGTTGGCATGAGGATTTCCGTAGGGATGACTGCTTCAGCTCCATAAGTTAGAAGAAACGGGGATTCCCCGGTGGCGGATCTTCGCGTTGTCCTGTATGCCCATAACACATTGTGCAGCTGTTCACACCATCTCCCTTTATGCTCGTCTAATTGTTTTTTGAGTATAAGGGCGAGGGTCTTGTTGGTAGCTTCCGCTTATAAGGGCGAGGGTCTTGTTGGTAGCTTCCGCTTATTTGTCCGTTGCTTTGAGGGTATATGGGGGTGGACTTGTTCTTTCTTATCTTGAAAGTATCGAAGAGCATGTCTATATTTTTCCCCTGTAATTGCTTACCATTATCAGACACAATTTCAGCAGGTATACCGAATCTGCAAATGATGTTCTGGAATATGAAAGTAAACACATCCACGTCTCTGATCCTGGCCAAGGCCTTAGCCTCCACCCATTTACTGAAGTAGTCCGTGGCTACTATCAAAAATCGTCTTTTCCCTGATCCTTCGATGAAAGGACCGACGATGTCTACGCCCCATTTTGCAAATGGCCACGGGCTATCGACGGAGTTTAACATTGTTGCCGGCGCGTGGATCTTTTTGGCGAAGCGCTGACATTCTTCACACCGTCGGGACATCCTCGCGGCATCCTGTATCATTGTCGGCCAGTAATATCCTTGCGTTTTTGCTTTGTCAGCTAGTGATCTCATGCCGCTATGATTACCCGCGTCACCATAATGGATATCGTTTAGAATTCGATGCCCCTCTTTCCGGGACAAGCAACGTAGTAATGGTCCGAGGAAGGATTTCTTGTACAGGACCCCATCCCGAAGATCATATCTTCCTACTTTGGAGAGTATCTTCCTAGCTTGTTTCTGATCCGCAGGTAAGCTTCCTTTTTCGAGAAAGGCATGGATCATTACTCTCCAATCATCTTCGTTGCTGAAGTCTTCATCTTGATTTGCTCTTGACAGGATATCTTCTTCGTCAAAATCGTTATGGATGTCTTCCCCTACCTGGTCTTCGATATTTTCTTCCATGGTATCTTGATTGGTAGCGAAAGAGAATTGAGATGTAATCGAAGGCTCGTATACCCTTGTTATTTTAATAGCTTCGACGTTTTTATCCCTCAGCATGGATGATATATATTCTAGGGCATCCGCGTGCCTGAGGTCCCTTCTGCATAAGTGACGGAACTTGATGTTCGGGATTTGTGATGCCAATGTTTGGACCAAGGCCATGTAAGCTGAGAGGGTGTCATCGTACACATTATACTCGAGCCCTATTTGCCGTATGACAAGCTGTGAATCACTTGTCAGCCTTACATCGGTTACCCCATCTCTATTATTATACGGAGGGCATGTACGACAGCTTCGTATTCAACGATGTTGTTGGTATGCTCTTTGAATTCTAACCTAAGTGCCTGTATAATCCTTTCTCCGGTTGGGGTGATGATGACAATGCCTATTCCTGCTCCTTCCTTATTTTTGGATCCGTCGACGAAGACTTCCCATCGTCTTTGACTCGCGGGTTCGAGGATATCCATTGGATCCTTCTTTTCTTCCTCGGCTTCTGGTATTCCCTTAATCTCTTCGTCATTGTCAAGGGGGGGGTCTGCTAAGAAATCCGCCAGAACTTGGGACTTCCGAGAATGTTGAATTTCATGAATGATGTTGAATTGGTCCAGATGGGTGTTCCATTTGGCTATTCTGCCCACTTTTCCCGTGCTTTTGAGGACTGCTTCCAATGGTGCTTTGCATGGGACCCTGACGAGGTGAGTTAGGAAGTAGGTTCTCAGCTTTTGAGTAGCCCATACCAATGCGAGGATGAGCTGTTCGATCTTGGTATAGTTCCTTTCCGCAGAATTGAGGGTCTTGCTGACGTAATAGATGAGTTGTTCTATCTTCGTATTGGTTTTGACCAACACTGCGCTGACTGCGTCTTCTGTTGCTGCAATGTACAATGCCAAAACCTCATCAGGATCTGGCTTCTGCAGGATCGTAATTGAAGCTAGGTGTTCTTTGATTTTTTGGAATGCTTCCTCGCATTCGACGGTCCATTCGAACCTGCTCCCTTTTTTGAGAATATTGAAGAAATGTTTGCATTTGTCCGAGGATCGGGCAATAAATCTGCCCAAAGCTGCTATGGATCCATTGAGTTTCTGTACTTCCTTTAAATTCTTCGGGGACGGCATTTCTACTATGGCCTGAATCTTTGTTGGGTCTACCTCGATGCCCCTTTTTTTTACCAGATACCCGAGGAATTTCCCCGAGGTGACACCGAAAGTACATTTCTCCGGATTCATTTTCATGTGATGTTTTCTCATTGCTTCAAAGATATTTCTCAGATCCTGGTGGTGATCTTTGCGCAGCTTACTTTTGACGAGCATGTCGTCAACGTAGACTTATAAGGTTCCTCCAATCCATGGCTTGAAGATAGCATCGACCATTCTTTGGTATGTTGCCCCTGCGTTTCGAAGTCCGAAGGGCATTCTAGTGTAGCAATGAAGGCCATGTGGGGTGTAGAACGCTGTGTGTGGCTGATCTTCTTCTGCCAGGGCTACTTGGTTGTAGCCAGAATGTCCATCCATGAATGACAGTTCTTCATATCCTTCTACTGCTTCTACCAGCTGATCTATGCTTGGCAGGGGATAGCTGTCCTTTGGACATGCCTTGTTGAGATTAGTAAAATCGATGCATATTCTAACCCCTCCATTTTTCTTAGGAACAATGACCATGTTGGAGATCCAGGTAGGGTACTTGACTTCCTTGATAAATCCTGCATCTAGTAGTTTCCGAAGTTCTGTTTCTACTGCCTCGTGATACTCTGGAGCTACTTTTCGTATTTTCTGCCTAAACGGGGGCGTGCCCGGTTTGATGCATAGCTCGTGTTGGATTACTTCCGGGTCAATCCCCGGCATATCTCCTAGCTTCCAGGCGAACACATCCGCGTATTCCTTAAGTAATTTGGTTAAATAATCTTCTCTTCCTTCGTCCATTATGGTCCCTATTTTGATCATCTTCGGGTTTTCTTCTGTTCCTATGTTGATTTCTTTTACGGGCTCCACTGGTGTGAACACAGGCTTCGGATTTCCGAGGACTGGGACGTTCTTTAATTGCTATTTAGCGTGTTTCTGTCCTTCGCTGGTTGTTGAAGTACTTGTCTCTGTGCTTAGGACATTATCATCTTTCGTCAAGCCCTTCCCTGTAGTTTCCTTGAGGAACAGGTCTATGGCCTTCTCTTTCGCGGTTTCTTTATTTTTTACTCTTCGGATTTTTCGGTGCTCTTCTTGCTCGAAGTTGATATGATCCTGAGTGGCCTGGCACTCTCTCGTAGTGACCCGATCTCCCTTGATTTCCATTACTCCCTCAGGTGTTGGGAATCTGAGATATTGGTGGTACGTTGCCGCAACTCCTTTGAGTTTATGTATCCATTTTCGTCCAATAATGGCGTTGTAGGGGGATGGGGTGTCCACCACACTGAATCGGGTTTCTAATTTCATGGGCCCTGCGTTAACCTGCAACACGATGTCTCCCAAGGGCTTCGTGAGTGCTCCATTGAATCCGTAGATGGTGGAATAAGAGGTCATTAACTGTTCATCATGGAGTTTCATCCATTTGAATGCATCGTAAAATAGGACGTTTACGGAGCTTCCCCCGTCTATGAGGATCTTTTTGAGGTTACATCCAGCTACTGGTAGTGTTAGGACCAAGGGATCGTTATGGTCTTCCATATCTTCTTCGATATCTTCGGCATCGAAGATGATAGGAGATTCCATCCACTCTTCGTGCTCGTCCACCTCTATCCCATCGACCTTATACAATTCTCAGCGGTCTTCGAATTGCTTCCGTAACCTCTTTCCTATCTGCGTTGTAAGTGAGGGCCTTGTGGCTTCGGAACACGAGATGGTGTTGATTGTGCGGTTTCCTTCCGGAAGTTGGACTGGTTTGGTTCGTTTGGATCTATCCTCGGTAATATCCTTTCGTACGTAATGTTTGAGCTCTCCCGCATCAATAATTTTTGGATCATTATTTTAAGGTTCTTGCATTTTTCGGTCTGGTGTCCGTTGAAACAATGATATTCACGGTAATCTTTAGACTTCTCGGATCTCGGGGGCTGCTTTCCCTTAGACCATGGCCACTACAGGTTTTCCCTCCCTTTGATCTCTCGTAGGATACGAGCATAGCTAGCATTGAGTTTCGTGTAAACTTAATCTTCGAATTTTCGGTCACCTGTTCTTCGTTCATCCCTTCGTTCCTTCCTATCTTCGTGAGGTCTCTCCACTGAGCAACTCCTTTTGGCCCCATTGGTTTATTCTGCTGAATTGGTGCGGTGAGATCTCTGCGGATATGCCCTCGGGTTTTCCCATTGAATTTCTTCAAGTCGAGCGTGCTTTTCAATAATTATTCGAAGATCTCCCTCTGTCTTAGGCACGCTTCCATGAATCTCAACAAATAGGGGACTCATTCGGTCTAATCCCCATTTGTAGCAATTGATGCTTACCACTGGGTCCACGTTCCCTATGGATTGGCAGATCTTGTGCCATCTGTTAGTGTATTCCCTCGTGGTTTCCTTGTAGCCAATCGCTAGTGAAAAGAGCTTATCCATTCCGGTGTTTACAGTCTTGTTGTACATGTATGTTCTTAAGAATTTCTCTGCGAGTTGGTCGTATGAGTGGATGGAGTCTGGTGGCAGATTATCAAACCAGGATAATGCCGATCCCTTCAGGCTTGACGGGAAGTATCTGCAGAGTACGACGTCGTTCTGACCCCATCTAGCTAAGACACGGTTGTAATACCGAATATGTGCAGCAGGGTCGCTGGATCCATCATAGCATTCGAACGTTGGGACAGGGCATTTCAGCGGAATAGGGGTGTTGGCCAAGCGATGAGTTAAGGGCGTAGAGTTAGCTTCTCTCATGACCTCTTCTAACCTCCCCCCGCCTTGTCTACTTTTTAATTGCCTGATCTCGACCATCATCTCAACTGTAGCTCTTCCATCGCGCGGTGGTGCCCTAAGTTCTTCTGCTCGTTATAGTCTGATTCTCCGTCGTCATAATCCGGGTCGGATACGCTACTTCCCCTAGTCGCGTCTCCATTAGCCGCTATGACGACTCTTCGGTCTCGGCTTGGCTCTGGTGCTTTGGAATTTGCTTCATCAAGTTGTTGGCTGGTCTTCGTGCTTAGAGTAATCCGATCCTTTAAATCTTGATTTTCTCTGGCCAGCAGAGCTACAGCATCTGCGTAAACCTGCTGGCTCTTCTTCAATTCTTCAAGCTCAGCCATCAGTCGATGTGATTGGTTGGACCCCTGATTGGGAGTCCCAGCTCGTGCCACTACGGCCATGGTGCCGCCTTCCTCTACGGTCTGCACTAAAGGTGGCAGAGGTTCAGTTTCGGTTGCTGGCATTTCCAAATCGGGGTGAGTGCCCCTATGCGGTGCTAGAGCCGCCGGTATGGTTTGATTTTGATCATTTGTTGGTGGCATTCCGAAAGTTGGAAGGTGCACGGGTTGGTATGTTCTGGATTCATACACCCTTTCTCTTGGTTGATGAAATTGATTCATAGCACAAGTTTTGCTAGCCTCTGCAGCCTTCGGGACTACCGCAGCCGCACCGTACTTTGTGGCCGCTGCTCTGAGAGTCGCGGCTGCAACTGAAGTAGCGTTCATAGGTGAAGTGATTTCCGCAGTATCTTGCCTTTGACTGGTCATTTTAGCTTTGTCTCCTTTCTGCTTGCTTCGGGTGATGACCGGGGTTGTCCTGGGTGTTTCCTTTGACAAAGCTTTGGATTTTCCTGCTTCCTGCGTCTTTTCCATCATGGGTCCTTTTGTCGACAATGAGATCTCGCAGAAACTCGCCTTCCTTACTCACAATCCGTTCTTTCTGCACAAGGGAATTTCAAACAGCGAAAAACGGGAATATCCGCGTGAATCGGGTTAGTTTGCGAAATATCTTCTTCCAGAAGAGGATTAATACATACGAGTTACAATACACGGGTTAAAGTTTTATTAAAAGAGATCCTTTTAAAAATGCAAGTAGATCCTTTAAAAAACTACGAAAACCCCCCTGAGAGACAGGTTCGCACGAGATCTAAAGAAAAACGTAAATCCATGGATCAAAACAATAAATCTTATCGAAGATAATGGGTGCGTTTTTGAATATAATGAAGTTAACAAATGATCTATACGGTCCGAGCTAATAAATCAGAGCAATCATATGCCAGTTTAAGATGAAATCACAGGACAAGATAAATCTTTTACCGGGACGAAGTCCCTGTTTCTAGCGCTAAATTGTGAACACTCAAATCACGAAGGCACCCGAATGCTCACAACCAATCATCGTAATCTAGAGTGATTTGTGATGATGATATCTTAGTGTTGATTCCTTGGCTCAAAACCTTCGGGTTTATCACAGCCTCATCTAACAACTCCATGCGGGGCGTTTGCGCACGGGATATAGGTAAAAACAAAGAAAACAATACATACAAGTAAAGATCCATGGGGTTAGGAAAATATAAAGTGCTGAAATATAAACAAGACTGAGGTTTACGTGGTTCAGCACTAAGGCCTACGTCCACGGGGTTTGTTGTTTCACTATGTTCTTCACGGTTACAAGAGTAGTCGAATGACTTTTGGGCTTACATGTATTTTCTCTTCTAAAGGATTAACTTACACTCGAAATCTCTCTCTCCTTCCTTTCCTGATTTTTCCGATCCCCTTTCCTCTTGGTGGAGAGGGGGTATTTATAGGGTTAAAGTGGGGGACCTCTCTCTGAAGGCCGTTGGAACCTTATCTTCTAGTGTCTTGTGTCCATCACGCAGAGGTCTGCGTTTGCCACTTGATCACAAAGATACATCCTCGCTCGTCCCACGGGTTGATCGACACGTATACTGCTCAGAGTGTTTAATGAGGGTAGTTGAGATGTCTGCTCGTGTCAGACAAGTGTCTTCTGCCCCTGTTACGTCCGTGTCAGCTAACTTTCTCTCCACCGTTGATCTTAGCTTCTTTTGGGGATGAGATAAAGTAACTCCTTGGGGTTTATTTGGTGTTCCGTAATGCATCGTATTTTGATGTCTTGGCCTGCATGCTTTCCACGTATCTTTCTATATACACGTGTCTGATGGTGAGATATATGTATACACAACTACTTCTCAGACAGACGACGTAAATCATGCTCGCAAGGAAAAAAATCAAGTCAGTTTGGTCCTTCAAGAATCACATGATTTATATGAACTTAATGATAAGTCATCTGATCTTAGCTTAACTTCTGATGTTGATATCCATTCTTTTGTTGATATATTCAAGTTATTGATAAACTGGATACACAAATAGTATTGCATCCAAGTCCTAGTAAGGCTCAACTCGTTGGGATAAACGATGAGAATTCTTTGATGTCGTTTGGTATAATTGTGGGTATGCATAAACATCTATTTATGGAATATGTATATATTGAAGATTCCAACGGTAGACAAGTTTTAGTTGACAGGTTATTAAGGAATTTGAAAAGCTTTTTGTGCACTGCACATTCCGGTGATACAATTGGCATTAAAGAGACGTTTGTTCAAGGGTCTACACCGAAGGGTATCGGGTGGAGAACTACATATACGTCACCTACAGTTCATAATTTAGGAAGCAGGCGTCTTTCAAGTTCTTATATCCATCCTAATACTTTCGCTAAGGCACTGGCTAAGACCACTAATGCTAGTTTGTCTAGGTTTGGTTCTTTCTTGTTGTCTGTTAGACATTCTCTGAAGGATACAAAACCCAGCGAAGACAGTTTAAGAATAGAGATTACTGATCGACAAATTGTTTGGGGTTACATGACGTGCATGCCTATCTATGACCCTAGTAATGGGTATGTTATAAATGATATTTACATGGTATTGGGTATTCCTTTGCCTCTACATAATTTGTTTTATAAATTTCGGTGTCATAAAGAATTAAAGATGTTGTTTTCCACAAGTATGATGGAGGATACTTACTGGTTCAAGTTTGGCATGGAGTTCATATTATGCTTTTGGTTTTTGACCGTGGCAAGTCAAAACAGACATCGTTTGACGATCGCCAGCATGTATTTACTAAGATTCTAGAGCTATTAAGTGTTCTAGCAGACATCTGTGTGGTGGGATTTGCTGTGTTTGCTCAATTATACTTCCCAGATTTCTTTAACTACGCAACACACCGGACAGATGTTACTTTGCTGCAATGGAAGCTGGTGGTTCTCATCAAAACTAATGGTGAAGTTTTCTTTACTCAATGTCCAGGAACTATACATTTCACAATTTTTTGTATCCTTGCAACTATTGTATGGTGGACTGATGAAACCAAGTATTGCCGTAAACTTGTAACCTTTGATGGTTCTTTGATCGATATGAGCTTTTGCTTGGATTATGCGCTTATAAAACTTACTCGAAGGGACGATTCTCTTTGCAACGGTGTCCTGGAATATGGTGATAATAATATCGTGGAGAATCATTGTGTCGATCAAGGAAGTGTGACCTTTCGAACTGGTAATTTCGTAAAGGAATATTTTCCAATATTTTTCAATTTCTTCGAGTTCGTTTCGCCAATTCTAATGCATGCTGTGAAAATTATTCTCTTCTTCGTTATTGGAATATGGTTCATTTTCCTGGAGTCTTTGTGGACATACCAACCTTGGAAGAAAGGGTCAAAGAGGAAACCTTGCCTTGGAGATATATTTTCGCACCAAGATACAATACATGGCTCAACTGCAACTGGAAGATTAATATTAGGTTCGACGTTAAAACGCGACTTTGAGCAAGTTGCACGGGAGCCTGGAGGAAAATTTCCTTTTATTGTGTTCGTTAATGGTGAAGAGCTAGTTGTTAATACTTCTCACTTTGAACCCTATGACAAGTTACAGAAGATAATCCATGAAGGTCGAAAGCTTAAGGAAATTTTCGCCTCATCTTCACAAAAGTTGGTAATTTTTCATCACCACTGCGATTATTTTTTTGGCCTCTCAATTATTTCAAGGTACCATCCAAGTGCTAGTCTTCTAGCCCATAAGAACGCCTTACGTCGTACTGGAAAAGATTGCTGGTATTTTGGTTTTGCAACAACAATGCCAAACGAGTACGTTAAGCTCAAAAATTTGATGAAATTTTGAAGATAAATGCAGCTGCTAAGTCATCTTCTGCTCAAACCTGGGTATTTCTTACATATGATATTTCTCTGCTTTCGAAGTGCGTAAACAATTGTTACGAGGTAAAGAAATTTTAATGATAACCAAGAAACTAGTTTTGAATTTCGCAGAGGGAGTCACAAAGACTTACTACAGGACGAAATTGTGCTTCTAGATGGGAAACCACGTCTGGATCAGAAACCTAAATCAAATGGTTTTTGCATTCGTGATGTTGATACTCAGAATAAAAGGGTATACTTTGACCTTGAAACTTTAACTATTAATGGTCCGTTGCTTTCTTTTGACGTATTAGGTGTTACCCTGAACTTGGTAATTTGGGTTCCACATTATTCTAAGAACTTAAGAACTTAAGAAAGAAAGCCAGTAATGGACCAGTTGATATGGACGGGGGTGGTTCAATAAAACCTTTAATTTCTCATTCTCTTCACCACCTGTTGTTGCATTATTTGTTGGGACAATTGTGGATAACACATTTGATGCTAGACGTTATGTAGAGAAAAGAAGACTTGGTTGGCGGATTTAATTTCCTAACAAAAAAGTTGATACTGAAGTCAAGGAGGTATTCTTGGATCAGAGAATGATTGAGTTAATCGAATATGCTTTCAAAGGTGTAACTCCGAAGTTGGACGATACACATACTATTCTCGTGAAAGTTGTTGCTGACATGGTTATCATTATCAACATTAGTGACGTGATTTTTGTCTTTGATCGTGGAAAAATTAAGCGCAACCCCTATGATGCATTGAGACACATTTCTTGGATATTTTTGTTTTTGATCTCTAGCGCTATGAGATTTTGTGTTTGATCGTGGTAAGTTATATCAGTAACTTAATAGAATCATATGGAGAATACAAGACACGCCACATTCATTGTGACGTGATTCCACAATTTCAAGCTTGAGGACAAGCCAGTTTTCAAGAAGGGTGGGATGTTGTGATGCCAATTCCAAGTTAGCTTAGTTACCTTAAATAGCTTTTCTATTTTTAGCTTGCTTTAAATTCCTAGTTTAGTTTAAACTCTATTTTTAGTGCTACTTGTTCCACAAGTATGAGAAGATATAAATACTTCTCTCAAAGCTGTGTAAAAGCTTAAGAATTAATACAAGACTCAAAGTTCTTCTTCAATCTTTCTTCAACCTCTCTTCTTCTTAATCTTCTTAGTCTCTCAAATTTTGTAGTTAACCCCCATTAAAAAGGGTATTTATCTTGGTTACTTGCGTGCATAAGTTCTTCACAACACCTATTTTCTACGTGTGCATATCATCTTCACACTATTTTTGGTTTGAACCCTAACATGCTGCTGCTTCAACAAAATGTTTCATCTTACTAACAATTACTCCACTTTCCTCTTCTGTTTGATCAGTTTTTCCTTTTTAGGTGAGACCGTGAGAATAGCCTGGGCACATGTATGATAGACACGTTAAAAGAAACCACTCTGACCTTGGATTTGGGACGATGAAAATTTGAGAGACAGAGAGCCTTTCATCCCAACTTAGGTCCAGAGTGGAGCCTTTGTTCAGCTTTCAACCATGGTAATATGTCTTGAAATTCTCCTCAATTCTTAATACATGGTTAAATTTAAAGTTAACGTAGTAATTCGAAATAAGAAAAACAGGACAAATTAAAAAAGTGATAGTATCTTTTTTGTACAAACGGAGGGAGTAACATTTTATGAGAGAAAATAAATATTAGTGTTTTTCTTTCCTATTTCTATAAAAAGTATATATTTTTATTGAAAAAGCAAAAAATAAAAGTATATAAAAATAAAAAGGCATAAGAAAAATAAAAGGTATTCTCAGTGCAATAAAGAGGGAGCCTTAACAGCCAAACTAAATCTCCAAACTCGCTATTATTAAGTACTTACAAGGGAAAGATTCAACAATCCAGTGGCAGAGTCAGGAAATACTGGAAGAAGTCAGGAAACAAGTAACAAACTTATCTCACTTTTTGGGTTTTAATTTCGTAGACAGAAAAGCTAATAGAGTAGATGATCTTATAGCAAAGCATGGGAGGAAAAACAATAGAAATCTCTCTTGGTCAGAACAATCTCCCCAGTTTTTAATTCCTTCAATTTCTTTCGATACTGAGAAAGCCTATGAATCATGTAATTTAAGAAACTCTGTTGTAACATCTTCAGACGAAACTAATCCAAGAAATTCAGTCACCAGAGGAACAATTCACCCAGAATCTGTTCCAGAAGAGACTGAGTTAAATGATTAGTTTCTCTCTGTTTCTATCAATCTACTTTATCTTCAAAAAAAATCTCCAAACTCGCTCTAAGAGCAAAAACTACACAAAATAAAATTGCAATAGGCAACAGATTTAAAACCAAAAAGGAAAGTATTAATATTGAATGCATCAACACAAATTCCATATTTATTTAACCCTAAAATTGCATTGATTTGTAGACACCAGCATAACTTTTCAAATGTGCACAACTAAGCTAGTGCGTCTTTTGGAAACAGTGTTGCTGGTTAGAAACAGAAAACTACTCCCTCTGTTTCTGGAAAAGTGTTACTTTCACTTTTTCAATTTGGCCTATTTTTAGGCAAAAATGAAAAAGTGAAAGGAACACTTTTCCAGAAATGGAGGTAGTATATTATATGCAACTTTATTATATGTTGGTCATAGTGAAGGTTGAAGGTTATGGTGGTTGTTGAGTGTACCGACCAGGATAAGGTCCAAGGAACCGTTTTCTTTTGGACGTGTTATGTTTGAAGTGTTGGTTCAGTCTACATGTATGGGGTCTTTAAAAAATATCAGACAATTTCTCTAGCTTAATTACCAAAAAAAATAAAATATAAAGGCACGTATGTTTCGAAATTCTTAATAGAAAACTTGAAAGAAAGTAAGAACATATAAATAGTACCACGAGGCTAAGCAAATTTAGGTGCAGTCTCAGAGGATACCATTTGAACAACAGAAAGTACTTACTCGCTTCAGTTTCGCCAGAGTGCCCAGTATTTCAATGTACGAAAACTAAGTTTTTCTTGAACAAATGGTTCTTTAGGTTTACGTACATGAGAGACCAACTAAAATTTTACCAAATTAGATTACACTCAAAGAATTTAAAACTTAGATAGATTTGGAACAAGTCGGAGTCAATAGTTACTAACCTCAATCTGAAGGATGATGTCTTCGTTTGTTCTTCAATATGTCTTTGTGTGTTTAATGATTTAATGGATCATGTCTCAACATTTCAACATCATAAGTATAACCTGGAGAAATTGACTTTATTAAGCAATTCGGTGGGTTCTGGAACTAAACTTGGCATACCAACGCTTGGTGGTCAAACCAACCAGTGCTTTAACATTTGTAGTTACTAATTTTCTTAAACATGTTTTTGATTTTATTCACATAAGTTAGTTATTTGGACAAAAGCAATCACAACGTTTTACTTTCTGGGATCTCACATATAATTCTGTCAATCAAACTTGAAGTTGATAGAAAAATTGCAATATGTGGAATGTATTAGTTTTAAGCTTATTTGAAGTCTAAGGAACTGAAAATATCTTAGTGGTTTTCATGTCTCACTTAGGTTTTTTATTGCCTTTAACTAAAAGATATGTCTAAACGTGGGATTGATGTTGTCGTGTGTTAGCCAATTTGAGTGTATGACACCATGAATAGTTGAAATACATAACTTTTGGTTACAGAGTTACTAAGTAAGAAAATGGTATGTTATGTGGTTTACTGTGATTATTTTGATTATATGACAGTTCTGCTCGTACATATTTTTAGTACTTGATTTTTTTATCATAATAGCATAAATATCTTTTTTAGTTGGATTGCAATAATTAAAATGATACTATAGAAATGTTATTTTGTAGCCAAAACTTGTTAATGTAGTTAATTTTTTAAACATATAAACATATAATAAGAAGAAACATAAGCTATCAAAAGCTTTATGGATTTATTAAGTCGAGGTTATTTACAATGCATTTGAGACCATAAAAATAACTCAAACAAAACATTAAACTTATGGATTTCATCAACTATAGCTAGTTAAATCAAAGGTAGTATGCAAACACTGGAAGCAAGTTATTCAGAGTTCATCCTTCCACCAACTATACCTCGATTATCACAGGGATAATCCCAATTCAGATGATGAAGATAAGTCGAGTTATATTTTTAATGGTACGGATGATTTTGATTCTGAAGATACTATTTACTATTTTGAATTAAATAGAGAATATTGGATTTCAAATCCCGTATTTAATATCAAAATGCCAACTCATGTTTACTTTCCTGGATTCAGATTCGATGTTATTGGTTCCTTCAACGGATTAATTTGTTTATATAAGAATTATATTAGGAAAGGTTATGAAGTTACTGCATTTATAGGAATGTTTCAATTTGTTTTACACTTGTTACAAATGATTATCTTAATAGATGTGTTGATGCTTTTTGGAAGAATAAGCTTCGTTGGAGGAATGTATGTGATGGATCAGTCGTAGTGTTTGATCTGGAAACAACGGAGAGTTTCATGCACATATTCCTCAACCTCCTATAAATCAGTCGTGTTATGACGAGGATGGTGATGTTGTCGGATTCATTGGAGTTTCTGTTAGTGGAAACTACTTCTATTATGCTATCTTTCTGGATGATATTTTATGCATATGGATATTGAATGCCGATAATCCATTAAATTTGGTTAGGAGTATGGTCGACATTCCTGAACAAATACAACCATTCTCCTTTACGGTTTCTGGCAGGTATTTGTGGTGCCGTCAAGAATCCTTTCAAGTATTCGAGAATAATACTTGGACAAGGTTTACCGGCGGTGGAGATGATGTACATGATCAAGTTTTTCAACACCATCACTTGATTATTTCACTTCGCAGTTTAGGAGAAAAATATGTGTTCATAATGGTGGTGGTGGTGGGG